>NC_134591.1:24004193-25204193 GCF_037038515.1 Microtus pennsylvanicus
GATCTGCATAATGCAGGCTACTCCTCCTGTCTTAGGGTTTGTTATCATCAGTGAATTAGTAACGTCCTCTTTGCAATGCAATGTAATATTCATACCCGGTTCTACGGCCTAGGGATTCAGCATCTTTGGAGGCTTATTCACACTGAGTTTGGCAGTCACACTGCTGATTCAGCCACCCAGTTCCTGGGTTTTCTTGCCTGTGAGACAGGACCCATTTTGCTGCTTTAAGGATTGCATCCACTGATATATGTAAAGTGGAGGGCTGCACCCAGCACGGGTGGCGTCTCCATGGACATCTACCCGTGCTGTTCCTCTTTCTTCTTGAAGTTCTTTTGCTTCCTCGTTTGTCCAACTCCTTCCAAATACATCCGTTTGAAGAGGGTCAGTCTTTGCTGTAGCAGTTCTTAACTCTGCTTGGGTCCTCTCTTTTGCAACTCTAACAGTGTTTGAGACTTCTGTTTTGTACATATTATCATCTAATGAAGCTCTTTCAGAAGACCGTTATCTTGATCTTTTTAAGCAGCAGCCTTGGGCTTGTAGAAACCACAACTTCCAGGTTTTGTCTGGTTGAAACTTTTCTTCTTTTATATCCTTAGTTCCCACTCACAGCCTTTTTCAGTTTTCACAGGTCTCATGCTCGGCGCTTTGGTTGGTTGCCTCTTATGGAGCTGTGAGGATACTGTCACTCAGTCTCAAATATTTTAAAAGTCTCTATTTTCTTCAGGGGATAAATTATTTATAAGCATCTTCTGTAACTTCTAAATATATGAGAGCTAAATATTATACTTATTTACCTCTAACAATTGCATCATTATTCTTAATAGTCTTTTCATTCTGTATCTAAGCTCAGGTTCTAAGATTTTGCTTTCTGTGTCTGTGTATGCTCTGGACGACATGCATTCCCTGATGTGGAGGGAGAAGCGAGCTTCCGTACATGAATATAGTAAACATAGTGGAGGGGCTGGAGAGATGATTGTCAGTAAATTGTTTGATGCACAGGTATGAAGATGAGTTCATTTTAGCCCTAACTAAAATCAAGTGTGGTGACAGGAACCTCTAATCCCAGCACTGGAAAAGCAGACAGACAGGGCTCAGGGGTGGCTGGCCAGCTACTCTTGCCAAAGAATTGAGCTCCAGGTTCAGTAAGAGACCCTGTCTCAAAAAATAAGGTGGAGAGAAATTGAGGAAACAGTAGGCATTGACCTCTGGCCTGTGCATGTGCATGTGTACGTGAAAACAGACATACACATACACCTACGAGGAAAAATAATAAATATTTTGGATGTTTATTTGGATTTGAGCTCTCTTCAGGGATTTTTGACATACTCAAGAGAATGATTTTTAAAATCTGTCATATGTATGAATTTGCTAATTTCATTTGTTGGCCTATGTGGACTGTCTTGTTTCCATTTTATTAAATAGACAAATGATAATGTTCATTGTTCTTTTCTTTTCTTTTCTTTCTTTCTTTCTTTTATTTTATTTGACTCCCTCATCCTACATCCCAGTACAACCTTGAACTCACACCTGGCTTAAAAGTTATTCTGTTTTCATAAGAAGCAGAACCTTTTCCCATAACTTAGCAACTACCTTGATCATCCTTCTCAGTAGCAATAATATTTTGCCTTAAAGTCTGTGTTTTCTGATGTGGATATAGTTATTTAACTTCCATTTGATTAGATTATCTTAGTACCTCATTTTCTATTCATTCACTTCCAGCCTTCCTCAATATTTGCTCTAAGTGTCTAATGCAAAAACCAAAAGCCCCACTCTGTCCTTACCTAGATGATCTTTGCTTGCTTTGCCTGTGTTTGGTGCCACCTCTGCCAGCTATCCGGTTTTCACTTCTTTTCATACTTCTCTTGAACTTGGGAAACCCCTTTAACCTTCTCTTACTATATTTCTTCCTCTTCTGGTTGGATAGATGATAGATAGATAGATAGATAGATAGATAGATAGATAGATAGATAGATAGATAGAAAGAAAGATAGATAGATAGATAGATAGAATGATAGATGATAGATAATAGACAGATAGTAGATATAAAGATAGATATAAATATATTTACATATTTCTATTTTCTTAGTAACTACCCTAAATTTTAACATATATAATTAGAGAATACAGTTCTATAGCATTTCTACCTGAAATAATTCACTTTTTCCAGAACCTTTTAACTTTCTTGACTCTGTTCTATGATAATGTTGTTAGTGTTCAGCTCTGCTTTTATTAGACAGACTAATTACATGGTCTGTTCACTCCAAGTTCAACAATCACCAGCTCATGGCTATTAACTACAGATTAGACCCTTCATGAAGTCAAAGTTTATTCAAGTACACTTCAAGATACTAGATTTTTTTATCTTATATTTTCTTAATTTATAATTCTTCCCAAGTCACTGTGTGTGTGTCTGTCTGTCTGTGTGTGCGTGTGTGTGTGTGTGTGTGTGTGTGTGTGTGTGTGGTGTTGCATGTGCATGTGTGTTGCGGGGGTGGGCTCCCATGCAGATGCCAGAGACCAGAGGAGGACATTTAGAGTCCTGCTCCATCCTCTATTCCGTTCCTTTGAGATAGGTCTCCCAGTCAGTCTGGAACAAGCTGGCATCTGGCAAATCCCCAGCAAACCTTTCTCTGCCATCACTTGCACTGAGGTTACAGTCTTAGTTTTTGTATATGAATGCTGAGATTTAGGTTCGGGTCCTCATTCTTATACGGTAAGCATCTTTACCCACTGAGCCATCTCTCAGCCTTCAAATCATTT
This sequence comes from Microtus pennsylvanicus, assembly GCF_037038515.1. Classification (NCBI taxonomy): domain Eukaryota; kingdom Metazoa; phylum Chordata; class Mammalia; order Rodentia; family Cricetidae; genus Microtus; species Microtus pennsylvanicus. The sequence goes on from NC_134591.1 coordinate 24,006,954, forward strand.
TTCACCTCCATATACATTAGAAATAATTGCTCTGTTTTTTTTAATTTTGCATATAATGGGTGTATTTTCTACCTTTTCTTTAAAGTTTTGCCGTGACATTAAATTTGTGTTAACACTTACCTTTGCCTATTGCTACAAAGATGCTTGCGCCCTGGTTTCTACTTTTCATTTACTGTTAGGAAATTGATTTTTATCTGATTTTTCTCTACCTTTTTCTCCTCTTGGTATCTTTTATTCCTCATTGACAACTTGTACTTAGCTAACAGAATTCCAATGCCGAGAATTTCTGTTTTTAATTATTTCCAAAAAATTCTCAAAGAATCAGTCTCCCTACATAATCTACATTTCCAGGTCTGCTCATATTTTTTATATAACTTCATCCCTCTATCTTGGATTTATGTGACTTTTTGGATACTTTCTTCCATTAAACAATTTGTCTTGTGTTTCTATTGTTGTTCTAACTATTGAGTTTTTGTTTTTAAGGCCACTTGTTTCACTTTCATAAGTGAAGTTCTGTTTAGTCCTCTGGTTGTTAGTGCAACCCAACACTATCTTTAAGTCAACATCCACATCAATGTCCACAGTGAGTTGAATATGTCCCAAATACTTGTGAGTGCTGCTAATAGGGACTTTGAAGGACAACTGGTCAGAAGTGATAAAGAAGTTCATTTCATACGGCTCAAGGTAATAATCCATCAAAATCTCACTACAGTTCTAAATATACATAAGGCTACTGCTAACTTTGTAAAACTAGTCATACTAGAGGCAAAAACAGAATTTATTCCTAACAATAAGAATAGTGACTTCTGTTTCACACTATCATCAAGTGGCAGGTAATTTATGCAAAAATAAATAAGCAGAAAGAAAAACACATAAATTAAATAGTGTCGTAGGTAAATGACATTACCAAATAATAATTAAGAGTTAAAAATAAAACATTTAAAATTATGAGATCATTGATCAAATGGATTTAATAGACAGCTATAGAACATTCCATCCAAACACTGCAAAAATATGCATTTTTCTCAGCAACCCTTTGTCTAAAATACATCATACATTAGGACAGAAATCAAATATTAATAAATATATATTTAAATGATTCATCGTATTCTATCTGCTAACAATAGACTAAAGTCACACATCAAGAGCATAGCACTCTATAGAACATTTATGAACTCATAAACATTAAGTAAGACACTATTGAATGCTGAATATATCATCAAAAAACTGAGAATTTTTCAGAAAATGAATAAAAATACAGTATGCTCAAACCCATGGGATACAATGAAAGCAGCCCTGAGAGAGAAGTTTGAAATTCTAAGTGCCTACAAAATAAACCAGAGAGATGATTAATAAATAATTAATGATACACTGTGGGGCCTTAAGAAAATGGGAACAGGATAACCCAAAAATCAGTAAAATAGAAGGAAATAATTTAAAACAGTAAATTAAAGAAATGAAAAAAATATTTAAGGTCAATTAAACAAATGGTTGACCCTTAGAAAAGATAAACTAGATGGACAAACGCTTATTCAAATTAACCAAAAGAAAAAGAGAGAGGAGAGATGAAAGTTGAGTCAATATGGCAGACAGCAATGAACCTCAGAAACACATAGGACAAACCTCAAAAGCAGGTATTCTACTCAACTGTAGAACCTCAATGAAATGGATGGGCTTCTGGATCCATGTGACATCCAAAAGTTAAACCAAGATGAGGGAAATAGTTTTAGAGGGTCTATAGCAACAGCAAAAATAAAACTGTAATAGTAGTAATAAAAATATCTGTCTAAAAAGAAGTCCAGAAAGTAAGAATTAATTGATAGCAAAATCAATGCTTCTCACACCATTCTATTTAAGAAAAAAATAACAATACCAAACTCTCTTTACAAACCTAACATTAGAATTATCTGGTTACGAAACCAAATAAAGACATAACCAAAAAAAAAAAAGTTAAAAGAAAATTCTACATCAATCTCCTTGATGAACATATGTGAAAGAATTCTTAACAAACAAAATTTAAAAAGTATTTGCAAACAAAATTTAAGAAAACATTAAAAATAATTATTCATTTTGATCAAGTAGGCTTTACCCCACAGATGCAAGGATGGTTCAATATACCTACATCAATAAATGGTATAAATTAAATGGACTGAAGGACAGAAATTACGTGATCATTCTTCAATCAAATGCCCCACCACTGAGCAAAACCCCACTTACATGGTCATTTCAATAGATTCAGGGTGAAAAGTTAAACTATACAAAATCCAACACCCCTACATAATAAAATTCAAGAAAATTCCTTGAAATAGAAGGAACATAACATAATAAAAAGGTACATATGACAACCCTATATTATATTAAATGGGAAAAAATTAAGCAGTTTCCACTAAAATCAGACACAAGTGTGATCACTCCACCTTTACTCAGTGTAGTGCTAGAAGACTTAGCTATGACAGTGAGACAAAGAAGCAGAGAAATGGGATACAAATGATGAAGGCTGAAGTCACAGCACCCTTATTTGCATAAAACATGATTCTATATATATGAGTTTAAAGACCGCTTCTGAAAACTCTTAAAACTAATCAATACTTTCAGAGAACAGGCAGGATAAACAATTAACCAAAATTCTATAGTCTTTCTGCATACCAATCATAAACATAACGAGGAAGGAACCACATAAACAACTCCATTCAAAATTGCCTCATTAATACCTTGGAATTAGCCTAACCGAAAGAGTAAATGACTTGAATAGTAAATACTTTAAATCCCTCAAAATATAAACTGAAGGAGACACCAGAAGATGAAAAGACCTCCCTTTCCCAGTGCTCATGGACTGAAAGGATCAATATTGCAAAAATTGCTATCTTAGTAAAAGTAATCTCTAGATTCAATGCAATCCCCATCAAAATAAAAACAGTTTCACAGAAATAGTAAAACAAACTTAAACTTAGTAATGAGTCCAAAAGACTTGGGTGGCCAAGCAACCCCGAGCAAAGAGAATAATGCTGAAGCTGTCATCCTACTTGATTTCTGGTTGTCCAGAGGCCTGGTAATAAAACAGGCACAAAAACAGACATACAGACCAAGGGGACAGGGTACATGAGTCAGGCACAAACCTCCATCGCTGTAGCCACCTTACTTTGACAAAGTGCCAAAATTTCTCATTGGAGAATAGCCAGCGTCTTCAACAAATGGTGCTGGGAAAACAGGAAATCCACATGTAAAAGGATGAAGCAGAGTCTCATCTCTCATCTTGCTCAAAAATCAATTCCAAATGTATCAGAGGCCTTAGGACAAGATCCAAAACGCTCAATATTGCTAGATGGAGGTGTCGAGAATATGCTTTAAGATATAGGTACAGATAAGGACTTTCTGAATATGACTCCAGACACTCATAAGGCCAACGATTGTCAAGTGGGACCTCATGAAATTCGAAAGCTTCTTACTGAAAAAGAAGCAGAAAAGCAATCAGAGGGGCAATTTACAAAAGGGGGGACAATCTTTACCTTCTCCGCAGCTACAGAGAACTAATATCTGTAATATACCAAGAACCAAGTAATATGAACCTGTAAATAAATAAAACAATATATACTTAGGAGCTGAATAGAGAAATCTTAACAGAAGAAACGTAGATGGCCATTAAATATTTTTAGAGTATTCAATATCCTTAGCCATCATGAAAATGCAAATTAAAGCTCTTCCTAAGATTCCTATCTCAGCCCTGTCAGAATGGATTTCATCAAGAAAACAAATGATAACAAATTCTGGAATCACGTAGAGAAGTGGAACCCATTCAGTGTTGGTAGACTATAACCGTGTGCAGTAGTGTAGAGGTTTCTCAAAAAGCTAATAAAAGTAGATCTTGCGTGTGATCCAACCATACCACGGCTGGGCGTATACCCATAGGACTGTATACCCTACAACAAAGATACTTCTTAGCTATGTTTATTGCTACTCTGTGCACAGCAGTAAGGAAATAGAATAAGCCTAGATTCCTGTGAAAGGCTAATGAAAACATAACACATATACACAGTTATATTCTTCTGCAAAGAAAATACAAGTATGCAACTTTCAGGAAAGCAAATAGAACTGAAAATATTAAGTGGAGTAACCCAGGAAGATAAATACTGCCTGTTTTCTCTTTTAAAGACCTTAGCTTCTACTTTTTGTATATGCATATACTTGGGAGTAACGAGAATAGATATCAGAAATCTAGAATGGGTCTCAATGAGAGGAGGAAAATTACTCCCTACATCTCAGTGAGTGGCATCTGTGCTTTATTTAAGACACAAAGTCATGGTGGAACGTTATAGCCTCTGATCACTTATGAGGCATTTTAAATTTTGAAGAATTGATACTGAAATTAAATGTAGACACATTTTCTCTTCCAATTATTAATGTGATGTTGGTTTCAAGGGCATGCTTGTATCAGTTTGTGTGTACATGTGAGTGTGTGTGTGTGTGTGTGTGTGTGTGTGTGTGTCAGAGAGAGAGCGAGACAGAGAGAGAGAGAGAGAGAGAGAGAGAGAGAGAGAGAGAGAGAGAGAGAGAGAGAAATCAAGCATAAAGCCTTAGCACTCTCCACCAGCCCATGTTCTTTTAAACCACAGCAACCAAACACTAAGTTTCTTAGAGCAGTAAACTTAGCAGGAATCAGTAGACCACTCCATCTATGCCTTTACCACAATGCATAGCTTCCTCAGTGTCGGCTTGCTGTACTGCAGCCATACAGTTATTAAAGGTGATGAGCCTACACTGATGCGTCATTACCACCCAAAGGCTTAGCTGATGTTAGAGTTCACCTTCGTGCAACAATATATAATGATTTGTGTCAGCCATTTTACTGTCATTTGGGATTTTGTTTATCTGAAAAACCTTCTGTCTGCAAGAGATCCAACTTCTTATGTACACATCCCACAAGGCTTTAGCGATCGTAGACCTTTTTACTGTGTGCAGAGCTTGGCCTTCTAGAGGAGCTCAGTGTCTTTCTCTTCCCTATATTGTTATTTCCCTAATAATAAACATGATCACAACATGCCTGTGAACATGACCTCTGCTCCCTTCTACTACAGAATATTAAAGTAGAAAAGTCTAAACCTCCAGAAACCAACACTTCCATTAGAATCAGTTTCCCTCAACTTCCTGTCCTCGTTTGTATATTTAATTTTTTTTAAATTTTACTTAAGTCTCATTTTTTAAGGTTGTTTATAGTTGAAAGCTTCTTTGAAGTAGCTAGTCTGACATTTTGACACAAATTAAGCCTCTTGATTTGTTTTTGGATGGATGTTAATTAATATGCACTTTGTGCCACGATTATAGGAAAACCTTGGGATGTGGCACAGTGATTTATTACTGTAGATAGAAGAGATAGAAAGCCCCAGGATGTGCTGGGTGCAATGATGAGACTTGAAGTAGGTGCTAGAGGACCTCTTTCAAGGACTGCAGACAGGAAGCTGTCAGGAAAGACCAAAGGCGGCCCTTGTACTTTGACCGAGTCAATTGGATGACCAGGAGAAGATCGTGTCTGCCAGAGAAGCAAAGCATCAAGGTAAAGGCAGATGCCCCAGTGTCAAGTGGTGGCTGGCTGGTGAGAAAGAAGGGAAGTAGAAAGGAGGCAAATATACAGAAATCTCCAGAGATAATTGCTGCCTTGGATTCCATGCAAGAAGACAGAGAGAGGCAGCTCAAGTCTCAGGCTCTGGAAGCAACACAGACGACTTGAAGAATAAGAGAGTCTCACCATTTATTTTCCTTTGCTACCATGTCCAGATTCAGCCCGATGAGGAGACCAAATAGGAAGGGTGCTAGCCTGTACCCTAGAAGAACTCTCCAATTTTGAGGTTGCCTCCTATCTTGCCAGGAATTCTGTAACTAGAATGAAGCTGCAATGTTATTGATGTCAGTTCTTGTCTTCCTCCTTTAATCCGTATGCCCCATGCAGACAAGGATTGTCACTGGGTGCACTGCCTGGTTACTGTAACCTGCTGCTTCTGATGCTAAGTGTCGCTGTGGGCTTCGAACATGTGCAAGCTATTAATAGTTGATGAGCACGATTGAGCAGAAAGCCCTGGCTTCAGCAAACCTCACCCCACATATGATTAATCAGCTTGCTTTGCTCTTTACCTTTCCCCAAACACAACCTAGAAAAGGAAACAGGTCTTTCGTAGGGAGAGGAGAGAAAATGAACCCCGGAGCAGAAAGCTCTAAGATGCGGCTGGTGTTTAAGGCCTGTGCTTTAAGCTTCAAAGGACAACCTCGAAATGCTGAGGTTTCAATGTTAGGAAATACATTTTTCTGATTCTACTTAGTTTCTTAAAACATGTCCGTGCTCCAAGATCAACAAACTAAGAACCACGAGCACATAGGAACAAAACTGAGTGTTGTCATCCATTAAACTTATAACCCAGTCAACTTGGCACTCAGTATTGTTTGATTGTATTCATATGTTAAGACATTCATAGAAGTCACTTTAATTAAATTTGTGTTTAAACAACAAAATAAAGGCATTTTAGAGGCAGCAAGGTATGGGTTCTGAATTTTCCTTTGGAAAGTATCATAACCATGTCTATAATGAAGCTTCCAGAAACTTCTGCTGCAAAAATTATTTTGCATGGCATTGACCTTAAATGTTTGTGTTTGCAGTAGGAATCCTGACTGACTTGGAAGTTAGGAAGAGATTAGGGAAGGAATGGAGAGAAGTGCCATGAAACTTTCACTTGGCCCATGGTAACCCAACTCAGCCTTGTCCTGATGTCTGTAGCAAAGTCTCAGCTAATCTCTGCTGGTGTCCTGTGACCCTCTGAGAGTCCAGAAAATACAGCACATTCAAGTGCTCCCCATCTTCACACAGGACTCATGTCAGTGGTCAGGGTGAGAGTAGACACTGGATTCTCAGATTAAAGAATCGGTATCTTTCTCTACGGTCTTGCAGCCTTCTCACAGCTGAGGAGTGCCTCCCATCCTAGCCTCATCCTTCAGTAAATTGAGCCCGTGGTAGCAGTGAAGTCTCACGTGAGTGTGCAGAAGCTTCCCCAGGCTAACACAAAAACAGACGCTATACAAATGTCATCACAGGAGTGCCCAGTGGCATTTCAGGTCATTCATGATGGTGTATTGCATGTTACATACCTCCAAAAAAAGCAGCAGGGATTGGACACCATGCCAGGAAAACAGACTGCCCTGTGAAGGTTCAGGGAGCCAAAAGGAGAGCACAGTCAGGTGGCTTGTGGGAGGATGGGAAGACGCTGTTGCAGGAATCTTCTCCAACTTGTCTGCATGGCATTTGTTCTTGTTTTCAGTTCTGGGTTGTTTTTTTTTTTTTTTTTAAATTTTGTTTTGTCTTTCTTTTCAAACAATTTCATTTATTTGTTCCTTTTAAAGTCCACAATTCTATATTTTAAAATATTGCAAAAGAGAAATTAAACATAGCTATCCTCTTCCAGATCTGTCTTTAGACTAGGATTGACTGTGTCTTTTCCTCTTTTATTTTAAATGACTGGCTTAAGAAAACTCGTTTCAAAGTGGCTTCGGTCCTCATGTTTGTGCCTTTGTCACCCGTAAAGCTCATCCCCTTCCACTTGAAAATAAACATAAAGAACTAGGAATATCTGCAGTTTGAGTATCTGTTAGCAAACATGTCTCCTTGTGCCTGCTTTCCCCAACCTGACTCCCCACCACAACTATTTTGTTAAATGCAAGTCTGAGAACATAACATTGTATAATTGTGTGCTTATAAAATGAAATGGTGTGCCCTATTACAAAATGTCTTACAAATTACCTAGCCAAATATGCTAATTCGGAGATGGAATGGAGAACATTTATTTCAGACTGTAGTAAAAAATAATAAAAAGTCAGAAATGCTGATTTAAGAAAAGATACTGCTAAATTGGAGCCATTTCAAAGAAAGGAACTAAAAATAATAATAATAAAGCCTGAAGGAATGAATATTTTCAAAATTGAGAGAATTTAAGAGTCTAACATGACAAACTATAACCAGTCTTGCAAATACCTCTAGGGAATTGGATTCCAAAAGTCTGCATTGTTCAAAGGAGAAAAAAATAAAAGCACTGAAATAAAAAACTATCCAAAAGAAGGGGAAAAGTGAACTTTTAAAGCTAAATGTTTTCAATATTTTCACTTAGATCAGCTCTCAGAGGCCTGAAGACATTAAAAACTAGCCAGGCAAACCATTTGTTTCCAGATAACACAGTGTAACAAAGCGAGCAGGGTGGGGCTGCTGAGTCCCTCTGCACACGTTCTGGTTGTCCAGTGTGTGGACCTCGATGAGCATGCATTGAAGCTACTCAACATAGCATGGTCGACATCCACTAGTGTCTAGTGACTACACTGAGCACACAATAGAGTACACCCAAAGCTGAGATAAATTGGAGTACTATATTAAGTTTTATGATTTATAAAAGAAAACATCATGGTAATGATGTTTAACTGAGCATAAACCCGAGTAAAATGGTTAATGATTCAATATCAAGAATACTCCTTTCCCCTGAACCTGCCATTTCCTCAAAGTGTTGAGAGTAGAGGGAGAAGTGAAAGCAAAATCTGCAAACATTTTGTACCAGAAGAAAAAGAACAAAAACCAAGTACCTTTAAACCATATGTAATACACGAAAACATGGTGTCCCAAACCTTTAGCACTAACTTAGAAAATCATCTGTTGGCCTTTGAAAACGGGGGGAAATGAGCCACAAATGGTCTTCACTCCCTAGAGCACCAAACACAACCCCGTCTTCTGTTCTTTGCACTCATAGTGATATGTTAGAAATTTAAATATTATGCTCTTGAAATATAATAGAATTGTATCCATACAGACTGTCTAGACAGGGCAGGGACTGTGTCTGTTTAATTTCACTTTCCATAGCAGGGAGCAGCCTTGCACAAATAAATGCCCTTGATGATGATGCTGATGTTAGTATAAGCAGGTGGCCAAAACTGAGGGGAGAAAGCTTGTTACTTCAACATTAGCATTTTATGGCGCATGCATGTACCATTTAAGTGTTTAATAAAATTTATAAATGGCTGGCTATTTTTTAAATAATAAATGATTTCAGCACATTTTATGTTTCTTAATATTGCCCCATTAAATTTGTTTACATGAGTGAAGAAATATCAATCTCCCTATTGAGAAAATAGGCAAGACTACCTATTCAACTTTCCTTGTATCTAAAATGTGTAAGTATTCTTATGGCTTTATGTTTTAAAAAGGAATAATTAAACATTCTGTCAGTGAGGAAACCAAGATTGAAATTCCTGGAAATATTAAGAAATAGAACTGGAGTCTCTGCAATAAAAAAGATGGCATTTCTCCCATTTTTTGATGTGTCTTTCAGTCTTTCAACAAATATTTGCCCTGTCCTTCTACAAAGTTGATTTTACTATATAGAAACAGACAATGAAAAACCAAGCATAACAAATAAGTAAAGCAAATAGTTGTAGGGAAATTTTTCTGTCCTGCCTGCCAACTCCCAAATAACCACACAGAGACTTTTTATTAATTATGAAAGCTCAGTTGATAGCTTAAGCTTGTTGTAACTAGTGTGTATAACATTTAAATTAAACCATTTCTATTAATTTGCTTTCTGCCTCGTGGCCTTATTACCTTTACTCTGTACTGTCCATACCATTTCCTCTGAGTCATGGCCTCTCCTTGCAACTCTGCCTTTCTTCTTTCCAGTGTTCTCTTGGCCCTGAAAATCCTGCCTAGCTATTGGCCATTCAGCCTTTTTTTTAAAAACCAATCTGAGTGACACATATTCACAACATACAAAAATATTATTCCACATTTTCACCTTTTGTCTAAATAAAAAAAAGTTTTTATACTAACATAATAAAGCTGTAAACAATAAGAACAATTATCAGGTTAGAATTATATTTACAGTGTCCAGTACATTTGTATTTGGCATATTTGAAGAAAATATTTTATTATTTATTCTATCTTGATGAGTCCAAAGCTCTGTATGTAATTTTCCTTCTGTTATAACTAATGAAAAGCATAACTATAACTATCTAGTCTTCAATTTCATCTAAGACACCAGGAGGGTATATTATTACTTGAGTAAACAGAAATTACAATGCAACTCACTTCCAAAAATATAGAAAGAACAGACATCTGTGTGCCTGGACAATCACCCAAGGTTTCTTTGTAATGTTGGGGTATCCAATCTTCAGCCTACAGGCCTAGAATATCTGGCAGACTCTTCTATGAAGCAGAATTTTTAGAGGACTGTCTCACCTAGTCTTGGCAAAGTTCAGCAGTCACATTCCTATATGTCCTGTAGAATGTCTGGCAGACTTTTCTATGAAGCAGGAATATGAAGGACTGCCTTGCCTTATCTTGTCAAAGTACACATCTTTTTCTTTTGTATCCTACTTGTCCAGTTAGTACAACATAATATCAGCAGTCAAGAAAAGAGTTTCTTGAAAAAATGTCTAATTTTGCCACATTAAAAGCAAATTCCATATGTAGTTTTTTTGATGTCCATCATCTTTTGAAAGTGAATTGGTGCTGCCAGGAGAAGATGTGTCTCATTGTCATGAAAAGTCCTATGTTAACAAAATATTTTAGGTGCCATATTCTGTATATATTTGAAGTGTTTAAAGACAATCTATCTAAAATATATCTCTTTGACCTTAAAAACATACCTAACATGATGATAAGTTTGATTGTTGTCAGTAACTAATTACTAACCTATATTTCTTTATTAACCTGAATAGTTTATAATAATAACTTTTGAGGACTAAAAATTTACATTTTTAAATGAGCAGCATAGGTACAATATCTTAAACAAAAGTAAATATGCATAGCATGTTCTAACAAAAATAACCTTAAATTTATATCAATAGACAAAAATCCATACCAATGTAAAATATTTAAGATTAGTAGTTGTTTTTTTAGTTTAAAAATAGATTCAGTAGTCTACCTTTTTATTATATCATTTCTATAGACCTCTTTTTTCTCTTCAGAATGAGATCCCTGGATCTAATCTCCTTTGTTCAGCTTTTTTTTCCCGACCATTACCAATAACAACTTTTAAACAAAGGTTTTATTTATTTATTATGTATACAGCATTCTGTCTGCATGTATGCCTGCAGACCTGAAGAGGGTACCAGATCTCACTACAGATGGTTGTAAGCCACCATGTGGTTGCTGGGAATTGAACTCAGGACCTCTGGAAGAGCAGTCAGTGTGCTTAACCTCTGAGTTAACTCTCTAGCCCCCCCCCCAATAACAACTTGTCACCAATACTCCTAAACAATGAAAAATATCCATAACCCATTGAATAACTAAAAACCACCCACTCCCCCTCTTAGGAATGTCATTGTCATGTTCTCTAGGTTCCTTTCTGTTGTCTAGGGATGTTGGAATCTTTGGGAGACCCTAAGAAAATTGGGATAATGGTCACGTCCTGGGAGAGTTTGCTGTATTATTTGTTGTCCAGTCTCTGTGCAATGGGAAAGTGCAAGGCTTATCTGAAGTCCTTTCTGGAATAGTCTGTGAGGGTGAACTATCTCAGCCAGCAGCCTTGGACTGTTCTGGATACAGAACTCTGAGGAAACTACAATAGTTGCACTCTACAAGGCTGGGTCACATGGGCCACTCATTTTCATTGGTATCTGGTACCAATGAAAACACATAATTTTCAAAGGTAACATACCTACCTGCACCAACACAAGTATGGAATGTGCAGTGTGCATAACTTCGTTGAAGATGACTTTTTGTTTTATGTTTGAGCTGGTAAAATATATATATATCACCTCTCTCATAGTATTTTTTAGGCTTATTTCTTTATGTTGGTAGCTGGAATTTTCAGGGGGTCTTCACCAATCAAAGCTGATCTTCTTTAACCTTGAATGAATCCATGGTCTTTCATTTCCTATAGAAACAAAAGCAGAACCTCTTCACCAATGTAACATTTTTTTTTACTTCCTTTTTAAAGTTAAGGCATTCCTAGAGCATTTAGGATGGTTTAATTCAGCAATCCCCTGTCTCCCTGGAATTGTCATTAGTTCATCAGCATTCAAAAAATTCAAAGACAATACAAAACCATACAGGATTCAGTCTCCTTGTGTATTTCCCATCTCTTTGAGGCTTATTCTTTTTCTTATTACTTTACTATTTCTTTAAAGACTTTATTCTTTTTAAACTATTTATTTAGTTAGTTATTTTTATGACTGTCTATATCCTTTTCCTTTTTTGTTGAGCCCACACACATTGCTAAACTCACAGTAACTTGTTTAGAATTTTCTTTCCATCTAAACCTGGCATATCTGAAACCTTTTCTGTCTGCATGAGCAAAAATCTTAATCTGTCACATGGTAGACATGTAGGCATAGTAGACATAGTAGACATGTTCCTGTACTGCAGTTGGCATGAGGGACATGGACCTAGGAATCCACACTTGGCTCTGTGTTTGTATGTTTAGAACCTTTTTAAAGCTTTCCCTGGTCTTATGTGGGTATGTGTGGCTCCATATTGGGTAACATTTGTAAGCAGACTTTTCTGTCCTTCCTGCCAGCTCCAAAATAACCACATGGAAACTACTTAGTAGCTACAAAAGCTTGGTCAATAGCTTAGGCCTATTTTAAACTAGCTCTTATAACTTAAATTAACCCATTTCTATTAACTTGCTTTCTGTCTTATGACTTTGTTACCTTTACTCTGTCCTCCCATGCTGCTGCTTTCCTGCTTCCTCCATGCCTGACTGGCAACCCCACCCCTCTTCCCAGCATCCTGTGTGCCTGAACATTCTACTTAGATATTGGTCATTCAGTCTTTCGTTAAACCAATCAGAATGACACACCTTCACAGTATACAAAACAGATTATTCCATGACAATTAGTGCACTCAGATATGATTGAATGGTATGGAAGAAATGAAAACTGAGCAGGACAGTGAGGAATTAGTAAATTGAGTGCAATTTTACATAGAGCAGGCAGAATAGGCCTCCTTGAAAAGGTGGTGTATCAGTTACAACTTGATAGGGTGAAGTAATTAGTTCTTTGGAATACAGACAAAAAGAATTCTAAATGGTGGAAGCAGCATATGTGTCCTGGAGGAAAAGAGGTTTTTGAGTTCATGAGGTCTCAAGGGATCCAGTGGGATCATACCCAAGTGAACATGAGCTGTGGAAATTGGCCAAAGAGACAATGGGGCAGATCTTTCCTCCTGAGACAAAGATTTGGCTTTTGATCTGAGTAGGGAGCCAGCTCCTGAGTTGAGGCAGAGAAGTAACATGATCTGTCTGCTTAATGCTTTAAAGGAGCATTGTGCTTCATTGACCTAAGTATCCAGAAGAACAGAGGAAGAGAACCCTTTGCAGATTCACATGAGATGTGACAGATCAGCCTCAGTTGTAGACACATTCAGGGCACTTTTGAAGTAGAATCAACACTTCTATGGTTTTTGCATGGGGACTACTAAATCAGTAGCACCAACATCACCTGGGAACTTCCTGAAGTACAAATCCATCCGCATGCCTGCCTCACCAGAGTTATACTGAGTCAGAAACTCTGGAAGGAGGGGTTCTTGAATTCTGTTTAAGCCCTCCAGGTAGCTTTAAGGTATTGGGGCCTGAAAAGGATAACATTAAAATTGCCGTTGCCTGGATCAAGAAAGCTGTGGTGGCAGAAGATCAAATTTGGAGGCACTCTAGGGAAATCAGGGTTTAGATTGGAGAAATGAGCTTGTGATGTCTTAGACATCCAAGTGGTACACAAGCAGTTGTATTATATAGAATTAAAGAAAAGTGGCCCAATTTAAAAATGGGAACTGAAGTTTGGATTATCGTATATATTTGATATCAATCCAAATATCACAGTGGATTGGATCCCGTCAGTGGATATGTATGCCCAGTTACTTCATCCTAACTTTCAATACAGAAAACAGGAAGCCAAGTAATTAAAAGACCAAACGACATGGGAGGGGCAGGGCAGCTTCTACTTAGCCTGCCAAGACATTGAACACTTCCGTGTGTGTTACAGATCCCCCATAAAGTCCTTTGTAGAGTAATCTTTTGTGACTCTCTTTTCCTGTTTTAACATCAGTAATGTGAGGTGTTCTAATATTTTAAGGGAAAAAGTTAGAACTGATATGCTTTTTACAGTTGTCAAGTAGCTGATAAACATGCACATTTCTCTCTTTAAGAGGTGATCTTGTATTGGAAGACATACACTTTACTCAACAATTCTGATTTGGTTTCCTTTCTAAGTAACTTCTGTGGGGAATAAGTGATTAGGACCACAAGGAGTTTAGAAGAACAGTAGTAGCAAAGGCAAAAGACATGAGAAGAAAGGTGTGTAAAATGACTGTCGTATATGATCATGGGAATATAATTTCCAATCTTTTCATGATCCTATCAAGTATTGACATTGACTGCAAATAAAAGGGATTTGAGAGATAGCTCATCGTTTAAGAGCACTGGCTGCTTTTCCATAAGATCAGGGTTTGATTCCCAGCACCTACATGGTTGCTCACAACTATTTGTGACTATACTTCCAGGGTATCTGATACCCTCTTCAGGACACCACAGGCACCAGAAACACATGTGATCCACATACATGTGAGCAAAACATCAATACACATAAAATAAAAGGCCTCAAAAAACATCGTGCCAGAATATTTATACCATCATATTCATGTAGTGAGTTAAATGAATAAGCCAATCACTGAATACTTAAGAGAAGAGTGAAAACAGGTGAATGACCATGAGGAAGGAAAGAATGGAAATAAAAGCCAGACTTGGTGATGTATACCTATAATCCTAGCACATGGCAGGTAGAGACAAGAAGATCTGGAGTTCAAGATCATCCTCAGCTACAAATAAGAAATTTGAGGACATCCTGTCAAAAATTTAGTGCTTAAATAAGTAACTTGAAAATAAGAAAATAATATTTTACTGACCCTAATCTGTGTATTTTTAATAATCCATTTTAAGTCCTTTTATATGTATCACCTTAGTTGCTAAGATACAATCAGTGAATAAACTCTGAAAGGCTGACCCTCTTCTGTCCCATATTGTAATCTGACCCATGAATCAATATCAGGGGACATCTGGGCTCCATCATATCTTTCCCATAGACTAGTTGATTAGAGGATGTTTTGAATTGGGTCCATATATGGCAGAACCCCACAGACTGTATGAATTATTATGGGAGCAAATAAAAGGTCAGATTGTATTTTTGTGTTGTTAAAGAACACAGCTCTGACATGGTCAGGATTAAGGACATAAAACACTGGAGAATAAAAAGCATTACAGTGGATGACTAACTATAGTTACTTAACTAAGAAACATTTTCACAGATGCAGGCAGCTCCTGGTCCCATACCTTGATGCAGGGCCTGCAGTTGACAGGTGTGGTAGAGTATCATCGTCTAGAGATTTTCTCCTTTCTCTTTTCCTTTGCCTGGCTCCATTTCTACTACTTGATGGTACTTCTGGGGACAAAGTGGGACAGGAAGGTGAGGACCCATCGTCCACCTCATCCTTTCCACAGTTTTTGTCAAGTTATTTTGGTAAAGAGTAGATGTGTCTGGTCCCATCACTCACTTTCCTGTTGTTTTGTCTTCTATGCCAGAACGTATAAATCACGACTTGTTTATGCTTTTATTTTAAATATCTCTTTGAAAGACTATTATTTCTACCTTTAACGTTTTATGAGTGCAGCGTGGGTTCAGTGCCTTCCGAATTCCTTATTTCTAAAGAAAACCCACCTTTTGGCTCAGAAAAGTGGCTTGTGCTGAAAGAGTACCCCCAAAAGCTGGTACCCCAAAGACGACACTGAGGAAGTGGTGGTATAGAGTGGTACCGAGTGCTTAGAACACTAACTTCTGAATCTGACATGGGAGAGGCCTTGAAAGAATACTTGTTTAACAGACTAAATTATAATTAAAAATCGAAAATCTCTTTGTATGGTGGCCTTCTACAGGTTAATAGTTATTATTATTACTGTATTATTGTTGTTGATTATGATGTGTCTTAGGATAATTGTGGGGTAAGAGGCTATAGGAACTTTTTCTGAACCTTCTCTGGGAGGGGGGTCACTGAATATCCTGAACAACACTTGAGAAGTTTTTGTTTCAAACAAAGAATCTTTTGCCACATCCTCTTCCCCTTGAGCATGTGATCTTCAAGAGAAATTGATTCACATGTCTCTGAATCGTTTACAATTAAATCATCAGCATATAATTTTCTAAAAGATACTAGGTGTCCAAGAAGCTTTCAGAACCTGTTTTATAATTCCTCTCCAGTACTTTTCTTCAAACAGGAAGTTGAATTTTGCCAAAGACAAATAAACTCAAACATTCAGAACGCTGAAGTTCCGTTTCCAGCTCCAAACCCCAAGCTTCGAGCACATCTGTGATTTTACAAAATATATCCTTGCAACTCTACAAAGTTTTTGATTGGAAAAAAAAGGTGATAAAAGTGTGTGAAAGTATTCATGTGCAATATGACTCTCAGGGGTATGTTTACAGGTATAGAAAGAATCATGAAATGTGTCAGGGGTATTCTTAAAACCATTACACATAAGTGAAAATGCGTTTGGATCTTATTTCTCTAGATATGTCTGAATATTATCACAAGTTTCATCAAAGAAAACATCTTCACTTTGCTTTTCACTCATCTTCCTTACTATAACTTTAAGTCTTAAACACTTCAGGAAACTCAGGAACATAGTTTGTCCAGCAGAAGGAACTGAAGCGTCTGTGATAGTTTTATGTCTTTACCAGGACGAGGTACCGTTTCCACTTACAAATGCAACTGACACTATTCTTGGGACTGGAAAAATGCAGGAAGTTACCTCTGACATGTCTTAATCATTTGCCAATCTTCTCACCTGGCGAAGATGACCAACTCGGACCTTGAAATTCCCCTTTAGCTCATAGTGTCATAGAATAAACAAAGATAGTTGTGAAAGGTGTGTGGGACTATTTGAAGCAATCCCCTTAATGTTCCATGTCACTGATTTTACTTCAGGGCTTCTGTACTATAGAGTAACCAAGTGGATGCTGGGATGACAGGTGACATATAAAAGAAAATGCTTGATTTAAACTTTGTTAATTAAGTGATCAGTTTATTCATCAATCAATGATCTTACTATTGGCCCAAGAGGAACTTGGAGATCATATAAAACTGGCTTTATTCAACCTGCTGTCATGGAGAAGCTGCAGCTTGAGAGAGACTATAAGATGCCCAACAGAAAAATTTAGGGAAGCAAATGTGAGGAGTTTACACGGAGTTAGCATGAGTTGTTTTAGGGTATAAGGTCTAAGCAAATGTTGGTAGAATGCCTAAGTAGACAAAAGGTAATAATACCTTTAGAACACTGATCTACAAGAAGCCCATGTTTAATCACCTAATATGCACTTTTCTCTTGGAACATAGGATCTGAAACAAATTGGTATTAGGACAACGGTGTGCAGTCTCTGTTACCTGTTATGTTGGAGAGACCTAATCTTGTGCTTCACAGCATAGTTTTGAAAAGTGTACAATTTGGATTTCTTACAATAGAAAAGTAAATGTATATAATATGCACATATACCCTGCATCCCTTCATTTATGATTCTTATTAATGATTCAGCTGTATCATAGCACTTAAGAAGCAAACCAGCATGAAGCATGGTATCATGTAACGTCAAAAGGCATGGACCTTTTCTGGCTCTACATAAAGTCACTTGGGCCTTGATATGTACTAATATGTAAATTGTATTTTATATAAATTGTGCTTTTTCTTTTTACTGTACCTCATTCACGATGAACAAATATAATGCTAACAATAAAATATCTTTTAAGATTTTGCATTGTGTTTTGAGCCATTTCATGTTTATCCCAAATAAATATTTAATTATCTGTATCCTACCTTGCCTAGTAAGAATTTACACTTCCCCATATAACATATCCTTAGGCACTGTGTGATAGAATAATCAAAAAGTCGAGAAGGCATGTTATAAAATACAGAACAACACAGTTCTCCAACACCTCTATGAATATAATGAGATTTTTCAGGAAGAGACTGAATAAGCTAACTCTCAGATTAACAATGTAGAGAGGGAGAATTTCTGGCCACCTACAGATCATTTAAGATAAAAGCTTATAACAGCAGTCTCTCATAGGAGGATAGTACAGGAATTTTATAGAGAATCTCATTCTGCAAACAATGAATAAAATTTACCTGTCTGTGCTAGTTAATATTTATTGTCAACTTGACACAAACTAGAGTCACCTGAAAAGAGGAAACCTCAAATGAAGAACTGCCCAGATCATGTAGGCCTGTTGCCAAGACAACGAGACACTGTCTTAATTGATGATTGAGGCAGAGGGGCTCAGCCCGCTGTGGATGACACCATTTCTAGCCACGTGGATCCGTGTTTTCTAAAGACTCTTTCTAAGCCTAACCCTGAGAGCAAGCTACTAAGCAGCATCCCTCCATGGATTCTGCTTCATTTCTTGCCCTGCTTCCCCCAATGATGGATTGTGACTTAGAATTTCAAGCTAGAGAGAAGTGTCTCAGTTCCATGAGGTCCCATTTATTAATGGTTTCTCTCAGTGTCTGTGCTACAGGGGTTATATTTAGGAAGAGGTCTGTGCCAGTGTGTTCAAGTGTACTTCCCTCTTTCTCGTCTATGAGGTTCAGTGTGGTTGGTTTTATGTTGAGGTCTTTGATCCATTGGACTTGAGTTTTGTGCATGCAAAGGACACAGTCAACAAGACAAAACAGCAGCCTACAGAGTGGGAAAAGATCTTCACCAACCCCACATCAGACAGAGGGCTGATCTCCAAAATATACAAAGAACTCAAGAAATTGGTCATCAAAAGAACAAATAATTGAATTTAAAAATGGGGTACAGACCTACACTCTCAACAGATGAATCTGAAATGGCTGAAAAACACTTAAGGAAATGCTCAACATCCTCAGCTATCAGAGACATGCAAATCAAAACAACTCTGAGATTCTATCTTATACCTGTAAGAATGGCCAAGATCAAACACACTGATGATGGAGAGGATGTAGAATAAAGGGAACATTTCTCCTTTGCTGGTGGGAGTGCAAACTGGTACAGCCACTTTGGAATTCAGTTCAGTGATTTCTCAGAAAATTGGGAAACAACCTACCTCAAGACCCAGCAATACCACTTTTGGGTATAAAACCAAAGGAAACTCAATTGTACCAAAAGGACATGTGCTCAGCTATGTTCATAGCAGCATTGTTTGTCATAGTCAGAACTGGAAACAACCTAAATGCCCCTTAACCAAAGATTGGATAAGGAAAATGTGGAACATTTACACAATGGAGTACTACATAGTGCAAAAAATAATGACATCTTAAAATTTGCAGGAAAAAGGATAGATCTAGAAAACATCATATTGAGTGAGGTAACCTAGACCCAGAAAGACAAATATCACATATACTCACTCATAAGTGGCTCTTAGACATAAAGCAAAGAAAAACCAGCCTACAATTCACAATCTCAGAGAACCTAGACAACAATGAGAACCCTAAGAGAGACAGACATACATGAATTTAATCAACATGAGAAGTAGGAAAAGACAGGATCACCTGAGTAAATTGGGAGTGTGGGGATCATGGGAGAGGGTAGAAGGGAAGCGGGGCAGAAAGGGAGGGAAGCATATAAAAATATATATAAGCAATAAAACAATCTAAAAAAATTCCAAGCTAGAATAAACCTTTACTCTCCAAGTTGTTTGGATCCAAACATCTTAGCACACAGCAACAGAAAAATCAAATTATAACTTATCAAAGTCAGCCTAAACAGCCTATTTCTCATTGTGCTTTATTGTTTAGAGTTTTAATTAAGATATGTCATTTCCTCCCTTCCTTTTCTTCCCTCCAGCTGCTCCCATGTCCTGTCTCTCCAGTCCTTCCCGTGTCCCCCATCACTCCCTCTCAAAGTCATGGCCTCTTTTATTAGTATTATTGTTACTAATACAATTACTACTATAATTGCATGTGTAAATTATAAGTGTAATTGTACCTATTGAGTGGGCTTAGTGTTAATTGTGTGTATATGATTTCAGGGCTGATCACTTTGTATTATAAAACCATTTAAGAGGTCCATGTCTGGGAAAGACTAATTCTCGCTCCCACAACAGCCATTAGCAATTCTTTGTATATGGGTGGAGCCGTGTGAGATTTCCCCTTCCACCTTAGCATACGTATGGGTTTTGTCCTTATTCGCATTTAAGAAGTCATTTTGTAGAGGTATCAAGGCTGTAGCTTCCCTGTCATTTCTACAAGACTCAATCGGCAGCAGGTTTTCTAGTTCTCTGGTACTTATAATCTTTCTGACTGTGATGTCGCCCGAGCCTTAGCTGCAGGAGTTGTGTTGTAGCTGGACCCACTGGAGTACTGGATACACCATGGTCCTCTGATCGCTGCACTTTGACTAGTTTTTCTGTAAGGTCATCTGCTACAAATAGAGCTTTCTTGGTTGGAGAGTGAGAGAGCTGCAATTACCTGTGCATGTAAGAATAGATTTTAGAATATTCTTAAATAAATAATTAAGTAATCTTAAATAAATTTCAGAATATGTAGGAGTATGCTGGTCTAAGAAAGTGAAGGAAGTAGGTTCTCTTAGATCCGCAAGCCCACCATCCCTTGGCGGTTGCCTAGGTTTCTATTAGCAGGCACAATCTCCCTCATGTTGAGCAGGCCTCAAGTCCAATTAGACAGCTGTTTGTAGCCACCAAGATCTGAGCGCCACTACTGTGCTCCTAGAGTGACCTTGTCATGCTGGTCGCTGTTATGATTCACAGAAGTCATAGCTGAGCACTGCTATTGGTGGCTTCCCTTCCTTGGCAGCTTGCATAGCACCTTCAGGTACTGTGAAAACGAAACTTCAGGAAGGAAAACTTCAAGGTTAGATTCAGCTTGAATCTTCTGAGTTCTGTGACAGAGGTGGTATCTTCTATCTTTGGGAAGCAGCCAAGGATAATAGCATGAATCTATACTGTTTTCTGAGTCTCTTGGACTACCCTAACCAACAAGTCAAAAGGATGTTTTCTTCATGCCTGGTACTGGGGTTTTTGTTAGATAATCTATTGCCCTTGTGGGGAGCATTGTCAGCCCAAGTGTTATAATGTCATTTCAAATACACATATAATAAATACACACACACACACACACACACACATATATATATACATACATACATACATACATAATTACACTTGCATGTATTACATATAGTTTCAGGTAAATACAAAGTATATGATTCCTTAAAGTTTTTTCAAACATTCCTAGTGTTATTTGTCCCTTCTACCTCTCCTCCTGTATTATTTCCCTTTCCCCTCCCTTCTTAAAGCTCCCTTCCAGTTTTCCCCATCTCTTCCTTTTTTAAAGTTTGATTCTATTTGCTCTCTGCATTTTACCATCCACTAGACAGTAAGCATTGTTAGTAGTAGCTATATATTTTAAGTTTCCCCTTATGAAATATATATTTAGAAGCTTTTATTTTTTCCTCAGCCTCTGCCAACATGATTTCAAGTTTAAGTTGATAGGATGTCCTAATTTTCTGGTTCCTTGTTATCAAACACCTCATTAAATATTCAAAGTAATTACTACTGGTTATCTTCCATGTGTCAGTCATTGCCTATGCTCACACAACCTTGTGAGCTGAGTGGTGTTACTGCCTCTGTACAGAGCATGAGAAGTCTCGCTGCCACACATCCATCTGAGAAGAACATCTATGGCCTCTCTGCATGGTCAACTGAGCCCAAAGAAATTCACATAGAAAGGATCGTCTCTCTTATTTGTTCTATGTTAATTTTAGAACCTAAGAAACCTAAATTCTAAAAGACAAGTCACAGATGACCCCATATATTTTTAAATAAAATTATCCCAACTATTTCCTACTAGCTACTAAAACAAAGAGGTGTCATTTGTTTTAGGTTGGTGTCATGGTTACATCCACAGTCATAGTACTCAAGAGGATAAGGCAGAGGGATTACAAGTTCCAGATCAGCTACAGAATGAACTGCAAGGCCTCCCTTGCCAATCAATCCATCAATAGACTTTAAAAGTCTACGTGGGCCTGACGATATAATTTGGTAGTCAAGAGCTCTAGCTGCTCTGCCAGAGGATCTGGTTTCAATTTCTACCACTCACATGGCAGTCCACAACCTTCCTGAACTCTAGTTCTTGATATGATATCCTCTTCTAGCCTCTGCAGGCACTGGGCATGCACATGGTACAAATACGTACACTCAGGAAAAACACCCCTACTCCTAATTTTTTTAATGTAAGGATCTAGGGATATAGGTCAACAGAACTCTTTCCTCTTACCTAGGATGCATGAAGCTAGCACATCAATCCAAAGTATGACAAAAAAACAAATAAAACATTGTCATACATCTCATTTTCAGGATGGAGAAAGGCAAAATTCTTCCAGCTATCCAAAATTAGAAGGAATTGAAATGTCACAATGTTGAAGAGATCATGAGCAAGCGATGTCTTTCAGAAAATATTTCAAGATGGCACTTTGTGCTCATGTCAATGCAAAGATTTATTTTACTTTCTAAAGATTTAGTTACGTTCTAATTTGACATCAATAAGAAACCTATTAAGGTTTTTTTCTTTCTCAGATCTTTATATTTTAAGGGCCCAAATAATCATATAGCCTCTACAAAGGCATAATGAGGTCCATTTATGATGATCGGGACATTAACTTTGTTTTCTGTGCCCTCCACAGACCGCACAGCTGTGCCAATTTTCTATTTGGAATTATTCTTATAATGTACTTGTGCTCTTTCCCCCCTTTCTCCAGGACTGTCCACCAGAAGTGGGTGATTTTCGAGCTCAGCAGTGTTCTGCTCATAACGATGTCAAGTACCACGGCCAGTTTTATGAATGGCTTCCTGTGTCCAATGACCCTGACAACCCGTGCTCACTCAAGTGTCAAGCCAAAGGAACTAGTCTGATTGTTGAACTCGCACCGAAGGTCTTAGATGGTACACGATGCTATACGGAGTCACTGGACATGTGCATCAGCGGCTTATGCCAAGTAAGTGCTGAAGCTGTCCAGAGGGGCTGCGCCTGCGTGTAAATAAGCTTCTTGGGATTACTCAGTTATCTCTAGAGTTTGTAAGGGATAACAGATTTGAAGATTGTAATTTCAGGGAATGGTGCAGGTATTGTAATCCCTTAAGGACATGAGGAGTGCAGATTTGGTTTTGTTTGGTTTCTTTATTTCTTGACTTGAATGTGGGAGAATATTAACAAGTGGTATAAGGGTTAAAGCAACCCTTAAAAATCCAAGGATATAAAAGGGATTGATTTCTGGTACCAATTCATCAGTGTGTGCTGGAAGAGTTGGTAAGAGGATGAAGTATTAGTCCATTTGCCATGAACTTGTCTTATTCGTTTTAAAGCTCATTTTTGGACTGTTATGAGAAGTCTATATTATAGAGTGAGCAGGTTATCTGAATGCTATTACTCACCATAGCCTTTTATGTGCAACAGTACAGACATTTTAAGAACATTTGCCTCTAATGGGAGGACATTGATTGAGTCTAAATCTATGGCCTAATGACTTATATGAAAAATATGAAACATGTTTCAGTGATTTCTTTTAAATTTATATTTATTTAAACACATCTAAATGTTGATTTATGAAAAAATGCAGTGTAAATTTCCATGAAACGTGAGATGTGAGATAAGGTTTGTACATGAGAGAAAGAAGCAGACACAGTCAACCCTCATATAGTTTATATACAGAAAGGGGCATGTTCAAGGTTTTTCAGATAGGAGAAGAGAGAAGAGATACATGTATCAGAAGTTTTTTATATATGAAATATATAAAGTGGAAATGTGAATGTAGAATTTTATTCTTCTCAAGATTGCAAGGGTCGTAGAGAGTATCCACATACCTTTAAAAGCAACATATATAGAACATTGTGGTGGTATTTTACAACTATTTGCAAAACTATTTGTGATTATTTATAAATAGTAGGGCTGGAAAGATGACTCAGTAGTTAAGAGTGCTTCTTCCTCTTTCAGAGGACCCAACTTCCTTTCTCAATATTATGTTAGGAGGTTCACAACCACCTCCAAGAGATCCAACACCTTCTTCTGGCCTCCATAGATACCTGCATACACACTCACACAGATACACACATACACACAATAAAAATAAATATTTTAAAACACTGCCATCTAGGCTTCTTGATTTATGGAAATGGAATTATGAAATCTGTAGACCTTTCAGGGACAATCAAGAATCATAAAGCAAATAAATACACGGAAAGGGCAGCGGTGTGAGAAATGGGAGCTGGGATCCTTTGCCTGTGCTCACAGCTTGGTGTCTCGTAAACAAAATCCAAGGCTAGAAACGTGCATGATCGTGTGACAATTACATCATGTCAGAAATGGGACCGGATTCCAGGTCTTCTAATATCCATGTCAGTGATGTTTCCACAACGCTAAGTTTGCAAATGAAGCAAAATCAGCCTGACAGGTCAGCAAATTAGGTCTCAACTGTTCCCGTGGCACGAGAGCTCAACCTGGCGTGGTGTCTCCGTTTCCTCCTGCCAGCTGGCCTCCTGTTCCTTGGTAACTAAAAGAAAATCCTATCTCAGCAGGAAAAAAAACTTCTACAAGAGTAAATATGGAAAGATAATGTTGTATTATAAATTAAAAGCAAATATAAGTATAAGCTTGCCTCTTTAAGTTAGAGTCACACAATTGTGATTTGTTTGATTCGGGAGTAAATGTAAATTGTTTAAAATAAATGTGCCCCATACATAGAAATCACAACTGTATATCACTGACATATTTCTCATGTAAGGAGCTATGCTATGGTGAGGTAGGAAATCTTAAATTCCATTTGAACACTAAAAAGTAGTGTAATTTGGCTGAATAGAAGTTGGATTACAGACTGAAAATAGTTTTATAAATGATCATTGAGGATTGTATAACAGATAGGACCAAAATAGTCAGTAAATGGGCAAGAAAGATTTAGCAATGGAGAGAAACACTCAGAGCTCTTCTTTAGAAAGATCCTTACTGTCTCAGTCATAAGGGGCCTGAAGCAGACAGGCCTGGAGTCACCGAGACCAGTTCTGATGCAGGGTCTTCTACCAGATATGAGGACCGAAGCATCAGCCTTTCCCTGGGGAATGACAGCAGAAATAGAAAGAAAAGTAAATTTGGAATGAGATCACTTTCACCCGAAGGGAGTTGAAAGCCATAAATCAAATCAGTCACACCAAGCACATCAAAAAACTGCAACTTGATGTGGATTCATAAAGGGTGTAAGCTCAGGTCCTTCCTCTTACAGTATCCCAGGAGCATTTCTGTCAAGCCAATCTAAATTTTCCAAAATGAACATAAGTCATAAGGACAGGGAGATGGAGGTGATTGATGGGGGAATGGAGATGAGCAGAGGTCACTGAGGTGATGGCGGAATAGAGACTTTAAGTGCATTGTGTATACTCTCAGGAGGACAAGAGAGACTAATTAACTGAAGAAAAGCTGAAGCACTCTTTCTCCAGAGACAAAATACACAAATTCTATCCTAGTTACAATGTAATCATATAGTTAGGTTTATATCAGTGATTCATAGTTACATTTTTAGTAGAAAATGCCCCATCTTTAAACAAACTTGGGGATCAGTAACTTAAATATGCAATTATATAAACTTATTCTCCTAGTTCTTTGAAAAATGCATTTCCAGCCTCACTTCCCCTTTCTGTTTTCTGCCCCATTTGTTGAAGATTTTTAGCTTTTTGTTGGCCTTTTGTCTTGGAATTGCTCAAAGGCAGCTTATAATATTTATGAGACCAGCAATATGAATCACAAACTATAAAGAATAATTTAACTTTGACACAATCACCATGTTAGAAAATAATTTACAGCTACAGTGACTTCTCATTCACAAGCACTAATTCTGACCATCTAATCCCATTCTAAGAGCCACTGCCTCAAAACATTTGTCCTTCATCTCTACAACAGAAATGCAAATCCCAGGGTTTTACTAACAAGAAGACAAATCTCCTCTTTGGGAGACCTAGAGATTGTTGCTAATAAGTGGTCTGGCTCTATAAGCTGTAAATTTGCATGAGGAAAATCTTAGAATCATTGTGATTTATGCCACTCACCTCTTTGCTCTTGATCATAGCAAAGCAATGCAGGAGGTGATGTGTTCGCTCTTCTGACTGCAGCGGTAATGATCACAAGATTTCACTTTCTCACTGAACATACAGTTTTCCAAATATTTGTGATTCTCATGTCGTAAGCACTGCCTTCACCTCACAGATGCAGAAATAGGCTTATGGGATTCTATGACTTGCCCAGGGTTACCTGGCTCTGCCTGGCTCCCGGGAACCTACCCCTCCTGCGCTTCGAGTTATACCGAGAGAAGCATGATTTAGTAATAGTCCCAAATTTGGCTGCATACCAGAATCACCTGGAAAGCAATTATGAGACACACCTCTGAAGCTCGATCCTCAAGACATTCAAATTTGTGAGTTCTAAGTCTTTAAAACTATGATTCTATGTCAAAGCCAATTTCATATGAACCACTTAAAGATTGGACAGCAGGTATCCTTTAAAGAAAAAAAGACAGGAGGTCTTTTTTTTACCCAACCGGCCCTTCTTTAACCAACTGTATGATGCTGGTCTTGGTATGTAGTTTCCTGAAACTTTATCTTAATCTGTGTAAAATAAGACTGCCTCACCAACCAGAGTACCAAATGAGACCATTTCTGTGAAGCTGTAGACAGCTGTGAAGATGTGGAAGGCCATGAAGACTTTCAGCTAGATGGTACTAGAGCACTGGCTTCCAGGAAGAGAAGGAAAGGATGTGGGAGGGAAAGAAGAAGGAGAGGAAGATGGGAGGAAGATAACATGGTGGTATGATGCGTAACCTAGCATCCCAGGGTCCTGGGTTTCATCCCCAGAACCAGAACAAGAACGTCTACCATCTACTCCCTATGCCATCCCCTCGCAGCTGAAATGTTAGGAGTTAGGTGGGATCAAGAACCTAATTCTACACAAAAGACAACTCTTTAAGTTGAATCTTGTTTCCATTTTGTGACAATTCCTGCTCCATACTTTCTCTTTTCTCCCAGAACACAGAAACTGTCACCAGTAGAGCTTCAGAGAGTGGTTTTGGAAAACACTTCCTTGAGATGACTTATTCCACCCTCAAGACACAGGGCTGACTTGAGTTTTGTGATTCTCCGAGGGCTTCACAGTTAACAACAGATTAAAAGGTCAGGGAGTGGTGGTGTTTATCAACATTCTGAAAATATGTTCTCAGCGCTATTTCTTCAGCACATCCCATGGGCTAAGATTTTTGTCCAGCTTTAATTCTGTCATCGATATTATGAAAACAATAGAGTTAGTGACTATACCTTTCCAAACTACCCCCCCCCATTCACTGTTCCCTACCAAATGTGACACTCTGGGCTCACTGTGAGGGTGTAGTCTCCCCTTCTGTCTTGGGTTGAAAAACATTAGGATGTTTAGTTGCATTAGATGTAGATTGCAGGCAAAGCTAGAATGGGAATGCAAGTTTGAATGCTTAAAGCTAGAAACTCTGAACTCAGCACTGAATGATCTACTGGCTAAATTCCACTATTTGTGGGTATATCACCTGAAACAAAATTAAAAGCCTCAGTCCACAACAAGACCCTGTTACTGAAAATAACATATGCACAACTCATTGAACATAGAGAAAAAGAACTGGTGCCTACTTAGAGCCTTCACCCCTACTGACTAGAAAGAGTCCCTTGGAGAAACCTAATTTTTCATTTATAAATATTTTATAAGTGTTTATCAATTGGAGATATAACTTCTTGATTATGAATGGGGGCATGTGTCAGCTTCTTTCTGCTCTAGGACCCCCATCTGGTGCAGACCCTTGAAAGCCCTGTACATTGTTGCTATTGTTGTTGTGGTGGTGGTGGTGGTGGTGTGTATGTGTTTCCCTTTTTATTGGCTGGTCTGAGATTATTTATTCTTTATTCTTTGGTATGGTTAACCTTTTTGGTTTGAGTTTTCTTTATAGTGTCTTCTGTGGGGCTGGATTTGGTAACAAGAAGTTGTTTAAATTTGACTTTATCATGGAATACCTTATTTCTCCCATCTATGGTTTTTGGAAGCTTTGCTGGATATAGTAGCCTGGGCTGGCACTGTGGTCTCTTAGAATCTGCAGCACATCTTCCCAGGTTTTTTTGGGCTTTTAGAGTCTCCATTGAAAAACTAGCTGTGATTCTAATAGGTCTGCCTTTATATGTTACTTGATCTTTTTTTTCCTTGCAGCTCTTTATAGTCTTTCTTTGCTGTGTACATTTAGTGTTTTGATTATTAGAGGCTAAGGGGAATTTTTTCCTTGTCTAATATATTTGGCATTCTGTAAACTTCTTGTACCTTGATAGACACCTCCTTCTTTAAGTTGGGGAATTTTTCTTCTATGATTTTGTTGCAAATATTTTCTGTGCCTTTGACCTGGTTTTAGTCTCTTTCCCTTCATCCATTTTTTCTTTGATTTGGTCTCTTCTTGGTGTCCCAGATTTCCTGGGTTTTTTTTTTTTTTTATGCCAGCAGATTTTTTAGATTTATCATTTTCTTTTACCAAGGTATCCATTTCCTTAATCAGGTCTTCAATGCCTAAGATTGTAGTAATAGGGGTGCAGCGGCAGGGCTGTGCCCCCAAAACCCCAGCCGCCTGCCCGGCTAGCTTATGCCCCGAAATAATTACACAGAAACTGTATTCTTTTAAACACTGCTTTGGCCCATTCCTATCTAGCCTCTTCTAGGCTAATTCTCACATATTAATTTAGCCCATTTCTAATCATCTGTGTAGCACCCCTAGGTGCGCTTACCGGGAAGATTCTAGCCTAAGTCCATCCTGGGTCGGAGCTTCATAGCGTGCGTCTTCCCTGGAGCAGGTAGCATGGCGTCTCTCTCTAGCATCTGCTCTGGAGAGGAGAGCTGTGGAGTCTGACCTCACTTCCTCTTTCTCCCAGCGTTCTGTTCTGTTTACTCCACCCACCTAAGGGTGGGCCTATCAAATGGGCCTAGCAGTTTCTTTATTGCTTAGCCAAAGAAATCAACAGATTGATATGACACTCCCACATCATAAGATTGTCTCTTCCATCTCCTATATTCTGTTGATAAGGCTTTCCTCTGAGAGTCCTGCTTCAGTTCTTCAATTGTTCAGTTCCAGACATTCCTCAGCCTAGATTTTTCTATATTCATTTTATTTCCACTCTCAGATCATGAATTTTTTTATTCACTTCCTTCCACTGTGTTTTCTTAAATTTCTTTAATGGTTTTAATTCATTTCCCTTTTAAGGACCTCTATCATATTCATAAAGGCTGTGTAAGGTCTTTCTTTTGGGCTTCAGCTGTGTTGAGTATTCAGAACCTGGTGTGCTAGGGTTGCTGATCTCTAATGTAGACACATTATCCTGGCTGTTGTTGATTGTGTTTTTATGCGGATAGCTAGGCATCTGGTTTGGGGAGATTATAATTCTATGTGCTGGTTTCTTCTCTCCCTCTCTCTCTCTCTCTCTCTCTCTCTCTCTCTCTCTCTCTCTCTCTCTCTCTCTCTCTCTCTCTCAGGAGAGTGTGGTGGCTGTGTGTTGCCTGGTCGGAAATTCTGACATGTGTGGTACTGGGAATCCATGTGTTTCTAGGTATTGGGAGTTGACACTTAGTAATGGGAATGGGCTAGGGGGGACCTGAAGAGGTCTACTGGAGGTGAGAAAGCAGAGTCTGCTAAGTCCCCCAGGAATAGGCCTAGAGAGTGAGGAGAGGCTGTATCAGGACAAGTGGGAAGAAAGGTGGGAGGAAAGATCTATGTGATCCATTGGAAATGGGGCAGAGAGGAGGAGAAGGCTACAACAGGAAGTCTGGTGCAGAGATGGGGTGATACTGGGGTGGGATTTTGAGAAGAGAGGAAGAAGTGAAGATCTGTATTTAGACTATTTGCTTCCCTGGCTAGAATGTGCTGTGAGTCCCCAGGCTGTGCCTGCTGGTATTGAGGACTGGGATAAAGCAATGAGTTGAGGGAAGAAAGTCTGAAGGGGAAGATAGCAGTGATGCACTGGAGATGGGAGCTGGGATGAGGGAGGGAGGCTGTAGCATGTGGGCTGCTGTGGGCTGCTGTGAGCTGCTGTGAGCTGCTGCTGGGGATGAGACTGGGGTATTTGGTTTGGAGGAGAGGAAGGAGAGATGAAGAACTGAAGTTAGCCCACCTGCTTCTCTATCCAAACTGGGCTGTGGGCTCCCAGGGAGTGCCTGTCTGCTGGAGTTGGGGCTGGAATGAACCACTGAGTAGAGAGAATGAAGTTTGCAGAGGAAGATCTAGCCTGTTTGTTTTCTAAATACAGATAGGAAGCAGGAGGAGGTATGAATGGAAGGGGAGGTGAAGAGGAACTGGGAGGAGCAGAAGGAGGGAAAAGGTTAATCAGAATATACTGTATGAAAAAATTCTATTTTCAGTAAAAGAAAAATATTAGCCTCAGTTTCCTCTCTGTAGAATGAGAATAATTGTGACTGACCTGATTGATAAGATTGCTTAAGCGACCAAGTGTATGCAAGGCGCTTATACTGGGCTTAGTAAACAGCAGCTGTTAGCACCCACAGTCCCCAAGCTCTTTCTTGTCTGTGTCTTTTCCCTCCATGTGATCGTGTGGACTGCATGGTTTCATATGTCCGTGCATGTCGCAAGGGACACTGGCTCCCGGAGTGGACAAACCTGTCGATTTCCTTTTCTAGTCATCTTTAGCTAACAGTTGCACATTATCCCTCTATCCACTCCAGCGCCAGGGCAGTGAATCGTGCCCTGTGCACAGCCAATGAGCCATCACAGACAGGACCAGCTCTGTTAGGACCACTTCAAGGCCCTGATTTTCATGATCCAAGCGCACACACGTCTATATGTTATAAAGCCAGACTGTGTTGTGAAGAACGGCATACACTTACGGATAGAATGTGTGCTTCCACTGAAAATAATTTTCAGATTATTTTCAAAGAAAATGGAGAAAAGTTGGTTTTAGTTTTATAACTAATGGGATTCATCAGCTGATACATACTATAAGCATATCAAAAGAACAAGTATGACTGCAAACAAACCTTTTATATAGAATCCTCTTTTTTTTTAGTAGTACCTGATGCTATTTCAGACAACAAAGCATTCCAAAAACGTAAAGGTGAATTATTTTTAAGTCATGCCTTGGATAATGTTTTTATTTTTTTAATTTATTTATTTATTAAAGATTTCTGTCTCTTCCCCACCACCGCTTCCCATTTCCCTCCCCCTCCCCCAACCAAGTCCCCCTCCCTCATCAGCCCAAAGAGCAATCAGGGTTCCCTGCCCTGTGGGAAGTCCAAGGACCACCCACCTCCATCCAGGTCTAGTAAGGTGATCATCCAAACTGCCTAGGCTCCCACAAAGCCAGTATATGCAGTAGGATCAAAAACCCATTGCCATTGATCTTGAGTTCTCAGTAGTCCTCATTGTCCGCTATGTTCAGCGAGTCCAGTTTTATCCCAGGCTTTTTCAGACCCAGGACAGCTGGCCTTGGTGAGTTCCCGATGAAGAAAGTATGGAATATATACATATTAGAGTACTACTCAGCAGTAAAAAACAAGGACTTTGTGAATTTTGCATGCAAATGGATGGAAATAGAAAACACTATCCTGAGTGAGGTAAGCCAGACCCAAAAAGAGGAACATAGGATGTACTCACTCATATTTGTTCTAGCCATAAACAAAGGACATTGAGCCTATAATTAGTGATCCTAGAGAAGCTAAATAAGGAGAACCCAAAGAAAAACATAAAGGCATCCTCCTGAATATTAACTTCATCAGGCGATGAAAGGAGACAGAGACAGAGACCCACATTGGAGCACAGGACAGAAATCTCAAGGTCCAAATTGGATAATGTTTTTAAATGAGCAGTACGGTAGAGAAGTAAGCGGTAAATGAAATGAGGGAAGTCTTTATGTCTGCTGCCCTTTGGCGGCGTTCAAATGGACCACACTTGCACCAAAGAAGTTCTTTTCATATTTAATAATTCCTGGGGCAAGCAGTTTGAAATGAATTAAACGGAGTGATTATTTCTCCATCCTCTGTCTGTGACCCTGAGTCACTAGTATCAAATGTCCTCCAGTTAGTCCAAAGTTGGTGATGTCAGAAATGATGAGTTGGCCATTTCTCCCCGTGTTTTATAACTGAATTCCACATGGAAGCATCGTATTGCAGAGTCTGTTTTTTGCCCCTTTGCCTGATACGTTGAAGATAAAGAAAACTGCTAGAAACTGGTTGAACGTAGCTACTGAAGCTGGGTGTTTTGGTTCTCACGAAGCGCTGCCGTGCGCGTTAGTGAATGAGAAGGCGAAGCCGAGCTAAATCTTTTCCCAAGGATGGTGCTTTTGTAGACTTGTGAGAAAACGCTATAATTTGACTTCTATGTATTCACTTATCAAATTTCTACTTGCTATTTAATGATGTGGTAGGTACTGGAAGTATTTAAGTAGACAGAAAAGTAAAGAGCGGTCCCGCTGTCCTGGAATTTATACTCTGCTAGGAAAGGGGCTTAACCGCTTCCTGTTTACCTCGCTCTAAAATGAGGTCCTCTTTCTAAGATATGGGATTGACTTTATTTCTCATCTTCTTGAACTATTTAGTTATCTTTTTTATTTTAGTCTTTAGTCAAAGAACATCCCAATTTCTTTTCTGTTCATAAGCATCATATTTTTATTAACAGGGTATATCTAAGTGTTAGTCTGGAAGAAAGTGAGGTGTCTTAGATCTTTTTCCCACATGTGCTATCTCTATGTGTGGGTCATGTGATCTGGTCTCATAGAAAGACCAAATTTCTTCTCATGGTGTCTTTCTTGACTGCATGACTCAAAACCAGAGGAATTTATTCTGTCATATCTTTGGAATCTAGAACTCTGAACTCCGAGTGTCATGAGGCCACACTCTTCCAAGGCTCTGGGTAGAATAGCACATAGAGAGCGCTCTTCACCTGTTACCTGGGTCGTGCTCAAAGGAAGAGGTGACCAAAAAGCCAAACTAGTGTCTAGAATTGAAGGTAAGGAGACAGAAGATGAAACAGGATGTTGGGACCTTGGTCAGAAAGACATACATAAGAAATTTGGGGTGTTGTTGTATTTATTGAAGGTGACACCGTAGCATTAAAATAATTAGAATGGAAAGATAGGGTAATGTGGGCACTTTAGCCAGAATCTCCCGTGTGCAATGGGGCAAAGATGGGTTGGGGGATAAAAAGGAAAGAGGTTTCTGAAACCAAGTCAAGAGACCCAGTAATTGGCTACATGCAGTGTGAGAGGGAACGAGAAAGTATTGAAGACAATGCCAAGTTTTCTGTCTTTCACGAAGCATGATGCTGCCGTTCTGTTGACCATAGAAGGGGCTGACACTTACATGTGTCAGTGACAGAATATGATAACACAATTATGTTCAGTGCAGTGTGTGCTACCTGATACTCAGCGAATTTGCCTTGTCGTGACTAAAAAGTGTGTTAGATTAGAATTTTCTGTTGACTATGCATCAGTGAGGTAACAAGTGAGTATCAATGTTTGTTACCCTTAGGAGACAATAGAGTCAAAACAGTATATGGTGTTTGCAAGTTCTTTTAGGTATTGTCTGTTTCTGAAAATTAAAGCATATAGAGAGCATTCCAGAGACTCAGCCATCTCGTAGTATTCCTTGTTTATTCAAGTGGCATTGCTATTTAGGAAAAGGATTTCTTGGTTTCTTCAGAAAGATTTTTTACATTTTATTACTCAATTTGTGACATGGGGAGTACCTAAAGCTTTGTAGAAAAACGGCTTCTTTTTCAGAATTAGGAACCTAGAATGTTACATGCTGTACAAGTGCCCAACCACTGTGCCTTATCTGCGGCCTTTTTAACGTTTTATTTGAAAATAAGGACTCACTAAATTGTCCAGGCTGGCCTTGAACTCACTCTGTAACACAGACATTCTCTGCCCTCGGAATCCTCTTACTTCTATATCCCAAGTAACTAGAGCTACAATCTTACACCATCAAGCCCAGCTTTTTTAAATGGGGTTTTACTACATACATAGGCTATCTTGGAATCCTCCATGCCTCTATGTAAGCCAGGCTGGCCTTGATCTCTGGGTCCTCTTACCTTAGGCACCCATGTGGTGTGATTGTGGCTATGTACCACAGCCATTCCAACATGAAAAAACTATGAAAAGCATATCTATTTAGTTTATTCTTTCAGTTTAAACATAAGCTAAGAAAAATTTGAGTTTTTATTGATTTTGTTTGCCCAAAGCCAGTGAAATATATAAGAAAGAGTGAATCTAAATTATAGAATATACAATTCAAAATAATTTTAATAGCTTTTAATAAGCTATATATTTTTTCTTCTCCCCCCCCTTCCTCTCCTCTCCCCTCCTACTCTCTCCCATGATCCCCATGCTCCCAATTTACCCAGGAGATCTTGTCTTTTTTTTACTTTCCATGTAGATTATATCTATGTATGTCTCTCTTAGGGTCCTCATTGTTGTCTATGTTCTCTGGGATTGTGAATTGTAGGCTGCTTTTTTTTTTGCTTTATGTCTGAAAGCCACTTATGAGTGAGTATATGTGATATTTGTCTTTCTAGGTCTGGGTTACCTCACTCAATATAATGTTTTCTAGATCCATCCATTTGCCCACAAATGTTAAGATGTCATTATTACTCTATCGTGTAAATGCATAACATTTTCTTTATCCATTCTTTGGTTGAGAGGCATTTAGGTTGTTTCCAGGTTCTGGCTATGACAAACAATGCTGCTATGAACATAGTTGAACACATGTCCGTGTGGCACGATTGAGCATCCTTTGGATATATATCCAAAAGTGGTATTACTGGGTCTTGAGGAAGGTTGCCTCCTAATTTTCTGAGAAATCGCCATAATGATTTCCAAAGCAGCTGCACCAGTTTGCACTTGCACCAGCAATGCAGGAGTGTTCCCTTTTCCCCACATCCTCTCCAGCATAAGTGTCATCAGTGTTTTTGATCTTGGCCATTTTTACAGGTGTAAGAAGGAAACTCAGAGTTGTTTTGATTTGCATTTCTCTGATGACTAAGGATGTTGAACATTTCCCTAAGTGTCTTTCAGCCACTTTAGATTCATCTGTTGAGAGTTCTCTGTTTAGGTGTGTACCCCATTTTTATTGGATTATTTGTTCTTTTGATGACCAATTTCTTGAGTTCTTTGTATATTTTGGAGATCAGCCTTCTGTTCAATGTGGGCTTGGTGAAGATCTTTTCCCACTCTGTAAGCTGCTGTTTTGTCTTGTTGACTATGTCCTTTGCTTTACAGAAACTTTTCAGTTTCAAAGGGGGTCCCATTTATTAATTGTTTCTCTCAGTATCTGTGCTACTGGGGTTATATTTAGGAAGTGGTCTACTGTGCATACCTAAACATAACAAAGGCAATATACAGCAAGCCAACAGCCAACATCAAGCTAAATGGAGAGAAACTCAAAGCAATCTTATTGAAATCAGAAACAAGACAATATTGTTCACTCTCTCCGTGTCTACTCAGAATAATACTTAAGGTTCTAGCTAGAGCAATAAGACAACAAAATTAGATCAGGGGGATGCAGATCAGAAAAGAACACGTCAAACTCTCACTATTTGCTGATGATATGATAATTTACATAAGGGACCCCAAAAATTATACCAAGGAACTTCTATAACTCATAAACACCTTCAGTAATGTAGCAGGATACAAGATTAACTCAAAAAAATCAGTAACCCTCATTTACACAGATGATAAAAGGACTGAGCTGAGAAAGAAATCAGAGAATCATCCTTCACAATAGCCACTAGTAGCATAAAATATCATAAAAACTCTAACCAAACAAGTGGAATAATGACAAGAACTTTAAATCTTTGAAGAAAAAATTGAAGAAGACACTAGGAAGTGGAAAGACCTCCCACGCTCCTGGGTAGGCAGAATTAACATAGTAAAAATGATAATCTTACCAAAAGCAATCTACTGATTCAATGCAAGGCCCATCAAAATCCCAGTAAAATTCTTCATAGACCTCAAAAGAATAATACTCAACTTCATATGGAAAAACAAAATACCCTGGATAGTTAAAACAATCCTGTACAATAAAGGAACTTTTGGAGGCATCACAATCCCTGACTTCAAACTCTACTATAGAGCTACAGCACTGAAAACAGCCTGGTGTTGGCATAAGAACAGACAGGAAGAACAATGGAGCTGAATCGAAGAATCGAAGACCTGGATATCAAGCAACACACCTATGAACACGTGAGTTTTTGACAAAGAAGCAAAAGATATAAAATGGAAAAAAGGCATATTTAACAAATGATGCTGGCATAACTGGATATCAACATGTAGAAGAAAAAAAATAGACCCATATCTTACCATGCACAAAACTCAAATCCAAATGGATCAAAGACCTCAACATAAAATCAACCACACTAAACCTCATAGAAGAGAAAATGGGAAGTACACTTGAACATAATTCAAATTTTATCATTTTAATACTGCAGACTTCTTAGAGTGTGGCCGTGTTTATCACTTTGTTCTTTTGTTCTCATACTGTGTGGCACAATTTTATTTCCAGCGTATAAATGAGGAGATTTATGTCATGGCGTATACAACTAAAAAAAAAAAAGCAGTGCTAAATTCAGGCTCTGGTATTTCTGTGGCATGGCCTGCTCTCCTCTGGAGGGGACAAGTTATTAATAATGAAGTACTTATCAGTTAATAAGGGTAGGAGTATGTTCTCTGGAGCAGGGATGCCTCAGGGCCTAAAAATTCTGTGTTCCATTAAATGAATGTTTGGCCTTGATCTGGCAGCTTTTCTTAGTTCTCTCTTTGATGCTTTGCTTGATTAATGATTCTTCAGGCTACTTTAAATACCATATTATGAAATACTACATCATCACCTTTAAGAATTTTCTCAATGTCAGTGACAACACTGGCTCCAAGAATTTGGTCATCTTTCCAAGATCATGTTCACTTCTGGTACCACTTTTGATTGGATGGGTCCCTGGGTCTATGTTCAACATCAATAATTCAATAGAAATGCAAACAGAACATCGAAAACCGCTATGCTTGTGGCTGTAGTTTTTTTGCAACTGAACAGTGCTGATAAGCCAGGAGAAGAGATGCAGAGAACAGGGTTCAGGAGATGCCCAGATGTGCCTTCTCACAGTGGGACAGTTTGGGTAACTCTTCTCCTGACAGTACATGACAGTATTCATAGAATACTGTCATCCAGGGAAATGTACCACAGTGCAGTTCTGGGTGTTTGGGACTTTTGCTTAGGCTGGGTGCCAAAGCACAGTGTGCTTGACCTTGTTTTTCAGCACTTCCAGAGGTCAACTTGTTATCAGAGGCCCAATGCTCCCACAAATCATATTGTGAGAATAGACAATGGCACATTGCAAAACCTTAGACAAAGGCATTCTTATTGGTCGCAGCATCACAAAAGCTTGAAGATTACCTCCCAAGAGCTGAGGGCAAAGGGCAGACCTCTTCTTGGGTAAAGCCCATTATTTACTACCCGGTGACATCTTGGAGCTGTTCATTCATTCAAAAAGTAGCCAGAAAATACTAACGGTCCCTAGGCTGTGAGCTAAGAATACAGAAATCAGAAGGACTCACTTTTCTCCCAAAGATCCATCTCTGCAGCTTGCTACAGCATCCAGAGCTACTGGGAGTTTTCCCTTCCTCCCTTGTTCACTGCTTACACTGAGACGCACATCACTGGTAAGAGGGTTCCATGGGAAGTGGCTCTGAGAATGGGCTGCAGGGTGGTACAGCTACCTTGAAAACGATCTGGCAGCTCCCCAACAGCTGACACATAGAATTATCATATAATCCAGCCATTCTACTCCTAGATATGAACCCAAAAGTATGAAATCATACATTCATACCAATAGCCTGTTCTCAAATGTTTATCACAGCAGTATTCAAGATAGCCAATAAGTAGAAACAACAGCCTGAATACACATCACCTTCTGAATTGGTAAGTAAGTCTAATACCTTGTATACTAATTTAAAAATGAAAAAAGCATGGTCTCTCCATATAATTGACTATTATTTCATAGTAAAAAAGGGGGTTAATCATACAGTACAACACAAATTTCATGGATTATAAGAGAATCCAGTAACAAAGAACCACTTACTTGGTGTTTGTGTGTGTGTATGTACATGTGTGTGTTGCTACTATTACTAAATACTTCACAGCTGATCATTTACAGAAACAGAGAAAGTCCAACAGGATAAGATAGTACTGGCATCTGGTTCATGGCAGCATGTCAGAGGATAGCCACATGGTGAGACAGCGGAAAATTGTTAAATCAGGTTCTCCCTTTCTCTTTTTGTAAGCTGCTAATGCAGTCATGGGAATCCTACCCTCATAATCTCATCCAGTACTAATTATTTCCCCAAAGTTCCACTTTTTAATATCGTCAATATTTTGTAATTGGGGATTCTTTTGTCAACATGTAGCAGTCACGTATTCCATATTTCCATGTCCAGCACAGGCATCTGCTTGAGGTGTCTCTGCCAGAGAATTAGAAGGGGATAAAGAATGATTCCTAGTGAGTATTGAAATATTTGTGGGGCGGCCAGGTGCCACAAAAATCTTATGAAGAAACTTTGGCCGTGGCATTGTGCTGTGTGGGCATTTTATATGTTACTGCCTTTAATCCTCAAATGAACTTAACTGTGCCACGTTGATACTGTCTGAGAGAAGGAGAGGATGACAGATCAGGTACCCTAGATTTACTCATTCAGGGTCTATTAAGCACCTACTAATACCAGATGCTCCATTGAACTCTAGGAAAGCAACTGTCAGTGTAGGAGCCTTGGAAATCAACTAGAGAGTAGGGGGCACGGAAATTCAGTTAGGGAGTGGGGGAGGCATCGCTGTCCTGCTCCAGGGTCACCACCTTCCTTCCAAACTCCTTCACTCAAAGTCCCCAGAGAACAAAAATTTGTCTGCCCTCATGTTCTTTGTCCCACTTTTACATGGCCGTCTGTGTGGCCAAGTTGAGATCTGGTCACTGGGTAATGAGAATAGCTTACGAACGTTGAGTTGTTCAATATGACCATTACATACATGGGCCAGTGAATCAATGAAGGTCTCTGTTGGCTATTTTTGTCCCCAGATGACCAGTCCTTCCTAATTCGCATGAATTATTCATCTAAAATGTTGATTTTTATCTTCTAATATATTTGGGGCCTTGTTCTCACTTCCTGCAGGCTGGAAAACAGTCTATTTAATGAAGTCAGATGTTTCTGTCATATACGAGGCTGAGATAGCTTTGAATCTGAGGGCTCCTGCCATCTCCTCCTAAGAGATGACTAAAGGAATCCCAGAACCTTGTCCACCAAGAGAACTGCTCAGTGAACTTGTATACCAGCCATGATCCGCTAGGTATGCCTTCATTGCTGAAGCCATTAGGATCTTTCCTGAGACGGGCTGTACAAAGTGCCAGGTTTCTAAATGCCATAAAGATCAGTCAATATCCCAGGCAGATGGAATTTATCTATATTGTATATTAGAAAACAGATGTAAAAAAGTGTTTTACCTAAGGGGTGTTCCATGACAAAATTAGATAATCTTCAGTCATTCAATTTAATTAGTTCAGCTCTCTCTAATTTAATATGGTCATCAAGTTTTTATCTTAGAATCATATCTTGAAGGGCAGTTTACATATATGAGAAATTTACAAGATCTGACACTTTGTCCCTGGCTTTGAAGAAAAGACATTAAATTAAAACTCAGAAAAGTAGACTTGAGGAAAACATTGTGAGATTGGGCGTCATGGCACTCCATGTAATTGTTTTCAAATGTTAAAAATCAAATGTGAAAAGCAATTAGTAATTATACTTGGGCTAATTGGAACATTCCCAAGGAAACATCACCTTAGATAAAGGGATGATTTTTTTTTAATTTTGTGGCTACTTTAATTATTGAGATACTTAATATGAACAGTTTAAAGCATCAGGAGCCTTCCAGATTTTTAGCCATGAATATAATTTTACCCAAGTTTTAGCACATCCAGGTTGCCAAAGACTGTTCTGGAACAATCCTAATAAGGGTGTTTTGCCAGTCAGGAAAATCCACACAAGCATCTAAAATTAGTTTAATAAACCCCACCTGTCCTTCAGTTGCCTTTTTGGTTCAGCTGCCCCGAGGAGCCCAAATCAAGAGGGAACAAAGTGTTTTAGCTGCAGGCTGACCGACTTATGATCCAAGAGAACACCTCAGAATCAGAAATCAGAGGAGCGTGGCCAGAAGCGCTCTGTGTGGTTGGCAGAAAAGAGACGCCAGCACAAATTCTGAGGCCTTCTGGGATGGTTTGCATCTTGCAACGCTAATCAGAAGCAGAAAACGACCTTGGGGAAATCACCAACGCAGTCTCCTCATCTCATGGATCAAGAGCTGAAAGTTGGAGCTAGACGGTGATGTCTTCAAGGTCTCCCAATTAGCAAATGACAAAACCAAGAAGACTCAAACACAGGTTTCCTCGGTCTGGATTAAGTGAGAATATGCTATGCGTATGTGTGTTTGGAAGGTCCTGTCGGTGAACAGTTTCAGGTATTTGCTTTCAGTGTTCTTCGCTGTGTTCGTCTCTTTCATCACTGCTAAGTGAATTTCAGCCCCTGACTTATGGTCAGGTTATCACGGAAACATCCCATTCATTTAGAAATGATAATATTATAAGAGAAAGTCCAAGCAGCACACCTTGCCAGCAAGGCAAAACTCCCAAATCATACTACTTGTCATTTCTACTTCTGCAGAAATGCAGGCACAAAGTTGCTGCAGGTGCGTGCCGTGGCACCTCCCAGCAGCTGGGACCTGATGGTTGGCTGACGGCGTGTGCACCTGGGTGCGTGGCTGTACTTTAGTGCAAGTTCATTTCTTTGCCAGCAGAAATGGTAGAGATTGAAAGGAAGAAACAGACACTTCAGGAAAAGGAGCAGAGAGGCAGAATGGGGATGGAGGCTTTGGAAGCAGCAAGCATCCGTCTTCTCAAGTCGGTTGCATTTGATTGCTGTTGTTCGCAACACTCCCAAAGCTTCAGTAGTGGGGAAGGCTTTCAGGTACCTTTTAGCATCTCAGGATGGCTATGAACTCCTTAGCTGGACATAACATCAGTGCTCACGCTTTTTATTGGACAGCACAGATCAGGTCTGAGCAGCCTCCTCTACTCTCTACTTGGTAACCATGTGGTCTGAGTGAAGGCTGTAAGGTTATTTTGAGATAGGAGGGTGTACTGTGAATTCTAATTGGTCTTAAAAATAAAATCCCAGAGTCAGATATAGGGGTTAATGCAGAAAGATCAAAGTAGCAAAGCCGTCAGCCACTAGTTCTGACCTCTGCTGCATCCTCAGACCACAGGGGTAATCCTATCCCTACAAATCCTCAGACTGACTGTCTTGAACTTCCGTCTCTTTCCACCTTATATTCCTCTCTCTGTCCAGCCATATCCCTTCCTGTCTCCAACTCCCTAGTATTGGGATTAAAGGTGTGTGACTCCCAAGTACTGGGATTAAAGGTGTCACCACTGCCTGGCCTCTTTGGCTAACTGGTGGCTAGCTCAGGCCTCTGATCTTCAGGCAAGCTTTATTTGCTACAGCAAAAACAAACTATCCCCACAGGAGGACCTGATGATAGAACTCAGGCTGGCCTTGAAAACCATAATGTTACCCAACTGACCAGGATCTGAAACTCAGGATCCTCCTGCCTCTGCCATTGTGCTATGATTATGGGTGTGTGCCACTCGCCTAACTAAATTTTTTCTTTTTATTCAGATTTTTCCCTTTTTGAAATCCCTTCCATTTTGTTTCTTTCAATTTTTTACATTAGTTTATTTAATGTGTTTGTGTATGTGTGTGTGCATGCATATGTTTGTGTGCTGTGTGTGCCTGTGTGTGTGTGTAGGTAGGTAGGTCAGAACACAATGTACAGGAATTGGTTCTCTCTCATACCTCTGTGAGGGTCCTAGGAATTGACCTTAAGTCATAAGGCTTGGTGGCAAGTGCCCTTATCCTCTGAGCAACGTCTCTGGCTGATCTCCCTTCATTCATTTGTTCCTTCCTTCCTTCTTCCATTCTATCCATCCTTCCTTTTTTCCTTCTTCCTTTCTTTTATTTTTTCTTTCTTCCTTCTATATTTCCTTTCTTCCTCTTTCCTTCCATCCTTTTTTCTATTCTTCCTTCATTTCTTCTTTCTATCCTTCCTTTCTTCTATCCTTTTCTTCCTTCCTTTTATCTTTCCTCCAATCCTTCCCATTCTTCCTTCTTTTCTTCCTTCTATTCTTCCTTCCTTCATCCTTCCTTCCTTTCTTCCATCCATCATTCATTTCTGACCACACATAGCAAGGATTTACTTTGCTGAAAGGGAGGATATAGTAGCTGGTGTTATTGAAGTGCCAAAGGCCTCTGTAGTCCTTTTGCCTGTCTGGGTAGAAAAAGGTTCATACAGCTTCACCCATAGCAGAGAGCATGTGTGCTCAGATCTGTGGTCCTGCCAGGATAAAGGACCTCAGATTTCCTTCATGCTCGGCCTTTTTTTCTTAATTCTGAGAAATATGTGTAGGCTCATTTGAAGCGTGTTGGCAACATGTCAGGTGAATGGTTTTTGTCAGGGCTCTTCAGGTTCAGACTTCCATTTCCCAGAGGAGCTCCTCAAGTGTCTCTCTACACTTCAAAGCAGAGCTTGTTAATCTTCCCCACAGATGACTTTCACAGCTTCAAAGTAGAAACTGCGAACTAGCAACACTCCCTCCAGATAGAACCTACGGTCAACAGGGGCTC
Source organism: Microtus pennsylvanicus (assembly GCF_037038515.1). Lineage (NCBI taxonomy): Eukaryota > Metazoa > Chordata > Mammalia > Rodentia > Cricetidae > Microtus > Microtus pennsylvanicus. The sequence goes on from NC_134591.1 coordinate 24,049,801, forward strand.
ATAGAGATAGCTGAGAATTTCAGGCTTGAAATGTAATATTTCCACAAAATATGCAAAATGTATGTTTGTGTGTGTGTGTGTGTGTAGGTGTGTAGGTAGGTAGGTGGTTCTCACTCACCTTCATTCACCTTTAAAACATCCAGATGAGGCCATTTTTCTGCATTCCCAGCTGGCTTCATTAAGTGGCAGACAGTGCCGACTGCTGCTGGAGATGGTGCCCAGCCCTAGGAGCTTTATTTGCAGACCCATACAACACACGCCTGACCTATGGCTATTCAGATGTCTACCCTTCCCTAGGTGGCGAATCAGCTACCATCATCAACACTGTTGTACCCACATATTAGACTGTCCCCGTGGACTGTGCCAGACGTGTGATGCTCAGACACACTGGAAGCCTCACAGAAGGCCCATCCATAGCCCGAGTGTAATTTGCTTGGTTGAACCTGCTTAGCTGGTGGCTGGTTAAGATGCAACTCCTGGTCATTCTGCCCCTAATGCTCATGTTTTTGCCTGGCCCTGCTGCCCCTAGAATCACCCCCTCTCTCCTGCTGAGCTTCAAGCTGGGGGAATCTCTCGCTGTTCACTGGGGTTCTTTTGGCCTTAGGTTTCCCCTTTTCTTTCTCTCTTTTTGAAGATGATCTTTACGTTATTCTGTGTACCACATGTGTGCAGGGACTGTGGAGGCCAGAAAATGCCATCAGCCCCCCTGAAACCGTGGTTACAGATGGTTGAGAGGAGTGCATCATGTAGTTGCTGGGAACCGAACCTAGGTTCTCTAGAACATCATCCATTGTTCTCATCCATGAAGCCAGCATTCCAGCTAGACGTTTCCCCATTTCTGTCAGGAGGATGAACAGGTAGCAGGTTGGTGTTTGTTTATGAAGCTCCCCAGACTCTGATCTTATCTCCAGTTAGGAACAGCTCTAGGCACAGACTCCTGTAACCTGGGCAGAGTAGTCACAGTGAGAGCCTGCTTGAAGTCAACTGAAGGTCATTTTGAAGGCTTGAAGAAGAGCATTTAACTACAAAGTGAACAGAGCTACTCAAATTGTTAGGCTCTTTATGATATGAAAATTTAACCCTTAACCTCAACATGTAAAAGTCAAAACTTAATTCAACACAACTCAAAAATATGCAATTCAAAAGTAAAACTTAAATTAGTCTTAGAATTATGTATCTTACAGAAATTATACTTTCTCCCTGGATCCCTTGATTCCAGCTGCACGCTGAAAGGCTGGAACACATTCATTCAGAAACATACCTACGGGGTTACAGGAATCATATAGAAAAGCCTGGCCTCAGGAGCACAGATGGGGTAACTGTGGGATCCCCCCAAGTCCATGATCATATTCACTCTCATTCATTCTTAGCCATTCATATACATATTCTCTCCCTCCCTCCAAAAGAGCTGCCCTCATTAGCGTTCTGTGATTGAGTTGTTCACTGGCCATGGCTACAAGATACAACAGCTGACATTTATAACTCCCAGATATCTCACCAGATCATTGGCATAGCATTCTTGTCTTATAAATACTTTAAAATAAGGGCTCTGGTCTATTTAGATGCATCCAACCTTTTGACATAACAGCATGAAAGTATCAACTATATTCTTCAAACTTTGTGCTGCCCAAGAACCAGGCAGATGAGATACAAAACTCCTCCACACAAATCTCATGATGTTTGGAAAATGTCTCATGATTTTATGTTGGGCTACATTCATGACAGTCCTTGATCACACGTTGCTTGCAGGCCATGGTTGAACATGCCTGAAATCTAACCTTATTGAGTTTATTTCACTTATATATCTAAATCTCTTTAGAAATAAACATTTAAGGCTTCTGAAATATAGTAAAATTATCAGACAATGGTTCAGACAGCTTTAAAAAACAAAAGCTAAAATTGTGATTAGCAATTGAGTCTGAGTAACACCCCATATCTTTTGCGTGAGAAGAAATGATTATAACATGGTCATTTTGCAAGATACATTACAGCTCTTCCATCATCATCATGGCTAGTAATCTTTACAGGGTGACGTCACACAGGCTCATGCATGAAAACATCTCCTAGTTTAAAAGTGGCTATGGCCTTGCTGCTGTCTACTGCTGTGAGGACATACACCTTGAGTCTCTTCTCCCTGGGAGGGGCTTAGCATCTTCCATGTCTTGGTGGATGAACATAAGAGGCTGGAACTACTCAGATGTTAATGGTGATAAACAAGTCATGGAAAACTTCTGTCTTGGTTCATAGCAGAATCTTTTTGTACTAGAACAAGATGAACCTTCTGTGAGCAGAGAGAGTCTCCTCTCTTCTTCAGCCAAAAGTTCACCAGGGCTCAAACAAGTTCTTAACGGATTCCAGCAAGACTCTGTGAAGCTCTAGGAAAGAAGTTTCTGCTTTGCAGCCTGGAAGAATGTGCCTAGCTCAGTACCACACTGATCTGGACCCACCTGTACTCAAGCCCCAGACCCGGCTTCCAGTCTGGTTCCGATTTGGCAGAGGAGGGGGACTTTGGCAGCCTGCCTTTATTGTTTTAAAGCATCACTGCCATTCTGTAATTCACAGCTCACATCTCACCTCTTCCATCAACCCTTGCAAGGCTGATGAGAAATCAGCCCCATCTGTACCCCAAATATAGCACATAAGACCCTTTCATTCTGCTCCTCAAGTCTATCAGACACAAGTGATTCTTGTTGTCCACACTGATAGAGGAATGTGTTCCTAGAGGTAATCTGTCATTATGCCTACCTCGCCTGTGGAGACGTTCCTCCGCCATAGAAGGTATAGCACCTATGAAGATAAATCTGTGGTGCTCAGAGAAGTGACAGGTTTGACGGACCGTCAGCAGGCACGGTTTATTTGTGATGGTGGATTTTTCTCTGAATGTTTGATTTGTAATATCTAAGTAGTCTCAATTTTCTTGTCTGTTTCAGAATAGTGAATGTCTTCTTAGAGGGCAAACCAAGTCACTTTAATAGCAAATGATAATCTTTTCTGTAAAATGAGAGCTCAGTTATTTTTTTTACTCCTATGTTTAAGATTATTTTTTTCTGAGTTAACATACAAATTGATAGGTTTTACCATGACATTATTAAACATATATGTCATTATACTACGGGGTGTTTTATTGGAACGTTTAAAACATTTATTGATTTCTTTTCATTGTTTGCTTTTTTAAAAAAAAATAAGTTTTGTATTATCTGGCAGTGGTGGCACACACCGTAAATCCCAGCACTTGGGAGACAGAGACAGGCAGATCTCTAAGTTTGAGTCCATCCTGGTCTACAGAGAGTGTTTCAGGACAGCCAAGACTACACAAAGAAACCTTGCCGAGAGAGAGAGAGAGAGAGAGAGAGAGAGAGAGAGAGAGAGAGAGAGAGAGAAAGACAGAGACAGAGACAGACAGAGACAGACAGAGAGAGAGAGAGAGAGAAGAGAGAGAGAACATTAGTATCTTTTTTTCCTTTGTGTCTTCTACTCCTTCAGCTAATTTTTGCTGTCGTTTGTAATTATAATTAATAGCCATTGCTCCATCCTTGAAATGTAAGAGCTTTGCATTCTTGCATAGATTCTTCAGCTTTTAGAGGGGACATCGCTACACTCGGCATATGGATAGGGAGAGGAGCTGACCTGGGCAGCTCTACACTACTGATATGTAACAGGACTTGGATTTCCATGAGCTTCTGATTCCAAAGTCCACGGTGCCCTGAGCTATCCTGATACCATACCAGTCTATAGACATCACATAGCTGGGTCCATATTGGTCTTGTTCTGAGGGAGAATGGCAAGTGCAAACGCACAGGCCTCTTTGTCCGTATCTACATGGAGAGGTCACAGGACCAGCGGGGCAGAGTAAGGACACCAGTTCAGAGCTGCACAAGAGACAAACATTGTCGTGTGTTTACTTGTATTTGTGCATCTAATTACACTGTTCCATCTGTGTGTTCCTTGTGTTGATTATTTGTATGTGTGTGAATTTGTCTCATTTTTCATGGTTGTAAAACAGATGTAACGTGCAATTTACCATTTTAATCTCTTTTAAGTATGTGCCTCAGCGGGATCGAGTTTACTCACACTGTTACCATCACCTGCCTGATGGGGGAGAGTCTTGTGGCTTGTGTTAATTTCATTGGTCAAATAAAGAGACTGCCTTGGCCCTTTAAGAGGACAGAAAATTAGGTAGGCAGAGTAAACAGAACAGAATGCTGGGAGAAAGAAGCTGAGTCAAGGAGTCGCCATGATTCCAGACAGACGCAGGTTAAGATCTTCTTTGGTAAGCCATCTCGTGGGCTACATACATTATTAGAAATGGGCTAGTCCAGGTGCAAGAGTTAGCCAAGAAAAGGCTAGATATAATGGGCCAAGCAGTGTTTAAAAGAATACAGTTCCCATGTAATTATTTCAGCTAGCCATGTGGGCGGCCAGGTGCCGGGGACGCAGCCCCGCCACTCCTATTTCAACACCTGCCTCTAGAACATCATCTTCCAAATGAAACTCCACACCTACCACACCTACTCATGACTAGCTCCATACACTCCCCCTCCCTTGAATGTCTTGTAGCCACTATTCTACTGCCTGTATCTATCTATTTTACTGCTCATGTAAGTGGAATTGTATAAAATTGTTATTTTTTTCCCAATGTGGGTCTTTTTTCCACTTAGCAAGTATAAGATGTTCAAAGTTCATCCATGTTGTAGCTTAGATCATAACTCTTTTTTTTTTCATGGTGATGCTTCCTATAGATAAAATTTTGCTAACCCAGTCACCTGGGTGGACATTTTCTGCTTCTACCAGTAGCGAACAATGCTGCTATTGAACACTCAAGTGTCTGTTCAAGTCTGTAGTTTCCGTTGTTTGGGAAGTAGACAGAGAGGTCAACTGCTGGATCACATGACAGTCCTATGCCTAAGTTTCTGAAGGTCTTCCACAGTGGGTTTCCGAGTGTTGCTCCATTTTAAATTCTGACCACTCAGCCTCCTGGTCCGACACCCATGATTCAGGCTAATAACATTCTCTATTGTACAGCTTCGACCTTTATGCCTTTTCCCCTCCAGCAGCTCATACAACGTTCTTCCCAGTCTGCTGAGCAGAGGCTTGCTCATTAGAATGGAGGTCATAATGCTGAGACTTCTGGGAATTCCCCTCCCTAGTATTCTTCCCCTCTTTCTACCCCTCTGCTGTTCCCAGACTCAGAAAACAGCCCTGAAAATAGTGACATGCATGTCTGCAGGGAAAAAAAAAACCCAAACAATTGTAACTGTGCCTCTATACATTCTAATGAGATGCTTTGTTGATTTATGATCGCAAGCCCAAGCTGGGCAAGCTGAAGTCACATCTGCAATTTAAATGAAACCCTTCATATCTAGTTAGACCCCATGGCTGGCATGGTAATCAAGAGAGCAGTTGCTTCTAACACAGATTCTAAACATGCATTAAACTGTCAGCTAAACAAGAATGCAACCTTAGCCTGCTCTATGTTTTAAGGCAACGGCTTGTTTGTACAAACCAGTGGATTTTGCACTTCACTTGGAAAAAATTAGAATAGGAATGATATTGGATGCTTTTGACTCAGCCCTTTGCATATTTGCTTGTTTCGTTTTGAATTCTGCTTTTGTTCTGGGTCAGGAGTCAGAGCTTTGAGAAGACCTGGCTAGAGAGGAACGCGCTGATGTTAGGGACAGTTCTGAACCTTACGGAAACGTGAAGGATAAAGGCTGTTCACGTCAGTCTCTAGTCCTCGTCCTCAACTCCCATCACCTCTGCAGCTCTTATCTTGAGTGCTCAGGAAGGAAAGAGTGCCAGCTTTTCTCATTTTGTGCAATGTTACAGTGTTCCCAAGTGGAACTGTCCCATGATGGGAACATGCTCTCCTCTCAGACTTCCAGTGTTTGTGTTTTTACCTCTGACTAAGACAGAGCTAAGGTAACGGCTGATACGGCACACAGTCTCCTTGCCTCGGGCTGCGACACTTGACCCCTGCACCACCATGAAAACCAGAGGTGGGTGCTGGAGTAAGCATGCTTTGGAATTGACTTCTCCATTCTTTCGGACCCTGTGTGGTACAAATTAGAAGTTCACATTGGGGTTCTAATCACGGGCTTTGAAAAGCTCTAATGAGAGAAGGTCTCTGCAGGGTTAGGTTGCCCAGATGTGTCTGGGCTGCGTTCAGTTTGTTTCCATCCTCTGGCCCGCACGCCTGCTTTGTCATTATTAGCCTGTCAGCTGCTTCTTGGTACATTCTCTCCTCTCTTGAAGACAATAACCTAGTCAATGCTAAAGCCAAGTTATAAGCAAGCATCAAAAACAAATTTTCGGGGGTGGTTGTTCTCACTTAGGATTAGAAAAGCCTGTGATCAGGGGCAGAACTTTGTCTCCAGAGAAAGTTTTCTTGGGTTACATCTTGTTTTCCAAATGACTCTGAGTCGATGCTGAGAAACCAGGTCAGCATTAAATTGAGAGGTGAGAGGTTGCTGGTGGGCTAGGTCTTCGAACAGAATGCCAGAAAGGTTTTTCAGAAGCCTCTTTAATAAACAAACAGTGTGTTCTCACATGGGCATCTGGCTAATGCCAGCTCTTTTAATGTACACACTTGTAACATGAGGAGGCCTGCTCGTTGGAGTTTCTGTCCCGCCTGGTACCCAACAGCTGGCAAGCCCCAAAGAAAATCACACAGAGATCTCTATAAGTTATAAAGCTGATTGGCCTATTAGCTCAGGCTACTTATCAGCTCTTGTACCTTATATTAACCCATTATTCTTATCTGTGTTAGCCACGTGGCTCAGTACCTTTCACAGCTGGGGCAGATCACATGTTGCTTCTTTGGAGTCCGGGCAGGAGTGGGAGGAATCAACTTCCTCCTTCCCAAAATTCTCCTGTTCTCATTGTATCATTTCTACTTCCTGTCTGGTTTTCCCACCTATACTTCCTGCCTGGCCAATCAGCATTTATTTAAAACATGATACATTGAATACAGACAATTCTCCCGCACCACACACTGTTGGCTTAAGCATCCTCTAGAGTCCTGGGTGACAGAGGGTGGTAAGGAAGAGCATGTTAGAAAGCAGGAATCCCAACTGCCATATTCTAGGGAGGTGACTTAGGAAGCTGATTGGCTATGTCTTGTACATAGTCACCAGACTGATTGTGATTTACTGTCCAATCTACATGATTTCTGTAAAGGACTGACAGTGTCTAGCCTACACAATGCCCTTCATATATGCCATCGTTCCTTTCCCATGCTATTCATTTGTTCACATTGTTGTTATTGGGCTTCCTAAATGACAACAGCTCATTGCCCTAGTCTATAGTTTCCTAGCATGGTCTCCAACTCTGCAAGTAACTTTTATTCTATGCTTCTGCTTGCTCAGATACTGCAGCTCTCTCCTGGCCAAATTAAAGACCCACCCTTAGTGCAAATGAAAACCAGCTAACAATGAGCAACCTGTTTTCTCTCGATGTCTTCACTGGAAAGAGTTCAAACCCTGAAGATGCCAATCACAACAACTCAGTACCCAACTGTTCTGGGCAATACTCTATAGCTATTCTCACCTTATACTAACAAACACTCCTTGATTTATATTCTATGAAGTGGGTCTTTGCAAACTGGCAGTAGCTACAAGAAATAATGAACTTTAAGTAATATAAATATGATATTAAGAATCATGTGATAACTATGATAATTGATTTGAAATAACCATGGAAAACCTTAAAATTGGTGATCAGATCCCATTTTCAGATCAAATATTCCTGATAATGTTATGGGGAGCCCACCAGAGATGACCACTAAGACATAGTTTATAACCAACTAAAAGGCTTAATTCTAGCCAGCTCGGACTAAACTCAGATATTCAGGACTCAAGTGTAGCCAATGTGTAGCGTAAACTCACTTAGCAGGGGCAGGCTGGTATTTAATGCAAGCAAGTAGTTTAATAAAAGCTGAGAGAGAGCTTAGCTGGAGGGGGGTCCTGCATAAGCAGGCAGTTTAACAGAAGCTAAGCTAGCCAGGACCTCGACCTCAGATTCTTAGAGCACAATTGACTAATTTTCCCATAAGCCTTCCCTTGAAGGATACCAAATCCTAGTCAAGCCTAACATGGTCTAAGTAAGAATACAAGATGGAGGGACCTCTGTGCTGTCCTGCCCTGTCACAGGGCACCCAAATTTGAGAAGTTTTCTATTTAGAATTTTACAGGTATATTAAAAATGATGCACTTAGATATATTTTTTCAAATAAGATAGTTATCTAAAGTTATATACATAATAAAATACATGCAGAAGAAATGCTACAAAGTCAAATTATTGTTGTTACATGAAGCTTATAGCCCATCTCTTCTTTGCCTGTGACCCATCAGAAATCCTCAACTTTAGGGCACAAAAACAGGAACTTTGGGTACTTGAAGAGAAATTAGAAAATATTTATGCCCCCTCTGTTTAAATAATGCTTTTCAAATAATTTATAGAATTTGACTAAAGACAATTACAGCTACTCTAAAAACATGTTTTCAAATATTTCTAAATTTAAATATTCCTGTGATTAATTTGTGCTCTTATGTTAGAAATGTGTTGAATGTTTTATTATCAGATTTGAAACACAATTCATCTGGATTTAAACTGGGGACACAGTAGAATAGAACAAGGCTTCATTTCTCTGTGGGGATGTGGGTGCTCCCTGGTATTTTCTTAATCTTTCTGAATGGAAAAGAAAATGCATGCAGTCGTTTCTTTGACTGAACTTTATTATGTGATCCATGAAAGAAGAAATAGCTCATTGGCCTTTGTCATGACAGTGCAATGATTCAGCAAAATGGAGCTGATTGTCAAGACCCTACAAGCGTGGACTGTGGAAGGGTGGCCACATTCTCACTGCCCGGCTTGTCCAGTCACTGCTCCCAACAGTTAACCATTCATCCGGCCCAGGAATTTGGGCACCCACTAAAATGTAGGCAGTCTCTTTTTCTCTTACGATTTGTGATTTGTACCTCATGTTTATTGATTTGTTGCTGATTTCGATGAATATCTTCAGGAATGTTACTTTCCTTAAAAAAAAAAAAAGCAAAATCACTTTTAGCTCATTCTTAACACGTTTGGATGCAGTGGCTCTTTGCCACTCAATGCATGCTGACCATTCCCAGACACTAATGAACTGGTGATTGTCTCTTCTCAGTCAGTACCCTTAGTTATCATCACAGTGCTCTCTATATAAATAGACTCTGGGCGAAAAGGCAGAGTTCTTGTCCCAGCCCCTTAAAATCTGACTTTCCCAGGATCTGAAGTCTTAAAAGAATGTATTTGAGACAGCTCTGCTTTGTGTTGAGAAAGAGACTTGGCGATTATTGCTTACATGGATATATTTAAAATTGGTTTCTGAATTAACACTGTACCAGTGGTCTGGAATTGGAAAGCTAAGACCTTCCAGGGTTTCTACAGCATTCCTCTATCATTTGAGTGACTTTTGGAAGAGATAATTTGCCACTCCACAGCAATGTCCGGAATTTTTTTTTAACTTTAATTTCTAACAGACTCCACTGAACTTCTTATAAATAATTTTTCTATGAGCCAACCCAGCTTGGTGCTGGCTATCTCACTGGGCTGCTTTAATGGGTTGTGGTGTGAAGAGGTGCAGTTTAAAAAGCCCTTTGCCATGGGAATTGCACCCATCCTAGTTCTAGAGCAGAGAGTGTTTCCTCCATAGAGCAGTACCTGCTACCTTACTTCATATCTGTGCTGTGGTCAACTTAGGGGCACTGAAATGATATGAGCCTCTGCAAACTTGTCCATGTGTCTAGAGCTGTGAGACCTAGATTACTAAGGCACACAATGACCACACCCCCCACAACATAATTAACACATATCGTTTGATAGTTATGGGGACTAGGAGATGGAAGATTTGAAAACAGCATCATCTCAAAAATTCTGAAATATATACTTGGAATTTTTATGGCCTGTGCAATGTCCTAAATCTTTATGTACATTATATCAAACACTTCCGGGTTCATAAAATAGATAATAAATTCCTTTTTATAACTCATGAGCAAATAAATTTCATACAAACAGTGTGACACATTCAAACAAACAGTAATAAGTCAGTATATCCAAGTTGTCATGTGTTACCCCATAATGTCATCCTGCCTCTTTCACAGAAGAATACAGAGACTTTTAGGAGTACATAATATATAGATTTTTGGTAAAAAGTAATGAGAACCCAAGCTAAGAAGTAGACCCTGAAGACATTATATTGATAGTATGCTGTGATGTGGTATTGTAGCCTTGTCAATAATAAAGCAGTATATCCAGAGCAAGAACTAGAAGGCTTATGGTAGAACTGAGGTTCACAACATGGCTCTGTTTCTTGGGGGATCAGAGTAAAAGCCCAATCTTTGTTCAATAAGAAGAACTTTACTATCCCACTCAAATACTTTATAGTATGACATTTTCCTTTAGGAAAATTTGCATTAACAACCATTGGCTTCTCAAGATGATCTAAAAAAAGTTGCTGTCTTGTGTATGCTTTTGAGACATGTGGACAAAGATTTGGAGTTATTCTCCAGATGCAGCTTTAGGATAAACTCTGCTTTTGATCAGTTTTCTTCAGATTTTAGCTGAAAGAGATTCAATATGAATAGAGAGAATTGACAATAGAGGGATCAGTGGTCTGGAGTTGAACTCATTTAAATCTATCAGTTGGGGATGAGTTTGACAGATGTTGAAGAAGAATACATATACTTTTGTCCAAGAAGCTGATAGAAAGTAATGTCTGGGTAGGTGACTAAGCACAGACTTGACAGCAAAGGAGTAGCAGGAAACCTCCTTTCCTAGGGTTTGAGACAGTGGGACACTTAGATTCTCATTGCATCTGGTCCCCTTTGCTTTTTGTCCTTTAGCCTGGGCACATAAAGACAGCCAACACACTTGTTTGACTTCAGCTAATTCCCGACTTTTAAATGAGAGTTTTATTGTGTCAAAAGTTTTGTTGAATTATGAACCAGATCTGGAATTTTGAACTCTTTAGATCAAAATGTCAACAAAATTATCCAGAGCTGCATGTATAAGTGAGTGCTAGCCCTGACAGCGGAGTGGCTGCTTTGTGGAGGCTTAGTGAACAGCCACATTCTACAAAGATCCACATTCTACCAGACCGAAGACCAGCTGCTATCCTTTCTTCTCAACAAAGAACGCCTGTGTTTGAACAAAACCATGCACTGTATGCCCAGCAGCAGAAGGGAGTCTGAGCAGTGATGTCAAAGTATACCATGATGTCACCACAATTCACAAAGAATTACAGTTAATGCCATGTGAAGTGGGGCCAAATTCAACACTTTCCCTCTTGGGTACTTCACAGTCTGAGAGACAGAAGCAAGGCCAGAGGTCAGGTCTTTGTATAATTTTGTTTCGCATTCTCCAGACACCCTAATTTTGGAAGCAGCGAAGAGAGAAGACAGCCTGTTAAAGAAAGGTCCCTGACCATCTGCAGAGAATGAATTCTAGTGTCTGGAAGCACCGGTGTCTACACTACAATAATTCTTAGGCTCTCTCCTGGAGACTACTAGATAAACAAATTTTACTAAAAACAATATGCAAAAGGAAAAAAATCCAGATGTGTTTAACAATAAATTTACACAAGAATGTGGCCAAATCTCTGGAATAAACAAGGAAGGAGAGATAGAGAGCACCTGAGAGTTTGAGTACATGCTTGTTCCCTCTCAGAGTATTTAGTCAACCATCAGATGGATAAGATCCCTGTCGTCATGAAAAGCAGAGCAGAATAACTTCTTTTAAATATTTGCAACCTGAAAGACTAATTACTCTTCTTGGTGTCTCATAACACCAGCCTTGCTTTCTGGCTTTTCCTCATTTGCTTTGTAACAAAAAAGTAAGAACTTGGAGGCTAAGGTTATAGTTCAATTTAAGTGAAATGCTTGCATCAGGGCCTGAGTTCAATTCCCAGGTATAACATGTAAATGCATGCAGACATACATGCAGAGACGCATGAACACACGTGGGGCAAGAACCATGGAACCAGAGTGGATGACCTGTGTTCTCTTGAATGTATATGAACATGCTACTCAGGAGCATGTTTAAGCTCCAATTTGGAGCTTAAATTAGAATGGCTACCATATGTAGTCATTTGGGGCAAAGAGGAAAATTCTTCAAAATCACAATATGGCACCATCGTCTGTGTCACTGCTCACAGACTGAACTCACTCATTCATGCAATGTTTATTGTGTGCTGGCACCATTCTCAGAGGACAGTGAGTAAGATAGCTGTCTTTGTCCTTGTAGTGTTACATTCTAGAAGACAGAAAAGAGATACCACGTACACAAGTATATTATATTGTATCAAACAAGTGCTGAGAAATAAAGCAACAGAACGAGATCAGAGGACTAGGGTCTGGGATGAGATAGAGTATCCAGTCAGCTGAGACAGTGGATACTTTTGCAAGCACGCTTGTAAAGAGACAAGAGGACCACTGTAAAATGTCTGCTATAACTTGGTCTTCAGGTGTGACTCCTAGTAATGAGAGTCAGGAGGCCTCTGACTCTGTTGCCTGCTTTTGGGACCCATTCATTCTGCCAGATTTCCTCATCCAACCTCGGTGGAGGAGGGAGTGCCTAGTCTCACTGCAGCTTGATGTACCATGGCTGGCTACTATCCTTGGAGTGCCCACCTGGATCTGAAGAGAAGCAGTGGAGGAAGGAGGTGTGGATGGAGTGGGGTGGGGATAGGGGAGGTGAGGGTCTTGGGAAAGGGGGGAGAGAAGCAGCTTTAGTTAGAATGTAAAAACAAGAAAATAATTTTTTTGAAAAATCACACACACACACACACACACAAAGCTTGGAGAAGAAGACTCCAGTCAGATTCAATAACTGGGACTTTCTTAAGAGGAGAACACGTTTTGTTCATTTGGAAAACTATCAGGGAAGTGAGTTAGAAAGAGATGGAGTCAGAAAGGAAACTCAGGTAGGTGAAGAAGGATCTTGTGAGTCCTTGTAAGAATGGGGGTGAATACACAGGAGATGATTAGTCTGATATTTGAGGGCCAAGCTCTAGAAAAAAAAAGAGTACCATATATAAGGAGGATTCTTCTGGGAAAACTTTGTCTTCAGTAAAAATGAGTTAATATTTTCACATACACACTTCTATATTCTAGTGATACATTAGAATATTGGAGAACTGTACCTTACCCCAGCTGGGCCAGCGACCTATCAGCATCTCCCACTAGAGTGTGCATGTGGCTATCTACTGGATCCTGGCTACCTTAGAGTGGCCAACGACCTATTAGCATCTCCCACTAGAGTGTGCATGTGGCTATCAACTGGATCCTAGCTACCTTAGAGCTGCAGTGTTGCTTTAGGCAACAAGGTGTGACTGGCAGAACCATGAGCATCCTCCTTCCTCCTGTCTCTTGTGATTCTAGACTCTAAGACAATATGTCATAGTCTGGAGGAACCACCCCTTGTGATATTTAATGTTGCTCTTCCTGCACGTCACATCTGACGATACCATGCCCCAGGAATGTGATCCCTGGGCAAGTGCTTTTTAACCTTTCAGAAGGACCTCAGATTTTTTTTAAATGGATGTGATTTTAGTTAGTCTTCAGGATTATTGTGGAAACTAAGTGAGAACACATGTAATTACCTAAATATAGGGAATATTTAGCAAATGTTAGTTACCTCAGTCTTTCTTTTTGCCTTTGTCTTTGTGACCTCTAGTCTTCATGAGCTTACTTCCCATTTTCTCTCACCTTTTCCTGTAAAACAGTAAGATTCATCCTGCTCGCCCTTGACAGAGTCTCTACTATGCCTCCAGGCTACCTGACTTCTCCATAGCACCTTAACAGCCAGCATAATGCTTAGAGTCACTTGATTTGGTTTAGTTGGGGTATAATCAACAGCTTAGTGTGTCACTCCTCAGAGGGCATTTTCATGACAAATAAACAACCACATAGGTGGTTTTAATACAACGATGTCTGTATTATTTTTTTTCCTATGTTGACCCCGTGTTTTGGAAGTTTCCAGCAACTCAAAACGTTACATGTGCTAGGTAATGATTTGTTTTCCAATTTTATGACTTAAAGACCAGAGTTTAAAATTAAGAAATACATACAGCAAAGATCAGCCTTTGTCGTATTTGTATAATTGAGGTAGTTGGTGTTTTGGTGACCTTATATGGTTTTATTGCAGATAAACATGAAAATACTAAACCTAGCTCACAGGCTATTGTGGGTGCCATTGTGAGTTATGAGAGATCCTGTTTTCTCATTCTGGAAACTTAAATCAGAAATACCCCCTCCAAAAAAAAAACATAAAGGAAGAACATTTGTAAAAGAAGAACATTTGGTGGCCATATAAACTGTAAGACATTGAGTTGTTGTTGTGGCTGCTACTAGGGGAGGTGGGGAGCAAGGAGGTGTGGACCACAGGTTTAGACTGGGGATGACATCTCATTCATTTCCACATGTGCTTCCAAGTCACAAACTGCACATGAAACCATGCATTCATCCATTTATGCATGAATGTTGTTCCAGCCATGGAGATCTGGACGACAGTATTCAATCTGGCCATTGCCACAGAAATATTTTATAGCACACCTCTCCACGGTTCATGGCATTCTACAAGACAGAATTTTGAGGTCGTTACTTCCCAGCCATTTGATCTTGAGGAAGTTAGCTTCTCAACCTCAGTGTTATAAGCTGTCCTTGAAATCATTCTAACATAAAAAAAAGAAGCAATACTTGTGGAAAGATATTATTTGTGAAGAATTGTCTGAGAGAGAGGCAGCCAGTAATTTCGCTGGCTCTGGAATGGTAAATGGGTTTGGTCTTCTCGTATGACAACCATAGTCTATTGGATTTGGCTCCTAGAGAATAATGGCTTGAAGCATCTAGGGCCACGCAAAAGCTCAAGGGCAAAGAAGCTGCAGTTGCTCGGCCATGTCTGCTCTGGGTCTGGGTGGGAAAAATCTGCTCATGCACCATAGATTTGCCTAGCCCAAGCGCCCGAGTGCCCACCCTGGGATTGGGGTAGACAGCCCCAGTGCTTTGTAACTAGATGATTTGTTTGGGCATCTTAAAAGTCCTTGTATCCAATGTTCTCTAACCATTATGCTTCATTAGAGGTTCTTGGGAAAATATGCACCTGGGATCTGGGTCCTTTGGGGGTTTCCTGGATCTGTTTTTCATCCATTCATTACACAGATACGAGTTATGTCTACTGCAAGGAACACATCACCTATATGTTTTGAGAAGCTCCAATAGGTTTCTTTTTTTAAACCATTGCTCTTCTTTCTTCTATCCTGTAGAGTTAAAATACAGACACAGAGCTTCCCCACTTACCATGCCGCAAATCTACCCAAGTTCAGAGTGTGCACCTCATGTCTGGTTTTAGTCTTCCTAGCCTTGGCTTTTCTTTTGGCTTCATTTATCCACTTAAAAGTTTTTCATTGTATTACATCAGATGTATATCTTATTGTGAAGATCTTAATCATGAAGAATATAATTGGATATTTTATACCTCCCCCACTTGTAAGCATAATCAGGAAATGAGGTATAAATATATGTAAGAACATACTATGTCCCATATACTTTTGTCTGGATTAAATAATTCAGAGACACTCTGATCAGATTTGCAGTTTAGTTTTCCTTATTTGTCTCTCCCAGTGCTGAAAATAGAGGGGTTTAACAGTATCTTACCTCATGGGTTGGATCAAGAAAAGCTTGACATCACTGGCTCAGTATTTGATGCTTGCAGCTGAGGTCTTTATGGGAAACCATTTGAAACAGGTCCAACATGAACCCATCTAAGAATATTTATCTAGGGTATAGCATCTGCTGATGACTTACATTTATTTATGTTATAAAAACTGACTGGTTTATTTAATTTGTTTTCTTTTGTGACTTCTAGTCAAGATGTTTTTATATGGTACAGTATGTAGAACATTCCAGTCTTGGGTTCCACCTGTTTGCTTGCGATCAGCTGTGGAAAGTGAAGGAAAAAAGTCCTCTCTGCATGCGCTGAAGGCCTGCTGCCCAAAATCTAGAAGATGTGTTGAAAGTCAGTGAGCTAGCTGGATCGTGGACTATGGTAGCTTGTTGAAGGAGACCCTTCCCTGCTGCCTCTAGCTAGTCCTGGGAAATAAAGGAGCATTGGCAGTGGTGTGGCCATGTTTTCTACTCCTAAGTAAAGGGCTGCCTATCTGCAAGTATGAATGTGTTTATAAGAGAGCATATAAAACATCATACACTTAAAGTGTTAAAGTCAAGCATGGTGTCTATTCATTGCTTATGAACATTCTAAAGGTTATTATTAATACTCGTTTGCCTCAGGGCATTATTGGTGCTATTTTGCTTGTCTATATATTGTTTATTGAATGTCTTATACTTCATGGCCCTCAAGATAAACATTTGGTGAACTAATCTACACTGTGCAATCATTTTGGATGGATATGAGATTAGACCCCTGCTCCAGCTGATATTTAGTACCAGGATGTGAAGAAGTTTCATCAGGCCAAAATATTCAATGAGGTTTCTATCCCTTTCCAGAGGATTTCTTGCAACTGCCAAAATAACGAGTGCTCACTATCTCACGTTAGTGTCGTGTCCAGAATAGGTGGGTCTGGGAACTCCGTGACCTGAACACAGCCTTCTGTGTAGGTGCACTTGGGAAATAGTCTCTAATAAACTCTAGCTTTACAGTAATTCCTGCTCACGTGACAGTTCAGAGGTGTACTATGACCCCAATCATTTGTGGTATGTCCTTTGTTCTGTGCACACAGATACATACACAATGCACATACTTTGTGCATGTGTGTGTGTGTATGAGTGACAGAGAGAGAGAGAGAGAGAGAGAGAGAGAGAGAGAGAGAGAGAGAGAGAGGGAGAGGGAGAGAGAGAGAGAGAGAGAGAGAGAGAGAGAGAGAGAGAGAGCAATGATTGTCATCAATAATTTTGATTTTGACTCTGGCAAAAAGAAAAACTAAGTTTGCCTATCTGTACCCTGAATTGAAATTTTGAACCAGTCATTGTAGTTGGAATGTTGTGTTTCATTGCTTCCTCAGCACTCGCTGTGCATCTTAAATATCAAATATCCTGTAAAGCAGAAATACAAAGATCTACAATACCATGTCCATTTATTAGAATAAAAGCATTAGGTTCTCTCCCAGAGTCTATGAGCCAGTCAAGGGGTTATCCCAGTTAACAATGGCAGAAATGAATTCCACCTTGTGGAGTGGGCTTTAAATCCAATCAGAAAGTGGTTGATTGCTCTCATAGCATCTGTTCCACCATTGTACCAGGGGGCATATCTTGCCAGATTGGTCACCATTGCAGTGTTTACACCTGGGTAAGACTGATTGAGACATTTCTCCCTTTGTAGTAATATATAGAATCTTTTAGCACTATGAAAGTTAGGCAGTGGGCATGAAATTTCCAAGTCAGTACCAACTTAATTTGTCCATGTTTTATGACTCAGAAATGTAGTGTCTTCAATAACAGAATTTTAACATTGTGTTCCACGGGATAGCCAAGAACAATGGCAATGGGCTCTAATGATTGAAAGGGGTCTTGTGGGACTCCACTGATCAACAGCTCACAAAGACAACCCATATCTGAAACTGTGCTTTTTATTTATACGGTATCTGGGAAGTTTATTCTCTAAAAAGAAACAAAAACAAACAAACAAAAACTGCACAGATCTCAAATTAGCCTCAGTGTGATATCCAGGCAAATATATTCATTGTTCAAACTCCGTAGCAGTTCTGAATTGGGTTTGTATAAAAGAAAATTCCAAAAATAAAAGTGGTTTAAACTAATAGAGATATGTTCTCTCAGAAAAATAAAGATGCTAAGAAACTAAGATGTAACCAGTCCCAGTGTGGCACAGAAGCTAGGCTCTGTCCTCTGCACTGCTCCGTCCCTAGCCTGAGTCTTTCTTTCTTAAGGTTGCCTCATTTTTCCAAGATGGCTACAGGAGCCAGCAAGAAGGAAGGCAGACAGAGGGCAGTAGGGGACCTTCACGATAAGTCAGAGTCTTTAACTAGTCTTCCCAGGACACATTTTATTTCCACTTATATGCCAATAATTACAATTTAAATGTATGGTCAAGGAGAAATGTCTTCTTTTTAACTGAAAATATTACCATCCCAATAAGATTAAAGCTGTATCACAGGGAAAGCATGGATGCATCTATGACAGGGCAACTCATAGTCTCTACTATCTATAAAGAAAAGCCTGAGGAAGAATGGAGCTAGATTCTGGACGAGTATTTCTTTATACCAAGGATACTTAATTCAGAATTTGGAGGATCAGTAGACGTACACCCAAGCAAAGAACTGATCAGGAGGGTTCAATACAGAAAGTATAAAATGCTCAAAGGCACAGAAAGTTCTGGCATTATTCTTACCAACTCAGTTCATTTCTACATTCCTAGTTACTTTCTTTTCTGTTAATTATATATCTGAAAGTAACAGTTTAAATTTTAATTAATCTAATAGTAATTCATAATTAATAGATTAAAATGTCAGGAATGATCATCCTGATACAAGTGCAAACAATTTTCTACCTGCACCAAAAGAAGAGCATTCTATCTGATGATAAAGTAGTTCATGTTTTGAAACTAACTGAGTTTGAATATTTTGGCATCTTCATAAGGGAATTGATACAAAGGAAAAGTAGAAAGGCAATTGTGTCAGGGAGCTATTTGTGCTTTAAGCATTGAAATTAAGCGATGCTCTGTTAGAACTGACTTGCTTCACATCCTAGGGTCCACAGACCGACCCCCTAGAGCACTAAGCTGGGTTCTGGCCAAGTTACTCATATAATGTATCACCTCCTGTTTAGCCATTCCTAATGTGACTGTTACTTTGGGTCTAAGAGAGCTAAATTGTTCTTTTCCCAACATGGTTTTGGAGCCATGAGAAGTCTTTAAAATATGGAAGAACTTTCTGTGATTATCTGCTCTGGTTCCATTGAAGACATCAGTGTCCTTTAAATTTTTCCATTGAGAAACCTGCAAGTTCTATAAATTAAGAAATAGATCCAGTTACGTTTGAGACACCTGAGAGCATAAATTCCCATGCCCACTGCCCATCTTGTCCTTCTACATAGCTGAGGATCTTGTCAACTCTAACCTGTCTCTCTTCAGTCCTGGGCAACAGAGCCCTGAGACAGACTGTGGTCCTCAGTCAGAATGTGTCATGCATTCTCAAGTGAGTCAGTTCCAATAAAGAATCTAGTTTTGTGACCATTTTCTCCTGCCTCTGGGTTTTTCTTATTTCTAAGTAGCTGAGGTTGAATGCCACACTTCGGAAGGATATGCTGTAAATGTCACAGCCACATGCGCCCGTGCAGGGTTTACTCCAACTCTCCATCCCTTTCTAAGCTGGGGAGGTTCTTCCTCTATCAGATCTTCTGTTTCTCTCATCAAAGTCACTGTGGTTTATGCTTTGGGAATACTGTGTGTCTATACTTGTAGCTCCTCTCATGATTATCCTCTTGCTTTTATGGCTCATGATGATTTGGGTATTGTCTTCTCCCAGCTAGACCAGACATCCCCTGCAGGTGGGCCCGTACATGCTTAACTGTATCACCCAACTCTGCTTTTCATATAGCGCTGGGCCCTTAGCAGAGCCTTGAAAATGTTACTTAGATGGTTAAATCACTTTTTAAAGTAGGTACTTCTGCAATTCCCCTTTCACAATGTCCTAAAAATGTAAGTACAGGTAAATACTGACCATTCATGTGGAGGCCTGTCTATGGGTAAGAATGTTGAAAATAACACTACTACAGTTCTTCTCATTAAGAACAATAATTGACATCAAAGCATGGCAAGGCTTTGGCATTAGCTCAATACAAAATTCCAGGATATGCAACCCACTGTCATATGGTGTCGTTGCTAGTTTCTAGCCAGCTTTTCTAACTATTTATTCTCTGTGCCCAACAGCCCCACCCATTTCTCTCTCTTGCCTAGCTACTGACCATTCAGCTCTTTGTTAGACCAATCGGGTGTTTTAGGCAAGCAAAGTAATACAGCTTCACAGAGTTAAACAAATGAGACATAAAAAATGCAACACATCTGTGCATCATTAAACAGATGTCCCACAGCATAAACAATTGTAACGCATCTTAAACTAACACTCCGCAACTATGGATCTGGCTTGTTTCTCTGACTTAAACATAGGAGAGAAATCTTTAAAGATACAAAGAAGCTTGCCTGCCTACCTGATAAAGGTATGGTTTCATTAACGCCTGATGTGGACCAACTATGGATGTATTTAGAACATGACTACTTATTCGCCAAGGACCCTTAGGCAAAACACATAACTTCAACTTTACAACAGGGATACCTTGCATGATCATTTTGAAAGTTAATGAGATGTTTGTTTTTGTTTTATACAGGAAAGAGCCAGTCAGAGTCATCCCTGGCAGACACACACACACACACACACACACACACACACCTGTGTTAGTGTTACTGGAAATGTTGCTGAAAAAGCCTACTATCACAGCATTAAAGAAATGTTAACCTACAGATGAAGCACTCTTCCAGTTTCCTAAAATACAGTAATGAACCCAATGTGCAAAGCCCTTCTGCAGTTTGTGTTCTAAGTAACATTCAGCACCTGGAGATCGTTGAAAAAATGTTTCCAGTTGCAGTCACTTTACATCTGTGTATTCTGTAATTTAAGAGAGACCTCATTATTGACACTGAGATGACTTTTGCACTAAGGTTCTCATAACATCAGTAGTTCAGGATCTATTTTTACTTTCTCCCAGTCCTTCCCAGTCTCCATCCCCTGTCTTCTGTAATCTTCCCACATATATACTTGAACTATAAAGATACTTCTATCCATAGTACAGATATCCCCCTGTTCTGGTTTGTATTTGATTAACTCAGTCCCTTTAAAATCAAGTACATCTTGTGTCTCTCAGAGATGAGGGCCGTGTGTGTCGTTTGGTTAGCCATTGGTCTTGCCATCGATCCCTGCATGGGGAGGTGCCTTGTTGAATTATATATTTTTCTTTCTCATTAGATTGTTGGCTGTGATCACCAGCTGGGAAGCACCGCCAAGGAGGATAACTGTGGGGTCTGCAACGGAGATGGGTCCACCTGCCGGCTAGTCCGAGGGCAGTATAAATCCCAGCTCTCGGCAACTAAATGTAAGACACTAAGAGATGGGCAGTTTGGTACTTGTTGACTTGTTATTCAATCCTCACCTAACTGTGGTCCCCCTCCACAACTGGTGAACAAAACATCTACCAAAGTGGAGAAGAATCTGAAAATTTGGAGGGAATATGGTCCTGCCTTATGGGTTCATGTGGAACAAGTCAGATCGCCAGTTGTAACCTGAAGGAGGGACCCTTTCCTTCTGAGGCACAGTGGGAGGGAACATCAGAAACAGCTGAGCTTTTCTGCTCAATGGGAATACAGACTTCATCCTAGCTCCTGTATGATATGTGTTCTGAGATTCCTGATAGAAGTATCACAGAGAAAGTGGGGCAATCAGATCGAACTCACCACTACTACTGCAAAGTCACATGGTCTTTGTTTTTAAGGTGGCCTGAGGGCAGTGCTGGCAATAGGTTCTTTTAGAGTTAATGCTAGGCCAAAGTTTGGTGAAGCCATTTAAGTTCTGTGAAGCCATTCAATGATCTTTGTGTCCTTCTATCCCTATATCATCATGTAACATGGCTTATTTTACATGTATGTGCTTTGAACTCCACACTATCACCTCATGTAGTCTTTTTAGGAACCTTGTAAACAAGGTAGTCTTAATTTTCTGTTATAGAAGACATGACTGAGAACTTCCCAGATGGTATGACTTTCTCAGGTTACATAAAGAGCTAATATTTGAGCCCAGAGTCTGATTCCAGTGCCTAAAAACACACATTCCTCTACTATCCCATCATTCTGACTCTGGGTTTGTTAGATATTTATATATTAGGTAGATGGATAAACTCAGAAGACCAAGAGTAGCTTCCTAATTGAGTCTGTGGGAATAGAAGGCATAAATGCCAAGGTATCTAAACCATGGAGCCACATGCCCATGTGAATTATTATAATAGTCTCTTCTGTAAGGTTCACTACACAGAAAGAAGCATGGCCTCTCTACTCAAGGGCATGGGTTTTTAGAGCCATTTTGACCCGGGTTTAATGTTTTTATTATCTACGACCCTTCAGTATGTCATTTCCTAATATCTATTTTAATATGTCTCCACAGCCTGGGAAATCAGAATAAATTTTTGCCTGTGGTTTTGTTATCTTTACTTGTTGACTGGTCGGAGGAAAACAACTGACATATGGCAGGTTTATGGCTTTAAATGGACCTGTAGGTCAAGAGGAAAGGCAAACAGACTGCTTGTGGAAGCACTGGAGAACTATTCTGTGAAGCCAAGGAAAGGCACCTTGCCAAAAGGGAGGAGCCTCTTGGGAAGAGAGGCAGGAAGAATGGTCAGGGATGTTTAAGCAGATGAAAAATTGTAGATGCCCACTTAGGAAGCTCACCACATTTTCACTGCCCTGGAGGAAGAGAAGAAATATGATTCTCTGAAAAACTAAAACTTCTAAGGACTCCGGCAGCTAACATGAAGGATGGGGTGACATTGACATTGATAAAGCACATCCAGGCAAGAGCGTTCTTTGCTCATCTGTGTTGGTCATATATGTTGGTAGCTTTTTTTATGTGATGAAGAATTAAGGAAGTCAATAGATGGAAACCAGAAATGGGCAGAGGCAGCATTCCTTTGTAACCTCTGAAATTTGGGTTGAATAGTTTTATGGGGAGAAAATGCACTTAAAGGGCCAATTCTAACAGAATTCTCTAGGGAGTGCTGAAGAAGGAGAATCTTTCTAATTATTCGGTCCATAATTGAACTGGTGCCCATCATCCAGGAATGCAGGAATTGCCATTCAGCCCAAAAGTGGTGGTAGGCATGTGTGCAGCAACTGCCCCCTGGTAACTCCTGAAAGCCTGTTTCAATAAAGGGTCTTCCTTTATCGTCGTGCCTCCACCTTCCTGTTCCCATAGTGGAGGCAGAACAGTGTTCGGGCAGGCATTCTTCTCACCCTCCTGCTGGGGGCACTCAGTAGCTCCCAGGCTCCCAGCCCCTGCAGGATAGGAAGAGAAGCTCTCAATGAAGAAACTGGGGCAAGTTGAGAGCCATATGTCATCCCCCGTTCTACAAACGCATACCTCAGTGAAAGGGACTCCATTCAAGACCAACAGTGGGTAAATTATATAATACACAGCCTGATGATTATACCTAATGACAAAACACAATTGATTCATTTACCTTAGCTCAGATGATGCCTCATGACAAAATGATTTATATCAATAAAGCCCGGCATGTGTATGCCCCTCGCCACAATCTGTAGCAGATGCTCACCCAGCTGCCTCGCTTAGACTGTCTCCACCCCAGGAGAATCTCCTGCCCTATATTCACAGACTTCAAGGCAGCCTACAGGCAAGGGTGATTAGTTGCTCAACAGGCAGTGTGCTGGCCAGGTGAGCATGCTCCACCCCTGAGGCTCTGGAGGAGCGCTGCCAGGTCTCCCCCACGTCTTGCCAAAAGGAGCCATAAGCCAACCACATGCTCACTTCCAACTCCTAGCGCTCGGATTCCCCACACTGAACTCATTTTCTTTCCAAATTTATATCCAAGTTTTTTTTTTCTTATGTTATCAAAACTCATGGGAACAAAGGGAAAATAAAAGAGTGGAGAAAGACCATTGCAGAAAGCGCCAGAATGAAAAAGAAAAATAGGAGTAACTTATCAAAGCGCTGCTGGTGAAGGGAAAGGAAGCCACCATTTTATCAGAAGACACCCTAGTGCCTGCTCCTTTTTCATAGGGAAAGACTCTAGTGATAGTGGTTAGTTCTCCTTTCATACTCAATTATTGACTTCTTCAGACCACTAGGAAAAAATGATTAGCTAACTTTAGCTTGCTTTTGATTCCTAAAATGTAAAGGCTCGTTCCTCTCGCAAGCTTTATTGACATGTGTGGTAGTATGCGTCTTCTTAGACTGTTAGACCCTGATCCAGCCTGCTTGCTATGAATCTGCAAGCAGACCACAGAACTTTCGAATGTAGCTGTAGGTTTCAGTGCTACCAGGACAGCCTCAATCTCTCTCACCATACTCCTTGAGTGGCAAGGGTCATGATAACACAAGTCAATTATTTGGCATCGTGGCAGATAGAATTCCAAGCAGAAAGAAAGACAAATACAATGGCCCTTGTATCTGTACCCTTGTGACAAATTCCATGAGGGACAAGGAAGAGTTTGAAAAGCCTAGAGAAATGTTGAAGGCAGGAAGGCAGCCGGGTGAGGAATGCCACGGGCAGTGCGGGGAGTTTTAAAGGAGTTCAGCTCTTAGTCGGAAGAAGATTAGGAGCCATGGGGCATTTTGAATAGAATGGCTTGATGGGAGCCGAGTGTGGAGTTGGGATGACTTTGGAAGGAGGGGGTGAAGTCTGGAGGCTATTGCAGGAAGCTAAGCCAGAGGCTTGGAGCAATAGCTGTGCATAGGACAAGAAAAGTCCAGCTCTATGTCTCCCGTATTTCTTCTTTTTTTAAATTTATTAGATTTAAAAAAAAATACCAATCCAAGTTCCCACTCCCTCCCATCCTTCCATTCCCTCCACACACCCTCCCACCCCACCCCTATCCACTCCTCAGGGAGGGTGAGGCACATTGCTTTTGGGAAGGTCCAAGGTCCTCCCTACTATATTTAGGCTGAGCAGGATATACATTCAAAGAGATTAGCATCCCCACGTAGGGATAAATCCTGGTGCCACTCACTGCCAGGGGCCCCACAGTCTGGCCCAGCCATGCAACTGTCACCCACATTCAGAGGGACTAGTTTGGTCCTATACTTGTTCCTTTCCAGTCCGGCTGGAGTTGCTGAGCTCCCATTAGCTCAGATAGACTGTTTCAGTGGATGAACCCTTCATGGTCTTGACCTCTTTGCTCATATTCTCATTTCTCCCACTCTTCAACTGGACTTTAAGAATCTAGAATACCATTGATTGGGACATGCTCTGTTATTTCATGTGCCATAGAAAGAAGAAAGAAGCTGCCATTTAAACTAAGATTAGAGTACAACTTTCTGATCGCTACAGGCTTTTCCTTCGTCCTTCATTTTAGATTAGTTTTACAGTTAGAAATGTTTAATCATATAATACTTTTGTATACATGAAATAAATATAATAATAAATATAATATAAATAAAATGCAACGGAAGAAAACTGATAAGTAAATCTAAAACAAAACCTTTTCTGAGAACTGAGCTCTTTTAAAATTTCTCTTGGAATTGTGAGAGTTTCACATTATGAGTATTATATTTATATTATTTCTATACCACCAACTCCCCCTCTAACTCCTCCCATGCCAAATTTATGACCTCTTCTTCTTTGATTATTACTGCTTTACACACACACACACACACACACACACACACACACACACACTACTGGATCCTCTTATTCCACGTACTATTGCTATATGTATGTGTACTGAGGGTGGATAGCTCTGCTAGCCAGTTTCTGTGTAAACTTGACACAGCTAGAATAATTTTGGAAGGTAGGGAAACCTCAATTCAATTTAATTTCTTGATTCTACACCATCAAAATGCCTCATGGATCTTGGCTGTGGTACTTCTACAGTAAGTCCCCAAATCAGGAAAGTGATCCCTTCAACTTTTCTTTTGAAAGTAATTTTGGCTGTTCTTTTCTGGTTCTTTGCTTTTCCATGTAAGTTTTATAGTCTTCTCATCCTTATCTGCGAAAATTCTCCTGAGAATTTTGACTAAAAGTATATTAATTCTTCAGATTGACTTAGTAGAGAGGGAGTACTTGGCAACTTTAGTACATTGAGTCATTTGACCTGTTAGGATCTCATGTCTCTTCACTAATAGGGTCTGCTTCAGTTTCTTCATCAGTTCTTACTAGTGCTCAGCATATAAATCCTATGGCTTTTAGGTTTATTCCTTTTGTATTTTTCATCAATTACAAATGGTACTATATTTTTTATTTATTTCTTTAATCACACATTACAGTTTATACAAATGTAATCAGTTATTTATTATGTTTGCCATGTGTTTTGTTGTCTAGCTAAATTCACTTGCTAGTCCTATGAGTTTTGGTAAATGATGGGATTTTTCTGCATAAATAATCATCTTATTTACTGATAAGGATATTTTTCTTCACCGTTTTAAATTTGTGGGCCAAATATTTTTGACCTTTCCTTTGTCCCGGGCATCTGATGCACTGATAAGGAAGTGAATTGGCATCCTCCTTATTCCCATCTCAGCAGAAAGTATTTCATTTCTCACTACTGAGTATCACAATAGCTGAAGGGTTTTTTTTAAAAAAATAAGGATTCTACTTTAAATTGACAAAATTCATACACACACACTCCCCCAACACACACACACACACACACACACACACACACACACACACACACACACATTGTACGCACACTCTTCTGAGAGTTGTTATCCTGGATAGATATCAAATTTGATTAAGTTTCCTTTATGGCTCACTTGATGCAATCATGTAGCTTCTGTTCTATCCTTTTCTTGTGACAAATTGCATTAATTGGTTTTCAGATAAAGAGCCAGCCCTGCATTCCTAGGACAGACCCTCCATGGTCTTATTAACTGGGATAAACTGGTCCAAAGATAAACTCTACTTACTCATGGCTAGTTTTTCCATAGATTGATAATTGATTTGCCAAAATTTGTTGAGAGATTTTATATCTTTTTTATTTTATTATTATTATTTATTTATTTATTAAAGATTTCTGTCTCCTCTCCGTCACCGCCTCCCATTTCCCTTCCCCTCCCCCAATCAACTCCCCCTCTCTCATCAGCCCAAAGAGCAGTCAGGGTTCCCTGCCCTGTGGGGAGTCCAAGGACCTCCCTCCTCCTTCCAGGTCTAGTAAGGTGAGCATCCAAACTGCCTAGGCTCCTACAAAGCCCGTACATGCAGTAGGATCAAAACCCAGTGCCATTGTTCTTGACTTCTCAGCAGTCCTCATTGTCCGCTATGTTCAGCGAGTCTGGTTTTATCCCATGCTTTTTCAGACGAAATCCACTAGTCTGTATTTGGGTGTAGAATACTGTCTGTGATTGATTTGGAGATTTTTCTAAGGCTGGCCTCATATAACAAGTTTAGAAATGTTCCATTATATGTTATTTTTTTGGAAAAATATATGGAATTGATATTTATTATTAATATTTATTATTTCTTCTTCAAATGCATGGTAGCATTCACTAGTGAAATCTTATGGGGCTAAAGATTTTTTTCAATACTTAACTTTCTGAACATATGGAATATGGTTATACTGACTATTTTAATGTCCAGTCTGTGTTTTGATTGATGGATTTTTCACTTTAGTTGGGCTATATTTTTGGGTTCTTTACATGTCTGGTAATTTTTGACTGGATGCCAGTCATCGCAGATTTTACTTTGTTGGGTATGAGATATTTTTGTATTCCTATAAATATGCTTAAGCTTTGTTCTGGGAGCAGTTAAGTTACTTGAACTCAATGTGATCTTTAGTCTTACAATTTGGTAGGTGGGAGCAAAGCCATGCTTGGCCTAGAGTTAATTGTACCCTTCTACACTTGCCGGCCCTTCTAAATAGTCAATGTTCCGTGAATTACAATGTCTTCAAGTCTGTCTAGTGGGATAAGACATGCTTCTCAGCCCTGTGTGAATGCAGTATATCCATAATTCTTTGTGTTGTTCTTTCCCTAAGCTAAGGAAGTGTCCTCACTTTTATGCATTGATACATAATGTTTCAGGACCAACTTAGGTCTTCAAAATTCATATTCTCTCTCTCTCTCTCTCTCTCTCTCTCTCTCTCTCTCTCTCTCTCTCTCTCTCTCTCCCTCCCTCTCCTGAAACTTTTTTCAAAACATTTTAACTCCTTCCATTGTTTAGATTCTTAGGTTTCTCAGCTTAGAGACTTCGCAAATTTCTTCCAGAGTTCCTACTCTCAGAGGCACAACCAGAAAACCCGTTCAAGGAAATAACACAATGAAATACTAGGCTGTACCTTCTCTGCTTCCTGCCCTTCTCTATCTGAGGCCTGGTGTCTTAAACAGCATGGTTTCATACAATTTTGTCTGACTTTTTAGTTGTTTTAGGCATGATGTTAAAACTGGTCCCTATTTCTTCTTGGCTGGGTACTTCAGCCATCTTTGCAATTATGTAGAATAGCAGTCCCCAACCTTCCTAATGCAATTACCCTTTAATACAGCTCGTCAGGTTGCAGTGAAATTATTTCATTGACAAATTCATTTTGCTACTGTTATGAACCACAGTGTAAATATCGGATATGCAAGAGATCTGATAACTTGATTCCTTTTATGGGGATGTTGTGTGGTCCTTCAAGTCTCATTACCTAGCAGTCTCTACAGCTTTTTTCCCAGGGTTTAAGGAATCTGTTCTGCTATTGCCATGGAAATTTCTTCCATACTTCTGGCTCTCATTTTACATGTATGCCAGCTAGTTTTAATGTGATATTTTGTAAATTTTTAAAATCTTATGCACTCATACAATGCAATTTTGCTGTTAGTATCTATGCAGCTGAAGAGGGATGAGGCAGGATTACAGCCTGCATAGCAGAGAATTTAAGACGTTATTGTGCAATTATCCTAACATAAAATATGAGTGTGTGTTCCTCTTAGAATCAATAAAGTCAAATATTTTAACAATAGAGCTTATTCTGATTAAATGTAATTTTGGATAGCACTCCAGTTTTTGGCCTAGACCCCTAAAAAGATAAAAATTTTCCAGTTTATAATAGAGAGAGTATTGCTTGGCCTGCCCTGCATATATCTTTCATTATGCAATTACTGATAAACTTGGGTGGGATGGAAGGCTAAAGGGCTTAGATGTTAAGCCTCTTCTGTTTTGTTGGATATGCTTTTAGAGCACTAAAATTGAGATAAGGGTTTAAAAGACACCATCAAAACTTTCTTAATATTGGCAGGCTTTTTGTGTTAACAATAATCATCTTTTCATTTAAAAAACAAGATCAAGTATTATCTCCAGGGAAGAGTCCTATAAATTGTGACCCTAACAGCAGATCTAAAACTACAATAAACTTGGACATCAAAATAAGAAACCTGTGTTTGCAAAGTATTAGCTTTTCACCTTTCTCTGATTCATCATTTCAGGAAACCGACAGAATTTAAAACTTCATTCAAATGCTCTATAAAGAGAAGTGAAGAAAGTACCTGCCACACTATAAAATTTTCAAATAAATCTTTTAAGTACATTTCTTGGTAACAATTGGCTTGTGAAATGTCAGTTGCCACCCAGGTATGTGAAATGGCAGAATTCATGATTCCTATGAAGAGCTTGTCCACGGAACCCCACAATGTGTTATCTAATCTCTCTTAAAATGTCGATTACTAACCCAGAACTATGTCCCAAAGACTGGCATCATAGTTCTGTCTGCAAAGCTAGACTAGGTTAGGACAGATGCAGTAGAGCAAGAAAGAGTGTGCCTCAGTGTGCCTTTGTAGGGCAGGGCATTCAGAGGAATGGGTGGCCTGCTGAGAGATGTGACTGCCTTCCCCACCAACCACACGGGTTACACTAGTCACCCAGGAAGCAGGCGGCACAACACATCCTAGGCTGGATCTTTTTAAACACCCCTGTGCATAGCAGGGACACTAACTACAAGAATCTCCCAATCCACACAAAAGCAATGAGAGTTTATTCTTAAATGCAACAATGCATCACAGTTAGAAGAACAGCTTTTTCTGTTAGCATGCAGAAATTAAATTTTTCACATTTTCCTTTTTTATATTTTAATAATTGATAATTTCACGCATGAGTAAGACTGTGTTCATATCATTTTACCCCACCCTTCCCCATACAACTCTTCCCATGAACTTCCTACTATCCCCACTCAAATTCAAGGACCATCTATAATTATCGTAGAACCATTATAGACTATGTATCCAACCTACTGAGTCTGATTAGCATTGCCTATATGCATATGTTTAGGAGTGACCACTTAGAATCCTCACATCAGGAGTCTGTTTCCCAAGTTCTGTCCTGACATATCAGGTACTGTTAACAATTCTTAGGATACACATGTTGGACATACCCTGAGTTCAACAGAATGGATGGAATGTGATTCCAGGTTGCTAAGGAACTCATAGAAACTAATGAAAGAGTGCTGAGAATTTCCCTGGATAGGATGTAGTCAACAGGTTTCCCTAAATTTCCCTAGAGCCATTTTCTCAGGATCCAAAGATTGGGGCTAATGGTTCACCCATTTATTTGAGTCTGTACTCTCTTCACATAAAACGTGACATATGAGAGACTCTTACAAACTTCGTAGAACACAGTAATGAATTGACTGATTCCTAGTGGCTGCTGGAGTCATCTCACAACACCAGAGCAGACTACGGCTCCTCCAACCACTGTGTTGTGTTCTGCCCATCACTCTAGCACCCGTGTTAACTCATTCCCCTCCTTGACTAGGCACTTGCAGAAGGGCGTCAAAAGATACTTCTTCCCTCTGGTGGGCTTTCCTCACCCTGCCTTATACCCTCTGTAGACTTCAGGTTCCTCCCTGCTCTTCTCTCTGAAGCATCCAAACTTTAATGCATCAGCCAAAAGACAATGTCACCGCCCCAGCATGAGGAATACGAGTTACTTCTAACGAAGAGGATCAGACCCATGGGCCGTGGGGGGGGGGGGGGGGGTCAGAAGACTGCTGCTGAGCAGAGCACGGCCAAACAGAAAGCTTCCCTTTCACGTGGACTTTACTTGACCTGTGGATAAACAAAGACTTGCTATCTCCAGAAATCCCATTGTTGCAACTTCTTTTGAATTTCTTTTGCAAACTTCCAAATGCACGTCTTTTTGAAACTTAAGGTTCCGAAGCAGGCCCAGCCTTAATGTCCCTGTGTTCTTCCTCTGTTTTTCCCTTATTCAGTTTGCTTTCTGTGCCCCCAAAGTACTCACTCTCAGAAACACAGCCTTTGATTCAACAACACATGGCCTTCAAAACAACAAGAAATGTATAATGTAGGCAGAGCATTCAACAGCCTTGATAAATGTAACCTCTTCAGGGCAGGAATGAAGACTCATGACCTCGGTCAGCAGGTTGTGTCCTAGGGAACCTGCAGTGTTTGATGGCACATAAAATAAAAGTCTTTCAGTGCCATGCAGACCTGGTGCCTGTGGAAAACAGAAGAAGCTATTAAAACTGAAGTTAGAGACAGTTGTGAGCTGCCATGTGGGTGTTGGGAATTGAACCCGGGGCCTGTGGAAGAGCAATCAGTACTCTTAATCACTGAGCCATCATCTCCCAGCCTCTCTGCCCCATTTCTTAAGGAATCTTGAACAGAAATGAGGAAAATAAAGGATTGAATACTTACTGTGTTCCAGGCAACATATTTATATGTGTATTTGCTCTTCATGTCTGTGTATGGCAATAGTACATGTTACCTTCTCTTAGAGGCATAGGAGCTGAGTGAGACTCATTAGGTAACTTCTGAGGCTCACTATCTGCATCCACTGAGAATGTTTTGTTTAAACCTATTTATCCCAGTATTATGATGATATCTGATGTTAGAAACATAAGCAGCAATAAACAGTCACACCCGATTTCTGGATATAATGGCTCATTTTAAAGAACTTGCCTTTTTTTGTCTCTCAAGTGCTTTTCTCTCCACTTGGCCTTGCTTTTGTCACCATG
Source organism: Microtus pennsylvanicus (assembly GCF_037038515.1). Classification (NCBI taxonomy): domain Eukaryota; kingdom Metazoa; phylum Chordata; class Mammalia; order Rodentia; family Cricetidae; genus Microtus; species Microtus pennsylvanicus. The sequence continues at coordinate 24,081,523 of NC_134591.1, forward strand.
CTTCTGGAGATTCTATTCCTTCATCATGAAATCCTCTTTGTTCATGTCGCCTGTCATGGGTGAAGCAGTCTTTGTTGTGAAAATGAGCCTGTGGCAAATGTCAGAGATGGCGTTTCCAGTGGCTGTGTCTGTAGTGTTGACAGGGTGGGGGTCATCTACCTCTAATTCCTTTTTGAGGGCTTATTTTTATTTTGAATTATGTGTAGGTGTGTGTGTATGGACATGAGTTTGTATATGTGAATGAAGGTACCGGAGGAGGCCAAAGGTGTCCGATTCCCTGGAGCCAGAATTACACATGCTTGTGGGCCACATGATGTGGGTGCTGGCAACTGAACTCAGGTTCTCTGCAAGAGCAGCAAGAGCTCTAAACCACTGAGCTATCTCTCCAGTCTCTCGTTTTTTGAATCTATGCATCGCGTGAATGTGTGTATCAGTAGGATACCCCATGGTAGAATAACCTTTGATTCAGCCAGATTTTTAAAGGTATTTTGAAACAGAGATGGTAAATGTGGAGATATATTAGATCAACATTGACCAGGCTTTCACACTAGTTCATTAAGAATGAAAGTAGTTTATAGTCACGAAGGGGAAGGAAGGGTTTTGAGGGTTCAGAGCACACAAATGTATTTTCCCTTCCTAGTCTGCCCCACTTAGCCAAGATGCTTTAACAGAGAGAGATGCAAATTCTGATAACGTACATCGTTCTTTGAACTAGGACTTATTTTTATTTTTAATCCAGTGCAAATGTTGTAATTCAGGAAAATTTGATAGCATTATAAAATTAAAAGGAGTCCCTTCCAAATTCATTTTGAAATCAAAATTGGGGGGTGCTGAGAAGATGACTTAGTAGGTCAAGAGCATACTGTTTTTGCAGAACACTCAGGATTCATTTTCAGTAGCCAAGTCATGTGACTCGCAATAGCTCTGGGGATCTGCCATCCTCTTCCATCCTCTTCTGGTCTTCATGGGCAACGCCCTCACTTGTGCACATATCCCCACCTGGAGACAGACTCACACACACGCACTTAAAAATACAACAAATCTTTTTTTTTTTAAATAAAGCATATTTACTTTAAGAGGCCCAATTCTCCTAAGCTAAGCAGCAACTGGCCTCTTTGGCATTTTATTTTATTTTATTTTATTTTATTTTATTTTATTTTATTGAGCTATACATTTTTCTCTGCATGTTTTATTTTGGAGAAAGCAGACTTTTGGATTCTAAAGCATTGGCTTCACATTTCAAAAACTAAAAGGAAAAGGTCTTAAATCTACTGTCCCTGCCTTTTTAAGGGAGACACCCAGTGATTTTGTGTCAGATTCTGTGCTTTTAAAGTTTCGCTATTTCTCTCTAGCGGATGACACCGTGGTTGCCATTCCTTATGGAAGCAGACACATCCGCCTCGTCTTAAAGGGGCCAGATCATTTGTGTAAGTAGAGCCTCTGTTTCCCTTGCGGGGGGGGGGGCTGGATGTTTTAGTTTCTATTATTAATTTTTGTTACCAGAAGGGACAAAAGTTCAAGAGAACCAATCTCTGCCACGCTGCAGTGTGGTAGGACGGCGTGAATGGCTTCTGTCTATAATTGGTGGCCTGATGAGCCACCAATTGCCTCTAAGCACAGTCATCCTGAACACTATAAAATAGATGGCACCAGTGGGTGTCCGTGGGCTGTGCAATGAATGGGTCACCAAGCCTTGTGTCTCTGTCTACTTCCTCTATAGTCACTCTTCCCTTTTCCCTTTACTCACCTCTCTTTTCCTTTCCCTCCTTCTAAAATTAATTTCTTCCCCATTCTTTTCCTTTTCCTTCCATATTTTAAATCTTTACTTCATCAATCCACAAATATGTGGAAGTAACAAACAACCTACATTTAAAACAAGCCTTTGAAGAAAAATTAATTCTGTGTATTAATTTAAAACCTTCATATCATGAAGATAAATGGTAGGATTTGGGGTTAACAGGTAATAAGGCTGTTAAATGGTCGCTGGGTCCAGGTAGGGTTTGTTTATAAGAACTGATTGTCAGTTGTGCCAAGGTTCTGATAGCCAGTCACATCTTATTCCTTATGGTTTAGTGACATTTAGATAGAGATCTATAGATTCCAACAAGAACATTATGGTCCATTATAAAGACAAAGGGGGTTGATAATATTTCCTCTGAAGTTCGCTCTCACTACGTTCAGTTGTTCCTCTGAGCACCGCTGGTCCCCTCCACTCAGCCTGTCTCTGAATTTCCTCCTCCTCTTCCACACAATGCCCACGAAGCCAGTTTAAGTAGCAGGGATTATTTTCTGGCAATTAGACTACAAAGATCATTATAATCAGATAAACAAGAGGAAGATAGACCAGTGTCTATAAAAGTTAACATATCCTACTAATTATTCTGAAAAACAAACACATTTAATCAAAGAGGTGAAGTTTGAAAGACTGTGTAAAGTCAAGAGTAAGCGAGGTACCATTTAGGCAAAACAAGAAAAGAGAGATAAGTCATCCTTATATGGACCCAAGTTCTTTTCTAATCCTGAGCAGCCCCATAAAGTCCAGGGTTCACTTGTCAAAAGATAATATATGTATGCACTTTTTACCATTCAAATGATTTGTTTATCCCTTTGAGGAGAGGACACAGCTAGCTGCTCTTATAACAACCACACTCCAAAATGGGATTTTTGTGAGCAGTGACGGGAGGCTGAAATAAAATAGCCAGGCTGAGATCATCGCCACACGGGAAAATGACTTGATGTTGCCGAAGAAATATACTTATAAATATGATAGTCTCCTGTATTTCCCATTTTTATGATTGCCGAGGAGCTGAAGAATTAGGGGTCAAGGAAGATGGCTCAGTTTGTAAGGTGCTTGCTGTGCAAGCATGAGGGTCTGAGTTCAGATCCCCCAACACCCATGTAAGAAGCCAGATAATAAAGCAGTATGTGTCTACAATCGTAGCACTGGAGGCACAGATGTGCTGGCTCCCCAGAGCTTATAAGCCTGCCAATATCACCCAATAAATGAGCCCCAGGTCCAATGAGAGACCCTGTCTCAAGAAATTAAGATGCAAAGTGATCGAGGAAGACACCCAACATCAACACTGTCCTCTACACACACCCCATACACACACACACACACACACACACACACAATGCATACACAAAGATGCACGAAAGCCAAAGAATTGGCTCTATTTTCTTGAACTGTCCTAAACAATGACTAGGTAAGCTACAAATGATACTCATGAATGATGAAATGCAATATGAGATCTGCTTTTATCCAGTGAGCATGCTGCCTCACTAGATAGGTGGGCAGTACCATGTGGTCAGTCCTGAATTCATTCTCTCTCTCTCTCTGTCTCTCTGTCTCTCTGTCTCTCTGTCTCTCTCTCTCTCTCTGTCTCTCTCTCTCTCTCTCACACACACACACACACACACACACACACACACACACACCATGGAACATTATACAGACTGTGCAGGTTGTAAAGATGTGGATAGATACATGTAATAACAATTAAAGAAATAGAGACTGTAGAGACTGTGAACTCAAGGGTAAGGGGTGGAACCTAGGAAAGTCTGGAGGGGAGAAAGGAAAGGGGAGAAATTATACAATTGTATTTTAATTTCAAAAGATATTACAATCAATAATCACAATTCCATTTGCAATTAAATATGTATATATACAATCACAACTGCTATCATCTTCAGCATGTTCTAATTTCCGACAATAAAAGATGCTTTATAGACTGTGTCATTGAACAGTATAAGACATGAATGCTCTAGGATCCATTTCTTTCTGCTTAAGCATTTATAAAATATCGCAGACATGAATAAAACCAATTATCAAAAGTGGCTGTCAAAAGAGAGAGGACTCAATTGATAGCACCTGTCCTTAAACCACTATTGTCTGGTTCGGTTGAGCAACAACACATTTGCAGTAAGCAACAGAAAGTAGAAAGGGATGCAGGGTAGTGCATGATCAGGAAGCCTAGGCAAAGCATGCATGCACCTGAACCTACGTCCATGAGCAAAAAGAACACTGGGGGCAGATATTGCTGGGTTGAAGGCAGTCAGGACAGACATCAGTTAGATATGTATGAGACATGGGTTAGCCAAAGGAATTGGGTTACAATAAAGTGGGATGCTCAGATGAGGTATTGGAAAGTCAAAGGGTATTTTGACAGGGAGCCATGGATTCTTGGATAGTGAGTTTTAAAATAATCTCATTTGCAACATAATCTTCTATATGACATAGCCATGCTTAAATATCTTATTTATATTACAATTTCAATAGTGTTGGCTATCGAAAGAATAATGCTCCTCTCTTAAGTAGTATAAGTTTTAACTCCACAAAATGTGCTTGCATGTGTTCTATGGTAGCCCAGGCATGCCCGCCTGTCCTCTTCTTGCATTTGATTATATAGACCTGGAAACCAAGACACTCCAGGGGACTAAAGGTGAGAACAGGCTGAGCTCTACAGGCACTTTCCTTGTGGACAATTCTACAGTGGACTTCCAGAAACTTCCAGACAAAGAGATACTAAGGATGGCTGGGCCCCTGACAGCAGATTTCATCATCAAGGTAAGCCTGTTTGTTATTTTAATAACAAGCCACACCCAAACACATGGCACTTATAATCTCTGAAAGAGATTATAGATGATAGATAGATTGATTGATTGATTAATGCTACATACATACTAGATAGATAGATAGATAGATAGATAGATAGATAGATAGATAGATAGATAGATAGATAGATAGATAGATGGATGGATGATAGATAGATGCTACATACATACTAGATAGATAGATAGATAGATAGATAGATAGATAGATAGATAGATAGATAGATAGATAGATAGATATAGGTGATTTTATTTTTGTGTATGTAGTATGTATGTGTGCATATATATACATATATAATATATAATATATGTGATACCATTTGTTACCTAGGAAATGTCCAACTCAAGAGTTTTGTTAGCTACGTCTTGAGCTTCATAAGAACATTGGATGTTTTCAAGGAATATCTTAAACTATATTAATAATTAACTGGCTTCATATACATAGCCAATATATCTATCATTAGTTGGGGAATATAAATCATTTCTAAATAATTAGGGTACACGTGTTGACTAATATAATATATCCCCAGTAAGAGTGAAATGCAAACTGATAACCTGTAGATCTAACCAACTACTCATGCTTCCAATGGCAAATTCTGTTTCCCCTTGTGCTGGCAAGAAGATTGACTGGCCTCGTTCTATCAGAGCTGTCCTGCTCTTCAAGGTAATAGGAAACACATTGCTGGAAGCAACAGGACATTCTATTGGAAAAATGCACACACTGGGAGAACACTTGGGAATCACAATAAAATAAAACATTTTTTTTCTTTAGTAGGTCAGGAGGACCTGAAGGGTTTCAGCTGTAAAGCTGCAAAACTTGTAATGTGTCCAAGACTCCATAAATTTTTTCATCATGAGACCTGGAGCCAGAGGACATTTGATTTAAACAAGGATTTGGTGACCCCATGGCAGCTGGAAGTAAGAATGCGTAGAGGAAAATGTGATAGGCAGTAAGGTTGTGTGGAAGAAGGGTTCCAGAACACTGTCCTCTCTCTGCATCTGTGTGGTAGCTCTCTTTAATCCAGGCCAGATGCTGGCCACATGAATATGAACGAGAAGCTACACACTATTAGAGATAACCTACAGTAGTTCATCTAGTAAAAACTAAGTTATATATTAATTCTCCAAAACCCATAAAGTACAGTTGAATAGACCATTTGTAGAATAGGCACTTCCCTGGTGGCTGTACAACAGTTATGCATGCTGAAAAGATAGAAAGAGTACCAGTAATACCATCTTTGAATAGTTTGTAGCATCATCTAACACTTCCCATTCAACTGGTTATTGTATGTCCATCACCCCTTGGATACGCTACAAGCACAGTGAGGCCAGTATATTCAAGAGTGAACTCAAGTAGGCTCAGAACCCCACAGTGTCATAGTCTTTTGTTAATCATCTCTATCTTTTTAAATGCTTTTGTTAATTACGTTTAGTTACCATTCAAAACAACGAGTTTCCTTTCTACACGTGACAATGGCTTGCTCATACTTTATGACCACAGTTCTTCTCCAAGTTCCCCCTTCATTTTTGATAGTTCGCTTCCTCCACCCATATCATCCTGCTTGTGCTTACATGACATAACACATGTGTGACTATGTATATATGTATCTATTTAAATCTAGAGTCTATATACACATAAGATTCTGTTTTTTTTTAATGTTTTACCTGCAAATTTTATTTTTTTTAGCTGTATCACATTTGCTCATTTATTTTTTCTTTTTTTTAATTTATTTATTTATTAAAGATTTCTGTCTAGATAGGAATTGTATTGCCTATCCAAGCAAATCAGCATCCTTTGAGTCACTTGGTTTCTTTCCTTTACAGGATAAACTTGATCTTGTTTCCATACTGTTTCTCCAGACTGGTCCTTCTCCATCCTGACGGCCTTGGCATTCCCTTGACTAAGCTAATGCTGTGGGTGCAGAATTTTTTTCCAGCTCAGATCCGTTATCTATTTGGCTTCAGAATCTGTTTTCTAGGACCATTTGTCTCCTTTTCAGAATCCTTCATAACCCTTCTCCTTAGAGGTTAAAATGCAAATTCACAACACAGCACCTATTATTTTGGCAACCAGGATTCTTGGTGTCTTCCCACCCTCACTTTTAACTTGGCTCCCTGCTCAGGCTAAGAGACTGGCAAGTACCCCACACCATCAGATCTCAGGGTCTTGGAGAAATATTATTGTCCGGAAAATTCTTCTCTTTTTCTCTGGCATCGTCTTCAAAAATACTTATTTGTTCTATAACTTTTCTTTCTTCATCAAATTTGTTTATGTCTCCTGACTTATACTCTTCTGATGTATTTTGGAGGGGCTGCTTTGTATTCATCTTCCTATGTCAATAAGAGCAAATCACGAACCATGAGTAAAAGCTACGATAATAAAGAATTTCCACCTCTCATACAGCAATGCTTTAACAATAGCAGGTGGTGACACACCCATTTTGTCCACCATGGATCTCGGCTTCAGGATGGACTCACCAGAGGTTATGCCCATGGTAACCTTGGACAAGAAATCACATTTCTTTTCCTCCAGGCCAAAAGTTTTTTCCATTTTCTGTGTTCTTTCTAAGAGTCTATTTTTCCCCTAAGTTTTTATTGGAAAACATCTGGAATTAAATGAATGTAAAGTAATTCTAAATTAGATTATGTAAAATATTTAATGTATTCATACAAATTTGAAAATAAGCCAGGTAATTTAAGAAATATAAAAAATGTAAAGAAAATCATGCTTTCACAAGTGATTCATAATGAAATAAATGTCTGTGTTTCTTTAATAAAGAACCTAAAAGTAGAGATTATCATTTTATAATTTGTCAAATTTAGCTGTTAAAGTTCACCTTAGCTTACACAGGTTGGCTCCATTTTTGTCTGCTGTGAATAACGGACACGAGACAGCAGACATCTCTTCCAGGTCCCCACCTCATGTCCTTTGCTTACATACCCAGATGGAGATTGTCACATCATACAGCGCATCGTGGCACTTCTATTTTTACAACCTTCTGAGGAATTCTTTACTGGTTGGTTGAACCAGTTCACACTTCCACACTCAGCAGTCAGCCTCCCTTCTCTCTGCCTTTTTGCCAGGTTGGCTTTCTCAGTTCCTTAGCAGTCATCCCAGTATGAGATGACAAGTGACCGTCATGATTGGTGCTGCTGGGTGTCTAAAGCCTGGTGGCCCTTTCCGAGTCCTCTGTGAAGAAGTGCCTTTTAGATCCTTTGCCCATTTAACCAAGTCATTTATATTTTTTTGCTGTTCGGTTGTGTTTCTGATGTATTTTGGATATTAACGACTTACTTATAGTTTTATGTTAACTACTTACTTATGCAGATTTTCTCCTGTTCATTGTTTCCTTTGCTGTGTACAATACTTTTAGTCTAATATAATATCATCTTTCATTTTTGGCTTTTTTTATTTTGCTTTTGTTACCCTTTCTTTTGAGGTTATACAGCCCCCAAAGTCATTCTTAAGACCAACAAATATCATCAGGCTATTACCAGTTTCTTCTAGCATGTTTATAGTTTTAGGATCTACATTGATTTTTGTGTAGGAAAGAGTATGAGCTGATTTTTGTATGATTTCTGTATGATTAGGGATATTGACCATACATGCCTGGGTTAATTTGTGGGCTTTCTATTCTGTTCCACTGGTTTCTCTTTCTGTTTTCATACCAGTGCAATGCTGTTTTGATCACTGTACCACTGTAGCAGACTTTGAGATCAGGTTGTGTGATGCTTCTAGCTTTGTTGTTTGGAATTCAAGATGGCTTTGTCTACTCAAGTTTTCTGTTCTATATGAATTTTTGAATCATCTTCTATTTCTGTGAAAGATGGCTTTGGAATTTTGATAAAGTTGCATTGAATTTATAGGTCATTTTGAATGATGTGGACTTGTAGACATTTTAACATTATTCCTCCAATATATAGGCATGATATATTTTTTTCCATTCATTTGTGTCTCAGTCAATTTCTTATCACAATATTTTACATTTTTTAGGAAATAGACCTTTTACTTCCTTAGTTACATTTACTCATCTTTCTCTCTAAAGGAACATGTCTTCCAAAAACTTTAAACTCCAAACATTGCTTATACAAGCAAATTTGGCAATGCTAATGCACTATGATGGGTAAGCATTCTAGAATTTACTATGTTCCCCTGCTTACTGACTGTGTGACCTCTTGTATAATGCTTTATCTGTTTGAGCCTATTACTCCTTCATAAAATGGTAAGAGAATAGGACCACTCCCAGTGGTGCCCCCATGGGGTATTAAGTGAGATAATGTGTAGAAAAGTAGATAGAATTAAATTACTTCCTTCCTGTCTTTTTGAAATGCTTTAACTGCCAGTCAACAAATCACAGCGCACGCTCTACACAATAGCAGAAAGTTTTTCTCCGAAGATGGTCACAGGCTGATCAGTTTACAACTGGTGTCCCAGCAACGGCTTGGCAGGTGTGGCCTATAAAATAAATAGATGTGAGAGTGGACTGTCCATGACATCTGCCAATATGTGAATCGCTGGGGGTCACCAGTTGGGCTGTAAACTCTTCCTCCTGTGCTGTAGGTTTCTGCCCTGAAGCTGCAGACTTGGCAAATTGTACTCACCCTCCCTGAAAGAGTCCACCCTTCTTCAGAAGCTCTGATTTTTCTCTAATTTTGAAAGTACTTACCTTGTGTTGGGATGTGGATGTCTGTTTGAAGAGTTTAGGCAATGATCCAGATTAGATGAAAAGAAACCCGGCGAGCCCTGAGCTCTGAATGTCAAGGGAGCGCTCAGCCAGAGAGGAAAGGCTAGACCTAGGCAGAGCTGAACACATGCACTGGCCAATGGAGGACAGTCATTTCCTGCGGAGGACGGGTTTACAAAAATGTGGATTGTTGGAAGTAGGGAAGCCGGCAAGAAGACTAGTATTGTCCCAGATGCTGCCAATGTGACAGTTTGGTATGAATTTCAGAAAATTAACAAACATTGATTATATGCCTTTTCATGTATACAGTGATTTAAAGTGTATGTACACTAGGAAGGGTTGCATGTAGCTATATGTGAGTTAACAAATGCATCACTTCACAAAGTAAAGGAGAAATGACAGCATCACAAAACAATGGCCAGTTGTAATACTCTACCAGAAGAATACGAAGTTTGTGATTCCCACTTGGAATCCATTAGTGTTAGGCAGACACAATCCCTTCCTATTTTTCCCCAGAAAACATTGAGTATAATTATGTACATAATCAAGTACCTCAAAGGTGTTTTTATCCTCAGCAGGATTTCCTAACTTTGGCCTAGTGTTTGGCTTGTGGGTCTCTGGGTCTGTTTCTACCATTTATGAGATGAAGGCTCTCTGGGCCTCAGGCTAGACCAGATGTTGGTTGGCCACTCCCACAATCGCTGCACCACCCTTATCCCAGTGCATCCCATAGGCAATAGAGACTATAGGTCAAAGGTTGTGTGGCTGGCTGGTGCCCCAGTCCCTCCACTGAAAGTCTTGCCTGGTCACAGAAGACGGCCAGTTCAAGCTGGGTATCCACTGTAGTTAGGAGTCTTATCTGGGTTCATCCTCATTGATTCCTGGGAGTTTAGGTCATACTTCAAAAACCTGTACTCCACAAAACTGTAAAATCTAAAAGAAATGGACAAATTTCTTGATAGACAGCACATACCAAAATTAAATCAAGACAGACAATTTAAATAGACTCAGAACTTCTAATTAAAAGTCTCTGAGCCAAAAAAGCCCAAGGTCAGATGGTTTCAGCATTTAATTCAACCAGAGGAAGAGCTAATACCAATACTCCTCAAATTATTCCACAAAACAGAAAGCAGAAAAAAATTGCCAAGTTCTTTTTATGAGGCCACAGTGACTTTGATACCCAAACCACACAAAGACTCAACAAAGAAATGAATTACAGATCAATTTTCTTAATTAACATTATGCAAAAATGCTCAATTAAATACTCACAAACTGAATCCAAAGACACATCAAAAAGATCATCCATCATGTTTAAGTAGGCTTCATCCCAGAGATGCAGGGATGGTTCAACATACTAAAATCAGTCAATGTAAAAATAAATAAATAAATAAAATAAAATAAAATCAGTCAATGTAATACACCACATAAACAAACTAAAAGAAAAAGACTACATGACCATCTCATTAGATGCTGAAAAAGCCTTCATGATAAAAGTCTTGGAGATACCAATGATACAAAGGGCATACTTAAGCATAATAAAAAGCAATATAAAGCAAGCCAATAGTGTACTTCAAATTAAATGAAGAGAAACTCAAAGCAATTGCACTAAAATCAGGAACAAAATGAGACTGTTCATTCTCTCCGTCTCGTCAATATAGTGCTTGAGGTTCTAGCAAGAGCAATAAGACAACAAAAGGAGAACAAGGGGATAAAATTAGATCATCTTACCAAAAGCAACCTAAAAATTCAGCCCATCAAAATCCCAACATGATTCTTAAATGACGAGCACTTCTTACAAGCCTTTTCTGCATACTACCCTGCCTATAGAAATAGTTTTTTCATTTGTTGTATTATGTGTGTTTGTACATGCTCACATTGCCATAGTACATGTATAGAGGTCAAAGGCAACTTTCTTTCTTTCTTCATTTTTTGAGGTAGAGTTTCTGTGTAACAGCCCTGGCTGTCCTGGAACTCATTCTGTAGACCAGGCTGGCCTCTAACTCACAGAGATCCGCCTTCCTCTGCCTTCTGAGTATTGGGATTAAAGGTGTGTGCCACCACCGCCTGGTTCAAAGGCAACTTTCAAAAGTCAGTTTTGTCCTTCCAGCTTGCGTTCCATGGATCAAACTCAGATAGTCAGATTTGTTCAACAAGGGTTTTAATGGTCTTAGCCATCTTGCCAGCACAAGAGGTAGCCTTTGAAAAAGGGTAGAGAGTGGTCTTAGGCAGAGATTGCTTTTTAATGCTCTGTTTCATTTCATGAGACATATCATTTGGTGAAGAGCTAAGCAATGTCTTTAAAATAATTGTTAAATATATTGGAAATATGAGTGATCCTAAGAGTTTATCACAAACAATAGCTTACTCAACAGGACCATGATTCATCTATCTATCTATCTATCTATCTATCTATCTATCTATCTATCTATCTATATACATATATATGTATGTATGCATATATACTGTACCTATGTGTATATATACATATATGCATATGTGTATATATCTGTGTTTGTGTGTCATTTGTTCTCCTATACATCAATTTATTCAGCTACTGTTTGGTCACCTACTTTATGTCAAACACCGGAGATGATGACAGAGAGAGAGTGATGATCAAGAGGAGCATGAGGTGACAGACTATGGAGAGGGGCAATGAAGGAACAATGATGCCCACTTAATTCCCAGACACCTGGTGCTGGAAATTGGGATACCTGTCATTGAAATCTCAAACAAGAGCATTTAAAACATTTTTTTTCTCACACACTTGAGGAAGTAGTATTCTGCCAATTGCCAAAAACAGCTCTTTCAGATACAAGACCAAGACAGTTAAGAAGCAGGTACCTGGGTTTTATTCCCTTTTCTCCTTGTTCTAGGAAGTAGACTGACTTATTCCCACAATCCCTATGCCGTCCCAAATCACAAGGGAGACAGACTGCCCCAAGAGCACTGCCACCCAGTCAGCTCACACGCTGGGTGGCCACTCACCCAAGGCTCCTTTTGTGCATCCAGAGTAGCAGCTTCACTGCAGCGTAGTGGGTGAGGGGATCCCTGCCTGCCAACAGTGCCACCTGTCTGTCTGGGGCAGAGGCTCTGCATCATTTGGGCAGAGTAGGGATGGTACTTAACAGGATAACATAGGGAAGCTAACAGGTCACCCTTTTCTCAAGAGAGAGGGAATGGGTGCTTTCAGGGTATCTGGGGACCACAGTGAACGGATGCTGTCTTTGTGTGCTTATGGTGTCTCCTTATTTCCTTGAGCTGGACAAAGACTCAGAGGTTGACCATTTCCTCTCCCCACACACACTTGTGCCTCCGTCCAACTCCATTTTAAGGTGCTGTCAACTATGAGCCTTCCCATTCGTTTTCAGTGTGGGAAGTCCTTAAGCTGAATTATAGAATGCCTAAAATGTTACAATTAGAGGAAGAAGAGCTTGGTCCGGAACATTCTTTATTCTTATTAGCATAAGGAGGTCAAAATTACATATGCCAGATGTGTTCGGCTCCCTGCACCAACATTCTAAGGTGTCAAACTGAAGCTTTGCAAATACTCTTGAGGACCGGCACGTGATGTCTGAGGAGTCAGGGTTTGGGAAACTGCAGAGCTAATGATAACAAGGCCTGAGAGATCCAGAGTGAAGAAAACCAGAACAAAGAGCTTCGGCTGGCCCATCTCCATGAGCAACCGCTGGACCACCTAAGACACACATCACGTCGGCCTTATCTTTATTTTAGACACTTGTCTCTACTTTAAAATGAAAATTGAAAGAAACATTATAAAAGGAATGCGAGTATGGAAAAAGGTGAATGCACATTTCACCATGGCAACCCTGTGGAGATGGGTGGTACCCTGGAAAGGATAGCAGCTTTAGAGACGCATAGACCCAACTTCAGATGCTACTTTGTTCTCTGCCTTAGCTGTGCAGCCTTGAACAAATCAATGAATCTCTCTGAGCTTCATTCTTCTTCTCATTGTAACTTAAATGAGGAAAGTCACACAGTCACAAGATGAAATTTAATATAAATAAAAAAAAATATTTCAGCCCTGATAGGAATGTGGTAAGTACTGGCCTTCACTGTCATTGTTAAACAAACACACAAACAATAAAGAAACCATGACTTATGCAGAAATGTTTCTCATATGGACAAAACCAAGCAAGGTTGTGAAGCAAGTGATCTCCATTCTCCTGATTAATTTAACCCATTTGAAAAGGCACCTTTTCAGTTTTGAGCTGTTCAAATATAAATTCTCAGCCTCAGACCCTACCCTCATTCTTGAACGTCTTCATGGAACTCACTCCGGACAACACCCTTCTGCAGCCACTACTTCTCCTTCCCTCTGCCAACCGTCCTTCCAGACACCAAGACACTCCATTCCTGTCAACCACTCCCTCCTCCCAGGCTATGGAGGGTCTTATCGGTAGCTTCTAGGTTGCCTGTAAAGGGACCTGCTCCATCTTTTTTGTCCTTTTAATAGACCTGAAGGCAACTAGATACCATGTAGATATTCCAGGACAAAGCCTCCTCTTTTTAACCATTAACTGGTTACGATCTCACTATTGTGTGCCCAGGTTTCCATTGCCAGGATTCTCAAAAAGACTCTAACAAAACAGGTGGCAGATTGGGTGCCAATTGTCCTGGGTCCCCTAGCCTGCCACGGCTGAAGCTAAGGGCCGGAGATTGAGAGAGAGCCTTATGGGTTGTTGCTGTGGGTCTTTTGATCTGTACCCACAGTGTCAACTACCTCGGTTTTGAAGCTTTCAGGGCAGCAAGTGCCCGTGTGATTCCAGTGGGTTAGAGTTGATAGAAACACATCATATACTTTTTATACCATATTGGGGGGAGAATAAGATAGAAAAGAGCTCTCAAAGTTTTTTCTCCCAATTTCTCAGAGGTACTGGGTTCAAGTGACAGGCCTCATTTAATAGCTTTTGGATGATAATCACATCTCTGAAGGAAGTGAGGGGATGTCAGAGTTCGAACAATCAAACAAAAGCTTAGCAAATAATGAGATGAATGTTGGATCCCTAATCCAGCCATTGGGTACCGTGTCTGATAAATGAGACTGCGGAGGACTGGTGCGGATATACAGGCAACGCACTCCTCTAGGTAGGGAAAGGCCCTACGGCTTCAGCTACTTTGTTTTTTTTTTTAAAAAAAAAAAAAACATGGGTTTATCAGTGTTTACTCCAATAGGAAAGGGTCTTAAAGGTCCACTGATCAGAGTCTCAATGTCAGAGGAGATGGACTGTATGCTCCTGCCCTCTCTGTCCCTCTCCTCTCGGCCTCTCCCAGACTTTCTGAAGGAACAGTCCCCTCTTATCTCAACTCTAAAGTCAGTCAGGAGTTTGGCACGTACAGATTTTCTTACCCCTTCTTATCCACTGTTCCTACTTTTCCTGTATTCTCAGTGTTTATGCTACTTACCAAGATGAGCAATAGGGAGGTAGGATCAACTTTAAAACAGTCTGAAAGCCAGTTCCATCAGTTTACCCTAAAAATGGCAGCGGGGGGGACAGCCTGGGACATTAGAGAGACTTAAGAATACTTAACAGCTTAGGCTGTGATTCAACAGGACGCTGATGCTTTTCTATTCATTATTACAATATACATTACACTATATAGCTGGAGTAAGAAGTAATTCTGCCTTTATTCCTGGAACCTTTCTTAATATAACAAATAGTCCAAGCCTGGCCCGGCAGTGTAAATATTGATCATCACATCAGTCGATCCTCATGAAATTCATTGTTCGTGTTAGGTACTTTTTCTTCTCCTGTAGTTTAAGTATGTTTGCTCAACCTTGTAATTTTAGGAACCATTAAAAATTAACTGTCTCATATTCCCTCTTTTAAAAACAAGTTTTAATTTCCAAAAGCACCAGTTTTATTTGAAAGTAGTTGCTTTTATAACTCAGTATCTTGACATTTGGTATTCTGGAATATCTACATAAGAATTGCCTAAATCTCTGGGCTTGGTCCCAAGAATTTGCACTTAACTAACTTCCAACTGGTGACTTAGCACATTCACATACATGAATCATTACACTGACAGGAAGACCCACGTATGTCCCTAAATGGAAAAAAACATCTTAATTCTTATTTTTTTCCTTCTCAACTACAGATAATATCTGTTATTTTCTGCAGTGTATGGCATTTATGATTTCCTTAAAATAAATTGTCTATTTCTGGTTTAGTTTTGTTTTGGAGATAGAGTCTCTCTACATAGCTCTGATTGTCCTAGGAACTCAATATGTAGATCAAATTGACCGTGAACTCATAGAGATTCTGTTGTGATCTTTTGATCACAAATAGATCTAATGATCTAACAAATAAAGCTTGCCTGAGGATCAGAGCACAGAGCTAGTCACATTAGTTAGCCATAGAGGCCAGGCAGTGGTGGTACATACCTTTAACCCCAGCACTTGAGAGACAGAGGCAGACAGATCAGATCTCTGATAGTTTAAGGCCACTTTGGCTACACGAAATTGATCCAGTCTAAAAGAGAAACAGAGCTCACACAAAGGTGATCCCAGCACTTGGAATCACACACCTTTAATCCCAGCATTAGGAAGGTGGAGACAGGAAGGGGTATGGCTGGGCAGAAAGAGACATATAAGGCAAGAGGAGACAGGAGCTTAGGCTGTCAGTCTGAGGATACAGTCTGAGAAAGCAGCCTGAAGACAAGATAGCCCCTTTCATCTGAGCATTGGAAGAGCTAAGAACTCTCTAGTGGCTGGCCGCTCTGCTTCTCTGATCGTCCGCATTAAACCCTATATCTGACTCTTGGCTTTTATTATTAAAAACAATTAGAATTCACGTTATAGAGATCCTCTTTCCTCTGCCTCATGAGTGCTTGGATTGAAAACATACATGACCATCCTGACTGTGTTATTTCTGAAACTATGTTTAGAAATCCACATAATTCTATAGTCTGTATCAAGGAAGATAGAAATAAAGGCAGGAAGGGAACTGTGGTGGAGTTGCAAATGGAGATCTCACCATTCTTCTAAGTTAGCAGCTCTGTAGCGGTAAGGATGATAAGAATATCCTGAGAAACATACTCTGATACACAACAGGGTGAGTGACGGTGCCTTCCCACTTGAGGCCCATTCAGACCCTCACATAGCCGAGACCTCTATACAGTGTGCACTCTCCACCAAGGACACCAGGGACGAGAAGCCATTCCCACTCCCAGCAAACTCCCAACTTTCCTGTCTTATTCCTGCAGATCCATGACTCAGGGCCTGCAGACAGCACGGTCCAGTTCATCTTCTACCAGCCTATCATCCACCGATGGAGGGAGACGGACTTCTTCCCGTGTTCAGCAACCTGCGGAGGAGGTAATAGTGCCTGCTCATCCTAGCGAGCCCAGGCCTCTATGAGGAAAAAGCTGGATGTTTTAAGAGTGGAGTACTAACTTCAGCATGGAAGAATCCCTTCTCCTGAATGGAGCCAATTCCTGAAGCCGCCTCTTGGGTGGCCCAGGAAGCTTTTTCTTTGTGGAAGCTCATAGAAGACATCTCTTTCCTTAGCATCATGGAAAGCCAGGACTAGTAATAGCATATCTGTTAGAGGCTTAACCCTGCGGTGCCTGCTGTCACCTATGCATAGACTTGTCTGGTGGGCGTGATGTCACTTCTCAGGAAGCAAGTGACGATGTTTGTCAGGCTTGCTCCCTTAGAGAAAGTTTATTACCAGAAAGAAAATACAATCACCGTTGACTTAAACTCAGTTCATTTTTGCCTGCACCCTCCACCATGCACTGAAAGACATGCAATCGTTCCATAAATTCCTGTCCCCACCTGTCACACCCATGTTACACACAGAATCTTGTGTTACTAGAAAAGACTTTTTCCCATTTTCTGTCTTTCATAATTATAGTAGATATGTCATAATTTCTTAAAACTATTTTTTAATAATTTATTCATTTCCCTGTAGGAGCCTACTTGGTTCTTTTAAATGTCAAAGTATTATAATGTAATAAACAACACATTGCCTTTTTATCATTCATAATCCAGAAGTATGGTTACTAGAGAGAGGAGTTTAAATTTTTGGTTTTTTGCTTTTCTTTCTGCGCTTGGCTGCATGTATTACCAAAATCTTTCCAGAAAATTAAGTGTGTGAATATTTTAGGTTGCCAACATTTGTGGGTTATCTTCTGTTTTCTATTTTAATAAGTCTAGAATTAAATACATATTCCTTTGAAAATTGCCACATCATGAAAACTTTTTTATCTAGTTGCATGGATGCTGGTTGATTGACTAACTTTAAATAGTTCATCCACACTGGAATTATTCACAATAGTACCTCAAAACTGGGGCCAATGATTATCTAGCAGTTTCTTAAAATAGAATAGATGATGCAATTCATCAATAGCTGTGTTATTTCTATCTATATAATATGAACAAAACACTAGACATGGTTCTAAATGCAGTATTGTATTGTGTCATAATTAGGGTTTCTATTGCTGTGATGAAGCACTGTGACTAAAAGCAACTTGAGGAGGGAAGGGTTTATTTGGTTTACACCTCTACATCACAGTCTCTCAACAAAAGAAGTCAGGGTGAGAACTCAAGGCAGGAACTGAAGCAATAATCAAGACGAAGCATTGCCTACTAGCTTGTTCCCTCTGGCTTGCTCAGCCTGCTTTCTCATACCACAGAGAACTACACATGCAGGCTGGCCCCACCCACAGTGCAATGGCCCCACCCACAGTGCAATGGCCCCACCCACAGTGCAATGGCCCCACCCACAGTGCAATGGCCCTACCCACAGTGTACTGGCTTTCCCATAGCCACCATTAACCAAGAAAGCACCCCAAAGGATTGCCTACAGGCAAATCTTAGGGGGTCATTTTCTCAGTTGAAGATCCTTCTTCTCAACTGACCCTCATGTCAAGTTGACGAAAAACCTAATCAGCACAGATTTTAACTTAAAAATGATGAGTCAAACTACTAAGAAGTAGGTTTGCGTTTCAATGCAATAGTATTCCTGTAGTTGATCCAGCTGACCTGAATAGAACATTACTGTCTTTAAAAACAAACTGCTGGGCTGAGGAGGTGGCTCAGCAGTTAAAGAGCTTACCATGAAAGTAAAAGAACCAAAGTTCAGATGCCCAGAATCTAGTAAACACTGGCAAGCTGTGACCGCCTGCCTGTAATTGCAGCCTCAAAAGGGAGAGAGAGACCTGGAAAAAGAAAACAGAAAAGCTACCAATTACGTGAACATTCCATGAGAATAAATTTCTATACATCTATGAGTGGATCATAGAGAAAACAGACTTAAAGAAAAGGCATCGAAAGAAATATTTTTTCTTCTTAAATGTAAACCATACCCTTCATAAAGAGGCAATTCAATTGTATGCATCCTGTATCGTTTTCGTACGAAATTTCTGTGACAGCATAATTTCAGTGACCTTGACAGTGGCTTACTATTAAATAAAGCAATTAGTGTTACATTCTTCTGTTTCCAGCCACATTAGGTCTCATTTTACTCCCATGAAAAAACAGCGCTATCCATGGCTTTCCAGCGTCAGGCCTCTCTTCATACAAAATCTGATTGGGAAGCCCAGGAAGAAGCCAAAGTTCCCTGTGGGGTGTGGGGGGATGCAGTGTCTTCTTGTCTCTCCATGGAGCAGCCTGTTTCTGTGTTCTGAGAAGAGAGCTGTGGGTTCCCATGTGTGTTCCTGCTCTCAGATTCATGAGGCTGGCCCCTTGGGCATGTGTAAAGAATGATCACAGCCTTGGGACCCCTCAGAGGAAGTGTCACCAGACCATGCTGGTCCTCTGCTTTCATTCCACGTCCTTACTCAGCGGCGTGGACGAACTTGGATGCAATGGGTTTAGGTTGAAAGACAATGATTTCAAAAACCCGTGCCTTCAGCCTAATAATTTCTTATTTCTTCTTATGTCTTACCACCTGATAAATTCTGCCCTTGAGTAGACACTATTCTCTGGAAAACTCCAAAGTGTTCAGCTTATAAAATTAGCTCCTTTGGGGGACGAAAAGTCAAAGTTTGTTGACTACTCTGAGATGTCATGTTGTTTAGCTTTCCCATAAAGCACAGCCTCCGATGGGCATGGGTCCTGCCCACTGTTTCTGCTGCTCTTATGCTTTTCATCTTCCCAGTAGAATTTTTAAAGGTCTTTTTTAAGGTCTTTAATGAACAATTAACTTTTGTGGGTGGTCTGAGAACACAGCCTCAAGCCAGGAAATCTGGCTTCAAAAGCCTCCTTCGACTTCCTAAAACCTTTGCCAGTCCCTCAATGATTTCGATCTTGTTTCCAAATACATATTTAGTAATAACACATCTACCTGCCAGGAAGAAAAGTCGGGGTTAGGAAGGGGTCTGGAGTAGAAGGATTACCAACTTTTAAAATTCTTCATGCTTATTTATTTTCGCTGCTAGAGTCTAAGTCTTGATCAGTGCTTTCCATAACAAAACAGGTGAGAAAGCTCCAACACATAAATAAAATTAAATATTACTCGGCAGCTTTTTGGAAAGAGATATATCAAAATTGTGGGAAAGGAGGCCTATAAAATATGAGGCAGACACTTGATTTGAGGAGAAACGACAAAGTCTTTGGAGAAAGTAAACGTTAGGTAGCAAGAAGGAAGGTGAAGGAGGGCTTTCCATTTTGAATTTGATTTTCATTTTTTGTTGTGTTTGATTTTGTCATTTTAATTTTGTGAGGAAATTGTTTGATTGTTGTTGTGGGGACTTTAAAGCTTATTTATTCAGCTCAACTCATGCAGGCTGAATTTAGACAGCATGCTAAATACCCAAATCAGGTGGGACCTGATTCATAAATCCCTGTTGTTCAAAAAGTGCACATTGAGATTTATTTTTATTTATTCACTTATTGCTTGCTTTCTTAATGAATTGTGAGATTTTTTCTTCCTGGAGGCTACAGAGGATGCAATTTAGCATCCTTGCATATTATGCTTAGTTAATAAAATTACTAATGATGTTTTTTCTGTTATATTTTTATATCATATAAAATAAACAACTTCTTACCTCAGGATTTTATAATCTATGTTCTTGTATAACTCAAGTCCTTTAATATAGTTTAATTGCTAAAATGAATGGATTACTTGAGAAAATACAGACTTTGAGGACTACAACATTAATAAATCTTCCAGTTATAGATGTGTTTTCTCTTGAAAATGACTTAGGCAAAGGGAATAATTCCTATTAATGGGAGATAGTAAAACATCATACAGAAGTATATTGTGCTGGCATGTGCCTCAAGCGCCCTGGTTGGTTTGATGCTTACAGGTTACCAGCTGACGTCAGCTGAGTGCTATGATCTCCGGAGTAGCCGTGTGGTCGCCGACCAATACTGCCACTACTACCCAGAGAACATCAAGCCGAAACCCAAGCTTCAGGAATGTAACTTGGATCCTTGTCCAGCAAGGTCAGTTCAGTTTACCAGTTCATTTATCAGAAATATAAAGCAGGTTTCCAAGTAGCTTCTTAGGCGAAAGCGAATATTTAACTTGACAATAAATGATGAGTTCCTGTCAAGTGTCTCTCCCCACCCCGGCCCCCGCCCCCAGCTGTCTGTTAGTGGTACCCATGCTCCTTGCTCTTGCTGCTGTATGATGCTACCTTGGGAACTATGGACTTTATTTCTGTAAAGTGCTCTTCAAAGTCAATTCTTCTCTTTCTCTCCTTGACAAAGTTTGTCTGGTGCACATCTTGGTCTCTTGGTCAGGGTAATGGCATAGTGTATCTTCGAGCTCTTCCCTGTCCCTGATCAGGGATGTGGTCACAGAAGGCTGCATCTCAGGACTCTAGCTGACCCAGTCTAGCAGAATCAATTCACACAATTAATTAGGGTCAGAACCAGCCTTCTGCCGCCTTTAAACAAACACAGCCTTTGCTACGTAGAAGTCAGGGCTTATTTCCAAGTCAGGTTTGCTTGAGGATCTGTTTAATTGGCAGGTCTAAAGACTGAAATCTTTAACATCTTCACACACCAGTGTTTGTTTTGGAAAAACCATAATTGGCCCCCGAATCATTTGCAAGATCGGGAATCAGCTGGACTAATGAAGCGTCTTGACGATGAGTGATGGTGGATGTTCAGGCGGGGAATCTGCTCATGCGCACTGCCTTTGCTTAGCTCCTCATACCCTGGCAAGGGATCCTTCGGAGATGCTTATTGACAGCATCTACGACAACTTTCCTCCACAAAAGCAAACATCAGTCACAAAGGCCCAATGCCAAAACACCCTTCTTACACATGATTTCTATGTTACATTTTAAATCCTACTTTGCGGATTATATACGCATGAAAGAAACTTCTGAACAGCTGGGCTGTTGCGCGGGCGACGTAGGAGGAAAGCATTCTATCTGTACCTTGTAGCGATGTAACTTGGGTTTTTTTCTTCTTCTGTTGTTGACATTTTAAAGTATTGCGCTGTGTTCTTTCTACCTCATGTCAAGAATTGTAAATTAAATGTGCGATTTGAATTTGCCATTATTGATTAACTTTTAGGAACCATAGTACATACATCATAAAAGTAAGCTCCTAAAGGGTCAGAAAAAACAGATAGCTTATAGTTTTCAGTTTTAGTTTAACTTAGCTTTGTGTATGTCAGAATGTGGGATATCAAAAGTTAGATGTGATATAAAACAAAATAAGGTGTTAAATTTTTGCTTGGCTTTCCTTTAGAAATATAAGTAGTTGAAGTCCTTTTAACTATGATAGTTATAACAAACTCATTTGAACCCTATTTTAAAATTACCCTATTTATACATTTTTATTCATGCCTATAGCAGGAAAAAAACATATTTATCCCAATTCAGAGGAGTAAACACAGTCACCAAGACACTGAAAGTCTTCCATACACACATCTGTGAAATTTCATGTCTATTTCCAGGAGAAATAGGTCCATTTCCCCACAGTTTTATCTTCAGCAAAGAAATAGCCACCGGAGAGGGTTTTGAAACGAAGCTTTGTTGCTAACTAGCTGAAGAAAATGTTTGTAATGGGAAGAATTTAGCCTTTGTTTCTGGTCTCTGATTTTTACCCACTCTTCTCTGTGGGAGTGACATTTTTGGACCATTTCTTATTATCCAAAGGCAAGGGGAAAAAACGCTACATTGAAAGAAGGCTGCAAGCTCAGCCTATACCCTGTGTTATTTTAAAAGATCTAATACAGCACACACAAATGTTGGGACAGGTGGCTATTAGAAGGGAAGAAAAAAGAAAAGAAAAAGAAGTTAGAAGCTAATATCAGAAAACGAATTTTTGATCAAAGATACAATTAGACAAAGCTGTAAAAATTAAGGCTTAGCAGTAGGAGAGACGGGAGGGGAGCTGCTTGGGGTGGGCAGGGGTCTCCAGCTTAGCTTAAGGTGCTCGGGGCTTCCTATGGAGTTCTTGGAGCTGTTTTGTGTGTAGCTCTTCTGAATTCCAAGGGAAACCAGGAAGGAGAAGGCTCAACACTGACAGGAGAGACTTTCTAAGATGGGCCTCTCTCCCAATGGACAATGGAGTCAAGTCATTGAGCATCTACTTTCTAATGGCTACAGATTTAATGATGCCGTAGTACAGTCAAACGGGGTCCAAGGACATTAAAATAACACCTTTGTGTCTAAAATATAGAAGTCCTCAAAATGAAGAGAAGGGCATTCTTAGTCGAAAACTCACATTTTAGTTCCTATGCTGGTATATAAAATAATACTCTATGTAGTCACTGAGATCACTATCCTATTTTTTCTGTAAATCCTGGGATCTGGAGCTTATACTAACTAGACGCAAGATCCTATTCAGATAAGTAGTCCAAATCTTGCTCCCTTTCAAGATAGAGATGTGCCACGAAGCCCAAAACTGACACTAACTAGGGGCAGGAGAGATGACTCAGGTAGCTGACAGGGCTTGCTACATGAGCATGTGGCATGAGTGTGAATCCCCTGCATCCAAACCCAAAGCTGAGTGTGGCCACACCTCCCTAGAACCCCAGAGCTAGCAGGGTGGGGACAAGCGCATCCCTGGGGTTTGCTGGCCACCAGCCTAGCCTCAGATTCAGTAAAAGACTCTGCCTTGAAGGACTGAGGGGCAGAGTGATGGCATAGGACATCTAGTGTGGTCCTTTGACCTCCCCTCTATCACAGCTCCTGGGCATACCACACACGGTATTTAGTAATGACATAAATTATTGTCAGACTTTCAAACCTCGGTTACTTCCTTAGGAATGCCCGCTCCTTACCACTCATCCAGCTGCAGGAGTTCTCTCTGCTACCCTTGTGTGCCTCCCCATCTTCGTTTCTGCTTCTCCTCATGCTCCCTCTTCTTACACTCTTTATAACCTCACATCAGTCAGCTGCCATGGTTACCGGTGATGCTGAGCAGACAGTGAACATCTGGCCCTATTCTGTTCAAAGGGCTTTTTTTATGCTGTTATCACTTTCTCTGCTTCTAAAGGTTAATTTGAAAATGTGGATAAGTTTAAAAGTCTAAAATGAAAACAATAAAACTTATTAATGCTCCCCAAGATAAGCATTGTGACTACATTCGCTTTTCTTTTCGGCCTTGTCAATTGCACATAACACAGATGGGCTTCTGTGAACTCAAGGACTCCTTGGCCTTTGTTTCCTTTCCTAAAAGTAAACCTCAGCACCCATGCCCCGTAGCAACATGGTGTGCCGCTGAGGCAGGAACTCCAGCCCCTTGCCCTGTCTGCCCGATGGCAGAACCTAGCTGGCTGCGCAGCTGGTCCTCCCAGCAGGGCTTTGTTGATCTCCACTCATGCCACTGAGGCAGGCACTTTTATGAAGTGATAAAATACTTAAGTTTCCTAGCCAAAAGTGGACCCCAAAAGGAAGCCAACACTTAAGACGAAGGAAAGGGGAAAAGAAGTTTAAAGATTTAATGGCTCTTTGCTAAAATTAGTACAGTTTTTCTTTGGCAACTCTGAGCCATGATGTCACGGGGTAGTCACATGTTCTTACACAGTCTGCTGTAGGTGCCTTGATAGTCCGACTTGAGCATTCATAGAAGTACAGAGGTACCACCCCCTGCCTATCAGAGAGCTACTGGATGCTTAGGTCTCTGTTCTGGGCTTCTAATGCTTTATTATGAACAGTATCCCAAGTCACAGATGTTTGTGATCTAATCACATGACAAACATATCATGTGTCTGCCATGCCATAATTGTCACTTCTCCCTTACACCAATGGAAGCTGTGTTGAAATTTGTCCAGCAGTTCATACCACTTTTGTCTCTTAGGTAGAAGGTCACATCTATTACAGGGCTAGAAAGCCTCAAATGATTTGCTTATGGTAAAGGGCCAAGTTAAAAAGAGTTCAACTTTCCCATCTAACAGGCACTGCTGTTCTCAGAGCAGCTTGAAATATAAAACATGCAACCTTTGGCTGTTGCGAACCTCATGCAAGGTGCTATGTAAAGAGCCGAGAATCTCTTCCCAGATTGACTTGACACAGACCTTGCATTTCTTCCTCCAAGGCGGTAGGAAAGCGGCGTGGTGAGGGGGAGACAGGAGTAAAGGGCTCTCACTCCGCTGCCGTTGTCACAGTCATTAGCAAACAAACCCAACGGCATCGGAATTCCACCTGCTCTTGGGTGGAATAGTGCAACAATATCCAGCAGATATCCCAAACTTGAATGCCCCGAGTGGCAGTTCCGGGGAGTCAAGTAGTATTTGGGGTTAGTCAGTTGGTGTGTGTGTTTTGCTTTTATTTTTCCAGCTCTATTTTAATTTGGCAATAAAGCATATAAATTATCACTGGCTGGGGACCACATTGTGAAAAACGGATTAGATTAGAGCCCTAAAGTAACTGTAAAGAAATTCTCCGCACCTGGAGAGATGGCGCGTGTGACCTCCTGGGTAACCAACCGGCCCACGGCAGCAGAGCCGAGGCAGGGGAATGAGAGATTTGCAGTGGCACAGCCTGGCTGGAGACTGCGGATCTGCTGCCTACCAGTTGAGCAGCCTTTGGCAAATGGCGACTTCTCACTAAGCCTGGGAAGTCCAATAGCAACAGTCCTTTACCTCATAAAGTCGCCCTGAGGAATAAATGCCACCATACATTTAAAGAACTTGGGGGGACCTAACACACGAAAGGCACTCCATAGGTGTTAGTTACGACAGCTATGGCTGAGCCCATGACTGTGCTGACAGTATTGGTGTTGCCTACAGAAGCTGCTCTCCAGACATTGGGTTTGTTTTTATGGCTTTTGTGTTTTAATCCATAAAAAGGAAAGGTAGAATTCTAAAATTCTCTGAGTCCAAAAAAAATAGTTCTCTATGGGTTGTTCTAAAAACAGAAGACAATTACTAGGAAAACATCATTTTGAAGCTATATCACATTTGTGGGGTTTCTAAGATCTTTTTTTTTTCTTTTTGGTTTTTCTAGACAGGGTTTCTTATGCAGACTGACTGCAGAAGTCTTAGTTCACAGGTATCAAGAATAGCCCTCCCCTAAGCAGCTGAGAGTCATTGCCATTCAGTCCATACGAGATTTTGCCTCCTTTGTTCCCTAACAGGAAAGCTCAATTTAAGCACTAGAAAATGGTTGATTTATTGAGGAAGCAAAATTAATTAAATAATTAAAAAGTGAAGGTGTCCTTCATCATGCAAGTCTGAAATACTTCGTTTTATTGCAAAAGCGAATGCTTTAGAAAAGAAACGACCTCCTTCCGACCAATCTCATGTAAATAAGTGCTTTAAAAAAAGCCTCATAAAACCTCATTTCTGTTTCTGTGGATCTCTATAGGATAACAAAGCAGAGTTGTCCTGCATTTCAGAATGTATCCACATGCATTAGAGAACCAAAGCTCAAAGACACACCGCCCATCAGTGAAACAATCACATAGACCTACAACTCAATTATCAAGCAATTCATTCATCCTGTCAAATCCGTTCAAACTAAGAGTAAGCCCACTTCTTACATGACCTTTCAAAGCTTTAAAGCATGTGACTAATTATTTGTGCAATTCTTTTAGTTACCTTGTGAGTTACAAGGAAAGGTAATGTCATCATCCTTATGTTTAACTTCAACCTACCCCTGTGTAAGACATTTCTTTAGTTTCCCATCTGTAAAATATAACATTTCTGCCAGGAACTGTGAGGATTCTGCGAAGTATGGGTGGAAAGCTGCTCGCGAGTCGCCAGGGACTCGGGGAAATCACAGCGCTTGTCATTAAGTGGGAACTCAAACGGCCAAATTGACCTCTCCAAAGTTACACGCGTGAGAAGTTTACAAGATGCTCACGTGTTCACTGCCTCCGTTTAGTTTTATACTCCCTGTGGAGTTAACAGGCCAGAGAGGAAGGCGCTTTCTCGAGTGAGGCTCCGTCAAAGCAAGCTGGGGCACGGATCTAAGTGCGTCCAGTTCCACAGTGCCTCTCTCCCCACAGAGACACAACCCTGGTGCCATCATCACCACAGACATCCTGTCCTCCGTGCCGCCTGCAGTGGCCTGTGAGGGTGGCTTCCAAGGCAGCATAGGACCATTTCAGTACAAGTTTGTGCGTTTTGACAAAGTGAGCAGAAATGCAGATAAAGCAAGCGTCTTCCGTGTAACCACAAGTATTGGTGGTCATGCAAACCATTGTCTGGGGTATAAGCAGTAGAGGAAAGTAAGTCCTAAGACAACAACAGTCCTACTTATTTAAAGGTAACACAGAAATGATATCATTCATTAATGTCAAAAAATGCCAAAAATGTAGACGTGCAGAAAATTTGTATCATTTATTCTAAGATGTTAAAAATGTTTTAACATTTTTATATGTTTTAACATTTTTACATACTATAATGTTTTATAGGAGAAAATGAATTTTTGAAAAAAAAATTTCAGATCATGTTAGTGGATCAGGATTTTTGAATCTGATCCCTTGCAGCCCAGGTATTCTTAATGGATTTGGCATTATTGTAGTTTTTAAAAATGAGGACATCATATAAAACATTTCCTCAGCTGATTCCAACTTGACTCTATGTTAATAACACTCCTGTTTCGGGACATTGGAAGGTGTTAGGGGAGGAAGAATTTGGAGGTAATCATCTCAGTGGTTATCAAGCTGGGGACTCAGCAGCCACTGGGCAGGGAAAAGTGAGACAAATTCCACAAGCCTGAGTTTCTGGCCCTCCATTCTCCCTTCATCTTAAAACTCATGACTGGTCCACCACTTGGATTTTTATAAGGTGGAAGCAAACGTCCTGATGTCTGTACTCAAGGTTATATATGTTGAGAGGATGTAGCAAGAAGAACACAGACATTCAACCTCACCGCTTCTTGGGTGGTCCTCCCTTCATTTTCTGCCCCTCGGGGAAAAGCAAAACACTTGGTTCTCTTTCAACATTTCCTTAGTCTCTGCAGTATTGTTTATAGAGAAGGTGATTTCTATTACTGCCTGAAAATCATCTAGAGAAGATGGAACCCTATAACCAGAATACCGTAGCACCCATAACTTAATTCGAAAAAAAAAAAAAGAAAAAAAACCTTCTACTTTTCTAGTCTTTGAGGCTTAATGTTTGGTACCATATGAAAGGCAAAGAAGAGTCAGAGGAGTCAGAAAGTCGGGGGCCCAAATCTGCCCAGGGTGAGGTGAGTTGCACCGTGAGGGAGCAACATGATGTCTGAAACACACAGGAAATGGAAAACAAAGAGATATTCGTGATTTCCATGGTTGCTTCTGGGAACGGAAAGATATAGAGTCAAGTGAGGAGTGCCAGCAGCTCAATTTTACTACAAGATACACATTAAGGCCATGGCAAATAGAAGAAGCAAAAATGCCTCTGGGTATATAGGGTAGGTGGGAGGGTGGAGGTGCTGTGAGCAAGGACAGCAGGCGCGAGAGAAGCAGTTTGTAAGGAAAGAGGGCAAGTCGTGTGGGACTCCCTGGTCTCAGAGTCCAAAGTTCACGCCTCAGTCAGACCAGGAAAAGGATGTTTAGTACGAAGAGGCAAGAGGTCCTGAGAGATTTGCAGAGATGAACCCCTTATGATTCATATCCCTTATAAAGAGAACCTCGTGTGTTAAGTGTCCATGGAATAAGTTACATTAGAATTTTTCTTATAAAGAGAGATATATCACAGTATGTAAATTCCACAGTTCAGTTATGTGACCTTGATTCTGGCTCTATTGTTTTTTAAGGTCATGTCTATTGTTTAGAAGTTGCATCTTGTCAAAAACACTGATGACAACTTATGTTAGAGAGGTTGAGGGGTAAAGGGAACACTTCTGCATTGCTGATGGGAGTGCAAACTAGTTCAGCCACTTTGAATTTCAGTACAGCAATTTCTCAGAAAATTAGGAAACAACCTTCCTCAAGACCCAGTAATACCACTTTTGGGTATATACCCAAAGGATGCTCAATTGTACCACAAGGTACATGTGCTCAACTATGTTCACAGCAGCATTGTCATAACCAGAACCTGGAAACAACTTAAATGCCCCTCAACCGAAGAATGGATAAAGAAAATGTGGTACATTTACATAATGCAGTACTACACAGCAGAAAAAAAAATGGCATCTTGAAATTTGCAGGCAAATGGATGGAGCTAGAAAACATCATTTTGAGTGAGGTAACCCAGATACAGAAAGACAATTATCACATGTTCGCACTCATACGTGGTTTTTAAACATAAAGCAAAGCCTACAAATCACAATCCCAGAGAACTTAGACAATAATGAGGACCGTAAGAGAGACATACATGGATCTAATCTACATGGGAAGGAGAAAAAGACAAGATCTCCTTAGTAAATTGGGGGCATGGGGACCATGGGAGAGGGATGAAGGGAAGGGAGAGGCAGGGAGGGGAGCAGAGAAAAATGTAGAGCTCAATAAAAATCAATTTATAAAAAACAAGAAGTTGCATCTTAGATTATTCCTTCACAAAGCCTCAGTGACCTTTAGGTGACACATGGAATTGGAGATCAGTTCCAAAGACCCCCATCTTATATATACCTTTTCTCAATTGAAATTTCACTTTACTTCGGTATTCTAATTGCTAAGCTCGTTAGAGGCAATATGTTATTTTAGAACTTGCAAAAGCAGCAAGATGTTTTTGATAGCAAGGAAAAAAAACATCTAGCCCCCAGGAACCAGACACTGCTGTTAGGTATTTCTCTACTATATGTGTGGAAGTATATATGTATATGTGTGTGTATACACACATGTATACTTATATGTGTACTTGTGTATTTCTGTGAACACATACACACAAGATAAAAATTATTTTATTGATAAAATGTGAATACAGAAATTTTCTTATGTCATGAGTTTAATGATATATTCTATTTTGTACTCCTTTCAGTCACTATATTATTGAAAATGGTTCAGAGTGTTTTGTATATTTATATTCTAAATAATATTTCATTATAAGAACCTGTCATAATATCATAGCATTAGACAGTTGAGTAAAGTGTGCTCTTTGTGTAGATCAGGTGGGAAGTGTCTCTTCCTTTCTTATCCTCGGCTTCTCCTCTCAACACCCCTTGCAATGAGAGTTTTAGATATCGTCAGGGCACGCCGTTGTGAAAATACACAAGTGGTCAGGGCTATGGAAGCAATGAAGAATGAGTAGTTTGCCCTTATGGTGTCCCTTTTGACAGTTTTTTAAGTTGTGTTCACTTCCTTCTCTCCTGTCCACGTATTCAGAAACATGTCTGAATGTACACACACAAACACAGTCACATCTACGCCCAACCTGGGGAGACTCGAGTCCCTTCATGGCTTCCCTTTCCACCATCCTTCATAATGTGCACTTTACCTGAGAACAAAAACAATGTGTCTTAAGGGTAAGCAATGATTGCCTTCCCCTCCTTCACAGTGCAGTCAAAGATCAGGGCTGTGGTCAGAGCCCCAGGAGGGAGCAGAGCCCGGCTCACGAATATGCATCGAGGGCTGGACAGAGCCCCATTGTTTTGCTATCTTTCTGTTTTCACAGGTGCCACAGAGTCATTTTATGAGTCTTCACCATGACCCGTGCCACAGAAAGACAAATAGAGTTATAGTTTTGCTGAAACCAG
The DNA here is from genome assembly GCF_037038515.1 of Microtus pennsylvanicus. NCBI lineage: Eukaryota > Metazoa > Chordata > Mammalia > Rodentia > Cricetidae > Microtus > Microtus pennsylvanicus. The sequence continues at coordinate 24,111,816 of NC_134591.1, forward strand.
GTTTAAAGCTTCGTGCTCAAACATAAACACGATTTCTAACCCAGCCCAAAGTCGCGACATCTCTGTGCTCCCTCCATTTATCCCTTTCTTCAGCTCAACTTGTCTTGCTCGATCTTGCTGTCTCCATTCCAAATATCGTCAGCTGATAAATCAGGTGACAGAGACCTGTAACAGTGCATTCTCAGATTGAAGATGACAAATTATGGTGATAAATTCTTCTAGGAGAGAAGGTGGTGGTCCACATTTCCACATGTAGAAATTGATATAGCAATAAATTAATGCAAGGGTTAGATAAAACTTAACTTCATTCTATATGATTGATACTGTAATTTATTCTATTAAATAGCAGTATATTTCCAAGTTTTATCAAAGACTCCTGGGAAGCCATCCAAACATGCAAAGGTCCTTTGTGAATGCTAGACTTGGTTCTTCCAGATTGAGAGAGACAAACTGAGGAGGAGGTGGGTGGAGGCGAGTAATTATATTTGATAAACTCGATTAAGACTTCTTAAAAAAAAAGAATTTGAAGCATTGGTGCCCTTTAATCCTTGTAAATACTATCATTTTAAAGGGAACATTCTCTTGATTATTAGATACAAAATTTATGAAAAAGGGATCTCATGAACAAGATTGAGGATTAAGCTTTTTTTCAGAAGATAGAAAAGAATGAGACATTTAACTCTAAAAGCAGGGACAAAAATTGAATGTGATCATTTCATTGCTGTATTAAAGGTCCTTGCATCCCGGAGCATCACTCTCATGAGCCCTGGGACATAAGGCTAACATATCCAGGTGTGCTCACTTGTTTACATATCAGGAAATCTTAGCAGAAAATGAATAGAAAACATTCAAAGAAATGAATACAGACATTGTGTTTCTGTATGTCCTTCCATAAAGCAAAGAGGTGAATGACCATTCTGTCCTGGGACATCTGTCTTCACGGCCCTGTTTCTGTTTTCTCTGAATCATGTCTAGACTCTGTCATGTGTCACCTTTGAGTTCAGCTTCTTAGAGCCTTACAGTCGGTCCTCTTTTCTTTTCTTTCTTTTCATGATTTTCAGTCAATATTTTTTGTTATCTGATCATAGTAAGCCCAGCTGAATGTTTCAACTCAAATGCTTAGATCTGCTAGCTATGTTTTTAAAAGTATGATACGATCCCATGTTAATTGATGGAATCCAAAAGGAAATCGATTTATTTAAATGTAAGTATAAACATGCTGAATCTATGTTAATTGTTATGTAGATATGTAAATATATACACATGTATCCCAAAGATACAAACAGAATGTGCAGGTCTCTTTAATGTTAAGACAGGAGCTCCCTAGCACTTGTCATATGAAAACAAACCATCTTTCATGTGTGCCCTTCTGGGCTCTGCATCTACCCTGAGCGTTCTTCATATCCCACCCTAGATGGAGGCTCTGCTGCTCTAGCACCCTTCCTCAACAGCCTAAGTACTAAGAAAAGCTTCACCGTCCTGGGGGCAGTCTTCAGCCAGGGTCCAGTCTTACCCAAGGGAGGCATTAGTTGAAATGAAGAACTTGGGGAATGTGCACCGGAGACCTGAAGACCTGCAACACAGCCCATGCTGTCCTTTCTTGTGCATCCTCCAGTCACACAGCATACAAGAATGTCCTTTCCTGTGGCTCTTTGGCCGTTACTCTGTCTCTGAACCTCATAGGTTTCCCAGGGTACTAATTGCAGCCATAACAGTCACGGTCATCATGATAAAGCAGTTAGCCCTGCATAATATTTTACAGACGGAAAAGCTTTCATATTTGTGATCAGTTTCATGACTTCACTTTGGTAGGGTGTTTGTTCTTGCTAACCATTGCTTATAGCATTTGGTAGTTCCTCCCTCCCCTTTTTAAAACATCCAAGTGGCTACCCTCCAGGTACCGTAAATCTTCAGATCTGCCAGAAATAGAAGCGTATTTGCTGATGCATGTTACAGCCTTGTCAGTTCTGTGGTCCATGATCTCCTGGTCACATAGCTTTCTCTTTCATCAAACGTGAGACAGTAACTGTAATTGCTCGATGGGCATCTGGAAGTAACATTAATAATGATGATAATAATAATGACCTCATAGAATGGATAATTTGGGGGATTGAAGAACATTTACAAGCTTATTGTGCCGTATAGTTAATGATGAGGTGCCAAGGTTTCTCACTACCCCCCCCCTTCCAGTGGTATTTCCTGCTTGGATCAGAGGACTAATTATAGAAAATAGTGTCTTTTAAGAGCTTTCCCCAGCCCATAGCATACACTAGCATAAAGACCCAACTGTTCCAGTGTTGTTTCCAGAGATGATTTATGAATGTTGTTTTGCAATTGTATAAAATGTGTATGATGTAATCATTTAGTGTTTATTTATTGTGTGTACCTTCTACTCAGAGGGTTGGCATTATTGTTCCTAACAGTGACGGATACAAGCAGATCATGCCTTATGACCTCTACCATCCCCTTCCTCGGTACGTAAATCAATCATCCTGATGTTAGAATTAGCACATCACGCTTCTGATGCTGTAGTGTATATGTGTAAAAATGTCAAGCTGGTTTTTTTTCTACAAATAAGATGACAGATGACAGATTTTCAAGTCCATTCTGAGTACTCCTCTTCAGTAATCCTGGCCTGCTCAGAGTGTAAGCTTGTCATTCAGAAACCGTTTTGATAGAGTCACATTTGGTTGGAGCGGATGCAGTCACTCACGCTAACTAGCTACACTATGTCTGCTTGTGCCCTTGGAGTGGACACAGTAACTCACTCTAATTAGCTACAATATGTCTGCTTATGCCTGTGCCTTTCTTTCACTCCCTTTCCACTGCCTCGCTGGCTCCTTTGGGTAGGAGCCTAGTCCTTACAGGGCCATTGCGACTTAAACAAACACCGCCTGATGTGTGGTCACAGTACAGTGAATATGAAATTCCACGCATGGAATTACTCTATTAGGGGCTTCCTGTGCCCTTCCTTTATTTTTGAAAAATTATAATTAATTAAAGGCAATTTCGTATCCTTATTGTTCAGCATATTTTACCGTATAAGTTTTTTTTTTCAACACACAAAGATTAATTGCTACATTGTTTTGCTAAAGTATGTTTTAAAAGCTAGAAAAAGGGTTATTCAAATTTCAAAGGACTTATTATCTTTATATTTGATAGAAAACTAGAATTGCTGAGAAAGGTACTGGTTGCCAGTTGTATCACTTGACCGGAAATAGCTCTGCAGGTAGCAAAAATTAGGACTAGTTTTAAATAGCTTTGCCGTTTTCTTTACTAATTTGCCCCCTAGGGAGTCAGCTGCTGTTTAGAGTCCTGGGTTTCTATGAGCCCATGAGCAGTTTGCTAAATCCTAAACTAAAACATGCAGGAAAAATAACTGTGTTTTGAACAGTAAAATTCAGTAAATTTAATTGATAGTCTCTGAATTCCTAATATAGTACATCTAATTGGATGCTAACCCAACTCTCCATTGATACTTCATTCTCACAGCCCTGGTTCAGCAATCATAGCCACAACCTAGATAAATAAACATGCGTGCTCACTAAATATGAATTAGTGTGTTCTCTGTATGCATTCACACATATTTACAAGCATATGCAGGTGTATTTACATGGGTAAAATTCTCCAGTGACTGGCAGGAGACTGTCTTGTCCCTGTTCTTGTAGCCATGTGCAAAGGGAGATTGACTGACACTAGATACAATTGTTGCAAAGTGTGTCACTAAATGGCTTCCTCACCAGTCAGCTGGCTCCCACCTTGCTGTCGTTGTACTGATAAGAAGACAGTAAGGGACCTCAGAATTCCCCTTAGGTATCTTTTTCCAGAAGTCTTCTCCTTGGTAGTGAACTGAAAGAAATCGAAAGATAAACACAACTGAGCCAAGATTGCCCTTGATTTCAGTGTCTGTGTCTGTGAAGTAAGGATTCCTAGGACACATGATCAGTTTGTCTGGAGGAAAGCCACGTATTTTAAGATATAAATGGAGTTGAGTGTTAATGTGAACAACACTGAGTATTTGTTTCTCCTATCAGGAAATCTCTAAGTTCCTGTCATCGTCTGTGATTTTTCTTGTTTATTTTTTTTTCCTTGCACAAGTAATACCTTTCATATGGTAGTCTTGTCTTCTTATAGAATGAGACTTCCCTCAAGTGTCTAAAATCTGGTGCTGCCTCATGCCTACGGTCCCACTTGCTGGTTTCTGCTCCGTGTCCCGTTTGCTTATGTGATATGTCTATTCATCTCAGCGGAAAAGAACAATTCACTTAGCCAACAGACTGTTTCTTGGCCCTTGACTTCTGTTTCCCAGTACTAGTAGAGATACAAAGTCGGCTTCACTGACAGCTATTTCTATAAGTGTGTTTCCATTTAACAAAATTAAAGCTCAAATAGTCCTCCAATAGGACTTGATAACTGAGGCAGAAAAACTTCTCTCTAAAACACTTAAATAGGCTTCAGACAAGTGTAGATAGTACCCACTTAAGACACTGTAGGTTCTTTCCTGTTTGATGCCTTTGACTTAGCGTCAATACCAACGTAACTGTCATGATGAACTCATTGATTGACAATGAGCTCCTTCCTGTCTCTTTTGCTACATCCTTTTTAATTTTGAAAAATTCTTAAACTAAACATAATGTGGATTTAAGGTGATTAGAATCCAAGTGCATTTTATGACATTATTTAATATTCTTCTATGATAATATTTTTTTGATATATTTTATTTTGTCTGTAGTATTCACTCTGGTCACTGTTTTAATACCTCATGACAAAAGAATGTCGTCTCTAATCTTTCGTTAGACTTTAACATAGCTAAACAATATGCTGTGCTTCAGAATTCCCTATGGCCTCATTATTTAATGGGGAGTCACGCGACACTATTTCACAAACAGACCTGAGTTTGTGAGCTCGAGCCACGCAATGCATCTGCACAGTAGTCTTGCCCTCATCTATCTTGCTGTGGTCTGTGATACCGAGAAGAGGGCCTACATTCACTAGTGAAATTGCACGGTTCAGGCAAGCATTGAGACAGAAATTAATCATTCTCCCTTTCATGAGGGGTGAAGTTTCAAGGTTTTAGAGGGCCAATTAGAAAATGTTTTCCCTTCTAGAACAGCAATCATCTAGGTGATTAAATGTCCATTAAAATATTGCTGCTTTACTAGCAGATTAAATGGAGCATGAGTGCGTACTTATGTATTCGGCCCATCTTCAGGCTGAACCAGGCCTGTTCTCCGCCTTGAGAAGGAAGTCATGCAGAGATTAACCTAAAGGCAGACAGAGCCACCTTATCCTTTTGCAGGGAGACCTCTGCAAAACCACTTCATTCCCTTGAAAGGACTTCTATTCAATCGCTAAGGGCTAGAGAACTTGAGTTCCCCCAGAGTAACTTTTTTAAAAATATATTCTCTGGGGAAAATGCTGGGTTTGGCAGCAAAGTTTGGCTGTTGGCAGTGAAGACAATGGTGTGCCTAAACCTGAACCATGCAGACAAAATGTAGCACATAGGAAAAACACAGTGGCGTTCTGGTTTCTGCAGAGGAGAATCAAGCCCACAGATACATGAAACTTACTTATAGAATAATGGGCTGCCTGCTTCCTGTGCAATATTTAAAAATGTAGCTATTCAGGTCTGTCAACTCCTGGATGTTCTGATTCTTTCTCATTGAGATCAGATCTATCATGATTCTTTAAGAGCTCTTAAAGTTCCAGACCAATGCTAACTATCAGAATTACATGTAAGAAACAATCATGGCTCCCTCAGTGTCATACTCCTGTAAACAGGAGTTCCACATGTCTAAATCTACAAGAGGAGAGACGAAAATTAGATAAAGATCTCGTCCCAATTGCTGCAGAACTGGAAGGAAGGAAGGAAGGAAGGAAGGAAGGAAGGAAGGAAGGAAGGAAGGGAGAAAGAAAGAAAAGAGAGAGAGAGAAAGGAAGGAAGGAAGAAAGGGAGGGAGGGAGGAAGGGAGAAAGAGAGAGAGAGAGAGAGAGAGAGAGAGGAAGGAAAGAAAGAAGAAAGAAAGAGAGGGGGGAAGGAAAGAAAGAAGAAAGAAAGAGAAAGAAAGAAAAAAGAGAGAAAGAGAGAAAGGAAAGAAGAAAGGAAGGAAGGAAGGAAGGAAGGAAGGAAGGAAGGAAGGAAGGAAGGAAGGAAGGAAGGAAGAGTCTAAGTTCTCTTAAGGATCATTGGCAATCTTGTCATTTTCTGCCTTAACAGTACATCTCGGTTCAGTCACCATAAGCCTTTCAATTGAAACTAAGAAACTAAGCATGTTTACAAGTCAAGGAGTTCCTTACTGGAGGACATCTGTGGGTCTGTCACCAGCTAGAGAATAATACTATTATTGATAATTCTGTTCCTCAACTTATACACACTCAGCAGAGTCTAGGCACCCAGCTTGTGCTGAGTGTGTGGAATCCTGGAGCTGACAGTTGCAGAAGAGAGAGAGAAAGAGCTATTGTATAGGGAGAGATGTATGCGCTCCTCCTATTTAAGAAAATAAAAAACCCAGAAGTGATAAAGCAAAACATTAAAGATAAAAGTATCCACCCAAGTGGAAAACTTTTGTATTAGTTGCTTATTTCAGCTTTAGACCTCACAGAAATACTTAGTGCAAAGTAATTAAACTTTAATACATATATAAATAAATGCACATGCATGTGTTATATATATACACACATATATATGCAGAAACTACAGAAAGAGGAATGCAGATAGAATGTCCATTGTAGCTAGGTTACAGACAGCCCAGACATCCGGTGGATTGCTCCCCAGACTGTAGCCTCCTATATCTGTGCTGAGATTTGAGGCTTAGGAAGCATTCTTGCCAAGGTTGAATTCTGCCTCTTGCTGAAGTTTCAGCCTAGCGAGAGCTTTGGTTCTCTGGAGAAGCAGTGTCGGCCCAGGGCACGGGGTTGGTGTGACAGGTCACTAAGGAGGGTTGGCAATTTGCACGTCCGCCCTGATGACTCCCCTTGCTTCTGTAGGTGGGAGGCCACCCCGTGGACCGCGTGCTCCTCCTCGTGTGGGGGGGGCATCCAGAGCCGGGCAGTTTCCTGTGTGGAGGAGGACATCCAGGGGCATGTCACTTCAGTGGAAGAGTGGAAATGCATGTACACCCCTAAGATGCCCGTCGTGCAGCCCTGCAACATTTTTGACTGCCCTAAATGGCTGGCACAGGAGTGGTCTCCGGTAACTGTGCCCTCTTTCTTTATTCGTTAGGAGAGTAAGTCCACTCTTAGCTGCGTGCTCTGTTGCAGTACCATCCTTCTCTGCCCGAGGCCTCAAAGCCTGTCATCTTAGCTCCTGGAGGACGAGTGCCCAATCTGACCAAACATTCGTTAATCTTCCTCCGAGTTACTTCAGCTTCGCTTCTTCTTCTCCCTATTGGGAAGCAAATGCCTTCGAAGAGTTATGAGGTTGAAGGAGCCTTCCTCTTCGAGAGCTGCATCCATGAGATAGCACCGCAGATTTAATTTTTTATTATGTTTGTATTATGTAAAGTGGGTCTGGATAGTTTAAATATACAACTATGTATATATTCACTAAGAAGAAAAATGATTAGATGAAAATAGCATAATAGTTAAAAATAGAAATGAAATAGAATTATTGAAACCAAAAATGCTACCAATGTTAACTATTATCATGGCTATAATTGAGCTTAAAACATTCTTAGCTGTGTGTGTGACTCAGGTCTGTAATCCCAGCTTCAAGAGGATTGCAAGTTCAAGGCCTGTTTGGGCTACAAGGTAAACTCTAACTCAAACAAAGAGTAAATTTTAAAAGAAAAAGGCTAGTGATATGGCTCAATGGTAGAGCACTTGCCTAGTATGTCCAAAGCTCCAGGTACAGGGTCAGTCCTTAGTACTGTACAAACACACACACACACACACACGCTTAGTCTTGGTTTCCTGCTTACAATGTAAAAAACAAAAATGGAGGATATAGAAAGATGTAGAAGCAAACCACTGTGTCTTTAACCACAAAAACAACAACAAAACACTTCACTGTGTCTGTCAGGACAGATTTAAGAGCCAGACATTCCTATATCAGACCTACCCCAGGGCTGGCAGAATTTTCAGAGACGCTATCTGCATCTGCCCATTGACTAGGCTCCTATGAGGGTTATATTTTTTTTTCCATTTCAATATAATGAGTTGCATTGTCTGTGCTGTGTTAAACATTAGCTGTGGTGATAGTTTAACATCTCTTAATACCCTTGTAGGAATTAGTATTTCTCCCATTTTGGACAGATCTGCACACTGTAACTAAAGTTCCATGGGCCATTGAACTTGAGCATACTGTAGCTTTAGGTCTCTTTTGTGGAACTGTATTTGAGTCTTTCTTTGCACACAGTACAACTGATTAATATATCCTACAAAAGCTTAAAGGAGGATTTAATTAGCTTCACCTCTGCAATCCAAACAGAACAAAGATCAAATAACTGGTAAGAAGTGGCGTATATCCACCTGAAGGACTCATATACATAAATATGTGTGAAACTCTACTTTATTATTTTAATAAATAGACTTCTGTAAGTCTTGGGTGGGAAGTAAAGTAAACCGGGCTTTGCCTATGAGTCTTCTCTCTCTCTCTCTCTCGCCATCTCTTCCCAGTGCACGGTGACGTGTGGCCAGGGCCTCCGGTACCGTGTGGTCCTCTGCATTGACCACCGAGGACAGCACACCGGGGGCTGCAGTGCGAAAACCAAGCCCCACATAAAAGAAGAATGCATCATACCCACGCCCTGCTACAAGCCCAGAGGTAACCAGATGGGGACCCTTCACCCTTCCTCCATGAAGACAGGCATTCGGGCATCTCACATCTCCTTGGATTGTTTTCTAAGATCCCAAAAGTTCTTAGCAATGATTCTTTATAACACAGACTAAATTAAATAGACTTGGTTCTCGTTACATTTCCAATTTTTTTATCTTATTTTACAATATTTTTAGTTTTAAACAAAATGATGATTTTCACTATGGCATTTTCATTTACATATATTATTCATATATATTCATATAAGTATATACACATGCATGTGTGTGTTTATGTCTGTATATATCATTGTAACCTACCACAGTGCCTCCCTGTCCCAGGCACTGGTCCATTTTCTCTGCCAAAATAGTTCTGTGTTTCAGTATCGTGTGTGTGTGTGTGTGTGTGTGTGTGTGTGTGTGTGTCTGTGTCTGTGTCTGTGTCTGTGTGTCTGTGCACTGATTGTAAGATAAAGCATGCATTTGTATTAGCCTTTCTGAGTCTGGCTTATTTCATTTAATATAATTATTGCCAGTTCAGATGATCTTGACTACATCCTTTATGAAGTAGCACATGTAGAAATCTATATATACACTTGTCTTCCAACTCATAAAACTGTTTGAAAATCATTACTGAAAAATATTAGATTCATCTTCATAAATGGATATTGTATATATATATTTCTATATGTTCACATATATGCACATATATATTCGTAATTTACTATCTCGTTTCTTACTTTTAAAAACAAGGAACAAATCCAAATATTTCTACTTTGCTGAGCCTGACATATGCTGGGAAACCACAGACCTCAAACCAAGAAAATGGAAAATTGTTACTTTCTAGATTGAAAGTTAAAATGCGACTGAATTCCAGAAGTATAATTTGACATAGAACTGTGACATATATCTGAATTTAATAGATGTCAGAAATTATTTAATTTTAAATAATTAGGAAAAAATCTACTTAATCAAGAGGCATTATAATTATACTGGATCGTTCAGATTAGTGTGATTGTTGATCCCCTTTTTATGTCAGTATTGGCATTTTCATGAAACAGGAAAACTCAGAATCCCAAACCATTTGGAAGTTCAGAATGTTATACGATGTCATTCTAATTTTTAGTGCCAAGGACAGCTTCCATTTCTTTCTTTATATTGTTTCTTTGGTACACTACATTTCTATGAAAATCAGCCATGAAGTAGCTCTACGCTACACTTATTATTTGAATGAGTAGCATTGTGAGCTCTTGATAGTCTAAAAGGAAAAAGAAAAAGGCATACCAGAAATCCTGATTATTCTTAATAACCTTTCTCTAAGTTTGTTCTTCTGTAAAATGGGGGAACACGAATATGGAAATGGGAAGTTTGCGAGAGCCACGGTGTAAGAGGGTCTTGACCTACTCCCTGTTGCATGCTGGGTTCCTCCAGGCAGCATCAGTGCCTTCACGTGTCAGATGAGATGGCCACAGGCACTGGGCTCAAGTGAGCAGAGGACAAGCCTACTGTGGGTGCCACGCTGGACACTTTGTCACACTGGCTGTCCTTGAACTGGTGGATGGTCAAGCTGTAAAATGATGCTCGTGCCCCCACCCATGAGCCAGTCATCTCGGCTTTGGCAGACAGGCATTTCTTACTATATTTTGTAGCTACAAGCAATGGCTGCAAATAGAAGACAAGTGGCAAAAACCCAACTTAAAATAGACAATTATTTATTAGTTCTATCTTTACCACGCAGCTTTGGAGGGAAGAAATCTGTCTGTAGTTAACTACCAAGAATAAAAATCTGGATTTTGCACAGCTAAGTAGTGATCTTGACTCTGTAAGCATCATTAAAATAACTACATAACTCCATGGCGCATGCATTTGTGGATATATTTCTTTCATCTTTGCAATTATATGTTATACAATGGTGACAGAACTTCACTGGCTCATGCTATAAAGGCAAATATGCCCATAAATGACCTTAATAAATATGTCAGAAATGAGAATCTTGGCAGTTACTTCTATAGGGGCAGTTAGAACCTCCCTAGGTTTTTCTTTTTCTCCTCCACATTTTCCCCAGGAAGCACTTAAGAAGCTTGTTTGAGTTGTTTGCCCAAAGCTAGATGAAGAGGTAAAACATATCAAATCATGGTTTATGGACCTTCAGTTGCACATGTTCCATTGTTATTGAACTTTGGGGGGGGGCAGATATTGAATAAATCAGAACTTTAAAACAGTGTTTTACAAATTTCAGCTTGGTGGTTTGTTTGGTTTTGATAATGCAACATAAGATCACACTTAGCCAAAAGGCAAAACCATTATAACAATACCCACAGTGTCAGTGACTGTACTTTGTGTTTATTTTAAAAGGTGTCAACAGTGCCTCGTTGAGTCCCTGTATGATTATCATCAGTAATCCTAACACAGGGACTTTCATAATAAAAGAACTTTGCCATTCCACATGGGAAGCCTATGTACAGACACAACTGTTAGGCAACCCTTCAATCCGCTGGCCAATCATCTTGACACAACTGTTCTCAAAGACAGCTCTTTGCCACAACGATAATTGTTTGCAATTATCAGCATGACTTCTACATCTGCTGCAAAACTAGACCTGCTAAGAAGGAAGAGCTGCCGTGAACCCTCAGGTAGTTCCTAACCTCTTCACTTCCCCCTGTATTTATTCTCAGAGAAACTTCCAGTAGAGGCCAAGCTGCCATGGTTCAAGCAAGCCCAGGAGCTAGACGAAGGAGCTGCTGTGTCTGAAGAGCCCTCGTAAGTCCAGTATGGGGAATCTCCTTCTGAAGGGACTTAGTGGGGTCTCCTTGCTGTGGCTTTTATGGGGTCTAAGCTATGTTTAGCTGTCTTCTCAAGGGGGCGTAAGCCCTCTGAACCCTCCAGTTAGAGCTGGATCTGTTGCCAAGTGTTGGTCAAAACTTTGATTACATTCAAATGAGATTTAGAGCTTTCTCGCATGCTTCCTGTCTGAATCGAAGTATTTTTCAGTTTTGCCCTACATGGGGAGAAACAAATAGAGTGCTTGTCCTCTCCTGCAATCTTTTTCCTTTGACAAGGAGCCAAAGGTGAGAAATCCCAGGCTGATGGTGTAAAAGAGACTAGACAGGCTGGGAATGGAGCTCAGTGGTAGAGTACTTGCTTCCCTAGCAAGGCTCTGGGTTTAATCTTCAGTACAGCAATGGATGGTGGGTGGATGGATGGATGGATGGATGGACAGACAGACAGGCAGACCGACAGATTTGATATGAAATCTGGGCACAGCATTCTATCCTCCTTATCTATCCTCTTTATAATATGGCTATTAACAAATAGGAGTAAATAAAATATGTATAAAGGTAAAAGGCATGTAATAGCTTTACCTCTTCATTGGAAAGATGGTGGGTTTTACCCAGTTACTTATGGTTCTATGCAAGTTCTGTTTATAAGCTATGAAATCTGGACCAGTAAGCCCAGATTTCCCACAGACTCCAGAGAAGTAACAGAGAAGCCAGATCCACACACGCCTGACTCCACTGGAGACACTAACGGGCATATCTGTTGCATTGCATTTAGGCAGGGGAATGCACTTTTATGATCCAGCCCATATTTGGTAAAAGTCATTTCATAGTGTGATGCCTTTCTAAATTACTTTACGGTAGATACTAGGGTCTATATGAGTTAGGAACATACAAGACACGCGATCCAACCTTCAGGAATTCACAGTAGAGCACATAGGATATAATAATTTTCAAATTTAGGCCAAGGTGTAAACTTTACTAGAGATATAAATGAAGATATTCAAATGCATTCTTTTCTCCAATTTATTCTGTTTGAATCTAAATTTGATATAATTTTTTAGGATGTAAAACTGTGTTCCTGGATGAAAAGTGTTTTCGAATCCCTGGTTGTGGGGGAAATTCTCCACTGATGCAATGAGCCAAATCTAGCTAAATTAGTAAGACTAGGCTTTATTTAAACAGAGCAAAGCAACTCCCAGGTGACTCTTGGAAAGGCAGGAGAGAAATCACTTGGACAGTCTATGGACCAGGTCTTAAATACCCTGTAGGCATGGTCTTCTCAGGCAGAGGGGTTGCCTCTTGGTGGGCTTTCTGAGAGGCAGAGTTTGGGAAGGGAGGGGGGTGCTGAGGAAGAGCTTCAGTAAGTACTTCTGTATACTGAGTTTCAAGAAATTTCAATAATCGGTGTTCACTTGTAAATCATCTGTACCAAACAGCTTGATTTTCCAGAAGTAAAAAGCAAAAATTTTTTTAAAAATGATATATGCATTAAATAACCACATTTTACTTAGGAGAGCAGTTAAATTAAACATAACTTTTTTCTTATTTTAAAGTTACCACAGTAAAAAATAAATTAAGAAGAAGCAAGTGAAGGTGACAGAATTTTGGAGAAATGATGGCTGAAGGTCACAAAACAATCTTTAATCAAATAGACGAAGACATTTCCCCTCCTTCTCTGGCCAAGACCCCGTCTCCAGTCAGGACCTAATTTGACAGACCTCATTGATGAGGAAGATGTCAGGGTCCTTGACCCTGCATCTACTCAGGTTTTGTCTGAGACAAAGAAAAGTGTCACATCACTGGTTCGGATTATTCCTCAAACTGCGTATTGTTTCATGTAAACATTCTGCTCCCCTTATACACTAGATTCTGCCTTCTGGTCTAAGGCATATCTGCCTGTAATGCTGCATCCTGACTAACGTTAAATAATAGAACAAGGTTTAAAACTAAGTAAAAGCATATTGCATCTATGATTATACTTCTTTCTGATTAGTCGATACCACTCCAGTGAAACCTGGAAGTGGAATTAAATGCTTATGCAGAAGCATTTCACAGACCATGATCATGCATATTTTATGGTATGCATTTTACACTAATGTTCAAATTAACATGCATTATGCTTAATTTTCATAAAAACCCATAAAGCAGCTAAACACACTTTCAGCCATTGAAATTATAGCCAAATAAAATTAAGTCATTAAATTTCACTCTTCGTGTAATGGAATTGCCATCTTGGTGTGATTAATCTGAGTTGAAGTAGGTTATAATTGGAGTGCCAATTTAATGTAAAGGAAATGTATACAGTTATGTTCAGGACAACAATTATATTAATACCAAAATGAAACAAATGACAGCTGTAGAATTAGGTAATGAAAGCTACATGTTTTCCACATTTTAATACATCTTACATGTTCAATGTGCTGAGCCCTCAGAAAGCTCTTAAGTGTCACATTTTTTAATTGCTTTTGAATTTTAAAAACACAATTTTGCATGGTCTTAATTCCTTCTTTTTTAAAAAAAGAAAACCACATAGACATGCTTCCAAATGTGTATAACAACCATAATTACTCTCCAAAGCACAATGAAAAAAATGATATACTGTCAGCAAGCCGTTCTTCCCCCACCAAAGAGACTCACATTGGTTAAATTAAACAGTCGTGTGTAGAAGCTGCAGCTGTCAGCTCTGAACTGCTGCTCTGAGGCTGGAGGGAACAGACGTGGAGAACAGTTATCTCCTGCACTAGCTGCCACAGGCTTGGGCGAGTTATACAGGAAAGCAACAAATACCACTGATTTTCCCATATGGAAAATGAAAATATTATCAACAGCCTGTCTCACTAAATAAATACAGGAAAATCACTGTTAGCATATGGAAATGTCCTTACTGAGTGTCAGATATTCCTAATAACCCCAAAATGAAAGAAAAAATTGCTTAGTGTTAGCCAGAAGTATGTTGGAAGGCAATCTCTCTAAGATATGTTTAGAAGAAAGCTATACTAAAAGACAAAAAAAAAAAAAACCTGAATTGCCAAGAAATAAGTAAAATATTGAAGGACACAAGAATATCCTCACATTGTAGTTCCACTAACCTAAATATCGTGTGGATTCTGCGAATCCAGATATATCTCCCAGAAGCACTGAAATAAGTATACAGACTGGATCATTTTGCATGATATAGATTCATCATGTTAGGTTTCAGCTGAGGCTTGGAGTTTGCGGTTCAGAGACAGAGACCCCAGCACTTCCAGAAACAGCATGCAAGTGTTCTGAGATTCCATTTTGTTCCTCAACAACAGAAAATGTACCTTAGGGAAACGGGCTGTGGCAAACGTGTCATTTGTGTATATGGAAATGGAATTGTGAGCCCGTGCATGGGAATCCATACTTCTATGCTGGCTTTTCCCCCAAACACAGTTTTAACTGATTATCTTGGTAACAAATAGCAAGAATCTTATTTTATGTGTATGGGTATTTTGACTATATGTGTATCTGTGTATCATGTACCTGTTGTTCTTGAAGATCAAAAAGGAGTTAGAGTCCCTGGACCTAGACTTACCTGCAATTATGAACCACAATGTAGGTGCTATGAGTCAAGTCAGGATCTTCTTCTAGAGCAGAAAGTGTTCTTGCTACTGAGCCTTCTCCCTAGTCCCAAAGTTATTTTTTTTATTTTAAGTGCAGAAGGGGCATGAGACCAGTTATCCTCGGAGGTCATCAGATGTAAGCCATGCCAAAAAAGGTTCCCCAGTATAAACCATCTGATGTGAATGCTGGGAGCCTAACTTGGATCCCCTGGAAGACCAGAAAGCCCTCTTAACTGCTGAGCCATCTCCCCAGCTCCATTAGGAATCTTTAAGCAAGGAGTTTTTCTTTCTCCCATTGAGTAAGATAACACAAATATAATCCAAACGCCAAGCTGAAAAATAAGCAGATTCAGGACTTTCTTGAATGAAACCCATTATAGACAGTTGTAAAAATAAATACAGTAAACTCTTCTCCAAAGTTGTCAACTGAAGAATCAAAAGAATCTTTGTTCTACTTTAATCCCTGCCTTATCACCCATCCAAGACTCAGGAAGCACAGAGGAAGAGATGGTGGAAAGACTAGGAGCCAGAGGATGGTGAAATATGCAGCAAACAGAAGTCTTTGGACAGGGTATAACCAATGCACTCAGGAGCTCACCATAGCCATGATTAACTGTAGAAGACAGAAGCATCACGATTGGGCCAATAAACCTTCCATCATTGTTGTAATAGGAGCAGTGGGGCTGAGTCCCAGGCACCCAGCTGCCCACATGGCTAGCTTATGCCCCAAAATAATTACACAGAAACTGTATTCTTTTAAACACCGCTTGGCCCATTATATCTCAGCTAACTCTCGCACCTGGACTAGCCCATTTCTAATAATGTGTGTAGCCCACGAGGTGGCTTACCAGAGAAGATCTTAACCTGCGTCTGTCTGGAGTGGGAGAATCATGGCGACTCACTGACTCAGCTTCTTTCTCCCAGCATTCTGTTCTGTTTTCTCTGCCTACCTAATTTTCTGTCCTCTTAAAGGGCCAAGGCAGTCTCTTTATTTAACCAATGAAATTAACACAAAACAGAAAACTCTCCCCCATCACATCATGGCTGTGAAGGGACCTATGCACCTCCATGATCCTAGAGGGACTATTGGCCATTAACAGTTGTTTGGAGGAAATGTCATTTTCTTTAGTGGTGTAATCATTAATCAGTGGCCCTTGCTTGGGTAAATTAGCAATGTCAAAAAATTAAAAAAAAAGACTCCAATTAAGTTCAGTGTGTCTCAGACAGACAGATAGACACACACACACACACACACACACACACACCAGATGATAGGAGGAGGAGGGCATGCTGGGAAGAGAGGTTTCTTTGGGAAAGGAAAGGAAAAATAAGAAAACAGGACGGTGACTAGAGTGATGGAAGCTCATCAGATAAATACATAAGGCTGTCAACAAAAACATTTTAAAGAAATCCTTGTGCATAAATGGTTGAAAATAAACATCTGCAATTAATATTCTGGGGAGTTTGGTTTCTCTGAGGATGGTAGTGCTACTAACACTAGACAGGGTAAAAGAGGAAGTGCCAGGGGAACTTTTTCTCTGCTGCTTTTGAACTCCGGTGTTTCCTTAGCTTTAACAATAACAAACCAAGTGGGGTACACCTAGTTGTTTCGGGTGAAATAAAAGAATCCCCTTTAAATCGTCAGAAATAACTTGATTCTGTGGTAGTTCGAAACTGCAGTGTGACTGTTCAGTTGGATATTTGGACCGGGAAGAAACAAACTGATTACTGATAGATCCCCCCACCTTGCCTTCAGTCTTAGCTGAGAGGCACACATCACCACCTTTGCCGTTTGACAAGTACACATTATAACCTCTTTGACAGCTCAGTTTCTTAGAAAAGTGATAAAATCTCGTGCGATGGTGATCTCCAGGACTTTTAAAGAAGTGTTGCTCTTCATCTGGCTTGGCTGACATGGAATGGGAAGGAAAATGTTTGTCTCCTTAGCGCCTCCAAGTGGGAACAGAACCCCTAATGTCCTAGAGGGCAGCTTTTGAAGGAGATGTATTTACAACACACAAAAGTAAGACCAAGATGCACCAGCACTCTGACTTTGTCTTTCTAGACTTTGGAGTCTAAAGCAAAACATCTCAGGTAGAGAAAGCCAGAATTAATACCACATTCCGGGGAAGCTCAGTTCTTCCATGTAAATTTCAGTTGCTGGCAGTTTTTCCTGATGGGTTCAGAGTAAGCAGTGATGCGCAGTGTCCTTTCAGGTTCTGCATAGCAAATACATTAAAATTAATATTAGTATTAACCAACTACCCCCTCATCTAATAGCTGACCTCCACCAGGTGGGGAGCCACATGGTGCTGACTCTCAAGGATAAGATCTGGCGGTCCTTCTGCCATGAGTTTGCCCTTTAAAGCTCTTGAGTTATTGCAGCAGATTTTCAGTCAACACTTTTGGTTTGTAAGCCATTTGGAATCTTCACTGTAACAATCAGGCCTTAAACTATTATCACAAATGACCTTGACATGAGCCAGAGGAAAAGAAAAAAACAGTCGGAAAGCAGCAGTGGTGTCTGGATTCCATGTGGCATCAGGTTAGCCACGGAACTGACTCAGTAAGAAACCGAAGGAAATTCTTCCCTGTGAATGGAACCCACAGCATTCTGGTCTAAACAGAAGGACCAATGAGAGCTCCCCAAGATGATCCTACAGTCCTCATGTGCCTTGCTTATGTTGTAGGAGACAGCATTTCAATACGTTTAGGACTACATCTCAATATATTTAGTTAATATTTATACCCCATTAAGTTGTTAGATAGTGTTAGATAGTTAGATCTTAACGTAGTGGTTTGGATGCTCACCTTACTAAACCTGGATGGAGATGGGCGGTCCTTGGACTTCCCACAGGTCAGGGAACCCTGATTGCTCTTCCAGCTGATGAGGGAGAGGGACTTGATCAGGGGAGGGGAGGGAAATGGGAGGCGGTGGCGGGGAGGAGGCAGAAATCCTTAATAAATAAATAAATTAAAAAAATAAATAAATAAAAAGAATGTGCAGCTTTAAAAATGGTTAGAAATCTCATCGTGGGGCATAAATTCTCATTCTGCAAAGAATATAGAGAGAATCAAACATTAGAGAGGCGTATAGACAGCAATGATTTTCATATTCTCAATACAAGGTACCTGAGTTTTTGTTCTCTTCATGAATCTCAGCCCATGGAAATTAACAAGGGAGTTCTTTTCTTGTTTTGGTTTGTGAGTGTGTGTGTGTGTGTGTGTGTGTGTGTGTGTGTGTGTGTGTGCCTTAATCTTTAGTGAATGAGCCATCTCCCATGCCAAGGAATATCTTCACTATGCATAGAAATAGACATTTTAAGAATCAAGAGTCATTTCATGTAAGATCAAGAAATTAAGTAGACGTTGATGCACAATTACACATTTCGCAACAGATAACTTTGGAAGAACTCAGCACCTGCTCACCGTTCATGCTTCTAGGGCAGGAGCTAAGTCTGACCCATGAGCCACCTGCTCGGCACAGGGACTTTGTGGTAGATAAGATACTGCGAAAGTTACTAACTAAGGTTTTACTCTCAAGAAACCTCAGGGTTGGAGTTGGAGAGATGGCTCAGTGGTTAAGAGCCCTGCCTGCTGTTCCAGAGGACCTGAGTCTAATTCCCTGCTCCCACGTGGCAGTTCTCTGTCACTCCAGTTCTAGGGGATCCCATGCCCTCTGTTGGCTTCAGCAGGTACCAGGCACACATGTAGCACACAAAAGTACATGCAGACAAAACACTCATGCACATTAGAAATAGCAATAAATGTTTTCAAAGGGAGAAATCTCTGGGTGTTCTTATCAGAGAAGCAATAAAACTCAAATTTAAATATTGGCCATGTATCCCCAAATTAAATAGATGCACTCTACATGAATTAAGAAATGTCTCTAGGGGCTCAGAGATTAAAAGCACTTGTTGTTCTTCCAGAAGACTTAGATTTAATTCCCAGGACTCACATCTATAACTCCAGTCATCTTCTGATGCTCCCTTCTGACCTCTGTGGCCACCAGGTACACATAGAGTACACACGCATACGTGCAAGTAAAACTCTCATGCACATAAAATAATCAAACAAATTAATCAAAAAGGAAATGTTATTTGATGTTTTGATATGTGTGGTATGATTGACATTAGAACCCCAGTTCTGCACTACCTATTAGAATTATATCTGTCTCTGGGTTAAAATATCAGAATAGTGAAGCTAATAGGTCATAGTAAATAAGTGATAAAAATAAATAGATGAAATTAATATATATATATATATATATATATATATATATATATATATATAACGAAGGTTTGGAGGGACATGTTGATGTGAACTAATAGTTTGCAGATTATGATAGAGTTTCTTTGAATATGGCATTGATATCAAAGTTATTACTTGGGCAAAGCTGACTGGGTCTTCCGCGGCATATAATCACACATTTCTGTCGCTGTTTATTCCTCAGTACACAAACCTGTGTGCTGAAATCAGACAAAAAAAAATAATATGGTTTCCTAAAGTTGCTTTTTTCCTCTCAAATACATCCAGCTGCCACCTCTGAGTTGGTGAGGAGTGGGGCCATGTATTTATATGCCCTAACATGGATTTAGCCCTGCTAGGATTGAAGTTTAAAAGTCAGCTATCTCTCCACACAGAGCAGTGTGATGCACCCCAACTTGGGTCTCTATTAGCAGCAACAGGCCTGGGCAAATGACTGACCCCATAAGCCTCCATTTCTCCAATTGTGAACTGAACATTGTAGTCTCTACATCATAGGGATTATGAGGATTATCATATGCAAAGTAGCCAGTACAGGCCATGTTAAATATATTGCCTGTTGCCATAACTAAACCTTTCCTCAGACCATTGATTCCTATAGAATCTTCAAGACTTAAAATCTATTTGTAAGAACCCATTATAAAAACATCTGTTCTAAGACCATTTAAGAATGACAAGATTTATCCTGAAACTCAGCCTGCAGCTCCTTGAAAACTCATGTGTCCCACGCTCTTAACTCACTCCAGAGTTTATCCTAACACACAAAGGATAGGGTTTTTTTTGCTTGTTTGTTTGCATTTTAATTAATAATAAATGTATTGGAAATTGTAAAAATGAGTAAGGAAGCTTCAGAAACTGCTCCCGTGGAAAAGCAGCCTTCTCCTGCTCTGAGTTAATACACGCGGTCCCCACTGATAGCTCCCAGCATGCACAACGACAGCAAAATCAATAATAAAGTCAAAAGCACAGACAGAGCCATTTTCATGTGGTCAGCAAAGACCTTCCCTGCCATCCAAGAAGTCCTATATTCATCATCCCCTCCCACCATCACTCCGTAGCTCACTCCGTAGCTGCCTTCAGAAAGTTAACTCTGAGCTCTTGCTAAGCTGAGCCCTAGAGAGTGACAAAGACAAATTAATGGGGTCCTCGTGTGCCAAAATAAAGCACGGACCCTGTCACCGCCAATATATGTTAAGTCCATTAAGGTCATTTTTAATGAAGTGAACTTTTCATTGGAAGGCTCTGCCAAACTTGTTGAAGTAAATGAAAGAAAGCTTCGCAGAAATGCAAGATAAACTCATTTCACTCCACTGCAAGCAGAAACGGTCCACACAAAGTATTCTGGGTTTACAAAGCTTTAGATTTTTATCAAAGTCAGGGCTGAGTGGTGTCGACTTAAAATTTCATTGTGGAGTTAAGCTGAGAACCACGGGCGCACAGATAGCTGTCGGCCTCACGGAGTCTTGGGTCCTTTTGGGATATAGTCTTTTAAATAGTCAGAGGGTCTTCCAGGGAAAGCAGGCCCACAAAGTCATGCTCTGTTCACGCAGAGCAGAAGAGCACAGAAAGGTGATCTAAAGTGGTGTCACGTCCTCCTCTGTCATCTGTGAGGACAGTGATTTGGCTCCGCTCCTATTCACTATCTGTGATAGCATATCACTTACCCCCACAATTGCTTTGCATGTGCTGAGTTTTGTAAAGTAAATTCTAACAAAGATAAAGGCTCTCCGTGAGTCCCTGTAACCTCGGATGAGATCCAGAATGTTCCAAGTCCTTCTTTACTGAGTGGATAGATGGCACTATGATAAGGCAGTGTTTGGCCAGAGCGTCATATATAAATTATGAGGTCAGCATCGGTCTCAAAATCCTCTCTTCTATAAAACAGAATTTCCAGTGAGGTTTATGGGAAGGGTGGTTGGCACAGAGTTTAAATGTGCCTCAAGCTACTTGGCTACCCAGCAACCCATCGATATGAAATGAGCCCTGTAGTTATGAAAAATAGCTTACTACCATCAAATAAATGAAACACGAGGCTGTGCACATCCGCTCTCATGCCATAACCCCAGCACTTGGAAGACCGAGGCAGGAAGATTGCCACAAGTTTGAAGCCAGTCTTCACTACCTGGTGTGTTCCAAGTCATCCTGGGTTGCAGTGTAAGACCCTGACTCAAGCAAAGAAAAGGAGGGAAGTGGGAGGTAAAGGAGGGAGAATGTGTCAAATGAATTTTTTATCATGAATTATCCAGGGAGCTGATTATGGTTTTGAAACTAATTCAGATAAAGAGTTGGGCTTAAAAAGGTTCATATTTTCCAGAAGATAAAATCATTTACACCAACAGGAAAGCTTTGAATAATTATGCACAAGAAACATCTGTGTCATCACCACCCCGTTACAAGGAAATGTCTATCTCTTTGGCGTGACACATACCTAGTCAAAGATATTTCAAGTCTGTCTCTCACAGAGTTAGATAAGAAGCTGAATAATGCCAGCGCTTATTGAAAAGTCACTGGTAATCTCTTCTACCCATCCTACAGCGTATCCAACAGTCCCCATCTCCAGTGGTTTGGTGAGCTATGTACATGAACTACATATGCCAATAAGTACCGCTGTCAGCTAAGATTATTCAGTGGTTGATGCTGACAGTGAAAATGGAAAAAGAAGTTAATGAGAGTAAATTAGCATTTCAGGGAATAACAGATAGAACTGCCCTGTCAGTTGGAATTAAGAATTGAAGGAAATTGAAGAGTCAAGATGAACTTGTGAATTGTTCTAACCAGAGGCTAGTAGGAATACCTGCTGTGACAGAGAAGACTGGAAGTTGAATACATTGCTGTGGGGGAAATCAAGAATTCCATCTGTGGGGCCTGGGAAGATGGCTCAGTGGTAAGAGCACTTGCTCTTCAAGCATGAGGACCTGAGTTCAAATGCCCAGCACCCAAGTGAAAAGGTGGGCATGGGTGCCAAGACCTACAATCCCATAACTTGGGGACAGAGACAAGTGGATCATAAGAGCTCACTGTCTAGCCAAGCCAAAATAACAAGCTTCTGGTTCAGATCTCATCTCAAGGCAATAAGGCCGAGAGCAGCAGAGAAAAACAGTCAATACCCTGCTCTTACCTATACATGGACGTGCACCAGCAAGCATCCCCACACAATCATGTTCATATACCACACATGCACACACACACAATGCACACACATACTACACCATGCACACACTCATACACCATACACACATATCACACACACACACCCCATGTACACACATATACACACACATATCACACACACACCCCATGTACACACATATACACACACATATCACATCACATACACACACCATATAGCATACACATCATACATTACACATATACATGTACCATATACACACATCATACACACATACTACACTACATACACACACCATATATACACATACACACTATACATTCACACTCACACATACACACATACCACCTCATACACACATTGTATACCACACACTCATACACACACATTGTACACCACACACACATACACACATATGCATCACACATATACACACCACATCATATACACACACCATATACCACACACACCATACATCACAACATATATACCATACACACACACACACGCATATGCATAAATGCACACACACCATCACACATAGAGAAATCCATTTAAATTGAAGATGCTTTTGGAACATATAAATAGAAATATTAAGAAAAGATAGCAATATGTACTAAAACATATGAAACCTTATCAGCTATGTATGTCATGGCTCGAATTCCCAGTCTGTGTGTTAACTTGGGATGCCGAATGTCCCGATTTCGTCAGGAGTTGGTTAGGATTAACCAACTGACTCGTAAAATGCTTTAAAGCACTGTGCAATTCAGTGTTTGACATAGAAGGGCGAGGTACATTATTTTTTACATTGATTTCTTTAGTTGGGTCGGGATAAGATAGGTCATCAGGTGTGTGTGTGCCCTGGCATGTGTGGGGGGGTCAGAGGACAGCTTGCAGGAGCTAGTTTTCTCCTACTATCTTGCGGGTTACTGGAATTTGATCTCAGGTCACAAGCGCCTTTACGCACTAAGTCATCTCTCTGGCCCTGATTTCGTGTTTTTTTCCCAGTACGATTAATATTAATTTAAACCTTTATTTCAATTCAGTAAATATTATTTGTTCTCTGAAAAGAAAAAGTTCTAAGATTAAATACTTTAAAATTTTTTCCTGATGATAATCACTGAAATTAGGAGTTATTAATAAGTACATTGGAAGCTCTTGTTAGAGCTCTGAGGCATCGCAATCCTTAGGGTTTGGGGACAGATGGACCAGGAAAGGTGACTGAGAAGGTGGTACCCAGAGAAGCAAAGCAGGCTTGGCGTCATTTAAGAAGGAAGCTGTCTTGGTTTCCTTACCTGTTGTGGAATAAAATGTCCTGATAAACGAGCGCTGGGGAAGGGTTATCTCAGCTCCCAGTTCAGTCACCACAGCTCAGTGCTCCTCCTGGGAGATCTCCTCCTGGGAGAAAATCCTTGAAAAGACCATGTCTCTTTATGCCCTCAGATTCTCTTTTACTTCAGGCACTAAGCAGTTTCTGCAAGAAAGCTATTGGAAACTTTGTGCAGATGCCAGCTGCCTCACAAAGAAGCCCAAATGAAAAGTCTCTTTTGTTTATGTTCTAGGATCCGTCAATCTGTTCTCAGTTTTACTGAGACATATCATAGTGTTTATGATGCTCACTCACCTGCAGGCATGGTGTGCAAGGATTCAGAGAAGCTACAAGAAGTGGTTCTGTCGGAGGCCCTGTGGAGGGGGGCCCCTGGGGAGCACTTGGCCTGGAGACCTCCATAGGAGCTGCATCACTAACATGGGATTTGCAGCCCCAGAGGCTATGAGGGGACAGTGCTGGAGAGTCACTCCATAGTTCCATCCACACCTAGTACCCTAGCCAGGGCTATGCGTGTTTAAGTGAGATTCTATTTATCTGGGATGACAGGTTCTGAGAAAATATAGAGCAGCCTCGTGGAGAACTATTCTTTTCAGTAATCCTTTTGAAACTTAAGTTTATTTTTATACCTTGACAGTTTCATATAAATATATAACAGATTCTAGTCCTTTTCACCCCTCTTATCTTGCTTCTTTCTCACTCCTCCCACTGAAGCCCTTCTCAGCAGCATGCACTTAGTGCCATCCTATTTTTGACAAACATGCCAAAAATATACTTTGGAGATCATTTTTTAATTGTTTTATTGAGCTATATATTTTTCTCCACTCCCCTCCCTTCCTCTCCTTTCCCCCTCTACCCATGCCCTTGCTCCCAACAATCCCTATTTACTCAGAAGATCTTGTCTTTTTTTTACTTCCCATGTATATTAGATTCATTTATGTCTCTCTTAGGGTCCTGTTTGTTTTCTAGGTCCTTGAAGATTGTGAATTGTAGGCTGGTTTTTCCTTGCTTTATGTCTAAAAGCTACTCATGAGTAAATGCATATTATATTTGTCTTTCTGGGTCTGGGTTACCTCACTCAATATGATGTTTTCTAGATCCATCCATTTGCCCACAAATTTCAAGATGTCATTAATTTTTTTTCTGCTATGTAATACTCCATTGTGTAAATGTACCATACCTTCTTTATCCATCTTCTTTATGCCCCTTCGGTCAAGGGGCATTTAAGTTGTTTCCAGGTTCTGGCTATGACAAATAATACTGCTATGAACATAGTTGAGCACATATTCTTGTGGTATGATTGAGCATTCTTGGGGTATATACCCAAAAGTGGTATTGATAGGTCTTGAGGAAGGTTGTTTCCTAATTTTCAGAGAAATCGCCCTACTGATATCCAAAGTGACTATACCAGTTTCCACTCCTGCCAGCAATGGAGAAGTATCCCTTTACCCCACATCCTCTCCAGCATAAGTTGTCATCAATGTTTTTTATCTTGGCCATTCTGACAGGTGTAAGATGGAATCTCAGAGTTGTTTTGATTTGCATTTCTCTGATGACTAAGGATATTGAACATTTCTTTAAGTGTCTTTCAGCATTTTAAAATCATCTGTTAAGAGTTCTCTGTTTAGGTCTGTACCCCATTTTTTATTAGATTGTTTGTTCTTTTGATGACATATTTCTTGAGTTCTTTATATATTTTGGAGATCAGCCCTCTTTATGATGTGGAGCTGGTAAAGATCTTTTCCCATTCTGTAGGCTGCCATTTTGTTTTGTTGACTGTGTCCTTTGCTTTACAGAAGCTTCTCAGTTTCAGGAGGTCCCATTTATTAACTGTTGCTCTCAGTGTCTGTGATACTGGGGTTATGTTTAGAAAGTGATCTCCTGTGCCAATGCATTCAAGTGTACTTCCCACTTTCTTTTCTATAAGGTTCAGTGTGGTTTGTTTTATGTTGAGGTCTTTGATCCATTTGGACTTGAGTGTTGTGCATGGTGATAGATATGGGTCTATTTTCATTCTTCTACATGTTGATATCCAGTTATGCCAGCACCATTTGTTAAATATGCTTTCTTTCTTCCATTTTATATTTTTTGCTTCTTTGTCAAAGATCAGGTGCTCATAGATGTGTGGACTGATATCTGGGTCTTCGACTCAATTCCATTGGTCCTCCTGTCTGTTCTTATACTAATACTACACACTTTTCAGAACTGTAGCTCTGTGGTAGAGTTTGAAGTCAGGGATCGCGATGCCTCCAGAAGTTCCTTTATCATGCAGGATTGTTTTGTCTATCCTGGGTTTTTGCTTTCCATATGAAGTTGAGTATTGTTCTTTTGAGGTCTGTGAAGATTTTGATGGGCCTTGCATTGAATCTGTAGATTGCTTTTGGTAAGATTGCCATTTTTTACTATGTTAAATCTACCAACCCAAGAGCATGGGAGGTCTTTTCATATTCTGGTGTCTTCTTCAATTTCTTTCTTCAAAGATTCAAAGTTCTTGTCATTCTTCCACTTGTTTGAGTTACTCCAAGATAGTTTATGATATTTGTGGCTATTGTGAAGGGAGATATTTCTCTGATTTCTTTCTCAGCCCATTTATCATCTGTGTAAAGGAAGGCTACTGATTTTTTTTTATTTAATCTTGTATCCTGCTACATTACTGAAGGTGTTTATGAGTTGTAGAAGTTCCTTGGTAGAATTTTTTGGGGTCACTTATATAAACTATCATATCATCAGCAAATAGTGAGAGTCTGACTTCTTCTATTCTGATTTGTATTCCCTTTATCTCCTTTTGTTGTCTTATTGCTCTAGCTAGAGCCTCAAGTACTAACTGAATAGACATGAAGAGAGTGGAAAACCTTGTCTTGTTCCTGATTTCAGTGGGATCACTTTGAGTTTGTCTCCATTTAGTTTGATGTTGGCTGTTGGCTCGCTGTATATTGCCTTATTATGTTTAGGTATGCTCCTGTATCCCTGCTCTCTCTCTAAGACCTTTATCATGAAGGGATGTTTTATTGTGTCAAAGGCTTTTCCAGCATCCAATAAGATGATTCTGGTTTTTTTTTTCAGTTTGTTTATAGGGTGGATTATGTCGACTGTCAATGGAGATCATTTTTAAAGTAAAACTTCAGATTGTGCAAATGATTTGAAGATTCCTAGGTAAATCAGTTGAGGAGCTGTCTTCCCTTTGTAGCATTCCCTTTGTGGTGTTTCTGCTTAATCTGATTGTTTTGTAAAGGTTTTAAACCGCCTCCCCTCAACTTCATTTGAGACATTAGGGAGCCTCGTGTCAGTTTCCCTGACGTCATGGAGAGGTGGGACAGGAGAAGAGCAGAAACAAGACAAGAGGCTGTCTCTCTGCAGCCTCTCTTTCACCCAGCCGCAGTCCTTTCCCATCCTTTGCCAGTTTCCTTCAATGCACAAAGACCCAGCTTACATTTAAGTCACTGTATCCAGTCCAAAAGCTCTTACTCTCTTACTACCTCGTGTCACCCAAAAGCAAAAGAACAAACTTTTCAAACATATTTAAGTAAATGTGGATAAAAGAAATTTGCAAATGGATGCAAACTCAGTGTGTCTATTGGGCAGTGAAGCCCTAGATCCTACTAGATAATTGATCTGCCTTGTGAAAGGAAAGTCATTTGCATTATCAGCTTTCTGCAACCAGTAGAGTGGAAGAATACCTCAAAGTCGGTGAAAGTCTAAGATAATCAGGAAAGATGTACGGAACAGAGCGTTCCTTTTCCTCTGTGACCCATCTTAAAGCGCTCCATTACTTCCCCCAAGTGCTCTGCTTTATTCCTGCGCCTCCCTTCTCGCTCTGCTGCCACACCACAAATTCCAAACATAAATACGTACCAGAAAGAAGAGGAAGCCACAACCCTATAGACTCACAGCTAAACAATGAACTCAAATTGAAAACTACCAAAAGTAGACGTGTGCAATGTGATTCCCTGAAACTTCCAATATGAATTTTGAAACTTGGACTTATGACTAATAACCATATAAAAATAGCATTCTTCCAGGACTGGAGAGATGATCTTACAGAGAACCCTAATTCAGTTCCCAGTACCCACATGGTTGGTTACAACAGCCTGTAACTCCAGTTCCAGGGATATAATGCCTTAACAAGTACCAGGCACAAACATGTATGCAAGCAAACATTTACACGCATGCATAAAATGAA
The DNA here is from genome assembly GCF_037038515.1 of Microtus pennsylvanicus. Lineage (NCBI taxonomy): Eukaryota > Metazoa > Chordata > Mammalia > Rodentia > Cricetidae > Microtus > Microtus pennsylvanicus. The sequence continues at coordinate 24,139,837 of NC_134591.1, forward strand.
TCTTTTTTTAAAAAATGGCACACTGATAAGGATATCTTTCCACTGACTAATTCTGGTAATTTTTCATTTCTATTACTGTGTGTGCATACATGTGTTCACAAGTGTGTGTACATGCACGCACACACACACACACACACACACACACACACACACACACACACACATGTATGGGTCAGAGGACAGTTTTTGAAAGCTGGTGCCTTCCTCACACCACAGGTTCTGAGGATCAAACCCATGTCCTCAGGCTGGGCCGGTCTTGCTCAGCAAGCACTTTCGCTTCTCAGCCGTCTTCCAGCCCTCATTTAGGGCTCATTTTTGAATCAGAATTGTATATAGGAGAGAAGTGGGAAAGGGGAGATGGGGGAGAGAAAAAGAGAGGGAAGGAGATGGAGAAATTCAAAGTAAGGACAAAAAGGAAAGTTAAGATGTCAGTTTCAGAGCATACCCATAACGCCCCAGCCTCATTTGGACTCATATCTGTAGTGATATACGGCTAATCCATTCAAGCGTTTGCTTGTTTTTACTACTTTGGGGCATGCCCCTAACTTCTTAATAGTTGGTAACAAACTAAAGCACTTAGGGATCTTACAAGTGACTGTGATTGTCACTGCTTTCTGTGACATAAGAGGGATTCGAGTAATAAGTCTAAGTCAGAAGCTCTTTGTTAGTGAGATGAACAGTTAAGCTTGCAATGAAAGGCCAGATCAAAGCCCACTTCATTCATTTTCCGTGCGCGCGCGTGCGTGCGTGCGTGCGTGTGTGTGTGTGTGTGTGTGTGTGTGTGTGTGTGATCTCAGAAACGGGAAAACTATTTATGGAGATCATGTCATCATGTCTGAAGTTCACACCTGTCTTTTGAAGACTTCTCTGGCACACCCATTCTTTATCATTCATCCAGCAGTGCTGCACAAACACAAAGAACTTTTAAAATGACCAAGTTAAGCTTCAGTAAGAACACGGAACTGTTATCCACTGCAGGGCATCCCACTCAGCAAGGGATATTCAGGATGGGACTTCACAACATCACACTTAAGCCTCCTCACTTGCTGCCCTCTCTGGGGCCTTGCTTCCTCCCACTCGTGGCCTGAAACCCCGAGATAATCAATGGACAGCTATAAGATGTAGGAATATGAAGGAATGCTTCCGAAGAAACACAGTCGCCCCTAGAGCCATTTGTACAATCAGATGGTCTTCCTGAAATATAATCTCCTGACTTCAACAAGGGGGGACTGTGTTATGCTTTAACCGTGTGTGCAGCAGAGAAATTGAAATGGCTGCCAAAAGACAGCACCATCTCAAAACCGAATTGTTTTTAATCTGAACCTCATGGGGTCCCAAGGATCGCAGGTTGGGATCTACATCGGTGAAGCTGTTTTTCATTTGATATGACTCTCATTTGGAGAAAAGCAGATGTTTATTTGCCCTTTATTATGAGGGGACAGGGTATTTTATTACTATCAACTCTACCATCCATATAGTCAAAATTCCCACACATATATTTTATGTGCATCTTTACATATTATAGAAATGGATGAGAAGTCTTTTTCATTTAAAAACCCTACTTTCAAAAAGAACTCTTGCTACTGTAGGTCTATTGGGCTTCTGTATCTTTAGGGGTAATATTATTCAGATTCTGCAAAGATACTAAATGTAAAGTCATTCATCTTATAGGCAAAAGGGAGCTGAGGACACAGTTTGTGTGTCATGTCTATTCTAAGACTCACTTTAGAAAATAAAACACAAACAAATACAGCTGGTTACTCTGTGTGTGTGTGTGTGTGTGTGTGTGTGTGTGTGTGTGTGTACCATATATACATATAGAGAGGGGGGGATACCTAGAACTAAATTAAGTTTGGAACTGTATATGAATCTCAGACTGTTTGGCCTCTCTAGCAGACATTATGTTCTTATAACAGCAGCCCACAGGCAAGATCCAGATCCTTCATCATCTCACCCCCTACTCTACCCTTACCCAGTTTCTACAACTAAAGTTTTGTTGGAGGCAGAGATGGGCAGATCTCTGTAAGTTCAAAGCCAGCCTGGTCTACAGGGTGAGTTCCAGGACAGGCCCCAAATCTACAGAGAAACCCTGTCTCAAAAAAACAAAACTAAACAAAAAAAGTTTTGTTGGAACCTAGCCCAACTGATCTACTTATTCACCTCTTCCAACAATGGCTGACTTGAATGTTGCAACACAGACTACACAACATGCAAAATCTAACCTAGCTCTTTATGGGGAAGGCTTGTGGATTCTTCCAGTGTAAGAGTCACAGAAGAAGTCTATTATTATCATGAGAAGAATGCTAGGAGAAGTCCATAGGATGCAATTGGAGTTTTTGCTAACTTACGCTAGAGCACAGGTTCACAGCCTGTGGATCTTGACACTGTGGAGGTTCAACAGGCCTTTACAGGAGTCACCAAAGACCACTGGAAAACACAAATATTTACACTGAAATTCATAACAGTAGCAAAATTACAGTTAGGAAGCAGCAACAAAAATAATTTTATGGTTGAGAGTCATCACAGCATGAGGAACTGTATTAAATGGTCATGGCAGTAGGAAGGTTAAGAGCCACTAATTTAGGACAAAAATAGGTACTACATTTTAAAAAAAAGTATTACTCTTCACTCCTTTGTTAAGTCATCTGTTGCTTTCTTATCTACAAAATGACTTATGCAGACTTCCGTGTTATAAAATCCAGGACTGTGTATTTGTCATGATTCTTATTCCAAGAGTGAGCCAGGTGTCTGTGAATATGCAATAAGAAAATTTGTAACAACAGAATGTGCAATAGGTGATTTTAATAATAGATTCTGTTTTATATTTCAAAAGTGTTCAGACAGGTGGCATTATTTAAAGGAGGAAGACATTGAAATATTTTGGGAATACTATTTGCCCATATGTCACTATACTAGAAGATACAGAAGCCAAATATGATATTGGGGTAAAACTTTTTGGGGACCATCCTGAGTAGCCATTCTATTTACCATTCTGGTGGGATGGCTCTTCCAGGATAATCAGAGGGAGACTCTTTTGGAAGGGTCATTTACCCTGCCTCCAAAAAGTGTATGTGCCTTGGGCAAGGACACTCCTCTGGGGCAGACTGATCACTTCTGTCCCACAGAAGGCCAACCTCAGACTCAGGAAGTGTCTTGGTTGTATCAACAATGGGTTGGTTTGCTGTTCGAGTTTCAGTTTCCCTGAACTAGCCATGAGCTGTTTTAATGCTGTAATATTCTTATTGGTTCCTTTTCTGCCAAAGTCCTGGTGAAGAAGCCTAGTTTTGCTGCCTTGCCGACATGCCTCCCTGTGAGAAAGCAGAGGATCATGGGGGTGGGGAGGAGGTCATTAGCCCAAAGTTCGTTCTCCAAATTATTATACTAGCTTTTCAGAGAATGTTAATGGATCCCTCCGGGCTTTTTCCCTTAGGACCTCTCAAGGCCACTGAAGTTATGGCTATGGTTGATTAATGAAGAGCAAAAGCTTTTGGGGAATTTGGATATTTTCATACACTCTAAAGAAAGTCGGGGGGGGGGGGGAGCCCTTACTAGTATCGCTTTTTTCCAAGGGTGGGGGTGGAGGAGGCGGACCAAACTTGTATGACTGCCGAGTCTCTTGTTTACTGTAACATGCCTGTGGCTTTCAATCTGAGCATGGTTTTCTATGTGATATAAAAAGACATGGAGTTCAGACTGATTCAAAGAATGTGCGAGGAACAAGGCAGCGCCATTCTTGGAAGCTTTAAAAAAAATCCCTCTTTGTGCATAAAAATAAATCCTGGGAAGTACACTGAATCTGAGCAAGGAAAGTAGAAGATACGTGTTCCAAACTAAGAGAAAACTCTTCCTGGATGTCTCCAGGGGCTCGTTTTGTTATCGTCTTTTAGTATCAGTATTAGCCTAGTGTAAGAAGTGCCAGCATCCTGCAACAGGCCCAAGAGCTGGGATTTAGAGCGAGGAGGAGCCCCACCAATGTCCCGTGGCCACGAGGGGTGCAGAGCAGTGAGCAAGCAGGTGGTCCGTGATTGGAATGTCTCGCAGCTGGGAGTTCACATGACACTCTGGGAACACGCTCCAGCCAGCTCATGAGCTAACGTGAAGCTGCCAGCCCAGGACGGGGTGGAGGATCCCGAGCACATCCTGACATCCTGGTCCAGCTCTGGGGAGCGGAGGCAGGTGCGATGCAGCCCCTCACAGCCCCCATGGCCTCCTGCCTGGGGCTTCTCATCCTGTCGTCTTGTTTCCTTATCAACTGCAGGTTCATTCCAGAAGCTTGGTCGGCCTGTACTGTCACCTGCGGTGTGGGAACCCAGGTGCGAATAGTCAGATGCCAGGTGCTCCTGTCTTTCTCTCAGTCCGTGGCTGACCTGCCTGTGGATGAATGCGAAGGGCCCAAGCCCGCCTCCCAGCGTGCCTGTTACGCGGGACCCTGCAATGGGGAAATTCCGGAGTTTAATCCAGATAATGCAGACGGACTCTTGGAAGGCTTGCAGGACCTGGACGAGCTGTATGACTGGGAATATGAGGGCTTCACCAAGTGCTCCGAGTCGTGTGGCGGAGGTAAGGAGGGGACCCCAGATCAGTCTACCATCTTCTGGGTTTCTTCTCTCCCTAAGTGCAACTGTGTCAAATGGCTGTCCTAGTCCAAGAATGATAAGTGAAGAAAGGAGAGGCCGCCGTTCTAAATATAAAATATCCCGAAGGAAACCTTGGTGGATTTCTTTTGTCCCAAGTGGCTCTCCCAGTCAGTTGTGAGCAGCCAGCATAACTGATGCCTGTCTTGCAGCTGTCGTTCCAAGGTTATATTCTCAACGCCCAGTCTTGTTTGTCTGTGCCTTTTCCTCCGTGCGTTTGGGGTGAAAGGAAACCCCACTTCAGCACATCCTACTGTTCTCAAGAACACAAAGAGAGACCCAGAAATTGATTTGGCTCCTTTTCCAAGTGAAGGAGGGTGTATAAAGACAGTGAACGTCATGCGCAACCGGCACTAGGGGAACAAGAGAACAAGGAGCAAAAGCAGCCCCCGCTCTGTTCTGTAAGAGGGAAACCAGGTTGCAGGGAAGTCGGGGGACTCTCTCCATCCCTCACAGCTAGTAACGATAGCACTGGGCCCAGGCCAAGGCTTCTGGTTTCTGTCCTCACCCAGTCTCTCCATCATACCATACCTCTCTACACTCATGCAGAATCCCTGAAGCTTTCTCATTGTGGGTATTAGTTAATGTCAAATGTTTACATATATTTTCACCTGGCTCCCTTGGGTATATTCCATGATGATCTAGAAATAGTTTCCGTGATGTTTGCGTTAACGTATTAATGGTGACCAATAACCGTACATATTTATGGAGCAGTGAATGATTTGCTGTATATATGGAAGGAAGATTAAAACCAAGCTACTTAATCTCCTCAGTGATTCTTGAGGGGAGCCAGGGAAGTATGTGTGGTTGCATTAATCCATATGGGTGTGTGTAGAAGAACCAGAACATGACGCCCAGGGTCTTCGTGGATTACTCCTCCCTACAGACTTTCTCAGAAGCAGGAGTGTACTGTTTCAGACTGGGGAGCAAGTCCCTGAGGTCCTGACGCCTCTGCAGCCCCTGTGCTGGAATTTCAGGTGCAGGCTGCCATCCTTGGCATTGTAGTGAGTGGCAGTGATCAGAACATATGAATGTCCATCTTACACAGAAACACTTTACACAATGGAGTCATCTGCCAGCCCTGTTATGGATTCTTTATTTAGAATATTATGGAAAGGAATGTGCTAGGAAAATCAATTAATTCTTTAAGATTATGATATGCTTTGTCATCATGGACAAATACATTGCCATTGCAACTCCTGTTTACGTCATTTTTTGACTGGTGGTAGGTTGCGGGCTGATTTCCCACCAAAGTCTTAGGGGCTCCTCATGCCCAGTGAAGATTTGACTTAACCAGTGGGAAAAAAAATAGTCAAATAGCTTCCCAAAACTGTTTTCTAAGCCATGACATTTGGGAAACTCTTTTAAAGGCATCTTTTGTTCTGGCTGAGAATGTAAGAATAAATGTGGCCACATTGTCCATTCACACGGAGCTGAAAAGGCCTGAACTCTGCTAGCAAAGAATGCACTTCTCTCTAGCAGTTCTTTCTAAACATTTAATAGTTCTGACCTCAAGGTTCGTGTTTGTATGCACATCTTCCAATTTCAGGCCCTGGAATTGCTGGAGTGTTTTAATGGAGAGCCCTGCTATTTTAAAATCAAAACTCTTCCAGATGACTCTAGGGGACAGAGTCCTGAAACACAGCTAATGCGCCGTGTTCGCTTGGTGTGGGTCTCTCACTTTGAGGACATCCTTTCTTTCATGCCTGATGAGAGAGCCGTGTTAAATAAACCTCGTTGATCTCTGAACCCCTACAGGACCCAAGAGGCCAGGGGAGAGGCTGGATGCAGCTGGTGACCACCATTGCTTCTTTTGTTTTTTGTTTTGTTTGTGAGACTGGGTATCACCCTGTAACCCAGACTGGTCTTGAACTTGTGGAATCCTCAACCACAGCCTCCCGAATGCACTCGTATTACAAGCATGCACTACCATACCCAATTGCTCCTCTTAAATGTAATGAGTGACTCTGAATTCCAGTGGTTGTGCTTTTAGCCCAGCTTTCTATGATCATCTACACTGAATGTTCATTATATAAACTCAAAAACAAATGTGTTTGGAAACACACCATGCTTTCTCTGGTGTGGTTCTCAGTTACAAGTAAAGCCTGGAATTTTATGAGAAGGTGGAAAAATAGATGCAGTAATGGGATATAAAACTAACCAGATACCCTTCTCTTTAAGAATCTAACTCTTCTATTGACTAACTAGGAGTTTAAAATTGAGTTTTTAGGGTACATGTGCAATATATTAATTTTAAGAATTTTCAGCCAAAACCAAGATTTGGATGTTTGATATACAATTGATCCCTACCTATAAGAACTAAAAGGTTTTGTATGACACAAACTGTTCTTCATTTATACCCAAGAGAGGATCAAGTTACTAAAATTTCTTAGGTCTTCAACTGTCAGCACCTAAGCACAATGTGCCAAGGTAATATATTTACACCTATATAAGAGTTAAAGAGTTAAAAATTCTAAAGTGACAAAACTATGATTAGGTCATGTGATCCATATGATGCCCAGATGCACTAACAAATCACTTCACTATACGGTGCCACGCACTGCGCCCCCATGTTTGCGCTCTGTGCGCTGGCACCCAGTTCGCAAGCTTTGGGCAAGGGGGCTGGAGGTTAAAATACACAGACACGCACAGACAGAGAGACAGCGACACAGGTCATCCTTGAATTCCCCAAGAATGCCCCCTTTATTGTGTTCAGGGGTAGATTATATAGAGATAGCCATGCCCCAGCCAAACCCACCAGAAACCACTCTCCTGCCATCAGGAACTCCTGAAGGTCTCGTGCTCAGAGCAGCTGTAGGCACTCAGATCAGGGGATTACAAGAAATTGAGGATCTGGGGTCTCACTGCTCCCAACAATACGGGATATGTATGTTTTCAAGTCACTGTTTGACAGTGATATCTTGCTGTATTATCAACTTTGATCTTTCACCAAAATAAAAACCACGAGATTATATATATTTTTAGTCATTTTTGCTGAAATAAACCTAAAATATGCAAGATTAAAAGATAGCTTTTAAATCATTTGGAATAATAGAGTCAGTCAGGCTAATTTTATTGTTTCTTTTTTTTTTTTTTTTTTTTTTTGGTTTTTCGAGACAGGGTTTCTCTGTGGTTTTGAAGCCTGTTCTGGAACTAGCTCTTGTAGACCAGGTTGGTCTCGAACTCACAGAGATCTGCCTGCCTCTGCCTCCCGAGTGCTGGGATTAAAGGCGTGCGCCACCACCGCCCGGCTAATTTTATTGTTTCTATAATCTCAAGATGACATTGGATATAACAAAGGAAATCTTTCACCTAGCAGAAGTAGTAACCAGAAGGAATTAGCCAGTACTTTCAACCCCTGGTTGATGACTGAGGTTCACTGGGTTGTCATCAATATCACACAACAATCATACTATTCAGGGAAATACAAACACAGAAATCCCACTCTCTTAAAGACAAAAGTCTTCAGACCTGTAAATGGTATCCTAGCATCCCCCACTTTTCCCCATCCTGTGCTTCCCTATGTGCAGACTGGTAGATGTGGTCCAGGAGAACCTGAGCAGCACTGCCGTATTGACTTCCTAGATGGCAGGTCAACTTTAGAGTCTATTTTGGAAGAATGTGGTACTGACTTTGGCAGAATTTAGGGTGAAGCCTTGGACCTATGGCTTCTTTCCTCACACTCTTTTCTTCTTTTGACAGAAGAAGAAAACCCAGAATCAGAATATACTATGCTTACCCACAGGTTCTCCATTGCTTTTATAATGTTAGTTTCAGGAGACTGGAGAGACAGTTCAGTGAGTGAGTTTGCTATGTGAACATGAGGGTACAAGTTCAGATCCCACTAGCATATAAATAGCCAGGTGGGGTCAAGTAACTGCATGCCTGTCACATCAGAACTGTGGAGTGAGGGGACAGGATTGCTGGGGCTTACTGAGAGATAGCCTGGTGTAGGAGGTCTTTCTTGATTTGTGTTGCTTTCATTGGTTAAATAAAGGAACTGCCTTGGCCTTTTGATAGGGCAGTACTTAGACAGGAAGACAGAACTGAATGCTGGGAGGAGAAAGGCAGTCAGGGAGAGCTGCCATGAAGTTGCCAGGTCAGAGACCCTGAATCTTTCCTGGTAAGCCATGACCTCACGGTGACACACAGATTAAAGGAAATGGTTTAGATCAGGATGTGAGAGTTAGCCAAGAAGAGGCTAGCTATAATGGGCCAGGCAGTAATTAAATTAATACAATTTCTTTGTGGTTATTTCGGGGGTTAAGCTAGCCAGGCACCTGGGACAAACAAAAGGACCCACACTTCTTCATACTGCAATAGCCTAGCTACAGGCTCAGCGAGGGACCCTGTTTCAGAGATATGGGGCAGAGAATGATGGGGCAAAACACCCCCTCATCTAGCCTCTGCATTATATGCATGAGCAAACCCAAGTGTGCACAGCACACACACACACACTCACTCACTACACTTCACACATGCACAAGCGTACATAACATATGGATATATATTTGGGTTCAGGATTCTGTTATTTATTCTACATTTTTGTACAGTTCTACAGTTTCGCCTTCCTCCCAATACCAGGAATACAGAGAGCACAAAGAGTCCTTTCCATTCTTTCCACATTCCTCCTATCAGGGCCGCACCACTCCATGGTCCTTTCTTCCAGCCATCCCATCCTCCCCTTTCAATCTCAATTTCCCTCTGTGTTTAGATCACCCTGCTCATTAGTCATTGATATATCCAACCTAGAAAAAACGAGCTATGTTTGATCACAGGATTGGCCCATGCAGTCTGACTAAGAATGCCCAGGCAACTGACCGCATGGCTAAAGAGACTTAACACACAGTATCGTAGAGCGTAGCACATTGTTTTGTACCTAAGATTAAAAACTTAGTAACTCAGGAGTGCTTCTTGATCTCAGCCTGGGGCTACCCCATAGGTGCTTTTGATCTGTGATGATTCATGCTCTGCAGTAGTATATATTTGGGATTTAGAAAGCCAAGGGAGGAGATTACTGAGATCCTGCAGAAACCCTGCCTTTTCTACCCCACTCCTTGCCATCTTGGAAGGGCTTAAGTTCTATAAACAGAGAGTTCTCCGAGTAGAAACAAATTCCAGCCCTTATACACCTAACACAGGCACTGTCAAGAAAGGCAGATGACAAGCTCTCCGATCACTGGCTGCATCAGAGTTCCTGGAGAGCAACACAGTGGAGGAAGGCTAACCACAGCCCGGATAAAGCCGAAAGATGTGGTCTAGGGCTCTCAAATGCTATCAAGCAGACAAGCTAGTAGAAAATGTCTTCCTCATTATCAGGTTAGCAAACCAAGCGCTGGATTTCTCATGGCATCCTCACACATGGCATTCCCCTCTGCTCTTAACCTTCCCTCTCCTTCCTTTCCCCACCCCTCCCCTTCCAGCTGGTTCCCTTTCTCCCTTCAGCTGGTCCCCTTTGGACTTTGATGTTACATGTAACCCATTACTCTACTTCTCTTCCCTCTTAAAAGTTATTTCTCCCCTTCTGTAATCCCCTCCCTAGCTTGAAACCCATATATGTATATGTATGTATGTATATATGTGCGTGTGTGTATATATATGTGTGTGTGTATATATACATATATTTTATACATATACATATATATTTGCCTGTATATGTAGATACACATGCACACACATGTGTATGCATATGTGTGTACAAATTCCACACATGTGAGAAAAGTCCATGATTTCAGAAACTGATTTATTTCATTTAACGTAATGATTTCCAATTGCAGCCATTTTCCCACAAATACAATGATTTTCTTTTTCTTTATGGCTGTCTAAAATTCCATCGTGTATCTGCAACACATTTTCTTTAGCTGTCTGTTGATTAATATCTAATCTGATTCCACTTCCTGGTTATTACGAACAGGGCAGCTATAAACATTGAATATGCAAGTGTCTCTATGGTATGCCTAACTACAGTCCTCTGGTTACACACCCCACAGTGACACAGCTGGATAATGTTTTGATTTTCAGTGTTTTAGGGAACCTCCATACTCTTTTCCATAGTGGGTGTACAAGTTTTCACTCCCACCAGCAGTGAATGAAGGTCCCTTGTTCTCCACATCTCCATCAGCTTTTGTTGCCATTGATTTCCTGATGATATACGTCCTGATTGGAGTAAGATAGGAACAGTTAGCAGTTCAAATATGCATTTCCAATGGCTAAGGATGTTTAACATTTTTCAAGTATTTATTGGCCATTTGTATTTCTTCTCCTCCTCCTCCTCCTTTGCTGTGAATGGTGTGTGCGGATGTGTGGATGCTTGTGTACCGTGTGTGTGAGCTGAGGCATGTAAGTGATGTGGCGTGCACGCAGGGGTCAGAAGATGACTTGAGCTGGTTCTTGCCTTCCATCCTTTCTTCTGTCACTATACTGTGGAATCCCACCCAACTGTCTTGCAAAGCTTCCAGAAATTTTCCTGTCTCCATTTCCCATTTACATAGCCACAGGGATCTTAACCCGAGTCATCAGACCTCCAGGGCAAGCCCTTTTAAGCATCAAGCTGTCTCTCCAGCCATGTTTCTTTTATTGAGAACTGTCCATCCAGTTCACTGGCCCATTTGTTGACTGGATTTTAGCTTTCCTTGTGCTTACTTTTTGCAATTCTCTGTTTATCTTTAATATTAATTCGTGTCTGGCACACAGTTTTCCAGGATGGTTTTCTCTCCTATAGGCTGTTTGTTCATGCTGAAGAGTGTTTCCTTTGCTCTGCAGAAGCATCTTGGTTTACTGTAATCCCACTTAGCAATTCTGGGAATTAGTCCATGTGTCACTGGAAAGCCATTCAGATGTTCTTGCCTACACCTTTGTCTTGAAGTATTTTACCTTTATGCTTTCTCATCCTACACTAAGGTCTTTGATCCGTTTTAAATGACTTTCATGCAGAAGTAGAAGTATAGTCTGGGTTCGTTCTTCCACACATGCAAATCTAGTTTTTCCAAACACAACTTAAGAGGCTGTCTTGTCTCAAATGTGTGATTGTTATACCTTTGCCAAAAGTCAGGTTGCTATAACCTTGTGAGCTTATTTCTGGGTCCTCCGTTCTATTCTATGGGATGTGCAAAGCTGATGTTGTTGGTATATAATTGGAGATTGGGTATTAGGACAGTGTTGCTCTTCTGCTAAGGACGATGTTAGCCATTAAGGCCTTCGGTACTTGCATATGACCCCTCCGATTGTCTTTTCTACTTCTGTGAAGATTGTCACTGGAAGTTTGATAGGAATCGCATTGACTGTAGACCACCTAATACAGCCATTTTTACAACATTAAATCTGTTTATCCCTGAGTATGTTGCTTCCAGTTGCTTTTTCAGTTTCTTTTTCCCACAACTTAAGCACTTTCCTGTGGAGGTTTTATTCACCTGTTAAGTTAAATTTATTCCTAGGTATTTTGCTTCTTGTGAAAGCTGTTGTGAGTGTGATTTAGAGAAACAATTCTAGCGTAACAAGTTCTAGATTCTGCATAGGACATTAGTGTGGTTGCTGATTTCATCACTGTGACATAGACCATAGAAACATTTTCAATGAGAAAAAAAATGTTGCTTTGGCTCACAGTTTACAGGGATTCCAGTCCATAGTTAGAATCCTTCTCTGATAAATACCTGTGGTTGGTTGGAACATCATGCTGCAGGACCATGTGGAAAATAAAATGTATTCAGATCATCCTCATTGTGAAGGACAGAGATCATTTGGCTAATCTATCGTTCCAGGGCATATTTCCAGTGACTCGCTTTCTTCCCTAGACCTGGCCATCATACTATGATTCTACCAAGGGTATTCATTGATTAGTCCAGAAAGTTGTGCTGTTTGGACTTTTTATTGGTTTGGGGTTTATTGTTGTTGTTGTTTGGTAGTGGTGATGGTGGGTGTTTTGTTTTGTTTGTTTTGTTTTTGAGACAGGGTCCCCCTCTGTTGCCAGTGTTGGCCCAGAACTCATATAGCTCCTACTCTGTAGCAGCCTGGCCTCACTCTAGTGGCAGCCCTCCTTCCTTTCCTTCCTAGGTTCCGGGACTATAGGTGTGAGCTGTCACATCCAACAAGGTTATAGATGATCTGTTTGATCTTGGTTACCATGTCATGCAGCACTGCTTCTGCATTAGGTTACCACATTTTGGCATCGGCGACTCTATGGCAAGGTGGCATTTGTAAAGTATTTCAACAGCATTGGCAGCAGTCTCAGGATTCAATCCCTTCCCCTTCAACTGGCAACTGAACTCCCAACTCATGAGCCTTCAGGGGATAGCTCAGATTAAAACCATAGCAGTAAGCTGCGTGTAGTGGCTTGCCATCATGGCTTTAACAATCCTATACCATCCCCATGGGAAATCACAGACGGTAGGAACAGTATCTTGTGATGTGTTTTGTTATGTCGTCATATCGTGAATTTCCAGATTTGGAGATCTGCCCACAGTTGGCATTACAGAATATAATAGAATGATTTGAATACCCATAAATCTTAATGCTCTGCCCCAAACTGGCTGATTTGAATTAAAGAAAATTTGGAAGCTATAAAAACTTAGGGAGAAAGAAAGAAAATGCTGAAATGCCATGTCAGCCACATGACAAATACCACAATCTATTAAAGACAAAAATAATGTCTTGGAAGGAAGGAAATCAATTTGGATTCGGTTTTCTAATATCACTTTTTTAAATGATGGCCTTGCTTGATGACCTAGGTCAATCTAACATTGAGAACATTCTCTTGCTTGAGAGACTTGGGGAGACCAAGGGTAGAGTAGGAGAGAACTAGCAAGCAGTAGGTGCTTGTACTGTGTTAGTTATCATTCAGCAATACAGAAGAGAAAGGAGTGGGTACCCATCTCAGCAATAACTGCACACAAAGTTTTAAGCACAGATAAACATCTTTAGAAGTGGGTGTCTTTGCATATATAATTGTATACGGCTGAAAACAAATTAGCAATAATGTCTTGTCTCGCCACTACCCTTAAACTAAACGCTGCTGAAATGATTCCAGACAAATGTCTGGGTTATTTCTGAAGATCTCCAGGGAAGCAGATATGACAGCCTCTTGGTATTTTTAAATTTTAATGCTGTCAGTGAGTTCTTAGAACTTCAGATACACTCAGCTCCACCATTCAGCAACTGCATGACCTCGGGCAAGTATTTTCATGCTTCTAAGCTTCAGTTCGCATTTCTGTAAAACTGGAGTTTTAACATACTGTTTGCCACATAGAATTGTAGAGAGAATAGAGTGTTGTATGCTAAGGACTGAGATACACAGCACCTGAGCCCTAATGGACACTGTAGATGTTAGATGTTATGACTCCAGGCAACAAAATAAGATGTCTGCTCAAAGGACTCATTAAAGTGTGTCTGTGTTCCGTGCGAGTTTTCTACCAAGTAACCTCTGTTAGTCACTGCTCAAAACACTACACTAGCACCATCTAGGGTGTGCAGGTGTCTCTGGGGATATTGTTTTCAATAACTATAGTCACTGTTTATCTTATGTGTTGGTTCAACTATCAAAGTAGGTCACTGAAGAAATTAAATAGAATTAAAACAAAGCCAGCCAAAAACAGAGTAGCCTACAGAATTCTGGATTCTGAAATATGATATCATATGTCACTTCCAATCATAGCAATATCCCTTTCATTAAAGTATAATGTGTTTGGTCTTGGGTCCCTAAGGTTCTCATTTTATTTGTTGGTTGGTTGGTATCTACCCTGTTCTCTGTTTTGCTTCTTCTACACTAAAACATCATGTTTTACCATTAGAGGCTATATAGCCTGGTAACATTTTTAAAATGTTTTTTGACATTAAAATATAATTATTATTTACCCTTCCATTTCCTCCCTCCAACTTTTACACACATACACACACACAAGTGTGTGTGTGTTCATAAATATATAAATATAACCTGCTCAGTTCATGTAAAGTAACTTGTTTGTTTATGATTTCAGGGCTGAATACCACTTGTTATTAGTTCACTGGGGGTTCTTCCCTAGGGAAAACTATTTCTCTTGCTCTCAGTATTCCTTAGTTACCTGTACTTCTTCTCTAGGGTTGAGAACCCATCAGATTTACTCCCTTTGTATTAGCAAGTCTATTGGCGCCACTCTTGTTCAGGTAAAGTTTAGGCAGGTGGATAAGACTTCATGGATGCAGCTTCTCTGAGATTTCTAGGCAACAACATCTCGCAGCAAGCTTCCTGTTCCTCTGGCTTTTATAATCTTCTTGTCCCCTCTTCTGCTATGATTCTTGAGCCTTGGGTACAGGAGATGTGTGACAGATGTATCAGTCTGGGCTGGGCACCCCGGAGTCACTTGTTGTCGTCTGTATTTTGATTGGTTGTTTCTCTGTAATGATCTTCATCTATTGCAAAGATTCATTTCTTTGATGAGGGGTGAGGCCTATACCTATCCGTGGGTATAAGGATAACTATTTAGGATGAAGTTAGGAAATATGTGGTTTGGTAAAGTGACAGCAATGGGTTCTCTACTATAATCTGTGATTTCACTAACCCTGGATTGTTGACTGGGTTTTCCAGTACCAAGCATGACTGCACTCCTGTTGTACGGGCCTTGAGTCCAATTGTAAAGCCCTTGGTCACCACTGCTGTATGTGTGCCATATTGCACTCCTGGACTTATCACGCTGTGCTGGTCATTGTTTTGGTTATGAACATCATAACTAGGTAGGATTATTGGTTGCTTCCCTCCCTTTGAAACTTGCATAGTCCCTTCTGTTACCATAGAAACTAGTCCTTAGGGAGGAGGCTTTCAGGTCAGAAAGAGCTCAATCATCTTGGTCATGTGTCCAAACTACATGTTGTCTTCAGCCTCTGAGAGGCAACCAAGTGTATCAGCAACAGCCTAGGTTTGAGGAGTCTCTTAAACAACCCTGAGCAACAATTCAAAATGAGGTGTTTGGATTTTTGTAGGTAGTCTATGGATCTTGAGGGAAGCATTGTCAGCCCAAATGAGAATTTTCCATTTAAACTATATATGTATATACATATTCATATGTGTTAAATATAATTTTAGGTAGATAATAACACTTCCTTATGACCTTTTTCAGAATCCTTATTTTATCTTCATTCTTCCTTTTCTGTATTAATCTCCCTCCTTTCTAATTAAAGCCCCCCAATTTTCTACCTTCTCCTTAAATCACTTGCACCCTGCTGTTCCTCCTTCTACTTCTCCCCCAACCTTCTACTATGACAGTGATCCTTTTTGACTTTCCTGGTTCCTACAGTTACTCCAAGTTATATACTCACATCTGAAGATCTGAAACTAGGAATTACAGATGAAAGAAAACATGCTATGTTCTTTTCCGGGTCAAGGTTACCCTCCTCAAGAAGTATTAATGAGAGAGGTCCTAGACTCACGAGTTCCTGCTTTCAGGTGGAATAATTACTCTTACAAAGTTGTGGTGCCTGAGTTCAAAGTCAGGGCCTTGTTCATGCTAAGCAATCACCCAACCACCGAGCTGCACACCCGGCCCTAGATCGAGTGATGCTTGACAAGATTGGCAGCGCTGGGCTTCCAACTGTAGCCCCTTGTGTGCAGTGAGAGTCCCACCCCTCAGAGGCCTCCCACCGGCTGCCTGTCTACACTTCATCACCCGAACACACACCCACTCTGCACTCTGGTCTGACAGTGTGATTTGTACCCAGGTGTCCAGGAGGCTGTGGTGAGCTGCCTGAACAAACAGACCAGGGAGCTTGCTGATGAGAAGCTGTGCGTGACCAGCCGACGGCCCCCACAGCTCCTGAAGTCCTGCAATTTGGATCCCTGCCCAGCAAGGTAAGGGATGTGTTGGCGCCCTTGCCAACCGTGAGCGTATGTTGAACTGGGTGCATCTCTCTATGGGCAACACAGGAACACTTATTGTTACCCAGTGTTTTGAAAACCAATTAGTAGTCAGTTCAAACTTTCTAGTCAAATCCACTTAAATTTAATTGAAAGCAGGGCCCTGGAATTTTAGCCCAATCAGTGGTCATATAGTCCAGAGGCTCCATACGCTAAGCAAATTTATGGCATGGCTGTTATGCACATGCAGTATTCTGCTGCTTGCCCCTGAAGTGAAAATGAACTGACATAGACTTCATGATCTACGCTGCCTCTTAGCCTGTGTCCTAAGCCCTCACACCGCAGTAATAAGCTGACATTCAAATTACAGAGTGTACGGTACTAAAGCATCTGGGTGGTATGACTGACCCACTGTGAAATCTGCATGCACACAGCGTGCAGATTTGTTCTAGAATGCACTGGAGCATGTGTGTATCATTCCATATGCGTAAAATCAATTAGAGCATTTCATTGTTCAGCCTTGCCTGCATCTCATTATCACCCAACCTTGAGTCTTCACTAATCAATCCAATCATTGCTTTGGTCCACACAATTTTATGGTGTCTCAAGAAATTTGCCTTTTAGATACTTTTTCTTTTTTTTGGAGCAAACCCTCTGTACAATTCCGGTTTGGAAGGGATATGTTTGAGGCACTAAAGCCAGACTTTCAAATCTACAGCTGCGTTGAGGAATGTCACTGGATAAGGTCATGTCCTAGATATGAAAGGAATGTTGCTTCTGAATATTTCCCATTTCTATGCAAAACACATCATATAGGAGTCGCTATATTGTTTTCAGGTGCTAACGGGAGTTTGCTAGTAAAGCCTGTGTGTTGATAATCTTCCTTCTCAGACAGCTCCAGAAGTTTCCTTTCATTGGGACTTAAAGGAGACAGATTCAGAACTTCTCCAATCACATGGCGCAGCTCCATGGTGACCTTCTGGTCACCAAAGTTGTTCCATGTATTGATCTGAATGGCAAGACTGGGCTTTCACCTTCAAATATAGAGGCGGATATGGTCCCCAGCACCACGTCCTCCTAGGCGGCAGTCAGCCACCTACCTGGAGCAGCTCTCCACTCGTCAGAACAAAAGCAAGGAAAACTAGAGAGTCAAGGGCTAGACAAAGAATCAGACAAGAGAGAAGCTAGATCCAGCTTGTGAAACCCCATACAAGGCTATATCAGAGCTGCTATAGGCATGTGTGTCTGCCACAACTAGTCTCTCGTCTGTCTAAACCTCCCGGCTGTTCATGTGTGTGACCCCATGGCTTTACTTGGTTAGAAAAGTATGCAAACTCCTCTACTTAGTGACAGTGTTCCATATTAAAAGAAGCCTGCAAGACCCTTGGCTAGAAAGCTAACAGGCCAGGGTCTCTTCCTGCCAGCCACCAAATAGCTGTGTGACCTTGAACAAGGTAAGTGCTCTTTCTGTCCCCCCAACTACAAAATGAAATTATTGGACAAGATACCATGCGGTTGCCGTGCTGTGTGCAAATATCCCATGAGAATTCATTATTCCACAGGCAGACATTTCGCACAGCTACCAGCCCTTCTGTGTGTAACAACTGATGTTGTTTATGTTGCTCATTTTAGCACATTCCAATGCTGTGGTGGGCCAAGGCAAAGCCAGGGAGTCAGTTCTCGGACTGGGTGGAAATCGCTGACATGTGTAACCACTGAATCTATTCTTTCTCTGAGCAGAAAATAATAATAATAACAAATAATATACAAGAATGCTTTCTCATTCTCAAAGAGCTCACTAAGGTTAATTTAGATAAGGTTGCTTTATCCCTGGTCCTTTTTAGTTGGTTCTCCTGCGGACTATTTCAGGGTACCTTCAGAGCAATCCCCTCTTCCCAGTCTCCTTGGGGTAAGATTATACACATGTGTGGTAAAGGGGTAGCCATGTGCCTTTCTCCCCTACATCTAGTCGGGGGTTATTTACATCTTCAGTTCACCATTCTTCAGCAGGCTTCTGCGGTCCCTGGTTTTCTTTATTTGCTTGATTGCTTGCTTGTTTTTGTGTATCTTATGATGGACACAAACTTTCGACAATCTTTTATTCCCTTGGCCTTTGATAAACTCCACATGCTTTCTGGGGGAAAAAGAAAACCATAGCATGTCTATACCACATACAGAAATGCTTCACGCTTTTGCTAGGGTCTGTGAGGAGATACTGGGTTAAGATAAGCACTCTCCTCTAGGAGTTGTCAGTTTGATGACTGCTGCTGAGGAAGTCACCAGTCTTTTATACACTGGGACAAACGCTATAACATCCAGCGTCTTTCTGGAGTCTCTTCTGAGGCCCACACTTGGTCCTTCTGGTGTCCTCTGTGTGATGCTGGATTGGTATCAGAAACACATGGCTGGCTCCCCCCAGCATTCTCACATGCCCCTTTCAGGCCTGCTCACTCACAGCAAGAGAGGTATGTCGCCAGATTGGAAGGACACTCTGACTTTTCCAGCTGTCGTTTGTGTGTCTGTGCGCAAATGTGTGCATGTGTACAATGCTTACCTTGTTTAGAGAACTTTCAAATAAACAGTAGTTTCTAAGGAAAAGGCTAAATTTTTTTAAAGTTCCTACTCTCGGTTTTATTGTCTTGATCCTTCTCTCTTGATCTCAATGATCTAGGAACCATGTTTGAAATTAGCAAGGTTTAGTGCATGAATGAATGAGAGCTGGAAGGTCTCACTGCTATTCCTATCCTCTTTCTCACCTCCCTCCCATCTTCCAGGAGATGTTTAAAATGCCATTATTAGTCTCCTTTTCACAAACTCAAGGCTTTAATCGTCAAGATAAAATGTATATATAGGGTTATATCATTTATGTTACCACTTATTATACAGAAAAGTATACTCAAAGTAAAGACGGATACAAGGGGACATTGACAGAGGGGACAGGGACAAAGAGGTTTGGTAGTGAGCAATAACCAGCAGAAAGTTTGATACTGGGAGGGCAGGGATCAGACTGTGGAGGAAAAATATTCATTCCTTTGTAACCTTCCCTGAAGTTCACTGTAAAGCATTGGATGCAGCCTTGTTTGTAGACCACCAATGAGAGCTTTCTTCAAAGTTGATAGGAAAGGAGTTACTGTCATGGAGCAGGGAGCTCCTTGTGCATATTGAACACTAAGTAACTTGAGTCCCTGGGGCTACACCAACTTCCCCAGTGTGTCATCAGTGGGCAATGTTGGCTCAGAGAGGACTGTTAAAAGGAGCCAAGATCCACTGTGGGGCAAGCAATCAGTCTCCCGTTCCCAGTTTGTTTGCTCTTTTAAAAATAGATTCTTTCTGGGTGTTCTAATCAGTTAAGTAGTTCATGAAGAAACCTGTTCTTTAAAACTCAAGGCAACACCAAGGAAGAGAAGGTAGAAAGATCAGAGGGTCCAGATGGCTACTGTGAGATAGTGTCTTCGACATGATAGAGATGCTGCAGTCGTGAGCTATGAACAGTATGACTGCCTGCTCATGACCTGCAGTGACCACACCAGCCAACGTGCTCTTGTCTGGGGGAGAAAGGTACATAAGGCCCTATCCCTGGATGGAGAACTATAGGCGATCAATGCCTGCTGAGGGAGAGAGAATCAGTTGTCTCTAGGGATAAACTTCCTTATAGGTTCTCCAATCCTAAGTGGTTGGTTCTAAACACATGTACATGCAGGCAACACTAACATGACTCGGTAGATTATGTGTGTGTGTGTGTGTGTGCGTGTGTGTGTGTGTGCGCGCGCACACCCGGCAATCTGACAATAATTATAGAGAAAGAGGCCATGAGTCAAGAGGAGGTAAGGGGACGTGGGAAGAACTGGAGAGGGAAGGAAGGGTTGAAATAATATGATTACAGTGTATTCAGGAGTTAAATTCTTTTTTTTTTTTTTTTTTTTTTGGTTTTTCGAGACAGGGTTTCTCTGTGGCTTTGGAGCCTGTCCTGGAACTAGCTCTGTAGACCAGGCTGGTCTCGAACTCACAGAGATCCGCCTGCCTCTGCCTCCCGAGTGCTGGGATTAAAGGCGTGCGCCACCACCGCCCGGCAGGAGTTAAATTCTTAAAAGATTTTTTAAGAACCATCTCGAACAGCATTTATTACTCAGAAAGCTCAATTTTTCACCTAGCACTGCTCTCGCATCCCAGAATACTCAAAAAGACTCGCAAGTAGATCTAAGCCTCTCAGGTCACTTTCAGCTAACTTTTTAAAGGCTATGGATGTCTTCAGATTTTCATTCTTGCCTTTAAAATGGGATAACTTTTTAGAATGAGGGATATAGTGAGTCACAACTACAACCTCAGTTCTTGAGTACTGAGACAAGAGGATTGCCATGGACTTGGTGTGAGCCTAGGCTGTGCATAGTCAGTTCCAGGCCAGCATAGGCTATGGGGTGAGACTCTGTCAATAATAACAACAGCAGTAACAATAACTGGATCTGTGCTGGTATATAACTCAGTGTCTGGGTGTTTGACTAGCATTCATAAAGCCCTGGGTTCAATGCCCTACCTCCCCATACACATATACACACACACACATACACACACATATACACACATACACACACATGCACACACACACATATACACATACACACATGCTCAAGTCTTCCTGCCAGTTATGAGAGCACATGGCTAAAATTCCAGAGCTCAGAAGTAGAATCAGGAGGGTCATGAGTTCCAGGCCCACCTGAGGTACCTGAGCCTCAAAAATTAATAATGAAGAAAAATAAAAGAGAATCACAATAGTCACTCAGAAAAAAATGCAATGTTGTCTTTAGTTTTGCTGAGAAATAATAGTTGTAATTTAAATGAAAGCATGATTTCTTTTAAATTCAAGACAAATTTGATTAGATCTCAGCTGTCTTAATAAACAAGTGACTACCTCCCTGCCTTATAATAGCAGTGACATGAGCAGCCCATGCAAGCCAGAAGTCACCACTTTTTTAAAAAAAGAACTGTATGACTGTTATTAATTATAAGTATTTGATAGCTTGGCCAGCGTGTGTTGAAAAGATTTGGTAAATGGATGTGGAGGAGGGGAACAGAGTCAGCAATGAAAGCCAGATGGCTGAAAATGAAGGAAATTCCAGGCAATTTCTGCAGCTTTGTTCTAACATACTTCTTAAACTAAACTTTTATTTCTGTGCAGCAGAGAACAGCTGAGTGGTGCCGAGGAGATAAACAGTGGAGGGGGAGGCTCCTAATTCCAGGAATGATGCTCAGTCCCTTCCCTCTCCTTCTCCCACTCCCCACCCCCTGTAGTAGCCTCAGACTCTTTGCTCAGGCCTAGGACTGTTCTTAGAACTAGCAAGAATAAGAGAAGCTGGGAATCCTTATTTAAGGGGAGTGTTTGGGTCACAGAGTCCCCTCTTTAAAAGCAGACCAGAACGCCCACTTTATTGTGCACTAACAAGACCCGTGCACATGGACAGCACATGATTTCAAGTTTTCTTTTATACTTGCTTAAAATGGCCACAGCAAAAGGTGTCACCTTTTAAGACACCCATGTTTTTATTTAGATGATAGAGATTTCAAAGCATCGCAGGTCCCCTGGTCTTGTTTTAAGGGCTGCTATTTCAACACGTTCTCTAAAGATTGCTTTATCTTCTGCTGGTTCCCCAAAGCTTCCACATGCTGCCTTTCAACTCTGTCCACACTAACTTTTAAGTTTATAAAGCAAAATCTCACCAAAGCTCACCAGCATCCAGAGAAATTAAGTCCAGATTTGGAGGCCATTCCCTGGTCAGTGGAGTGCTAACTTTTACTGCCATTGCCTTCTCTGGTATATCCAGGTCTATCTTCCACCCTCTCCCTTTCTTCTTCTGATGGGTAGGTTACAACCGAGGAATGAGCGTCTTCAATGTTGAGACTCATTGGGCCAGTGAGCACATGTGCTAATTCTCTACCAGAAATGTTAGCCCAGGGATCAGAATGGTTTTCTGTAACAGTTTGGTACCAACAAAAATAAAAGCAACCTTGTCAGGAGGCTAAAATCAACTTTGTATGCATAAATTATATCATGTGAGGCTAGAGAGAAAATTGAGCAACTAAATGTACCATTTCAACATGTCACCTAAAAGAATGTAAGACTTATCCTAAAAAGATGCAAACATCAGCTTTAGGTAAAGCCATCTGACAAGTTCTAAGAAGGAAGCTTCTTCTGGTTTCTTAACACATAAAAAAAATGGATGTCCCCTTAGACCTCAAAACCCTGCCTCTGTGAAGTCTTCATATAGACCATTGACCACTGGTAACTTTCTGCACAAAAGTTAAAGCAGGGAGCCTTTTACATTTCAGTTCTGAAAAAGTCAAAATGAAACGGGCATTTTCATGGCCAACAGGCTGCTGATACCAGTCCTCAAAATGACCAAAACACAAAACCCCATCTTGAAGATGACATCTGTTGAGGGAAGACTTCAATGATGATAAGGCCATTACATGTTTCTGAGGGAGCTTGAGGCTTCAAGGTGGCTTCTTTTTGGAGGAGGTAAAGCCTGTGGTGCATGGTAAGGACAAGAACTAGGGGTCATCCAGGTGAAGGAAAGAGAACATGTTTCCGAACACAGGAAAGGACCAAAAGTAAGTGCCTTAAAGAACAGACTGAGGCCAGGCCGGGTTGGGGGGATGGAGGTGTTTAGAGCTTAAACAGGTTCATGAAAGGACCAGTCTTACTGACCCTTACTGACCATCAAAGACAAGAAAATAGTGATGGCTAGCTTTTCTTATCACCTATGTATCTCAAATTATTTCTTGTGACAGAATAAGAAATGATGTATTCTGCATGAGATTTTCAGTGACAAAGCAGTACAAATGTTAGCATTTTGCCTGCTCTCTCCAGTAACACAGAGTGTGCTGATTTAGCCTGTCCAGCTGACAGGATAGTGGTGCCCCAGGTAAGGGTGTCATAAAGGAAATCATCAGCATGCTAGCTAAGGATGCTTGGTCACCGAAACCCTCCAGCCTTAACATTCTGGGATCCTTTGAAGATAGGGACTATTTCCTATAGAATAAAAAGTTTTGCAAGTGAGAAAGAAACTATGCATGGATTCTATTAGAAAAAAATACCTGGGGTCACATTTAATGCACAGAAACATCTCTGCATAAAACAGGAACTGGTTTCCATGATAAAGAACCATGACACGTACTGAGAATAAGATTTCCCTTTCCATATGAAACACCAAGGGCAGCTGCAGACAGAAACGCTGCATGTTTTCACAACACCTTTTTTACATGTGTATGTGTGCAAAGAATATCAAATGCACCGCATCCCTCTACTGAGAGGTTTATGATGCCCTTAAAGATAATCAGAATTTCTCTTTATTCAGTCTCCATTGAGTAAGCATTGACTGTCCTATGCCAGGCATATCATGCTGTGGTTATCGCTATGAGCAAAACCCTCTTTATTCTTTGCAGCTGGGAATGCCAGGTCTTAAGGATGGTCAAGGTTTTGTCTTTTGGATATGGCCACTTGTTTGAAGTTTCGTTTTGTTTTGCTTTGGTACTTGAATTCTATCTACGGCCACAACCATACGATGCAAGCTCTATACGATGGAGATACACCTCAGCCCCATATATTTTAAATCCTGATGTCTTACAGACTGTCCAAGGTGGATATCAATTAAACAGCCCCAACATTCTTCACTGCACCAAAGCTGCCATACATACACCAGTCACTGGTCCCATTGTTCACAGGCACCCTGAGGATGGAAGTGCCCCCAGCAGATAGCACGATCCTATGGATGTAGGATAAAACTGGGGGCTCTGACAGTTCAGAAATGTTACCGCTTACAGGCAGTTAGGAGAATGAAAACGGCACCTCTCAAAGTAAGAATTTCATATTTTAAATTTTTTTGCCTTTCCCAACAGTTTGCTTCTAATGATAGTCAAAGATTTGTGCAAAGCTTTAAAATAATTATTATGGGCCCCTGAGTGTACACAAAGCTTTCCTTGGAAGTTTTAAGCAGAAGGCCTCATAAACAGTTTAGCTAAAGAGCTCTTTAGAGTTTGATGTCTCTCAAACTGGGAGAGCCCAAGCTGCAAAAAGACTCAGGAAAGGTATAGCTCAGAAGACATGTTTAAGACCACAGAGGCAAGAAAGAATAAACCAGCTCCCAGCCACATTCTGTGTTTACTGCCTTCCTGTACTGTCCTTGGGTAATTATTGTCCTTGGCCCTGACAAACATACAAGAGTCACAGACTACATTTGGGACAGGGAAAGGCAGTCCACACTCTGTAACTTGTGCTATCACTACTAGTCCTGAGTGGGCAGAAGTCACATTTTGGGCCACTCGAGGGATCTAGCCACGTGATTCAAAAAAGCCAGGACATTTCTTCTCCCAGGACATTACTCCTGTATGGGTGACAGTATAAATACATAGAGGAGCCATGATTTTCATTATGAGTACATGTGCCTCTGGGAGAGGGAGCTCATTAGCATCTCAGTGTTTTTGATTCCTTTTTCTTTCTTCTTTTTTTTTTTTTGAAAACCATTTTTCCATAGGAAGAATCTTGACAAGAATGAGGAAACATTTGGGATGAACACTGTGGCTTGCTCATATATTTGAATGCTTAGTCACCAGGGAGTGGAACTGTTTGAAAGGATTAGAAGGATTGGGAGCTATGATCCTTTTAGAAGTAGATGAGGCCTTGTTGAAAGAAGAGTGTCATTGGGTTAGGTTTTGAGGTTTTAAAAGCCTACTGAAGGCCCCTTGCTGCCTCCCTGCCTATGGATCAGGTTGTGAAGCTCTCAACTCCAGGTCGTGCCGACTTGCATGCCACCATGCTCCCCACTATGATGATAACAGATTAGCACTGAAACCATAAGCAATCTCCCAAGTAAATGCTTTCTTTTGTAAGAGTTGCCTTGGTCACTGTGTCTCTTCATGGCAATAGAACATTGACTAAGACAAACACCAAAAGGAGACTTCACGATGCTAAATATTCCCCATCAGAAAAATGAAGTTCACTTAAAATAAAAAAACAAGGTGGGGCTTTGAACTCAAATAAATGTTGTGGTTCTTGTTTCTTTAGGGTCCAGGGCTGCCTACTTTAGTTCCTGTGTGATTAAATTGCCTTTCCTATCAAACAAAGATAACTATTCTGACAACAGAGGGGGATTGTAAGGATGAGCACACAAAGCAGTCAGCTGGTCTCTACAGCAGACAGAGGAACAAGGAACTTCCCAATTCCTTAAGCCTTATGGTCTAAGATCTTTGTATTTATTTCCTACTCATTGCAGCTTTTCCTAAAATCTGTTAACCAAGTAATAGTGGGGGAAAAGTTAAAAGAAGCTATAAATAGAATCTAGCCTTGAGCCAGCCTCCTGCCTGAAAGGATCTGGCTTCGCAGCACAAGACAAGGAAGCAGGATAGCTGGTCTCCATGGAATCCACAAGTTCTTCAGAAGGTAGAACCTGTTGGGAAATTACAGTTGGCACTATTAATTAATCTGATAAAGTGAGTTTTAAGCACCTCAATGAGGTGAAGAAACGAGGACAAAGAAGACAGAGTTCAACATCCCTGTCTTAATCACTGTTCTGTTGCCGTAAAGAGACACCATGACTAAGGCAGATCTTAAAAAAGAAATCATTTAACTGAGAGCTTGCTTACAGTTGGAGAGGGTTGGTCTATTATTATCGATTATTATAGTGATGGGAGCGTGGTGACACACATGAGGCTGAGAGCTTCATCCTGATCTGCAGGCAGGGCCTGGTGTGGCCTTTGGAAACCTCAAAGCCTACCACCAGTCTCACTTCCTCCAACAAGGCCATGCCTCCTAAGCCTTCTAAGCCTATCGAAGAGTTCCACTCCCTCATGACTAAGCATTCAAATATATAAGGCTACGGGGACCATCTTATTCAAACCACCACAATCCCTAAACATGTTAATGTATTAGGACCCACAATGGGGAGTGGGGGGATGGAAGTCCCTGTGGCAAGTAAGATGACAGCAGAGAATGAGCCACGGTATCTGTGATGAGTCAGAACAAAATCATGAAGTTTACGTAAATTGTGCTCTTCATAGTTGGTTGTCTCCACAAATGCATATGCAAGGGAATAAGGAAGGTAGAAGGAAAAGGAGCAAAGAGAGTGGAGGAGGAAAGCAAGGAAAACCCAGCTGTGGTGCAGACAGTAGCCTGAGCCCTGCTTTGAATGAGATACAGTGTTCTAAAGCTTACATTTATTTGTTACAATTAATATACCAGACAGGATGTATTCACTGCTCTTTTGTCACAGTGATGGAATATGACCAAAAGCACCTTCTTTAAAGAGCTGGTTTTGGTTTATGGGGCCAAAGAGCTAATGATCATACTGCCAGCTGTTAGCTGTCTGACCATATCTTTATCTACACAGGAAGGACAGAGGGCGAGCAGGAAGTGGGGTAAGACAGTAAACCTTGAAAGCCCATCCCCAGTGATGTAATTCCTCTACCAAATGACACCTCCTAAATGTTCCAGAACTTCTCCAAACACTGTCACCAACTAAAAATTGAGTGATTAACCAATGGGGGTATTTATCATTAAAGTCACCACACCAGACATAGTGCCAATCTCTTAATATATGTTATAATGTGTAATTTCCCGATAAGCGTATGATAATCCTATTCCCATCCTGCATTTAGATATGAGATAAATAAGTCTTTAGCTCTGTGGGTCTCAACTGTCTTAATGAAATTTCTCATGTTATGACCCCCAATCAGAACATTGTCTCATTGCTACTTCATAACTGTAATTTTTCTACTGTTATGCATTGTAATATAAATATCTGATATGAAAGGTATCTACTATGTGGCCCCAAAAGGGGGCACAACCCACATGTGAAGAACCACTGGTTCAGAGAGACACATAACCCCCAAGTGGTAGATTTATAAAGCAGTCACTAAGAGCTTAGGGGTCAGTGTTTCCCTTTATCTATGATTATTATAGATCTCGCCATCACTCCGGCTGCTCCCTTTCTATTTCAGGCAATCCTTGTAGGCCCGGGAATTACCTTTGGGGAAAGTATCAACACTGGTTGACTGTAACCCGTAACCCAGAAAAGCTAACAAATTATAAGGTCTTCTTTTCTTCGTCTCATGCTTCCAGCTACCGAGAACGGAAAGCAGCTCCTGCAGAGAGCGTGCACTGAATGGGAGAGAGTCAAAAACCCATCAGAGCCAACACTTCTCGGGGCAAAGCCAAAGCCTTAGGAAATGAAGCGTGTAAAAAGACGGCTCAAACAGACCTAAGTGAATCCTTTAAACTCCTGTGCTGACTCAGCAAGCATAGAACTTCTTTTCCCTTACAATCTTTTTTTTTTCCTGAGGAAGAAATACTGAGTCATCAAGAAAGATGTAGCCTAGGCTCACAAACCTGGAAGATGCTGGAGGCTGCCTTGGCACGTTGAGGTTTAGCTCTGCCATCACAAACAGCCATTGCCCCAGTTTGTGCTGAGCCGAGGTCGGCTAATGTAATGAATTACCACCACCTCCTGAGCTTGTGCCTGCTCAAATGCACACACACAAACACAAACACACCCTCCTCTGCCAAACTAGCTCCCTGCCTCCTTTTCTGGGTCATTTTTAAATAGCTTGCTTGTACCTCCTGCCTCTCCTCCTGAGGCTTACTCTCAACAACTTGCCTCTTAACTTTCCAAATTCCTAGCTGGCTCTTTTCTACCTATTATGAAAAGCATAGCGTTCCAATTCCTTCCACCCTCCCTCCTCATCCCTCAACTAAGTAATAATAATAACAATGCAAAACTGTTTGAGCTAACAAACAACCGAGATGTACGTTTCTCAGCTCAAGCTCCAGTTGAGATTGTGGACTTGGACAAATTAGGGTTAAGATCCAGTGCGTGTGAATTCGCCAGCAGCTCAGCTGCAGAGAGCTTGTGTAACTTCTCAGAGCTCAGTCTCTTCCTCTTTAACCTCAAAAGGGCTGTTGTGAGGATATGAGCCTTAAGTGCTCCATGTGGTACCTAGCAATATTAAGTTAACAGGTATTAGTTTGGGATTTCAGAGGGGGTAGGTTTATATATCTCTATAAGAAGTTGTCCCTATTTAGAGGAAGTAGGCAATTTTTGTGGACTTCAGAAAATTGGAGTTCCTGAGAATGTCTGATCCAAAAGTATCCCACAATTAACTCCAGCCCTTGGAGGGTAGCAATTTTCTGCTGACTAAAGGAAAACCCAGCTTAGTTCCGTGAACATTTTTTAATTCTTTCTCTGCTATAGGCTCTGGAAGAAAAAACTAGTCTGAGTCCTAGATCCTGGGCCAGGCACTAAAGTACAATGGGAGACCATTGTACAAACCAGTCACTTCGCGCCAGGCAAGGCATAAGAGCCATGGGTGAGACATGAGCAATTAACATATAAACTGAACAAATGGTCATCGAATGTAGATTGAGGAAGATAGCCACCTAGATAATTATCTTATCACTGTAGATGTCAAAGAGATTTTTCCCCCTAAAATTCTGATCAACCATGCTATTAACATGAACTTAGATACTGCATAAGAATTTCAGTATAGACTTTCCGAAAGCCTTTAGGGTCATTTGTACTTGGCCATCTGTGCCCTTTCTCTTTCTCAGGTAAGCCTTAAAATACTTGATTCTCCTGTATAAAGGTCCCTGTAGTTATGCTTAATAACTAGGGAGCTGACATATTTCTGTACCAGCAATCACAGGAACTGGTATGAAGGCATCAGATCAATTTACTGAAGGTTCCCTCAACCTCTGTACCTGTGGACACTACCTGTCTATCATCTCCATACTTCCGTGAGTTCTCCTGGAAACTCTGCTCCCTTAACCACCTCTATTATTTCAGAAGGTAGGAGAGAGACTTAGCCTATAAAGCACTTTCTTTGCCCTGCGTCATGGGGCAACAGAGGGGAACACAAGGGCAGCTTGGTTCTTGCAATCCCTCTACCATGCCATCATCCGTAGCTGTAAACTCAGGGATCACAAACTCTTGGGTTAAGAACATTTGGCAAGGCTCTCTCAACTCTGTGAAGCTTGGGGTCACATAAGTGCGAGGTACAGAGCTATTGTTCCCTCGTTTTGTTTGAGCCATCCCTTCATCCCTTGCCACATGAGATATTTCAGAAGATCAGTTTTCCGGCCCCTGCTGTCTGATCTCTCTTCCAAAAGACTGCCTATTGTGTAAGTGTCTTTGGAAGCTTTGCCTAACACACACAGAGGGCAGTGTTAAGAGACGTTTGTTTGAAAGTCAATCTTCAAGTTGTTTTAAAGTTTAAGGAGTAAAGAAGAGGTCAGGAAATATATGCCTTTGCTTTAGCCACATGGGTTCCTGCTTCATTAGTGGCAGAGGTGCACAGGAGAGGACTCTCTAGATCATTCCTGAGTGTGCCAGGGATGACTTTAGGAAATCAGACTCAAGATCATAATGACAAGAAAAAAATGAAGCCTGTTTAACAAATGCACCTACTTAGGGAATTTTCCAGAACTTAAAACACCATTTCTGTGGGTCACAGGTACTCCAACCCCTCCCCCACCCATCACATTTTTCCTGCCTCAACTCCTTGCCTGGCTGAGCAACCCACGAAAATCACATTACCCAAAGCTCATACAGTTTTAAACTTTGTCGAGCTTTGGGATAAAAATCACAGGAGGAAACTGTTAAAAGCAAGATATTTATAAATGTAAAAATCCACCACAGCTAGACAGACACCATTTATCAATGCTCTTCTCTGTGAGAAAAAAAATAAAATGATGTTGGAATTCTAGTATGGGGAAGATGCTGACATAAAACCAGATCTTCTCCCAAGATGCGCCCGCTGTCGAGTTCAATGTTTTGCAGTCTTCTGGTAATGGGACCCCATTTGTTTGCAATTGGGGGAAAGAGAGACAGGAAGCTGATGGCTTAGCGGCCAGGAAGACACGCATTTCTCTCTCCTTTTTTCTGTGTTACCTGCCAGGCGCTTACACAGATTTGAAGGCATATCCCAGGCACACCTAGAAATATTTTATGTGAAAATGGGCACTGTCGCCGATTTTTATTTTTAAATTGATGGAGGCGGATGATACAGCTGACCTGTGGCAGAGGGAAATGAAACCACATGTGAGTTGGATTTAGAAGAGTAGGTGCTGTTTTCCAGCTCACCCTTGTGAACTCACTATCCCCAGGAAGGTATTCTGCAGAAGCTCGGCGGAGACGAGACTGCTTGTTACCACACGGCATCTTGCTGCAGCTGTGTATCAGACAGGTGGAGTGTGTGGTTCAGTGGGTTGTACTCCTGACATAAAGACTAGTGTCTGGTATGCATGGTGATAATGTCTGGCAACAGCTGTCTGGACCCCAAAATGTATAAAACTCCCTTTCCATATTTATTTCTAGTAAATAAACTCAAAATGAAAGTTCACCCTAGCATTTTTACCAGTTCTGTAACTGCTAGTCTGCCTCATAAGACATTTGGAGATGCCTTCCCCAAGCCCTAGGCTATATGACCGGGCTAGTATCTGCTATTGCAAGTACAGACCTGTGCCCCATTCCTTAGGCCCTATGCCTCACGCTAGATAATACTGATGGATCATCATTATACCAGTGAATCCATATTTTTTTATGGGTCACAATGTGGTCAACCAGTTTTTGGAAGCAGGGTTCCCTCATGTTTGGTGATTGAGAGGATCAGGGCCATGGAAAGAATTTGGGAGTTAGCATAATATAATAATTGTTTTATGACACTGGAAAATATAATTTGGGGGTTATTTAATTCTCACTACATCCCATCACTTTACCATTGAAAGATCAAAAGATTGCAGGGTTTCATTGTTTACACTCTAAGAAACCAGAAATCTGCAAGTTTAGCCAGTAAACTTGTCTAGAGTTTTTGACAGATGAGTCCCCCTCAGAGCCTCGGGTTATAGACTCAGAGCGTAACTTGGTCCAGTTCTAGAATTTTATCTATGAGGAAAGAGGCCAACAGTATTAAGTGACTGGCCCAAGCAGACGTTGGCTGGTAGTGTGCAAACTAAAAGCTGGAACATGATTCCCAACTTCGAACGAGGAGTTTATGATAAACAGGAAGACTCAAAGGCTGTTGTGGTGAGCCAGATTGCAGCCGCAGAGCCAGGTCCTCAGTTCAAGCCCTGGTCCTGCTGCTCTTCGACCTTGTCCCTGGCCAAGGCTTTAGCCTGTTGCTGTCTTTACTTCCTTATCCACACAGTAAGGATTAGATAGCACCCATCTTAGGGCAAGCGCATAGGCTCATCATTAGTGTACGTGAGGCTTCTCTGATGAGCATTTGGCTTTTCAGGGGGCAGGTTTGTAGGAGGCCCCAGCAGCTAAGAACACTTGACAGGGGACCTGAGGGCCAGGGAATCACAAGTAGACATAATATATTTTTCACTGGAAGATTTTCTTACCTTTCTGCAAAATGTGTTTACTTGTTCTCTGTGGTTTAGTCCTTCAATAGCAACATTTGGTTTTTGTTGTTCCTTTTTTGGGGAGGGGTGTTTTTTGGGGTGGTGGTGTTTGTTTTGGGGGATGGCTTTTGTTTTGTTTTGTTTGTTATGCTTTTTCGAGACAGGGTTTCTCTGTGTAGCTGAGGAGCCTATCCTATAAGTTGCTCTGTAGCCTAGACTGGCCTCCAACTCACAGAGATCCGCCTTCCTCTGCCTCCTGAGTGTTGGGATTAAAGGTGTGAGCCACCACCGCCCGGCTTTAGTAGCAACATTTAGATATAATATGTGGAGCTCTGTGAAGACCAGTTCCTCAGGTGCAGACCTTCACACTCTGTGTCCACAGTCGTCAGCAATGACCCCTGATTGTTTGGGGATGGAGAGTAGAGGTTAACCAGCAAAACGAGAAATAAAAGAAGGAAATTTCAAAATGACTGCATTCACAGACTTTGGGGTCTTTTCCCCCTAGTAATGTAGGATAAATAAATTGGAAATTCACTTGGCCTCCATATTGTATGGAGTAAAACACCATGGTTTTCCCAAGCATAGGGCTTCTACTGTTATTCAGAATTCAGCTCTCAGAGTGTGTAACTCTCCCTGGTTTCCTAGCTGGAAAAGTATGGAATATTCCATGTGACCTAGGGAATACTAGGCTGCATGAAGTCAAACAACTCATTGTAAGTGAAAAACAAGCAAAATTAAATAGAGTAGTTACTCTAAACTTAACAATTCTAAGAATAAGCAAAAGACCTGTTTTCCTGTTGCTGTCTCTTGTGCATGGGAAATGTTACAGCAGCAATGACCACAAGAATAACAGTGGCAGCCGCCTTCAGCTGCTTTGCTTTTGATTCCCTGAACAAGCGAAAGGTTAACAGAGAAGAATACAGGTCAAAACTCTCGGTCAAGTACAGGGCTAGCTCCTGCATCCTTACTGACTGTGTGATCTGTAAGCTATTTCAATTGCCACAACATAAAGGAGCACAGCTACAGCAGAGTAGCTATGAAGAACAAGTGAGGTAACACATATGATGTCCTTGTGGCAGTTCCTAGTAGGGAGCACTGGGAGCCAGCAGAGTAATTAGCGGCATCCCTATTCTTCAGTAAACAAGTTGACATTCAGAGCGCAACATGGCCAACAGTATAAAACACTAGAGGACGCAGAGTCCAGCGCTGGGATATTACCACCCAGTATCTGTGGCCAGAGTGATATGTTGGCAGTATGCTCACATGCCTTCTCCTTGGTAAATAGGGAATCAGGGTGCTTTGTCAGTTCTATCA
The DNA here is from genome assembly GCF_037038515.1 of Microtus pennsylvanicus. NCBI lineage: Eukaryota > Metazoa > Chordata > Mammalia > Rodentia > Cricetidae > Microtus > Microtus pennsylvanicus. The sequence continues at coordinate 24,172,988 of NC_134591.1, forward strand.
GATCCAAGTGTGTTTAAAAACAGTGTTTCAGGACTAAGAGTCCTAGCAATAAAATAGCATCATGTAAAATCAAAAACAAAGGAACGATTTAACAAGCCAATAGGTATCCAAATATGAGATTTCTGTTTGCTCAGACTTTAGACAGGCACAGTCCAATAAACTGCCCCGAGATAACAAAACATCTAAGTAAAGCACATTCGACACAAAGAAGTCTTTGAGCCTAACTTGAAAAGTATTTTTAGGTAGTTTTTGTGTGGTAAATATGAAAATGTTTGTGAGAGCCCTCTGCTTCACTTTCTCCAGTAAACAAAATCTGGGTCTAGAAAGGGCAGGTGCTTCTGTGAACAAGCAGAACACCAGTGAGAAGAATATCCTCCTGTTCTCCAGAGAGGCGCGCACGTGTGTGTGTGTGTGTGTGTGTGTGTGTGTGTGTGTGTGTGTGTGTGTGTGTGTATGTATGTATATGTATATGTGTGTGTATGTGTGTGTGTGAGAGAGAGTGTGTGTGTGTGTGAGTGTGTGTGTGTGTATGTGTGTGTGAGAGAGAGAGAGTGTGTGTATGTGTGTATGTGTGTGTGTGTGTGTGTGTGAGAGAGAGAGAGAGAGAGTGTGTGTGTGTGTGAGAGAGAGAGAGAGGAAGAGAGAGAGAGTGTGTGTGTGTATGTGTGTGTGTGAGAGAGAGAGTGTGTGTGTGTGAGAGTGTGTGTGTGTGTGTGTGTGTGTGTGAGAGAGAGAGAGAGAGAGAGAGAGAGAGAGAGAGAGAGAGAGAGAGAGAACGTGTGTGCATGTTTGTGTCTGTGTGCATGGACACATGTATGTATACATGTATAGGCTTGTGTGTATGAGTGTGCGTATGTGTGCATGTGCACATGCACATGTGTGTGTAGATGTATGAGTGTCCAGAGGGAATATCAATGTGTGCATGCACATTCCTCTGTGTGTATGTGTATCTCTGATTACATGTGCCTGTTTCTAACATCTGTGTGTATGTGTCTTGTCTATGTGTGTATATGTGTCTGTATCTAATTTCTTTGGATGTGTGGCATGTGTGCCTCCCATCTCTGATTGAATTAATTACCCTCTACACCAATATCTGGCTGCTTCTGGACCCTCACTTATCAACCTCCTGAGACAGAGGTAGCAAAATATCTCCAAGGAAAATTGCAGCCAGACTTGCAATGGATGGATCTATGGGCTGCCCAACCCTGGGAAAAGCACCATGCCATCCTGCTCGACAGTCCTATTGGAACCCATTAAAAGCTAACAGCTCTTGAGACAGCCGGGGAAAAAAGATGTTGATCATTAGGTATGTCCTATCCAGGAGTAGCCCAGGACCCATGGGTTTATAATGCAGTGATCTCAAGTCACTGTTGTCGTGAAGGATTTGGTGGCCCAGAGCACCTCTGCTCTCCAGTCCCTCTTGTATACTCACGGGTACATGAAGAAAGACAAGATGAGTAAGAGCCTCAAGTTTCTAGGGATATGCTAAACTTTCAATATTCTTCCCAACTCTGAGCTGAGGATTAAGAACACCAGTTCTCCAAACGTCTCCTGCGCTCTCACCCCTCATTCTGCCCGCACTTGTCTCTGCTTACACCTTTGGCTGACTATCACTTGCATGTCAAGACTCAACCTAGCACTCACTAACTCTGAAAGCCCTTCCAGGGCTTGTCTCTCTTGATGTCTCAGCCTATATTCTGTGCCCTCACACTTACTGGTTTCATAATCTAGACTGGGAGCCTCAGGAATAGGGTTTTTATCAGTTCTGTTTACGACTTTACCCCTTTACATGGGTGCTAGCCCACAAAGGTACTCAATAGTTAGGTCCCAAGATGAATAAGTAAATGGATAGCTTATATTAAGGTCATTAATATCAAGGATCTTAAGTCTCTGTGTTCCAATTATTTGGCCTGATACTTGAAATCTATAGCACTAGGCTTTGCGCTATGACTGCACAGTTGCAAACATGCTATACATGTGATTGGACAAATTAGTTGAGATTATTATAGTCTTATAAGGCTTCAAAATATATTGTGAGAAAAGAGGAGGCACAACCTTGTTACAGATAATAAAGCCAATTCTCTGAACCCTGACACCAAAGGCTGACACTCACAAGCATTTCACTTAGAAAACTTATAAATGTAAGTGTCCGTGTACAATAGGCAAATTTAAAACTGCTCATGAGCGCTAACTCCAGGGACCCTATTGATTTTCTGGGCCTTCCCCACTGAACGCACCGAGTCCTCCCTAGTAACCATTCACTCCACAGCCCGACACCCAAACTGAAGATGTGGAAGGCCGTGCTCCCCAGAAGCTGTAGGGAGGGCCACTGGCTACCTCTTTCTGGAACTTAAGGGTTTGCAGCAATCTTCAGCAGTTATTATTGACTGGAATATGCTCTTCCTGGGTGTGGCCATGTTTTTTTGTTCAAATATGTCTCCATGCTCAACTTACCATTTAAATAGACCATTCCTTTTAAATTAGACTCTGTCCTATTGACCTCATTTAAAATTTGCTCTGTAAAACCAGATCACACTCTGGTGGGTTATGCCAGGAGTTGGGCCCTTTCCATACACATAGCGGCCACAGTTCAACCCATGAGAGAAATATAGTGCTTAGGTTTGCAGCATTTCCATGAGAAATACCACTGGCAAGTCACTGTGTATGTAGAGATGTCCGTCCTGACATGATAGATATCAAATCATTTTTTTAACTCTGAAACACTGCATCCCAAATCTTAAGAGTTTGTGCTCTACTTGGAATGATGAGTACGAAAAAAATAGCCAAATGGGATCATAAAGTAATCTGAAACTTAGAATAGCAATGTACATGAACACGATAAAAGGAGGGCTCAAATCAGACCTTCGGGTAGGAACAGGGAATTTGGCTTTAGGCAGGGAATTTTGGAAATAAATGCTCAAAAGTGAAAAAGCAAAGGAGTGTGTGGGAAGTGACTGGACCCAGAAGAAGCTCAGTTTATTTGATCACTAGGGAAAAAGAAGAGGCTTCACTATGGGAGTTTAGTATACAAACACTAGTCATGTAAGATGAAACCGAGAAAAAGAAAACTTGAGATAAATAACAAAAATACGTTTGCGTAAAACAACAATTAGCATTACGCCGATGGTCCCAGAAGTCCATTCTGTGGCTTGGACCACAGGAAAACAACTCTGGAAACCTGGAATCAGAAATTTCCACCTCGGAGTCTAGACAAGCCAACTAAAATATGGAAGTTTAGATGTTCTAATTAATCAACTTGTGTGTAGGTGAGTAGGCACGTGGGTGATTGTGGACGAGTGTGGAGGTGAGAGAAGACGCTGATGTCCTGTATGACTGTCACCAGTCTTGGTACTCTCCTGCTGCTGCCCGCGCCATGAGAGAGAAATAATAGAGGTAAAGAGCATGCCAGTAAGGAGATGCCATGCCATAAACATGACTTATTCTCACAGACTATTCAGTTCCTTAAAAATATCAGTCATAGGGACCGGAGAGACGCGTCAGTTGTTAAGAGCATTTATGCTCCTGCAGAGGACCAAGCCCCACACGGCAGATCATAACAGTCTCTTAGTCCAGTCCCAGGGAATCTGGCCTCTCTTCTGATCTCCACGGGCTCCTGCATGCATGTGATGTACATCCACACACTCGGGCACACACATATAAACATAAAATAATAATGAATGATTTCTTAATTCTAGCATAAAAGCTTAACTAGTATGATTTGTAATGCTAATCGCCTCCCTTTGTTTCTTTTGTTTTGAAAACTGGTTGAGATGGTGAGGCAGTTGGCATGGTGAAAGCATTCATGTTGGCCACACAGTTCTCATGTGTAAGTCAGTGCCTTGCCACCTCAGGTGTTTGGTAATCTTGGCTGTGACTATTTTTATGGAGCCAAAACCTCATGCCAAGCAGGCCCAATTCCAAAAGAAGCAGGGCTCTATCTCCTAGTTCCTGAGCTGCAGCAATTACAGTTTTATAGCGAGCCCTGGTTTTCCTGGTACTGTTTATCATATATGCTTTTGGTTAATTTTTGGCCTTCTAGCATGGCTTTACTCTCTAATGTCTGCCATCTCCTTTGATGTTTGTGGGGTTTTTTTCTAGACCCCACGGAGGGGTTTTCTAAAGCGTGCTGATTGTGGGAGATGAGTAACACATCCATCTGTTGCTGTGTGTAATGGCGTCCCCTCTCTTCCTTGTCTATCTTTCTGTAACCCTCAATGATCTACTCCTCTGGTCCTTTGGGACAGAGCAGTATGGGAAGGGTAGCCTGAGTTCAATGCCCAACGCTGAGAAAACTGCTTTTTCTAAGTTTGTTTAAAGAGGCTAAACTAGAGAGCTATCTCAGCCATGAAGTCCTTGCCTTTTGAACATGAGGGCCTATCTATAATCCTCAGGATCTATGAAAAATAAGTCTGCCATGGTGTGACATACTTCTAATCCCAGTGCAGGGAGGCAGAAATAGGCAGATCCCCGAGGTTTGCTGTCCAGCTGCCCTAACCTACTTTGGCAAGTTACTCCTTAAAAAGGTAAATGACTCCTTGAAATTGACACCTGAGGTTGTCTTCTGGCCCCCACACATGTGTACACACACACACATACACATCAAGATGCTGACACCTTTCTGTTTACTTCTGAGTTGGGAGGATTAGGTGAGACCCCTGAACCATGTAAATACGCTGGTGGCAAATGTGTCTCACATTTTCTGAACTCGCACAGTCTTGGCAATCAGGGCATTCTTGCCACCCAACAGTTTTGCTCCATGTCCTGGGTAAGCACTTTTCCCATTTATGTCTCGTCACCCCTCTGGCAGCGAATATTAAGAAAGTTAAGTCCAACATGTCACAAATGCCTTTCCCCCAGTGTCCATCGCCACAACCATGACTCCCTTCTCTCGCAGGTCCCACGAAGCCTTATACACTGTTTACCCTGTTCTCCCATGTTAGCTGGTATAAGCACATAACAAGGAAATTTTCTGCTATCTTATATCTATCTGTACCAGGCCCCTGACTTAGATTCTTAACCAGAAGTTCTCACTTTAACCTCAAAGCAACCCTTTAAAATCAGAATTTCTGTTGTTCCTGTTTTAAATGTGGAAAGTTGATAGATAACTTTCCTAAGATTTTTCTAACAGTAGAAAAGTACAAGCCATCTATGACTAATCTGATCCCAGAGCCCAAGGCCAAGGTGACACAGGCCTCGCTGAGCAACAGGCCCTAGTCTAGTTCCCAAAGATGCTGGGACGTATAAGGTTCCCGGTGACCCTAGTCACAGTCTAGGAAAGGAATCCAAGGAACAAACAATGGTGTAATGGATGTGAGGCCAAGGAAGGAAGCAAACAGCGCTCTGGTGAAGAGACAATGTCTCACTGAGGAGGAAGGACCCATCCCTGGCCAGAAGAGACAGAGATCAGAAAGAACAGACCAAGGGGAGGGGCTAGGAGCCCACCTGAGGGGCTGGACTTTCCTAGTTTGTCAGTAGATGCTGGTGTACGGTTGAGCCATAGCCACCTGAGCCAAGCCCAGAAAGGCAATTCAGAGGCTATACAAGGACTTGAAGTTTAACTGTGGGGGACATGGAGCCAAACTGATGGGTTTTATAACTTACAAAGTCTGCCATATGCATTAATAGCAAGTGTTTCGTGGGAAATGTCTTGGTCCACTTATGCTGATAGAACAGAATACCAAATACAATACCTTTTACTCGAAGGGCTAACATCCATTATTATCAAATTGTCCAAGGGTTATTTATAAAGAAGGGAAATTCCTCACCCTTCTGGATGGTGGAAAGTCCAAGATCAAGACCCTGGCATGCTGGGAGGGCTGCTGTTTAGAGAGCTCCACCAACACATGTGGGGTGTGCTGTGTCCTCCTACAGAAGGAATCTGGACAGGGAGTGAAGGAAGGAGCGTCCACTTCGAAGCCTCTCGTGCTGGCATTTGTCTGTTCATGAAGACAGAGATCTGTGACAGAAACACCTCCGAAAGGCCCCCACCTCTCAACACTGGGGATTTAAGTTCCCAGCACACAATTCTGAGGGTACCCTCAGAGGATGGCAGACAGATCACCTGATACTCATAAGAGCTCTTGTTGCTCATCAGCCCTTTGGGTGCCAACTTTACTGTGTATGGATGATTCTTACCTACTCAACTGGTATTATCATGGTTGCCAGATGGTGGCTTAACAAACTCTATCATTCCTTCCAGGTTAGCAATAGGCATTCTGCTATGGCACAGTTTTCTCATCTTACTGGTTTTGCTCAAAGAGCTAACGTCCATTATAATCAAATTGTCCCAGTCCATGGCCAATAGGACCCGTTCTAGCTAGCTTCTGTGTCCTTTTTAGAAAAACCCCATCACTCTGAAGTACCTCCCAGTTTTCTGGTGTAACAAGATGTCCTAAGCTCACTGCTTTTCTTCCCAGGCCTGCTCTGCAGTGAGTCATTTCTATAGGAGTAGTTGTCTTTGTTAGGGAATAGAACTAGAGTCTCCACTGAAGAGATCCTGAGGGCTAGACACTTGATGCCGCTAGGATGTCATCACTTCTAGGGCTGTCAGTGAAAAGAGCTAGACAGTGTTATGTGCGTATCTGTGTGTTTGCTCATGCCCATTGTACCTGCTTATTAACAGCAATGAGTTGGGGGCAGGAGGGAGGATCTGCCATGGCACTCATGAGGACCTGAAGTTGCTAAAGTTTGGATCCCCAGAACCCACATAAAAAGCCAGGCATGACAGCATGCAGTTGTGATCCAAGCACTGGACAGGTGGAGACAGGAAGATCCGTACAGCGCACACACACACACACACACACACACACACACACACACACACACACACTGCTTTTGAACCCAACCCAGTTCTTCAAGGACTGGTTTTGCCCCCTTCACGTATTTGCAACTGCCCTCAGAGACAATTAAGAAACCTGGCTCACATTGCAGATTTTTGTGTTTATTTGTTCAGTCTTCTCAATGTTTGACTTCCAGCTCTCCTGGCCCAGTGATGAACTGTGAGACACGCCCCTGAGCCACTCCCCACCAATGCTAAAGTGCAGCCCTTACAGAGGAGAGGAAGCGACCATTCCGAGTACTCAGCTCCAGGCTAGGATGCTCCCCACTCTCTACCAAAGCTGAGCCCTGGTCAGACTAGCTGCTTGCCCCACTGACAGCTCAGCTCTGACTGCATATGGTAGTGTCTTTAATTAGCACGCTATTCTGCCAGATAACGGCTTTCATTATGCTACTTTTACACATATATACAATGCACTCTGGTCACATTTGCCACCAACTGGACCATCTCTTGATCCCTTCTTCCTTTCGGCTTATCTCCATCCTCCTCCCAAATTGTTCCCATTCTATATTTGTCTTTGTTTTTCAGATATTTTCATTAGCATATATTCACTGTACGTTTGTTCACATGTTTCGTTATGACTTTTCAAACATGTACATCATATACTTTGGTCATATCACACCCCTGCACACATTCCTCTCTTGTCCATTTATCCACTGGTTCCTTTCCTCTATCCAAACAATTTCCATTCTACTTCTATGTCTGACTTTTTTAAAGCCTAGGTCCTTTTCCTAAGAGAAAACATAGCTGTCTTTCTCAGTATCTTTTTGGCTTACCATGATTATCTCTACTTCTATTCATTTTTCTGAAAATGACAACACAGTATTCTTCTTTATAACTGAGTAATTCTCCATTTTCTGTATCCATCCATCAGTTGATGGGAACCTAGACTAATTTCACAACTTGGCTATTGTTAATAGTACTGTAAAACTATGAGTGTGCAAGTGTCTATTGTACACTTGTGTATAGTGTGCTATTGTACACTGATTTTGATTCCTTCAGGTCTACATACTCAGGAATGATATAGCTGGGTGATTTTCATTTTGAAAAAAATTCATAATGACTACACCGTAGGTGTAATTTTCTGTCCCACCAGCCAGCTCCCAAATAACCACACAGAGACTTATTATTAATTATAAATGCTCAGCTGATAGCTTTAGGCTTGTTACTAGTTAGCTCTTGCACCTTAAATTAACCCATATTTCTTATCTATGTTGTAACACATGTGGTACCTTTCTTTAACACAGCCTGTTTATTTTCTTTCTCCTTCCATCTCCTGGTGACTCCACCTTCTTCATTCCAGTGTTCTCTGTCTGCAAGTCTCACCTAACCTCTTCCTGCCTACTATTGGTCATTTAGCTCTTTTTAAACCAATGAGAGCAGCACATCTTCACAGAATACAAATGATTATTCCCCAACACTACACTAGTTTCCATTGCCATCAGTAGTACACTGGCTACCATCACCATCCTATCTCCTACTTTCTCACCACTGTGTTCTTTTCTGTTTCCTTGACGATAACCATTCTGACATGAATGAGATAGAACCTCAGTATAGGTTTTCTTTTTTGTTTGTTGTCGTTTTGTTTTGTTTTAGCTGCATCCAGCTATGGGCATCACAGGAACCTGGAAAGGAGGGTAACAGTAGACACAGACACAAGTCTCTTCAAGAGTGAACAATTTTTTACTTTCACACCACTGTTTACATATTGATTAGCTGGTGCTAAAAATCCCATTGCCAACAGAGCCTGAGCAAATCATATCTTTGTCCCCCTTATCTGAATTCTTCCTTTGACACTTCTCTGCCATTGTGCCCTTGCTTTGCCCCAGAAGCCATTCCTCCTAGGCTTTATTTTGTGCCTGAAGTTTTCCACAGTCACGGAACCACATCTGGGTCAGAGTTTGTGCCCAAGAAAGGAATTTCAGACCATCTGAACCCAACAGTTTTGATTTTCACTTCCACACACATGGCTAAGGATGTTGAATATTTTTGTGTATTTGGGGGAGGTCATTTTTACTTTTTTGTCTACTGATTGACTCATTTATTGCTTTGATTAGTAGTTCTTTGGGGGCTTGATATTTTTGAGTTATTTATGTATTTTGAATATTAAATTCTTGACAGATAAATAGCTGGTAAATATTTTTCTCCCTCTCTGTAGGGTGTCTCTTCCCAAAGGAAATTTTGAATCAGAGGACATGCTTGACCAGACTTACACTGAACTGACACTGTGGAAGCCAGGGGTGATGGACAGAGAAGTCGGACATTGTGGGAGCTGGGGGTGATGGACAGAGAAGTCTGACATTGTGGGAGCTGGGGGTGATGGACAGAGAAGTCGGACATTGTGGGAGCTGGGGGTGATGGACAGAGAAGTCTGACATTGTGGGAGCTGGGGGTGATGGACAGAGAAGTCTGACATTGTGGGAGCTGGGGGTGATGGACAGAGAAGTCGGACATTGTGGGAGCTGGGGGTGATGGACAGAGAAGTCTGACATTGTGGGAGCTGGGGGTGATGGACAGAGAAGTCTGACATTGTGGGAGCTGGGGGTGATGGACAGAGAAGTCTGACATTGTGGAAGCCAGGGGTGATGGACAGAGAAGTCTGACATTGTGGGAGCTGGGGGTGATGGACAGAGAAGTCTGACATTGTGGGAGCTGGGGGTGACGGACAGAGAAGTCTGACATTATAGGAGCTGGGGGTGATGGACAGAGAAGTCTGACATTATAGGAGCTGGGGGTGATGGACAGAGAAGTCTGACATTATAGGAGCTGGGGGTGATGGACAGAGAAGTCTGACATTGTGGGAGCTGGGGGTGATGGACAGAGAAGTCTGACATTGTGGGAGCTGGGGGTGATGGATAGAGGAGTCTGGCATTGTGGTATCTAGGGGCAATGGATAGAGGCTGACATTGTGAGAGCTTGGGCTATGGATAAAGGACTCAAACACTGTAGAAACTGGGGGTGATGGATAGATTGGGTACTGGAAGGTGTGAAGATAAATTTGGAGCCACTAATAAGAAACTACAGAGGAAATGGATCCTGAACATTGCCTGACTACCCTACTTTAATCTTTCTAGAGCTGACTACACTCCATGGTGTCCAATTTACTGTCTGCCTTCTGATCGCAGATATATTATAAGGAAAATAAAGACTTTTAAGGAACTTTACTTTTTTAAAAAAAAAACCTCATGATATAAATAGTAGATAGAGATGTCATGTTGGAGATTAACATGTAATTTTGAAGAATACTTCTAACAAAGACCTAAAATTTATGGTGATATTTTTCCTGCAAACAAAAACTACATTTTAAATTATTAGATAAAACTTCAAGTCTACTTTTCCATACAGGTTAAGGCAGGAGAGGCTTCTTATGATTTTAATAGGGCAAAGCAGGGAAAGACTTGTGTTTTTATACTCTGAGGTTCTGGGAAGCAAAGGGCAGTACCTTTTCAGAAAAGAAGAGCAGAGAAGATTTGGCAACTCTCACAAAGAGCCCTGTCCAAAGGAATGTAAACTGTCTTTCTACTTAATAGCTAATGCAAACAAAGCTGCTCACAAGAGTCAACCACCACGGGCTTCCATGGCCCACTTAGCTCCAAAGGCCACATTTGCAAAAGCCAAGTGCATCTCTCTGGCAGACTACACTCTACCTTTGCCCATTCAGCTGCCAATGGCCACGTCCCTGGAATGCCAACTGCAAGTGTGTGCGAGGCCTGGGTGGTGCCAGTGTGTTTATTTGTATTACTAAGAAATAGTGCTGCCGCTCCGCCATTTATCTTTTCCTTAGACTCCGAGCAAAGGGATCCTGGCCTTGGTCACTCAAAGATTCTTTGTTCTGCAGTGTTAATTATCCTGCCTTCGGAGACAGGCTGGCTTAATAGTGAAGTATGCAGGAGCCGGGCTGCCTGAGTCTGAATCCTGACTCTCTTGTTTATTATCGGTGTAACTTAGGACAGATGGCTTAATGCCTCAGAGCCTTGGCTGGCTCACTCAAGTCTCCTTTCCACAGGGTCATATATGCAAGCATGTGTATCAGCTCAGCCCTTGAGTCCTACTGGGGCCTCAGTGAACAAAGCTTGGATGTTGCAGAGCTGAGAAATGCAAATCCACTGTGCTGACCTATAATAGAGGGCAGCTCCGTTTTCCACGGCCTGGGTCCAAGTCGTAGTGCCTTAGAAGTGCTATAGGTGATACTGATGTAAGTATGTGGAGCCCTTCACTCATCTCCAGGCCTGGGCTCCCGCTATAACAGAGACATTAACCTGTGGCTCTCTCACAGGGCTGTGGGGGTAATGAAAGGAGTGGTGTGTTTAGAGCATTCGGCTGGGATAGGGCTGTGCAAACGTTAGTGACTGCGGCTGGTGCTGGTCACCTGAGGTATCAGTAGGGCTACTGTCACACTATGGCTTTTGCCCATCCCAAGACCTCAAGCCGACCAGATCTTAGTAGGGTAATCGGGCCAGTCAGTAGGCTGGACTGTAAAGCCAAGTCTATGTAATGTTGAGTTTCAGTGGCATGTCTCCTTAGGCACATGTGATGCTGTCAGTGGGAAGGAAGACAGCTCCAGCTACTAAGACGGAGTGTAACCCTCTGCCCACCCTCTGCCCTCCCTCTGCCTGTCATCCTTGAGTAGGAGTCAATGACTCTGGAGCTTGGCAGGTGTGGAGAATCCACTAAAGTATTTCCATCCCCAGAATCTTCTCTACCTACGAACAGGCTTTGACAAATGGATAGTAATATAAAGGACAAAGGGTTCAACAGAAAGAAGTAGAGAAAGAAAAAGAAAGCTGGAGAAACCAGAGTCTTTCTGACATGTTGGCCGAGGTCCCAACCATGAGCTAAACACCTAAAACCTAGAAGCTGAAAGAAAGCAGAGCTACCAGCCTGGCACCAGGATCTGCCAGCCCAAAGCACTGCTGCAGGGGAGTTTCAGAATTCAGGAATTTTGTGTTAGAATGGCTAAAACGTACATCACATAGCTGCCCCAATATTCTGCAGGAAGAAGAGAGGGTAACCACACACCCAACTCCAGTAGGTCAAAGCATCACAATAAAACATGTAAATATTTACATAAAATAGGATTCAGTCTATCAAAAGGTTATCAGTTTAGGCTCACTGTCACCAAGAGTTATAGCACACTGTCATGTGTGGTGCCAGTTTTGCAGCTGACAGTGGAAGTGGGCTGTTAAAAGGGCACAGGAATCCACAAGGATGACCTCAGCTAAGTGGAGAGGGTGCCTGAACTGGTCATCTCCTGTAATCAGATTGGTGACTACCCTAATTGTCATCAGAGAGCCTTCATCCAGTAACTGATGGAAGCAGATGTAAAGATCCACAGCCAAGCACTGGGCTGGGAGTCATGTTGAAGAGAGGAAGGAGGAACTGTATGAGCCAGGAGAGTTTAGGTCATGATGGGAGGGGGAACGCAGGTGGGGAACCCACAGAGACAGCTGACCTGAGCAGCCTCCCATGGAAGGCCTGCCTCTTTCTGAACAGAGAGATGCAGGAGAATGGGGGGGGGGGGTAGATCAGAGGCAAGACAGGGAGAGGGAAATGGGAGGAAAGGAGTGGGGGAAACTGGTTGGTATGTAAAACACATGAAAAATGTAATTAATAAAAGAATAAATAAAATACAAAGGGGGGCACCACTGCAAGTAAGTGATCCAGAGATGCACACAGCCAAGCACGCAGCTCAGTGTGAGTCGGCACGTACTTCCTGGGCACCTGCTTTGTTCCAGGTACCTTGCCAGTGCTGAGGTTCCAAAGATTTGGTTTCCTGGAATTGTGGTAACAGAGTAAGACAAAGAAAGAGGCTTAAGGCAAAAGCAAAGTTTATTGTGTGCACAATACAAGCTGGCAGAGACCTAATCAGTGCAGTAGCACCAGCAAGAGGAGGTACCCGCCCTTCTAGAGGGCATTATTTAAAGGAAAAAAAAACAGAAAAGTTACCTGAGCAGGGTGTTTGCTGGCAGGTGATCCTATCTACAATGTTTGGAATGGTTGGAACGTTAGGAATTTCCTTTGGATAGTCCATTCCTGGGTGGTGCCTGAGTGGTCTCAGTTTGTGCTCTTTCTTGCACCCAGGTATTGCCTTAGGAAAACCACTGAGACTCAGGCCTCTGTTGAGCTTGTCATGGCTGGGTCCTACACCTGTAGCACATTGCACTGCCCACTGGGAGCTGAACAAGTTGGAGAGTGGCCTTTCTACGCGGTTCAGTTGGTCAGAGCTTCTTCCACATGGCTCAGTCACTCCCACTTTCTTCTGAGATGTTAAGCTGGCCTCTGGGTTTGTCTGAAAGTCTTCTTCACAACATGGCTTGTCAGTAGGGCTGGGGTGTGCACGCCTTTAATCCCAGCACTTGGGAGGCAGAGGCAGGCAGATCTGTGTAAATTCCATGCCAGCCGGGTCTACAGAGCTAGTTCCAGAACAGGCTCCAAAGCTACAGAGAAACCTGTCTCAAAAAAACCAAAAAAACAAAAAAGCACCTCTTAACAGTTCTTCGTGCTTTATATATGCCTGGGGAGGGAGGAGCATAGTGAGTCTGGTCTGCTTCTGGGACTTTCCAGAGCTCTTTTGAGTTATGTGCTTCCTGTCCCAAGGAGCGTTCCTGCAGCAGGTGGAGTATTTCACCTCTCTGTAAACATCCTGCCTTAAAATCCTGCTGTTTCATCCCGTCCCAAGTTTCTCTCTGAGAAAGAAGGCTTTAACCTGGAAGGAAACTGCTGTGTACTGGGTTTAACGGTGCAATGTTCCCCCACGGGCTCAGGTGGTCCCCAGTGAGTGATGGTACAGATCCTTTCAGACTTAAGGTCACTAGAGGTGTCCCTTGAGGATGAGTTTAGTACAGACTCACTCCTGGTCTCGGCTCTCTGCCTCCAGTCTGAGGCTGTTAGACACCCCTAACTGTGTGCTCACAGTGTCAAAAACTCCAGCATGACTTTCCCACCCAAATGAACTATATCCCATGAAACAGTAAGCCAAAATAAGCCTCCCTCCCTTAACTTGCTCCTATCAGGTATTTAGCCATGGCAGTGAGAAGGAGCTACTGCATCTCTCTATGATGAGCTATCTGAAGTGATTACATCTGCAATGAACCTTTCCCACATAGCATCATACTCCGTGCTACTGTGGGTTAGAACCAGTATATCTGTTGGGGAGAGGCAATTCTATGGAGAACAGCAGGAGAAACAAATTAGACATAGTCACATGCTCCATTTGAGACAAGAGCTGAGTTGAGGTAGTGATGTTATTGTAAATATGGTGACTCCCCAGAGAAGCAAGGATTAAGAGACTGTAATGGATGGAGAATTTTCCTCAGTGACAATGACATTGTAAATGGAGATGGACAGATAAGCAAATTCACCCAAGGAAGAGGTAGAAGAGGCTCACGCCCAAAGTTCAGCTCTGACCTCCTTATTACTGGGTGTATGCCAGGCTGGACCCACCACTCCAGGAAAGCCTAGCAGCGTCCCCCACACTGTCAGCCAGAGCTAACCATGCCCCCAGCTGGCTTCCGCTGGAAGATCACTCTCTTGGAAACGGTCAAAGGCATACGGAGCAGGGGTTATCAGCTGCCTGCCAGATCCACAGCCCACAATTACAGCCTCTGCTTAGAAGAGAAACAGGAGAGCCCATGCTTCCTCCCTTTTTTGGCCAAAGTTGATTAAAATATTTTTGACCCAGAGTCAGCCAAGTGCTTACTACACTGATAGCATCTGCTGACCTCCTTCCTGGAGAATGTATAATATGCTTTATTAGGGCAGACAGCGTTTCTCCGACAGTATTCAGCTGGCCTCATAGTTGCCAAAATGCCTCTGCTTCAAGGACCTAGCTGCTGAGTTACTGCCAGGAGTGAGGCAAGAGCAGGGGATGAGGGCACAAAAGCCTGGGCCTGGCGAACTTTAACCTTGGGACAGCACGGACTAAGGCGGCAACTCCTTTTTGAGACATGGACAGCGGGCATTGCTTTATGCCCACACCTAAGCTTCTCACTTGAAGATGAGAGGGGTGTGGGGAACACCTTTTCTGAACACAGATACCAAGTGTGCAGCTTGGTCCAGTGAACCCTTTCGGAAGGTGGAGCCAGGTCCAGCACTGAGATGGCTACACCATCCAGAAGGACGACACACTCTTCTGTGGTTCCCTCCCACCGACAGCAACTACCTTCCTGACCTGTAACACCACCGACTTTGAGGTTGGAGCTGGTGTAATGAAACACAACGGAGTGAAGCTTTGTGTGTGTGGTCCCACTCCCTCGTTTTCAGGTCTGAGAGACTTGGCAATGTTTTTGATTGTTGCTGGAGTTCATTAGCATTGTTGTATGACAATTTATTCACCTGCTGATAAACGTCTAAGTCTCAGCATGTATGTGTGGTGCCCCTATGAATGTTCTGTGGATGAATAAGTGTACACTGGGAAGGGATAGATACTTGTATATAATTTCCTTTCGCTGTTTAAAATCTATTTGCCCCACCCACCCCCACACACAACCTAGAAGCTTACAAGACTAAATATTTGTCATCTCTGGTTGCTTACTTGAGTAAGGAATTTGAAAGCAGCCTAGAGAGGTGGACCTGGCTCAGCCCCTGTCTAGGCTAAGGTCAGCTGAAGCTGGCCTGGTTCTAGCTTATAAGGCAAATCTCACAGATAAATGGCAAGTGGACACTAATTGTGTCAGGATACCTCAGTTCTTTAGCTACGGGATCGTTCCTCAAGACTATGCTCATGACACGGTGGCGTCCTTCCTCACCGCAAGGAAGCCATCAGTCAGAGCAGAAGCGAAAATGACACCCTGGATGATCTAACCCATAAAGTCACACAGTCTCACTTCGGCCTCATTCTGCTCATGGGAAGACAGCCTCTAAGTCCAACCTGTGCTCAAATATCCAATGGGAAGGAAAGATGGATCACTTGCCTCCAACCTACATGTTTTAAAGCTTGGACTTTATTTGCTAGGGTCCCATAAATAAAAAGTTTATAGACATTCAAACAAGAATCCTTAAGAAATGCGTTCAGCCCACCCCTTTTATTTAAAATTTTGTGAACGCTTTTGGAGATTTTTGAGATATTTCCTGGAGACACCATTATATAAATAGAAAATACAGAGACTTTGGTGTCAGATATAGCCAAGTAGGTTTGAATCCTGGATTCACTACTGCATTATAAGTACTTGAATTCTTCAGCCACACCAATTCTCAATTCCTCAACTATAAAATTAAGGAAATCGGTGGAACCTATCTTTCTGGAGGTAACTAAATAAGATCAATTTGCCTGCCCTCCATAGTGGTAGATTCCTTCATTCTGCCAGTTTTTCATGAATTATTAGCCATCTCCATGAACCACCTAGATGGAGTTCCAGTGGATTCTGTGAGTGGAATAACACAGGCTCTACCTGAGGTGTTAGACACTGCAACAGGGCCCTTGAAAGGCAGAAAAACTATAACCCAGTTGAGAAAACAATGACCCATGCCTGGAGCAGATATAAATGCATATATAATAAACATGGAAGATATTCTGAAACAGGAAGACAGGGCAAAAACTATTCCAGGACCTTGATTCGGTTTGCAAAAGAAGATAGTACTAGAGGGCCATGAGGGATAAATGGAAATAGCAACGGAGTTGACTGCAATTATTGCTCATCATAGTGTTGATGAAGGGGGAGGGGAAGTAAGTGGGGGGTTAGAGTAGCAAGAAAAAATGGGAGTTTCTACTCAGTGTTACAATTGGGGGGAAATCGTTAAGGCTAAAGGCTTTTCAAACAGTTTTCTGGGCTCACTAGAGAACCTTGACAGGCCTAGTAGTAAAGGATGCCCCACTGGGCTTTCCCTGGCT
Source organism: Microtus pennsylvanicus (assembly GCF_037038515.1). Lineage (NCBI taxonomy): Eukaryota > Metazoa > Chordata > Mammalia > Rodentia > Cricetidae > Microtus > Microtus pennsylvanicus. The sequence goes on from NC_134591.1 coordinate 24,189,655, forward strand.
GGCTCCCTTTTATAGAACCTATGTGTCTCAAATGGTGAACAGAAGACCAAAAACTGACCATTAGAGAACACTTGTGAGTCAGAGTCCAGGCAACTGGACTTTGTCCTTATTGCTGGAACTTTTGGAGGGCCAGTCGGCAGGAAAACACAGTGGGGGTGGTTTTATAGGCCCTCAGATCACAGTAAATGTACTTCTCCAGGCATGGCCATTTGGAGCCTGCCATTCATGCACTTGGCTCATCTGTGTATTCATCTTCTCTGTCCAGATAATGAGCCACTGGCTCCTTACTTCTCTGATCTATTTTGCAGTCTCTGCTTCTGATACATTAGCCAGCCCCCGGCAGTGATGATATTTAGGCATAAGACAGAGGTATTTCTGTGCTATGATGGAAGCTTAAAGGAAGTTGAATCCAGCAACCTTTCACTTTGAAACCAATGAATAAGAAGCACAAATGTTTCCGCCTCACACATAATGGAAGCTAGAGAAATAAGCAGAGAAGCATTTTCTAGCCTTTCTAGACACTGTTGAAAATATGATTCCTAAATCTTTTATGTGCACATCTAGCATTCCCCCCACCTCTCCGGGTAAGGGTTATCTGTTCTGTCAAAATAGACGCAGTCACCACAGTTGCAACCTTTCCTGGTGATTCTTGTAAATAAGCATCGGCTGTCCTGCGGACTTCTTTGCTGTAGTCCAAATGAACTCTAAGCACGAAGAGGATGATTGGGTTTGGAGATCATGACCCAATCCCTAATCAAACCTCTTAGAGAACCTTCCCCACTCCCAGTGAGGGGTTTCGACTGTAAAGCGTTCGCATGGGAACTCAACCAGGCTCTTTCCTCTCTTATTTCTTCCCAGGTGGGAAGTTGGCAAGTGGAGCCCATGCAGTCTCACCTGTGGGGTTGGCCTGCAGACCAGGGATGTTGTCTGCTCTCACCTACTTTCGAGAGAGATGAACGAGGTGGTTGTCCTTGCTGATGAGCTGTGTCACCACCCAAAACCGAACACAGTACAGGCCTGCAACCGCTTCAATTGCCCCCCAGCCTGGTACCCTGAGCAGTGGCAACTGGTGAGTCCTGACGTTACTTCCAAGTGCAGTGTTTATTGGGAGCAGTGATGCAAGACAAAAGGACTTTTTTTTTTCCAGAACAGTATACCTAAGCTCTGCTATCTCTCCCTCCATAGCTCTTCTCCATCCTTCCTCAAACTTAGGCCTTTTCATTGTAAACACCTCGTCCTTTCTACCGTGAGATAACCCAGGGTTCTCTAAAAGCACAACACACACACCCTCCATCTGTAGATCTGAGCATGTTCCTGACAAATTGTCACCAATCAAGAAACCATTTCAATTAAAGGCACTATGGTAGGTTTTCCATAAAGATAAAATTATTCTGAATTTATGCACTGTCCAGATTCTGCTATCAAAAATTCTAATAGTTAGGTTTTAAGGTTACTTTTCTTGTTTATTTTGAAAATTTTATACATGTATACAATGAAATATGATCATATCTACCCCCATTTTTCCTTCCTAGCTTTCCCATGGCCCTCAATGCATTCCCCTCCCAATGTCATATCCATATATGTATACACATATAAAGGACATCCTTACTAGTTCATCTAAGTGAGAAATCCTGAGCCAATTTCAGATTTTTTAAATTTTTGCTAATCTTATAAATTCTAAAAGTCTGAAAGCCATAGTTTTAAAGCAAGAGATGGCAAATTGCAGTCTGACAGTTAACCCTAACCTTCTGCCTTTTGTAAATAAAGTTTTATTGGAACACAGACCTAACTATCCTTTTTACATGTTGTATATCAGCCCCTTTACAAAATTTCTGGATCCTACACACACACACACACACACACACACACACACACACACACCAAACCAGCAATAAAAATGCAACTGCCCTATTGTGATGTATTGTTAAAATTATTATGTCTCAATATTGAAATAACCTTTGTCATGCCTCTAAAGGACAGAAAAAGTTTTAAGTTGGTTGTTTGGATGAAACCTTGTGTTGCAATTTGTTCCTAATTAGGACATCACACGTAGCTTTAAAGTGACAACATGGTCCCAAGTGTAAGCCGGTGTTTGGAAGGGCTGTGCATCCCTGTGTATGCCCATTGTAAACTCTACAAGTGTCCCAGTTAGGATGGTAATTTTATAATCATGCAGCTGAGGAGAGAGGAGAGCTGTCTGTGCATCCTTCCCTCGCAGCCAAGAGATGGTTTGTTGCTTCCAAGCCAAGGCTTCCATGTTTCCTCCTTCCTTCTCCCTGACTATCACGTACTGATAATTTAGTAAACATAAAAAAAGCAATGAGTGAGCAAAATGCTACAGTAGGGGTCAACTCTTGGGATCTATAATTTGTGTGCCCACAGATTTAACCAGTATAGACCATGTGGTTTTTAGTTAGGCCTTCTTAGTGGTGTTTGTATCTATGCTGAACATGTATAGACTTTTAAGATTTTTCTTAATACATACATAGTATCTGTGTTTTATTTGGTACTGTAAATAATGTAGAGACCATTTAAGCTATAAGGAGGGTCATAGGTTATAGAAATATCATTTCATATTCAGACTAGAGCATCCATTATTTGGGGTCTTAGCTCAAATCTTAGGAGCATCCCAGAACCAGTCCCATCCAATAATGAGGGATAACTATATAAAAGAAAAGCTAAAAATAAACATTGTCCATGAATTTCCTTTAAAATCTTGTGTATGTTTTGGCTGAGTCCATTAATCCAGTGCTACTCTGTGATAGTTTTTGGAAGTCAAGTGGATGCAATATATTTTGAACAGTTTATGAACCAGTGTCTTACTAAGAAATACACATCATTCTACACAGATTTGAAGCTAATTCTCACAGCAACCCCGTAATATTATCCTCATTTTATATTTGAGGAAACTAAGAATTATACAAGCTGCAATTAAGGGGTGGCCTTCACCCCACTTTTTGTGCCTGCACGTCCCATGGTTATATGAACAAGCACCGTATGAGAACTCTTGATTTGTGAAAGATACAACTATAACCCAGAAGTGACCTTAATCAAGGTCATGCATCCTCCCTGAGAGCCTGGGTCTCCTGACTTCTAGTACATTTGCATTGAGATGCCGCTAATTGGAGAAAACTATTGGCTTTAGGCTGCACTGTTGACTCGTGCCAGGAGAAAAGTGAGGACTCTGCTCTCGCCGGTTTCCGCTGTTCGACTTCTAAGTCCCTGGATTTCGGGTAGCTTGTAGTTGGTCTTTATGTGAAGAGCACTTTGTGAATAGTGTTTTATTCCATGACAAAATGAATGATTACACACAGAGCGCCTCCCTACGGGCCAGGAAATGCTGGCTTTGTATCTCCGTGATATATCTGTGTGCAGTTATGGATCATAAAGTAGCCTTTGTAGCAGCTTTCAGGGGAACACTGCCTTCCTCTCCACAGCCACACGTGTTGCTGAATAATGATCTTGGCCCAGTGTGCTTTCCAATTCTTGGTGCACATCCCACAAGCATGCTTTGCCGCCATTGCCAGCCGCAAGCCCACAGCATCCATTTTTACACGGCAAAGCCCATCTACCTTGACCTAAGAAGACATGAATCTATTTTGGGAGCCGATTCAGTTTCATGCCACTAGCAAACCCTTTAGGGATGAGACAGGATTAGGCCTATTTTTCAAATCAGGAAACAAATACTAAACACCTCTTCTGCTGGTGATTTCTCTTACATATATCCTTGTATGCCAAGCTTAAAACTCTCAAAAGTATTTTAATACACTAAAAAAATAAAGAATTTGAAAGTCACAGTGAGTATACCCTCCAGAGAGTGTCCAATAATAGTTTGATCATTGGCCACTTTTACAATCTAATTAAGCTTAGCCAAAATATTTTTCTTCTATTGCTTCCCGGACCTTCTCGAGGTGAGTTCTTCAATACAATCAGCTAATACTGACCACCTCTGAAAAGAAATCCATTGTTTTTGTTGTCTGCGGTTCTTTTGTTGTATGAGGTAAGTTCAGGAATCCCTGAGCTAAAGGGCTGTGGTCTCAGGACACATGAGTTAGGGTATCAGGCCCCTTGCCTGATTAGCCCTATGATTGCTCCGCCATCTCGGCTGGGATAAGGGAACCCGGAGTGCAGTCATGGTCCTTACAGGCCCCAGTAGTCAGCCGAGGGCTCCTTTCAGCACCCAATAAAAGAACAAGAGATGGGGGTTTCCAATCCTTCCTTTAAGACTGAGAAGCAACCTGATGGGGCTGTGGGAGTGGAGGCTTCCTCCTTTGTGGCTGATCCTCAGGGTCACCACCAACCATATATGTATGGTTTTTTTTCCTAGAAAAGTACAGTATTATATAAATTGCCATCTGCTAGATGAGAACACAGCATCCTTTGTTCTTTGTAGAACATTTGCCTAAAATTGGCTAATAGCCAATATTTATACATTATGCAGTTCTGCAGGGGACCAAGCCTAGACCCCATGTATGTCTATCTATTAAACTTTTGCTTTAGACAAAAGCAGAAATCTAATTCTAGATTTGGTTGTCAGAGACCCATCTTTTAGTATGCACCTCTTACATTTTAATATTTGGTCTTATGTAAAGAATTTATTTGGCCAGGTGGTGGTGGTGCATGCCTTTAATCCCAGCACTTGGGAGGCAGAGGCAGGCAGATGTCCATGAGTTTGGGCCAGCCTGGTCTACAGAGTAAGTTCCAGGACATCCAGACGTACACAAAGAAACCCTTTCTCTTGGGAAAAAAATAATTATTTTGATATTTATTTTTATTAATTTAACTTGAAAATGTTGCCAGTATATATTTAGATGTTTTATTATTGAATTTCCCTTGCATTGGTCCTCTGTGTCTTCTTTAACGTATTAAGTCCTTTCTCGTTTTCATCTTTGTTGTTGTCTGCAAACAAGTATTAGAAATCGTGCAGGAGATGAGCTCTCGCATTAGAAGGTTACAGCCCGTGACTGAGGGTCCCTGGCAGGTCCTACCACATTAGCCTTGAAACACTTTGATCATGGCCATCTTCTACTAGGATGGTGTTCAGAAACCCACCACAGCCAGATAATAAGACAGTAAGTACAATCCTGTCAGCCCCTCATGTCCCTTGCACATCCGCCCCTGCCCTACCTCTCGTCACAGCTGCCATCTGGCTGCTCTCCGTCTCCTGAACATCCCCTCCCCTCTGCCTGTCAGACCCTGACAGGAAACTCCCCACCACACACACACCAGATACATCTCCCACAGCGAAGCCATGTAGCTGCCACTGAACAGCCACATCCTCACCTGGTCAGGTGTGGCCCATGACTCATGGCTAAATGCTGGGGTCAATGAAGCCAAGACCAAGTCCCAGGAGGACCCCTGACACCTAAGGCAGGTGGATGGAGCAGAGAAGATGAGGAGGAGCGGCACATGCCCATATATTGGATACTTGCTCTATTTCAGGATTCGGCATGCACTCCAGATTTACGTAGGATTGCTCATTTTGTCGCTTGTGCATGCATCTTCTTAATTCTCTCGGCCACCTTAGGCTCAGGGAGGTTGAAATTGTCCCATCTTGAGCTGCTCAGGAATGAAGGGGACCAAGAGACTTTAAACCCATTATTGAGTTTGATATTCAATGTACCTTTCCCAAGCTGTCTTTACTATTTACTCTGTATAATTAAATTGTGAAGAAATCTGAGAACACACCTTTAAATCTGCAGTTTACCTCCGTTGCCTATGTTTCAGGCTTTCTTTAATCTGGGTATTAGTTTTCTATTACTGTTATAACACACTACCACAATTCCGATGTCTTAAAACAACATAAATCCACTGCATTATCCAAAGGTGGAAATGGGTTTTACTGTCCTAAAATCAATGAGGCAGCAATCATGCTTTCTTCCTGGGGGCTCCAAGACAGGGCCTATGCCTTTTTCTTTTCTGTCTTCTATTTTCTCCTGTTCCAGCCTCCCCGCTTCAGAGTCGACCCCTCCAGACATTGATTCTGTTCTCATATCTGACCAGACTCTGACCCTCTTCTTAAGAGGAACACGGTGCCTACATAAACAAACCTGGTTATACAGGACTGTTACCGTGTTAGCCAAGTCCCTTTGACTAGTCTAAGAAATGTGTTTACCAGTCCTAGGGACCAAGACCTAGAAACTGTCCTGGTCATTACTCAGCCAACAGGACTCTGCCCAAAAGTCAGCTGGCCGAGCACTTGATCTCCAGTGGCATTGGTCCTTTTGATTGATAACCTGCCCTCTGTCACCCTCCCACCCCCACAACCAAACGTAGCATCATATACACACACATCTGCATGCTTCCATTGGATTTGATTCTGAAAGTCACGTTTTTAAGGGAGTAAGGAAAAGAGGAGAGAGATGCTGAAGGGTTAAGCGGAAATGAACCGGCCTGCTCGGGGTGTCACTTGGATTTTCCTGCACTGCAAATGTTTTGTGTCCAGGACTACATCCACCCAAGTGCACGGACATATTGCACACATCTGTGCTGAGAAGATAGGAGTAGTCGCCACAGCCCTGCACACACTCCACCCCGGCTTAAAGCTCGCCATTGCCCTGTAAACCTTTCTTTTATCAGGGTCACAATTCAAAACTGCACATAGTTTAGCTGTGTAAAAAGCCATATGAGAGAGGAATCTCTCCTGGCGATATTAAGGAAAAGAGGAAATTTAATGATAACTGTGCTCCAGAAAGTAAAAATTTCATTTTCTAGGTTTACACAAGCACATGTGCGCTCGCTCTCTCTCTCTCTCTCTCTCTCTCTCTCTCTCTCTCTCTCTCTCTCTCTCTCTCTCATACACACACACACACACACACACACACACTTTTGGTCTAGCCTAGAGGGCTAAATTATATCACAGCAATCATCAGTTATGTTATATCTCTGTGATTCAAATATAAACCTATGTAAGTTAAGAGTCATATTTCTTGAAGAATGTATTCCCTAAAACTGTGAGAATGTTAATTGTTTTCAGTAGGGCTTTGAAGAGAATATTTACTGCTATCTTTAGAAGCAGCAATAAATGTAACAGCACGGAGATCAAAAGTCAGATTTCACATGTGGAACGGTTTTGTTTTTATTTACTAGAAGAAAGCTCTTTGGCTTAATCACTCTGGATCCTATTGGGTGTCACATCGTAACAGTGTATTTAACCCAGAAGTCTCACTGAGGAGCCCTGTGCTTCTACAGTTAGGAAGGCTTAGCTCATAGTATGTGAACAAAGCAAAGCTGATATACAAAATGGTACCCTCGTTTTAAGTTCCTCAGTGAGATCTGAGTGCTGGATTTCCTTTCTCTCTCCGCATCCTAACTTTAGTGAGGCTCAGTTTTGACCTCTACTGTTTAAGGAATTCCCAGTCTCCTCGTACATTGCTGAACTGCCTCAGCTCCCAAAGATCTACAGTGAGCCCTATGTATTCCTGGCCACCCTTCTCTGTCGATCACTGCCACATGCCGTCACCTCGAATCGGCCCTTCCCTGTCTGGGAGCTGATGCCCTTCTCGGCCCCATGGATCTATCACACTCAGTAAACTCTTGTGGTCAGTGTAATTCACTTCTTGCAACTGTCTTCGCTCTCTCCCTTCCTCAGCTTTCTCCCAGAACCCTGATCAAATCCTCACCCCAGCAACCACGCAATTCCACACAGACTTGTCCTGCATAGCTCGCATCAGACCTGCCCAGTCCGCTATCAGTGACTCCTTTATACAAACCTCCTATTGGACATTTAAAACGTCACGTGCTGAAAGCCATCAAGTAAGAGTTTGGCAAGCAGTGCTACTTAGGCAATTTGATCATCTTTTTCTCCATGGAATGGGACAGACAGTATGCTATGTGACAGACATTTCCTGGATAGGTATGAGCAACAAAAATCTATTTATCCCCAGTAGGCCAATAGCAATAGACCAAAGTACTAATACTGCTAGAGTCTGATTGGTTGAAACAATGAGTTTCATTGGGGTTACTGTTAGGAATATGGGTGAAAGGTCACTTATAGAAACAGAAGTGACTCAGAGATAACTGTATCATCACAAAGTCCACCCCAGCACAGGTGACAACTCACCAAAGTTACAAAGCTGGAGCCCACTGCACAGCCTGCAGGCAGCTCAACAGGTTGGCGGGTGTCCCCTCCAGATAGTTCAATTGGACTGAACTTCTTCCAGGCTGCTGGACTGGTCTCTACTTCCAGAAAGTTCAGCTTGTCTGAGAAAATCACTCAGCAATCTTTATGGCTATGAATGTGCAGCGGGAAGGGGAGCATAATTCACCTGGTCAGTTTCAGGACTTCCTGGAGCTTTTGAGTTGTTCATTTCCTGAGCTGAAGAGCTTTCCTGCAGTATGGTTTATCGCAAGCACCCCATCCTCACACCTGCGCCTTAGAACATCCAATCGTTTTACCTCTCTTTTAATTTGGGTCTTAACAAGCGGCCCCCCAGTTGGACAGTTTTATCTCAGAGGAAATTGCTACACAGAAAATATCAATTAATATCTTATTGGGCAGTGTTCTTTGAAACCCTTTGGCCTATGCTGCCACAGTCATTCCCTACAAACTCCATCCTGTTATCCCCCTCTTTAAAACCCCTACTGGTACCCCATGGTTTTCAGATTATATTCAAAGACCTTTCTCTATCTGCCCCTTACCTGACAATGCAGTCTCATGATCCCCAGGCCTCATCCTCAGGCCTACTCGGAGCTATGTTACCATGCCATGGTACTGCATAACTTGGGTGTCTGCCCACATGGTTAGATTTTTTTCCCCCAACGTTGCCTTTTCCTCGGCACTGCCATCAGCATCTCCATAAAATCACACACTTTCATGTGGTCTCTCCTTGTAAAACTGATCGTGTTTTTCAGTAAAGTTTTCTCCTTCACTGGATGATAGATCCCAGTAACATAAGAACCACTTACGTTCATCTAAAATCCCCAGCACCTACCATCATGTCCAGTGGGTACCTGTAGCACAAATAATCAAAACCTAGAGGCAGATACTGGGGTTCAACCTGAAGATCAAACAAGCAAGCAGTCAAGTCACTAGAGAGCTCTTATCTCTAAGAAATCCTCATATTGAAGGAGAAGCAGGTTCCTGTCTCATCCTGCCTTATATTCCTCCCTAGTCCTGGGATTAAAGGTGTGAGCCACTATCACTTGGATCTGTTTCTGCATTGATCTTGTGTAGCCCAGGGTGGCCTTGAACTCACAGAGATCCTTCTGCCTCTGTCTACCAAATCCTAGGATTAAAGGTGTGTACCACCCCTGCCTGACCTCTAGAGACTTATTTTTACCTTCCGTTCTTCAGGCAAGTTTTATTTATAAAACATAAATAAAATATCACTATAGGTACCCAAGTGCTTGGTAACAGAATGAATGAGGAAAGACATGGGTGAGATGAATTATAAGCATAATAAGCAGTTCATACCATGGTCAGCCTGGAAGGTTGATCTTAGAAACAGAAAATAAATGTCATTTTGCTTTGCATTGTGGGCAGTAATATGGTTTGAAGTACCAAGGAAATGAACTCAACTCAAAATTAAACTACCAAATGAAACATTTTTTAAAAAATATTAATGCAGGCAGAATTTATTGATCTGCTAATCATGGGGAAATCTTTGAAAGTACAGGTCACATGAGCATATTTATGCATAGAAATATAGCTTTTAAGTGGTCTCTTTATTGTATATTTCTTAAATTTCACATAAAAATAATGAAGCCACAACCTTGCCATAAATCATGTATGGCAGTTAATATATGCAGCATAAATGGTATCTTTATTATTTGTTTTTATTGTATATATTTTAAAGTACCCTTTACCAGAGATTTACCTCTTCATACCAGAATCTGATTTAAATGATGATTCATGAAGACAAATATTTTTCATTGAATTTTATTGAATTTCCCTTGCTCTCTCTCCTCTATAAACATTCCCGTTTGCATGCTGCCTCTCACTTAAGGAGCTGAAGCTTCACCAAGTCATCCAACATGGCTACAAAGTAATCAAAGACTTTGAAGCCTTCCCTCTTGTAAATTTTCATCCTCTTATAAATTTTCATCTTCCATGGTTTTTAGAAATTGATAAAGACACTTTTTCATCCATGTAAACATACTGAAGAAAGTTATTAAGCAAAGATGATGCAAGCTTTAGAAGTGGAACCTGAATATAAAAGATAGGTAGATAGATAGATGGATGGATAGATGATAGATAGATAGATAGATAGATAGATAGATAGATAGATAGATAGATAGATAGATAGATAGATAGATAGATGAGAGAGGATAGATAGGAACTGGTCCTTTCCCATGCTCCCATGCTTGGAAAGTCATAATGCCCACCAGAGCCAAATCCCATTGCTGACTGGGGACACAGCTTCCTGTAATGATCAAACAGTCTAATAAAAGAAGAATCTGTCACAGCTGGATGTTTGCTTTGCATCTTTGAAACATCTGCATCTAGAGCTGTTTTATTCATCCAATCATCAATTCAGGAAACATTTATGAAGTGCACGTTTTTTGCCAGACTACACTCTGCACTGGGGAGTACACAGATGTATAATTCTCCTTACTCAGAAGATTCCTAATCCTGGATGTGTTCAGGGGGCAGAGGAAATAGCAGACACATGAACTATGAGCCTCTATGAAGGAGATAAGGTACCCATCCTAAGTCAGGCTATGGTGGAAGGGAGCCACTGGCCAGTATGCACAGGGGATAGAGGAGGCTTAGCGAAGGAATGGCCTGTGAGCTGGGATCTCTAGAACAGAAGTTCATGAATGAGCAAGGAGCTGTAAAGCATAGTGAACAACAGGACCAAAGGCCTGGGCAGGAAGAAGTGTGTGTACCCAGAGAAGGATAAACTGTCTATTTCAACAAGTGCCCTAGCACATGGTAGAGTCCCAAGGAATGTACCAGAAGCATAGTCTAGTGTGTGAGCCCTTGCATTCACAGTGGAGGCATGCTATATGTTAGAGTAAAACCCTCTAGATCAGTGTTCGCCACCTTCCTAATGCTACAACCCTTGAGCACAGTTCCTTGTGTTGTGCTGACACCCAACCATAAAATTATTCTTGCTACTACTCCATAACTGTAATTTTACTGCTTTTATAAATTGTAATGATGGTTATGTTCCCAGTGTTCTTAGGAAACTATTGTAAAAGGATAGTTTGCCTCCCCACCCCCACCCCGGCGGCATGAACCAAAGGTTGAGAACCATCGCTCTACTGGTTTATTGAATTTAGTTCTAATAAGAACTAAAATGTTTCCCTTCATCATTAAAATTCCACAAAATCACCTAGAGTCCTAAAGAAGGCAAAGGGCTAGGTCAGTAGTGCAGACAGTACTTGTCTAGCTGATGCAAGGCACTAGAAAGAAAAGCCAAAAGTTAGAGACCACATATTGTTGTCTTAATCAAAGCTAAAAGACTCCAGAAAAGCTTTTGGAAAATGTTTGGCTCCATGACAATTAGCAAGTGTTCTGAAGACCACCACATATGGTCTGGCGGTTCACTGTCTAGGACAGATGTGTGTTCAGATATAGACTGACTACTCAGAAATTTAAATAAAAAAAACTTAGGCAGAACAAGTTTCTAGGGTCATCAAAATATAATTCAAGTATTTTAGGGTGCTGGTCTCCAAACATGAATCTGAGCTAACTCCCGCCAATCAAGGAAGTCACAGGGTGGAAGCTAAGAATTGCATTGCAAAGCACCCCTCAGTGAAGGCATCAGAAGCCTGCTGCCAACACAGGCAGATAGGCTGAGCCTAGGCTCTGTTCTGCAACTGTGTCTGCTACTCAGGATGACTTGTTGAACATTGCACTGACTGGAAATGAACCAGTTCCAGCATCTGTGTGGTCTCAGTTGTACAGCTTCATCTCTCTGGGCCTTCTTTTCTTTATCTATCACATGAGATGAAGATTTACATAAGGGGTTGTTTACCAAAGAGCATTTATTCCAACCACAATTTTGGAAAAATACGCAAACACACACACACACACATTTACTATGGGACTCAACAGAATTATGTTGATTTTGAATTTTTCAACATAAAGTAAAAAGTTGTTCACTATTGTTCTGGGCCATTTGAAAAGCTCTATGTTTAAAGTCTTCTAGGCAATGTCATAGCCCTTATAATAGCGCACAAGGCTTTGTGACCTCAAACCATTCACAGTACGAAAACACCATACATGGGCCAACAGAGGCCTCCCCAGGTCCCAGCTTTGGCTCTGCCGCACAATAGGGTTATCTAGTAGAGAATGACCTATGAAGTCGTGTAGAGAAAGGAGGAAGAGGAGGAAGAGGCGAAGGAAGAGAAAGAGAAGGAAGAGGAAGAGAAGGAAGAAGGAGGAGGAGGAAGAGGAGGTGGTGGTGGTGGTACTAGGAACTAGTATATACATCCCAGAGTTTCTCATAGTCTAAAGTTGGGCTTGGCTTGGGCATTAGCCCTGTTCAAAAGCTTAGGTTGAGATATTTGCCGAGATCTTGCTCTGCACTCCCCTCCATTTCTCAGTCCTTGTGATTTTCATTGAGAGAAGTGTAAAGAGAGTAGATTACAATAAAATAGGTAATACTTCTTATAGAGCAATATAAAGTAGTCTGGGGTAAAGTGGCACAATGGCCAAAGGGACCCCTGCAGAGAAAAACACTCTCACAGTCTCAGAGTGGACGATGGCCACAGCTCATTGTATCAACCTACATTTTTAAGCTGGAGCCCAGCAATATAACTCAGCCAGTAAAGGCACTTATTGTATGTGTGCATATGGGTGTGTTGCCTGCATGTTTGTCTGTGCACCACTTGTGTGGAATGCCCAAGGAGGCCAAAAGAGGATGTCAGATCCCCTGGGACTGGAGTTATAGATGGGTGTGAGCTGCCATGTAGTTACTGGGAATCAAATCCCAGGTCTTCTGGAAGAGCAGCCGGTGTTCTTAACTCCTGAGCTGTCTCTCCAGCCCTTGACTTAATTCTTAGAAGAGAAGGCAACAGTCTGAACTTGTTCTTTTTTTAAATTGTTTTTATTGAGCTACATATTTTTCTCTGCTCCCCTCCTTTCCTCCCCCTCTTCCCCTTTACCTTCTTTCATAATCCCCATGTTCCCAATTTACTCAAGAGATCTTGTCTTTTTCTACTTCCCATGTACATTAGATCCACATATGTCCCTCTTAGGGTCCTCTTTGTTGTCTAGATTCTCTGGAATTGTGAATTGTAGGCTGGTTTTTCTTTGTTTTATGTCTAAAAGCCACTTATGAGTGAGTACTTATAATATTTGTCTTTCTGGGTCTGGGTTACCTCACTCAATATGGTGTTTTCTAGATCCATCCATTTGCCTGCAAATTTCAAGATGCCATTATTTTTTTCTGCTGTGTAGTACTCCATTGTGTAAATGTACCACATTTCCTTATCCATTCTTTAGTTGAGGGGCATTTAGGTTGTTTCCAGATTCTGGTTATGACAAATAATGCTGCTGTGAACATAGTTGAGCACATGTTCTTTAGATATGATTGAGCATTCTTGGAGTATATACCCAAAAGTGGTATTGTTGGGACTTGAGGTAGGTTGTTTCCTAATTTTCTAAGAAATAGCCATCCTGATATCCAAAATGGCTACACCAGTTTGCACTCCCACCAGCAATGGAAGAGTGCTCCCTTTACCCCACATCCTTTCCAGCATAAGTTCTTACCTCTTACCAGATAATAATCTTACAAGGCTTGGGGCCCTGGGAACCAGTTTCAGATCGTCATCCCTCTTTCCTGGCAGGACTCAGGTCCCATTCCTCTGACTGGTGACTAGAATCCTACAGTTTTTGCCCTTGATTGTATGAGCAGTTAATTGGGGTGGGACTGGGGACATGTTTCAGCCCAAATATCTTACTGGCTACCTAACAAGACTAATGCCAAGGAGAGTGGAACCATTGCTTCAATGCAAGCTCACAGCTTTGGAGCCTCGACTTAATGTCTCAACAAACCCAAGGGCAGCAAGGGAACTAGAGACTGTTTCTAAGAAAAGAGAAGTTCCCCCAAAACGTTTGAGATGAACTGCACCAACTTGTTAAATCATGGTTTGGGAGATATCAGGTAAGGTTATATTTGGCTGGAGTAACAAATCTCAACATGGCAATGGCTTTAAAAAGCCACTTCAGATAAGGAGAATCCTCAGTTGAGAATAAAGCCTATTCTGTATTTTTTACATATCACATGGAAGCCACAGTTTTTATACAGCATGCCCATTTCTGCCAGCAAGAAATGAGGAAGGGATGCTAATCTCTCTTTAGATGCGGCCTTTCAAATTGCACATATCCGTCTATTTATGTCCCATTGGTCATCATTTAGTCCAGTGGCTGTGTCTGTCTTCAAAGAAGTTGCCAAATATAGCCTATACAGAAAAACCATGTACCATTGCTAAAAGCTGAGGGCCCTTAAAAGGGAAGGGACAAATACTTGGAAAAAGCCAACCTTCTCTGCCCCAGGAGGCCTCGTTCCTGCCTCAAGCAGCCAGATTATAACTATTAAGTTCCATGTAAACAAAATGTTTTACTGCAGTCCCTCTGAAAACCACTGACATGAGGCTATTTTTCTTGCATACCAAATTTCAGTGCCTCTGGCTCCCGGCTCCCTTAGAAATTGCTGGTTTAGAGGAGTTCTTCAGAAAGCCGGTCCCTAAATCGCATGTGCTCAGTATGGTTATGTGAGTGCTCCCACACAGGGCAAAAGGACAGTCCTTTCTACAAATTAATTTTTGGGGCTTGGTTCTGATGGCAAGAGGTCGCTCTTGCTCATCCTGGAAGTTGTGCAGATTATTTTCATTGGCTCATAAACATGTTGACCACTTTATGATACTAACCTCTTAAACCAGTTCTCTTGAGTGACTACAACTCACAGTTCAGGGGCAAATTTCTAAGATTCCAGGGCTCCTGAGTTCCTGGATGCTCAAGTTAAATACCTGAGATTATGAGTGGAGAATTACAAAAAACTTTGCTACAAAATTCACTGTAAAGACAAGAAACAAAACCCTTTGGCCTGACTCCTGGTTTGTCTAAAAAAAAAGAAAAAACAAAAAACAAAACCCTTATTCTTTACTCATCCAAGAATAAGGTGGTGGTCAGAATGGTGACCTGTGTTGACCTTCTTTGCTTCCCCAGTGTTCCAGGACCTGTGGAGGAGGAGTTCAGAAACGGGATGTTCTCTGCAAACAGCGGATGGCTGATGGTAGCTTCCTGGAGCTTCCGGAGACCTTTTGTTCAGCCTCCAAACCAACCTCCCAGCAAGCCTGCAAGAAAGATGACTGCCCCAGTGAGTGGCTTCTCTCTGACTGGTCTGAGGTAGGTCTGCTCCTCGCGAGAAGAGAGTGCAAGTCACCATGGGAGGGGGAGAAATCACCCAAACACATGCACAGCAAAGAGACCAAAAACTCTCCTAACAGTGCAGCATTTGTATGCGTTTCTACCAGAGAATGCAGAATGACTAGGCTATGGGGACCTAGTTTGTTACAGGGACCTAGGCTATGCAGCCAGCCCTCACCTAACAATTGAAAATCGGAAAGCTGCAATTAGAAACGGGATCCCCCTAGAACAAGCCCAGAACACAGGGTTCTTCACCTCTTTCTCCACCAAGCCCCATCCTCCCGACACTCCCACTCCCTTGTCCTTCTCCCAGATGTTTCCAGTCTCTGCTCAGGAAGGGCAAGGCCTCCCTAGTTCTTCTCTTCCAAGTTACTGGACAATAAAGGATGTGATTTATTAGGAAAAGAAGGCCAAGGAAATCCTGCCTCTTTACTGTTCGTTTCCTGACTCTAAAACTTGAACAACTTCCCAGCAAGAGAACTTGATTTCCCCTGTTGCCTTGCACTTGGGAAAATGATGGCTCAGCATTCACAGCTCCAGATGGTACGTGGAGTTAGGGATCCTGAACTTACACTTCCAACTAACCTGCTTCTCTAAGTCATTCCTCTTCTGATCCTGGCATGAATTCATTTACAGCTGGCTTCGAAGGTTCAGCTCAACTGCTTTCAGTCCCTAGAATTTCTCTGCCATTGCCTTTAACAACCCAGCTCCAAAGACCTGTGTGTCCTCCACGGGGAAGTCTTAAAATCATTGCTGTACAAGCAAATTCAGCCTCTAGCAGAAAGAATGCTACATCCAAACCACATTCAAGGCCTTTCCTTTTCTTGAATAGAAGCATTCAGGTTGGCTTTCCTGACCTATGGGCATTTTAGTGCTTAATATGCAACTCATAGTTTGGAGCTGCTGATGGCTGAAATGTGTCTCTGAGATGCTCCCTTCAGAAGGAAAAGGCAAGCTATGGAAATTAAGACTCCTGAGCTCTCAGCATGGGATTCATGCTTCATACATTTTCAACCTATGTAGAGTCCTCCGACAGTGCCTGCTAAGGGCATTGATGTTATAAAGGAATCTCAATTATCATTATCATGATAATTTACCAGTACAGTTTCCTCTGGCTGTGTCTCATCCCAGATGTTTCAGAACAGAAAGGAGAATGGTTGCTTTTGTATTTTAGAAACAATTTGTATTTCAGCAGGATACAAGAATGGAAGGGTGGGAAAGAATGTGTGCATATTTAGACATGCGTGTACACAGACATGTTGATTGGTGGCTTTTCCAGAAATCTGTTGATTTGAGTGGCATCATACATGAAAAAAATACCATGATAAGAAAACTTCCACAGAAAAGAGTCCTGGTGTATGTGCCAAGTGACTGTGGTAAAGACGCCCTCCGTGTAAAGCATCTCCCGAGAGATGGGCTCAGGGATGGGCTGTGGAGGAAGGCCTGTGGGTGTATAAGAACCTCTCTATCCTCCTGACGTTTGTGGCCCTTGGAGGATATAGGACACAAAATATTCAGAAGAAAGTGCTACTCTGCCTGCAGATTTAGGAGAAGGGCCCTTGGGGTTTAAGTACCGAAGGAAGGAGCCCACTGAACTGGATCGCAGCGAACACAGCAGACCTTTAGAACAAGATTGTGAGGTAGAGTTTACATACCACGACAAGGAAACCTGGCTCCAAACCCTCAGTTTCATACCAACTGCAAAACATATGATTCATGGCTTAATCTCTCTAATCCTTAGTTTGATTGTCTGTGAAATGGAGGTAACAGTGTCCATCATCATGGCAGAGTCTTGATTAAACGAAGATCTTGTGCCTAGTTAAATTCAACCCTACCTTCCTGGCTTGTTTTCAGGAGAAAGAAGAGATTAGATAAACACTCAATCACCCAGAGGGGTTGGGCCAATGGCCGTAGTCTAGGTCTCTCTCAACTTTGCTGGACTCCCTGGGATGGAAAGGTCATGTCTAGGAAACCAGGAGGTGTTAGCTCTCTTCAAAAGTTCTGAACCATCCGGATAGATGGGTGGAAATTGCAGACACTGAGGGGAGGCTCGGGGCTTCCTGGCTGCCAGCGTTGTTTCGGGGGAATTACGTGGAGAGTGACAAAGTAGGGCCACTATATGTCACCTTCTGGCTTCTATATGTGCAGTGGACAGATATGAAACAAAACGAGAGCTGTGTGGCTGAAGTAAGGCGGGGTGTCAGATCTGCCCCTGAATCACCTCCCCACCATGGCTACCCAGGTATGGCTTGAGAGACTCAACTCCAGCTTAGCTTCCCTTCTTCAGGGATGTGGAAATTGCTGCTAGGGGTGGTGCTAGACTCCTAAAGTCACAGCTCCTGAAGTCTGGCTAGTGGTCTGTTTTTCCACTTGAAAAAAAAAAAGGACATGTTTTAAAGCCATTGGGCTCTTTGTCCTCTCCACCTGACCCTTGGATCTGGTACTGTCATTTACAGTTGAACAGATGTCAGATAGGATCTGGATTCCATAGTCATCAGACAACACAAGCAGGGGTCTGATCTCGACCTGCACTGGCCCTCAACATCTTGAATTTCTTTTGGGGTGACACACGTCACAATCTGTCCCGCAGACCAGTGTCATTTCAACATACTCCCATATAAAACTTCAAAGTATGAAACGGTTTTTTGTTGTTTTTACTGTCCTTTTTCCAGTGGCATGCTGCCATGACCCAGGTTCATGCCGTCATCCTCTCAAGCCAGGCTGCGGTGGCCCCTCCATTAGGTCCCGCTTCCCCTCCCCTCTGCTCTGCACAGTGTTGCCAGATTCACCTTCTCAAACACCTCTTTCATCAAATCACTCCCCACTTCATGGCTTCCCATTGCTCTGTGGACCAATTCCAAACCTGTCTGAAAATGAAAAGTCTCCAAATTCAGGCCCAAAGTTCCTCTTACGCTCCTGACCGCACTCACTTCAGCCCCTTGTCAGTAAAACTGGCTTGGTTTTGCCCCAAGCCTGCACTGGACCTGTGCACCGAATTCTACTTGGTTCTAGGAATCTCTGCTTGCCATGCTTAAGCCTGCTGTGCTTCTTCTCCCAAACTCTCCCCATCTTCAAGGCACAGGTCAGGAAACCTCTAGTAACTATTAACATTAATTTTATAGTGTCTCAGAACCTGCCTTCCACTGTTACACTTCTACTAAATTCCTCAACTGCTGTTTCTTCTATAAACAACTTTATTGACATATAAATGGCCTTTTATAAAATTCAATTTAGGGTATTGTTCTTAAGGTTTGTCTATGTTATAGCACCTATAAGGACCATGTTTCTTTATATGATTGGATGATGTTCCATTAGTTTAGCTAGCCTATACTTTGTTTATCCATTCAACAATTAGCAGGCAGTAAATTCTTCTAAACTTCTTGGTTATCAGAAATAGTCAAATGTTGTTAAATGACATCGGTGTAATTGTGAACGTTTGCTCCCAGGTCTTTGTGGGGATATATGCTTTCGTTTCTCTGAAATAGATAGGTACGAGACAAATTACTGGGTCCTGGTACATTTTCTTTCAATCAAAACTCCTAAACTCTTGCCTGGGAGAGGATACCAGGGATCATCTCCTTTTACATGCCCACCAGCAATGTATGGGGGGAAGGGCTCACATTTTTCCCCACCCTCGCCAACACTTACTGTTGTTTTCCTTTCTGATACAGTCATTCCAGTGTTTGTGACATGATATCTCATTGTCCTTTTCATTTGCATTTCCCTTAAGTCTTACTTCCTTTGAGAAATGCATTTGACTTTTGCCTCCTCATTTGAGTGACGGCTCCCAGAGACAGGGCACTTCCCCCGACAAAAGCAGAAACAGTTATCTAATGGGAGACATCATTTACTGGGTTAGCATTGTCTTTTCTTGTAATCTCTCATTAACTCAGAAACAGTGCAGAGAGCTGCAGTAACTTTCCAGCTACTGAAATACTGGGCTAAGATTAGAACATGGAACTCTGGGGCTGGAGAGATGGCTCAGTGGTTAAGAGCATTGCCTGCTCTTCCAAAGGTCCTGAGTTCAATTCCCAGCAACCACATAGTGGCTCACAACCATCTGTAATGAGGTCTGGTGCCCTCTTCTGGCCTGGAGACATACACACAGACAGAATATTGCATAAATAAATAAATAAGTATTAAAAAAAAACTAAAAAAAAAAAAAAGAACATGGAACTCTGTGACCCTAAAGCCTAAACCATATGTAACTAGGAATGGGTAAAATGCTCATAGGAACCCTTAGATTACAGAGTAGTGGGCGCGGGGGCGGGGGGGGGAGGGAGTGTGGCTGCAAGACAGATATTCTACATTGCTGTGAAGATTTCTTTCAGTGGCGGAGACTTTTCCTGGCATAGCATAGTGAATTTAAGGGACCATACAGAACAACCATTAGACTCCAGTTCATAGGACTTGCATTCATTTCTCCTTTCTTCCTCTTCTCTTCCTCTTCCAGTGCTCTGTGAGCTGTGGGGAGGGTACCCAGACTCGAAGCGCCATTTGCCGGAGGGTACTAAAAACCGGGGTCTCCACGGTTGTCAATTCCACCCTGTGCCCTCCCCTGCCCTTCTCTTCCTCCATCAGACCCTGCATGCTGGCAACCTGTGCAAGTGAGTATGTCAGAGCTCTGGGCATGGGGCTGTGGAACCCCATATAACCGCAGCCACAGCCACCAGGCAAGGACCTTCCCTGATTCCCAGAGGAGTGAGGCATTGTGGGGCAGCAGAGCCAAGGACCTCTGTGGCTGGAGCACCCAGCTGGAGATGGGAAGGGAATCTGAATCACTCAAGTGTCCAGCCTGAGTTCTCCTCACCCCTGGAAAAACAGCTGGCAAGGGGAGAGCAAAGGTCCCCTTGCTGGCATACTGAGATCTGCAGACTGAAGGCTGCTTGTTCCTAATGAAGTCTAATGTTATGCAGTCTGGGGTTTTAAGCTGCTCTAAACACACTTGTTCTATGTGATATTAATCCCTGGGGTTTTAACACTTCTGGGGTCCCCTCTTCATGTCCATTAAGGCACTGGTCCTTCGCATGGCCCAGAAGGTAGACATTTAGCAGAGAAGCGTGCTCCTCTTCGTCCTCTGCCTCTCTTTATGGTGTGAATTTCTTCTTTAAATGCTTTTAATGAGAACTGTCTTTCCCTGGGCTCCAGGAACCCGCCCCCCCAGTTTCTGTGCTTGTGGCTGCCCCACACCACACCTCATTAGCAGGTTTTGAAGGTGGGATAGCCTGATGAGCCACAGCTGTAGTCAACTCCTTTCTGGTAAACAGGAGGTAGTAAATGACAGCCCTGGCCAAAATCAACAGAGGGGTTCTTCCCCTTGTCTCTTGCCCTCTCTCGTGGTCCGATCTCACTCTGGTTTTTCCCTGTTCTTGGTTCTTTCTCCTTCGGTCTGGCATCCCTGTCAAACCAGGGCCTGGAAGGCCTTCCACGAAGCACAGCCCTCACATTGCCGCTGCCCGAAATATATACATCCAGACCCGCAGGCAGAGGAAACTGCACTTTGTGGTGGGAGGATTTGCTTACCTGCTCCCCAAGACTACCGTGGTGCTCCGGTGTCCCACACGCAGGTTCCGCAAGCCCCTCATCACCTGGGAGAAGGACGGCCAGCACAGCATCAGCTCCGCTCACGTCACTGTGGCCCCTTTTGGCTACCTGAAGATCCATCGCCTCAAGCCCTCAGACGCAGGCATCTACACTTGTTCCGCGGGGCCCGCCCGGGAGCAATTTGTAATTAAGCTCATTGGCGGAAACAGCAAGCTCGTGGCCAAGCCCCTGAGCCTTTGGAGTGAGGAGGAGGAGGCCCTGCAGGTGAGGAAGGCCAATCCAAAGGAGGCCTTGCAAACCCACAAACACCAAAATGGCATCTTCTCCAATGGCAGCAAGGCTGAGAAGCGCGGCCTCTCGGCAGACCCTGGGAACCGCTATGACGACATTGTGTCTAGGCTGCTGGAGCAGGGTGGCTGGCCGGGAGAGCTCCTGGGCTCCTGGGAGGTGCAGGACTCCGCAGAAAGGAACGCATCCTCTGAGGAGGATCCCAATACTGAACAAGCCCTCTTGCATCTCCCCTTCACCATGGTGGCTGAGCAGAAGCGCCTAGATGACATCCTCAGGAACCTGTCGCAGCAGCCCGAGGAGCTACGAGACCTCTACAGCAAGCACCTGGTGGCCCAGCTGGCCCAGGACATCTTCCGCAGCCACCTGGAGAATCAAGACATGCTTCACAAGCCTTCTGAGCAGAGGTTTCCTCCCGTGGCCATCCCACCTCATAAACACGTCTCTAGCTTCAGCAGCTCCCTACGGAGCTCCTCTGCGGAGGCCGGGGGCAGCTCCCGCAGGCCTCACCGCAAGCCCACCATCTTGAGAAAGATCTCAGCGGCGCAGCAGCTCTCAGCCTCCGAGGTGGTCACCCACCTGGGGCAGACTGTGGCTCTAGCCAGCGGGACCCTGAGTGTGCTTCTGCACTGTGAAGCCGTTGGCAACCCAAGGCCTACCATCCACTGGACCAGGAACGGAGAAGAGGTTCAGTTCAGTGACAGGTGAGCCTCATAGAATCCTGATCTAAGAGGAAGGGTTGGAAAGAGAAAACGGGCAGCGTGCAGGAATCACCCCCTAGCTTCCAGACATGTTTCTGGTAGATAGTATTAGAGAAAAACAAAGCATTTAATGTCTCCGAACACTATAGCTCCATCTTTATAATTATTGGCACTGCTTCCCCTGCCCCTTAGGAGCCCAAATATGAACGAGGTGCCCTAGGAAATGTTTTGAATATTGGATATAATTACCCGAACTTGGGTAATTGTCTTGAAAGGACACCATTCCAAGCCACAGCATTATTGTGTTTCTGCCTCACGGGCTGAGCCATTGAAAAGCTTGGATGGACATGAGGACTGTCTCTACATTAGTTTAGCTTCTCAGGGCTGGAGAGAGGGCAGCTAGCTAGCACCAGCTGCTCCCTAGGCAACCCTCCCCTCTGGCCAGGCTGAACCAGGCTATTTGTTCTAGGAAGTTTTATCCTCTGTTATACCTGTGATTGTGCATCCCAATGTCTCGTGGTGCCTCTGTCTGGGGTGTGTTATTGTTGGGGTGACAGCATGTATTATTATTGGGCTCCTGGGACCAGAGCCATTCATAAAACTAAAGTCAACGATGGTAGTAGAAACAACAACAATCATGCTTTTAGCGGTGCCTATGTAGCAAGAACAATGCTGCATTTTCAAAGTGTTCTCCAAGTCACTTTTATAACAGCTCTAGGGTAGCATGGAGTACTGACAATTTGTCAGGCCACCTCCAACGTCACTGGAACCTCTTTCACTCATGTATAAATGACCACAGAAGCTCAAAGTCCGATTGTTGACAAGGCCAGGGGAAAGCCTTGGGCATAGTGACTTCAGTATTGCCTGCACATGTCATTTTTGAGTGCTCCACAAATCGGGGTTCAGTGGTCACATGAATTTGAAAAGTGCTCTGTTAAAGCTAAACAGATGTGTTTACTGCTGCACTTTATGTCTGATTTTTAATATAGCACTTAATATTTTTATTATCAAAATAATAAAATGGCTATAAAGCAATTCAGATGATAGTCAAATCTATAAAGTAAAAAGCGCAGCTTTCCCTCTTCGCCAGTCTTACTCCCCGGAGACGACCACTCATAACAATTTGGTATACATCCTTTTAGAGATTTTGTGTATTTTATTGCATTCTATAAAGCCATCTACACACTTAGGACTTGGGTTTTAATGGACGTTAGTCATGCTCAGAGCCTCTGACTGGGTTTTGACTGCATGTGTTTATAACGGTGCGTAGAGATCCGTGCCACGGCGCCTTTTTAACAGCTGATTACTGCTCCTGTAAGCACTTAACTATTCCCCGACTGGAAATTATTTGGGGGTTTTCACTTTTCTTAACTCATTTAAGCATCCCAATGTATGTTCTCACTTTCCAAGAGGACATTGTCGTGTGCAATGCTTTCAGAATACTCTTTTGATCATACACACACACACACAAGGGGGGGAGGCTTAATGTATTCAGAAACACCAGTAATTCCTGAACTAGCACTTGGGAAATGCTACCATGGCCTTTTAATTCACCTTACCAGGGTTGAGCATCTAATTCCAGAAGGCTTAAGAGGGAGATGGTTTATTAGAGGAGGCTAATAAGTAACTAGGTACTCAGGATACTAAAGCTGGACGAATCTAAGCCAAGAGAGATCAGGTCTTGACCGTCAGTCACTCGGGACAGTGTTTGAAAGGCATGGTAGCATCAAGAGGAATGAACGTACTGGAGACTGTGGGTAAACAGGGTATTTTTAAATTTATATTTTAGATGTATCAGTGTTTGCCTGTATATATATATATATATATATATATATATATATATATATATATCATGCAGTGTTTGCTACCATGAAGGTTTTATTCCCTAGATCTAGCCTTGAAAATGTTTTGCAATATAAACTAATTACATGCAATCGAGAACCAAACCTGAGGCTCTGTTTCTGATGTTTGACATTACAATGTTTGCAATTTGCTGGCCACTAACAAATATGGCTGCAACTTGGTTTTCTATTGGGTTTTCCAAATTCTAGTTGAGAAAGGAGAATAAATGTATCTGCTCCGAGCATGTGTGAGTCACAAGACTGCCATGGGGGCCACTTTGCTGCGTGCTGTTGGGGACCCCTGCGATGCTGAGTGTCACTGTTTGTCTCCATCACTTTGTCGTCATGGTTCAGAAATGCTCATTCACCTTCAGACAGAGACGTGCTGAAATGTCCGGGGTTAGAGTTAGCTCCGTCAGTCTGTTTTTGCTTAGCGTCCAAATCCTCCTTCTTAGGAGTCTGCAAGATCCAGCTGCCTGCTGGTCTGTAGGACTTTCCAATTTATTAAAATGTATAATAAATATCCTAGACTATCAAGAATAGGTCAAGGCAGAAAGAGAGCCAAAACTCGACATGAGAGAAATTAGTTTTACCAAAGAGTGAATAAAAAATTCAGATACTATTGACCCATGTTACATGTAAACCTTACTCTAGGAAATAAATCCACATGATCCTTAGAAGCACAAGTCAGCTTCTCAGGCAGTAGTTTCCAGCGTGTCTTGAGTATATTGTGACAGACTGGTTCACTGTACCCCCTATTTTCTTCTTCCTTTATTCTACCAGGCCTACCACAGCAGATCGTGTGCTAGATATTGAGGATGATAGAAAAGCAGATTCATTTCCTATTGATGGGACTTGGTATAGTTAGGAAGCCAAAGGGATGAAGGCAGTATTCGTGAGAACAGAGCATATATCCAACTGCTCCTATAGATCAACCCACTGGAGATACAGGGATGAATGAAACAGGAGTGCAAGGTTCTTGCAGATGATTTGCATCTAGAGTTCTATTCCAATAACACATATCAGAGGGACAATAACACAGATCAGGGGACAATAACACAGGTCACGGGACAATAACACAGGTCAGAGGACAATAACACAGGTCAGAGGACAATAACACAGGTCATGGGGACAATAACACAGGTCAGGGGGACAATAACACAGATCAGGGGACAATAACACAGGTCAAAGGACAATAACACAGGTCAGGGGACAATAACACAGGTCAGGGGACAATAACACAGGTCAGGGGGACAATAACACAGGTCAGGGGGACAATAACACAGGTCAGGGGACAATAACACAGATCAGGGGACAATAACACAGGTCACGGGGACAATAACACAGGTCAGGGGACAATAACACAGATCAGGGGACAATAACACAGATCAGGGGACAATAACACAGGTCAGGGGGACAATAACACAGATCAGAGGACAATAACACAAGTCAGGGGACAATAACACAGGTCAGGGGACAATAACACAGGTCAGAGGACAATAACACAGGTCAGAGGACAATAACACAGGTCACAGGGACAATAACACAGATCAGGGGGACGATAACATATATCAGGGGATGATAACATATATCAGGGGGACGATAACATATATCAGGGGGACGATAACATATATCAGGGGGACGATAACATATATCAGGGGACGATAACATATATCAGGGGACGATAACATATATCAGGGGGACGATAACACAGGTCAGGGGACAATAACACAGGTCAGGGGGCAATAACACAGATCAGGGGACAATAACACAGATCAGAGGACAATAACACAGGTCACGGGGACAATAACACAGATCAGAGGACAATAACACAGGTCAGGGGACAATAACACAGATCAGGGGACAATAACACAGATCAGGGGACAATAACACAGGTCAGGGGACAATAACACAGGTCAGGGGACAATAACACAGGTCAGAGGACAATAACACATGTCACGGGACAATAACACAGGTCAGGGGACAATAACACAGGTCAGAGGACAATAACACAGATCAGGGGACAATAACACAGGTCACGGGACAATAACACAGGTCAGGGGACAATAACACAGATCAGGGGACAATAACACAGATCAGGGGACAATAACACAGGTCAGAGGACAATAACACAGGTCAGAGGACAATAACACAGATCAGGGGACAATAACACAGGTCACGGGGACAATAACACAGGTCAGAGGACAATAACACAGGTCAGGGGACAATAACACAGGTCAGGGGGCAATAACACAGGTCAGGGGACAATAACACAGGTCAGAGGACAATAACACAGGTCACGGGGACAATAACACAGGTCAGAGGACAATAACACAGGTCACGGGGACAATAACACAGGTCACGGGGACAATAACACAGATCACGGGACAATAACACAGGTCAGGGGACAATAACACAGGTCACGGGGACAATAACACAGGTCAGAGGACAATAACACAGGTCAGAGGACAATAACACAGGTCACGGGGACAATAACACAGATCAGGGGACAATAACACAGGTCAGGGGACAATAACACAGGTCAGAGGACAATAACACAGGTCAGAGGGACAATAACACAGGTCAGGGGACAATAACACAGGTCAGGGGACAATAACACAGGTCAGGGGACAATAACACAGGTCATGGGGACAATAACACAGGTCAGAGGACAATAACACAGGTCAGGGGACAATAACACAGGTCAGGGGACAATAACACAGGTCAGGGGACAATAACACAGGTCACGGGGACAATAACACAGATCAGGGGGACGATAACATATATCAGGGGATGATAACATATATCAGGGGGACGATAACATATATCAGGGGGACGATAACATATATCAGGGGGACGATAACATATATCAGGGGACGATAACATATATCAGGGGACGATAACATATATCAGGGGGACGATAACATATATCAGGGGGACGATAACATATATCAGGGGACGATAACATATATCAGGGGGACGATAACATATATCAGGGGACGATAACATATATCAGGGGGACGATAACATATATCGGGGGACGATAACATATATCAGGGGGACGATAACATATATCAGGGGACGATAACATATATCAGGGGACGATAACATATATCAGGGGACGATAACATATATCAGGGGACGATAACATATATCAGGGGACGATAACATATATCAGGGGGACGATAACATATATCAGGGGACGATAACATATATCAGGGGACGATAACATATATCAGGGGACGATAACATATATCAGGGGACGATAACATATATCAGGGGGACAATAACATATATCAGGGGACGATAACATATATCAGGGGACGATAACATATATCAGGGGATGATAACATATATCAGAGGGATGATAACACAGATCAGGGGAACAATAACATATATCAGGGGACAATAACATATATCGGGGACGATAACATATATCAGGGGGACGATAACATATATCAGGGGGACGATAACATATATCAGGGGGACGATAACATGTACCAAAGGGATAATAACACAGGTCAGGGGTACAATAACTCATAGCAGAGGGACAATAACAACTCTCAGAGGGAACTTTTCTGACCCATATAACACAGGACCCCCTCCTTCCCAGCTGTTCTTGAGCCCTTTAATTCTGGCGTTTGACCTACAGGATTTTCGGATTGATTGTCATATTGTTTGCTTGTTAATTGTCTCTCTTTGATGGCACAAAGTCTTTCTTTGCTGCTCTAATTCTAGTGCTCCGGTGGCAGGTGACACCGAGGAGATACTAGATAATAGCTAGAACGAGACTGGGAGAAGAGAGAAGGGAAGCAAGATACAGAAAATTAAACAAGAAGTGATGGTAATGTGTATTTAGGTACAAAATTAAGTATGTGATAGAGAAGTCCCGGGTGACCACTCTGGACATACACTCTAAGGTGATGTCTATAGGCCAAAATCCAAATGATGACCAGTGCTCAGAATATGCTGCCCAGACAAAGAGGCCTTCCGGACAAAGGGAAAGTTATACAAAAACTCGAAGTGGGAGATGACCCGGTTGTGCTACAGAACACCAGAAGAAACTCATTTGGGTGCAGTGTGGGGAGGAATGAGGTTATAGGACTAAGCAGAGTCCCCAGGGAAGCTTTAGTTTCTAAGGATCAGGAGAACAGTTAGGGAAATAGTAGGCAAGAAAATAAGCGACACAATCTAATTACCAATTTGACAGATTCGCGTTTACTATTTAGTGCCATGGGAATTGTAACGAAGTAGGAGCGGCTTGTCATCACTCGAGGATAAACTCCAAATACCATTGCACAACACACGGCACTTTCTATCTCTAACATCTGCCCATCCCTCTGGCCTCATCTCTCACTAGATCCCAGCTCATGGCACTGAACTGTGCCTGAAAGCAACACCCAGTTGCTTTCAGCTTATAAATTTGCGTTTGCGTGGGACCTTTCTTCCACTGCGTCTGGCTACTTCCTCTTCTTCCTCAGAAGAAGCCTTGCACCAAAGTCTGGGTCAGATGACCCCATGCAGGCCCCCCCCATGTGCCCCAGTCTGAAGTCTTTCATAACCCCCTACCATGGTGCACCAGAGCTTTTCTAACTTACCTTCTGACAGGTAGATGTTTGAAAACATGTCTCATTTCCTCCAGATTTCTGAGAGCATATTGTATACACGAAGGTGAAATGAATGAGCGGGGGAATCTCTAGTGGATGCTGCTGTGTAGACGGAGCTTCCTAATCACTGGGAGGCCACGGTCTGTGTGGCTTTTGTTCAGGATAGGCAGAGTTGAAAAGTGACGCCTACTCCTAAACCAGTGGTCCTCAACCTTTTTAATGCTGCGGCCCTTTAATACAGTTCCTCGTGGTGTGGTGACTCCAACCCTAAAATTATTTCATTGCTACTTCATAACTGTGACTTTGCTGTGTTATGAATCCTTATGCATAGATCTGACGTGCAGGATATCTGATATGTGGCCCCTATGGGTTGAGAACCACTATCCTAAACAGAAGTGTGCCACGGTGCTCACCTGTTCTCTCCTCAAGACATTTCAGAAAGTCCCAAGACTCTGTGGCACAGGGCACTGATGAAAGCATTCATATAATCAAATAAAAATGGGGCACAGACACATTCCCACCTCCTATCCTCCATCACCTCCAGACCCATGGAGGAGTCGTCATGCTCATGATCATAACAGCTGATATTGAGAGCTCTTCCCTTGGGTTCAGGAATTCATTTGTGCTAACTTCACAAATGTCAGAATTGCAGTAGAGAGATGTCCCACAAGCTTGCTCAGAACCCCACAATATGGAGCAGAAATTGATTTTGAAGCCAAAGGAGTCTGAGTCTTTTTCTGACTTACATTTTTCTTTACAGAATTTTTTCGGTTTGGTTAAACGCATTGGCTTGTTACTGTTTTTAAGGAAGTCATCGGAGCTAGCTAAAGCTGATGTAAATTATCACTCAGTATCCCAGCCAGCCAGCTTCCGATTTATACGACTTTTATATTTCACATGTGTCCATCTGTCTTAGGTGTATCTTCTTCTGTATGTAGCTTTGCCTTCACCGATATGAAGCCAGCTACTAACATGCACAGCTAGGCACACACTTGGCACTCAGTAAGCGTTACAATAGTTACATCCCAGTGCTACCTTTGTATGCCTACAGAGCAGAGCTGTGCGCAGGCCTTCACAGACCAAGATCAGCAGTGAGAAGAAGCTAAATTATTTGTTTTTCAAGCATCCCTCTTGAATCATCACATTTTGAGTTGAAATTCAGGTCATGGTCACTTGCAGTTCGTAGCTGGGTAGGGTCTATCATACACACCCTTCACACCTCTAGCTAGCATATGGCCCTTATCCTAGTCTGATAGCAAGATTTTATATAATCTATGTAAACAGCTCAGTATTCCGCAGTTTGAAAGTGGCTGTAGAAGCAGTACTTGTAAAGACCACACTGACTTCCTTACAGAAAGGAGTAGCCACATTCTCTAAATTGGCACTAGAAAGGGACTAACCAAATTCAGATAAAGTTTGCTCTTTGCATTCAGAAATACCTAAATTTTACTGATCAAGCCATAGATTCAGGGACATTTTTGCTCTGTTTAACATTTTTCTACCCAAAGTGAGCCAGTAGCACACACTGCTTGTAGTTCCATAAAGGCCAATAAAGGCCTTAAAATATGTAAGCATGGCTGCCCCTGGAGTTGTAGAATTTTCCAAGAGAACTGTAGGTAACCATGAGGAAGCCCGCTACTTAGAAGAAAGTCTTATTTTTTCCTTAGGGACGGGAGACAGCACACAGGTGATATTCTACCCGTACAGTAATTTAGAGAAAGGGAGTGCTGGGGAATGCCTTCCTTCTTATCTCCAAGTCTGTCCCCATTCCTTTCTTTTCAGTGTGCCCACCTTATTCTCCATTCCTTTCAAATCTGTTTACAGGAGGTAGTAATGACAGTCAGGCTGGAATCAGAGCAACTTGGACACAAATTACAGTTTTGTCACTTACTATATCAGCCTTAACCTTTTAAAACCTTGGTTTTTCTTGCTAGTTAAATTAAAATGATATCAATAAAAGCAGACACTATTATGACGTTTTATCTTTCCGAGCATCAAGGATATAGACAGCTTAGCCTTTAATCAGTGTGGCCAATACCTGAGATGGACAACTTAAACACAGCAAGGTTTGCTTTGGCTCATAGTCTTAGAAATCCCCATAGTTGTCCCTTGTCGCTGTTGCTTTGGGCCTGTGTAGGAGCACATAGCAGAAAGAGTTGGTCACCTCATGGAAGACAGGAAACAAAGGAAGGACTTGAGTCCTAGTAGCCCTTCAAGTGCACATCTCTGTGACCTAATTTCTCACACCAGATTCTGCCCCTTAAGGAGTCCTTTACCTCCCAATTATGCCCAAGGATAGTGACCAACTTATGGCACATGGACCTTGGAAGACACTTATCCAAACCATAGCAACAGAGAACCAACATAATGTCTGTGATGTTCCCAATACATGATGGATGGCCATTTTTCAGTATTCATAACCATTGTCACTTAGACCTGCCGCCATTGTCTTTCCAGTCTCTCTGTTGAGATGATCACTGAGCTTTGGAGTGAGGGGTATAGTATAGATGCCCATTTAGAGATGAGCACTTCACCATCTCTTTACATTTACAGAACAATGTGTAGGCTCTCGGTGGTACTCTGGCCAGAATACGTTGGACAATATTCCAAAGTAGTGCTGGACAGGAGATGGATTAAGGACTTTTTGGAAAGCTTTATCTTGGGAAACACAGGGAGTCCACAGATGGAAACTTCTCAGAATGAAAGAGAGAATCAGATGAAAAATTCCTCCAAGGTCAATCTCAGAACCATAATTGTGAATAATGCTATATGTAAAAATCATAAGTCCATGAAGTGTACTTTCCAAGTTTGTAGATAATATAAAAACTGGAGGCGGCGAAGACGGAGGGGAGAAAATGAACCGGTTTCAGTTTGATTTGGCTTATTTCCTTTACAAAACTAAAGGAAATAGAGATGACAAATGTTTTTCCCAGTTGAAGTGTAAGAATAGCAAGCCAGAGAAGTAGGAACCATCCCAATAAATACTGACTCTTCAGCAAAAGAAAAGCCCCTAGGGAGCATGCCGAGGTTACAGAACGATGCTCACAAATTGAGCAGGCAGAGCCCATCAGGGGACACTGGCAGGAAGTGCAGCATAGAGTCAGCTCCAGTTCTTCCCTCAAAGGCTAGGGAGAGAGCGTCTTCAGGTCCCACTTGTATTTAGTTTATTCTTGTTAGAGCCATCCTTAGTAAATCACAGGTATTGTTTTGATAAATGAAGAAATCACCGAGACGCATCAAAATTGGAAGTGCATGTTGAAAAGTCAGCCAGCTTTCCTTGCAAAGAGCCAAATAATATACATTTGGGGCATGAGCTGTGTGAGCTACTCAGTTCCACCCTCAGCTGTCGACAGTATCCACACTGGTATACAGTGTTGCGACGAGACTTTATTTACAAAAAATATGCTGACTAGAGTTTAAAGACAACCCCGACCCACCAGTCAGAAAATTCAGACCATTTCATGGAGAGCTTATAGTTTGAAACAAATTACCCAGCAAGCAGATAAAGCTATCCACATTAGCAAATTCAAACCCCTATGAATGTCTAAAGAGAAAGAAGCCAGAATCTTGGCAGGAAGCATAAGGACAAGGTTAAGAATGTGCTGTCAGGTGGCCGTTCCCATTCCAAAAATACTTTCTGGGCTTCCATCTGCACAACGGGGAGGCTTCAGCAGTAAATGCCTTCTAGTTGGTGATTGCATGAAGCACATCAGAGGTTTAAGAAGTTGCTTCGGCTAAGTGGGAAACTTCACAAACCTCAGTCAGTTCCCCAGATTTCTGCACAAACTCAGTCTCTGCTGCAAGCCTCTGGACTACTGTGATTTGGGGTTTCCCAAAAGAAATCACAGAGGAGGTCGTCTTAGAGAGATCTCTTCATCTGCTTCAAACTTCGTAAAATTCAGACTTGAATCGTTGTATCGTACATCTTCCTAAATAACTACCAACATTAGTGCAAATTACCCCCTACCAGAAATGAGGTTAGTCCTTGTGTCTTCCTACCTGGCCTCAGTAGATGATAGGATTTGGTCGGGTTCAAAAGGGGTCAAAAGTCATTCCCCATTCCTGATCCTAGCATACTATAGCTGAACAAATTACTTTTGCCTCCTCTCAGAAATAATATAAAGCCAGTAACGTGGTGAAAGAATAAAATGATTCAAAGCATGAACACCTGTGTCATAAACATTGGTTCTCATTCCTCCTTGTGGTACACTTTAAGTTAATCTCAATAATCTATAAGCAGAAAAAGAAATGTTCCTCTCGAGATAAGGAAAAAAACCATCCCTCATTCTACACAGTATTTCTAAGTTCTCTATTAAGGCATGCTCTTAAATTTGCCCTATTTGCCCCTAAATTCCCTGCTTGCCAGTTCTCATTCTCTTGATCAGTTGTTTTATACCTTTCTAAAATTGCAGAATTCTGGCTGTTTTTCTTTAAATTGTTCACATATTGGTTATGGAATAACTTGTCCTTCTGATTTAGAAGTTCCAAAGTAAAGAATAGTACTGAGGCCATTGCTGCCAGCCCAACCCAGTGTGCCCCATGGCCTTCGTCCTCTTTGCTTCTGAACCGCTGGTCTCTCCCACAGCCAGCCCCATGCCCCCTCCTCTCTGTGCTGAGTTTATGCTATTGTTTTAAAGCCCCTTGTGTCTCATCCACTCGCTCATCTCACTCAGCTCCCCATGCTAAACAGAATGGCACAAACCTGTCATTCATCAGCTGGAAGGCAGAGGCAGGAGGACTACAAGTTGCAGGCAAACCTGGTCTATAGAAGACACTAAACTTTGTTAACCAATTGCTGCACAGCATCCATCATGCGTGACCCCGGGCATGAAGGAGGACCAATAGTTACACTGATAGCTGCAGCAGTAACAAAAGAGTAACTTCACTGCTGTCACGTAGCGTCTTCCCAGCCTTTCCTATGTGCTTCAGATGCATGAATGCACATGGAATCACACCCTAGGTAGGTGCCGGAACTCTCATTTATGGACGAGGGGACTGTCATTGAGAAGTTAAAAGAAATGACTCGTCCAAAGCCACAGAACTAATTCATGATAGATAGAGGTGACTTGGAACCCAGTGCACAGAGTTCCGGAATTTGTGTTCTAGTCCACTACCCACCGTGGTTCATTGTGGTTTTGATCACCTTCAGCCCATTTGCTTTGAAGGTCACTTAAATAAGAATGTACTTATTCAACATGGCAACATTCTGGTGAATATAAGTCCTTACCCTTGAGCTCATAGTTTATAGTCTAGCTGAAGAAATGAAACCCTAGCAATGGAAAGAAGCCTTGTAGAATGGTTGTGAAAGAATTCCCATGTGAAGGAAGAATTTCTGTGAACTACAGTACCATAACAGAAGAGAACTTGGACTCATTGGGGAGAATTTGGGAGAGTGGACAGAATGTGGAAGGATTTCTCTTCTCCCTACCCCCCTAAGCTAATGCCAAAGAGTCAGAGTGGTCATCTTGTCTGAAAGAATGGGTTGTTTCAAAATAGGAAATATGTCTGAAAGAATGGGGAAGAAGTGTTGTGTGGATGTCTCAGAAAGCCAAGTCCACACTTTCTGACCAAAGGCATAGTCAAAGAACTGAAGCAATACGTTTTAGAGAAACGAGATGTGATGGGGAGGGGAGTCCTCCTTACCTGACATGACCACAGTTCTGTTGTTTTGTAGGCTTAAATCATACCCACTCCATGTCCCCTCATCTTCTGGTTTCTCAGCTTCCAACTCAGCCCCAGGGGACTCTTTCTGGTTTCCGTGTTCCTGTGCCTACACTTTCCAAACAGGCCTGTCAACCTGAAACTTAAATACAAGCTGGCAGAAATCAACTACTAACAAATTAAGTTACCTTAATAGAGTTGATGCCTAAAACAGCATTCCCCACACCCCACTTCAGGAATTTTTCTCCCCAGTTCTTTCCCTAGAGTAAAGCAAACCCCATTCTCCATAATTAGCCCTTTCTTCCTAGAGAGCCCTCCAAACCTCTCGAAAACTCCTGCTCCCCTCCAGTGACAGCCTCCCAATCCCAACTAACCAATTCTATATCTACATTATAAGAACTACAGAAATCAAACTTCCTGTTTGCCCTAAAAAATATTAGCCTTAACAGATGGTTAGGGAGGATAAAAATTTATACATGGACCAATGTACCTAAAACCCATGTATGGACAGCTTTCTAATTCCAACCAGAAAACAAGATGAAACAGTGGATCCTGAAGATATTACAGAGTTGGGAGAGAGAGTATTCAATCAAATGAGAAAGCCTGTTCCAAATCCTGTCTCTACCTGCAAATAACTGTGTACCCTTGCCCTGAAGGTTTAAGAATGTAAACAGTTTATACAGTGACCACTGCAGGTCTGTGTGGACTTGTTTTCTTAAGATGACATTTAAAGCCTTGATGAAGGCAAATGTTATAGCTTATTTTTCTTGTATTCCATTTATGGGATAAAAGCATAAACAAATGTTCAATCTCATGATCACTATTTCTTCCTTCTCCTCTTCATTTTTTTCCTAGTTTAGAGGTGACTTTGTGCCAAGTATAATGGATCTCCGCCTCTCTTTTCACCACATCTGTCTATAGCAGCATTCTTTCCCAACTTCAGATGTAGGCTTATGTTTTGGATTAGGTATTATGGTTTATTCAGCTGTGTCAGTCCACAGAGCAGTTGATGTAGTTATGAAAGGTAAACTTCACCTCAAAGAGATGGCAGGTCAAGCTCAGAAGTTCAGTATGGGTGAGGTCTGTGCCTTTGTATAAGATCAGACAAGTAAGTATAATAGTCCTATGGGAAAGGAACCTGAATATGGAGATCCAAGAAACTCAGAGAGAACGGCCAATGTCATATGACCCAATGTCATGTGACCATTCTACTTCCTCACACCCAACATACATGCACACGCGCATACACACACACACACACATGTACCCATGTATGCACGCACACACGCACACCATCACAAGAATCAAGCATTACTAACTAGAGGTACTAGAAGCAGAAACACCAAAGAATGGTTTAGAAGTTCTGCGCATTGTTCATTAGAATAGCAGTTTCTCTGCGAAGCAGGAAACACGCTGCATCTACGTTTGAGTAGTGGATAGACTGCATTGTAGAAAGTCAAAAGGTTTGCCAATGACCAGTACTTAGATCCTAGCAGCACCAAGGTTCAAAAGAACTATCTTCTAGCCTCCTGCTCCAAACACTGAGGAATCCTGGAAAAGCAAAATGCTGCTGCTTGTAGGGAGGCAACCAGGCTAATGGATGTGGGGATTTAGTGCCCTTTAACCCCTGCCTTCTCAGTGCACTGAAACCGAATATGATCTGCTACGTTCTACTTAAATTGGAGCCGTCTGCTTTTGCTATTCTTATAAAGCAATTTGTGGAAGTGTGCATATTCCTGGGACATCATAAGATTTTAAATCATGGTCAATTTTACTATTTTTTCCCATTTTTAAATCTAAAACAGCTTGCACACCTGAAGAGACTTAGCAACGTTGTTGCATTAGGCTGCGTCCGAGGAGATTCCTTTAGGACACCGTGAGGCTGTTATCAGGGATAACTTGCATAACCATCTTTCTTTTATTAGCTTCTTTGAAGTAAACTCACAATGCAACCATCTCACTTAGAGGAAAAATATCCAGAGATTAACAAATGTGTGAGCAAATGCATGGACAAGTTGCATCATAGCCTCCTGCTGCTCCCCGGGCGGCCCCCATGCAGTTCAGCCCTAGTCGAGGCCCCCAAAGCATGCCTGTCCCCAGGAATATTTGTGATGGTCCAGAATAGTGCTAAATTAAGTGGAAATCACTACAAAACTTCCCTTTGGCTAATATTTTCTACTTTCTTCTCCATTGCGTGTTAAACAGAACTGCCCTATGTAGCTAGATTGAAGGATGCAGTCTTACCCCTGCCTTCCTTCTGACGGAGGTAAAAATAACAACACAATAGGCCCACAGCTAGCAGAGGAGCTGAAAAGAATCCTTCACTACAAGACTGGCCATTCACCTTAGCAATACGGAGAGATGACCAGAGGTGGTGCCGAGCGGCAGATCCATTGGGTCTAGAGGGACCCTGCCAGAGACACAGTAAAGAAAATAAAGTGAATGAATATCCAGTTGGAAAAGGTTGCTGGCGCAAAATGCCTGATTTCTGGTATTCGGTTAGCTATCAGGCTTTAAGAGTCCTCTTTCTTGAACAAGTGAGCCCCCAGTGCCTGCTTGGTTCCTAGGGATAAATGTGAAAATAGTAGTCAGGTCTTTGGGTGTTTTGAAACCAGGAATGTGGAAAGAACTGGTCCAAAGATGTTTCATATACCTCTCTGACATGAACAATCTGTCCCCCTACCCTGTCTCTCTAACTCTTCTAGATTCCCACATCTTCTTACACTTCTAGGTTTCGCCAGCCTCCGTGAGTCACGGAACCAGCAGTTTCAAGGCCCCATCATTAGTCTTTCCTCAGCCATGGCAGAACATGGAGTTCTTAGAAATGGTGCAAATCTAGGAAGTAATTGTCGTTAGATAGACTAGAAGTTCATTATAGGTGGCCACAATTTGACTCTTGTAATTCTCTTTAGGTAGACAGAGATACCTAAAGTACCATGTGGCTGTCCTAGAATTGTCTGTCCGTGACCTAGAAGGACAAGTGTCGCTTCACTATACTGGGCATCTTCTCTGTAGAAGGTCCTCTGTAATACCGTGACAGATGGAGGCAATATGACCTGTGAGCTGCACCTGTGTATACGGGTTGATGAAAACAATAGATGTTTATATTACTGCCTAGAATTGGAAGACATATAATTTCCTTGAAATAACAATCATTTTGTCAATTACTGACCCATAGCTGCTTCTCTTCTACCGTCATGCCTTAGCAGGTGCCTCTTTTTATATCCCCAAACCCTGTGTTCTTCCTACCATCCAATCAGGAAATGCTCCTCCTATATAGCTTGTCATTTTCCTTAGTAAGTCTTTCCCCAAATCTTTTTGGGCATTTGTTTAGCATCCTCTCTCATGGTGTATGTATTTGGTGCACAAGTGTTGTCTGTTCCAACCAATAGCATTAGATCAGGTAGTCAGTAAGCTCTGAAAAAAAAAAATCAAAACCCCCATTTAAGATTGCTAACATGCCAATCAAATCAACAAGATATCCTTGGTTTCCTGGATATCCTCTCTTATCTTTCTGAGTTGTTAGAACAAAGGTCTCGATACACCCCTACATACCTCCCTATAATGAATACCAAAAAGAGCATCTGACTTGACCAGGTCTACATTTCTTTTCTGTTGCTCCAGGATTCTTCTACAGCCAGATGATTCCTTACAGATCTTGGCACCAGTGGAAGCTGATGTGGGCTTCTATACTTGCAATGCCACAAATGCCTTGGGATATGACTCTGTCTCCATTGCTGTCACATTAGCAGGTAACCTGAAAACCCCTATCCAGTTTTACCCTGAAATCTTTATGACTAAATGCCTACAATATGTCACAAATGCCTAGGATGCATAGATAAATATGACTTTGATCCCACCCTCAGGGAGTTTGTAATCTATAATCATAATAGAAATGAAGTTTAGCATGAGGGAGAATAAAGGATTGCAACTGAAAACTGAAACATCTTATGCATATGAGGAGGTCTTGGAGCTTGGGTGGGTAGGATTTTTTGTAAATGGAAACAGAGCAGAGAGCAGAGCCTGCAAGCACACAGCGATAGGGAGCACCCGTAAAGTGTGAGCTACGATTATTGCGTGCCCTTTGGAAATCCTGTCTTTTCTCCTTGTCCTACCTCTTGCCAAAAATCAAAAGAGAGACTTTAAGGCTGTGGGCAACTACAATTCTGTAGTCATAGCTTAGAGCAGAGTGTTCCCCAACTTCTCTCTGGGTCAGCTTTATTCAAACTGGAGTTTTGTTCAAATGTATTCCTACCAATGGTTTTCCCATATCCGCGCATTGTGACTGAAATCACCAACCCTCAGACTACAATGCCTCCCAAGGCTGTGGCGTTGAAGCGATGTACTTTTATAAAACTTTACAACCTGGGACAAATCCTTGCCTTTGGAACCATAAGAGATCTTAGATACTGACTGGACCAAAACCTTGTTTCTTAGAGGCCAGGCAACCTGAAGTTACATCTCTGCCTAGCTGATGGGAGGAACAAGGGGCTGAAGTCCCCTAAAGCACAGCAATTCGTTACCTCCATTGGCCCGCTGATCCTACAAAGACAGGATCCTTTTCCTTAGACCTGAGCTAACGGTCTTTGCAGCAATGTGCCGCATGTGTTTGTATTTATTCCTTTCGATTGCTACTCCCATCCGATGATTCAGTGGATGCTAGGAAAGCCGGCATCACCCGCACTGACCTCATCCGTCTATGTGGGGATTATGTTGTCACACTGTACTCGAGTCACACATGCTACTCCCTTTCAGATCTGGTTTGCCAGAGTCTTTCTGCCCCCTTGACCTAAGGCGGAATCCGGGACAGGACCTATAGCAGCTTTGCAGGGAAGATGAAAGCTGATAATGAAGAAGGCAGGCTAAGGTGCCCTGAGATATGAGAGAGCATTTTCTTTTTCCTAATACATTCCAGTTTCAATTTTCCTTCTCTCTATTCAGAGCCCAGACGCTCAGCAACAATCTTTTAAAATCTCTTCTGCTGTCTGCCCTCCAACCCACACTTTCATGGGCACTGCTAGCATGCTTCCAACTGCTGGTCATTGGTGGATTAACTCTCTTGTTTATACTGAATTAGAGTTTAGCTCTGCCAGGAACTGAATACCCTTGTTCGCCCGAATTTAATACAATGAATGGAAACTTGTCCGGGGTTAAACAAGGCTGTTGTAACATCGGGATCCTCCTTAGCTCTTTGAAGGCGAGCTTTTGGAAGCTGCCAAGAGTTTCAAAGCCAGAGAATAGAGACAGAGAGACTAGAGAGATACCAGGGGAGGAAGTGATGAAATATGACCACAGACACTAAGGTCCCCATCCTTCCACTGCTGGGTTTGTCCAGGTCAGCTGATAAATCAGCCCTTCAAGCAGCCCCTTTAGAAGCAAAGTTGAAAATGGGGGTGTTGCCTTCCCATCGTGTGTGCACTTTTATCTGGGGTTGTCATCCACACCTCAGCCAATGTTGTGAAACATTCGGTAAGAAAACTCAAGTTTGGGGTTTCTAGGTGCTTACAAATAAGAGAAGGCAGGAGATGTGCCTGTCTCAGATGGGGAAATGGATAGGATCCTGCTGAAACCCAGCAAAGCGGCTCACATCTGTAACCCACCACTGAGAGGCCAAGACAGAAAGATCTGGGTCCTCAGCCAGCCTGTACTATTTAGCAAGCTCCAAGCCATCAGAGGTTCTAGAGAGAAACCCCATCTCAAACCAAAACAAAGACACTGCTCCACAATACGTGTTATATGAGCTGAGCATAACCTGAGTTTGGAGGTGGGAATGAGTGTGGAGCACTCCTAAATTGGATTATCCGCTATGCTGCTTATTACCTGCATGATCTTGAAACAAGTATAAAACTTGAGTGTGTTGGGTACCAGTGAAAGTAATACTGTCCATGGGTGGTGTGAGATTAAGATTGTAGGTGTGAAAAGGATCTTAAACTGAGGGATCCTGGGAGTAAGGGGGATGGTCTTCCCCAGAGAAGAGCACACCACTTACTTATCTAACACCAAAAGCTCAGCCCTGAACACATACATACAAGTAGCACTATATGGACTGAAGAGGTTATTTAGGAGTATGTGTGTATACATAGACATATATGTATGCAGTAACAATAAAAGCAGAGCCTATGAATCTGAAGGAGAGTGGGGAGGAAAGGGAAGGGAGATGTGTTGTAACTTATAATCTGTGTGTATGTTTATGTATGTA
Organism: Microtus pennsylvanicus; assembly: GCF_037038515.1. Taxonomy (NCBI): domain Eukaryota; kingdom Metazoa; phylum Chordata; class Mammalia; order Rodentia; family Cricetidae; genus Microtus; species Microtus pennsylvanicus. Next base: position 24,229,818 of record NC_134591.1, read on the forward strand.
TGTGTGTAGATATATATGTATATGTGTGTGTGTATGTATGTGTATGAATGAAAGAAGAGCTTAGACTAGTGTTGGCAATATGATTCACACAATAAATGTTAGCTTTCTTTCTCTAGTTCTTCTAAAGTGAAAACAGCCCTAAGGTTGAAAAGCATCAGCCAGCTTTGTTTCCATGCTGTTTTTAGCCTGAGTCTTCAACACCAATGTCTTTCAGGTGTGGACTTAGCTCACTTACAGTCAGATTCTTGTAAACCCCAGGTGCTGCTGTATATATGGAGAAATTGCGGTGCTTTCCTGGACTTCGGTGTAAATTAGGTCAAAGAGAGAGAAAACTGAGGCTCAAGATAAGTAGGTGGCCTGATAATTTCATAAGCACAGACTTTGGTCCTGTGGGTGCCCCCTGTGTAGATCCAGGGAGCCTCAGAGCGTAGGTCTGAGTCACACTTGGCACTGCTTAAGATCCCACGCAGTTTCTTAACTTGCTGACTTCATGAGATCACCAGTACCTCCCAGAAACATCCTGAGATGAATAGACCAACACACGTAAAATGCTTAGACTCATCGTGCCCAGCGCATCTCAGGTGCTGGCTGCTTGTCAGACAGATTACTGTTTGTAGTGTCAAACCAACGTCAACTGATCTTTAGAGTGGGGAGAAGCCCTGAGAGACTACCATGCTCACCAGCTTTGTAGACCGTTTCTGAAGACCATTTCTCTCGGTGTCTCTGAGGCAATCAGGGAAGCTGGATTCGCCAACTGTAAAGTTTTTAAGCACCTGGGCTGAGACAAGGACATGGGATAAGAACACCAGGAGAGGCACAAATCACTCTCGTTTTTAAAACTTCCTAGTGAATGTACAGGTAGAGCAGAGCTATGTAGAGGGGAGTTTCTGATGCCTGCTCATATTGTTGCAAGAGATTGGAACACCATCCTAGCCGGTCGGATTCCACGCACTGAGCCATTTGCTCAGAAGCCTTCCTAACCAGAATGGCGCCGCAGCAGTTTGAAGAAAAGCAGTAGTTTCCTGGTAAATTGCTTCCTTCTGGCTCGGCGAGCTCCACTTACCAATGCAGATGAGAGCCTCTCCAGGTGGAGATCACAGCTGAAGTCATACTCAAAGGGGAAGTGTTTCTGGTTGTCGTTGATTTTCTAAGATCACAAAAAAGATACTGTAAGGCTGCCTTGACATCATCAGTGGAAAATGAGGAGAAGATGCGGGCTAGGGGATGGGGTATCTGTCATGGAAAGAGAGCCCAGATGAGCTCATCTCTAGTTGCACAGGGAGACAGAAAACGCTTCTCCTTTCCTGGCCTGTTTTCCTGTCTTTTCATGCATTGAGTAGCTGACACATTGTGTCGAATAAAGAGATCAGAGAGCCCCTGCTGGGAGGATAAAACTAAAAGGTGGTTTTTTTGAAATTCTTTTTCTGCCCCTCCTCATCGTGATTTAGTAGCTGCAATAAAAAAAAAGAACAGGAATCGTGTAAGCTTTTCATAACGTTAAGTCATTTCAAATCGGCAACCCTCAAATTTCTCAACCCGCCGTGGTTAACTAGAGTTTTCTTCATCAAGTTAGACTCAAAGAGGGCTTGTCACCAGCAGCAAAGGTTGATAAAAGAAGCTTTTCGACAGTGTCCAGATCGAAAGGCAAGCTGGATGAGTTTGAGTGTGTTCCAGTGGTACTCTGAGTCAATGGGCCCTAGCACAGACTAGAATCCTAAGCCACCAAGGGCTTAAGTTCTCAAGTGCCGAAGCCTAGAAAGCCCACCAGAGACCTGTGCTTCTATAGAACGTAAAGATAAAGATAGGCATATAACCAATATGCCTGGTTTTCAAGTAGACTTAAGGAAAGAGATAAGGTACAGGCAAGGGTTGCAAGCACACTTGTCCCAATTCCTCATCTGCCCAGTGGGGTGCAAGAAGGATGGGTGGGTGGGCAGATGGGGGATAGCATGTCTTCACCATGGTTTCCAGGAGAGTCTACAGCCACCTATAGCCACACCCTGTTGTAGCTTGCTTGTTTGTTCCCGGCTGCTCAGCCCCGAAATAATCATACAGAAACTATATTAATTAAATCACTGCTTGGCCAATCACTTAAGCATATTGCTAGCTAGCTCTTATATCGTTGGTTAACCCATTTCTATTATTTTATGATAATGGCCTACTGACCAAGTTCCAGATGGCAGCTTGCGTCTTTCCCCTCTGGCAGCTCCATGGCGTCTCACTGACTCTGCCTTCTTTCTCCCAGAATTCAGTTAAGTTTTCTTTTCCCCGCCTAGCTCTATTCTGCCCTGCTATAGGCCCAAAGCAGTTTCTATTTATTAACCAATAAAAGCAACACACATACAGAAGGACCTCCCACACCAATACATACATACAAAAGAAATGGCAGAAACCTTAGCTGTCTGTTTTCCTTAGGGGTCAAGTTCAGTTGATTAATTAGAAGTGATAACAGCCAGAACATGAGGAACATGATGTCCTGGCATGGGCAAAAAGAAATATCTAAGATGAATAGTAATGGAATCAAGAAAGCTTGGACTTGTTTGGAATCATGTTCCCTGATGCTCACTACCCTGCAGCATTTATATTAAAGCACACCAAATAAACAGAATTTCAAGGGTTAAAAAAAATCCATTCCTTCTCGTACTTGCTCAGGATAAGTAGTAGCCAGTGTGACCCTGAATGACCACAAAGTTTTTCAGTTTTCTGAAATATTTATGTATTACAGAATCCATCCACTATGCATGCACAATTCAGATATTTGTTCAGCAAATCTACCTTTGTGTAACTATCCCCACAAAGGAGGGTTTCTTTCCATTTTAATAGTTTTCTTGAGGTATGGTCCACATACCAGGCCGCTCCACTAACGCACACAAGTCCGTGGCACTTAGTATATTCAGAGTTGTGCATCTGTCTTCACATTCAATTTTCGATAACATTTTTGTTCCTCCCCAACTCAACTCCACACCCTTTAGCCATCACCCCCAGTCTCCCAGGCAAACTCGAATGTGTTTTTCTTCTGCTAACCTGTCTATCTGGAACAGTTTACATAAATGCAGTCATACAGTACTTTTGTCCTTTGCCAATGATCTTTGGGCATAATAATGTGCCTTTAATACCATCCTCTTGTAGCATATATGAAGCTGTCCTTTTAAAGATAAATGGTCCCTGTAAGAACTACTATTCCTCGGGGTAGGATAATAGTTCGCTGTGTGAACAGGTTACCTTTCATTCGTCTCTCCCTCAGGTTGTAGAAATTTGTGTTGTTTCTTTTCACTTTGGGATGTCATGAATACCGATGCTATGGATTCATGTGCCAGTCCACATTTGGCTTTAAGTTTCATCTCTTTGTTAATACATTTCTCAAAGTGTAAGTGTTCCATTGTGTGAAGCATTTATGTTTACCTTTTGACAGAACTGCCAACTTTGCCCCAAACACTGGTATTACTTTACATCGCCATCAGCAGTCTACATAGAGAGGCCGAGTTTCTCCACACTCTCACTCCTTGTTCTTGTCTGCCACTTTTATTACAACAGTCATCATGGCTGGTGGTGGAGTATATTTTCTTTTTTTAATTGCTGTAAAACACAGTTGCGACAACTTACACGTCTTCCCACCTTCTCATCCTCACCCAGCCAAACATCTTTTTGTTGTTCATTGTTCATCTCTGTGCCTTCTTGGTTGCAGGGATAGTTTTGGAGATGTCCATTGCATATATGGTGTGCACACTCATTCCTGCTACTGTTACGAGTTCCATATATTTCAGGGCCTGAAACAACACAGATATTATCATAGTTCTTACAGTTCTGTGTGGAAAGACAGATAATTGCTGAAATCTAGATGGAGACAGGCTCCCTTCTTCCCTGAAGGCTCTAGGGGAAAATCCTTTCTTTCTCATTCAAATGGATGGAAGAATTTTGTTCCATGTGACAAATGACTATGGAACCAATTTTTTAATTATAAACTAAATGTCAGCCAGGTGGTGGTGTTGCACACACACCTTTAATCCCAGCACTCAGGAGGCAGAGGCAGACAGATCTCTAAGTTCCAGGACAGCCTAGTCTACAAAGCAAGTTCCAGGACAGCCAGAGTTACACAGAGAAACCCCCTCTTAAAAACAAAACTAAAACGAACCAAAAAAAATGTCATTTCTGGGCTCTTGTGGTCACTGTGTTCTTTGTCTCTCAACCCCTTCAAGGCCAACAATGGTGTATTTAGCCTTCACATTCATCACCTACACATTCTTCTGTCCCTTCTTCTGGTTCTGAGAGTTCCCGTGTTTAAACTGGGGCCCACCCACGAAACCCAGGGTCATCTCTCTGTTTTAAGTTCAGCAGGTTAGCAACCTTAATTTCCTTCTGCGGTATCATGGTTTCCAGTGATTAAGACCTCTTTGCAAAGTCATTGTTTTGTCTGCTGTACAGTGTCTGAGGACACAGCTCGTTCCCATCAGACAGCTGCCAAAGAACAAAGTGCAAGTCAATGTTGCTAAACCTGATTTTTCCAAAGAAGCCAATCCAAAAATATTTTTAAACATTGCACTTTTTAAAATATTTCTATTTTTAGTTAAACCAATTCAAATTTTTAATATCACTAAAGAAGGGAGGTTGCTGTCATAATGGGACACTTTGGGAGATGTACTTGCCTCGGTGCCAAATTTAGAAGCAGATTCAGAACTATAAGCCCATGGCTTAATTGTAAACAGAGGATCTTTAAATAGATGTACTCTTGGCTCTTTTAGACCTGAGAGTTCTGTGACTCTCTTTCATGAGAACAAAGGACAGCCAATCCCACCCACAATTACCGTCTCTGCGGTTCCTTCCTTACCTGTAGATCTCACAAGGAAGTCGACTCAACTTTTCCATTGTGGAAGAGAAGGAAGGAGTATGCAGCCTTTGCCGTAAAATCTCAGAAAATAACAAAATGAAACAGTCTCTAGAGCATGCTAAACCTGGTCTCAACTGGAGCCCAAGTTCAAGGGAAGGAAGGGGAAGTTGAAGGAGAACTTCACAGACAGAACAGCAGAGGGTTCATTCTAGAACAACAAAATGTGGAAGGTTTTTAGAAGGGAAATCAGACTGAGGGGGGAAAAGCACTCATATTATCTGTGACAGGACAATTCATATTAAATTACCAGGAGGTAAGGTCTAACAAGAAGTAGAAAGTAGACAGTGATATACAGTGTCCATTACAGCAAATATCAGCCGAGGATGGTGTTGATATTCGCCAAGGTTCCAGCTGATCTTCATCCTTTTAACCTAAGCCAAGAGCCTTAAGTACTGTAACTGAAACTTCCCCTTTTAAGGTTTTCATTTTCAGGTGTAACTCCGGTGACACCTCTGATAGACTTGTGACAGTTGCAGGGTAGGCTGAGTCTGGCATTTCTTGAGACAATGCTTTGATACACTCCCTATGAGGCATTGTCTGTTGATTAAATTTGGATTGAATATAATTTTCTTAATTTTAGATATTTTGAACTGTATGAAATGTACAGTATTTCATTGCTTTAGACTTCAATTTTGTTGCAGGCTCATGCATCAGTTAGTAGGTACTAGTGTCTTCACCTTTCTTTGTACTGATACTTAGATCTGCCATGGACCTTGTGTCTTCTGGAGCAGTCTCATGGAAAAGAGGATCTGCTCAGCCTAGGTGGTTTCAAATCTGGAGCTGGGGACTTTTAAGGTATCTCTAACAAGACCTCCTGCAGAAAACTTCTAAGCTCTTTGTATTTCCTCAGAACTGGCTGAAGTTTAGGGACAATCCATAATATTTAAATATTTTTTTTCTAATATATTGGAACTCTTATAAGTCTTCAAAATCGAAGCAGTTTTATCTTCTCAATAACAGATTTGTCTTTCTTCTTATAATACTGCTATTGCTCCTGCTACTGCTACTTCCATCACCACCACCACCACCACCATCACCATCACCACCATCACCATTACCACCACCACCACCATCACCACCACCACCATCACCATCACCACCACCACCATTACCACCATCACCACCATCACCATCACCACCACCACCACCACCACCACCACCATCACCACCACCATCACCATCACCACCACCATTACCATCACCACCACCATTACCACCACCACCACCACCACCATCACCACCACCATCACCATCACCACCACCATCACCATCACCACCATCACCATCACCACCACCATCACCACCACCATCACCACCACCATCACCACCACCACCACCACCACCACCACCTCCATCACCACCACCACCATCACCACCACCACCATCACCACCACCACCATCACCACCACCATCACCACCACCATCACCACCACCATCACCATCACCACCATCACCACCACCATCACCACCACCATCACCACCACCACCACCATCACCACCACCACCATCACCACCACCACCATCACCACCACCATCACCACCACCACCATCACCATTGCCACCATCACCGCCATCTCCTTTACCTTCTCCTCCTCTTTATCCTTTGTCCTGTTAACCCCCCCCCCCCCGTATGTTTTATTGTACCGAGCATTCCCAGTGCACCTCGCTGTGTGGAAGCAGAGACACTGCTGACTCTAGGTACCACTGCTGTGACCTTATGCTGTGCAAAGGCATTGGCTAAGGCCTCTTTCTCACCTATTCTCTGTGCAGAGGCACAGAGAAATGTATAGAGCTGTGCTAAGGCCAGGTCACTGTGCAGTGTTAGAGCCCATATGCCCCCCTCGTAAGCTGTTCTCATCCCTGTGCCACTGAGTCGTCATTCATCTTTGCTGTTTGGTTCTTATTAACATGACCCAAAAATCCAAGTCCGACCAGTATCCTGTCAACCACTAAACCTAGCTCCAAAATTTCTAAGCACCTTTGTCCTTGATATGCCCTTGCTGGACCGTGGGTGATTCCAAGCCAGCCTCCTAGAATTCTTCTTTCCTTCATTGCTTCATTGCCCCAATCATCAGTGACTAGTCTCTATTTCTTTTCCCCCAAGGTTCTTCTCTCATACAGTACATCCCAACTGCAATTTACCTCCCCTCCACTCCTCTCCTTTCCCCCAGACCCATGCTCCCTCAGTTTCCTGTTCAGAAAAGACAGTCAAACAGGACAAAATAAGATAAAATAAGACAAGGCAAAAGCCCTTATTTTGAGGTTGGACAAGGCAGAGTCCCAAGAGCAGGCAAAAGAATCAGAGTTGTGCCCACTCCCAGTTAGGAGTCCCACAAAAACACCAAGTTCATAGTCACAACGTACACCCAGAAGACCTGGTATGGATCTATGCAGGCCTCATGCTTGCCACTTCAGTCTCTGTGAGCCCATGTGAGCTCTGCTTAGTTGATTCAGTGAGCCGTGTTCTCCTGGTGTCCTCCATCCCCTATGACTCCTGCAGTCCCCTCTTCAGTCTTTCCTCCCCTCTTCAGAGAAATTCCCTGAGCTCCTGGGGGAAGGACCCAGTGGAGACCTCCAATTTAGACTCTCTCTGTGTGTATGTCTGACTGTGACAGGTCTCTAGTCTTAAGATTGACAGGAGTGTATGCTTACTTACATGTACATTGTCTCTAGCTGGACCATGATAACATAAACACATTCATTTTGCTAACTTATTTTTGATGGCTAAGGATGAGGAGAATCACTTTCCAATTAAATCTGTGACCCATGCCAAACAACTGAAGTAAAACTCAACAGATTCATTCATTCATTTGGTGACTTAGCAAAATACTAATTAACACTGCTAACTGCTTTGACAAACAAACATACAAATTATATGTTGTATAAAATATGATAGTTTATGTCTTCCTTTTGTAAATGTTTAAAACAAAGACTTCCAGAAGACTTTATGTAGTTTGAGCTTCATAGTGACACTTCTGTTCCTGGTCCATCGTCTAGAACTCTCTCCTGTATCTGTACTTCACTGTGGAGAGATTGGAGAGTGGCCAGATACGGGACCAGGATAAAGAAGAAGGAGCTTTGGTCTGATCAACATAGTCGCTGCCCTCACTTCTAAAGGGGAAAGCACCATGGGGTTGCTAACAAAGGTTCTACTAGTAGAGGCAGCAACACAGCTCTGAGAGAACTTAACAATGTTGACTGTTCTTGGCTTCACTCAAAGAACAGCCCTTCTGTTCTGGTTAGTTTGGGGTCAACACAAGCTAGAGCCATTTGAGAAGAATGAATAAAAATACCCCCACCAGAATGGCTTGTGGGTCACCTTGTGGGGCATTCTCTTGATTGATGACTGATGTGAGAGGGTGGAGCCCCCTGTGGGTGGTGCCACCTCCCAGGGTACATAGTGCTGAGATGTATAGGAAGGGCCGAGCAAGCCATGAGAAGTAAGAAAGCCAGAAAGCAGAGTTCCACCGTGGCTTCTGCTCCAGTCCCTGCCTCAGGTTTCTGCCTTGCTTGAGTTCCTGCCCTGACTCTGCTCACTGATGGAGCATAGCCTGAGAGTTGTAATACAGATTCAGCCCTTTGCTGTCCAGGTTGCTTTTGCTCATGGTGTCGTAATCACAGCCATGGAAATTTCAACACACCTTCTCATGCCCTCTGGCTGCTACGTCAGTTGTGTTTACACTGAGCCAGAACTTTCTCAAATATTTTTCAAATATTCGTGAGTTTTTCCTAGTCACGTCTGATTTTTACCCCAAGTCACGTGTGAGGAAAGGAAGTAGGAGCCTGCCATGCACAGGGATGTATCTCCGAGCTTTCCCTTCTGAGCCTGTTCCCTGCCAAGCCTCCAGAGGAGGTCACTCTCTAGGAACTGAACTTCCTGGCTCCCTGAGCATCTCTGCTTAAAGACATGGCAAGAGCTCACTCCATCTCTAGGAAGGCAGTGTACCCACGGATGCTAGCGGACAAGTGGCAGCTACACCTTGGGCTGCCCTTTGTACAAGACACCTGCTGCGTGTCGGGTTCAGATTAAACAAGTTAAAAATAGGGCTCAAAAATACACAGAAGACTGGGTGTGCTGGTGCAAACCTATGATCCCAGCACTCCTGGAGGCAGAGGCAGAAGGAGCCCGGTAAGTCTGAGGCCAGCCTGGTTTATGTAGCAAGTCTCAGGCCACATGTAGGACTACATAGCAAGACCTTGTCTCATAAAAATAAATAAATAAAAATGAAATTTTAAAAAGCCTTGAAGTATTGGAAATTTCAAAAATATACATATAAGCATTTTTGCAATAAATGTGAGTGGGGTTATTAATTAAGAAAAATTGTTCATTATGAACTTCTGTGGATTATATGTGCGTGGGTGACTTTACACCCTGTGTAAAGTGGTTCATGAAGGCAAAGGGAGCACAGAAGTGGTAGTCTGTGCTAACAACAGCACCTCTACTGATAGGGGACAAGGCCATTACTTTTCAGCACAACCTCAGTATAATTAATTAAGGGCTGGATTTAATTCAGTGACATTTGAATTTTATAGCTATACACTTGCAGCTATAAAAACCACCTTTATTATTAAAATTCCTGTAGGAAAAATAACTTGGTAATTGTGGGTCTGCTCTGGTCCCGGGTCTCATTTCCCCATTGGCACAGTGGTTTTTATAACACGGCAAGGCAGCTCTTGTATTGGCGCAGGACAGATTATGTTTTTAACAAGTGCCCTGGGGATTCTGCAGCAGCCAGTCTGCAGACTGGGGTTTAGGGACCCTCCCTAACAAGCCCTGGACTCTAGGTCCAAGATCTGGTGACCAGTTCAGCTCCAGGACATGCCAGCTCTGTGAGTCTGGGAGCCTTTTCTGAACCTCACATCTCCAGGTATTCAAAAGATACTTTTTCCTGTTTGACTTTCAAAAGCTTTATATATATATATATATTTGAGGACCTACTTTGTGCTAAAAGTAGCTGGCAGGGAGATTTCACAGTGAGGCATGGTTGGGAAAGAGGATATGGAGAATACAATTTCTGATAGTCTTATGGAAAATAAGAACCAGGATAGATGAGACTAAAATGTCTGTCAAGGGGTAACAGGGTGCCTACTTTACATGGGATAGCTGGAAACAGTCTCTCTAAGCGATGTTATGTGCAAAGAGACCTAAATGACCAGAAGGATATGTCCATGTAGATGTCTGTAGGTAAAAGACATCAAGGACAGGGGCCAGACAGGGCAGAGCTGCTGGGCAGAAAACAGTAAACTGGAGCATGGTGACTTGAGGGAAGCTTGGTCTCCATGAGGCAGGAGAAGCAGACAGTTGGTCATAACCATGTAGAAGACCGTTTGTTGCAAAAAGAAGCTAGATATTTTGCTTAGATTGTACCAAAGAAGTCCTAGAAATGGTACACGGCAAACTACATGATCTGATTGATGGCTCAGAGAAACCACTCTTAGGAAGAGACTGTAGTGAGTGAGATTGCAGTGGCGTCAAGGAGCCCCACCCCCACCCCGGAGGAGATACAGTTGCCCTGAGCTGAGGATAGAACTTAGTGATAGTTCCAGAGATGTTTATTAGAGTTGGGCTAGATTTGGAATCAGAGTTGATATTTATTAATATTAACATTAATTCACGTTTGCCTGCATTTTTTATGTCAGCATATCATTATAGTACTTCTTCATTCCTCTTCACACCGGGTCATACATGATCTCAAATGGAAGGTAGGTGGGACCAGCCCTGCCCACTCACCGCAGACATAGAGAGCCTACACGCATGCTCACCTGCACCAAGTTTCCACTCCTAAATACAATTCCAGTGAGTTTAATTACTCCTGCCCAGAGGGCAAGTCAAACAGGAGAGGAAAACAAAGAGGGACAGCTTCAAATATGATGCTGCGTGGCAATGCCTGAGGAAGGAGGAGGAGAACGCAAACCATGAAAAGCAGGTGTCAGGCTCAAAAATGAGCATTTCTGAAACAAGGTGGGGTTTTTTCCCAGTTAACAAAAGACCAGAGGAGTGCGTGCCAGTCTAGAATGTGCTGCCTTTAAATGGTTAAAACAAAATGAAATCCATTTGGCTTACAAAAGATTAAGCTTTAGGCCTATGAAATGATCTCATGTGGACCCTTATTTCCCCAAGGTGCTTAATAAATGAATCTTTGCATTGTGTTTTATGGTCATGTGCTTCCAGCACTGGATGCATGTTTCTCCCCAGATGATAAAAAGCCTGCTAAAGCCTAGCTTACAGAGACCCTCCACTTCCGGGAAGACGCGGTTGCACTGCTCCCGATCCCTCTTACTAAGTACAGTTAAAACTCCTGACCGTTGTGTGTGCGGGCACAAGGGTGAGAAGCTGGGGTGGGGACCAGACTGGCTAGAGACCTTGGCGACTGAGGGACAGTTCAGCTCACGCAGTTGGGGTGGGGACCAGACTGGCTAGAGACCTTGGCGACTGAGGGACAGTTCAGCTCACACAGTTGGGGTGGGGTCCAGACTGGCTAGAGACCTTGTTCAGCTCACACAGTTGGGGTGGGGGACCAGACTGGCTAGAAACCTTGGCAACTGAGGGACAGTTCAGCTCACGCAGTTGGGAATTTATTCGGCTTCCTTTATGCTTCCTAAACTCCAAACTTGGAGCTGCAGAAGGTAGCTACAAGGAAACGCCAATGAGTATGTGAAAAAGAAATTTTATTTGTATATCCTAAAAGCTTATCCTCTCTAGCAGAAGTAACAGGAAAGAGGTAGCAAGACTGAAGTTTAGAAAATATGGCTGAGGTCTGACCAAATATCACAGAAACACTGTGATCTGTACAGCATACCAACATAGGGTGGTTAAGGAGCCTTTCCTTGTCTTCCATCGTGGACACCATAAAATGAGGTACCTATTTCAACACATCCATGGAGGTAGGTGTGAGAACATGAGTTTCATACCTACTGGAAGCTAATGAGAACATTCGGGGAACCTGGACCTCTACCTTTCCCATAGAATTCTTTTTTTTTTTTTATTCCCATGCTCATGTGAGAATCAGACCATAACAACCTCTTAACAGCTGCCAGGGAGGCTGTTTCCACTAGGGTGATGGTGAAGACCAATGGGTATCCAGAAAGCCCATCGGTAATGAGGAACCCCTGACATGGGAAACATAAGAAGCAAGCAAGGAAGCTGGACTTCTGCATCTCTCTGCTTCCATGTCTGTATGGTTACAGAGGAAATGTTCAAAATACTTGAAACAGAAGAGTTACATAGGATAGTGATGTCCTATAACAGAATACAAAATACCTGGGCTACTTTTAAAATCATTCATCACTTTAAGACTTGTTTTCACTACCTGTGGTGGTTTAAACAGGAATGCTACCCCTCATAGACTCATGTTTGAATGTTTGCCCCCCAGAGCAAGTGGCACTGTTTGGAGGTGTGGCCTTGTTGGAGGAAGTGTGTCACTGGAGAGGCAGGCTTTGAGGTCTCATATGCTCAAGCTACATCCAGTGTGGTACACAGTCTCCTTCTACCTGTGGATCAAGATGTAGAACTCTCAGTTCCTTCTCGAGTACCATGTCTACCAGCATACTGTCATGCTTCCCATCATGATAATAAGGAACTAAATCTCTGAAGCTATAAGCCGGACCCAATTAAATGGCTTCCTTCTTTTATAAGAGTTTCTGTGGTTATGGTGTCTCTTCACAGCAATACTAATACACTATCCTTACTAAGTACAGTGCTAGAAGATCTACCCAGTGTATAATGTAAGAAAACAAATAAGAGGCATACAGAGTTGCTGCATCCAGTGAGACTGGGGCTGGGAGGGAATGGAAAAGGACAGATATACAGACACATACACAGAAAAGCCAGGATCAGGTAGGCTGTGCTCACTCTTGTGAAACAGCCCCAACTATGCACAGCAATGCAGAGCATTGCTGATTTTTATTATGTACAGCTCAGGGGAAGGTAAGCTAGTCTCTCCTTAGGAAGTCTCTATAGGGGGGCAGTCTCAGGTTACAGTCACCTGGGAGGAGAAAGCTGTAGTTGCTAAGTTTTCCATACATTGCCAACATTAAAACATACAGGCCAGAGGAAGACTTTGCTCTCCCTGAGCCTCATCATAAGGGGAAACTTTCCCATTTCTACATGGGTCTGACACAGTGAGGTCCTTGACATGACCATAGCCATGTTAAACAACACACATTCACTCAGGACTTCATTCATTATTTGCATATTCACTCAGGACTTCCTTGGCTTCCCCACACAGGTTGACAAAGGAAAAGTAAAGCTTGTCCTTTTCTTCAGAGGGAATGATTGTCTACATAAAAATGCCCTAAAAACTTATAAAAAGAGGCCTAGGACCAACATGTACCTACATTTCCATATACCAGAAATAAACAATGAAACTTAAAACATAGTGTTAGCCATCCCTGGAAAGAAATAACAAGATAAAAATTCAGCAACACATCTCTAAACTACCTGGAAAGATAAATGGACATATGGTCTTCCATAGACTAGAAGACAAAAACAAACAGAGATTGGTTTTTCCATAACTGATATTTATGACTGATATAATTCCTATCAAAATCTTAACAAGGCTTTCTAAGTATGGACACGTTGGTTTGAAAAGTCTATAAAAAGATGCAGACGAGTAGCAAAGGAGAATAAGCAGGAAGCATCGCTTGCCAGACTGAGATTATATAGTTACAGTAATTGAGGCGGCATGCTATTGGCAGGGCAAAGATGCGGTGAACAGAAACAGATCTGCACAAACATGCTCAACTCATCTTGACAATGATGCAGAAGCCATCCAAGGTAGTCGAAAAGATAGCCTACCAATAAAGGGTATCAGAACAACTGGTTAGCCAGAGGCTACAAACAAGGGAATTTTATCTGAGTGTCATACCCTATACAACAATAACTCACAGATGGATAACACTGACTAGAATTTGTTTAAATATCTGTGTTCTTTTTGTTTTCTTAATTGAAGTTTATGTCGTGATCACAGTTTCCCCTCCTTCCTTATCTCCCGTTCATTACCCACCACAACATCCACTCCTCTCGCATCTCCATTCAGAAAGAGGCTGATCTCCCATGGGCATCAACAAAGTATGGCACATCAAGTTGAGGCAGGACCAAGCTCCTCTCCCTGCATTGAAGCTGGGCGAAGAAACCCAGCATTGGGAATAGGTTCCCAAAACCTGCTCAAGCGCCCAGGGCAGGTCCTGATTCCACTGCTAGGAGTCCCACAAACAGACCAAGTTACATAACTGTCACACTCATGTAGAGAGCCTAGATTGGTCCATTGCAGACTCCCTAGGTCTAGAGTGCATGAGCTCCCAGGGGCTCAGGTCAGCTATCTCTATGGGTTCCCCCATCATGACCTTGACCCCCCTGACTTGTACAATCTTTCCTCCCTCTCTTCAACAGAACTCCCAGAGCTCAGCCCAGTGCTTTAGCTGTGAATATCTGCATCTGCTACCATCAATTATTGAATGAAGGCTCTCTGATGACAATTAGGGTAGTCACCAATTTGATTATAGGAGATGCCCAATTCAGTCACCCTCTCCAGTATTGTTAGGAGTCTTAGCTGGGGTCATCCTTGTGGATTCCTGGGCTGGGAATTTTCCTGGCACCAGGTTTCTCCCTAACACTGAAATGCTTCCTCCCCGATCAAGATGCCTTTATTATCTGCCTTCATCCTACCCACAAATGACCTAACCTGATCTCTCATCTTCCCATTACCCCCCACCACACACATCCCACCCTCCCTCCCTACTGTCCCCACTTTACCCAGGAAATTTCTTCTATTTCCCTTTCCCAGAGAAATCCATGAATCCCTCTTTGGACGCTCCTTATTACCTAGCCTCTCTGGAGCTATGGATTATAGTCTGGTTATCCTAATATCCACTTCTGAGTGAGTACATAACGTATTTGTCTTCTAGGTCTATGTTACCTCACTCTTTTCTAGTTCCATCCATTTGCTTGCAAATTTCATGATGTCATTGTTTGTAACAGCTGAGTAGTAATACCCCATTGTGTAAATGTACCACATTTTATTTATCCATTCTTTGACTGAGGGGCATTTAAGTTGTTTCTAGATTCTGCCTATTATGAATAATGCTACTAGAACATAGTTAAAGCAAGTGTCCTTGTGGTATAATTGAGCATCCTTTGGGTATATGCCCAAGATTGGTTATCTGGGTCTTGAGGTAGATGGATTCCCAATTTTCTGAGAAATTGATATTTCGATTCCCACCAGCAGTAGAGGAGTGTTCCCCTTACTCCACATCCTCTCCAACATAAGCTGTCCTCGGTGTTTTTTAATCTTAACCATTCTGACAGGTTATAAATTGGTATCTCAGGGTCATTTTGATTTACATTTCCCTGATGACTAAGGATGTTGAACAATTCTTCAAGTATATCTCGGCCATTTGAGATTCTTCTGTTGAGAATTCTCTGTTTAGATCTATACCCCATTTTTAAAATGGATTATTTGGTATTTTGATGCTAGATTCTGGAGTTCTTATATATCTTTGAGATCTGTCTCTCATGTGGGGCTGGTGAAGATCTTTTCCCATCCCATAGGCTGGCACTAAGTAGCTGTTTTCACTCAGCACATTTTTTACTTTGATGTTTAATGGAATCCCAAAAGTTTAATTTTTAAAAATGGTATTAAGTTATTTTAAAAATCAATCAGAAATTCCAAAGTTCCAAATCAATAAAAAATGGTTTCCTGATATAAAAAAAAGTTTGAGGACAATAAAATAGTACAAAAATAGAAAAATTAATTGTCAGTAAACTGAATATAAAACTTAAACCATAAAACTTGTAAGCAAAAAATCATAGGAAAGTATCCATTCAGAGTTTAGATCTATATAGGTAGTTCCTATACTTGACATAAAAAAATCATAACCCGTAAAAATTATAAATTGTATGTTATCAAAGTTAAAGCACTTAGGTCTGTGGAAGGGCCTGCTAAGGTGAAAAGGAAAGGTACCGACTGGGTGAGAATTTACAGAACACTTGTTGTCGAAGGACCATAGCTGAACTATAAAGACCTCTTAAGATTCAGTAGTAAAATACATAGTGGCTACAGGTTTTTAGATGCAAGAAGACAGTCACAGATATGCACACTGAAAATGGGAAGACCGCCTCACCATGCTGCATGGGCACTCCCAGGAGAGGATCAGTCACCCTCAATGAAGTACAAGTTACTGGAGTCAGCTCTGCTTCTGGGCAAGGACACCCAGGTCCACGTGAAGATGTCAGTCATGGGCCCCGGCTTATGCTATTTGACTGTTCATCTCTAAAACCTGGGTGGCCTATCCCCAGAAATATGCATATGAGGCATTGAAGAAGGCAATCAGAGTCATCCTGGTCCCAGGTGACCAGCCCCTGTTGGTAGCTTTGCTGCAAATCCAAAGAGTCTGGAGGCTCTGGTGCCTGCTGGTGCTTGCTGCCAGAAAACCTGCTGATAAGCCCATCTTGGGGATGAGAATTTAGCTCTACAATATGCATTGCAGAATTTTTAATGTTTAAAAAGGTAAAGAATCAAAGACAAAATAAGTAATCCAATTACAAAATCTTCAAATAGAGCATGGCGATTGAGACTGAGGCTTCCAGCTGGTGCCTATCCCTCCTGCTGCAGAGGAGAGTTCAACCGCAGCAGAAATCATGTGATCTCAGCTGTGGGATCCAGTGCGCTTCAGAGAAGTAACTTGGTCCTCCTGGTCACAGGGTGTCCCTTAGATACCTGCCTCTCTCAGACTCCTTTCCTTCATGGTAAACAAGGTTTAGATCAACTCAGTTGTCTGCCCCTCTTCATGGTAATAATGTTTATATCAGCTCAATTTTCTGCCCTTTTTTTATCCGAACTCTTTGAAGGGGGCTTGCTGTAGTCCCCTTGTGTTATAATTATTGTTTGACTGCTTGATTCTAAGTTCCCTGCAGCCCAGAGTGTGCCTTTCTAAGTCTCTATTCCCCACTTCCACCAGCAAGATTTACCTGGAGACAGGGTGTGCCAAGCAGCTGCTGAAAATGTGAATGCCTTCAGAATTTTGCCATAAAATCAGTAGGGCTGGGGAACTTTTTGAAACAACAGCATAAAAAGCAACCATGCTTCTAGAACATTGGTTCTCAGCCTGTGGGTCGAGGTCCCTGTGGCAAACCCCTATTTACATCATGAGTCATAACAGTAACAAAATCACAGTTACAAAGCGGCAACAAATATAATCTTATGGTTGGGGTCACCATAGCATGAGGAACTGTATCAAAGGGTCACAGCATTAGGAAGGTTGAGAACCCCTGCTCTAGAAAAAGGTGGGGGAAAGGGAAATGGAGAGAGTTGGCCTCTGATGAGATGGGATATATTACTGTGGGTGATGGCTATGTGACACCCCAGTTGACCCTTTCATGAAGCAACAAGCAGAAATAGATGTCATCTGGGGGACTGAAAAAAAATGTCAAATCTCCAGACCGGTTATCTTCTTTCCAGTTGACAAGGATCTGACTTGGAGATGACAACTGTATGAATCTGAACCAAGGGGCAGGGATAGCATATGATGGGAGAAGAAACACAAATCTAGGCAAAGCCTTCATTCCTAGACACAACTGAAAACTCCATGTGGATGAGGAAGCTACTATGGAGCATGTGTGGGCCTATGCCATGCCTTAGTGCACGGCCCAAACCCCAGGAAAGACGTGAGGCACCCAGAAGGAATCTATACACCAAACAGGAAGGCAGGGGCTAGGTGTGGCTGTACAGTGTTACTGTATGTGATGAAGTCTGCACATTCTGCTCCTCTTTTGTGGGGGGGGGGGTCAAAACAGGGTTTCTCTGTGTAATAACCCTGTCCTGGAACTAACTCTGTAGATCAGGCTGGCCTCAAACTCACAGAGATCCACCTGCCTCTGCCTCCCAAGTGCTGGGATTAAAGGTGTGTGCCACCACCTCCCAGCCATTTTGCTCCTTTCTGTAATGCAACAAAACTAAGTCACACAAAGACAGTTAAGATGCCATTTACTCAGAGTCACCTTTCAAACATTCCCCCAAAGGGACGCTTTGATGGCAATCTGTTTCTTTATAAAGAAAAAAAGAGGAAAAGCAAGAATTAGTTGAAAGGACTCCTGCCCCTGCTTCTCCTGGTAAAGAGGCACTCAATGTGAGGACCAAGCTGCTCCAACATGATGCTTTTGATTGAGTGCTGACTCCCAGTGGCTGGAAAGAAATTCAAACCTGCAGCTCTATTAGCTTTTCCTGTTTTAATGCTAGTACTTAATAAACTTCTGACTAATAATTTCTAAATTCTGAAATGACATGAATCGATATCTCTCCACACAATATGTATGTGGTAAATACGCACACAAGAGAGAGCTCACGGCATCAGCCATGAAGGAAATGCAACTTAAACCACACCAAGATGCCACTGTGCAACTATCGGATTAAAGAAATAAAAAGTATTGAGGAGCGAGGGAGGGGGGACTACCATATGGCATTTCAGCTGCGTTCCTACGCATTGATGTCAGAGAAATGAAGACAGATGTCCCCACAGCTACCTGCACCGGAGTGTTTATAACAGCTGTATCAAGATCTGGAAACCACCCAGATATTCTACAGCAGCTGAACAGAAAAACACAAACTGTGGTTTCCCCATGTCATAGAATACTACTCTGTGATAAAAAGTACCACACCATTTAAAAATGGAACCATAATTTGATATAAGAGCTAGAAGAATCTCTGGAGAGCTCAAGAGAGCTGGCAGGAAGTCAAACACGAAAGGTGACCAACTGTGTGATTTCATTTATGTGACACGTCAGATGCTGAAAACAAGGGAACAAAAGCCATAGGAATGGTGGCCCAAGAATCTAGGGGAGGTTATAGACTTCATGAGGGATGCTGAGAGGGGCAGACGTTCTGTGACCTACCCTTGTGAATATCCACCTTGTGACCGTGAAAGTGTGCTGCAGTTGAGTAACGTGACTGCATTATGGGAGTACAAGTTACACGGATACAAGTTACACAAGGGATTACTCTCTTACTTCTTACAACTGTGTGTGAAGTGCAGAACTGTCTCAAAGTACAAATTAAGCCCTTAAAATCTATCTTTTATAGAATTTACATTGATTGAAAGTGATTGTTATCCTCACTTGGACACCATGTTTATCTCTTCAACCTTGGGTTTTTTGTTGTTGTTGGGGTTTTTTTTGGTTTTTTTTTAAAGATTTATTTATTTATTGTATACAACATTCTGCCTCCATGTAAGCCCACACGCCAGAGGAGGGCGTCAGATCTCATTACAGATAGTTGTGAGCCACCATGTGGTTGCTGGGAATTGAACTCAGGACCTCTGGAAGAGCAGACAGTGCTCTTAACCACTGAGCCATCTCTCCAGCCCTTGTTTTGTTGTTGTTGTTATTTTTTGTTTGGTTTTTTTTTTTTGGTCTGTTTTCTTTTTCCTGTTAAGTCTATGATAGGCGTGTGAGTGAACAGATAACAGGTTTTTCCCCCCAGGCAAAGCATGTGGTATTGGGTGTGCCCGAGAAGAACACGTGTTCTCTGTTGGCCTCCCTGTGTTTCAGTACCCCAGCCCATAACACTGTTAGTGACAGCTCTCTTTCTTTCTTGTCTTCAGGAAAGCCACTCGTGAAAACATCCCGAATGACCGTGCTCAACACAGAGAAGCCTGCAGTCACGGTGGATGTCGGAGGCACCATCAGGACAGTGCGAGGCGTGAATGTGACCATTAACTGCCAAGTGGCAGGTGAGCGATCCATCTGCGCGTCAGTATGTTCTGATGCTGGCAGAGCTTTGGCAGAGGCTGGGGAATACACAGGCCAATGAAACACAAACTCTCCTGTCCACTGAAAAGCAAACCTCATTCAGAAAGTGCGGGCGCATCATAAAATTAGAAAGAGAAGGTTCATTCTGCCTGAGCCTGGTAGACTAAAAGAGGCATTGGGGTTTTTATTAGAGAAATCATAGTTGTGTACATTTATGTGGTACAGTGTGATATGGCATGGAATGATTACATCTAGCTAATCAACATTGGTTTGAGTATGTGCCCCTTGCGGTGGTGTTTGTTTTATTTGTTAAGACAGTCCTGTTATAGAGTGAGGCTGCCTTACTCCCTGTGCAGCTTCAAATCCATGACTTTTCTACCACAATTTTCTAAGTGCTAGGATTGTAGCTGTGTGACATACCCTGGGCTCCTTTGTTTTGGTTTGGTTTCTATTCTTAATTTTCCATATGAACAGAATATGGGCATGTAAGAATTAAGGCAAGGGTGTTCCAGGTAGAAAAAGAAAAAGCATATGGAAATTTTCCTGGAAGATGAAAAGTCTGGTGTTGTCCAGGGAATAACAGGAGCTTAAATCGGAATGTGTAGGGCTTAAATCTTTATAAGGTGGGTGGCAGATGGACCATGGGTGACCTCGGAAGACTAACCAGGGAGCCCAGACAAAGGAAAATAGAAAGTCATGCTGCTTCTGAGTTGGGAAAATGGTTCAGTGGGTTAGGACACTTGTGCAAACAAGAGAGTGTGAGTTTGAATCCCCAGCACCATGTAAAAGCCAGGCATGACTGCACATGCCCCAGCATCAAGGGATGGAAACTTGTGGATCCCAGCACACCTATCCAAAATGAGAAGCTTCAGGCTCACTGGGTCAGAGGCTCTCAAAAACTGAAGTGGAGAGCAATAGAGGATGCTCTATGCCCTCCTCTGGCCTTTGCATGCATGCACTAGGTATGTGCACCCTCACACATGTGCTCGTATAACATACACACAAAGAAAGAAAAGAAGGAAGGAATGAAGTAAGGAAGGGAAGGAGGGAGGAAAGGAAAGAGAAAGGGAGGGAATGAGGGAGGGAGGAGGAAGGAAGGAAGGAAGGAAGGAAGGAAGGAAGGAAGGAAGGAAGAGAGGGAAGAAGTAAGGGAGGAAGGGAAGGAGAAAGGAAGGGAGGAAGGGAGAAAGGAAGGAAGAAAAGAAGGAAGGGAGGGAGGGAGAAAGGAAGGAAGAGAAGAAGGGAGGGAGGGAGGGAAGAAGTAAGGGAGGAAGGGAAGGAGAAAGGAAGGGAGGAAGGGAGAAAAGAAGGAAGAAAAGAAGGAAGGGAGGGAGGGAGGGATTGTGAAAGACACCAGGAAAGCAAAGGATTGCCTATGCTCATATTGGAAGGATGAATGTGAAAACAGCCATCCTGCCAAAAGCAATCTACAAATTCAATGCAATCCCAACCAGAATTCCAGGACCACACTTCACAGAAATGACCAAAAAGAAATCTTAAAATCTATTTAAAAGCATAAAGACCAAGGATAGTTAAAAAACATACTCAACTACTGAACAATAAAGAATATTATAAGAAATATGGTAACAAAAAAGAAATAGGTAAGAAATGCCTGATTTCAAGTAATACTGCAGAGCCATAGTACTAAAACAAAAAGAGACGAACTTAACAATGGAATATAAGTGCGGACCCAGGTGTAAGCCCACACTCCTACAGACATTTGGTTATTGACAAAGCTCAAAAGTACACAGTGGAGAAAAGTCAGCATTTTCAACAAATGGTGCCAGGAAAACAGACTAGCAACATACAGAAGAATGAAACTAGATCCTTTTCCTAACCCACTGCACAAACCTCAACTCCAAATAGATCAAGGACCTCAATGTAAGACCTGATGCCCTGAAACTGCTAGAGGAGAAAATGGGGGGTACACTTCAGCATATAGAAGGATTTTCCAGTACCACCGAAGAGGAGCTAAGACCAACAACTGAGAAATGGATCTCATGACACTAAAAAGCTTCGGGACAGCAAAGCAGACCTTCAGTCAAGTGAAGAGGCAGCCCACCGAATGGGAGAAAATCCTGGCCAGCTCTGTCTCCCTTAGAGAGTTAATACCAGATTATTCAAAGAGCACATAAAATGAAACAGTAAGGAAACAAACTCAATCAAAAAGTGGACCATAGTTCTGAACAGAGTTCTCAAAACAAACACAGATGTCTAATAAACACCTTGGAGGTGACCCACATCATTAACTGTCAAATTAAAACTACTTTGGGATTTCAACTTCTTCCCGTCAGAACGGCTACCATCAAGAAAGTAACGATGACAAATGCTAGCGAAGACATGGGGAAAGAGGAACTGTTGGTCATTGTTTTGGGTTTTTTTTTTTTTTTGGATCTTAAATTTGTATAGTCACTGTAAAAATCAGTATGGAATTTCCTCAAAAGGTACTAGAAGTAGATCTACTACTAGTTGACTGAGCTAAACCACTCCTGGGCATATTCCCAAAGGATTCAATGTCTTACTACAGAGATATTTGCTCAAGCATTTCATTGCCATTTTCTTCAAATAGCAAGAAAATGAAACAAGGCTGGATACTCATGAGCCAATGGATAACAAAAATATGGCGCATAGACACAATAGAATTTTATGCAGCTGTAAAGAAAAAGGAAAGTAGGAAATTTTCAGGCAAATGAGTGGAGCTAGAAAGATTATATGGAGCAAGATAACCCATACTCAAATAGATAAACACCATATGTTCTCTCTCATGTATGGGTCTTTAGATCTGGTACCTGGAGTACCCGTAGAAGTAAAGCCGTTAGGGAGGGGGCATTGGAGTGAGCAATATCTTAAAGTAGATGGAATAGCAGAGTACAGACAATGTAAAGCGAGGGATAGAGAACTTAAGCAGGGATTGTGGAGGCAGAGGAAGAGGGGAGGATTGAACGAACATGAGATTATATGGAAACTTACTGCTGTGTGAGCCAATTTAAAACTGTAAGTTGAGAGGGAGAGAGTTACAGGGGAGCATTCTGAATGATGCTGTGCCGGAAAGTCCAGAGTTCCTAAACAAAAACCCCAGGGTCAGCTTAAAGACTTCTCTTTATGAGTTGATCAGGGACACTCCAGAAGCCCCCAAACTAGACAGACTCTTGCCTTTCTCCCCGGTTGCCCACTGGAACTATTTGGCAATACCCTGTTGTTAAAAATGCATATACCTTGGTTGCAATGTATATAGAAATCAAGTTGGAATCCTAGACCCAAGACCTTTCATGTCTGTGCCACACGATAGGGGAGAAGTCTTGGCAGGGACCCCTTCCACCAGCACTCAGGCTGGTGTTTCTGTAGACAGGCACTCCTCACCTGATCACTGTGAGCATTGGCATCAGAGAGAGGACAGAGCCTCTGCCTAGCATTGGAGTTGGTAAGAAGGAAGACCAGCAGGGGAAGAGACAACAAAACAAAAAATTAGACCAATGGTTTTCAACCAGTGGGTTACAGTCCATTTGGCAGTGAAACAACCTTTTCCCAAGGGTTGCCCAAGATCATCTGCAGATCAGATATTTACAATTCATAACAGTAGCAAAATTACAGTTATGAAATAGCAGCAAAAATAATTTTATGGTTGGGGTTACCACAATGCAGGGAACTGTATTAAACAGTCGAGGTATTAGGAAGGTTGATGACATCATAGAAAGATGTCTTGAAAGCCAGGTGCCAAATCAGGAAGAATGTGGGGGAACCTTGGACACGAAAACAATGTTTTGGTTCACTGTATGTGGCAACCAAGAACTGGTCCCCTGGACCTCATACAGAAGTTCACTTAATGACCTTTGCCTAACTATGAGGTTATGGTCGGAATTGGGTTGGGGTTTGTTGCAGGGAGGAACATGTATGTGTGGAAGCCATCCAAACACTGACATCTTCACCACTCTCCTCCTTAATTGTTGAGGTGGAATCTCTAACCCTTAAGCTCTGCATTTGGCTACCGATCCCTGGAGCTCAGTGGCTAACTGGTCTCACTGAAACATTACAGATTTTTGTTTTGTTTTTACCCACAGAACCATGTATATTAATCCTGATCAAAACTTAAATCTTTCTTTGTAACTCAGGCATTATTTATGCTTGTTGTTAGGTTATATATGTATTCAAATTAGTTGAGGGAAATCCCAAATTTGTTATAATGAACTGGTTGGATAGGGACCTGAACCTCATTGCGTCTCTAACCAGTGTTCTGGAAACACTGAGAAGTGTGACATGGCTCGGGAACTGCTTTCATCTGCTGCTTTGATGGCTCCTCTGTCCCTCTCCCACTCCTCATCCTCTCCATTGTGTCTCTAATCGGGGCTCAGTGCCCTTCTGTTGCCGTAGTAACATCATCGGGGACTGGCGATACACTAGACTGGCAATAATGCAAGTCCTTCTAAAAGGCAGGGTAGTGACCTCCCTAAAGGCTGCTGGAGGAAGGACTGTCTTTTGAGTTCATTTGTATCACTCATGGACAGTATCTTCCTGACCATCTAATCAAGGTTAGATCAGAGAGCTCCTAAGCCAAGGACACAGATGGTTAGACACATGAAGTTCCCCATCTGGGGAGAAGAGAGGTTAGGAAACACATAATAATATAGCACACAACATAGGGATCGTCATCATTTCCTTAGTCTAGAAGAGCAGGGTGGTTTTGACATGTCAGGAAATAGAGAAAAATAAGATTATGTGCTCAGAGTTCTTCCCTGTGATGGACACCTTAGCACAGTTCCTTTATCACTGTTCCCTCCTCTTCCCTTTCCACCCCCTCATTAACATTTGTCTATCCTGAGCCTGATTGAAAGGATGTATAAAAGTCTATTTAAAGAACATCTCACGTATTACCTAGACTGCTTGACATCCTCGCATGTTTGAGCCATTAGCAGTTTCTCATTAGCGAGCTTTTCTCACACATGTGCTCTCAACTTGTAAAATGCGCCTCACACATTCTTCCCAGCCCTTCGCATTAAAAACACCAAGCACTGAGTATGATGGAGATTTTTCTTTAAAAGCGATCCAGCCTACTCTTCCATTCTTAGGAGCGTTCCCTATGTGGTAAGAGTTCAGAACTGAGGGAAAGAGCAATGGAGGAAATACTGCACAAATGGCCTGGGGCAGAAAGAGCATGCCACGTTTGACAAAGTGAACTCTGGCTGGGCTGTGAGATATGGTTGGCAGTGGCAGAGATAAAGAAAGTGCATGAGGCTAAGAAGTAAGAAGGAGACAGGAGCTAGATCTCACCGGTGCTCATAGATCATACTATAGGATTTTAATCTAAGAGCAAGGGATGCTTCTGAAGGGTTTGGTGACGCAGGATTGGTAGTGTGGACATGAATGGAGTGTAGCAGTTAGGGTTGGCTGGATCCTAGCATAGAGTAAATCCTAGTATCCCCCGATGTATAATGGATCAGATACAATCGATTATCAGGACTCTTAAGAATTCAGTGTTCAGCTGGAAGGCCTCTGCCCTCACTATATCACTCAGGGTCATGGGGTGCTGGGGCCTTCATTCGGTTGAAATCCTGAGGTCTCCCTGGGATGCTCTCTATCCTGTGAACAGAACAAGGGCTAGCTGGGAAGGCTCCTGAGGGCCACAACGAAAGAGCCTTAGTCCATGGTCACTTCCAACTATGAAAGATACTGAAAAATACCCTCCTGCAGCACATGTGAAAAAAAATAAAAAGGCTTGGGGAATCACTACTAGTGCCTGCCACTGATCATGAAGAGGAATACAAAAAGGAAGTTGAAAGCCTCTTGTCTGGACTGCTGTGGCTCCTTAGACTAGTCGCCAAAGCGGACATTTGAATTACTGTATCCATTCTCCTTTCTTGCACCAAGCCAATCCCTCCACACACACACCCTAAGAAACTTCCAGAACAGATCATGTAAAAGTACACCGTTGGATGCCCCACCTCAAGGTGCTGACAAGCTGCCATGGTGAAAGCCGCCCTCCAAGTATAACAAATGGTCCAGTTAGCAAGAATATCCTGTCTGGGATATTAAAGAAGAAAGGGATATTATAGCATCATGCTTCCTGGCAGCTCAGGGCAGATTAAAGGCACTAATCCTTATAATCGGATGCCATTACCAGCCATTCTGACTAGACCCATTTATTGATCCTTCTCAGCAACATGGAGAACACTGTGTTGCTGTTAAGAAATGCCACAAGGGGATAAAGCAGACACAGATTAGTTAGCGTCCCCTTTGTAGACACAAATAATACCCAGGAATCCGGTGTGGAGCCTGCGCAGAGATTGATCGGCAGCAGTAAAGCCCCGGGCTGAGCTTTGTTGCCGAGTGTGTTTTCTGCCATTTCTCAGCCCAGTCTCTCAGTCATAGCAGATGGAGGGGGAGAATGTTTCCACAACGTGGCTGAACCATCCAGCAACAGACAACTCACGCAGCTTCTAGAAGGCCCCTCCTCACAACAGTTCTGGTGCTGCAATGGCCACCAAAAAAAATACAATATGATTATATTTAAAAGGCAAGCGGTATAGAAATCATAGCAAGGCACTTTAAATGCCCTCAGAGAGGCAGTCTGGTGGGACAGCAGGCTGTGGTGTGTACTTGTTGAGGAAGGGATTCCTGACACTGAAGCTGTCTCCACTTTGATCTCCACCCTGAGATTGGTAGGTTACTGACTGACCCAGGGACCAGCTATTCTGCTCCTGTGTCATCAAGGACCCAAACTAACGTGATGATAGGAAGAGTTCTTTTATTTTATGTGTATGTTTTTATGGTATGTCCTTGTGTGGAGATGCATGTACACATGTGTGGCTATATCTTAGGAAGCCAGAAGCTGATTCTGGGTGGATTCCTCAGTCTTTGCTATATATATTGAGGTAGGGTCTCTCCCTAAACCTGGAGCCCGAACACTTGACTAGTGCAGCTAGCTTGCTTACTCCAAAGATCCCATCTCCACTTCCTAAGCTCTGGGATTACAGGCAGGCTGCCACACCTCCCCTGCCATTTACACAGGTGTTGGGGATCCCAGCTCCAGTTTTTAAACTATGCAAGCATTTAAGTCATGGAGCAATCTCCCCAGATTTCTTTATCTCGTTGAGACCCACTTTTCTCCTCTGTGTAATAGAATTGATAACAGTACCTGCCCTTTTGAGATCATTATGAAAAATAAGTGTTTACATCTCTGCAGTGTTTGGCTTATAGTAAATGCTTAATTGCTATTATTTTTAGTGATGCCTGTGGACTATTTTTGCACGGCTCATTGCACACCCAGTTGTCAGGGTATTCTAAACATTGGGTTTAGGCTAGTGTGTCTGCTATCTTTCCAAGGTATTTGTTGGCATGTCTAAATGGCTAATGAGAGAGAAGTGGGGGGGGGTGCTATCTCTCTAGGATCTTGCTTGTTTTTCTCCCTTCTGTATTCTTTGTTTATCTTGTCAAAACTAGTCATAGAAGGGCTGGTTGTCATTTCAGACATCTTTACAGAGTCATTCTCTACCCTAAGGCTCCTAGTTCCAAACAAGAAATCCCCAAACTGTGGCAGCAGCAGTAATCCACTGACAAACTCACAGTTCAGGTCTCTTTGAGAGAGAGTCTGAAGAAGGTTGCTGCTAACAGACCAGAGAAGGGTTTCCATAGCATCCTCTTCTTGGGAATATTGTAGGGACTGGAGGTGAACGTCCCCCTGTCGCTATCCTAAACAGTTCCATTGCTCCCATGAAGCCCTGATCTCACCAGAGAAATCACCCCTTCCAGAGTATGCCCGATCTTGCCCTCACAGAGAAGCCTGATTCCATGGGTCACGAGGCAGGGACTAATACAGAAAACAGGAAATTTTGAATCTCCCAAGTGCTACAGGGAAGCGATTTGATGCAGGAGGGGAGAGCCCTCACAGAAATGATTTCTAAGACCCCATTTTCTCTATGTTTTTGAGAGAGAGATGACTAGAATTTTTTTTTTTCTTCAACCACTTTCAGAGACTTTCCAATAATTTTTTTTTTCTAATGTGAAACTTCGAGCTCGGGGTTCAAAGGCCTGGCTGGCACGGGCAAACATGACGATGCGCTTGCTCTCCCTAGTGGCGCTACAATGAAAACTCGGCTCTTCTACCTCTCACCTGTGTCTGTTCTCAAGGTGTGTCTAGAGATGCTGTCTGCCTCTTTCTGGTGTGCCCAAAGCTTGTATCATTTGAGCTGAATCAGAGTATGTCTCTCCCTGGGATGACAAGGCTTCAGAATCCAAGTCTGCATCTCCTCCCATTAACTCTTCTGTTCCTGAGCAATGTTAAGACAAATAGTAGTAAGTGCACACAACTCTTTGGAGAAATTGGACCCCTAGTCGTAAACTGTCTATTCAGGACAACGCTGCCTTGTCCCAAGGACAAAATACAACCCTGCTCTGGGAAATCATTAGACTGAGAGTCTAGGTCTTTGGCTTTTCTTGGCATTGACCCCACTTTCCAGTATTTGACATTCTAAACATTACTTGCATGCTTGCTGCAGAGCTCTATGAGCAAACTGGACTTGGCAGCTGGCTGGATGGTATAAGAGATGAAGTTTCTGTTGCCTGCAAGCCTGGGAGTCAGCACTCCCAACTTTAGTCTCCCAGCTCCCTTGGAGCCTGTCCTCTTATGGAGCCTCTTCAGAAGGCCATCTGGGAACTCTTGTCACAGACTATAGACTGCTTACCTGAATGCCAACTTCAAGGAATCTCCCCCAAGGAGCCCAGATTGTACCTAGAGTACAGAATCTGACTTCCAAGGATAGGCGCACATCTCATACACAATCTCCCTGACTCTCACAGACAAAAATATAAGAATGGATTGTGGAAGAGCAAAGTCCTCTCCTTTGGTCCATTTCCTACTCTGCTCCTGATATCACCATTTTGTGTTCTCTAGTTTTGAGAAGATACCCATTGTCTTGGTCACCTTTCTGACATTATAACAACACACTCAAGATACCAGCTTATAAGGAGAGAGTGTCTGTTGACTCGAGGTTCTGGAAGCTTCAGTCTATTGTCAGTTGGCTTGTTGCTTTGAGGCTGATTCCGTAGTTACATAATAGATCACAGGATAGATGTATAGAGGAGTAAAACAAAACGCTTTGAAGCCAGGAAGCAAATGAATACAGAGGGGCCTGGGGTTCCATGATTCTCCTCACAGGTACCCCACAACAGCCATCTACTAGGCCCCACTTCTTAGAAGATCTACCACTTTCCAGTGGTGCCAACCAGAAAACTATGCCCTGGAAACATGAGACTTGTGAGCACACTCAAAACCCAAATGCTAGAAGCTGGAAAGATGGCCCAGCGGTTAAGACTGTATACTGCTCTCACAGACAACATGAGTTAGGTTCTCAGTACCCACATCAGGGAGCTCACAAACTGCCTGTTACTCCAGCAGATTTGATGCCTCTGCCCTGCCCCTTCCATAGGCACCTGCACTGGTATGCATACACATAACCTTTCTCTTAAATCTAAACCATGGCAGCTTAAAAAATATATAAGCATGTTTCTATTTATTTATTTAGTTAGTTTTGATTTTCAAGACAGGGTTTCTCCGTAGTTTTTGGTTCCTGTCCTGGAACTAGCTCTTGTAGACCAGGCTGGCCTTGAACTCACAGAGATCCACCTGCCTCTGCCTCCCGAGTGCTGGGATTAAAGGTGTGCACCACCACCACCCGGCATAAGCATGTTTCTATGTAATGTCAAGTCTAATAAGGACCCAGCAGCTTTCATTTGTCTGGGTCAAACATATATTAAATATCTTGGCTTTACTTTTAATATAATGCCTATATAGAAAAGTGGATGCATCAGCCAAGTGAACACCCCACAGTCCAGGTCAAGCACTGACATTGCCAAAGACCCAGCTTTTGGTTCTCTCTCTGTCACCACCCCCTGTATTCATTGCACTCCTCAGAGGAACCACTCATCCCCCTGCCTACAAACAGCCTATGTTAATGCTACTTGGTTTCCTGGTTTTGCTTTAATTAAAATAGTTACATAAGTTCTCTCTTCCTTCTCTTCCCTCCAATCCTTCCCGCGTGCCTCCCCCACTTATCTTCCTATCTTCCACCACTCTGCTACTCTCTCTCAAATTTATGGCCTCCATGTCTTTATTTGTCACTATATGTGTGTGTGTGTGTGTGTGTGTGTATGTATACATATGTGTATATACATTTCTAAACATAAAAATATAGCCTTCTCAGGCCATTCAATGTTACTTGTATGTATATGACTTCTAGGCTAGCCACTTAGTATAGGAAAGCAGTTTGGGGGCTCTTTCCTGGGGAAGACTATTTCTCCTGCTCTCAGCATTCCTTGGCGACCTGTAGTTCTTTGTCTGGGGTTGAGGCTCCATGAAATTCCCCTTTCCACCCTATCGTGTCTATTGGTGTGGTCCCTGCTTAGGTCTTGCTAAGCAGGCATATTGGTGAGACTTCCCATGTGTATAATGTCACCAGATTTTTACAGACATGAAATCAGACAGTGTAATATACCTATATGTGGCTTTTCTTACTGAGCACGGTTGGGCTCAGTTGTAGAATTTTCATTTTCATGAGGTATATACATTTAGTTTTTCCATTTTAGGATGTTTTCTCCAGAGAAGTTGGATGTTCTTTTCACTTGGCAAGAGTCATTTACCAGCTGCTACTGTTCCCTCCTCCTTTAACTGGCCTCCCCCTTCCTGCTTCATCTCTTAGAAGTCTTAAAAAGTTCTAGAGACAAGAAGAAGCCCAAGGTGTGATATTTGGTTTGGCTGAAGGACAGCAGAAGACGCCCAGGCAGATGCTTCCTGCAGAGCCGGGTGGCATGGCCAGAGGCTCTCAACATCCTGGATTCACCTGCCATTTGTCTGATAGAAGCATATTTTTGTCTCCATAGGTGTGCCTGAAGCTGAAGTCACTTGGTTCAGAAATAAAAGCAAACTGGGCTCCTCCCACCATCTGCATGAGGGCTCCTTGCTGCTCACAAATGTGGCCTTCTCTGACCAGGGCCTATATTCCTGCAGGGCAGCCAATCTTCACGGAGAACAGACAGAGGGGACACAGCTCCTGATTCTAGGTAAAAAAAAAAAAACAAAACTCAAAACCATGTGTACTGGGGGGAATGCTGACCAACCCTTCAGCTCCTTTCTCCCCCTTACTGAATTAAGAACATAAAATAGGCCCAATGCCCCTTTATTCCCTCCTCCCATAACCGCCCTTCAAACAGAAAACACAGAATTTGGGACCTGCCAGAGCTGAGTGTGAAACCTGGCTCCACCTCGTTGGTTAACCTTTCTGGCATTAGATAACTCAACAAGTTACTCTCCTTGCTGAATCTTAGATCCTGAGGTCTATGAGAAATCTGACACTTGAGGATTGCCCACATTGCTGGGGAACAAGGTTTGTCAGATGGAGCTGGCAAAGAAAATTACTTTTAAGCCCATGCTAGGTTTTTCTTTGAAGAGCAAATGAAAAACATGCATTAAAAATTTCTTGTATGTAGCCAGGTGGTGGTGGTTTGAGTACTTGAGAGGCAGAGGACAGGTAGATCTCTACGAGTTTGAGTACAGCCTGGTCTATAGAATGAGTTCCAACACAAAGGAATCTTGTCTTGGAAAAAATAGAATTTATATGTGTAAAAATTTTTCATCCATCTCCTAATAGTTTTAAGTCTGCATAAAATTTTCACATGCGTGTCCCATGCATAAGAACTCCTTATTAAAAAGTCTATCACAGATCCTTGTGTAAAATAAACATTTACAAATAGGAACAGTCCTGCCAGGCAGTGGTAGCCCATGTCTCTAATCCCAGCACTCGGGAGGCAGAGGCAGATGGATCTCTGTGAGTTGGAGGCCAGCCTGGTCTACAGAGCAAGGTCCAGGACAGCCAGAGCTGTTACACAGAGAAACCCTGTCTTGAAAATAATAAATAAATAAATAAACAAACAAACAAACAATTCCTGGGCCACCATCCACCACGATGTTTCCCAGGGACAAAGCCTGGACATCTTACAAGCTCCATCCCCCATTGCCCACACACCTCTACTTCCTTTCCACTGGTTCAGGAATGCATAGATGAGATAGAAAAGAAGCTTCTAGATGGAGCCTTAGCCTTTACAAATAGAGCAATAGTTAGAGCCCATATGCTGACTTTCTCACCAAGAGAAAGCTGTCATTCTAAGAGCGGGAAGCAGAATATGAGAAATAATAATTAGGTGTCACATATGTGCACGTCAGCGTCCACTGTGGCCCTTTTCTGGGGGAAATAAACTTTACACTTCAGTTTTCACACCCACAGCTGATGATGAACCCTCGCCCCTGCCCACTCAGATTTCAGGGGCCCAGCTGTGGTTTCATCTTGCTGGTGGCTGCGTAAACCTCCAGACTTCATAGGAAGCCGCAGAACATTGGCTCAGAGCAAAGGAGGATGTCGGTTGTTTTCCACTGGGTTCCATCAACTGTGCCGCTATTCTGGGGTTGCACTGAGTGACAGTACTCCCTGGTGGGGTTTTCCTCCCTGGTAGCCCTCCCTTGCTTCCTCTGCTAACAGAGATGGAAGCCTGGGAGTGCTACTGTGGCATCAGCATTGAAGTATTTTCTCTGAGCCAGTTCTTACTGCATCCCAAATAGAGTATGGCCATCAATGTGGCTGAGGAGCATGGCACCTTCCCCATCATACTCAAACCTCCCAAGAGAAAACAACCACTGTTCAGATCTCTATAAGAAGTCTTGGTTCAGTTAACAAATGTCAACATTTATCAGTGACAATATGGCTTAATATATATATGTATATATATATGTATGTATGTATGTATATATATATATATAATTTTTATTTTTACATGCTAATCCCAGTTACACCTCTCCTCCCAGTCCCCCCAACTTCCCCTCACCCCACCGACCTCCCTATCTGTTCCTCAGAGAGGGTAAGGCCTTTCATGGTAAGTAAATGGATTCTGTCACATCACCATGTTGAGAAAGGACCAAGGCCCTCCCCGTCATGTCTAGGTTGAGCAAAGTTTCTCTTCATAGAAAATGGGCTCCAAAAAGCCAGATCATTCATTAGGGATTGCTCCTGGTCCCACTGTATGGTTTAGTTTTTAAAGGGGAAATTTTGTATATCAAACTAAAAATTTCACATCAAGTCCTGTGGCTTAACCTGTAGTCTAAAAGTACGACGTGGAATGATATGAGCATTCATTTTTTCGGTCATTCATGTGGGCAGCCGACAGATACTTGTTGAGTGTTACCTCTGAGCCCAAGTTAAGTGGACACTGGTAGAGTTTGAGGGGAAAATGAGGAGGTGTCTCCCACTGGAGAATTCACATTTCCCCTGGGAAGGTAAAACAGGCACACACATACACACAAAGAATTGCCATAGAAGCCACAGAAACATAAGCAGGGGCTGACATTTGGCCCAAAGAGAATAAAATGTTTCTCAGATGAGACTAGCCTTCCCTTTTTGCTTTTAATAAATACATAAAGGAGGAGGAGGAGAGGAATAAAGACACTGACGATGGCTGGTTACTCAAAGAGACCTTTATAACGAGGCAGCTAAGGCCCAGTAGGCGAAGGACTAGCCTACGTTAATCAATGGCACAGCCACAGTTCAAACTGTGGGTTCATAAATGTCAGCATGTTTTCCCTGTGAAAATGGTTGAGTGCCCTATGTTTCTTAATCATTTCATCACTGTCTTCTCTCTGTGATGGTCTTCGTCAAAGGCAGAAAGATAAACGGGTTGCTCCTGAAGTAGACAGCATCAACATTCACGTACATGTCTAATGCACACTACCACAATGCCAAGCACATTAGGGGCCTGTCCAAACCTACCTCTGAAGACTTCAGCCCTGACTCCTTAGAAGCATGACACCCCACAATAGCGTCTCCCTGCCCTTTTTATCTGGGTCCTGCTTGGGCATAAGAATTACACCCCAAAGCAAATGTTCACAACTAGATTGCCTCACACTGAAAAAGACACTTATACAAATCCTTTTAAATAAGTCCTTGGATAATATTCTAGCTGTGGAGACAGTTACAAATTGCCTCATTCCTAAGGATCTTATGAGTTAAGTAAAAAATTGGTGGAAAACTATTTATCTCACACCTTGGCATATAGTAAATGGTAAAATTGTCCTTTAAAAAAATATCATCTTTGTAACGTGTTTCAATTTATCTATATCGTTAGAAAGAGCCAGTGGGGGCGTGCTTGGAAGCGGTAGAAAATGAGAACTGAAAGTCACAGGCCTGGTTCTGATTACAGACCTTGTTATTCCAGGCATCAAATATTAACTTTGAAATTCAGACTCACCTTCATAGGTGTACCTTCTCTCTAGGAAAAATGAAGTCAATCGCAACCGCGCCTATCTTACACACGGGGGCACTTGCCTATTCTCTGTCTCCTTTAACACAGCGGGCATGCTCTCACCTCCCGATTCCCCATTTGTCTTCTCCCAGATCCCCCACAAGTCCCCACACAGTTGGAAGACATCAGGGCCTTGCTCTTAGCCACTGGACCGAACCTTCCTTCAGTGCTGATGTCTCCTGTGGGAACACAGCTGGTCCTGGATCCTGGGAATTCGGCTCTCCTTGGTGAGTCCAACCCTCTGAAACATTGGGCAGAAATCCAGGGCTGGACAGGATTTATGGATGGGTGACTGCCTGCAGGTGGGAGGGGGGCAACAGTGGGGGGTGGCCAACAGGAAATCACTAAATTGCCTACAGAATCCAGACTCACCAGTGGAAACTTGGCTGACTTTCCACACGAGGTGAGTGCGGCTCTCAGTCTGGACTCCGGTTTGTCTGGATTCCAATATGGCCCCTCTTGGGCTGATGCCACGGCCCAGACCCTCTCCTTCAGGGGGACTCACTGAACTCTGGGAAGGAGGTAGCAGAAAAGAACCCCTTCTGTGTCTCCTCCCCACCATGAGCCCTCTAACCTTTTACTTCGAAACAGCGAGAATGAGCTTTTAAAGACAAAGTTATAGTGTTAGTACCCTAGAAGCCAGCAATTTTGTCTAGACCAATTCTCCCCATGCAGAGTCTACAGCCAGCCCAGACAGACTTCCCGGGGCAAAATCTCCCTGTTTTGGAGCACTGGGTAACCAAGCTATTGCCTATATAACTGGTACCATCCAGTAGCAGTCTTTTCTCTGCCTCTGAGTTCCGGGCTCCTCACTCTGGAATCATGGCCTGAGGCACGGAAAGTACAGGGTTATGCATGTAAGAGAACAGGGGCCCGGTGGTGGTGGCGCATGCCTTTTAATTGCAGCGCTCGGGAGGCAGAGGCAGGTGGATCTCTGTGAGTTCGAGGCCAACCTGGGTTACAAGAGCTAGTTCCAGGACAGGCTCCAAAGCTACAGGGAACCCCTATCTTGAAAATCCAGGAAAAAAAAAGAGGGAGGGAGGGAGAGAACAGGGAAGATGTGGAAAATCTGCATGCCATTCTCTTGATAGTATTATGGGCCTAGGGCTTAAGGCTGGTTAGGAAGAAAAATCAAAGTGATTAACCACTTTTATTTTTAAGCCCACAAAATAGAGAAATTCTTTATAGTATATCTCCCTGAATGTTGATAACAGTAGCTAGAATTACTCTCTTGGCTCCAAGTTTAAAGTGCCTCTGTTCTCCCACGTCACACTGGTAACTGCTTATCAGGGAGGCCAAGGGCCTTAGTGAGCTTAGAATCAGAGTGCAGAAAGTTGTCCTTCCATTTCCATTATCATCTGAAATTAATGAGGAGCCATTATACCTTATCAGCAGATGAAAACGCTTCTGTCTTCTCTCTCCTCGGTAGAAGGTGAGACATTGATTCAATTCACAAGCGGCCCTTGGTTCCCACTACGTTTCTAAATACCTGAAAAGTTTGGCATTGTGTTTTTCCACAGCCCACTGATGGGAAGCTCACACAGCTCTAAAGTTCAGTTCCTTGGCGCTTGCCGAGGATGAACTTACTCCAGATTCAGTATGTGCTTTGCAAGCATCTTTGTTTTAGACTCCTTGCTATCCCCCTGTTATTTACAGCACAATACCTTCCAAAGGGCATAGTAACTGCTGATCTTCGAGCTGAGTAAGTCTTTCCAGTCACTCAGGTACCACTCCACATGCAGGACAGGTTCATTGACTCATACCTTCCTGCGATAGCCGTGGTTATTTGTGTCTCATTTTAGCCACGGGCAATAAGGATTTACTGTGCTTGCTGCTGCATTCCACTGCTGGTTTCTGATGCTTTGTTACCTTAGACTGGGTTTAAATCTAACAATTAAGACACCTGACTATTCCAGCCTACCCCCAGATCCAGACTGCTCCATTTGAAGGAGACAGTGAGCCAGTGTTCATAGAGTCCCTGAGTGTAACTGCCTGGGCAAAAACCAGTGCCGTCACAGCACTGTAGACCTAAGGGAGCGCTGTGTGCAACTGTGGAGATAAATTAGGATTTGGAAATTGTGTCAAATGTCAGGACTCTGAGAACTAGGTTTCCACAGACCAGAGTCTCCAATGCTGTAGAAACGTGTGCTAAAGAATGGGTGTGATTCAAATAGGCAGAATGTGGGAGAGTGGGCACTTGGGGTTTAGAAAAAGATAGAAGGAAATGGTGTCATGAATCCTGAGGGGGAAAATGTGCAAGGTGTTTATTAGGGATCCTTCTAGAAGAACCGTACAGCTCCTTTGTTTTGCGGCTAGTGATGAGCAGCCAGACTGGAATAAAATCCGCAAGATAAGCAAAGCTCAGCCAGAGTTCAACTCCACAATAATGATGGCCTCTGTCCATCTCGAGCTTCCCCTGCTATTTGTTCATCCATTTGTTCCCAATTGGACAGGTTTCCGACCCTGGCTCCTCTGCCTGGGCCCTCTGTTACAAAAAACAATCCAGGAAGGCAGTTTTGTGCTGCATTCCTAAGAAATTAAAACAGTAAGGAGTAAATTGAGGAGCATCTTGAACTCTGGGCTGTGATAGGGTGTGAGGATGAATACTTGGAGGTTTTTAATTTTTGTATTGTGTGTGTGGTTGTTTGTATATGCACATGAGTGTGGCCAGAGCCCTGGGAGCTGGAAGTATAGAAAGTTGTAATCCTGCCATGGATGCTGAGAATCAAACTCTGCAAGAGAGGCGATCATGATTAACCACTGAGCCACCTGCCTAGCTCCTAGCTTTTGTTTACAAGAGGATGATGTAGTAAAAGAAATATTCAAGATGAATCCATCTAGTACTCTGAATGATTGATCTTATTTCAAGGGTAACGTGCCATTAAGCACTCCTCCCACACCAAAGCATCCCTGATTATGGTGCCTTTTGTCGCTCAGTACAGGCATTGCCTGGGAACTCATGACTATCCAAGCCTGACCACTTGAGTCTGTGGATGAAAGCCGTTTGACAACCCAATTGTAGCCAGCCAGTGGTTAGACTCAAGTAGTTCTTGGTGTATGGGACTGCCTATAACCTAATCATGTACTGTGGTACCACGTGGTTCAGTGGCACTGGAACAGTGGTTCCTGGACTTTAATTCTCCTGTTTCCCTAGAGGAAGGGAAGAAGGAGAAGCTATGTCTCAGAGCTAGCTCTTGCTCACTGAGACTTGAGTGTTGAGATTCCACAGGAATCTATTTCCAGAAATGGCCGGTGTAGTTATAAGACCCAGTGGCTTTGATTTCACTTCAGGCCCAGCTGCAGCTGATGGAATAGCACCTGAGTCAGTCCTATTAGCCTCACTTTCCATGAGCGTAAAGTGGGATTTAGGACTCAAGCAAGTTCCTTGCTGCTCTTCACTCTTGACCCTGTGGGTGAGGTGTGGGAACTGGTCCTAGAGTCTGTGCTGCTCAGGGGATTCGGCCTTCCTGATCCACTGCCCTGGTCAACACAAACACTACTTCTTTGCAGCTTGATGGTAGTCGTACTTCCTGCAGGGACCTCAGGGGTATGCCAGTTTCTCTAGATGGCAGAGCCAGTCTGTGCCATTGCCACCTTTGGCCCAGCCCTAAAGCAGTAGCCTACAGGCTCCATTTTCAGACCAGAAATATTGCAGCCCCTCCCAAGGCATCTCAACTGTTTTATAACTTAGAAATGGTTTTAGAAGGACTGCCAAAGTCCATTGTATTCACTGATAGAGTAGGATCTTTGATTGTTCTCAAATGGCATTTGCTGGGGTCTTAATTATCATAGCAGTGGAGATCACCTATAGGATAAGTAGAAATCAAATCAAAAAGACGAAAGAAAAATTACCTAATAACTCAACCCTGGGGTAATCTGTGCTAATCCTTTTGTCTTAAACATCAGTGTAGAGCCTTTATATATTCTATCTAAAGTTATATATATTCTTCACACTGGCTTTATGGTTTTAAACACTTGGTGATATCCAACAAACATCTTTCTATGTCTCTAAATCTTATCTATAATTGTATTTTTCATGAATGTATTGGCAAAAGATGCTCTGTTTTATTGAATTAAGTCTCTGTTGGATTGTGTGCTCTTTTTAGTCTTTTCACTATTGAGATCTTGGGTTTGTATTATTTTTAGATGTGTGGTAAGAAACCTTTATGTGACCCAAAGTCTGAAATATATTTGAGGGGGGCTCATTGCAGAGTTCCAAAAACTATTCATTTTGTAATTGTCACTGTATTAAGCTACATCCATTCAGTGGCCTGTGTGTTGTCTTCAGCAGCATCTCCATCAGAGTGGAGCTGAATACTTAGCACACAGGCCATGTGCTCCCTGCACCTCAGGTAGTCTCCATCTGCCCCTGTGCAAGAAGCATCTGCCACTGACCTGGTGCCTCCTCATTGCTGACAATAATGCTGAGGTCTGTGATGGGAATCACAAATACCGCTTCACAGTCACACCCTTTCCACTCTCGCTGTGCCCTGGCACTGAGTTAGGCATTCTTCCTAAGGTCTAAGACCCTGAAAAGCAGAACAAATGAAGTTAGGAAAGAGGAGAACTAGTTCTATAAGCAATCCCTGGGTTTTCCCCAGGTGACTCCAGCAACAAAATACACTGCTGTGTGTGGCTTATGAGAAATAGTTCAGGGTTGTAGAATTAGCTCGGACAGTAAAGTACATGTTGCGGAACCATGAGGACCTGAGTCTGGATACCCAGCATCCATCTAAAAAGTTCAGTGCACTGGCATGCATCTGTGTGGGTCGGTGAGAGACAGCTGGGTCTGTGGGGCTTGCTGGCTAGCTGATGTTGCCAAATCAGTGAGCTCAGCTTCATTTGCTAAGACTCCTCAGAAATAAGATAGATTCTGAGAAATGGATCCAATGCTATCCTCTGGCTTACACACACACACACACACACACAAAAGAGAGAGGGAGGGAGGGAGGGACGGACGGAGGGACGGAGGGACGGAGGGACGGAGGAAGGGAGAAGTTGAGTATACCCCCTCCCCAGTATATTTTATTTAGACTCACAGCCTAAGTAGGAGTATCAGAATTGGCTCTCATGGTTTGGCCACCTACTCTCTAGGGCAATGGTTTTCAACCTTCTTAATGCTACAACCCTTTAACACATGTTGTTAATTCATGTTGTGATGACCCCCAATTATAAAATTACTTTTGTCGCCACATCATAACTATGATTTTACTATTATGGATCATAATGTAAATATCTGTGTTTTCAGGTGGTTTTAGGGGAGCCCTGTGAGAGGGTCATTTGGCCTATGAAAGGGTCGTGACCCACAGGTTGAGAACCACTCCTCTAAGGCCATTCTCTCCTTTGTGAGTGAACAAACTGAACTCCACCGACCTCAGAAGCATCCCTGCTAAAGGCATGTGACCAGGTCCCACAGGAGCCATTTTCTCAAGCCCGATGATTTTACAATGAGCTGGGAGAGCCAGTGACTAGTTCATCTGTGCTCTCAGCCCATCTCCCCTGCAGGGCTCCAGCCCATGCCCCGCCCGCAAGTGCCCCGCCCACACATGTCCCTGCCCGGACCACAGCAACACTGGCACGCTCTGTGGTGCAGTGGCATCAAACAGAGTCCATGCACCGTTCTTTCTGATGGGTCAGGGCCCACAGGCTGTGCTCAGACAGTTGTGTTTCCACACTGACTACCTGCACATGCCTGCAGTTTCTGAACGTTCATGTTGAGCATGTTGAGCTGAGAACTGCAAAGCTCAGGTGGCCTGGAACCTCTGTTGAGAGCAGTGGTGACCCATAATCTCCTCCTAGAAGGTTTCTTTCTCTATCAGAGTTAAAACTGGGCCACTGATGTAAACAATGTCTCACCGATGGTGATCCAAGCCTGGAGCATACAAGACCCATACAAGAGCTGGAGTCTACAGACGGAGCTCCACGGTGTTCGTGTAGAAACCCCCCAAAGGAGAAGGGTACATTAGAAAAAGAGTTTAGCATGTGGGAGGGAGGTTGCCGGCTACAGTCAGGGAGCCAGGAGAGGACGTCTTAGAGCATGGCCCGTGAGCACTGCGCATGTCTGCTGGGAGGGATGCTGCGGGCATCCCCAGCTCCAGGAACAACAAAGAGGCCAGAGTGGCTGGCGTGGAGTTACACATAGAAGAGACGTTATGGGGGTTGGGAGCCAACCAGAGAGGCAAGAAGGCAGAGGGCAAATTTTGTAAGGCCTTGTAAATGGTCACATTAAAACAACAGAGAAGAATCTATAAATGTCCAATTTATAAACCGTCTCGATATTGCATTGAGCATCGTGAGCTTTTCCAGGACAAGGCAAAGGCAGGCAGAAGTGGTTTCTTTTATTGGAAGCCATGTGGCCAACTGCATGCTGTATAGCTGACTCCAGTAAACCAGAGGCTTATCAAGCTGGCTCTGGTACAAGCTAATATTGCTGATTTAATTTGACTCACATGTGCCGGGCACCTGCTAGCCTACCTGACCTGAAGCTTCAGCAGGCACGTGCCTAACCATTTCCTCCCTCTAGGAAGAGGGGCCCCCATGGATGATAGAACCACCTGGAAAATTGAAAACTATTCCAACGAAGACCAATTAAGCTAGAGTCTCTGGAGGCGGAGCTAAGAATCAGCACTTTTAAATTATTCTCAGGGTCAAATGAATTTCCAGTCACTTCCTTCCCCATTCCCTACTGCGTGCTTAGAGTAGGAAATGGAATGTGCCATCACTTAGGAGAGTCTGTCTTAGCATACAGCTTCTTTGCTGTTCCAACCTAACTGCAGGTGTCCTTCCATCCTGGTTTTGTCTCATACAAAAATTCAATCCTGTCAAATTTCTCCCTGGTCATTACCATTGTCTTGAGTTTTCTGTGACTTCTTTGCCTAAAAGACCCTCTCTTGACCTTGAACTAAGTCCAATAGGTCTTTGCGACTTAGTTCATCCCTCTATGAAGTTTCTTTTCAGTGCCCCAGCCTGAAGTGGTCACTCTCCACTCACCCCCTGAGTACCTGCTCTATACCAAGGCTGGGCAAACTTTTCCTGTAAGGAAATAAATAGGAGCTGTTTTAGGCACTGTGTGTTGTACCTGCAGCTGTTGTGCCTGCTCTGCTTTGCAATTATAGAGTAATTGTACTACCTACTGGGTATAGTTATGTCCCATAATAGTGAAACTGTCTTTTCCAAAGCAAGGATCAAAGCTCCAGTTTGCCAACTCTGCTCTAAGTCACTGATAGGAATTGAGAATTGCTAGAGGCATTTCAGGTCTGCATCATGCCTCCCAGCTTGCTCCCAGTCCCTAGGGAGAAAAAGAGCTGCATAACCATTCTCTAGCAGTTTCCGACAGGGGTTGGTAGCAAGGCGTTGACGTCGGAGTCCTCTTGAGTCACTTCCATCCCCCAGTTCTGTTCTAACTGCAGCTTTTCCATCCGTCCCACGCACCTCCACCCTCTCCCTTAAAAGCGCACTTCCTGATTCTCCTGACATAGGCTGTGTCAGGCGCTTCCTAACGCCCTTTCCGAGAAAATGCACAATATGACATCAGTGAGGGGCCTAGGCCACATCTGTTGGGAAACCAGTTTTCATCATGATCCTCTGGAAGACGAAGATCATCACTGCTTCCTCTCCAAAGATAGCTGTGAGAACAACAAGTCCCAAAGGCCAAAGGTTAGGTAGAAATCCATTCACAATGGGGACCCACCCCAGAGGGGTCAGGGAAAGTGATGCAGAGGAAGGGCAAGGCAACCTGGAGGGCAGGAGCAGCATCCTTGACGAGGAAAGCTCGGGCAAGAATCCGTTTGCCCTGACTCTCTTCAAAGAGCAGTTGGCATCTGTTTCCTCGTTCATACGGAGAGGCTGAGATTTCATGGCACAGGGATAACGTGCTTTGTCTTTAATGTTGCCCACAAGGAGAATATGCTTTGCTATGATGAAGAAAGGCCAGTGTCGTGTGGCTGTTCACAGCCTATGTTTATTTACTTTTATCTTTTTTCTTAAGGCAAAATCTGAACTGGAGTAGAGATGCCCATAGGGACTACATGATGCTCAACCACATATATCGTGTAAAATAAAATATTTTTTTCCTTTTTCAATAAGTATTTATGGGGAAGCCATGGGAAAAAGTACAGCAGTTCTTTGGGCTGGAGTAGACATCCATAAATATAAAGACACCCGAGCATAAGTGACACTTATAGAGAGAGCAAGGCAGTGAATGTCCCCACTTGCCACCATTCCAGGCCATAGCAAACATCCACGCATGGACTTATTTTAGGAGTCTAGATAATCAGGAAATGGGGACCTGAGAAAATTCACTCACACTTGCCCCTGCCCTTTCTTGGCACCAAGACAGAATTCCCAAGCCAGTGCCCTCCCTAGCATACCCAACAGGGACGATGTGAATGAGCCTGCTGTCCCCAAAATAGACAGGTACTGAAAGTCCTGGGAAAGTGAGGACCTCCACACTTGCCCTAATAAATCCTTCCTCACCCTGAAATGGCTCTTGAAAACACCCCGTAGTGTTCTGTGGCCCCTCTGTGTCTGTGCGGTGCTGGAGCGGCAGTTTTACAGTG
This sequence comes from Microtus pennsylvanicus, assembly GCF_037038515.1. NCBI lineage: Eukaryota > Metazoa > Chordata > Mammalia > Rodentia > Cricetidae > Microtus > Microtus pennsylvanicus. The sequence continues at coordinate 24,272,338 of NC_134591.1, forward strand.
GCTGAAGAGCCCAGAGGCAGACCATAGACAAGAAAGGCAGGATTGTGGCCAGGGCTTGTTATAATCTGTGGAAGGAGAGACAGACCCTCCTGCCTCGGTTCTCAGCCAGCTCTGCAGAGGAAAAGGCCAATCAGTTAGAAAACCTGTTTCCAAATCCCCAGCATCTGGCTCCTCGTTGGTGCATAGCCCAGCCCGCAGAACTGGTTCTCCTGTGGGTGAAGTGCAGCGCGCCTAGGTTGGTGCTCCGTACAAAAGTGAAAGCTAGCAGGAGTTTGCTTTTACCCCATAGCACTTCGGTTGCTACAAAGGCGTCCTAAGGTGTTTAGGGACAGATGCTGGTGGCTATCTCAGATGTGAAGAAGTAGCTCAGAAGATGGGTGCCTTATTAGCAGGTCCAAGTGTGGTACCTTCTGGGTGGGATCACATAGGTGTGCCCCTGACATGAAGGATCCTCTTACATAGAAAGAGCTGCCCAGTATTGCTGATGAGAGAACAGTGTAATAGAAGGAGACAGGAGGCTTAAACAGCTGCTCTGAAAATTAATAATAAAAGACAGAGGCTCAGTCCTCTAGGGAAGACCTCTTCTCTTCTATCCTCTAGTGCCCATGCTGCCGAATGGGGCCTTTCCCATGCCTGTCAGAGCTTAGCACGTGATCAGAGCAGGCTGTGGAACCTGCAAGCAAGGCTCCACTACCCACTGACAGCAGAATAGCCTTGGGCAAATCCTGCCAGCCCTCCTGTCTCTGTAAATACAGTATTTGAACCGTTACAGTATTGTCTCTGCACATGGTATCTGCCCACTCCTGTAGGTCACCAGTGGACTGCTCTTGCCCCAGCCCTTCCCTTCTGGAAGTAGCAGAGGGGGGAGGGTTAAGAGTCTTAAAGTCAAGAAACTTGGTGGCCATGTCCTAGGGGCAGGGATAAAGAGCACGGTAGAGTCGGGCCTCCGTCAACCTACCTTTCCATTAACTTACACATCTTACACCTGCTCTTATGTCTTTACCTGTTTGCTTGTTAACTACACTTACTTTTTAGTCAACTTCTCTTTAAGAGTTGCAGCTTATCTCAGGTAAATTAGTCAAGAGGTCTGGGCCACTACTCAGCCAAAAGGGTAAAGCAAATGTGACTAGTTCTTTTTTTCCAGTTACATAGCCTTTCTGAGGCTTCCTTTCCTCCTAGTACATGGGGAAATAACCTCCATCTCAGAGGAATGACCACAAAGTAGGGCCCCTAGGACTCTAAGGAAAGAGCAGAACTCTGGTTCTAGACCACTTATGATGCTCTTCTAGCTAAAAATAGTTTCTTCTCATTCCTTGCCTCACACTGGAATAGAGAGGTGTTTTTCTCTATAAGGGACCTTGGGGAAATATGATGCAGTCTGCCCTGGAGAGTGGTATCTGAGAAGACTTTGTGAAGAAATGGGAGCTACGTGACATCAAGAAGGATCTATAGAACTAGACATGCCAAGAAAGCACAGGTGGGCACTGGAGCCACACACGGCCCTCCTGGAGAGCCATGAAGATGCAAATAAAGCCAGGAACACTTTCTCCTTTTAAGTCCCATACTGGCCTCTGGAGTCTAGAGCCTTGATTCCTCTTTGTGTGTGTAAATAATTGATGTTCGTGGAAGTAAAACTCAGCCGAATCTGATCACCAATGAAGTTCACCTTACGCCCCTGGGGAGAGGGGAGCAGGGTCTCCCTGCTCTACCTTTACATGTGCTGTTTAGACAGAGTTTAGAGATGGGGATTTGGCTAATATTGTAGAAATTGGGTGAGTTTCCCCTCTTACACAGTAAGCTTCTGTCTGCTGTACAGCAGGAGAAACACTGCCCAGCTTCCACCTTCCCTATGCTCCTTTACAGCTCATGGGTAAGTGGACATCATCTCACCGCACACACACTCCGCAACTTCATCCTCTGTCCATCACTGGACCTGCAAGGGTAGAATCCTGGAAGCCTCCTCACATATTAAGGACCATGGAGTTTAAAGTGTATTATTTAGAAGTACTGAAGTTGTGGTTTAACTTAACTATTTTTATTTCAAAGAGGTACTTTGCAGACAACACTGTAAGTAACCAGGTAGTTGAGAAAGAGGTATCAGGAAGAGTGTATGGAATATGCAAAATATAATGACCAAAACCTAAAAATATGGCTCAATCCCACAAATGTCTGTTGTGCCAGGAAGACTGTGCTGTCTCTGCCTCTCTAGAGTGTACAGATTGGGTGTCCAACTCTGCTGAGCCTCAACAACAGAGGCCTGCTTAAAAAGCCTCTCCCCTGTGTGTGTACAAAGAAGGCAAAGGGAATAACCAGAATAATATTTTGGCTTCATTAAAATCCCCGGCAAGGAATACATGGTGTATTTCAGCTTTTAATCCCAGCACTTAGGAGGCAGAAGCAGGCAGATCTCTGTGAGTTCTAGGTCAGCCTGGTCTACAAAGGGAGTTCCAGGACAGCCAAGGCTGTTAAATAGAGAAGCCCTGTCTTGAAAAACACACACCCACACAAAGGAATTCTCCTGAATATCTATGGTTATTCCTCACCTGGGATAGTCTATGAGAGCAAATCCTAGGAGGTAGATCGGGCCACAGGGGAACAAAGGATGATTACAGTAGCTGAACTGCGAAATAAAATCTTGTAATACATCTACATCTACATAACAGTTCAAATTCTTTTACCTTCCCTTTCAACGCCTTGTTTCTGAAAGGTATATGAAAGACAGGTCAACCCCAAAGTCATTCTACCAAGAAGGCTTTTATGTGAAAATCCATTGTAATTATGAAATTCCTTATTTCTGTCTTGGCCAGGCAGCTCAGAAATAATGGGCTCCCTGTACATTTTGTTTCCAAGGAGATAAGACCAAAAATTCATTTGAGGCCCTTCTGGACCCTGGCAGGAACCACTGTGTGCAGTGTGAGTCTTTGAAGTGGTATCAAGACAGATAAATCAGTGCGAGTCTGTGTCTGTTGTCCTGCCAGCTTCCTGAGCCCAGAAAAAGGAATGTAGGCACAGAAGGTGACCATGGCACTTCTCGATGCACAACAAAGACTGCACAGCCTCTTAGTTCCTGCCCTATAATCTCATTCTCGACTCTAACAAACCTTACTGGCCTTTCGGATCTTTGCCCAGGTCCATGGCTCAGAGGCTGGCTCAGCACAGTTAATTCAGGAGCTATAATGAAGATTCGGGCGTCACAGGTTAGAGTGAAGCGCTTATGCTAAGGACACCGAAATCATCCTGATGATGGTACAACTGCAGAGAGAAAAAGCTATTACAAAAAAAAAAAAAACCATGGAGGGAAAGCTGAGTAAACAAAGTCTTTACTAAACAACCTTTGCAGAACTCTTTCATTTTAGAACCTAACCGTACTCCACACAAAACTTGATCTGATTATGAAATGATATATTTTGTTTTCCGTATCCATGAGTTCCATATTCAAGGATTCAACCAGATACATATCAAAAATAGTAAGAAAAAATAAACATGTCTGAGCTCAGCAAGCAGGCTCTACTCATTGTTACTCCCTAAATAAAATAGTATAGCAACAATTTATATGGCATTCGCATGACTAGATAAGACCCAAAGCACACAGAAGGATGGTACATGTGACATATATGGATACTATGCCATTTTATGCAGAGGCTTTAATGTTTTCTGTTTTCTACACCCAAAGGGGTCCAGAAACTGTCCTCTCATGCATACCAAGGGGTAAGTGTTCCACTCTGGACATAAAAATTTGTTTATGTTTACATAATTCATGAGTTCCTGCCATCCAGAGAGCTGTCTTTGCTCATCTCTTTATTTTGATGTTGAAAAGAAGAAAATTCCAGATGCAGCCAATGAGACTTTAAAATAACCTCTGTGTCTCTGTAATATCCATTCCTTGAGAACTTCATTACTTCCAGGCACAAAAGCTATTCTGGGGTCATCTTGAACTCTCTCTGCTTTGGGCCTAGGGAGTAGAGCATTGCTTATTCAGACAACTACAATTTGGCCATTTGAACTTTTCTCCAAAGAACTCTTCATTTTATGATCAATCAATTGATAAACTAGTTTTGTTCAACTGTAAGGAAGATCTGTTAAAATTGGGAAAGAAGTCATCAGCATCTGAAAAATCCCATGCACTGAACTATTCGTAAGGTCTGATGGACAGCAGAGACCCTTGTCTGCAGAGCAAACCCTGGGGAGAGAGCAAAAGGAAGCATTCTGGGAAATCATGTCTGTGTGTGAGCACTCAGATCACTAAGTCCATAAGCTCGTTTTCTGAGACATCAGCTGCTCTATTGCCCAGGGCCTGTGTTCTGCAGCAGCCAGCACTCACACCCAAGATCCAAGATCTTGGCAGACAGCAGACTGTGTTCTCCATTCCTGTGTTATCTTATATTAATTTTATATAAGACATTTTTCTTTAATGAACTTTTATTGTGAAACAGTCTCAATTTTACACCTTGACAGGATAATATTAATTTTCCCATTTGATCCATTTGAGAGTATATTTCTGACCCCCATTACCCAGTATATACTCCCTCAAGGTTAGCTAGTTGTCCCGGTAGCATCCTTATAGTAAAAGAATCCAACTCCGATAGCACATTGCGTTCAGCTGCTACTTCTCTTAGCTGAACGGTTCCTTGGACTTCCTTGACCTCTGCGACAATACTTCTGAAGGGCACAGACTTCTGAACAGTGTGTGCTTCAATTCATGTGTCTGACGTCACCTCATAATTAGATTCAGGCTGTGAGTATTTGGCAGGAGCAAGCACCTGGCACTGGGTTCATCCATCACCTTGTACCCAGTTATGTGATCATGGCAGCTGCTGCACCCCCATAGCTGATTTGGATTCTAATCGCTTGCTAAAATGTCTGTTGAGTTTTCCTTTGCAAAGCTATTTAATTTCTCTGGTCATCAGTCATGTTCATAGGGAAGTACTTCAAATTGATTCAAATATTCTGTTCTAAGGTAGACTCAAAGGTTGTATGTATTTGCATAATTCATGAATTCGTGCCATCCAGAGAACTATCTTGTGCTGTGATTTTTATTTTAGTAAAAGAAATTCCCAGATGCAGCCAACGAGGCTTTAAAGTGGCCCTGTATCTCCGGACATTGTCATGTCATCCCCTGAGAACCCCAGTACTTCTAGGCTCCCCTCAGACTTTCCCCATTCCCGACCTAGAAAATAGTTCTAGAAGGTGCTGCTGTGGTACCACTGTTGGCAGCACATACGCACGTACGTGCATAGTTGTACATGCAGCTCCAAGACTACAGTTTCTGTATTTGCCTCGACGTTAAACCATGAGTTCTCTCTTCAGCCTCCAATTCTGGCCCAGCACTACAGAATTGGATCTCCATTTCCTCTTTATTTGTAAGTGTATGGGCTCTACTGTTCTTAATGCGCTTAGTGATTTGGCCAAGCCCTCTCTGCATAGGCTATCTCCTCTCACTGCTGTCTCTTGGCCTCACACACATTCTCACCCCACTTGCATTCATTCACCATCAACCAAACCACCACCATGAGCATCTTAGTCCATTTGCTGTTGCTATTTAATATATAGATATAGAGATAGAGAGATAGATAAAGATATAGATATAAATATAGATATGAGACTCAGTAACTCTAGGAAAATTTTGGGGTGGGGCTAGGAGCTTGTGGTTCAGGGAACTGAAACCCCCAAGGGCACAGCATGGGCATCTTCTTAGCTCTTGGTGAGGATGTCTTTCTGCTTCGACTCCTGGTGGAAAACAGAAGGACAAGCAAACATAAAAGATTCCAAACTCCTCCTTCTGAGCTGTTCCTGTAAGAAAACACTTGTGCATTTATAAGGAGTCTGTCCTTCTGAACCAAACACCACTAAGTTTCACCTCTAAACACCACATCTTTCAACATGTATGCTTGGTTGGGAGTACACACTCAAACCAGAGCAACACCCTGTGTGTACTTGTTGTAGGAGGGCCATTTGTTTGTTCCTGGCTGCTCAGCTCCAAAGTAACCAAACAGAAATTATATTAATTAAATCACTGCTTGGCCCATTAGCTCTAACTTCTTATTGGCTATCACTTACATCTTAATTTAAGCCATCTCTGTTAATCTGTGTACCACCATGAGGTTGTGGCTTACCAGGTAAAGTTCTGGTTTCTGTCTCCTGCGAGGCTACATGGCTTCTCCCTGACTCCACCTTCCTTCTCCCAGCATTCGGTTTAGTTTTTCCCACCTTGCTATAGGCCAAAGCAGTCTCTTTATTCATTAACCAATAAAAGCAACACACAGAAGAACCTTCCACATCATGTACTTGGGATTTCACTGCTCAGACTTAGTGTCTTGTTCTCAACTATCTCAACTTCCCCTATCTGAACTTTGCCTTAGCCTCACACAGTGGGTTTTGGACTGAATTGTTTAAGAAGGAAAGGTGAGCAGTTGGGAAATTTCTGGTACACTACAGAAAACAGATTGCCTCCAGACTTGGAAGCGAAAGAGAAGAAAGCAGAGAGCAAGGAGCATAAGTGTTAGATGCTGCCCAGACTTTGTAACCCTGGGGCATGAAGCATCGGGTTAGCCAGGACTCTGACTGCTGCCATAAGCAGGGAGGCAATCTCACAGTGTCCTCTCTTACCTGGTACCTTGTGGGAAGTACTGCTATATTGTAGACTTCTAACTTTAAGTAAGAGAATGTTGTTGGTACCCTTTCTACTACCGCTGTCTGCATGGGGATTCTTAGCCTAGGTCCAGGAGCTTGAAACACTTTCTAGGCCCCAAGTGCATATGCAAATATGTTTTGTTTCTCATAAAAGAACATAGAACTTCCTTCAGAATCTCTAAGAGATCTGTGATCCATCAGCATTTACCTAATGACTGTATACAAAGGGATAACAGAAGGCCCAATCTTACTGAAATCAAAGTAAATCATATAAAGAAAATGTTATTTGTTGAGTAGGAAATTTGTAAACACATACATTTTTTTATTAATTGACAATTGATTCAAAGTACCACAGACTTCATGGTCTAACACAACACAAATTCATTCTCTTTTAATTGTGGGGATCAAAGTTTCAGAACAGACACTGCTAGGATGAAGTCAAGGTTGGCCAAGCTTCCAGAGGCTCTGAAGGGACAGCTGTCCCCTTGCCTTACCAGCTGCTAGAAGCTACCTCAGTTCTTAGACTGTGACCATTGTTCTATCTTTAAGGATGGCAGAGAGGACCACAAATCTTGCTCTAACACTACCTCTGTTTCTGCTCTTTTAAGTACCCCTCTGATTGCATTGGACTAGCCCTGATATTCTAGAATAATCAACCCAGTAGATAGATACTTTCTTAATCACATCTGAAAAGAGCAATTACCTATAAAGTAGCATGTCCACAGGTTTCCGGGTTTGTGGTGGGAACTTTTGAAGACAGAGGCCATGGTTCTGCCTACTGACTACAATATTCAAGAATGGAGAAACACGCCAACCATCATACTGTGCTGCCCAAAATATGCATTAGCATGACATTTCTGGGGGACAAGTTGGCAATACGTAATCAATATTCTTAGTGACACTCATTAACCCGTCAGTGCTCCTTCAGTGAGATGATGTAAGGGCCATCAGAACTCAGGGACAGAGCTGCTAAGAACTTTCCCTTAGCATAATTTATATTCATGACAAAATGGAAATTACCTAATTCTCTGTAGAGATATCATAAATAAAAGGTACTGATATGTTTACATAAAGACTCTTTGGCAACAGTTTTAAAGGATGGGTAGATCTCTTATGTATTAATGGGAAGGCTCCAAGATTCTCTAAGTTACCTAGTGAAATATGTGCATCTGTGGGTTGGAAGAGACAATATCCAGAGGTGTGTGCCTCTGGGTAGTGGGAACTGAGGGGGTTTCTTAATTGTCATATTTTTCTGAACTTTTAATCCATAAAGAACTTTGGACTGGTATTTTTTTTTAAAAAAAACAGCAAAATGAGACTTTTAACTAGGAAAAGAGGTATCAAATTCTTTCTCTGGTGAAAATGGCTGTTTTCTTTGGAGGTAAAAATATGTACTGCACAGGCATTTAGTGGTTTTACTGGACCATTTGTTCTCGGCATACAGAAACCCTAATGATCTCATGTCCTAGACGGGAGCTTCTAGACCGCCACCTCTTCACATAAAGTTATATTTGGGCGCAGCCATGCTGATTCGTTTAGACGTTGTCTGTGGTTGCTTTCGAATGACAGTGAAAGCTGAGCGGTGACAGAGATCATATGGCCGCAATCTGAAGTATTCCCTATCTAGCCCTTCCCTGATAAAACCCGCCACTCCTGCCTCTGGCTTTCTCACCAGCGGCAGTGACACTAATCTACTACTCAGTTTTGAATGAAGTGTTTTGAGAGATTGCACTATATAAACATCTTATGGTAAACACTTGTCATTTCAGAGCCTTGCTGATCACCCTTTCCCTACCATCATAACCCAAAAATACATATGGGGAGGGGAAAAATCCATCACTATAGGAAAACATGGTTTTCCTGTATATATTATCCAGGATTTCCTATATTTGGTCTTTAGAAATATTTAAGAATAAGATTTTAAGAAAATTTTAATTCTATTAAAGTAGAATATAGGTGTCCAAACTGTGAGCTCCTGTTCTGTCTAATCCTAAGCCTTTAGGGTTCTATGTCTTTGCCATATTTGAGACACCTTTGGGAAGCACTGTATAAACTGACGACATGACCTGTCCAGGTATGGTTGAGGGGGATATTTCCATTGTAGATATGAAAGAGAGGCATCTGTAAGAGTTCAGAGCAGAGAGAGAAAGTAGAAGATGGAACAAGGTCAGCCAATTGGGCCTGGCCAGGAGAAGAGGCAGAGGTGGGGAGGGGTGAGTGAGAGAAGAAGACAAAGAGGGGACCAAGAGGTGAAGACAAAAGAGGGGTGAGAGAGAGGATAGCTGAAATATCAGGGATATAAGAGGAAACGAGCAGCCTGGGGGGGGGGGGCAGGAATCTCCTGAGCTGGAGACATTTATGTTGGAGGAAGAGGTGAGGAGGGTTAGACACTTGGGGTGCTCGAGGGACCCTGGAGAACACATGCTCTCTGGCGTGCTAATAGGCACCACAAAGAACCACAAGTGACCATTTGTGGCTCCTGCCGGTGATAAGGAAACTGGCTGCTTTGGTAGAGAAGAACCTGTTTCACCAGTTCCAGGAGAATTCTGGCTCTTGGACCTGACACTGCCATCATTTACAGAGACCAGGTACACAGCCCTTTCCAGATGTATTCTCTACTGCAGCCCCCAGGCTCCTGATGTGAATGCTCCACAGAACAAGGAGCCCAGAAAGGAAGAAATTCAGCCCAGCAGTTACCTGCTCCCATCTAGACAGTATGTGGTTTTGCCTCACCCAGGCCTAGACTTCTCCAAATGCCAGATTCCCTAAGGAGGCAGCCCTGGGTTTAGGGCTCTACATCCAAGGGGTTCTTTCCAAACTGAGAGTTTTCCCAGATGATCTGAACCATGCTACCTATCCAAATGCTCCAAGGGAACCTGTGGGTTATATAGGTCCATGGTAGATACAAAACCATGCCCAAAGCAAACAAGAAGCCAAAGCAACATCAGAAATGTAGATTGCAAACAACCATTAACACATCTGAGCAGCCACCATCAGCACTTCGCATGGCCACTATGCACGCCCCAATACGAGCTGTGGGTTTCTGACCTCCTCTTCTAAAGATATCTCTATTTATGGGTCCCAGAAAAACCACACACTCTTGGAGCCTGCCTGCCAGAAGCCAGACATCATGGGCCAGATGTGTTCCTGTCCAGCAGCTGCCGGCCCACAGCGTCCTTCCTCGCAGTTGCTGGGGACCTCTGTCCTTACTCTTCCCGAACCTTTCTATGGCTCTCATGCCTCTTCCAGCTTGCCCGCTTAGCTCTCATCTTTATTCGCTTCACTAACAGTGTTTATTATTTTCTTTACTTTGTTGAGAAGTTCCTGGAGCCTCACAGGACCCAGGAGGCTTATGCGCAAATAATAAATTCACCGAAGGTCTTCGCATTGCCCCGGCAGCCCCACCCCTCCACCGCACTCTGGAATTCCTCGTCAGCAGTTGTTCCTTCCTGTGCCCCGCCAGTGAACCCCAGTGCGGCCTCTCAGGATACCTGCTATGAATATTAGCCATTCTTCATCTCCGCTGCTGTTCTGTGGCTTTGGTTCAGTAGAAATGAACTGAAATGTGGTGTATCCAGGGCTCTGAGTGGAGGCTCCTTTTGTGTGTGCGCGTAGATGGGTTTTTATTTCTTTCGCGAGGGCTCTTGCCGGTACACAGAGCCAAACCTAGCCTGAGCTCATGAAGGCATGTTGGCTCTAGGCAGCAGTGGACTTGGGCTTACTCCCCAACCCAATCTGGTTATTTTCTAGCTTGCCTCCCCATTGGCTGACGTGCAGTGAGCACCGCTACTTTGCTCAGGAGAGTGCGCACACTGCCTAGACTCCATAGCTTTTACCCCACCCCTGCTCTTTCCATGTCAGGGTAGTTGCTCCTGAGTGATACTCCCAGTGTCCGGAAGTAAGGATTCGTTTCCAACCAAACATGAAACACCAGCCGCCTTCCTTGCAGAGCGTGACTTGCTGGAAATGACAAATGTAGACAGAGAGAAGAGTTCTGCCTTAAGAAGTGTGGCCCCACGTGATCCACGTCTGGGGACTCACTGGCAGGCATCTGGTCAGTGGACTGAGACTCCTCCCGGGGCCCCACACAGCTGGCAACCAGGCCTCCCTGGGGCCATGCTGTCCTCCCCTCCCACTGGCCGGGTAGCACCTGCCAGCAGCCTGAAGGTAAAGTCAACCAGGGATTTATAAACCCAGAAAGTTGAACCTTTTTAAAAATGCTGGTGTGTTTTTAAGAGGTGAGCTTTATGCCAAGAGCCTACTGGCAGAGAGGGACACAGGGGAATTCTGTGTATTATCCACGTGTGATAAGTTAAATCTAAAACAATTCTTACTGTGAATTTTAAAAATTGAACCAATTTTCTTGACCTTGCCTTCGCCTCTTCTCTCCCCGCCCACCCCCTTCTGAAATGAGGTCCAGGCATCCCTGAACCACTATGATGTTCAACACCCCAAACTCCACCTTCCACAATGAAATCCTGTTTTCATAGCCAAGACTGAGGGTGCCTGCCTGTGCCTCAGACATAGGCATCTCACCTTGTTGACCGATAAGAGAATTATCAGATCCTAGGATACACATAAGGGCAATCGACCAGCAGTACCTCAATCATTATAGAGAAAGAAAGGCCTTGATCAAGTCATAAATCTGGTTGGAACTACTTTTCATGCTGAGAAATATATCAAATTCTTCCACCAGATGCCCAGGAGCATGGGAGACATTTGTATACCCCCTGCCAATGGAAACCCAAAGCTTACCCTTAGGGGTAGAGAGACATTTGGGGAATGGAAAACGGGCTTGTGTAGTTCTGTTTTTCCAGGAATGTTTTAAAGTTAGTTTTCTTTGGGCAAATGTGCATGGGAATAGTCTTAGCCTGGTTATTTGACCAGCTTATTGGGAGGTCCCAGAAATCCGAGTGAAAATTAAAGTGGCTTGTCTTCCATGGCCTTCTGGGGTCCAGCTGACAAATGGGGAGTCAGGAACTGGGGTTTTCCAATATAAATTCATCATTTCTCCCAGCCCACTGCCTGGTGCCAGTTCCCCCTCACTCTCTGCTATTTTAGAGACTTGTTGCCCGGGGGGACCCAAGCTGAAAAAAAAGCAGGGACCAGAAGGGGCAGTGAAATGGTGTGCCTATTCTGGTTGGTCACCCATGGCCCTAGCCTGGGTCCCCACACCCTCTCAGACCACTGGCAGACCAGAAAGGCCTCTATAAATTCTAAAGTACAGAGAGAGTGTTTTCCAGTTTTGTAAAATTAAATTAAGGAAAGGACTTCCAGACTGACTACGCCGGGTGCCAAGTCTCATCCCAGCACACATCATTTTTATAGTAACGTTTTTAACTCTGTGAAAAACACGGGATTATAATGAAAATGCTGACAGGCTTGGAGCCAGCTCATGAAGTAATAATGCCACGTCTTTAATATTTTTACACAGCATGTCCCAACCTGCCACAGCCTTCCTTTCCTTTAGATAGCAGTGAAGTAAGTGAAAATTCCCAGAGCGCCGCCGCTTTCTCCTCCTCCTCCCTCGGAATGTGCACTCCCATTCCCAAGGCTTTCTTCCTTGTGGGCTCCTGGAAGCCCAGATATAGTCTTTGCTCCGTGACTGCTTTATCAGCCTAAGCTACTTTTTTTTAATGCTTTTTATCTGGAGAAGTGAGGGGAGGGCGGGGATATACGCTCTAAACCTTACTTCTGCTCATTAAGGCTCAGGACTCATGAAAATGAACTCTGGATATGTGGCTCACTCAAGTGACAGACAGCTAATGAATCTAGAGTTGGCTTCTTCTCTACGAAGAAGTCCACAAGCCAAGCTGCTTGCCAAAGCTCCTGGTGGTTTCCAGCCCTTTAAATCAACAGCAATAACAAATATCCACTGAACGGCGATCACTGTGCGTTCAGAGCCTCTTTGGAGATGGTGCCTCCAAAGCAGCCTTATCGGGTTACCTTGAAGGTCTCTAGCGGCTCCTGTATTTACAGCATGCAAGAACACTGGAAGCCAGGGCCAACAGGCCACCTACTTTTATACCCAGTGTTTATCTCACCTGTCAGACTTGGGCTGCTTCCCCGAGACAGGCTACTACAGTTCTAAAATATCAATGCACAGTAAAGACACGAAGCTAATGAAAGCCAGTGAGGAGATTTAATAGAAGCAAGAGCATCAGCTGGGCGGAATGCCTGGGCTCGCTGGGGCCCACTGACTCTGTCCCGTGTGGAGCAAGTGAATTCCTTGGCCTTTGACTCATGCTTCCTAGGCCCAAATACCCTTTGGCTTCTTCTCTGCTTCCTATCAGTGTACAAGGACTTTATAGACATTCAGAGGATACATGGTTTTGCCTATATTTAAGGTAACAATGATCAGAACTAAGAATCTTTTTATACTTTTTCTTATTTGGCTTATCTTCCCTCTAAACATCGTTCACTGTAGTCAGTATGTTGGAGGAGGAAGAGGAGATGACCGTGGCAAAAGAAAAATTGAAAGCACAAAGCTTCATCCACCTGGCTATGGCTCAGCTGAGAACCACAGCAAGCCTAAGAGTGGAGCTTGAAGGTGGTGTTTTCTTTTGCTGGTGGAGGGAGGCTTTCTGCTGCCAGAACTCTCACTAGCTGGGCAGCTTTCTCCAACTGCTTCCCTCAACCCCCCAGTGTTTAGCAGCTGTGGTCTGAGGACTGAGGACTGTCCGTCCCTCCAACGGTCCATCTCCTCGGGAATTCGCTGGGACTTGAACAGGAAAGGCTAGCACTTGCGAAGCTGAGGAGGATGCAGGAAAAAGAGGTGTCCACCCCTCTTCCTTCCCCCTGTGCTAAACACTGCTGCACTTCTCGGCAGTGCAGAAACTGGGGCTTGGGAGTCTTGACTTGGCCTCTTTGGAGGCATGGAATACATAGCCCAGTTCTGGATGTCCTTGTACGTGGCACACAGAGAGAGTGCTCCGCTTCAAAACGAAATGATTGATATGTCCTTTACCTTAACAAATGAGAAATATCCGTGACAGAAGGGAACCCCGTTACAAGGCAGGTTTTCTCATTAGCAATGAAACATGGATAATTACTCTCTGGGAACATACACAGTGGGAATTCATGTTAGACCTTTATTTTGACTATTGCTGCTGGCAGTCCTCAGAGGCCATGGTGCACACACACTCTCTCTCTCTCTCTCTCTCTCTCTCTCTCTCTCTCTCTCTCTCTCTCTCTCTCTCTCACACACACACACACACACACACACACACTCACACACACACACTCTCTCTCTCACACACACAACACACACACACACTCTCTCTCACACACACACTCTCTCTCACACACACCACACACACACACCACACACACACGTGTACATAAAAGCTCAGGAGCCTGACTGCATGTACACTAAGAATGCTACTCCTGAGGATGTTTAAGGGAGATACCTGTGTGTGCAGTCAAAAGTACTGAAAAATAAGACAGCAATGGAAAAGGCAGACAATTGTGCTTTGTTTTTGGTTAGAATTCATGTTTTTAGTCTCTCTCTTTCTCTCTGAAAAGTAGACCAAATATGGACTTCCCTAAGACAATTTTTCAATTCATGATGAACAGTCTCAGAAATTGAAAGTGTTCTCTCTATGGTCACTATCCTGATGTGGAAGAAATCCCATCATCTATCCAGCAAATGCCCATGGCCTTAGGAGGGAGAAGAGACTTTGGGAGTGCCCTAGTTAGGATGTGTATTCAGTAACCTATAACAAAGACCTCAAACACCTACGCCTCCTCTGTGCCTATCTGGGACCCCTTAGAGTCCAACCTGAACTTTAGGGAGAGATTCCCAGGGCCACTTTCTACCCCTACCCACCCACATTCATCCAACCAACCACCCACTGGACCCTGGGTCCAGTGGAGTGGACCCTTAACCCTACTTAGCAGACACTTAAAGTCAGTCCCCTTCCCTGCCCACTTTGCCTAGCAGAACTTAAAGAACCGAAAAAGACATTCCTTTTTCAAGTCCTTGTATACAGGAAAATAGCCCAGCCTGGTCTGACAAAATACAGTTGCCTGCTAGGTTCGGCAGTAAACTTGCTTCAAATTTCAAGGGATCTGGCCACAGAGTGTTGTTGCCCTTTTCTTCCCAACAGAGAAAGCCAACAGAATGGCTGGCTGTCCATCTGCAGGATGGCGGGAGGGAGGGGGCGGGACAACTCTTTTTGTTCTATGTCGTTATCCTCCTTTCCAGTCCCTGAATAGAACCAGAAGCTACAGTTCGTATGCCAGGGAGGCTGAAGAAAGCCTCTGACCTGAGCGGCATTCATCTGTAATTCAGGACTTGATTTGATCTGAGAAAGAGAAAACAGGAAGGGTGCCCAGCAGCATCTTTCTAGAGGACAGCCAAGCCAAAATCTTCAGAGTGGCAAGAGGAAAATCATTTCTGACTTCAACAGGGCTAAAGGAGGGAAGGTGAACCACCAAAACTTTTAAGTAAACTATAAAACATTTAGGAAAGGGGCTGGAGAGGTGGTTCATTAATTAAGAGCACTGTCTACTCTTGCAGAGGACCTGGGTTCAGTTCCCAGCAATAACATGGTGGCTCACAGCCATCCGTTACTCCAGTTCCAAGGGATCTGCCACCCTTTTTTGACCTCTGCACATACCAGACATATGCACTTGGTATACAGGCAAAGCTCTCATACACATAAAATAAAAATAAATGTACTTTTCAAACCGTTTAGAAGACAAATGATGGGCTGGCCCAATCTTATGTTTAACTTGTGGAAAAAAAAGTTGACTAGACCGACTATAGGGAAAGCAATTATTTAGATACTGAGTCATTCCTGAACATCAATGAATGGAATAATGCAAGCATGAGTTATGAATAATTTTAGATTCATACTAAGTAAATAAAAAAGCCAATGAACTTCCATGCCTTGCCATGCTGCTGCATTAAATGCCATTCCTGCATTTGTGCTTCTACCCTAAGATTTATAGATATTGAAATATACAAATTCTGACTATGCAAATATTGTTTGCAAAATTGTGGTTTTCATTGGCGTATGTCTGTGTGTGCACATGTGTGTGCATGAATATGTGTGTGTGTTTCACTGCACTTGGCTCTTACTTGCCCCCACGTACTATCCTCTCTATCCCTCCTCTCATGCTGGTTCCCTTCCTACATCCAAATAGTCACCGTGTTACTTTGTTTTCTTAATTTCATACAAGCTGGGAGCTCCCTGGAAGAGAGGAGGTTGTCCCAACTACCTTCTTAATACTCAGAACTGTAGGTGCCAAGTAGGACACTTGCTGAACTACACTGAAGAAAACCTCAGTTTCTCTGCAGTTTGTGAGCTTCGAAACA
Organism: Microtus pennsylvanicus; assembly: GCF_037038515.1. Classification (NCBI taxonomy): domain Eukaryota; kingdom Metazoa; phylum Chordata; class Mammalia; order Rodentia; family Cricetidae; genus Microtus; species Microtus pennsylvanicus. The sequence continues at coordinate 24,288,290 of NC_134591.1, forward strand.
ACTTTTCTCGTGAGGCTAAGTCATTGGGCTACACCAGCAAATCTAGCAAGTGCCCAGATCCACAGGATATGTGGTTTTCCTCACAATGGCAATCTATTTTACCAATTTCATAATATGTGTTCAATTTAATATCTTAGAATTTTAATGTATCAAAATATGTTGTAGCTACACAGAATAGGACTGCACATGCCTAGTCCATGTTACATAGATAAGAGTAGGGTTGCACATATCCAACACATGCCTGGTTAAGAGTTGTCAAAAAAAAAAAGCAAGGGTCTTCATTTATGGACAAATGAGGCCAATGTATAAAATTATTTTCCTAGTATCTGCTGACAATATATTACTTCAAAAATAGTATAAAATAACATGGAGACAGGGATTAGATTTAAATTGGTAGAAGTTTGATTCTTAAGTCTTACTTAAGAATATTATATTTTTTCTCACCATGTAAAGAAAAACTTCCTTTATAAATAAATCGGTGAATCAGTGGAAGAGCTACCAGGAAAAAAAAATTTCAACAAATTATGGCAATTGCGCCATTGTTTTGGAAGTCAGCGTAGAGGCAAGAAGAGGAATAGTCACTTTGTGTTCTTCAAGCATTTTATTAAACTGAATGAAGAATAGTCGCCCTCCCAGAAGTCCAGAGAGTGAAAATACCCCTTTCCTTGGGAAAAACAAGCATAATAAAAACACTATCAGTAAGACCGTGACATGTGTACAATTCCTAGAGCCATGGAAACCCTCATGAGCGCACCAGGAATGTGGGGTTTGGCTGTACCACGGATGTCTTCTCTCTTCTTCTAGGCTGCCCCATCAAAGGTCACCCCACCCCCAACATCACCTGGTTCCAAAATGGCCAGCCAATTGCCACTGCCCTGGGGCTGACCCACCACATCTGGGGAGCAGGACAAATCCTCCAGGTGGCAAATCTCAGTGGAGGGCCTCAGGAGGAGTTCAGCTGCCTGGCTCAGAATGAAGCAGGAATGCTCACGCAGAAAGCGTCTCTGGTGATCCAAGGTAAGAACTCTCCAGGCTTGGAGCAGCGACTTATTTGGGAATCCATTCTCTAGTGGAACGTACTGATATTCTCGTGGGGAATGTCTCTGTGCCGTGAAACCTTACCTTCTACCACCACAGAGCACCTGGGACCTATCCCGGCTGAACCTGGAAAAATCAGGATGGAGAGGGCCTCCCTGTCAGTTCCACACATTTCCTTTAAGCTGATTTAACTAGGAAAGACTACACACGGCACATTTTTAAGAAATCCACGTCTTCCCTGCTGATTCTGTTTAAAAGTATATCTTGATCTAACCAGTCGGGTGGGGTCACTTGCTTCTGCCTGGAGAGAGAGCAGTGTAGGCCTCATACTCCAGGCTGTTCAGCCATAGTCGCATGCAAAGGGCTTTCTAGACACCTTTCTTTTGGCTTTGGTGCTGGCAAAAAAAAAAAAAAAAAAATACACCAAAAGAATGAAAGAAAACAGCCCTGATAAAGCAGCCTGCATGGCTCAGGCATGAGCCTTCCAGGAACACAGGCAGGTCAGCAAGGTCATACTCACTGCACAGAGCTGCTAAGGAGCTGAAAGCAGCGGGAGGAAAGGCCAAGCTGGCCTCTTTGTGGAAACTGGGGGAGGCTGCTTTCCATGGGCTGATTCTACCGCACTGTATGCGGCTCTGTGGAGAAAAACAAAATGCTATGGATGTCCTCCCAAGACTGAGGACTCTGGGAAGAATGGCTTACTTTCACTGATGCTTCATGAAAAAAGAGATTTTTCTAAGCACACAGATCTCCTGCTGGAACAACTTCCCCTGCCGCTTGGCTCTCCAAAGAGGAAAACGAATCTGCAGTGTTTGTAACACACAAGCATTAGCAAATGTGAACCCCAATGATACCAAGCAATGTTTATTTTAACAGCCTTCCCTGTAATACGTCACAGGTCCCTTCCACAGGCATCACTGTCTCATACAAAGGGGAACTCTTTGGATAGACTGTGTTTTGTAAAATTTACAAATTTTAACTCAAATCCATGCTTTTAAACATGATTGAGTACCTTGATTATGTAGAAAATAAAGTCACTTTGTGATGAACCAAAATGAAAAGAAGGACTTGAGCAAATATGATTAAAAATAATAACCACTGTGACTGTGGGCTAAATAATGTGCCGGGTACTTGTGGAGCCAGGCCTTTCCTCCCATCTTACTCAGGCCTCACCATAGTTTGTGAGGAAAGGGGCTCTGTGTTCGTTATTTTCTGGGTGAGCTGACGGAGGCTCCTGGAGCCCAGTGGCCTTGCCCAAGTTTGTTGGGATGGCGCCGCCCCACCTCCTAAGCAGATGGCGTGTTTACACAGCCCCTCTCAGCTCACTCATCTTTCCCCTGCCCAGAAGGGCACGCGTGGGCAGTAACACCATATCCTCTTCCCTCTGATCCTCCCCCGCCCCCCATGACAGATTACTGGTGGTCTGTGGACAGACTGGCGACCTGCTCAGCATCCTGTGGTAACAGAGGGGTTCATCAGCCCCGCCTCAGGTGCTTACTGAACACCACGGAGGTTGACCCTGAGCACTGCGCTGGAAAGCCTCGGCCCGCCGTGCAGCCTGTTGCCTGTAACCGGAGAGACTGCCCTTCTCGGTACGTGTGCCCTTCCCGCCCCCAGCCGCTAGCCCTGACTATTAGCTAGCTGTTGCACCATGCAGAAAGAGATGGCATCCAAGGAGCTGCTTTTTCTCATTAGGTGCCTGCCCACCATACTGGAGATGGCCTCCAAGTAGACCCCTGCTTTCAGCTCTCCTCTTTCCCTCCCATTCTGCCAGCAGAAGCTACCTAGGCTGTCAGGTCCTGAGAGTCTGTCCAGTAAAGAAGAATGTCCCAGGGTGGGGCCAGAGGTGACACCCATCCTGCGATCATAAACTGCCGTTCTGGGTTGTTTGGAACGTATTTCCTATAGAAAAGCTGAAGAGAAAAGGGCTACTGGGCTCAACTCCGACTTTTTCCTTTCTGTCTACCTAAATGCCTCCGCTAGTTAATTTTAAGGAAAACTTACCTTTTTACAAGCAGTTGCATCTCACTAAAGTTGGACTGCATCTCCATTTTTCTATAGCTGCTCTAACTCTGGATGCAGTCCCTGCACTTTAGATTCGTAGTTAGGTTGCAATGACACCCACCCTCTCCTTCGCTCGTTTAACTCTGGCATCAAGAAGCCCTGAGTCCCGCTGAGCTCATATCCCCAGGTCTTCAGGCAGTAGCTAACGGGTAATGGATGGGGTCGGAGTTGGCACCAGCATGGTGCTCTGCAACCCAGGAGACTTGGCTAGGATCTGAAGGTCCCCTATCTGTAGGGCTTTGCTATACTACTCCGGCAACTGCTTTGTGTTTTGCCAGCTGAGTCATAGGGAGCAGCTGAGACTAGGAGAGACTCCATGAAATATGAAACACACTCATTAATATCAGCAGTTTGACTCGCTGACGGGAAGGTTTCCACGGGAATGATTAATGTCCTTTTATACCCTTCCTGAACAGTAACATGGCCCATAGCTCTCCTTTCTCAAAACCCCCACCCCGGCTCCTGAAAACATCACTGAAATGTATATTTAGAAATCAAAGTTGATTGAAACGCGGGCCTGACATTCACCAGGGACAGAAGGATCTGGAAGACCGCCCTTGCCAAGCTGCGTGAAATGAAGAAGAGATCTTTCCCGTGCCAGGAACCCTGTGATTTGATTTGGTGATGGTCAGAGCTAATCAGCCTAATTTACTTCAGCAGCTGACATAGTAATGGCCATCTCTTCTTAGGTTTCAGTGCTTCCAGTGGCTTTAAAACACCTTGTGCCTGCTTCCTAAACACGACATTTCCTTGGCCTAGAAACCCACTTAAAGTCATCCTCCCCAGGCCAAGGCATTGAGAAACTGCCACAAACTAAGTCAGCTGCAGATCCTGTTGGAAGAAAGAATCTCTTCCCCGTCTCTCCATGCACTTCTTTTGAAAACCGAACGTGGTCCCACTTGGCAGGGAAGCCCCATAGGGTTCCGTTTGACTAGAATGCCAGTCTGGCTCGAGGGCCACGTGAGCATCCTCTCTTGTACATACATAGGCATGACCCTATCTTCCAACTATCTTCTGACTATCTGCTCTAACCCAGGTAGCTGTTCATCTATTTTACAGTTCTAGTCCCAGACTCCAGGTATCACAACTGGCGGGGGCTTCCTGGAGTCTACATTTGGCAAGAAAGGACCATGACTATAATTATCTGTATGTGCACACGTGCAGAAGAGGGCTCCTACATGACTGCATATATACTGTGGACTAAGGACTTCACAGTGTCCCCGGATTATAGAATGGCTTTATGAGGAAAGCTCATTTGTCATAGTTTTGGTCAGTTTTACTCCTAGGGACTTGTTATATTCTGAGAATAGATATTTATACTATACATGTAACCCTCCAAGATATATGACTTCTACACTGACTTACTAATGGTAGGAATTACCCTAAAAATCTAGAATAATCTTTGACTACTTCTGAAAGGTGGAGCAAGGTTCCAGACAAAACCTTGACCTCCCTGAAACCTCCTAGCTCAAGAGGTAACGTGTTTGGACCCAGCTCTCCTAGGAAAGGGTCCTTCCCTGACACAGCGCAGTGTAAGTTCTAACTAAAAGCTTTCCAGCCACAACTTCTCTCGTGTGGGGGAACTTAAAGCAACCAGCCCTCAATATAGTCTTTCCTTGTCAATGTTCCAATTTTAGCAATTTCCTGGGGCTGCAAGGAAAAGTCATCCAAATGGCATCATATAAATCCATTTCCAAGACCAGAAATTAAGGCATCCACAGGGCCATGTGCTCTTTGTAAAGACTAGGGGTGAATTTGCTCCTTCTCACCCCCATATTCCAGTACCTCTTAAAGTCCCTGGTGTGTGACTGCAGCTCCTGATCCCTGGTCATTCTGCCACCTTTCACCCACATGCGTTTCCCTCTGGTGATGGCCTGTAGGGTCTACTCATATAATCTCATCTCCAAATCCTGCCTATGGTGCATGCCCGTAACTCCAGCATCAAGCCAGGAGCATCACAAGTCCAAAGCCCAGCTGTGCCACATACCTGTCTCACAAACAACAAGAAACCCTGTTTCTGAAAGCAGGTTAGCATTTCCGGGTTTCAGAGACACGGTGTAGACATTTTACATTTTTCTGAGTAAATCTTAGGGAAATGTCCCTCAGATCAACATCCAAGTGTATTGAGAAGAACAAGCAAGGTTTATTTCCCCCAGGCCTTACCCTCTGCAATTGCCCTCATGTCTGCTTTCTCCTCAGGTGGATGGTGACCTCCTGGTCTGCCTGTACCCGGAGCTGTGGTGGAGGCGTCCAGACACGCCGGGTGACCTGTCAGAAGTTGAAAGCATCTGGGATTTCTACCCCGGTGTCCAATGACATGTGCACTCAGCTGGCCAAACGGCCCGTGGACACCCAAGCCTGTAACCAGCAACTGTGTGTGGAATGGGCTTTCTCCAGCTGGGGCCAGGTGAGGAGCCAGAGAGGTTTCATTTGTTTTGGTTTTTGGTTTTGAGGGCAAATCTGCAGATAGAAACCTTGCCACAGTAGGAAGAGAAATGCCACCTCCTCTCTCTCACATTCCTGCCTCTCTCTAACCCCACCCAGCATCACTTCTGCATCCCCTATCCGAACACATGTAAGGTTTTTTGAGGCATTAGCACACTCCTGAGACCTGTTGCTTTTCATTTTATGGCCCCAAGACCATTTCCTGTAACTGGGAACTTCAGAGGAATGCACTGTGGCTCTGCACCAGGGTTCTCAGCTAGTTCCACAGATCAGAAACATCACTGGGAAAACTTTTACAACAGTGATGACCAGGCCATACCTCCCAAAGGTGGGAGTCAGCTGCACTGTAGTGAGACTCAAGCAGGCTTTGGAAACTGGAAACCATCAGCCCAAGCCAAAAGAAAGGTGATGCCAACTGGATCACCTTGAAACCTATGCCTCCTTCCTCAGTTCTCTGCCTGCAGGTTGACATGGAGTCATTCAGAGATTCACCAGTCTGGACGTGAATACATTTTAAACAAAAAAGAGGCTTTAATGCAGATACTCGTGCCAGATCTACACCCAAGACTTGGAATCCCCAAGGCAGAGAGCCTGATTACATTAGTGGGAAGCTGATAGAGGCACAACTCACGAGGCCTACACACTTTGTGCAATCAGGGCGAGCACACATCCTAACGTAGTTCCTGCCTACATCTCATCGAGCACACATCTCGTCTACATACAATCATGAGCAAGCACACTTGTCTAAAGAAACAAAAACGTGTGGTTTGTTATCGTACATGAACAGCAGTTTCGTTAAAATTGTACAAGACCAGTCAATTATAAGAATAACCCCCAGCATTCTGGGAAGTTATTTGTCCTTGAGCATTTGAGACCTACAGTTGAGACCTACAGGTTAGAGGCATTCTTGTCTTATAGATTGCTTAAGCACAGTAATTTAAACTTAAAATCCAATGCTAGCCATCATGAGATCAACAGAGCAAAAGTGGTTCTCGTTTGCCAGAGCCTCAGGATGAAGCCTCCTTCAGCTATAATGGAGGTACCATATTAACTTCACCCACTGAGAGGAAGTATTATGTTTAGTTGTGCTTTTAAAAGGGAACCACCCCAAACAGAAGGTGGGGGTGAAGGGGAGTGTGGTCATGGGTATACTCTCATGTCTGGACCAGGTGAGACTGTGTACCTGTCAGAACCTCTGTCCTGAGGCCTGTTAGATACTAAGAACAGTCTCTCTACTTGTACACCTAATTCACCAAATGGCCTGCAGCCTCCCTCTACAGTTTCACATTGTTGTTCTCGCAGTCAAGAATCAGGTGTGTAGAAGTGCGGCTAGGAAATAATTTCATTGTATATATACCGGTTAATCCCGAAGTCTGTGTTTAAAAAGTATTGGGGGATCTACTGCGTGTACAAGAGATGCCAACAGAATGATTGCAGGTGGTGCCCACCAACAGGTAGCAGCATCAGTCCGGCTATTCTTGGTTCATCTGGGACTGGCACTAACAGAGACAGTGACTTTTCTGACTGGCCAGACAAAATGGTAACGTGTTGGAATTAGCTCTCTACACATTCCTGTTCGAAGTGCAATATAAAACATGTTCGTTTGAGAGCTTTTTAAAAAGCCCAGCAATGAGCTCTCATATGTATGACCAAGTGATTGCAGCAGACTGCCAACCCATTTTAGGAGAGAAAGAATCGTTTTTTAACATATGATGTTGGGTGATGCCAAGAAATGAAACTGGTCCCTTACACCATATAAATTTCACTTTTAAAAATAAAATTCTTAGAAGAAAACGGAGGCTAATCCTTGATGACATCAAACTTGGCAATAACTTCCTCGATAGGACACTGCCTTAGTTAGTTTGTGTGGCCCTAACAAAATTCCGCATGTGGATAATTTGTAAAAATAATTACTTCTTACAGTTCTGGAAACTGAAGTTTGTTATCAAGGATGTTGCCCATATGGTAAAAGCCTTCCTGCCATGTCAGACACCGCACAGCATGAAAGTAGGCATGCCAGCCAGCACAAGTCTTACAGAGCCACCATCCTGAACACCTCAGTCAGCCTTAATTATCTCCCACAGTGCTGCTCCCCTTCCCCAGATATCATCAACATATAAACTCAGAAAGTCTATCCAAACCATGCCAGACAACAAAAACACGCCACCGTTAAGAGTTTTTGTCCATCAAAGGGATACTATCGCGTGAGTTAAAAGGCCGCCTAGGGCATAGGAGGACATACTTGAAATCATAACTCCAACCAGAAGCGAACAAATACATAATGGCTTAAAATTCCTACAGCTGAACAACAACAAAAATAAATAAATAGCTTTCCTTGGGCAAGGATTCGAATAGTCATTGTATGGGGGGGGAAATTAGAGAAAAGTTAGTCAACAACAATACTTTACTGTGAAGAGCAACTGGCCGTCAAAGGCTCAAAGCCAGCCAGAGCCACATAGGAAAATGCTTTCTTGAAAGAAATCCCACAATGTATTATCACTTTATACTCATTAGGATGATTATTTTTGAATAAATGGCAAGTTTGGTGTTAGCTGGGGCAAACGCTCAGTGGTAGAACACTCACCTAGCATACACGGGGCCTGCATTTGAGCCTCTGCTCTGGGAGGGAAAAATGTTTAGTAAAGATGAGAGAAATTGAATTCCTAGCGTGTTGCCCACAGGAAACAAAATATGGTTTAGCTACGGTGGACAGCAATGTCGGTTCCTCAAAATATTAAAAAGGAAACAACAAAGGAGAGGTGGAGGGAGGAAGGTGACCATAATCTATTATATGCATATATGAAATTGACAAAGAATTAATGATAAAAATGAAAAATAATTACTGCATGTCCCAAGAACAACAGTTCTACTGAGCATACCAAAATAGCATTATCATGTGTCAGTGATCCCCAACCAATGACTAACCCATAAGATTCCATCACCTGGAATGGAGAGGTGGTTCTATGGTTGAGGCTGCTCATTCCCAAGGGAGCCATCTCCCGGCTTCTATATATGGTGGCTCACAAACACCTATAATTCCAGGCCCAGGGAGCTCGTTGGACTCCTGAATGGACATGGTGAGCACACAAACTCACTCACATACATATAACATAGCTGAAGCACAAGAAAAAGACCTTTAAACAAACCTTATGAAGATGATAGAAATCCTTAAACAGGAAATTTTAAAAAGCCAAGAAAAAAAAACAGTTGAAGAAAACAAAACTGTTCAAGACCTGAAAATGAAAATAGAAGCAATAAAGAAAACACAAACTGAGCGAATTCTGGACATGGAAAATCTAGGTGAGTGAACAGAACTACAGATGCAGGCACCACTAGCAGAATACAAGAGATGGAAGAGAGGATCTCAGACACTGAAGATACAATACTAGATACATCAGTAAAAGAAAACGCTAAATCTAAAAAATCTGGGACACTATGAAAAGACCAAAAATAATATGAATAGAAGAAAAAGAAGAATCCCAATTCAAAAGTCAAAAGAATATTTTCAGCAAGATTATAGAAGAAAATTTTCCTCAACTAAAGAAGGAGATGCCTATAAAGGAAGGTACAAGAAGCATACAAAACACCAAATAGATAGGACCAGAAAAGAAAGTCTCCTGACCAATTAATAATCAAAATATTAAAACATACAGAACAACAAAAGAATATTAAAATCTGCTAGGAAAAAGGCCAAGTAACATATAAGGGTAGACCTATTAGAATTACACCTAACTTCTCAATTGAGACTGTAAAAGACAAAAGGGCCTGGACAGATGTCTTTCAGACTCTAAAAGACCACAGATGTGAGTCCAAACTACTATATCCAGTAAAATTTTCAATCACTATAGATGGAAAAAAACAAGATATTCCATGATAAAGTCAAATTCAAACAATACCTATCTACAAATCCAGGAGAGCAGAAGATACTAGAAAGAAAACTCCAACCCAGGAAGGTTAATTCATGAAACCACAAGAAATAATCTTACACCGCCAAAACACACACACTACCAATAGCAACAAAATAATGTGGATTGATAATCATTGATCATTAGTATCTCAATTATCAATGGACACAATTCCCCAATAAAAAGACAGACTCACAGAACGAATGTGAAACAGGATCCATCCTTCTGCTGCATACAAGAAACAGACCGCAACATCAAACAAAGATAGACATTACCTCAGAATAAAGGGTTGGGAAAAGATTTTCCAAGCAAATGGACCTAAGAAGCAAGCTGGTGTAACTATTCTAATGTCTAACAAAATAGACTTCCAACCAAAATTGATCAAAAAAGGCAGGGAAAAACACTTCATTCTCATCAAAAGAAAAAATCCATCAAAATGACATTTCAATCCTTAATTAAAATATCTGTGCCCCAAATGCAATGGCACCCACATTTGTAAAAGAAACATTACTAAAATTTAAATCTCACATTAAACCTCATACATTAATAGTGGAAGACTTCAATACCCCAGTCTCACCAGTGGACAGGTCATCCAAACAAAAACTAAACAGAAATAATGGCACTAGCTGAGGTTATGACTCAAATGAACCTAACAGATATCTACAGAAATTTCATCCAGATACCAAGAATATATTTTCTCAGAACAACATGGAACTTTCTCCCAAATTGGTCACATACTTGATCAAAAAGCAAAAGGCTGTAAGAGATACAGGATAATTGAAATAACCCCCAGAATCCTATCAGACCATGATTAAAGCTGTTAACAACAGAAAGTCTACAAACTCATGGAAACTGAACAACTCTCTACTGAATTACCACTGGGTCAAGGCAGAAATAAAGAAATTAAAGGCTTTCTAGAATTAAATGAAAATAAATGTTCAACATACCCAAACCTAAGAGACACAAGGAAAGTAGTACGAAGAGAAAAGTTCATGTCATATTAGCAACTTAACAGCACACCTGAAAGCTCTGAGAACAAAAAGAAGCAAGCACACCCAAGAGGAGTAGATGGCAGGAAATAATCAAAGCTGAAATCAAAAAGAACAATACAAAGAATCAATGAAACGAAGAGTTCTTTGAGAAAATCGAGATAGACAAACCTTTATGCAACCTAAGTAAAAGATACAGGATTATATCCAAATTAATAAAGTCAGAAACAAAGGGGGAAACATAACAATAGACACCAAGAAAATCCAGAGAATCATAAGATAATATCTCAAAAAGCCTGTACTCCACAAAATTAAAAATCTAAAAGAAATGGACAATGTTCATAATAGATAGCGTCTTTCAAAGTTAAATCAAAATCAGGTAAACTATTTAAATAGACAAAGTCATTAAAAATCTCCCACACACACAAAAAGCCCAGAGACAGAAGTTTTAGCACAGAATTTCTACCAGACTTTCGAAGAAGAAATAATGTCAAAATATAAACAGAAGGAACATTGTCAAATTCATTTTATGAGGCCACAATTACCCTGATACCCAAACTACACAAAGATTCAACAAAGAGAATTACACTTCAATTTCCCTCATGAACAATGACACGAAAATGTTCCATAAAATACTTAAAATACTAAAAACACATCAAAAAGATCATCCACCATGATCAAGTGATGTAAGGATGGTTCAACATATGAAAATCTGTCAATGTGATCCACCATATAAACAAACTGAAAGACAAAAAAAATGATCATCTCATTAGGTGTTAAAAAAAAAAAAGTCACAAAATCCAATACCCATTCATGATAAAAGTCTTGAAGAGATAAGGGATAAAAGGGACAGACCTAAACATAATAAAGGCAATTTACAGCAAGCCTATAGGCAAGATCAAATTAAATAGGGAGAAACTCAAAACAATTCCACTAAAATCAGGAAAGAGACAAGGCTGTTCACTCTCTCCATATGTATTGAATATAGCACTTAAAATTTTAGCTTGAGCAATAAGACAACTGAAGAAGATCAAGGATATACATATTGGAAAGGAAAAAGTCAAAATATTATTTGCAGATGATATAAATGATCTCAAATATTTTACTAGGGAACTCCTACAGTTGATAAACACCCTCAGTAAAGTGACTGGATACCAAATTAACCACCCCCAAAAAGTCAGTGGCCCTCGAATGTACAAATGACAAGAGGACTGACAGAGCAGGAAAACAATACCCTTCACAATAGCCGCAAATAATACAAAACATCTCAGGGTAACTCTAACCAAGAAAACAACACCCTTCACAATAGCCACAAATAATATAAAACATCTCGGGGTAACTCTAACCAAGCAAATGAAAAACTTGTATGATTTTTAAAAATTCAAGTTTGGAAGAAAGAAACTTAAGCTATCAAAAGATGGAAAGATCTCCTATGCTCATGGATGAGTTGGATCAATGCAGAAAAAAAAAAAGGCTATCCAAAAGCAATGTACAGATTCAATGCAATCCCCATCAAAATTCCAACACAATTCTTTACAGACCTTGAAAGGACAACATTCCATATGGAAAAATAAAAGGATAGCAACTATCCTGAACAATAAAATAACTTATATTTAGTAACAGAACCACCCCAGATTTCAAACCATTTATGCTACAGAACTATAATAATAAAAACCACACGGTATTGACATAAAAACAGACAGATTTATCAACAGAATTGAATAAAAGACTCAGACCTAAATGCATACAACTATGAACAACTTATTTTTGATAAAGAAGCCAGAAATATACAATGAAAAACAGCATATTCAACAAATGGTTATGGTCTAACTGGATGTCTTCATGTAGAAGAATGCAAATAGATCCTTATCTATCACACTGCATAAAACTCAAGTCCAAGTGGATCAAAGACCTTTCCATAAAACCAGACACACTGAATCTGATAAAAGAGTAAGCAGGGAATAGCCTGAACTCATTAACACAAGAGGTAACTTCCTGGACAGAATACCAGTAGTACAGACACTAAGATCAACAATTAATAAATGGAACCTCATAAAACTGAAAAGCTTCTGTAAGGCAAAGGACATGGTCAATAGAACAAAATGGCAGCCTACAGAATGGAAAAAGATTTCACCAACCCCACATCTGACAGAGGGCTGATTTCTAAAATATATAAAGAACTCAAGATACTAGACATAAAAACAAATAATCTAATTTTAAAATGATGTATAGACTTAAACAGAATTCTCAACAGAAGAATCTCAAATGACAGAGAAACACCTAAAGAAATGTTCAACATCCTTAGCCATCAAGGAAATGTAAATCAAAACAAGTCTGAGATTCCACCTGTCAGAATGACTTAAGTCAAAAACACAAATGACATCTCATCTGGCAAGGATGTGAGGCAAGGGAAACACTCCTCCATTGCTGGTGGGAGTGCAAACTTATATAGCCACTTTGAAAAAAAAATGAAATCAATCTTCCTCAAGAACCAGCTATGCCATTCCTGATCATATACCCAAAGGACACTCCATCCTACCACAAGGATACTTGCTCAACCATGTTCATAGCACTAGTATTCATAATAGCCAGAAGCTAGGAACAACCTAGATGTCCCTCAACCATAGAACTGATAAAGAAAATGTGGTACATTTAAACAATGGAATATTATTCAGCTGTTAAAAACAATGACATCATGAAATGTGCAATCAAAAATCATCCTGAGTGAGGTAACCCAAACCAGAAAGACAAACATGGTATGTACTCCCTTACAAGTGGATATTAGCTGTTAGGTAAAGGATAATCATGTTACAATCCAAAGACCCAGAGAGGCCAAGTAACAAGGAGGGCTCAAGGTGGAATACGTGGATCTCCCTTGGAAAGGGAAATAGGTTTTGTGGGTAGATTGGAGAGATGGGAATGGGATCAGGTTGGGGTGGAAGGTGTAGAGAATACTAGCAGAGATGACTAGAATTTGGGGGGCTTTTTGAGAGCAATGTGGAAACCTAGTGCAATGGAGACTCCCTGGAATCTATGATGATGACCCTAGTGAAGACTCCTAGTAAAAGGGGTTCTGGAGCTTGAACCAACCATCTTCTGTAGCCAGGCAAGAGGTGGGACTAGCACATCAACCCAGCCACAAAACCTTTCCCGTATAATTTGTCCTGCCTACAAGATGTACTGGGATAATGGTAGCTCAGAACTTGTGGGAGCAGCCAACCAATGACTGGTCCAACTTGAGACCATGCCTGACGCTACCTGGACGGCCCAGAGACCTAGGATAGAATGGAACACAACTAGCCAAAACAAAAATTAAATGAGCCCTGGTGATATTTGGCTGTACTCATAAGACTGGAGCCTACTCCAGTCATCATCAGAGAGACTTCATCCAGCAACGGATGGGAGTAGATGCAGAGACCCACAGCCCAACATTGGGTGAAGCTCGGTGAATCCCTGGGGAGTTGAGGAGGAAGGATTGTAGAAGCCAGAGGGATCAAGGATACCATATGAACACAACCCACAGAAAAGTAAGCAGGGCTCCCAGAGACTGGAGTGACAACCCCGGAGCCTGCATAGGTCTGAGCTAGGTTCTCTGCATGTTTATCATGGCTGTGTAGCTTGTTGTTCTTGTGGGACTCCTAATAGCAGGAGTGGTGCCTGTCTCTGACTCTTTTGCCTGCTTTTGGGACCCTTTTTCTTCTACCAGATTGCCTCTTCCAGCCTGGATATGATGTTATGTGCCCAGTCTTACTGTATCTTGGTATGCTGTGTTTGATATACCTGAGAGGTCTGGAGCTGGGGAAGAGGGAGTAGTGGAGGGTGGGGAGACTTTGGTTGGGATGTAATATGTGAAAGAAGAATAAATAAATTTAAAATATATTGTATTACCTGATGATGTCATAGCTATCTTGGTTTAAGTATACTATTTGATGTTTGCATAATAGTGATATCACTAACCAAAAAAATTTCAAATGTGTCTCCATCGTCAGGCAACAAGTGACCATATATGTGTGACAAACTAAAATATAAAACAGAATAATTAAACACAAAATGAGTAAATTGAACTAAATCAAAGCACAGTCTTTATGAGAAGACATCATTTGAGTGAGTGGGGTGAACTTTGTAAGAGAGAAAACAATTAAAAGCCATAGCCAAGCAGGAAGCATATCTAAAACACACAAGGAAAGTGGAAAATGACCGACAATAAAGGAATAAGGTAGAAAAACTGGAGGAGACTTTATCTGAGTGAAGAGTTATTTAATAAAAATATATTAAATATTTCTAGTAGACAGGGAATACAAATAAAGACAAGATACAAGTGTGTACTAGTAGAATGCTTAATGTTTAAACTATATGACCATCCAAGAACTTCCAGAGTGCTAAACCAAATGGAAGCCCCATCTACCTGTGGCTGGAGAGGAAAGAGGCAAAGGTACTTGTAACCCTAAGTGGACAGTGCCCCTGAAATCTGGACATGTACACACCATGCACACACACACTCAACAAAACTGCATGCCTGGAGCATGAAGCAGCACACACCACATGCTGGGAACAGAACCACTTTCACTGGTTACTTCACTGGAATTACAAGTCTACTGTGGCCCGCAAACAGATGAACAGTAAAGTTGTATCTGGAGAGGAGTGGACGGACGCAGGCTGCTGAGTCACGTGCATTTTGTTTACTTGCTTTCCCTCTGCCCAACTACAGCTGGGGCATATAACCCGCAGAGTCTCTTAACCAAAAACCACAACAGATGTCAAGATGGCAACAGCATGTCAGGTCAAGAACAGGTCCTTCGAAGGTGGGGGTGGCACCCTGCGGCCGGTCACACCTCCGTATTCATTTTCTCAGGAAACCTCACCAGAGTATATTTCATTTTACTCAGCTTGTCCTACGTGGACTATAATTTACAGAAAGTTATTTTTAAGTAGTTAAAATAATCAATGTTACCAGCTATGGTATTGAGAGGTCTTCTTCTCCGAAGCTTACCACCACACTCCCAGCACACGACAAAATACTTTCGTGGGTTAATCCAGGTCAGCCTTCTGTGGTCTAAGCTGCACTTCCTTGGCCATTTGCAAACACAAAGCCCATATCCTGTAGGACAGTTGATGACATAAAGCACATGCCAGTGAGCGTCTGCTATTTGATCAACAAGGAAGGGAAAGAAGAGCTACAGGTCTAATGAGTCGCAGAGCCTGAGCATCGCAGCTTCCATCTTGGACACGGATAACATGCTCTCCATCTTCCTCCCTCCCAGTGCAATGGGCCTTGCATAGGCCCTCGCCTCGCTGTGCAGCACAGACAAGTCTTTTGCCAGACCCGGGATGGCATCACCTTACCATCAGAGCAGTGCAGCGCGCTCCCCAGGTAAGACAAAGCCCTTGCCATCCTCTACTTCAGCCCCTGTATGAACAGCACTAAGACCATGGTGAGGAATGTTGTTGCTACTCCAGTCTTCCACAAGGGGTCAGCTGTCCTGCGCTCCTCCATCTTACCTCAAGTCCCTAGCCTCTGGCAAAGAGTGCCCTGTGTTTGTTGAATGAGCCAGGTTGGGCTTTCTTCTCTCAGGGATGAAGCACATGTAAATGTTATTCACAAGGGAGGTCTGATTCCACAAGCGATCCATACCGATCTCTAGGTGAGCAAGAGGCACCTACGCCATGGCCACCAGACCACAAGAGCTTCACAAGTTCTTGTGAAGGGGCCATCTACAAGGGGTTATACTAGATCTCTTCTTCCCAGAGCTCTCTGTCCTCAGAAGTCCTGACTTAACTTCATCTCTTTATTAAACCAATCACAGTGACACCTCGTCACAGTGTAAAGGAATAGTCCGCACCAGAAAGATGCCCAGAAGAGGGGCCTCTTTAAAGTCCACGCTTGTTTATTAGCAAGCAGAGACCAAGATCCTAACTTACCTACATCTCTGGGTTTGTAGTTTGTTTTCAAATCTAGTTCTCACAGAGATAGACCTTAATCCTGCCACCCTCCTCCTACAGGCCTGTGAGCACCCAAAACTGCTGGTCAGAGGCCTGCAGTGTACACTGGAGGGTCAGCCTATGGACCCTGTGCACAGCGACCTGTGGCAACTACGGCTTCCAGTCCCGACGGGTGGAGTGTGTCCATGTCCGAACCAACAAGGCTGTGCCTGAGCACCTGTGCTCCTGGGGGCCCCGGCCTGCCAACTGGCAACGCTGCAATATCACTCCCTGTGAAAACAGTACGTTCCAATCCCAAAGGACATTCTGCAAATTCCCCAAAGGCCATCGGGTACAGAGGGCAATCCCTGGGACTGAGCCTGAACACGGGGCATTGGATCGAGTTCTTTAAGGATTGTGAGCTGGGGCCAGAATTGAACATTTTAAGTGAGGTACATGGGTGTGTGCAAGGATTCGTGTGCACATGTTCAGGCCATAAAAGATGCCAGGATATGTCCCAGGGGCTTCCACTGTCTTCATCCTGGGCTCAGAGAGAGCCAAGGACTGCATAAAACTGGCCTCCAACTCACCTGCAGTCAACCTGGCTGGTGCCCACAGGGGAAGCCTAAACAGGGGTTCCCAGGGACGGGGCTCCTAAGGACAGAACACTGTTAGCACTGAAGAAGCATGCAGAATGGCTGCCGCTCAGCCAGCCCTCGCCCACCATTGTTCTACTTCCCACCAAACAAGGACCTGCTGACCCCCTCCTCCCCAGCCCATGTGTGTCCACTGGAATGGAATGGGAGACCGTGCCCCTGGGTTCTGACAGTCTTTCCACTCCCTGCACCCTCAGGTCTGGAGCCTCTCAGCCCTGCCGCGGCATTTGTATTCTGATTGGTAGGGATCTAGTCTCTCCTCCTCAGAGTGCAGGACCCAGACTGGACATAGTTCCTCACAAAAGATGATGATAGATCTTTGCCAAGAACAGACAATAAAAATAAGTGTAATCATCCAATATTTCCCCTTCGAAGAACTTCACTGAGCAATCAGATAGTTCCCCACAGAGTCAGATGGCCCAGTCCTTTTGACTCCCTGAGAGATGTATGATCTTTTCACTCTGTTGCGCCTGTCAGACGGTTGCCATATTCAGAAAGTACCGGTGTGCAGGGCAGAGAGTTAAAAAGCTTACCAGATACAGGCTGCGCCAGTGTTTAAGAACTTACAGTGTCTGGAAGGCCTGCTGAGCTGAAGAACGAGAGACCTGGGTAAAGAAAAGAAAGCTGAACAGGGAAACTGAGGTCCAAGCACCTGAGAATATAGACCTTCAGACAGGTCCCTGTTGTATGCTCTCTCACAAAGAACAGAATTCTGTCCTTCTGGGAACTGTCTTTCACTAAAATACCAAAAGCCCATGGGGAAAACAGCAGGCAAGGAGGTGAGGTTATCCCAAGAGGAGGGGGGTTCAAATATCCATTCTGAAGTAGAAGTGGCCATCAGAAGCAAAGGCGGCCTTGAGATGGGCCCCATCGATCCAGACAGCTGCAGGAGGCTGGGGGAAGGGGATGGCAAAAGGGACTCCAGAACCATGGGCAAGGTAGAGCCCTCTGGCATCTTGCCAAGGACCTGGGCTGCTCAGCAGCAGCTGCACCCGTGAGCCTCTGTTTCACATCTCCTTTCTGTCCCCCTCCTCCCTCCCACTTTCCCAGCTGAGTGCAGAGACACCACCAGGTACTGCGAGAAGGTGAGACAGTTGAAACTCTGCCAGCTCGGCCAGTTCCGGTCTCGCTGCTGTGGAACATGCGGCAAAGCCTGAACACAGGGCACGGGGATGAATACCACCCTGGCCGCACAATGGACTCATACAGCCTGAAGACAGGGCACGGGGATGAATACCACCCTGGCCACACAAAGGACTCATACAGCCACCTGGGACATGACTTATGCTTTCTTCCTTTTATTTATTTATTTGCCCCTCCCCACACACCCAGGTCCACCTGCGCCCACGATCCTAGGGACCCTGCCGTGTTTTCTTATTCAGCTAGCTGGAACAAGTGTTGAGAACAGAGAGAGAGATGTCTGAAGGAGGTTACAGAGCAGACCAGGCAGACAGCAGCTCCTTTGTAGAGCTGGCTCCTTCCCAATCAGGGTCTCAGAGACACAGGAAGAGAAAGCCATAGTCCATAGGGATGGCAGGGAGCTGGGGTTTGTGACACATAGGTATAGGCATGGGCCAACCAGGAGGGTCATTCCTTTGTTTCCTGGGTGGTATGGTGGCAAGAATAGGGGAAATGCCAGACTGGATCAGAAACCAGGCCAGAATCCAGTTCTTCTGGAGGGGGTGGGGAACCGAGATAGGAAACCGATGCCACAAAGGAGACATGCAGAATAGACAGAAGGAATACGGCTATGCAAGAGATGGAGGCAGGGAAGAGGTGGGAGAAGAGAGCTGGTGTGTGCTTCTTGGTGGGAGGAGCTAGCATGCAGGACAGATTTTAAAGCAGCCACGTGAAACCCATCTGACAGACCCATGCATTGGTACATGCGCTGTCCTGTAGATCAGCAGAGGTGAGAGGGGTGTCTGTCCAGCGTCTTCTCAGGGTACCCATGCTGCATGAAAGAAGGTGTGCCCTTCGTGTGCTTCTGGAGGCGCCTCTCCTCCCTGCCTATCAAGTAACCTTTGTGTCTGCAGCTGGGGAAAACCCAAGAGGGTCTGGCTCTGGCTGTGAAATAAAGCTGTCCCTGGCATCTCGGTATTTTAAATCAAGGCTCGCTAGCCCTGAACTAACTGCTGCTGTAGGCCATGGGCATCTGAGCCTGAGTACGCCAGGTTTTCCACCTGATTGACTTTGCCAGGGACGAGAATCACTACTCACAAAGGATGCATTAAGCAATCTGTTAGCTGGCAAACATCTATGGGGTGTAGCAACCCTTCCTACCAGAGCAGGCCAGGAAACAGGGTAGAACAGGGGGGCCCTGCATGCCCCCACAGTGTGCTTTCCTTATCCCAGCCATCACACATTGGGCCTGCGGGCCCTTCCCATACACAGAAGAGAAGCTGTGCATCCTATTTATGCAGCAGGGTGAGGTAGGGGTGGGAGTAGTAGGGTGCTATGGCCAAGCAAGAGGATGGCCAGAGACTCACGAGACAGTCCTCAAAAGCTTTTCAACCATCCCCCCAACACAAATACTATCCACCTATGTAGTTAGCACACCAGACTGGGTGAATGGACCACTCAGCAGGCCAAGCAACACACACGTCAGCTGTGGATAAGGCTAGACCAAAAGCCCTTGGCAAAGCCCCACTCGGCAGAGAAGCTTCAATGCTACTATTTGCCTCCTCCCCGGAGCAGTCTCAGTGTAGCAGATCGAGCAGCCAGAGCCTGGTACCCATCAGATAAACCACCCCTCACATACTCGCTCGCCAAAGTGATGTCGTTGCCACCGACATCACGGCTGCCCATTGTCCAGCTGTCCCGAAGTTAAGTTTGAAAAAATGGTGGTAATCTGTGTCCTCACTAGGTGCGCTGTGGACAGTTAGGGTGGGCCTCGTCCTCATCCCAGAAATAGGCTCTAAGAAACTGAGTTACTAAAAATCAGTGTAATGTTTATTTAAAATAAAAGAGAGTGTTTCTATGTATATCTTTTGTGAATATTTATTAGGATTTCTTGTATAAAAAAAGTGCAATATTGGTAATTGTACATTGTCATTTAGAAAAGCAAAAACTCTTTGGGGGATTTACTTCCTGCAGCTGTGTTCCTAAAAAACCTCTGTGGTGATAACTGTATTCTTCCTAATTTTAAAAGAAAGCCGGTGTTTAACTCTGATCCATTATTCACTGTGTGCACAGGGTGCATTAAAAAGCTAATGGGATGGGCGGGGGGCAATAAAGTCGATTTGTTTGTGACACTAGTTACACTTGGAACAGACACAACTCTGTCAACTAATACCATTGATTAGCTCAACGGCTATTCAAAATTGGTGGTCAGTGTTTGGATTTCCGAAAAGGCAGGCATCCTCCATCTCTGCCCCGTGTCAGAAGGTGGGGTCGGAAGTGCCTTTCCCAGCAAGCTGGAGAGCTTAGGTTTGGGAGGGAAAAGCAGTATGCGCCTTGCATGAGATGAATGTACATTGAATATTTGTTCTGTGAATTGCGACTCAGCGGTGCCACAAATTATCGGGGCTGCTGGATAATGTGGAAGGAGGCCCTTCCTCCTCTAAAACACGAAACTGTATTTATATATTTTTTGTACAGATAATACAGCTTATTTATTTAAATCCTGGTGTCAGAGTCTCTGTTAAACTCATTCTCTTCGTATTTTATGTAAGGGGTGAACAGAACGTCCCTATTTACTAATTGAGTAGCTCCCAGCCAATTATAGATGTCGTGCTGAAATGGAGGAGCTGCACTTTCCAGCTTTCGCTGAGAAGCTGGGGGCCCATGCTCAGAAAGGCCAACTCGGTAAATTACCCCAGAGGAAAGGAGATGGGAGGCGTGTGCACATGCCGGCTGAGTCCCGTCGAATAAAAGGACCAGTCATGTCCCTGACAGCCCTGTGTAGGAGAAGGCAAGAATGCACGGCACCTCTTAGAAAACAAGCAAGGGGCCTCAGGACAGGGCCAGACTCCAGGGTGACTTCCTCCCAGCATGTGGGCACAGCATGAGGCAGCCGCGTTATGGAAATTTGGTTGTGCATTGTAAGTGGAGACTAAGCTTCCTAGATCCCTACGTTTAATCCTCAGACAACCCTGCAATTGTCCTCATGTGCATATGACCTCCTTAACACACATACCCTTCCCCGCTCCTTTGAGGTGGCCAGCAGATGACAGTGCAGCATCTTAGGCAGCATTTATGGGAGCTGTGGCTTCTCCTGTCCCAACATGACTTCTTTTGGTTGATAGGGCTCAGGCTCCTATGTCCCTATTTTTAACACATTTTTATAGAAATGGAGATAGAGAGGTGTGCAGAAAAGCTGCAAACTCATCTGTAGAGTTCTTCCTAGTTAGGGCTAGTGAAACGGCAATATGTCCCCAGGCCTGGGTGACAGCCACACAGGACCACTGTGGAAAAGGCTCCAGAAATGCCCATGCCCCACCCCACACACACAAGCAACAGTGTCTTCAAAGCTGAACTACAGACCACTTTCTAGAAACTTACCCCAGCATACCCCCTTCCTGTTGAGTACTATAACAATACGAAAGCTCTTCCTGAACTCCCTACTGTTTTCTCAGAAATTTTAGGTTTTGCTCAAATACACACACACACACACACACACACACACACACACACACTCACATGCCAGCAACCAATGTCCTGCAGCAATACCGTGGAGAGAAGAAAGAAACTTCAAAGGAAAAATACCAAGAAGACCCAAGAGGCAGGGAGGACTCAGATATAATGCATAGAAAAGGTTCTACCCTCGACCACAGACCCCCAGTAAGAAGAAAGACTCCTGCCAATATGCCGTGTACCACAGTAAACGCTTGGAAACTTGACCCCCAGCTGGCTGAGAGTTACAGTTCCTCCTTTTAAAGTCCTTGCTGGTCCTTGTGCATGCCCAGAACAAACTAAATGAGCCCAGACATTAGGATCAGAATGGTCAGGAGTCACCAAAACTCCCTCACACTCCTGCCTCACCACCCAGCAAGGTAGCACGCCACGCCGAATGCTGGGCGTGAGAAAAATGCCAGTTCTCTCGGGCCGAAGCTCTCACTGAGGCCAACCGCTTATCAACACCATCCAAGCTCTCCTGGAATGGCAGGGAGAAGGACTGCTGCTTCCACTGTCGCCTCTGTGTCTCCATGTTGGACAGAGAAGGAAGCCAGTCTTTCTTTCCGTGTTCAGTGTTGCCCAGTAGAATAAACAAACAAGAAAAGACATTAGTGATCAAGTGCCAAGCTGTGTGTTTTAGAGAAAAAACAGATCAGAGCATGCAGCCAACTCAGATGTGGGCAACTAACAAGCCCTGAGAAATACTTCCCAGAGCAAAGGTTATCTCAGAGCCTCGGTGTGAAGCCCTGGCTGCAGTTACCGCTCCCGGATGTATGCATCACTACCATGACGAGCTAAGAGGCACCTCAGTTCTTCCTCAAACAGCTCCAGCTCCTCTCTTCGTCCTGCACATAAGCCTGAAGGGAATAATGCAGCTTAATGATTCTCCGCTACTGCCAGACAAGTCACATCTCAGTGAGGCTCCCTAACGTAGTCAATGTCATCCACAAAGGGAAGGAAATGGTGGCGTAGAGAGAAAGACAGCACTGTTCGGAACAATTTAACACAAAGAGCCCTGTTTGGTGAACTAGCCTATAGGCCGCTAGCTGAGGGAGCAAATTAAACACATCCGTATCGCGCTAGCTGGGCTACAGACTTCATGATTCAGACTCAGTATACACTGGATATAAGTTAAAGCAGAAAGGGTGTCCTGCCCAAGTCATACATTGTCACTTAGGAAATTACCAGTGTTGATATGGCCTTGAGGTAGACAGTGAGGAATCAAATGTAAAATGGACTTGACAGAATTTGACCTCAAATCCCCGTCTGCTCCATCTCTTGTTCTTCTTGTCCAATTAGGGGTGCTCTTCAGGCCAAGTCTACAGCACCTCGTCACAAAGTCTGTCACAAATGCTTATCTTTATATCTTCAGCCTCCCTCAGCTTCTTACTCAGAGCCTCCCAAGTTCTTTAGTTGCTTTGTCAATAGCCCGACATGGGTAGGCCAATATTGGCAAGCGATCCTTTGGAACAAAGCTGGGCTGTCACCCTCCTTGTCAACCAGAAGTTTATAGGTTCACTCCTGTGGCCCCTGTGAAACACCTGGTCCCAATCAAGCACATGTGTCACGCCTCTGATAAGACAATATACAGCTGTCACTCACTCCTGTGTTTCCAAAGGGCAAAATTCTTCTCCAACCAAGCATTTCCCAGGCTTCTCCTAACGATATGGTTTATATCTACGTAAACAGAAGTTAAATGTACAGTTTTATGTGTGTTAGAAAAGAAAAAGCGGACAATGGGGAATGGTTCTCTTGCTGAACGTAAATACTATTTGTCTAAGCAGAATGCTTAGGGCCTCAGAGATTGCAGTCAGCTTTCAGACCAGAGAGAATGCTGGGAGATCACCTCTTCCTCTGGGGCTTCCTGCTACCCAGGACTGACCTTTCTACAAATCCCATGAAGGAGCGTAGACAAGCTGTGAATGACTTAGTTACCCGGGAAGCAACTCCACACCATGTTTAACGGTCAAGGTCAAGAGGTGTACCACGGCTATGGTTTGCAGTTCCTCGATCCCACCACGGTTGTTTTTCAGAGGAGAGTTAGTTGAAAGGTCAATAAATGACTTAGCTGAGGCCA
Organism: Microtus pennsylvanicus; assembly: GCF_037038515.1. Lineage (NCBI taxonomy): Eukaryota > Metazoa > Chordata > Mammalia > Rodentia > Cricetidae > Microtus > Microtus pennsylvanicus. Next base: position 24,311,997 of record NC_134591.1, read on the forward strand.
GGGGAGGAAGATAAAACTGTTCCGTCTGTCATCCATATAGTTCTGTCCTGTGGCTTTAGATCAGCGGGTCAAAATGCAAGGGCAAGTGGCAGATGCCAGTTCCCAGGACTCGCGTTCTGAATTCTCCCACCTACCCAGGACCTCCCTACTGGAGTGGAAAGACAATCACCTAAAAGCAGGGCTCCATAACCAAAGCCCCCATTCCTTTTCACTGTGAAGGTCTGCTTTTGCCCCTGGTTGCAGCAGCAGGCATGGAAAAATCCCAAGTCTCCATCCCAGTCCAGAGCTTATGGCTCTGCTTTTTTCCTGCCCTGTGAGTCTCTATCCTTCTCACCTTACTTCTTCCTTCCTGATGCTCCAGCCCCTTCCTCCCACCACACTCCTTCCCCGGCCTTTGACATCACTCTAGGCCCAAGCACATGGGATTGGTCTGTAGAGCGCTCACAGCCCACCTGGGAACCTGGCACAACCCACCACAGATGCCGGTGCATCCTATTTCCAATGTGAAGGCTGCCGGGCTCTGGGGAATCCCTAGCGCTGCTTCTCACACTCAGCATGCAAAGCTTACCCCCACTCTCCTCTTCCACAGAGTTTTCACAAAGCTCACCTGACTTCCAACCCTTTGAACTCACTCAGCTTTCCTACCATCCATTTAACTTAAGACAGAACTGTTGTTCTCTCTGTGAAAACCTCAGTATAGCTTCACGTTTGTGGAAAGAAATTCAAGTTATGTCCTGGAGTTAGTTCCCCAACATGTACAATGCTCCTGCATAATCCAGCTTCCAGAAGTGAGCATTGCAAGCGCTTCAGACAGTGTTACAAGTCTGAACAAGTCATCTGTTACACAATTTTCATTAAAGATACACAGGTAAAAACGAGTTGTGTTTTAGGCCTTGAAAAAAATACAGTAAGTCTGCTGCCCCTGCACAAATATGCTAACATTCCAGCTGCTCTGGCCACAATGAGCCCCTTCAAACTTCAGGTGCTGCCACTTCCAGGGAGCTAAGAAAGGAATGACAAGAGGTAATGACAGCTCCTCCCTTAAGGACGGAGTAGGAATAGAGTCTGATAAAGGAGCTTGAGAGACTGAGTTGAGCCTCTCTTGTCCTTCCACTTCCTGCCACGTGAGAACACAATGTTTCTCCCTTTACAAGGACGCAGAGTTTAAAATGCCATCTTGGAGACAGAGCAGCTCCCTGAGGACGCTGCCACCTTAGCCTTAGAGTTCCTAGCCTCCAGAGCCATAAGAACTCTCTCTCTCTCTCTCTCTCTCTCTCTCTCTCTCTCTCTCTCTCTCTCTCTCTCTTTTTCTCTCTCTCTCTCTCTCTCTCTCTCTCTCTCTCTCTCTCCTCCCTCCCTCCTCTCTTTCTTTGTAAATTACCCATTCTGCTGCATTCTAATAGCAGAAATGGACTAAGCCTTACCCAGGGAATCTACCAGTATCATGTTCGAAATCCAGCTAAAACTGGTTTGGGTTCTCCGAGCCTAACTCTGTTTGCTTGATCTGACCAGAAAAGGTTTCACAGTTGCTCCCATGGGAACACTGACCTTGGAACAACTACACCTTTACAATAGGACTTACTCAGACCCAAGGACCAGGCTACACAATGGCTTTGGGTTGGGTTGATAACATTTGTGCTAGCTCTAGAATTTGGCCTCGTGGTCACGCACCACTTCAGCCTCTTGCTCACTTTTACTAAAATAGCTTGCACCTGCACAAAGAAACTTCCTCAAATGACAATGCAGGTTATGGCAGCCCTGATTTCAACAATCACAATTTCAACAAGCCCTCTACAATTCCTGCTGTCAAAGAAAGAGACTCCACAAAGCTCTCTCCTTCCCTTCACCCACTGCCCTCATCTCTTAATTGGATTTATGGTTGAAGGATAAAATTAAGCCTGTCATCTGTGCTAACTCCCACTCTTTCTTTAAACACCCAAAGTTACTTACCCATCCCCAGTGCCTGAAAACCATCATGCCAGAAGGACCTTTTCTGCTAGAGGGATGTTGGGGGGGGGACAGACAACACAGCTTCCAAACATGACAGGATAATGTGGTCACCCCTTATTGATTAGAGACCACAGTCTTATGCAGAAGCACCAAATCTCATTCTGCAGAAGAAGCCTGCTGGCTGTCCAGCATCCAAATGTCCTACATCAATGCCCCATAATTTCAATGGATAGCAACTATGACCTTGAAATTATTCAGACAGAATTCTGGATTGTTCTCTAACCAGCAACAGCCACGGTCTGCCTTTGAAACACATCCAGAATGTAACACTACTCTCATGACACCTACTCCTACGCCTAAGAGTGAGCCTGCCTCACTCTCCATAGGGTAAGCCTCTATCACACTCCATATAGAATGTCTGCCACCAAGCCCTGATTCAGCCAGGCTACCTGCAGCCTCCTTAAGCAGTCTGAATGACCACTATGATCACTATGCTAATTTCCACAAGTCAGACCTCCACATTACCCAATGTCAAGCTTGACTTTGGCACGCCTTGATTTGCCTCCTTTCTTCTTCTTAGACACACCTAGACAGAAACATGGCCACATCAGAGCCTTTCTCTAGCTGTTCCTTGTTATCCACTCGGCTCCTTTAAACCTCTCCATCTCCTCCGTGGCACTCTCCCTTCCTAGCTGCTCCATTAGCTATAGCGAGTTCCTGAACTCTACTTCATCCTGACTACATTTTCCTATGTGCTGATGGCTTCCCTACAAATCATAAACTCATGTTAACAAATATTTGTGTGTTTCTTTTAATTTTATGCTGTTCAGTATGGTCTAATTGTTTATTGTGATGAATTTTTATGACTAGACTTTGACTATCTCCCCATGGAAAGTTCAATGGACAAGATCTGAGTCTGACCTCTCTAGTGAGAGAGCCTAAAACACACAGAAGAAAATCTGGTACCAAATATATATTTTCTCAAGGAAGGAATAAATGTACAGATGGTGGACAGAGAGAGGAGAGAAGAAAGGAAGGAGGTAGGAGGACAGGGAGGGAGGGAAGGAGACAGGAATGGAGGAAGGGAAGAAGGGAGGGGAAGAAGGAGGATTACTAAATAAACAGGATGTCCCATGACCAGAGTGAAGACAACTGCATGGGGCTGTGGGAACAGAGGCTAGGCTAACCAAGGGGAAATGTGAGGAGACACAGGAGGCAGAAGGGGGGTTTCTGAGTCACCGCCTGTCACGCTGGGCACTCACCTGATAAGCAGAGGAGATGGTGGCAGGAAGATGCTGCGGAACTACCTGGAGGTGCTCCTAGGCCAATAGCGGACTGGAGCATGAGCCAGCCCAGAACTCTAAGGGAGGAACTACACAGACCCAAAAAGGGCACCAGAGCCTCAAGTCCTGGGTCCACAACAAAGGAGGAGAATCATAGACTCTTCAAGAACCTGTTAAGCAAAAAAACACAGTCTCTGCAAATACGGTTGTTTGCAGTTTTATAGTGAGATACACATGCTCTATGTGACTACTATAAAATCACAAGTTAAAAACACCTTTTTTCCTTCAGCAAACCCCAAGGGATCATTTTCTACAGTGAAAAAAAAAACTTGTTTTGAACAGAGAGCTTAAAATTTTCTAACTGGGCCTGGTGGCACATCCCAACACACATGAGGCTAAAGCAAGAGAAAAATGAGTTTAGGGCCAGCCTGGGCTGTATATATCAAGACAGTGTCCTTTTATTTGTTGATGTTTTACACTCGCTTTAAATAGCCTTTCTCTCTTGCATTCCCAAGGAAATGGATGCTGTGTAAAGTAGCCCTACTGTAACCTAATCAATACTGTAGTCTATGTCTCTTTCTCTCTCCCCCTCCCTCTCCCTCCCTCTCTCCTCTCCCTTTCTCTCTCCCTCCCGCTCCCTCTCTCTCTGGTACATATGTATACACACACATGACAGGATGAATTTGAATGCTAACCTGTATTAGTTGTATTAGACCTGGCACACACACCTACTGACACAGTTACCATACTCGAAGTAGCATATCCATAAACTATATTCATTTAAATCATATCAAAGACCCTGAACAGCCTCTCTATCTCTCTAGCACATCCTCTCTTCCACGACACCGCTCGAAAGCTGCTCTTCTGTCCCCAGGTCCATATCATATACAATTATTTCACCTAAGCCACTAAGCAACCTGGGAGGAATTTGCCAAGTGGCTCAACCTCTTTGAGCCCCAGCTGCTGGCTTGACCAGGGTGCAGTAGTGCAGATTAAGGGAGATGGTACCAACTGTGCGTCTACAGTAGCCCGCGGGGCTTTACCTAAGACACACACAAGCCCGTGGCCCATCATAAACTTCCCCAGGCTCCCCGCGATCTGCACTCTGGCTGTACCTAACCTCCCATTTATCAAGAAGCCACAATCGAAAGAGTCAACAGCCAGGATGTTTCAACGTCCAGAGAGGACCCTGAGGCCCTGCGGAATCCAGTGAGGTTCCAGGATCATCAAAGGAGACAGCACCACATGTTTGCGTGGCATGTGTATTTTATTGTCTTCCAAACTTGCTTGAAAAAAAAAATTTATGATGAGTACTTGGCAGTATTTCTTGATGTGTGTTCCAATAGGTTTTACACAATAAAAAGGACTTATTGTCAGAGTTTAAAAATGATGTTTCTGTCTGCTCAGAATTCATCCCTCCCTTCCCTGGAAACTACATTGCAGTTCTCCCTCGAGAGCGCACGCCACCTCCAGCCTTCTGTTATTCATGTGGTTCACATGGTTTGACCCCACGCGTACTCCTCCGTGCAGGGGTGGACCCCAGTTTAGGCCTGGACAAGAGGCATTTTTCTATTGCCGTGACAACCAGTTTGGGAATCAGACTTACAGTCTGCGAAGACTCAACCGTGGGATCTTTACTGGAACCTCTCTCTGGGCTTGCGGAGCAAGAAGATACAGGAAGCTTAGTGTCACTACAGACAGATGCTCACACTGAGCAAGCATGCCTTAGCAAGCAATGCGGAAGAAAATGCATGGAACAGAGAGACCTCTTCGCATCACCAGAGCCCCTCCGTGCAGCCAACTCCACCTACGGTCAACACTGAAGCCCTAGGCTGTTCAGTGGACTGAACCAATCAATCTTCTGTCCTTGAACACTTAGGGATGTAGGCCTGCGAATTGCTACTCTGGGTTCCACAAAGATAAACAAGGTGTCTTTACTCTGTAGCATCCCAGAGACTTCAAAATATAAACATGCGTTATGGTTCTGTGTTGGGAGGCTACCCAGGAAGCGTTTCCCACACGAGTCTACTGAACTGCTTTGGAAAGAACATATCGTGGGGCTTACAGTCCACAAGAAAACACCTTCGGAAAAGCTAGTACACATTACCTGTCTGTTAACCTAATATGAAAATACTGAAAATCCCCATTCCCTTGTTATTCTGGATAAATGAGACAAATGGGAATTCATTTATTCAACACTGTGGATGCATTTTTCCAGCCTTTAAAAATGTACGTGTGTAATTTTTTAGTCATTTTTCTAAATTGGGGTCATAAGCACAGCCCATAGTCTATTTTTCCCCAGACTTAATAAAATATGTGTGCGCATATACAGACTTCTCTTTATTACATCAGGGTCATAATTCCTGCACCGCTATGCTTTTGATTTCCACCTTCTAAAATGATTTCGCTCTTAGCCTCACTGCCAAGCTATCGGTTATCGCTGCTCGTTGTTATAAATGTGTCTCCCTCTAGCTGTAGCCCCTGCATGCTCTGTGGTGGAAGGGCTAATCACCCCCAAATCCTCAGGTGGGCTGATAAACTCCTGACAGGAAAGTGGGCCCACTGATAACAGCTTCTGAAGGAGGTTAGGATCCAGAAGCCCCTGATAAGATCAACATACCAACCTTCCCACAATGGGATTTACAATTTTGATGCTGCAGGGGAACAGGCCTGCATATGAAATACCACCCCCTCTTTCCCCCCACCACCACCACCCAAAGCTTCTCTTGAAATACCGCTCTCCCCCACCCCCACCCCCGCCACCACCCAAAGGTTCTCTTTTCCGTCCCGTAAAGGCCCAAGATTTCTGTGCCTGGGCACACCGTCTTTGGGGAAATAGTGGGGTGGCAGACTCCAAGGCAGCACATACACTGTGTAAAGTACCCGTGGCTGCACCTAGAACCCATGCCAAGGGTGAGCTGGGCACCAGAATGGCTGCTGGCTTCCAGGTTCCTGCTTGGTTTTGAACAGCTAAAGTTCTCAGATAAGTGACCTTGACAATGGAAAGTGTTGCCATCTTCACTAAAGAACACCGATTTAACAGTAAGCACTGAATTGTTCTTAGAAACCATAAAGTCTGCTTTTTTTTTTTCTTTAAACCCAGGGGAACCCATAGTCCAAAGGAAAGCTCCATTTCTTAGTTTGTAAGTCATCCATTGGCATACAAGTCAGAGTTCAGTCATCTCTCAGGCATGCTGTGTGTGCGCCTCTAAGTCTCAAGTTGCTATCTGCCTGCTGAAAGACGACTTGTGGGCTCCTCTGGGTATGGTCCCGTGATGGAATGAGTGGGAACTGGGGAAACATGGGGTAACCGCACCTTGCTTTGTCATTGACATTGCAAAGCTGGCCCTGAGGGGAGAAGCAAAAGCAGAGCCGCCAATAGAGTCAAGCAGAGAAGCGGGAATTTCGTGAATCCTTTGGAAAGATCCATAGCTGCGTTCACAGTCACCCCGAGGCTCGGCAAGGAAAAGCCATTAGGATCCCTCATGTCAGCCTCTAAAGATCCAGAGGCAAGGGCTGGGGGCACCTGGTGCTCAGGACAGGCCTGAAAGAAAAACCCAGTTTACCATTGCTTTGATGCCTTTTCCAGAATGCAACACATGTTCTTCTGGAAGGTTCCTGGGCTCCAGGGCTCCTCTTGCATCACCAAGGTAGGGAGGGGCCAAGCACCTGCTTGGAAAGCCATGTGCAAATTCAAGGTCTGCTCTGCCAAAGAAAACACCCCTCCTACCCCCCAACTCCAGCATTTATGCTCCAAAGGGCCCCATCTGCCCCCACCCAGACCTGCTAAACAGATGTGGGCTTAGGCGATAGCCAGAGGGGCTAGGGAGCCATTAGTCTGCCGTTAGGATGGTGCTCACCCCCACCTGCCTGGCCAGCTTGCTCTTGACGACTACGCAGCTGAAAAGCATCTTACCTACTTAGGAGTCAGGACCATTAGAGAATCTTGAGGTTCCCAGGCACTGTCATCTAACTGCACTGAGAGAAAGAGAGAAAGGGGAGACACTACACAAACTTAAAATCCACAGTCACCCAAACAGACCACATCTAAAGTAACGGAATGGGAGACAAGCAAGTTATTAAGGAAAAACAGATAAAGCTTGGCTCCCGTAGTGCCTGAACATACTGTGCAAGCTGCCTTGGGGGGGGGGCAATTAATAGTCCCACGCAGCGATGACACCTATGACCAGCAATATATATCTGTAAATATCTGTAAACATAGGGCTGCAATGTAGATTGCTGAACTTATGCAAGCATTTTCAGATAAAATAATGGTTTTTCAAAACATGCAACAAAAACAAGATCAGTGTTATTATAGGCTCCTGTTGTCACTGTGATAAAAAATCTGTGGAGAGCAACTTTTTAATTTGTGACAGTTGTTTTGTTTGGGGGACTTGGGGAGTGGGATTTGGTACCCCTCGAGTCTTTGTTGCTGTTGTTTGGAGATGGGGGTCAATGTAACCTTAGCTGGCCTGAAACTCAAGTGCGTAGACCAGGCTGGCCTCAAATCCATAGAGATCCGCCCGACCCTGCCTCCCAAGTGCTGGGATTACAGGTGTGAGGCATCAAGCCAGGACCAAGGTCAACTCTTTTTCTTCTTTATAAGAGCCCAAATCTACTTTTATTTATTTGTACTTTGTTAGTCTCAGTTCAAGAGAGACACATCACACGGACTCTGTCCAGTGTCCTTGCCCGGAAGGAGTCTTCAGAAATTAACACAAATCATGCCATTATTTCCATGGGCCGTAGTTACCTTTCCCCAGATTATTCTGATTCTGTCAGGTCTGCCTAAGGGACTCACAGTGTTGTTCTTGCTTTACACATAGACACATTTTGTAGAGTGCGACGTCATCTCAGGAATAAGCACCTTAAATCTTAGGAGGAGCCGCATACTCTATCTAGTTCTAGGGACCTTGCTTAGCCAAGCAAAAATGGCCTTGTACTGGATGTCAATCTGTAGAAGAATGAAAATAGATCCATATCTATCACCATGCACAAAACTCAAGTCCAAATGGATTAAAGACCTCAATATCAGTCCAACCACACTGAACCTGACAGAAGAGAAAGTGGGAAGTACACTCCAACACATGGGCACAGGAGACCACTTCTACGTATAACCCCAGCAGCACAGACATTAAGGGCCTCATTGAATAAATGGGACCTCCTGAGACTGAGAAGCTTCTGTAAAGCAAAGGACACTGTCACTAAGACACAAAGGCAACCCACTGACTGGGAGAAGATCTTCACCAACCCCGCAACTGACAAAGGTCTGATCTAAAAATATATAAAGAACTCAAGAAACTAGACCGTAAAAAGGCTAATCAACCCAATTATAAAAAGGGGCACTGAGCTGAACAGAGAATTCTCAACAGAAAAAGTTCAAATGGCCAAAGACACTTAAGGTCATGCTCAACTTCCTTAGCGATCAGGGAAATGCAAATCAAGACAACTTTAAGATACCATCTTAAACCTGTCAGAATGGCTAAAATAAAAAACACCAATGATAGCCTTTGCTGGAGAGGTTGTGGAGAAAGGGGTACATTCATCCATTGCTGGTGGAAATGCAAACTTGTCCAACCACTTTGGAAAGCAGTGTGGTGGTTTCTCAGGAAATTCGGGATCAACCTACCCCTGGACCCAGCAATACCACTCTTGGGAATATACCCAAGAGATGCCCTATCATACAACAAAAGTATTTGCTCAACTATGTTCATAGCAGCATTGTTTGTAATAGCCAGAACCTGGAAACAACCTAGATGCCCTTCAATGGAAGAATGGATGAAGAAAGTATGGAATATATACATATTAGAGTACTACTCAGCAGTAAAAAAAATGACTTCTTGAATTTTGCATGCAAATGGACGGAAATAGAAAACACTATCCTGAGTGAGGTAAGCCAGATCCAAAAAGAGGAACATGGAATGTACTCACTCATATTTGGTTTCTAGCCATAAATAAAGGACATTGAGCCTATAATTCGTGATCCTAGAGAAGCTAAATAAGAAGGTGAACCCAAAGAAAAACATATAGACATCCTCCTGGATATTAACCTTCATCAGGCGATGAAAGGAGACAGAGACAGAAACCCATATTGGAGCACCGGACTGAAATCTCAAGGTCCAAATCAGGAGCAGAAGGAGAGAGAGCACAAGCAAGGAACTCAGGACCGCGAGGGGTGCACCCACACACTGAGACAATGGGGATGTTCTTTCGGGAACTCACCAAGGCCAGCTGGCCTGGGTCTGAAAAAGCATGGGATAAAACTGGACTCGCTGAACATAGTGGACAATGAGGACTACTGAGAACTCAAGAACAATGGCAATGAGTTTTTGATCCTACTGCATGTACTGGCTTTGTGGGAGCCTAGGCTGTTTGGATGTTTACCTTACTACACCTGGAAGGAGGTTGGTGGCCCTTGGCCTTCCCACAGGGCAGGGAACCCTGATTGCTCTTTGGGCTAACGAGGGAGGGGGACTTGATTGGGGAAGGGGGAGGGAAATGGGAGGCGGTGGCGGGGAAGAGACAGAAATCTTTTAATAAATGAATAAATTTTTTAAAAAATGAAAAAAAAAAGAAAACTTAGATTTCATGTTGACTCTGCTTCTCTCCTTCTCCTTAGACCATGTTTAACTGCTCTGGGCCTCCCTACCCCATAAATAGGCATCCAACAGTAGTGAAAACAGCCTGGTATTGGCATAAGAACAGACAGGAGGAACAATGGAACCGAATAGAAACCCGGATATTCATCTACACACCTTCAAACACCTGATTTTTGACAAAGAAGCAAAAAAATATCAAATGGAAAAAAAGAACGCACATTTAACAAATGGTTCTGGCATAACTGGAAATCAATATGTAGAAGAATGAAAATAGACCCATATCTATTTCTATTGACATGCACAAAACTCAAGTCCAAATGGATCAAAGACCTCAATATAAAGTCAGCCACACTGAACCTCATAGAAGAGAAAGTAGGGAGTACACTTGAACGTATTGTCACAGGAGACCACTTCCTAAATATAACCTCAGTAGCACAGACACTGAGAGAAACAATTAATAGAAGGGACCTCCTAAAACTGAAAAGCTTTTATAAAGCAAAGGACACAGTCAACAAGACAAAATGCCAGCCTACAGAATGGGAAAAGATCTTCACTAACCTGGTCTGATCTCCAAAACATACACAGAACTTAAGAAATTGGTCACCAAAAGAACACATAAACCAATAAAAAAAAAATGGAGTACAGACCTAAACAGAGAACTCTCAACAGAGGAATCTAAAATGGCTGAAAGATACTTAAGGAAATGTTCAACATCCTTAGTCATCAGAGAAATGCAAATCAAAGCAACTCTGAGATTCCATCTTACACCTATAGGAATGGCCAAGATCAAAAACACTGATGACAACTTATGCCAGAGAGGTTGTGGAGTAAAAGGAACACTCCTGCATTGCTGGTGAGAATGTAAGCTTGTACAACCCCTTTGGATGTCAGTGTGGCAATTTCTCAGAAAATTAGCAAACAACCTTCCTCAAGACCCAGTAATACCACTTTTGGGTATATATCCAAAGGATGCTCAATCATGCCACAAGGACATGTGCTCAACTATGTTCATAGCAGCTTTGTTTGTCATAGCCAGAACCTGGAAACAACCTAAATGCCCCTAGACTGAAGAATGGATAAGGCAAATGTGATTCATTTACACCGTGGAGTACTACACAGCAGAAAAAATGACAGCTTGAATTTTGCAGACAAATGGAGCTAGAAAACATCATTTTGAGTGAGATAACCCAGACCCAGAGAAACAATTGTCACATGTACTCACTCATAAGTGGTTTTTAAACATAAAGCAAAGAAAACCAGCCACAAATCACAATTCCAGACAACAATGTGAACCCTAAGAGAGACATAGACATACATGGATCTAATCTACATGAGAAGTAGAAAAAGACAAGATCTCCTGAGTAAATTGGGAGCATGGGGATACCTTGGGAGAGGGTTGAAGGGAAGGGGAGAGGCAGGGAGGGGAGCAGAGAAAAAATGTAGCGCGTAATAAAAATTTGTAAAACGGTAAGCATCCATTCCTCAGACAAGACACAGTAACAAATTATACAGATGTCTGAACCCACTGATAAAAACTAACTTCATGGTGAAGATGAAAGGGAAGGGAACTTAACTAGCCCAGGCCAGGCATGGCACCATGAACAGTCTGGGTAGAAGATAGAGGCTCCTCGCTGAAAAACCAAGCTCTGGGCCTAAACCAACGTCTTAAGCTGAAATCCCACCTCCTCCACCATATCCCCAAGTTCCCAGGACCATTTAGGGATTCTGTGCTCTCCATAGAAAGTGCATGAAGGTGAACAAACCTGCAAATTCAACGTGGAAAGACAGGTGGGTCAGTCAGGTATCGGTCTGCATCTTCTGCCCTCTAGGCCTGGAAAGAGAGCCCTCTTGAACAATCTCTCCTCCCTTCTGCCTACTTCAACTGGACCTTAACATCAAATATTGGTTTTAAAAACTGTAGGCCCCAGAAATCTCCAGGTCAGAGCCTGGCCCCTTGCTGTGTCAAGCTCCATCACAGATCTGATCACAGCTGTTATTTTAGGATAAGCAGGCCCAGTGTTCCCAGAAACCTGCACTGCCTTGGGCAATCCATTCTGGGCTCTAAGTATTTAGAAGATCCCACAGTTTCTACTCACAGCTCCAGGGCCAGCTCTCAACTGCCTGTTTGCTAAACGGCCTTTCCTCCCCTTCTTCCTGGAACTAGAGCCCACATTAACATGAGAGAAAGCAAAAAGTCTGGCAGGTCCACATTCCCATAGAATTCCTCCAGGACCGCCTCCCTTTCCTTTGTCAATGACTGACAAGAACCACACCCAATCAGACATCATTATCCTTGATGGTGTGTCATGCAGGAAATAAGTAGACAAATGTCCTGTGAAGGAGACCTGGATACAGAAAACCCAAAGAAGACTCCAGCCTGGGCCCAAGGAACCTCTTCCATTGTTGAGATGTAATAAGGTGTTTGTATGAAGTCTCTCCAAAGGTCCCATGTAGACAGCTCTCTGCATAGAAAGTACATGAGGGTCAACAAAACCAACCTACAAATTCAGTGTCCCAAAATAGCGTTTATTCTTTGGCACTTCAAACTTGGCAAAGGTTAATATCAAGTCACACAATAATTAAATTAGATCAAGATCACAGAAATGTCACTGTTGATCATCTTTGATTCTGTGAACAAAAGGGACCTGAAGGGGTTAGAGAGAAAAGCAGAGAAAGGGCTACAGGGGTCAATCAGCCAATGAGTGCATGTCACTTTCCTTTATTCAAGTGATTCTCGTGTTATTCAGATATCCTGCAGGTGGTAAGAACATTTTTTCATTATGAGGTAGGTGTTGTAATTTTTGTTGGTTGTTGCTTTGGAAAATGCTTCAATGAATAATTTTGAGGTACTGTGGAATTTTTAAATAATTTTTCAAAGTCAGGCTGACACTTCCACTTCCTTCTGGCCAGCCTTTTCTGCGTCGTTTATAGAAAGACAGCTGCTCTGCCTAGAGCCTGTCTGAGAGATGGACCTATATATCCTGTGCCCCATAGCATCCACTTCCTCAAAGATGTAGCCCGGGGGCTCAGTGTACGATGCCGGGCACCTGCCCATCTCCTTGGGAGTAAAGCTGATGGAATAGGTAGTTTGACCCTCCACAGGGATGTTTCTCTGTAGGCCAAGCCAGGGTGGCTTGTAGTTTTTAGTAGTGATAGGTGGGTGGGGCACATAGCAGATCTTTGTGGTAGTCTGGCAGTCCAAAGGCTCGACAGGCAAGGTCAGATGGGCCACGGGTTTGATGGGCTTTGTGAGCGCAGCTGCCCGATGCTTGTAGTCATCCTTGGTGGTGGTGGAGCTTTCAAAGCAGCTGCTCTTCTTAATGGAAGGCACAGGCCGGCAAGTGTGAGCAGGGCTACCCTTACGGTACCTGTAATGGGTCTGCACAGTCGTCAGAAGATCCATCTTCTCCTCAGGAGGGACATAGGGAACGGGAGCTTTGGTGGGTATCTGGAGTGTGGGCCAAGCTTGGAACTTATCTTTGAACTCGGTCGAGTTTGAGAAAGGAATATCTTGCATAGGGCACTTGGCTGGAGGTTTTGAGCTCTTGGCAGGCTCCCCCAGGAGGCCTCGGTAGGACTCTTTGTGGGTGGTCAGGTTCTCAAAGGGGATGTCGCAGGGTATAAATTTCTCAGGCTCTTTGACATAGCGCCTCTCCACAGGGTGGGGCACATAGCTCATCTTGTAGTTGGTCAGATCCTCCAAAGGGACGTTACAGAGCTTTGGTTTCGCCGGAGGCTTGCAGCTTTCGGTAGTCACAAGGCCTTTCATGGTATAGTCATCCTGATGTGTGGTTCTGTTTTCAAACTTGGCCGACTCTGGCCGGTACTTGTTTGGTGGACGAATCAGCTCTCGTTTGGATTGGTTCCAAGGTATATAATCAACTGAAATTAAAGAAGAGGTCATCACTGATGGATCAGATCTCCTAACTTCCATGTGTTTTAAAACGCCCCAAAGCCAAAGCCAGTTTCTAATTATAATCTCTGATTTAACAGAACAAAGTAGATTCCTGCTCCCATCCCATGCACATGCTTGGTAGTTCATCTTCATGGTGTTTGCAGCCTGCTGTGCAGAGAAAAGCATTTACTCAAGTTCTCCTTGTAGGCCACAGTGCTGTGCACAGAGATTTTAGAGACCTGGGGTCTTAATCTATTGAACCTAATCCAGCAGAGAAGTCTGACCCAGAGGCAGCCTTCTCCCTGTGTAGGGAAAGGACTGCCTCTCGCTGGCAGAGTGCACGGAAAGACGCATGTGGTAGATAGTAACCAGCCAAGCCAACCGGGTCTTCCTAGCCAGTGACTACTATCATGTCCTTGTAATGCTCATGTCTAATCCACACACACCAAACACACTGCTCCAGGGGAATGAGAATATGGCATTGTCTAAAGAGAGAATTGCGACCGCTGCCTCGGCCTTAGTTCTCAGTATGTTATTAGTTCATTTTCTCTTTAGAACTCCCTAATGAAAATACTCATTTTATAGAAATGGAAGCACAAAGAAATTAGGGAATTCACACCCAGATTACTTACCTTGAAGTTAAAAAAAAGGGGGGTACAGACCCAGATTCTGAAGCTGCACTCCTGAGAATATTATATGCCAGCCAGTTGTGCTAAGGCCTTTCCATACATAAACTTATGACATCTTAGCAGTCATCAAATGTAATGATTATGATTGTCTCTATTTTTCAGATTTCCCAAAGAGAGTCTCAGAGAAAACTAAAAAGCCTGCCTGAAAATTTAAGACAGAGACCTGACTCCATGGTCATGCTTCAAACATCCCCAGTCACAACAGGAGACATTTCGAAACACAGACTGAAAAAGAATAACCAAGGAAGATTTGGAGAAAGGCTAACTTCAGGGTGTTTGAAAAATGAAGCTCGGGCAACTGGATCAAGTACACAGCCACCTCAAGAGGAACCTCTGCGGCGGGTTGGAATGGCTAAGACCAAAGGACTTGCCCCAAAAGAAATCTGCACTTGAGGGATGGAGACACCCACCAGGCGGTTTCCAAAGCAACTTTATCCTAAGCCTTCAGGACCGCTCGGAGACTCAAAGTCCAGTTGAGAACAACGGAACAGTGAGCGCAGTGCACACTGCTCTCCTTAGTGCCTGACTCACATGGAGGCCTGTGTTGTCACCTTATGCTCATCAATTACCAAGCCTACGTCACAGGGATGATCCCCAAGGAGTTTAGGGACAGGCGGACCAAATGCAGCTTCTTGGGAGTCTTAGACTATGTAAACAACAGGATTTTTAATGGCTTTAGAGAGGTATAACAGCATTTGTTATTTACATAACAAAATGTACTACCTGAGAAATCCTTGTCTAATCCAAAACGCACACATTTCCAGGGTTTTGCTGCTGTTTTGGGTTTTTTGTTTGCTTGTTGTTGTTGTTTTTTTTTTTTTTTTTTTTTTTGATTTTTCAAGACAGGGTTTCTCCGTAGCTTTTGGTTCCTGTCCTGGAACTAGCTCTTGTAGACCAGGCTGGCCTTGAACTCACAGAGATCTGCCTGCCTCTGCCTCCCGAGTGCTGGGATTAAAGGCGTGTGCCACCACCGCCAGGCTGTTTTGTTTTTATTACACATTTTTAGTACGCGTTGCTTGTACTGCAGCATGCTGGGTTCTACTGTAGCATTCCATACATCATACAATGGGCCACTGACCATATTGTACATACCCTGTTATGTTGTTATACGCTAGGAGTTTATGTATCTCCATCCTGGGGTGCTGGGTTCTATTTGAGCAGGTTGTGGAACCTTTGGGGTGAAGGACCAGGTTGGCAGGAACAGGCCACTGGGAAGAAGCCATGAGCATTATAGCCTAGGAAGGCTTCTAGTCCTTTCTCTTTTTTAAATTTATTTATTTATTTATTAAAGATTTCTGTCTCTTCCCCGCCACCGCCTCCCATATCCCTCCCCCTCCCCCAATTAACTCCCCCTCTTTCATCAGCCCAAAGAGCAGACCAGGTTCCCTGCCCTGTGGGGAGTCTAAGGACCTCCCACCTCCTTCCAGGTGTAGTCAGGTGAACATCCAAACAGCCTAGGCTCCCACAAAGCCAGTACTGATGGAGGAAGGTCATTGGTTAAATAAAAAGAAACTGCTTGGCCCTCATTGGAAGATAGGTGGGAGGAGTAAACAGAACAGAACGCTGGGAGGAAGAGGAAGTGAGCTCAGACTCCACAGCTCTCCTCTCGGGAGCAGATGCCTCAGAGAGACGCCATGCTCCCAGCTCCCAGGCAGACGCACACGATGAAGCTCCAACCCAGGATGGACATAGGCTAGAATCTTCCCGGTAAGCGCACCTAGGGGAGCTACACAGATGATTAGAAATGGGCTAAATTAATATGTGAGAATTAGCCTAGAAGAGGCTAAATAGAAATGGGTCAAGCAGTGATTAAAGGAATACAGTTTGTGTGTTGTTATTTCAGGCATAAGCTAGCCAGGCAGCCGGGGTGCTGGGGACGCAGCCCCGCCACTCTTATTACTACACAGTACATGCAGTAGGATCAAAACCCAGTGCCATTGTTCTTGACTTCTCAGCAGTCCTCATTGTCCGCTATGTTCAGTGAGTCCGGTTTTATCCCATGCTTTTTCAGACCCAGTCCAGCTGGCCTTGGTGAGTTCCCGAAAGAACATCCCCATTGTCTCAGTGTGTGGGTGCACCCCTCATGGCCCTGATTTCCTTGCTCGTGCTCTCTCTCCTTCTGCTCCTGATTTGGACCTTGGGATTGTAGTCTGATGCTCCAATGTGGGACTCTGTCTCTGTCTCCTTTCATCACCTGATGAAGGTAAATGGACGGAAATAGGAAACACTATCCTGAGTGAGGTAAGCCAGACCCAAAACAAGGAACATGGAATGTACTCACTCATATTTGGTTTCTAGCCATAAATAAAGGACATTGAGCCTATAATTCGTGATCCTAGAGAAGCTAAATAAGAAGGTGAACCCAAAGAAAAACATATAGACATCCTCCTGGATATTAAGCTTCTAGTCCTTTCTGTGCTCTGATCTGCAGGCATGTGAGGAGCAGAGATTACAGGGCCAGATGGCAGACTAGAGGCCACTTTTGTGGGTACCAGCAGAAAAGAGATTCAGAATAAGAAACAAAAAAAAAAGACTATCTCAAGGGTTGCCTCAGAAATTTATGAAGAAGTCAAAGGATGCTGAGGACAGAAAGGAAGCTATACCACGAAGCAAAGAAAGAAGCCAAAATTAGCCTCAGTGTAGCAGTTCTGTGAAAGGTGGCATATGGACCTCAAAAGTCACTTCCAAAAGGTAAACCAGATGAAGACAGAGCAGCCTTGCCCTCAAGACAAGATAGCAGCCATCATGAGCCTCAGTCCATTGCAGGTTCTGATGATAGACGGACTCTCCTCTAGCCAGCAACAGAAAGAACTTCTATTTTGGCAAGCCATGTGGCTCAGAGGGCAGCCGTGGGCACTGTCTTGAGAGCAAAACTATCCTGGAACCCAGGAACACCTACTAGTTAAGAAGACTCAATTTGGCCTGCCATGGTCCCTGGGTGATGAGAGACAGTGGTGAGGAACAGACAGACGGAAGTGGGCAAGCCACAGGAGGGGTGGCTCAGGCTAGGACACACAAGAGAGACAGCCCCTGCCTCGGTGGCCGCAAGCAGGCCTCATCTACAGAGTTACTCTGAAGTGAGATTACTCTGAAGTGAGATAACTCTGAGCCTCAGGCCAGCAAGTGGATCAAATTCAAGAGTCATCTGTCTGCCTGCCTTTGACTGTGGCAAAGCCCATGAACTTAATTTTCAGGTGCATGCGTGATAGCTACAGCAATATCCCTCCTTCCGGAGGCCATGGAAGTCTGAGAAGAGCTCTGCCTGCACTGTAGCTGCTTCCCCCACGCCCACCACCACTGGAAGGTGCCAGATACTCTTCAACTAAAGCAGTCGCCAGAGAGGTGATGGCTCTCAGCGGGGAAGAGGATCTGCCCAGCCCACACACCAAAGGAAAGATCAGAGCTCAAGTTCAGGCACCCCGACCCTTCAGGTCTATCATCGCAAACCAGTCTCCAGTTCCCAAGGCCCAGAAAGGAGAGGCCCCGACACCCCAACTTACTTTTTCCCATATGAACCAGTGTAAAACCACCAAGATGGACCTGTATTCTCAAGCCTTCAAGTTACTTTTTTGTCAGACACTTGGTCAAAGCTTAAAGTAATGAGTATATTTTATCCTAGTGATTTCAAAGGTTTAGATAGTCTTATAAGGTCTTCCATCAAGTTTGGACTTTTTGGTGAGAGAGAGAGGTCTAGATCAATCTTCTGTATGTGGATATTAAATTCTCCAATATAATTTGTTAAAAGGCCATCTTTTTTCCAGGAGACATTTTGTTGAGAATCTAATGTCTAGACATGCTCAGACTCATTCCTGGGTATTCATCTCTAGCTCATTGGTCTATGTGCCTGTTTTTATGCCTAGACAATGCCAGTTTGCTCCTGTGGTTGTAATGTGACAGAGAGTAGGTGCTGAGATGCCTCCAGCTTTACGCTTTTGATTGTGTCAGCTATCCAAGGTAGTCTGTTTCCCTGTGCATTTTAGGAGCTCTCTGTCAAGTTCTGAGAAGAATGCCATGGGTATTTTGATATGGTGGCCATTTTAGCAATATGGATTCTGCTGATCCATGAGTGTGGCAGGTCCTCCCATCTCACAGAATTCTCTTCAGTTTCTTTCTTCAGTGTGTGAGAGATTTCTCTAGAAAGATCTCTTTGCTCATTGGTTAGGTTTATTCCTAGTTATTTTATTCTCTTTGAAATTGTTGTGAATGGGACTATTTTCCTGCTTTCTTTCTCACTGAGGGGTGTGTGTGTGCGTGCGTGCGTGCGTGCGTGCGTGTGTGTGTGTGTGTGTGTTTAAAAGCCACAGATTTTTAGTGTGTATTTTGTATCCTGCTACTTCATTGAATATTCTGGGCCTGAAAGTATTTCATGTGAATCTGTAAGCTACTCTCGTTACAGAACCCTAACATCTGCAAAATGGCTTAGCTTTACTTCTCCCTTCTGATTTTATCCTGGGTTTTTGTTTTTTTGGTTCATTTGTTTTGTTGTTGTTCTTTTGGCTTTAGTTTTTGGGTCTTGGGGTTTGTTTTTTGCCATGTTGCTATGGCTAAAATTTCACTAACTATATAGAGTAAGAGTGAGGAGGATGGGTTCTCTGTGCCATTCACTTTAGAGGAAATGCATTTAATTTCAACACTCAAGGTACTGTCTATAGGTTTATTACACATTCATCTTTACTGTTCTGAAATAGTACCTGGCGTCAGAAAGGAATGTTAATTTTTATTTAAAAACTCATCTATTGAAGATAGGGATTTTTTGTACTTTATTTGGGTGCTAAATTATACTATCAAACACAGGGTTTTAGGCATGCTTCAACACTCCTTACCACAGAACTGTATTGCCAAGGCCCAGAGATGTCTTTTTTCTATTTCATGTTGATTGTCAAGGCCATCAAATATACAGAAACGCAATTTGCTGTTTACTCTTCAAGACTGAGAGTGGAAGAAAACCCATTACTTCTTTTTGAATTTTAGTCCTATTATTCCTATTATGGGGATGTGTACGATGTGTCTGAGAGCATGTGTGCCACGGCAGATGTGGAGGTCCGAGGACAATTCTGTGGAGTTGGATCTCTCATTCCACCTTTACATGGTATCCAACAATCAAGCTCGGATCCTCAGACTTGTGCGGCAAATGCCTTTACCCACGGGGCCAGCTCAACAGTCCTCGTTTATTGGTTCTATTTTTATTTTAGAGGTTCTTCAGATATCTTCACAAATATTTTATTTCTGTAGATTCTCCAGGCATCGCCTCTGAACATAGATAACTTCATCCTTCTTTGGAAAGTTCTATTTGTAAGCACGCTCTCCACCTCTGTGCAGTGATTTCCTTGAAGGGCGTTTCTAAGACAACCAGCTAAAGATAGGTCCTCTCTGTCTTTATCTGGGGATATCATTGTTTTGCCTTCATCATTTCTGAAGCTTAAAAAATTACTCAGCATAAAATTCTTGATGTTTTTCAGTATTTCAGTATCTCAACCCAGTCACTGCCTTATTCTTCGTTGTTTCTGAAGGGAATCTGCTGTGACCCTGGATGGGAGCAGCAATTTTCTCTGTATGAAGAGATATTTCTCTTCGGTTCTTTCCTCTTTCCAAATCTTTGTCTTTTTTTCCAGTCTGACAATAATACACAGATCTCTTCATGTTTATACTATTTGAATAGTGTCTCTTGGATCTCTAGGTAAATTTTTCACAAATTTGGGGTATCTCAGCAATTAATTCTTTAACTGCCCTCTTATCCCTTCTTGTGAGGTGGGGCTCCTATTATGAGTGCATTGGTAATCTTGATGGCTTTCTTGGATCTCTGAATATCTGTTTAATTTTTTAATCTTTTATGTGAACATAAAATGTTGGATAATCTCTATTGATTTGCCTTTGTATCGCTGATTTTTCTGTCAACTCAAAACTGCTGAACTTCTCAATTTAAAAAGCAAATGGTTATTATTCAACTCTGGATCTTTCATTTCATTATGATCTCCCTTTATTGGTTCTCTCATTGATAAGCAATTGTTATATTTGCTTTCACTTCCTTAAGGATGGCTTCCAACTACTCTAGATATATTTACAGTACCTACTTTCAAATATTTTTCTGCTAGCTTTTGTGCATGGACCCTTTTTCTGATGATCTCTCTCTCTTCTTTTTCGTCTTTCTTCTTCTTCTTCTTCCTCTTCCTCTTCCTCTTCCTCCTCCTCCTCCTCCTTTCTCCTCTTCCTCCTCCCCCCTCTCTATTTCCTTCTCTCCTTCTCCCCTCTCCCTCCCAAGACAAAGTGACTTAGATAATACATGCCCCCTCCATTAAGAGTTCTTGTCTTTCCTCCTATTTGAGAAAGCCCTGCACTCATTCTATAATCTTGTCCTCCATAGTGTGAGGTCACTGATGTGTAGCCGTTTAAGTCCACTTCCTGAGATTCACCCTCCATAGCTTAGCAGTTAGACTCAAGCACCTCAACCAGTGTGGTGCATCTGGGGGGCTGAAGACTACACAGATCAAGTCGTTTACAAATCAGAACTTGCTTGGTTTTTTTAATGTCTCTGCTGCACAGATATGCGGCCTCCCATTCAGCCAGAGCACTTGATTAGACAGAAAGGCCCTTGCTCTCATGGCTCTTGAGACAGCCTGGCCTTCAAGCACAGCCTTTCCGATCACCAGGCAGTGTTGGAGCCTATCAAGGTGTCCTGTGTGTTACCTCCCTATGAATTTTCTCACTCATCTACTTACCCGTTGCTCACAATTATTCCTGTAAGCCTAGGATTGGTTGCACAAGTTGTGATCTCTGAATGGTTTTTCATTACATAACCTTGTTTGGTCAAAATTCTCTTTGAAATCAACTCAGAACCTTCTAGCAGCATGATTGCTTTTTCTCCAAGTTCTTCAGTCCCCCAGCAGGGCTACCACACAAACAGAACTGGGGGCAGAGGGTGAGCTGACAGACACAGCTCCAGGATAAAAATCCCAGCGATGCCCACTGTTCCTAAGTCAATCACGTCTCTTAAATAAATGCTCTCAATCTGTCCTCTGCCTTTGGTTGATTTCCAGAGCCTTGCAACAATTGATTTTACCACTCTGTCAAGTTTTATTGGGGGGAGGGGGACTTACTAAGCCTCTACTTGCTCCAGAAACCCTGATAGTTCCCCCCTCAGGCACACTCCTAAGTTTATTTTAGGCCAGTAATACTACCAACTACTTCTTCAAAATTGGCTTCATTTTAATTGAAAATCTAATCTTCCTCCAGAGCCACTAATGGCTCTATCAGCATCTTGAAAGCATTAGGGGGCCTTAGCGGGAACCATCTTGCTGAATACAAACCACATGTTCAACCCACCACACGCCAGGCTGCCCTGAAATGTGGCGTCTACCTGGAGATACCTTCTGCATATTGCCGCGAGATACTTCAGGCTGAGTAGAACAGAACTTCCTCGGCCCTCTTCTCTGATGGATGAAGTGTTAAGAAAACAGGTTCCTAAGCTCAAAGTTGCCTCACGAGACTCCTGATAACCAACGACATAGCTGAAACCACACTATTATTCAGACTTTCCCCACCAGCAACTATTACACACACACACACACACACACACACACACACACACACACATATATATATATATATATATTCCTCCATAAGACCCTGAAAAAAACTCAAAATTCCACATGACAAAGTATTCACACACCAGTAAAGCCCTTCAGGGCCAGAGTGTCATATGGGTAATTGGCAAGAACCTCTTTAAACGGGATTCCATTCAATAATAATGTCCTTTTAAAAAATCGCTAAGCCTAAAGCTGAGCATCAAGTAATTACACTCTCAATCTTTTCAATTGCATGGTGTTTTGAAAATGTCACAAATTACAACCAAATGCTGTTGAGCACTTTTTTTTTATTGGTAGGTTCTTTTCTTTCCCTTTCTTTTCTCTCCTCTCTCCCTCTCTCTCTCACGCTCTCTCCTTTCTTTCTTTCTTTCTTTCTTTCTTTCTTTCACCACAGTAAATGTACTGGTCATGAGGATAAAAGAAAAGGTTTGAATATCCTTCTCACAGAACTAATATAAATAAAGCACATAAGCAAAATATAAATGGCATTCTTTGACATGCACAGAATTAATTATCATGTTCTTTGCTTTCTTTTCTTGACAACCCTCCTTGGAAAGACAGACAGTAATATATGGCCAAAAATTATGAAGATTACTGGGGAAAGACTTACTAGAGCAGCAAATTTTCACAATAGTTAAGTCATTCAAGGGACAATAAACCAAGACAAGAAGCTAGGGTATGGTACCCCTTACATTCGGAAAGTGTCTCAGAACTGACCCAAGGGCAAGGTAAATGCCATGGTCCTTTCCCAACTTCATTCCTGCTCCTGGCTGGGACCTGTGGAATAATTGGAATGATGAGGATTTGATAGAACTATTGCCAGACACTGTCATCTGGAGCCCTGAAAGCAGTGGTTCACAAATACTCCTTCCTTTATCCGTCCCCTTACATATCTTTGCTGTGCTTCTCTGTCCTAGAATGCTGGGAATGGGAATTAGGAACTTAAGGCCCAGCTTTGGAAGCCATGATGTCATCGAGGAGATCAAATAAACTGTTCACATGTTTAAAAATATCAGCCTTTGTTATAGTGTGAATCACACCTTCCACTCCAAATGCAAATGTTCAGATTTAATATCCACTGTAGTAGTATGAAGCAGAAGAACCTTTGGAGAAATGATTCAATCATGAGGGGCCTGTCCTTAAAAGAACCAGAGGGAACTCTCTTGGGCCCTTTGTGCCCTCCCTTCCAGCTTGCGAAGGCAATGCAACCAAATACCATCTTGGAACTAAGGGTTCTTGCCAGACTCTGAACCTACTGATGCCTCAGTCACTGACTTCCCAGCATCCATCATGTGAGAAATAACTTACTCTGTGTATTGCATCTCAGGTTTGTTTTCACAGCAGCATAAATGGATAAGATGATGTCATTAAAAAAAGAAAGAACTACCACTGAAATCTGTTTTATTTTACGATAAGCTAAGGTTAAGTTTCAGCAGTGGAATATTATATGGTTTTACAGGGGGTGGTTTGAGAAGGACCTGTATAGACAAAGGAGGACTGCAGGAAAGTTGGAGGTAGAGGGGATTGAAACCTGAGTATTTGCTATTATAATTTCTGCCTGTTTATTTTGAGAAGTAAACAGTTTGTTGGGGGCAACGGGAAATAAATACTAAAGGACTTTCTCTATCCTTGCCACTGCCTAAGCAAGTGTGGTCTTCATTCCCCAGACCTGACACTATACGTGGGTAGAAAGGAGGAAACTAAACTAAGCAATCAGTTCCTCTGAAATATAGTGAATTTTCATTGTATCTTAATAAATAATGTTTGCCTGAAGATCAGAGAGTAAAACAGCTGCACTGATCAGTCATGCAAACCAGGCAGTGGTGACGCACACCTTTAATCCCAGTAGCCACCCTAGTTTGCCATAGAAACCGGGTGGTAGTGGTGCAAACCTTTAATCCCAGCACTGGAGAGGAATATAAGATGGGAAGAGATGGATTTCAGGCTCAGTCTCATTCTGAGATTCCTGGAGGCAAGACCATCGTTTTCAGACTGAGGCAGAGAAAAGAGCCAGTGGCTGGCTGCTTTGCTTTTCTGGTCTTCAGGTTAAACCCTAATATCTGTCTCTGGGTTTTTATTAACCGTGCTACACTGAAGAGCCAGTATCTCACTGAGATCAAAGGTGCTCACAGAGCATAGAAAGGAAGGGAGAATTTGTGGTTGAGAATGCCCTATCAGAGTCCCTACTGCCTCCCTCGGAGCCGTGCTTTGGGGAATACTCACGTGCAGACCTAAGGAGGCAGAACTGGGGTTCTGTTAGAAGAAGCAACAGCACAATAGAAGGGAGAAACTATGAGACATTGCTAAAATCAGGGTGTAGGGAGGAAGTAAATATCAGGGAGGAAGCTTCATGAGGAGGGATGGACAGCCATGCTGATGGTAGAAAAAAGCAGATGCATCAATGACCCAGAGGTTCCAGTGATATTACTGAGGGCGGTCATCATGGATGTAGACAAGAGAGCAAACCAGAAAGATAGGGTTTGGAGGTCACAAACCCTTCACATTTCACGGAATAATAACATTGAGAATATGGCTTGACAGAGGCAGCTATAGAACGAGGAAGGTGGGACACAAAAGATGAGCGAGTCAAAGGGCAGAGTCCAGGCCACCTCAGAATCAGCTACAGGACTAAGCAGAGAAGACAAACGACATGCAGGATTCCCTGGCAGATGAATTGCAGCCTCCCTCCTCCATTGTCACCTCCCACCCAAATTCTTGGCTTGATTAATAAAAGCAATCCTCACAACACACTCCCACAGAGGCCCCCAAAATGTTCCACATGAACTGCTTAGCTTGTCTTCTTGGAGCAGCAGGATGCATGACAAGCGTGAAGAGTTAGTGATGACAAACCCACTTTCTCACTCCCTGACCTCAGGCTGTGCGGCTATGAGCCACACAATGGGGACCGCTACTCTGCCAGCCTAGTCCACAGGATGGCATAGTTTGTCTCTCTACTGAAAGGTCAAAGACTGGTCATCATGCTCCTTTGTCTGATGCCTAGCATGTAATAGATATCAAAGAAAATGGGTGGATTTCAAAGATACCAGATGAAAAGGGGAACTACTTGGAATAGGAAGAGACTCAGGAGAGGGGAGGTGTGGACAAGGGAGGGTAACAGAGAGGTGAATATGGCTAACATATATAGTGTATATTTTTAAAAAAATGCCAAAATGAAACCCATCTGTCTGTGCAATTAATATAATAAAAATAAAAGGCAGAAATGAAGAGGATTTGAGTGTTTTCACCCCAGAGAGATGTTTGAGAAGATTAAAATTGTAGAGGCCGGGCTTACTCCATATTGCCAGGTTCTGGCTACACCTTGCCCTGGGTGCAGAGGCAAGAAGACAATTCTGCACTCTGTTCTTGTTGCTCTTGCTGGACCGCCTATCTGGCACTATGATATACAAATGACAACATTTCCCTAAGAGTACAAAGATGCCACCTATGAACTTAGCATATAGTTTGGGATGTGGGAGCAGATGGATATACTAAAACCATATCAGAAGGATAAGGGATGACTGCTCATCCAGAAAACCTGAATTCAGTCCCTACCACCCACATGGTGTTCATACAGACTCAGGTAAAACATTCACATACATAAAAGAAAATAAATCTTTTAAAAATCATATCAGAAAACAGGCCCAAGAACTTGTCAAACATATGAAGACCAACAAGGAGTATAATACCCTCACCTGAATACCAAAAAAAGAAGGATCCATAACACAGCAATAGCCATGAGCCCACAGACCCATCATCTGGCCTCCCAATATGTCCTTCAAGAGATCCACCAGCAAATAACCCCCCACCCACTCTCCTGGACTTCACGCTCAGCATGGTCCCCACTGCTTGATGAGGCCAACTAAAGCATCCAGTCCATTCTGTCTCCCATTGGGGCCTGTCCTGCACCTCTACAGCCTGCACCTCTGCCGCCCCCACGCCCCTGCCCCCCCACCCCTGCCGCCCCCCCACTCCTCCCACACCCCTGGTGCTCCCATAATTCTGC
The DNA here is from genome assembly GCF_037038515.1 of Microtus pennsylvanicus. Taxonomy (NCBI): domain Eukaryota; kingdom Metazoa; phylum Chordata; class Mammalia; order Rodentia; family Cricetidae; genus Microtus; species Microtus pennsylvanicus. The sequence goes on from NC_134591.1 coordinate 24,337,999, forward strand.
AGCTCCCATAGTTCCATATCTCAGATCTGTAGACCCTGCAGCAGCTCTCCAACTGGACCAGTTAATAGTGTATCTAACCACCCACAGAGATTCCCTATGCGTCTGCAACAGTTCTCTGCCTTAAGGATAAGGCCCCTTTAGCTGGGCGGTGGTGGCCCACGCCTTTAATCCCAGCACTTGGGAGGCAGAGGCAGGCGGATCTCTGTGAGTTCGAGACCAGCCTGGTCTACAAGAGCTAGTTCCAGGACAGGCTCCAAAACCACAGAGAAACCCTGCCTCGAAAAACCAAAAAAAAAAAAAAAAAAAAAAAAAAGGATAAGGCCCCTTTGACTTCCACGGTCTCCTCAGCTCTTTTGCTGTGCTTCTGAAGCCTACATACAGAGAGTTATAATTGCTGAGTGATGTGTAATGCATAATCCCAGAGTTAATAGTACTAATTGGATTGGAATAAAAGATACTGTGTGTTCCCTGGCCAACATCAAAGGGAAATCAAAACTAATTGGCCATGTGCAACCAATCAATCCAAAGTAGCTTATGAATTGTTTTTCAATAAAGCACTATGAAGAGACACAAATATGTCTGTGTTTCTGGCATAGTACACTTCGAACAAAAATATTACATACAAAGAAAAACAATAAATCTTAAAAATGGGAGCTAGAAAGATGGCTCAGTGGCTAAGAGCATTTGCTGCTCTTCCAGAGGACGTGAGTCTGGTTTCCAGCATCTGTGTTGTACAACCACCTGTAATGATGATTCCAGGAGAGGCAAAGCCCTTCTGGCTTCCTTGGGCATACCGTCACATGCCTTATACACAGATACACACATACACAGAGATCAAAAGAAAATTAAATATATAAATTAAAAATAAAGACATTTCTGAAAACTTTGCAAAGTGTACGTACATGTCAAAATTCCAACTCATAACCTATAAATGGGTATGATTATTATATATCAATTTAAAATATGCATTTTTTAAAAAAATCCTTCTAACATACAAAAATTAAAACAGGGAAAAACTAATTTATAATATTAAACTATTATGGCACGATCTAATGGGGCAAGAAATGCAGCTCAGGGGTAGAGCATTTGTCTGGCATTTGGAAGCCCTGGGTCTACTCTCCAGCATGGCAAAGGAAGAAAAAATATAAGTCAGCACAATGGTTGTGTTCCACTTCTGTGGATATAGTGTTTTTGGTCAAGCACTGTTATGTGTATCCAGTAAAAATTCATAGGTCTGTGTAATTACAATGCATTCACTTTTCTGTATGCATGTTATATTTCAAAATTCTCTTGACTGGATGAATGAAACTATCAAACTGTAGAATCGTAGCTTAAATTTAAACAGATTTCCCATTGTAAGATTCATACAGAGGCTAAGACAGGATCATAAATATATTCTATATAAAATCAAGATATTACACATTCCTGTAATGGAGTCTTCCATGACCACTCAGCTTTGCCACTACAGCACAGAAGTAGATGCGTAGAAGAATGGGTATCGTTCTCTTTCAACATAATGTGCCTATCAGTAGTGAGCTTTGAATTCCACAATTTTCAACATGTCCTGAAATCATCATTTTTTTTCATTTAGAGAAAATTATAGAGCCATTCTTAGCTTTCCATCTGTACAAAAATAGGCTAAGAGCTAGATCTGGCTGGCAGGAAGTGGTTTTTTGACCGCTGCCCTAAGGTAATGCATATGTAACCATTTCCTGGAGGGTCTATAGGCTGACCCATCCTCTCCTCCGGCTTCCTCTCACCTTTGTAAGTAGGCAGATACTGTATCTTGTCATTTGGAAATTTAGTGTCCCGAGGTTTGATGGGGCCAACTTGACAGACAGGGAGGTAGTTAAAATCTTGCTTATATGTGGAGAGCAAATCCATATTCTCTTCGCTTGGAATGTACGGGTCAGGCTGATGGAATTTCACTGGTACCATTTTGTGAAGCCCAAAATCTCTCCTGGGAGAAGAATAAGCATATGTCATTGGGGTCCTTGCTTAGAAAAAGACAATGTTGTCTACTCAACTCCCGGTAACTGAATTTTCTACTCCATCTTCCTACCGTTTCATCTCTCTTCTACTTTGGAACGTGACACTCTAACTCACTTTTTGCCAGTGTTTGACCACTTGGCCGCTGGGGTCATCCTTGACTCCTCCCCTCAAAGCCCCATAGTCTATCAGTCACTAGGAGCAACCAGGCTCCTCTACCTCTTGGAGATTATTTTGCCCTTTGGTCCAGATCTCAACCATTTTTTGACTTGGGCCATTTGACAGTCTTTCCCCATCTTCCTGCTTCTGCTTCAGTTGTCTTGGTGTGTCTAGAATAAATGCTGGATAAAAATGAGTTTGCCCACCAGCTTAAAATGTCTTCCAGATAAAACCCAGCTCTCTAGTGCAATTTACAAGTCAATTCAGACCTGTCCCCTGATTTCGCCCTTACCCACACCTGTGTCAACCACAAGGCTCACTAAGGAGGAGGTCTGATCTGCAGCTGATAGCTCACCTGCCTTGCATCCAAGCCCTCGTATGGGGCTAACATCTGCTTTTCAGATACACTCACCTTTCTGTGTTCTCAGGAGCTTTTTCTGCTAATATTTATCTCCTCTATTCTGGGCCTTACAGAAAACCCAGAAGAGGGAAAATGCAGTAGACACACAAAGTCTTCACTTCTTTGCTTTCTGCTGTGGTCAGTGCCCCCTCCCATTATGTCAAAGAGTAAGAAACGGAATGGAAAAGGCAGGATACTTTACACCAGAGCAAAATCACTCATTCCCAAACCAGCCCAAGTTATGACAGGCCCAGGTGGCTGCTGCCCTTCACCAGAAAACCCCTGGCCAAGCCCAATTGAGTCAGGCTACTGCCATGGTCTCCACTAGCCTTCTCTCCCTGCTACCAGTTCCCCCAAAAACAAACCGATTTTCCTGGATCCATCCCATGTGGCCAAATAGGACAAGGGAAAAGTAGCTCTTTCCCTAAAGGTGCTTACTTGAACAGCCCTGTCAATGGAAGAGAAAGGTTTCCGGACAGGAAAACATTAAGCTAAACACTAATAAAACCTATTTCCAGGCTGAAGCCCAGTGCGGCGTGACTGGGCCATGCTTGAGTAGCAAGGGTGACAGGCTCCACTGTAACCTGTCTTGCATGAGTTATACACAGGGTGGTCAGTAAACCCAAAGCAGGTCCTGCGCATGCTTGGTGGGATGAAGGAGCAGGGAAGCAGGAGAATTGGTCTCTTTGAGGCTGCAAGTGGGGAAATGGGAGATGCTTCCGCTGAGCTCCCATAACTCCCTGTGGGGACATCTCAAACTCTATCTCAGTAGCAAGACTAGCATCTGCTGCCTGAGCTACCTCCCCAGGGGCCTCACTGTGCGCTCCCAGCAAAGGGAAGCTGAGTGACCCCGCATCTGGAAGCTGATTGTAGGAATGGGAATTATGAAGGGAGCCGTCTGACAAGAAGCTAAACAAGAAGCCAAGGGTCAGCTCGATACCTGCACTCTGCTTAGATGAAGGATCCCCTCATAGTGACCGCCCACTACTCAACCAATTGCAGCAAGACACAAGGAAACACTAAAGCCTCCATGGGGAGCACAGACAGAAACCCCCTGAAAGTCCACCTGAAAACCAGTTAGCCTGAGCGTTAACTTCCTGCCGAAAGTTTATCTTCTGAAGGGAACATACCTGAGGGAAGCTGAAGGTTCTCCACTCCCAGGACTGGAGTGGGGTTTGGGGGTGACCTCATGTATGTTCAGTGATGGCTAACCAGGACTGGAATGGGATTCTGAAGTGACCTTACCTATGTTCGGTGATGGCTAACCAGGCTGTGGTTTCCCTGCACTCCCGAGAAATAGCAGCAGATATCAAAGACCAGCATAGAAGAGCAAAGCCAGATGTCCAAACTTGCATGCTAAGGCCTCCCACCCCAAAGCTCTATGACTGCCTTAAAAATCCTACTTCTCCAAGGTGCCATCTTCCAAGGGTCTCCAGACACTAAAAGCTGAAGCAGGCCTAATGCCCCTGTCTCCCGTTTATTCACAGAAATCTGCTAAGGAATGCTCACAATCTCACCAGCTCAGGGGATGCCCTCAACTTGATCCTCAAAGACAGAAGCAGACACATAAAACTTCTTGTGAGCCACATTTAGGGGATGGATTTGTTACTGAATCTCCTTCCACACAAAATTCAAATTCTCCTTTAAACGTGCATCTATGTTTGTATTTACCCAGCTGTAAATACAAATAAATAGGGAGAGGAAAAGCCTCTCAGCTCCAGAAAAAAAAGGACCATTTTTAAATTTAAAGTTTGACTCATTTGTATCTGGCCCAGAAGCAGTCACAATGGCTGAAGAGAGTGAATTCTATCAGAATTTCTGTTTGCTCGTTAGAGTTTTATGCTGGGAACACTCACTGAAGCTTATCATTAACCGTAGCGTAGCTTTATGTCCCCAATTACACATAATCTTACAGCCTTCGAGTTCATACAAAAACCCACTTTATTCTTCCCAGAAACTGCATAAATTTAATAATTATTTTCAGCACTCAATGGCTCCTCTCTTCCTGTGGTACATTTCCCAATGTTTAGCCTCACTCCGACTATGAATAAAGAGGGGGCGGGGAAAGGGCACAGGTCTCAGCTTCCTTCGGGTAGGTAGCTATAAAAAAAGCTACCCAGCATGGAAAGCCAAGAGTTAAAAACCAAAATTAAGTACAGGTTAAAGTGGCCCTGCTGGGGAAGTTATAGCAACTTCGTTTCAAACCATTTGGCTAAGCTACAGAAAGGTGTTGGGCAAGAATAGGGAAAAAGGAAGGGGGGAAATTACATAATTGCTAATGAAAATCATTTGCCTGGAAGTGGGAATGGAGAATTTTCACAGAAGCCAAGCGACAGTTACTTTTAAAAAATAGTTTAGTATTTATGCAAATTTCAGAATTTATTATAGTAGCCAAGGAATCAATCAAATTAAAATGTAATCTTTGGAGGTGTCCCGCCATTTTGCTAAAGTCAATCTCTCTCTGCAACCATTCCCCTAAATTGCCCTCCCGAGACCTTCAACTCCTAAACTATGGCTTCACATTTTTCCCCTGCTGTCTCCCTTCTGCCAATATTTAAACTTGCCCCAGTCTCTCCAATATTTACAAGAAAAATAAACAAAATACGGTGTATGTGAATGCACACACACACACATGCGGACACACACATGCATGTGCGTGCGGGCACACACACACACACATACACACACCACAACCACATTTTCTCCTGGGCCTCTTCTCATCCCCTCTCCTCTGGAGAGGGTCTACATGACCTCCCCTCCACCCACACATTCCCCAACCAGCAAATACAATTCTACTCCACTCGCTAGCCAAGGCATCTCAGAGTCCATCTCTCTTGCCCTTAGTCTGCTGCATAGCTAAATTAGTCACGATGTCTATCCTCAAATTCATATTTAAGCATCTCTTTCCTTGGCCTCAGTCAACCTACTTCTCACGATTTGTCCTCTTACAATCTCCTCTTATGGGGAGGTGGGTACTCTTCGTCTTTATTTCATTATTTCCATATATAATTTTCCAGCTTCCCCAGCTCCAAAGACACCTTCTAAGGAAGCCATTCTGTCATCCTGGGCAGAGTTGGAGAGCCTTTTCCAGAACACTGCAAGAGACCCCTTCACAGAACTACCAAACTTGAGTCCAGCATTGATCCCTGTGGGGAATCATCCCTGAAGCAAGTGGACTCTAGTGCAACCACCCAGGGCCCAAATAACACGGTCCAGTCTCCTCCTTCTGCTGTCCGCTCCTCAGATCCGCTGAGACAGAAGTTAACATCTGTCCCCATTTTACAAAGTCTAGAAGAAACCGTGTGTAACCGCCTGGAAAGCCTAGAGCCAGACCAGTCAACAGGGTCTGGGGTAGAGCCAGCAGGTGGGAGAAGAACGGTCCTGGCTCAAGTCTTTGCTGCTCCAGTTTCCATGAACTGCTTGGGAGTCGCAGCTTCCAGCCTGAAGGCAGCCACCAGCCTGTGCCAGAGGCCAGATTCTTTCTGCTCAAAGATAAGGAAGGAAAGAAAGAAAGAAACCAGAAAAGCAAAGTGAGGCGATCTTGGAATGGAGCTAACGCCAAAGCTCTGTAAGTCACTGAGCCCAGATCCCTCTTGCCTCACATGCCAGCAGCAGGCTTCTGAATTAAGGGTAACCAAATTGAAATGGAATTTGGGCTGCCACCCAAGACATGGAATTTGCACTTTGGGCCTAATCACATTACCTGTTCAACAAACAAACAAACAAAAGTGCTTTTCTGAAGAATGTGAAAAAGAAAGCGGTCCAGAGTCTCCAAGTGCAACACTCACAATCCTGTCCAGACCCAAAGCAGGACACACTGCGGGAGAATGTGACCCATGGACCTTGAGCAGACCAGACATTGGACATCACAAAGATCTCAAACCAGCTATTTTAACTATACTTAACGAGAAAAGGCAAAATAAGGTCATAATAAATTAAGAGCTAGAAAGTGACACAGAGAACGAAAAGCTATTATCCAAATGGAAACGCAAAAAGCTAATGGTGGGCCTGGTGGTATAACCCTACAATCCCCAGATCCCAGCACTGAGGATCAAGGATAGAAGTCTGATCATAAGTTTAGGCCTGCCTGTGATGCATAATAAGACCTCATCTCAAAAAGAAACCTAAAATATACATTATCTCAGGAAAAAATAATTCACTGGGTTTAGAAAAAGGAGGAAAGCCTCAGTAACTTGAGAATAAATTGATTAAAAGCTATCGAATCTGAACAAAAGTGGGTAAAATTAAGACAGAGGAAAACAGAACAGCAGGAACACAGACCACCAGATACAGAAGATTTTTAATGAAATAAAGGACAAACTGTCCAGCTCCATGAAGGATGCACTCCAAAGAAATCCATCAGCAAAGAAATTCCATAGGGTTCAATCAGCGCATCAAGGCTCAGCTCGTTACCATTTCCTGTATCCGTCCTGCCTTTGGGACAGGGTACCAGATGTCCTTTCTCTTTTAGCTTTTTCCTCCCTTGATTTATCAGGGAGACCTGATTTATCAATAAGTCTTATCAATAAACAGGAGTCTGTATTGGTAACTCCACTCAACACCGCCATCTCCATCCCTCCTCTCTCTTCTCTCCTCTATACTAGTAACTCTGCCCCAACCTACCATCCCCAACCCATCCCCTACCTTTAAGCCAAATTCATCACTCATCCATGCCCCCCTCCCTTCCCCGCACATACAAAGACACACATACACGCACACACATGTACACACTGTGCCCGTGTCCCACTCCCCTTTAAGGTACTACTTAACACTGCTGAAGCTGGCTAAGGTAACAGAAATACTGTCCTGAGTGGGGGGGCCCAGTGTTTCAACCAGGGACATACCTAATGGGAAATGAGGCTAAAAACACAACTTTCTTTATCAATTGCTGTCAGAGCTAGTTGAACTAAAGGCAAATCCTCTGCAAGAGAATTACCAAAAGCTGCACATTTTTTAAAAAGGAAAAAAAAAAAGGTTTTCCAGTAAGAAGGGCTGGAAATCGCAGGCATTCCCCTTCTGACACCTGCCTTAAATCCCCACAATTTATGGTCAGTAAGAGCTGCGTGCAGCTGTAATCATGCCCCGTGCCGCGCTGATAGCCTTTCCAGAAGCCAGGTGTCTTTTGTGTCTGGAGTTAATCACCAAATCCAGCCAAACCGGGGCCAATGACTTTTTCATGCAGCAGGTGGGAGCCCCGGGTCCAGCCTCAGACACTACGCAGAGTCCACCTGTAGACGGGGAAACGAGCGAGGTGCCATGGCAATAAGGGACCTGGGAACAGAGGGGTGACGGTCCATGCAGTCCCGGAGGTTAGGCAGCCATGGGATGACACACCCCTTCCCCTAAAAGCCTCCGGAGGCAGGCTGCTTTACATTTCTGAAAGGAGCTCACTTTTCCTCGCCTGTGAAAGCCTCCCGCACAAGCACAGACTGAGAAGCAATGAGAGCAATGCAGGACAGTGACTGCCCTGTGAGTTGAGACTGGCTCCTCTTCCCAGGGTAGGATAAAAGAAAATAAGTCCCTGTCGGCTTCCCCCTGCCCTCCAACCGGAGACCTCAGCTTCAGGGCCTGAACATAGGACGGGCACAAGATAAGGCCCTATGACTGAGGTATACCCCCCCTCCCAAGTCTGTTCTTCCTCCCCATTAGTAACTGGATTCCGCTCCTCTTTTTAAAGCCCTGTAATCATTAATAGTTTGGGAAATTCTTTCCGTAGCTAGGGACCTCTTGATGTAAGCTGGATTGATTGTTGCTGTGGCTCTAACTGAGGCCCACCTGCTGGGAAATAGTTTTATTGTTACAAATGACACAGGCAAAGACAGCTCAGCTCAGGTCAGAGGTTAATTTTATGATTCGCAAAACAGCATCAGAGAAAGAGGAGGGTATGTAGGGTTACCACAGCTGAGGGCCTCTGAGCTGGGACGTGGGACTGGGTCCTGCCCCAGGGCATTGTTGTGTGTTTGTTCTTGTAACATTTAGACAGTGAACAAGAACATCTCCCAACATCCCAACATCCAAGCCTCAAGCACACTCTCCTATACTTAAGGACAGAAATGGCCCATTATAAATCGTCTGAAGTTAGAACTTTTGATTTCCCAATAAAGGGCTCTGTTTCTTGAAAACTTGGTGTAAAGAGATGAGAACAGCTACACCTGGGAAGAGAAAACGAAGTCTGACATCACCTCCCAACACCTCCCTTTCTAACCACCGTGTCTTCAGGCATGTGCACAGGACTCCTCCTAGATGTGCCCTATCATCTCTTATAAAGAGAAGCATTGCTCGGGAGCAGCCCACAGTCTTTGCTTCAAGCTCCTGAACCCTAGAGACAATGTTTTCTTAGCAAAATGAAGTCCAGACTGTGAAGTTGACAGTCATTTAATAAGCTGGAGGTTGAGAAAGCGGTTATGTTAACACAGTTCAAATGGACTAGGAGCCAGAACAATTGTGCTTAAAACCAAGTCATTCACAGCAACTGCTTGGTGTCGGACAGGTCCCTCAGCTACACCCCATTCTCAAAATGTCCCTGTCCTGTAGTTCCTACCCTGCTCAGAAACCCCTTAGTGTCATCTCTCCTCCTGCCCTTCTCTGGGTCTAGAAGACAGAACCTGGCTTTTAGATAAGAACACCTCCAAGTCAAAAATCTCAAGAGAGGAAGTTTCCTTTATTTTGGGAGAAAGATGTCACGCTCCACCTTGAGCCACCTGGAATCGTCATTAAAACCACGCAAAATTCTGCTGCAAGCGGTGAGCAATAGGCAAACATTCAGCAAGGTGTCCAAGTCCCTGTGATGTCTGAGTGCCGTGAAGGAACAGATGGTGTGCACCGTGGGCTCCACAGCACAGAAATCCTGCCTCTGGGGCATGAGGAAAGGGGAGGCCGCGAATACATCATTGTTCAGAAGGTTTCACCTAAAAACTGACTCACTGGGTCTGAAACCCATCCCATGGCACGCAGAGATGTTCCTAACTCCACCAGATCACCAAGCCTGGCATCTCCATCAGGGGGTCACTAGCACAACTGTCCTGGGAGATGCTTAGTCCTGTGAGCACGGAGCCCTCAGACTGAGGGTCTTCCCCAGCCTCGGGAAATAAAGACCTCCAGAACACTGCCAAAGACAGGTCCGTGCCTGCATGGCCCTAGGTCCCAACAATCTCAACTTGGAAATAAACTAGAGTATATCAGGAGCAACTGAAAATCAAATATGTTCTTTGCATATCCTGAACATTTGTGGGGTCTCTAATTCAAAATCGATAGTATAACATCAGAAGGACCCATTCTTTATTACCAATCTTTTTTTTTGTTTTTAACCACCCAAGTTGTACGGAGGCTGCCATAAAGCCCAACCCTCTTTTTTCAGTAGTGGTCTCTCTCCTTTCCTTTTAATACTTAACTTTCCACTTTTAATTACACAGACCAGGTTAGCCTCCTGACCCCCACTTTAACAAGCCAGAATTCTTTCTCAGTAAGAGGGTGTTTGGGAACAGTTAAGGAAGCCAACAAGCAGAAGATCCTCTTCCAGAGAGAGAGAACATTAGCATTACTGTTCATTAGTTAACATTAAGCATTAACATGAAGACACTAACACTGCGCATCCACACTGCACTAACACCACAGCTATTATCCTCACATCACACTCTTCATCAAGGCTTTGTATTCCGCCCACTTCCTCCATAGCATCGTTTGCCTCACCTGGCTGTGGTCAGGCCCTCCATCGGTATGGTTCCTTTCTTGAACACCCTCTTGGGCTTAAAGGAATCTCTGGGCAGGTAAGACTCATAGATCGGATAGTTCTCGGTGTACTCGGAGAGAAGACATGGTTTCTCTGTCTTATCATAAATCTTCGTAGGAAGATGTGGACAGTGGTGCCGCCTAGAAAAGATACATGGAGACTCTGGTTAGTGACTTTCTTGAAAGGAACACATTCGGTCTGAAAATGTCATGTCCTCCAAATATGATGCAGCCTGACTTCTTCCATTAAAATTCAGAATTTCACCTTTTCTCCCCTCTATCATATTATGTGCTTGTCAAAACTTAAACAACAGCCTATCATTTCAATTGTGTTATCAAAGCATGTGAATCATAAAATTACACACAAGCATGATTGATGTTCAGGTGTCGCATGTCATATCGCTTGTGGAAGTGTTTAATTTGGCCCATAGTAAATGGCTATGGTGTCAAACCTTTCTGAGGGACACCCCAACTGCCAGAAACCAAAGATAGAAATTGACGAGGTAGTTTCCAGGTTCCCCAGTGCAGGAGGTCCACTCTTGTCCTTGGTCAGAATCTGGAAATGTCTTTGGTCCTGTACAGGGATGCCAGATGGGGGCTCTGCTCTGTGAGCACCCCTGTGAGCCTGGAAGCTTCACATAAACTCCAGTCCAGACACCAGTCCCCTCTGGTGAATGGCTTTGGGACTGGACCTCCGGGTTAATTTCAGCACCTGATTTTAGGGTCTTACTCAGCTCTTGCTGGGGTGGGATGGATGTTAGGTAACCTAAGGATTGGCACCCTTAGAGGCCATTGAGGTCCACCACAGACCCCCCCCCCCTTCCTATATGTAACACTAGAAAGAAAAACATCACAAGTGTCCTTCCTTGGCCCTCATGGCCAAAAGGAGCCATCCCTGCCCTGGGTGGAGACATGACATTCTGATCTGCTTCAAACACTAAATATGACTGTCTGCTCCCTTAAGAATCAACCTAGTTGGACCTGACAATCACCTAGACCGGTGTTCATCAAATTACCACCCCCCCCCCAAAGTTGATTCACCCGAAGTCACAGTAAAGAAATGAGAGGAGTAATTATCCCTTTGATGAAGTAATGTGCTTTCCCTTCCCAGAAGCCCCTCTCACATCAGCTGCTCACAGGGCCTCCCTTCGTGGCTACACTGCCAAGCCAGCCTGCTTTTCTAAACCTAACTTCTCCTTTTTCTACTTTTCTTTCAGAAACTCTCCAGAAGCCTAGGCATGCCTTCCCTGCCCCTCCAGGCTTTTCTCTTTCTCTCCCTCTAAAGTCCCCCCATTCCCTTTCAGCCATGCGGCTTCTTGCTGACCCCCATTGCAAAAGTTGTGACTTCCTCTCCTCCCCTTCTCCATCCCCTGCCAAGATTCTATTCTTCCCAACAGATATGCCCCAAGGCTCTGCTCTAGGCCAGACTGGCCTGGTTTCTAATGGAGTTCAGTGTCATCGTTGCACATAAGTGAGCACACACCTCTCCACGCACACCCAGAGGCCAGAGCAGGATGTCCATCACTTTCCGCCTTGTCTTTTGAAACAAAGCCTCTCTATAGCCAGAAGCTCATTCTTTCGATAGGCTGGCTGGCCAGCTCTGCCATCACTGGAATAACAAGCACAAGCAGCCAGACCCCGTTTTACATGGCTGTTGGGGATTCACACTCAGGTTCTTGGGTTTAACATAGCAAGCACTCCTGATCACTGAGGCATCTGTCTAGTCCTCACCTCGGTTCTGAGTCTACCGAGTACAGTTCAACTGTAGCAAAGTATTTTATAGAGCGATTTTGCTCATCTATTCTTTCCAATCCCATCTCAATTACTACAGTCTCAGAAAAACATGCCCTTGCTATCACGTTCCTAAAGGCATGTATCACCACCCTCCCTCTTCCTTGCAAGTGCCAACATACACGTCCTCTCATCAAACTCTTGTTCATGGTTCACCTCGTCTGTCAAGCTCTGGGCCTTCATCTCACTCATCCCTGATTCACCCTCTAAGAGCCCGACTAGCACATAGCTAGCATTTGGGAAATGTTTATTGATCAAGAGACGAAGTGTAAAAATTAAATGGGTAATCAATTGATACTTTAAGCTATAACTTATAGTGAGCTTTTCCCATTTTACATAATGTTTTAAAAAATGAAACTCTACTTACAGATGGACAAAGGGCAGCTTATGTTATAGCTTCCAAAAACTAAATAAGTAGAGTATAACTTATTTGTGTATTCACACACAATGCCCATGAGCTGGCAAACCAACAGATACCAATATCTATTTGTTTTGGTTTGGTTTTGTTTAGTTTGGGGAGTTGTTTGTTTTTAATGGTTTTCTTTTTTTAGCCCCTATCCTGCCCCCAACCCACCCAACCCAATCCCTCATGTTCTTATGCCCCTTTCCCACACCACTGCCCCAGTTTACCCAGGAGGTCTCTTCTATTTCCCTTTCTAGGGATATCCACGCATCCCTCTTTGGGCCTCCTTCTTACTCAGCCTCTCTCGGGCAGTGGATTATAACATGGTTATCCTTTACTTTACAGCTAATATCCACTTAGGGGTGATCCATTTATGTCTTTCCGGGTCTGGGTTACCTCATTCGGGATGATTTTTTTTTTCTAGTTCCATCCATTTGCCTGCAAATTTCAAGATGTCATTGTTTTTACTACTGAATAGTACTCTAATGTGTAAATATACCACGTTTTCTTTATCCATTCTTCAGCTGAGGGACATCTAGGTTGTTTCCAGGTTCTGGCTATTACAAATAACACTGCTATGAACAAGTGTCCTTGTGGTATGATTGAGCATCTTTTGGGTAAATGCCCAAGAGTGGTATAGCTGAGTCTTATGGTAAATTGATTCCCAGTTTTCTGAGAAACCACCACACTGACTTCCACAGCGGCTGTTCAAGTTTTCACTCCCACCAGCAATGAAGGAGTATTCCTTGCTCCACAGCCTTTTCAACATAAGCTGGCATGTGTGTTTTTGGTCTTAGCCATTCTGACAAGTGTAAGATGGAAGATAGCAATATCTGAAAATAAACTTCCCATCAATGATTTCCACCGTAACCATACCAAGAAACAGCATTAATATTTTTAACTTTTCTTTTAACTGGGTCATATTGTAATGCCCTGACTGACCTCAAACTCAAAAATCTTCTTGCTTTGGCCTCCCCCAAGGGCTTGCAGCACCCCACACATCTTATTTTACATTTTAATTACAGAAATCAAGACATAGCATACTGGGACAGCACATGGGGGGTGGAATCAAAGATGAGAAAGATTAGAAGTTCACGGATGCTCAGTGTAAGCCATTTCCGCTCATGAGGACGCTGGAGAGCAGGACTCTTAAGACTCTGCTGATGACAATACGGTCAACCATGTTCCCTGCACTCAAGTGGCATAAGTGGGAGAGACTCAAATTTGGAGCCAACCTGAGCTACAATGGAGGGACTTTGTCTTACTAAAAGCAAGTAGGTTAATTACATAAATAATGTTTATAAGTACCCAGCTGGAAGACTGGGCTTCTTGTTACCTGCCTGTTTTGCAGGGCTCTAGATAGAGCCCTGAGCTGCCTCATGATTGAACTAAACCCCAAGCCCTCAGCAAGCCAGGCTGCTCTCAAAGCTACACACAACCCCGTCTTACTAAAAATGAATCATACTCATAAGTGTTTGTGCAATTAAACCCAAAATCAAAAAAGCTGATGTGTATTTTAACAGCCTTTTTGATAGTCACACAACACTGAAGCAACTAGCTAAAGGTAGTAATTGAACAGAGTGTAGTGTATCTAGACTCCAGCCAGAGAAGCGGATCAGTGCCCTGTTCAGCCATAACCAGAGACGCTTCCTTCTGCAGCAGATGGGAGCAGATACAGAGACCCACAAATACACAGAGAATGAGAGACCTTGGAACACTCAGGCCTACACATAATGTCTCTATCAAATCTTTCTCCTCGGGGCAGAAAGAGTATGAGAGCTAGAGGGACCGAAGATACCAGAAGAACAAAACCCTCTCAATCAACAGCCAAAGCTCACATGAACTCACAGAGGCTGAGGTAACATGCACAGGGCCTACATGGGTCTGCCCCAGCTCATGTGATACAACTCAGAATCACCTGGGAAAGGGGAGTCTCCTTGAAGAACTGCCTCAACCAGACTGCCCAGGGCGCATGTCTGTGACAGACTGTCTTGATTGATGTGGGAGGGTTTGGTCCACCGTGAGTGGTGTCATCCCTAAGTAGATGAGTCTGGACTCTATTTTTAAAAAACTAACTGAGCCAATCAGCAGCATTCCTCCAAGGGCTCTGCCTGAGTTTCTGCCTCAGCTTTTCTTGGTGACAGACTGGCCTGGAGTATTAGCCAAATAAACCCTTTGCTCCCTAATTTGCTTTTGGTCAGAGTGTTCTGTCATAGCAACGGAAAACAAATGAGAACACATGAGATCTAGCCATTTATAAAAAGCAACAGAACGAAGGGACAATGTGTAATACCAGCACTCAGGAAGTAGAGGCAAGAGAATCACAAGTACAGGGTCAGCCTATACTATAAGGCTCTGTCTCAAATACCAGAACAAAACCAGAAGTAATGACACAGAAAGTACTTGTTTTGGTCGGTTGGTCAATTGGTTTTGTTTGAGGCAGGATCTTGTCATGTGGCCCTGGCTGATCACAAATTCTCAGATTGTCGGCTCTCTTACAAAGTCTCCCCAGATGTTAATATTACAGGCATGTGATCCCACCACACTTGGCAAAAAATAACCATTAATATAAAATAATGACAGCTGAAGTACACAGATCAGTGGTGGCAAACCTGATTAGCATGCATGAGGTCCTATGTTAATTTCCAAGCACCACCAGAAAGTAAAAGATATGTGCATATGCACATTATTTATATTTATCAAACATTTATTAAATAGCTAGCATGCATATGCAAATATATTTATCTTTTATTCATATCTACCAAAATTGCTTTATCTACTTAACAAATCGCAATGCTAATACAAAATGTTAATAAAAGGAGAAGGCATATGGAATTATGTGCTACCTAATTTTCTGTAACTCTAAAATTGTCCTAAAAGCTAATCTGTCCCTTTTTTTAAAGGGGTAAAAGATAAGAAGGCTGCGCTCCAGGCAACGGTGGTCAAGTTGCTCCTGCCATTTACCCCACACTTTATAGATCACTGTCACCCCACTGTTGTGTCTGTCTGTCCCTCTGTAATCATCCACAAATAAATGAACAGGAGTAGCAAGTGCCTTACATAATAACATCCCCGTTCATCTTTGTTCCATTAGCAAACTGGTAAATAGAAAAGGCCTTACGATGTTGTATTGGTCGCTGTTCATCTTTATTATAAAATACTTCTGACTCACGGTAAACATTTGATATATAGTCTCCCTGCTTACGGACACATTCCAAAGCCACCGCCAGACGCCTGAAGCCATAGGCAATGCTGAGCCCTATTTGTACGCGTGTATGTGATGCATACTCACCTAGATCTATGTTTAAGTCATAAATCAGGCACAGAAAGAGGTTAGAAAGGGGTTAGCAATAACTGAGTGTAATCTTAGTGATCGCAGCATATGACGTTTTTTCTTCATTAAGTTGAGAACTCACCTTTGCCCTGAAGGGAGCACCTTTCTGGTTCCCTTTGGTGTACCCAGGTGCCTTTGTGCTTTGAGACTATTATTAGGTGATATAAGGGTTATTGTGCATAATCCCTCCAATACCACAGGTCGATATGATAGCTGAGCAGTTAACTAAATATTGGAGGGCGGGCAGCACATACAGGGTGGACGCACTGGATAAAGTGATGATTGGCGACCTGGTGATAGAGTTGATCACGCTACTCAGAATGGCATGCAGTTTTAAACTTATGAGTGACTTCTAGAATCTCCCACTTAATATGGCCAGGCTGCATTTAACTGTGAAATAACTCAACGTACAAAGAGAAAGCATGGATGAGGAGGCCACTGCACTCCTATTTACAAGGAGATCTTCCACAGACCCCGCACTTTCTGCTGTTGAAATGATCAGTAGAAGTGATCGATAGAACTTTTTTCTTGGGGGCTGGAGAGATGGCTCAGTGGTTAAGAGCACTGTCTGCTCTTCCAGAGGTCCTGAGTTCAATTCCCGGCAACCACATGGTGGCTCACAACCATCTGTAATGAGGTCTGGTGCCCTCTTCTGGCCTGCAGACGTACACACAGACAGAATATTGTATGCATAATAAATAAATAAATATTTTTTTTAAAAAAAAGAACTTTTTTCTTCTGAAAGCACACAATGTTAGCATTTAATATACAATACTGATGACATTCTATGTATGTTTATGAAATATCTAATAGCTTTTGCATAGATGAGCTGGTGTTTGCCAAATAAAGAAAACATTTCCATTGTATACAAAAGATATTATCTTCATTTCTATATTCATAATCAGTTCAATTATCTGAGTTTTCACCATAAGCCAACCATTTTAAGATTCCTACAAACCTCAAACCAAAAGCCAGGAAATCCTACTTAACAAAAATACCACTGTACATGTATTTTGCTTACCCACACTCTGAGAGAAAAGTCAAGATCTTATTAAACCTCGCTTAGAGTCAGGCACTTTCAGTATAATAAACTCTACAGGAAGAGCAATCCTTTCCCCTATTCAGGTCCCCTGCCTTTAAAACCAGTAAAAAATGTTCTCTTTTTTTGTATGCTGTTGCTACTTTTAAATACAGTATATTATAACCACTTATTTCAAAAGAAAAATAAATTGAATGGCAAATTCTGCAATGTGGTGTCTATCAAGAGTGGGTTTTCCTGTGGCAATAAGATTCCGTCCAGATTGAAGCCACACTGAAGGAAATTTCTACTGGCGTCTTTATTAGACGGGTTTTACTTACCAGACTTATGAGCTAACTGAACATTTGTCTTACTTTGAAATATCAAAAACTTTTGCTCAGAAATGTTTCATTTGGCAAGATATTCCAAAAGTGGCAATGGTGGCACTTATATCCTGGAGTTAACCAACAGCTGTCTAATTGGACTTAAGACCCATTCAACAGGAGGGAATTCCTATGTGGAATTTTACAAGGTTTATAGACATAGCCCCTTTTCTGCGAGTGATGAGGCCACGGACCCTAGAAGGGAAACCAGTATTGCCACCTTCTTATTTCCAGTGGAATTCCCAACTGCATTCTAAGTTCTTACCCTTACACCCGCAAGAAGTGTAGTCTCGCTTCTCATTAGAAAGAGAACACTGAAGAAATATATTTCATTACAGGGACCACTGAAGAAATACATTAGCTGGGGATGGAGAGATGATTCAACAGTTAAGAGCACGTGTTCTTGTAGAGGGCTGGGCTTGGTTCCCAATGCTCACATGGTGGCTCAGGACTATCCATAGCTACATTACCAGGGGAACCCCATGCCCTCTTTTGACCTCTACCAGAACCAGGCACACACATGGAGCACATACACACATGCATGCAGGCAGGCAAAACACTCATACATATAAAGTCTTTATTTTAAAAAGTTTCAGAAATCCACAACTGATCAAAGTGCAGAAAACAATTGACCATGGAGTACTTGGCCCCAACTGATACACCGACCACACAATCCTACACCCACGACTCAGGGGCCATTGCAGAGGAGGGCAGAGAAAGGCTGCTAAAGCCCAAATCAGGACATCTCCCAAAAGGTAGGCTCTTCTGTAGATGACAGAGAAGCTGCATCCATTACATCTTAACAATATAGTCTCTTAAACATGACCTGCATATGATACCACTAGTTAACATACCAGTGTGGATGGGGAAACTTCACAAGGCCCTGCATCTAGATGAAGAACTACAGGTTATTAATGGCAGCTGAGAGAGAATCCGTCTTTTCCATGGGCAAGCGCCCTGAGAGGTTATCCAGTCTCAACTGGCCAACCCGAAACACATATACATACAAACAACAAGAAGTGGATTCAGTAGGCTGTGTGTGCGTGTATAAATCTGAGGAGGAGTCAGAGGGAGGGGAGGGAAGAAGAGAGGAAATAATGTAAAGGCAGTACTCATATAGAACACCCTAATATCTTTTTACATGAAAAAATGTTTCATTGTCTACGTTTGCTAAAGGGGGGTCATCTCCTTCCTCTGACTGTACCCTAGCAGCACCCTGATACTTCTCTCAAGACTCTAAGGTCCATGTCTTTGGTCATCTACCTGCCCCTTGGAATAAAGACTAAATTTGAGGTTTCTGATCTAGAAGCTAGCCTAGCATCTGATAAATTCAAATAATAGTTTAATATGAGACAAAAGAGGCCACTGTAGAGGAATAACTGCTAAAAATGAAGACACACACACAGGGTAAAGAAATAACTTGGTTGTTAAGAGCGCTTGATGGTCTTGAGGAAAACCTAAGAGCAGCTTCCAGAACCCAAAATCTCACACTCACCTCTGACTCTAAGAGATCTGACACCCCTTACTGGCCTCCAAAGTTCCCTGAATTCACACAGAGAGACAGAGAGACAGAGAGAGACAGACAGACAGACAGACACAGAAAACATACATTTGAAGAAATTAAAAAGAAAGCTAATTACAAGTCACCAGGAAAAGGAAAGTGACTGGCGTGTTCTCTCAGGACAGCTTAAATGTACAAGAGTTAGATTCTTGTTTTATGGAACCAGTTAGCATTTAAACAAAGTCTTTGGATCACCGTTCTTGGGACATTTGAAAGTAGATGTGATGGCCATGAACCAAATCACTAGAAGCCTTCCTAGCTGGGCTAACAGTGTCATTGAATAACTGCCCTGGCCACCTTGCTCTGATGTCCACTCAAATGGTGGAGCCAGTACTGGGGGGGAAACGGGGAGGGCAAGGGGTCTTTCCACTTGAGAGAGAAAAAGAAACAATCTCAGCTTACTCTGACACCTGGGAAAGGGTGCAGTAGAGACTTGATGAAATTCACAAGAAAATTAATAATGGCTAACTCTGAACACTGGCTTCAAACGAGAGTCCGAACTTCAAACTGAGAGGGGGTGTGAAGAATGTCCAACCCAATGACTCATAGGCAGATAACAATATTGCAGTTCAGAATAATGGACACGACCCAGCTGCGGACACAGCCCAGATCCTATCACCAGGCACTCCCCCAACATGCATCTGGCTCAAGCCATCTGGGACTCGGGTTACCCTAGACTGGATGACAGGACTTAGAGTAGCTCCCTCTAGAATAGCGCCCCTCAATAGAAATAAATGCAAGCCACGTCTGTCACCTTAAGTCTGCTGGTCACATTAAAAAGGTAAAAAGAAACATAAAGCCTTACTTAAGTCTCAGTTTTTTTCCAAAATCTTTCATTTCAACAAACCATCGGCATAAAAATTATTAGGCTATTTTATTTTATACTCTTCAAAATCCGGCATTTATTGTGCATTTATAGGATATCTCAGTGCAGGCTAGCCACATGGGATAGCTGCTTTTATATTGGAGAGCACAGGTCTATGATTTGCAGGTTCAAAGGAACTGCCCCACATAGGAGCTCGATGTTTCTGTAAATGTAACTTGACACAAATGCCTACAAATATTTTTAAACCAAGCCCGATGGTGCAGGCCTGTGATCCCAGCACTCCAGAGGTAAAAGCAGGAGGATGAGGAGCCCTAGGCCACCTTCTACAAAGTGGGTTCATGGCTAGGCTGGGCTAAACAAGACCTCGTCTCAAGAAATAAAATTCTGTTTTCTATTTTGCGGTTGGTATCTTGAATCCTCCGAAACTGCAGTAATGTGGCATAAACAAAAGCACTAAAAGATGCCAGGTGGTGGTTAGCATGTGCCTTTAACCCCAGCAATGGGAAAGGATCTCTGAGTTCGAGACCAGCCAGGTCTACAGAGTGAGCTCCAGGACAGGATCCAAAGCTACAGAGAGAAACCCTGTCTCGAAAACCAATACTAAAAGACATAAAAACAAAGTTCTCTCCTAACTCATCTTGGCACACAGCCCTGAGCTTCCATCTGATGAGCCCGTGCACTCCCTGCATTTCCTCTTCCCCTGTGACTCCGTTTTTACAAAGTGCTTCACTTTCCAAGGCCCCATCCTAGATGCCACATCTAAAGGTTTTAAACTATGTGTTGGGAGAGAAGGGAAACCACAGCATGCATGTGGAAGACAACAACTTACAGAATCTGTTCTCTCCTTCCATGCTTATGTGGGCCCCAGGGATCAAACTCAGGGGGCCAGGGTTTCCCAAGCACCTTTAACTGCAGAGCCATTCTAAAACCCACCCACTACTTTCCTGGCGCTCCTACTGAGCCCATGAGACTCCGCCACTGACCCTGATGCTCCCTCTGCTCAGACGTGGCATAGTATTATGTTCCTGCCTCTTTTCCTATTTTGCCATCTTAAGTTTCTCATCATCTAAAATCTTCTATTTTTCATTGATATAGCAAGTATAGATATTTTGTGGGCTACAGCACATGTATACATTATACAGTGATCAAATCAAGCTAACTGACGTGTCCATCACCTCAAACATTTATTTGTACTAAGGATGTCCAAAGTTCTCTCTACTAGTTATTGTGAAACATACAAACATACAATTAAATATAGCATATGAACCACAATATGCCTAGCCCAACCAAATCCCCACAATGGTATAAGTGGCACTATTATCTTGAGGGTAACCAACAGCTGTTTAATTGGTCTTAAGCCAATTGCCCATGACTGGAGAGGACCAATTCCAGTTGTTTAGCTACAACACAACTTCTAAACCTGGCTCAGAGAACATTGCAAAAGAGGGAGCAGAAAGATTAAGAGCCAGAGGACCTGGGTGCCTGCTGTTAGCTAGTGTCTTCTAGACATGCCAAGCTGCATCCATGAAACCTAAATAGTATGATTGGCTAAATAGGACTTACATAATGACACCACTAGCCAACCTTCCAATTTAGACAGGGGAAATTTCACAAGGACCCACCCCTAGATGAAGAGCTACGGGCAATCAGTGGCTGCTGAAAAAGGGAAAAATCCGTTTTCTCTGTAGACAACCCCCAGAGGTCATCCAATTGCAAAGAGTCAGTCCTAAAGATATACAAATGAAAGCAATGCTTAATGGGCTCAGGTGTGTGTGTGTGTGTGCGCGCGTGCATGTGTGTGCACCTAAGCACATACTAAAAAAAAAGGTAATAAATCTGAGAGGGGGAACACAGGAAGAGTTGGAAGGGGAAAGAAAAGTGGTGATGTAAAACTTAAAAGTTTAAGAAAAAAAAAAAGTCCAGCATAGTAACTCCACTATTCAAGTATTCTTTTGGTACCCCTTATCTCCTATAGTGCTTCGTATGATTCTTCTTAGTACTAATTGTCATGGTTACAACATGGCTGACAGACGCGCTGTCTTTAACAGGCTTCATGTGTGAGGCGATTGTTATGCACCACAGGGAAGAGCTTCTCTTCTTAAAATGCTATCAGGGAAGCATTTTTTTATCCCCATTAAACATGAAAACTGAGGCTTAGAAGATGTCAGTGCTCAAGTTCTTATGGCCAGAAGGTGATGTAACCAAACTGTGCTCTTAACAAGTCATATGCCATATGGCTTACTGAGGTAAGCGTGTGTAGCTACTGACTCTGTTCCTGACTTCTCGGATAACCAAAAGGACAGGCAGTTCACAGGCAGATCTTCATCCTGTCCACACACATTCTCTTCAGCTATACTCAGTCTTCCAATGACACAGAACATATCCCAGCACATACCAACAAGTAGATACAATTCCAAATGCTCTGGGAAACTCTGGGACTTCCTTCACTGTATAAACAGGAGACTGTCGTTAAAGTAATAATAGTAACAGAAAAGAATACAGACTGCTGGATCATGGAAGACCCTGGAGATCAGTCAGCCTCTGCTGCACCATGCAATGGAGATGCTGAGACTCCAAGACATTGTGTCCCTGCCTGAGGTCACACAGCTGGCCAGCCACAACCTCACTCACAGCCCTGAATCAGCTCCCACATAACTGCCTTCCACTTTCTATCCAATTTAGAACTCAAAGTTCAAGCTCTTAAAGGATTTGAAGTCTGTTTTTCCTTGTTCCCAGCAGAGGGAAGCTTCTGAGCTGTCACAGCTGCTGGGGCACACACTTGCTGCAGGAAATGTGTTCTCAAGGGTGGTGGGGACAAGGATGTCCAAACCTCAAGCCGTAAAGTTGCCACTGTTCAGTGGAGGTTTAGAATGATTCTAGGGTGGTTGGCAAGCAGAAACAGATACTAAACGCAGGATGTTGACAAGAGGATCCAGGTGTCTGGAACAAAAAGTTTGCTCTCTCCATGGCCCCAGAAATCCAGGCCCATTGACAGAGTCAACACTTCCCAAAAGTGCATCAATCGATCTATCAGCGGTAGTTTATAAACTTTTATGATAACTACTGACTTGTTTTCTTATTCTTATAACATATGCAACAACAAGGGTCAAGTGAGCTGGTTTAACAGACTTCAACACAAGACATTTTTACATTTCTATTAGCAAATATTAATTATATATTGTAACACGTTTACTATGATATTTGAAATATATAATGTATTTGACCTTCTTCACCCCTCACTAACTTACTTTGTCCCCTTCCCACTTCCACTAATCTCCTCCCTCTCCCCAATTATTCCCCTACTTCCAGTCGTGTGAGTGTGTGCATGTGGGTATAACACAATGAGTTTCATTAGGGTTGCATAAATGAACAGGAGTGAAAGCATCTTACCAAGAGTTACAGCCCTGAAGAAAATGGTCCTCCCTTTCCCAGCAATAATTAACTATCTGTAGACCCTCCAGGAAGGGTGGGGCCTCAAGAGCATCTCCTCCCTCAACGCACTGACAGGCCCAGTCTTGCGCAGAGAATCACAGCTGCTCGAGTTCAGGAGTGCAACCATTGCACAGCGCCTGGAAGGCAGACACTGCACTCTGTCCCACCCTCCACCTCTTCTCTTCTTTCTTCCTCCTCTTCCATAGCGTTCCCTGAACTTTGGAAGAGATGAAATCGATGACTCTTTCACGGCTGAGCATTCAAAAGACAACTTTTGAACATACATGAACTTCCTGCCAATATTCAGACAAGACTCGTCCTACTCCTTACCCTCACCTTACCTATAAATCATTTTTTGGAAGCCTAAGAAATACAAATAACTCCGGAGAACACGCCTTCCAGAGTGGAGGAGCAGGGACTGTGAAAATGAACACTTTAGTGGTGGTTAACCTTTCAGGGAACCAGGTCCTGGGTAGCCAAAAGGACATCAGATCTGACCTTTGCATGTGTTGGAGATCACATAACCTTTGAGATTACCTAAGGCAAAATTTAACAACTTGCATGTAAACAAGACATGCACCAGAAAGGTGAATCTTGGATCGGTGTAGAGGGCAAGAGGAATAAGAGACGTTAATAGGCGACTGAATATGGGATATGTATCATGTATGAAAATGGGGTGACAATAACAGCCACAATTTTTCTAATAAAATACTTATTTTGTTTTTATTAGTGTCTTGTGATTTTATTACTTTTTCGTGTTGTTGAATTTTTTTTTTTACTCTAGCCCCATGTTGCAACACCAAAATGTTGTTGGCTTTACTCTTTTGGCTTTTGGGGGGTCCCTTTGCTCTTTTGAAGGACGCACCATACAGCTACCAAATACACATATGGAGGCTTATTTCTTATAAAAGCCTGGCCTTAGCTTGCCTAGTTCTAGTCATCTTAAATTATCCCATCCGTCTTTTGCCTCTGGGCTTTTACTGTTTCCCGCTTCTGTGCATCTTGCTCTCACTCTGGCTCTGTGGCTGGCTGAGGGCAGGCCTCTAACGTACTCCTCTCCTTGTTCTTTCTTGCTCCTGTTCCTCTTCCTCTTCCTCCTCCTCGTGCTCCTTCTATTTATTCTCTCTGCCTGCCAGCCCCGCCTATCCTTTCTCCTGCCTTCCTATTGGCCGTTCAGCTCTTTATTAGACCAGCTGGTATTTTAGACAGGCAAAGAATCACAGCTTCACAGAGTTAAGCAAATGCAACATAAACAAAAGCAACACAGCTTTACCTCATTAAACAAATGTTCCCCAACATCAGCAACTGTTAACACACTTTAAAATAATGTTCCACATTTTTGTTTTGTAATTGGTGTGAGTTTGTCTATGGAGGACTGAGGGACACACACGTCACAGTGTGCCTGTAGCAATCAGAGGGTAACTTTCAGGAGCTGGTTCCCTCCTTCCACTGCAGAAGCACTGGGGATTGAACTCGAGTTATGAGGCTTAGGACCTGCTAATCAGTCCCACCAGCTCTTAGTAAGTAAGCATCTTTGAGATTTCAACTCATCACAGAATAGTTATCGTCAAGGAAAGAAATGACACCAATCGCTGAGAAGGATGGGAGGGAAAAGGAGTCCTGACCCACTGTTGGTGGAAGTAGAAACCACGACCGTCACTACCAAATCAGTGTGAAGGGCTGGAAAGCTAAAAATAGGACACTATGTAACTCAGTCATTCCACTTCTGGCACACCCAAAGGACCTCAAATCCTACTACAGAGATATCAACACATCCATGTTCATTGTTGCTCTGTTCATCAAAGCTAGGAAGCAATCAATCCACATGTCCAGCAATTCATGAGTGCATAACAAAACGTTGGGCATAGAGAATTTTATTCAACTATAAAAAAGAATCAAACCATGAAATACTCAGGAAAATGGGTGGAATTGAAAAGCAGAATACGAAGTATTAGAGTCTTAGGGTTTTTACTGCTGTGAAGGGACATCATGACGACAACAACTCTTATAAAGAAAACATTTAATGGGGGTGGCTCATTTATAATTTCAAAGATTCAGTCCATTATCATCATGTGGAGAGCATGGTGGTACGCAGGCAGATGCGGTGCTGGAGTAAAAGCTGAGCATCCTACATCTTGCCAGCAATAGGAAGTCAACTGAGACACTGGACAGTATCCTGAGCATAGGAAACCTCAAAGCCTGCCCCACAGTGGCACACTTCCTCCAACAAGGCCACACCCACTCCAACAAAGCCACACCTCCGAATAGTGCCACTCTCTATGAGATTATGGGGATCAATCACAATCAAACTACCACAGTGTCATAAACTCAGAGTAAAAAATGTCACATGCTATAACTTGTCGGTGGATCCTAGCTTCAAACTGAGATTTGTATGTTTCATCAGAAGTTCCTGTGGATCTCAGGAAGCTAGGAAATCCCAGGAGAGGTGGAAGGGAAGAGGCCTGAAGCGGAGGAAGGGATATGGGCGAACATGAATGACCATACGTGCTATGAAAGTAGAGGAAGGACACTGTTGAGAGTAAGAGTTTAAATGGGGATGGGGGAGGGGCTAAAGGAGATGGTAGAGTGTATGTTAACCAAAACTAAGGATTTCCAGAAAAACTACAGATATCTTATTGAAAACCAGTGGTCTATTAGTCAACTAAAATATATAACTTTTCTAAAAGAAGGCATTTAAGCAGAGATACCCTGTGTGGATGGATAATGCTGGTCCCGGAAAATGTGGCATATTAAACAAAACTCCCAGTGCCAGGCATAGGATACCTCGCTATGAGCCATTGGTAGGTGTGGTGAAGGGGTGGGGGGGGTCAATGGCTCCTGAAACAGTACAGACTATTGCCATTGATCCCGGTTCCCCTCCATAACTAGATAAGATCCTATTGCTAGCCAGGTGGTGGTGGCACCCACCTTTAATCCCAGCACTCAGGAGGCAGAGGCAGGTGGGTATCCATGAGTTTGAGGCCAGCCTGATTGACAGAATGAGTTCCAGGACAGCCAGGACTATTACACAGAGAACCCCTATCTCAAAAAAACAAAACAATAACAACAAAAAATAGATCCTATTGCTATAGACATTCTTTGGTTATAGGACCAATAGCAGGCAACCTGCAACTGACCTGGAAACTTCTCCCTGCTATCTGGTTTTGATAGAGCTGGAAGGTGGTTTGCAGTCTGCTAAGAAGCAGGAAAGCCTTCAATAGTCTTACACAGCAGTGGATCCCCATATTGTAATACCAACCCGCCAGTAGCCACTGGAGAAATAGTGGCATGATTGCTACGGAGTTAATCAACTACCTCCTGATTGGATTTGAGGAAAGAGTTTGTGCTTGGTAGTATAAGCCTGGCCAAAGTCCATAGCTATAAGTCATAAGCCCTAGAGAGAAGTCTGCTACTGTTGTTTTGCCGAATGGAATTTTTGCTGCTCTCAACCTTGGTCACAGAAGCTCCTGTTTGAAATGGACAACAGTTAGCACAGATACTGATAACTATTCAAAGTGCTAAGCATGTGTGATCATTGAGTGCTTAGCCCTAAAAGAGATATCTGTATCTTCCCACAGCTACCACCATCATGTTCAGGGAGCACCACGGAAGAGGGGAGGAAAGAATGTAAGAGCCAGAGGATGGAGAGGTA
Source organism: Microtus pennsylvanicus (assembly GCF_037038515.1). NCBI lineage: Eukaryota > Metazoa > Chordata > Mammalia > Rodentia > Cricetidae > Microtus > Microtus pennsylvanicus. The sequence continues at coordinate 24,364,675 of NC_134591.1, forward strand.
CGCTATGAACATTGCCTCCTGGATACAATGTGGCTATAGAATGCACGAGGGACGGCACGTGTTGCGGTTCATGGACAAGACCTGCACAAGGCTAAGCCCATCAACATTCCAGCATGGATAGAAGAGGGGCTCATCAGGGCACTAGGGGAGAGAGAGTCCATCTTCTTCAGGGTATGGCTGCTAGTAGGCTGTCCATGTTCCAGCGGATGGTCCTATACCTATGCATATATAGACAGCGCTAACTATACACAGTGGGCTATCAGATTAATCATGGCAATGTCCTTCTGTGGTGGTGTGAATGAATTATCTCTCGTAACCTCTAGATGTGGCCTTGCTAGAGTACATATATCACTGGGAATGGGCTTCGATGTTTTAAAGCCTCATATATACCCGATACCTCTTCTCTCTGCTTTGTGTTTGCCATTAAGGACGTGATGCATGGCTTGCTGCTCCAGCTTCCACACCTGCTGCTTGCTCACTGCTGTGTCTCCTTGCCAAGATGGACGACTCTAGAACCATAGGCCGAAACGAACTGTTTTTTTTCTACAAGGTGACTTGACCAAGGTGTTTTGCCACAGCAAGAGAAAGTCACTGATACCGAGATGCTAATCATGCGCCAACAAGCAGAGGCCACTGCCTCTTGGAAAGGGTCTGAGGTCACACCAAGTTTAAGGACAAAGAACACCTGACTGTTTAGGCACGTCCGTTGAGGGTACCAAATGAAAGGGTGGAAAAAGGCAAAGAAATCCTGGCAGAAACGTCCGCAGGCTGATGATTTGAAGGAACAGCATGTTTGGAAGACATCTGGGCTGACAACGGAGCCATAAAATGTGAACGAAGTTGCCAAGAAGGAAAGGAATAAAAACAAAACTTTATAGAGAATAGCATATTGAAGAATGAGAAAATAAAAAAGCTTGTTGAACTCTGTAGTTTACTTTTTTTAAAAAAAAAAAAAAGGAAGAAGAAAAAAGAGGACCTGAAGTTGGGAAGGGTAAGAGAATGGGACTGGGAGGACTTAGGGGAGAACACGATTGTAAAGGAAATCCATCGGGCCATCCTGCAGGGAGAGGAAAAGATGGGCAGATAGAGAAAGATTCTTTGATAAGCAAAAATATCAACAGGGCAAGGACTGGGCCGCCAAAGAGCTGCAGAAACAGGGAGGTGAGAGAGGTTAGGGAAAGGAGGCCAGCCAGATGACAGAGGGACCTAAACTTCAGTGGGAAAAACAAATCAAGTCAATCAAATCAAATCAAATTCCCCAGTGGGAGAAGGGCAGGGCTGACAAGCATACAGGTATTCACTCTCTAGAGCGCTGACAGTGGCCTTATCTAGATAGGAACTAGGGCTGGGCACTTTAGCCTGAGGGTTTCTGCATTTCAGGACAAAGTTTACTTCAAAGGGGAGATCGAGCAGCTGCTGTGCTCTAGGTTTTGAAATCAATGCTAAACTCTTCAGAGGAAAGATTTACTGATCCCCATGATTTACTTCCAAACACGAGAAAAGACAGATGGGTGGAATGGGCGACGGGAAAGAGCGGGAGAGTTGTGTCGATGTCAGGAGCCATTCATTCCCAATCTCTTCTGACTTTGCTGTACGTTAGCAATTCTTCGTAGAGCATTTGGGGTTTAGAAGAAAGGGGCAAAAGAAAACCTGTCTCTTTAATCCTTGGATTTTTAGATGTGATTGTGTCGTTGTGGTTGCACACGAACACGTCTGTTCTTTTGGAGATGCAGGGCAGGAAATGCCATTGGCTGGAACCGACGGACGGACCGAATGTGGTTCATCTTTCATCACTGACGATGCTCAAGACTTGGACTTCGAGGGAGCTGTCACTCTGTTCGGTTTTGCAGATTTAAATTCTTCCCAAATTAAGAAAGAAATTAAAACAAATCCCTGAGAGGCTGGGCCTACACAAACAAGAGTGCATCTGCTTAAGCAAGTGCTTCCCTCGAGGCTAACAGGGCTCTGGTCCAACCACCTGGGACACAACAGGCCCTTGATTTAAACTGATGATAAGTGCAGTGCCAACAGCCAGAGGAAGCCTCCCCTCTCGCACTGAAGGTGCTGGCAGCTGCGCTGGGCTTGTTCCCACATGGTCTCTCCATATATCCTCCAGCCAAAAGCAGCAAGCCTACACACTCTTCTCAAGAACCCCAGTACCTGTGGAGAAACCCTACAACTCTGCTAAACAAATCTTTTCAAGGCTTTCTTACAGGCATCACAGGAAGCCATCCAGGCCTCGTCAGTCCCTGTTTTGAAACAAAGGACTCTCCAGGGCTAACCATGGTTTGCCTTGAAGCCTGGGATTACGCTCATCACAGCATGAGTCCCATAATATTTAAAAAAAAAAAAGTGCTTATGGGACTGGAGAGATTGCTCAGGGGTTAGGAGCACTTGCTGCTCTTCCAAAAGACCTGAGTTTGGGTTCTAGCACCCATGGCGGGAGGCTCAGAGCCACCTGTAACCCCAGCTCCAAAGGATCCGGTACCCTGTTCTGGCCTCCACAGGCACCTGTGAATGTGCAACTTATACTCACACAAACTCTCACAAACACACAAACAGAAATAAAGGTACGCCTTTAAAACAGGTGAATGCCACCCAGACTAGGTTCCTGGAGTGGAAAGGTATCTTTTTCACTAACAACCAGCTAAGCCAATACCTGGGACACACTCATACACTTAATATTTTAGATGGATGAGCAATTTGTAAAACATGCACAGTTCCTACAGCTTTGCTATGCCATCTTGTCTCATTCTTTATGCAATTCTGAGAGCTGGGCTGAGCACTAAGCTTGACAGATAGATATATGTATATACACTGCCACAACTATCAGTATCCCCAGGTAAGGAGGCCAGGCCAAGAGTGCTAATGTCATAATCAGTATTAGAGAACAGTCGGCAACAAAGCCAGAATCAATAACCATCTAACTGACTCCTAAAGGGATACCCCTTTCATCCTACCCGGTGTCGTTCTGAGGAATGTTCAAGGGGATTTCTCAGAACATGAGGCCCTCCTACATGAGCACGGAACACCGAGTTAGGGATATATGGTCTCTGGCTAACTTACAAATGAATGGGACCTAGTGATCGGGGACAACAAACGGTTGAATAAATGCCACCATCCATAAAAGCCCAGATGTTTGGCTTGCTGTGTCAACATGTTAAGTGTCTCATATAATTAATGCAGGTAAAAAGATAACAGGTGTGCTAAACACCATGTTAATCTCTGGCACCCACTCTGCCTGCATTTATTTGTTTCATAATTTCTCCCGCCCCATGGGAACCTTTCCCTCATCTTGCATAAAGAAGAAAGCACTGCACTTCTGCACCCTTCTGGGGCTATACAGGGATAGGCTCACCCTGCATCATCAGTGTGGCGATCAGGTGACCCCAAGCAGGAGTCATGAGATTCCTCCTCCTCCCCTGGTTCCTGAGTTTGGGGAGATAACTGAATGTTCTGAGTGCATTTATAAGTAAGAACTGGCTGTCAAGGCTGTCTTGACCATTGATGCGATTCCTCGTGCACATGCGTCTGTGCTCCGTGGAGATATAACCTTCCCTTTCTGGTTGTAATTTCAAAGGCAACCAGCAGCAACTTGAGTGGAGCCCAAAAGTCCCAAAAGCATGACTTCAGAGGGGCAGCTGCCACCATCTTCTGAGAAGTGTCAGAGGGTCCGTGCATCCCTCCCTAGGGTGCCACCACGCTTGGGATACCCTAATAGTTATGACAGATGTGGGAATCTGTGAGTGCCTTCGCAGTTACTCATCTTGGTGCTAGAGAGATGGTTCTGCTGTTAAGAGCATATGCTGTTCTTGCTCCAGAATTGGTTCGGGTTCCCAGCACCTGCATGGCAGCTCTCAACCATATACTACTGCAGTTTGTGGGGACCTGGTGGCCTCTTCTTCTGGCCTCCTTGGGCATCAGACACACATGCAATGTATGTGTATGCAGGCATGCAAAAACATTACACGTAAAAACAAAAATAAATAAATCTAAATTACTCATTTCAAGCAGTTTATCAGACATTCCATAGTCCATTGACCAAGGCACCCAAGGAGATGTCTCATGACCATATCAGATGTTCAGATTCCCAATGCCTTTCCATCTCTAAACATGGGCCTGTCTCATACTGTGGACAATGGAAAAAAATGGCTTTCTCACCACACACACATGCACGCACACAGGTGCACACTAACCTAGTCTGATCATCACTCTTCTTCCCAGCTCATGCCTTTTCTCCCACCAGCCACAAAAGAAGAATACCTTCCCAGCTGCAAGTGGTAGCCCAGGCATGCAGACAGGAAGCTCGAGATCTAGCAACCAATGACTAACTCTGAGGGGTTTCCCTACTGCTCATAAGCCAATGGCTACCACCATGAACAGAACAGTCCCCAGACGCCAGGGCTGTTTGCTTCAATTTTGAAACCTTCACGGTATCTACTGATGGCCAGATTTCAGCAGCTGTTGTACTCGCCATCAAAAAGTACTTAGCAGTGCTAACCTACATCACTTTCCTCTCTGCCTCTGTGAAGAGTTTCAAAAGCTGAGCCAACGCTCCCATAATGTCATTAAACTGAAAGGAAAAATAATTTAACAATGAATGGAATGATTTTAGGAAAATAGCCTTATTTCACTAAATTTATTCCTTGGAGTAAAATAAATACTTTAAAACAAGCATTCGATTCTTAGGGATTGAAGTCACTGTTATAGGACACCCCTTACTCCCACCCCCCAAAAAGTAAAAGACCGGACTTCAAGTTTAATTATTACCGCAGCTGAGCAGATGGAACGAAATTACTTCCCTGTGCTGTGTGTTCATAACTCAATATGTCAAAGTGGCCTCCGATTTCATTAAAGACTTTTTTTCTCTATTTCTCCCCAAATGTTTTGCCTAAAGGGAATCTTTTTAAACCACTCATTTCCAATTGTATCTTTTCAATGTATGACCTCTGGAAATGAATGTTTACCAGTGATGCAAACCCCACTCATTCAATAAAAAGACAGCATTATAAAATATAAAGGCAGAGACACCGGCGTGCAGGCCCAAGCGGCGGGCGGAGACACCAGCGTGCAGACGCAGCGGATGTGGGATAGTCCAAGCATGAAACAGTGAAGCCCACACTGAGAGCAGATCTCCCCACTACAATTAAATCAAGTAGGTTTTTTGGGGCCAGGCCTCCAGAGTGGTAGGTCTTTTATTGGCAAGTTCCACAGGCGAACGGGGAGCCTGGTCCTGTCCCTGAAGACCCTCCTGAGTGGGGAGAGTGTTCTTGGCCCACTGCGGGACACAGGAAACGGAGCAGGGGCCTTCCCCCGACCCCCTTGAGCCCCCCCGCCCCCCCCCCCGTTAGTCTGCGAGGGCTGGTAGCCTCTGCTGGGGCTGCTCCCCCTCTGCTGTGACCTCTCTCTCCCTGACCCATCCCAGCTTGCGCCCAGGGGCGTCCTTCACTCCCGCTCCCTACCGCGGGGCCATAGGATCACCCAGTTTAGCCTGTTTGGGCACTGGGTCGGGAGCTCAGGGCAGAGGGCAGCGAGAGATTCTCTGTTTTGGTGGCTGGCCTGCAGAGTGGTAGACCTTTTGTTGGTGAGGTCCCTGGCGAATGGAGAGCCTGGTCCTGGTCCTGAAGACCCTTCTGAGTGGTGAGAGGAATCTTGGCAAGTGGCGGGAACCCAGGAAACGGAGCGAGGGCATTTTGTACATTGAGGACTTAACAGCACACCTGAGAGCTTGAGAAAAAAAAGAAGCAGACGTGCCCAGGAGGGGTAGAAGACTGGAAATAATTAAACTGAGGGCAAAAATCAACAAAATAGAAACACAGAAAACAGTCCAAAGAATCAATGAAACAAAAAGTTGGTTCTTGGAGAAAATCAACAAGATCGACAAACCTCTATCCAAACTAATTAAACCCAGGATAGCCAAAACAATCTTATACAATAAAGGGACTTCTAGAGGCATTACCATCCCTAACTTCAAACTCTATTACAGAGCTACAGTATTGAAAACAGCTTGGTATTGGCATAAAAACAGAGAAGTCGGCCAATGGAATCGAATAGAAGACCCTGACTTTAACCCACAAACCTATGAACACCTGATTTTCGATAAAGGAGCTAAAAGTACACAATGGAAAAAGAGAGAGCATCTTCAACAAATTGTGCTGGCAAAACTGGATGTCAATCTGTAGAAGAATGAAAATAGATCCATATCTATCACCATGCACAAAACTCAAGTCCAAATGGATTAAAGACCTCAATATCAGTCCAAACACACTGAACCTGATAGAAGAGAAAGTGGGAAGTACACTCCAACACATGGGCACAGGAGACCACTTCCTACGTATAACCCCAACAGCACAGACACTAAGGGCATCATTGAATAAATGGGACCTCCTGAGACTGAGAAGCTTCTGTAAAGCAAAAGACACTGTCACTAAGACAAAAGGGCAACCCACTGACTGGGAGATCTTCACCAACCCCGCAACTGACAAAGGTCTGATCTACAAAATATATAAAGAACTCAAGAAATTAGACCGTAAAAAGGCTAATCAACCCAATTATAAAATGGGGCACTGAGCTGAACAGAGAATTCTCAACAGAAGAAGTTCAAATGGTCAAAAGACACTTTAGATCATGCTCAACTTCCTTAGCAATCAGGGAAATGCAAATCAAGACAACTTTAAGATACCATCTTACACCTGTCAGAATGGCTAAAATAAAAAACACCAATGATAGCCTTTGCTGGAGAGGTTGTGGAGAAAGGGGTACACTCATCCATTGCTGGTGGGAATGCAAACTTGTGCAACCACTTTGGAAAGCAGTGTGGCAGTTTCTCAGGAAATTCGGGATCAACCTACCCCTAGACCCAGCAATACCACTCTTGGGAATATACCCAAGAGATGCCCTATCATACAACAAAAGTATTTGCTCAACCATGTTCATAGCAGCATTGTTTGTAATAACCAGAACGTGGAAACAACCTAGATACCCTTCAATGGAAGAATGGATGAAGAAAGTATGGAATATATTAGAGTACTACTCAGCAGTAAAAAACAATGACTTCTTGAATTTTGCATGCAAATGGACGGAAATAGAAAATATTATCCTGAGTGAGGTAAGCCAGATCCAAAAAGAGGAACATGGGATGTTCTCACTCATATTTGGGTTCTAGCCATAATATAGGATATTGAGCCTATTATTCGTGATCCTAGAGAAGCTAAATAAGAAGGTGAACCCAAAGAAAAACATATAGGCATCCTCCTGAATATAACCTTCATCAGGCGATGAAAGGAGACTAAGACAGAGACCCATATTGGAGCACCGGACAGAAATCTCAAGGTCCAAATCAGGAGCAGAAGGAGAGAGAGCACGAGCAAGGAACTCAGGACCGTAAGGGGTGCACCCACACACTGAGACAATGGGGATGTTCTTTCAGAAACTCACCAAGCCAGCTGGTCCGGGTCTGAAAAAGCATGGGATAAAACTGGACTCGCTAAACATAGCAGACAATGAGGACTACTGAGAACTCAAGAACAATGGTAATGGGTTTTTGATCCTACTGCATGTACTGGCTTTGTGGGAGCCTAGGCAGTTTGGATGTTCACCTTACTAGACCTGGATAGAGGTGGGCGGTCCTTGGACTTCCCACAGGGCAGGGAACCCTGATTGCTCTTTGGGCTGACGAGGGAGGGGGACTTGACCAGGGGAGGGGGAGGGAAATAGGAGGCAGTGGCAGTGAGGAGACAGAAATCTTTAATAAATAATTTTTTAAAAAATAAATAAATAAAAATAAAATATAAAGGCAGCCCCTGTCTTACCTGTATATACCCTGCTTTATGCTAACTGGCCAGGCATCAATAGCAAAAGACCAAGGTTCTGCTTTACTTCACATCCATACAGGATTCTGGCCTAAGGAGAGGGTGTGTGTGTGTGTGTGTACACGTCTTAGCGAAAATAGGACTTGATAAGCCTCTCGGGTTTTGGAAAGAACACAGAGGACTTAAAGAGTATGTCTTGCTGGATCCCCTAGATGCTGGCAAAGTCCTAGGGAATAAGGTGTTAGGAGAGAACAGGGCTACGAGTGTCTGTACCACTTCTGATTTCTGGTGGAATATATACCTTCTTTATGAAAAGACTCACAAAAGGAAAATTCTCAGCTGTCTGTTCACAGTTCTTCCTCCTCTTTCCCCACCTCAAATCATTGTAAAGGCAAACACCACCCACTTCTACTAGACCTGCTGGAAACTTCTCCATGGGGTCTTTGCCCTTTGTTCATAGATATAGTTTATACACCACTAAGTTATCTTATAACTGACACTTGCTGAGCATGGTCTGTGTACCTGGCAGAGTCCTTAATCGTTTGTCTGTATTAACCTAATCACCACAATAAATTCTAGACTAGAAGGCTCAAAGCCTGTAGCTGGGAACCTACAGCCTCAGGCTATACAAGACTATCATAGAACCAGGTCTGTGGCAGCCATGAAGGTATGAGCCTGGGGTGTTCCTACTAAATATCTAAGCAGCATCATGGTCAGGGTCCCCCAGGTTCTAAGGAACCCCATCATTTTGCCCATGCTTTGTCTTTTGCTTTTCCCCCAGTGCATTAAGCCTTGACTCTCAGGATCTATATATACCACAACCATTTCCAACCTAGAAGGTGCACAAGGCAATGCCTCCTTTAAGAACACTGCCAGCCACCTTGGGTTCTCAGCCGTCTCACCGCCCCCTAGGAAAAATGAAGAAAATCCCCACATCCCCCTGCTTGCTGGGATCAGATAACAAAGACACCCACACACACCCCCATTGCAAGGAGAACTGTGAAATCAAGTGCTAAGGATTGGATATAAAGTAACCTCAAAAAGGCTCATGGTCCCAGCTGGTGGCATTACTTTGGAGGTCCTGGAAAATTTGAGAGACGGGATCTAACCACTTGTGCCAGTGCACATATTTAATCCCAGCACTAAAGAGGCAAAGATAGGTGGATCTCTCAGTTTAAGGTCAGTCTGGACTATGTAGCAAGTTCCAGGATAGCCAGGGCTACATCGTGAGACCCTTTCTCCAAAAATAAAAACAAACAAAAAAAAAGGCAGGTCTAACTGAAAAAAAGAGATATAGGTCTCTGGGGCAAGTTCTTGGAGGATATATCTTGCCTGCCCCCATCCCCGCCACTCTCTCATTCTGAGCTGGCTTAAGTCACATGCTTGTAAGAATAAGAGGTTCTACCTCAATATGGACGCAGATTGAAAGCTGGGCAGTGGTGGTGCACATCTTTAATCCCAGCACTCAAAAGGCAGAGGCAGATAGATCTCTGAATTCGAGACCAGTCTGGTCTATAGAGTTAGTGCTAGGACAAGCTCCAAAGCTACACAAAGAAACCCTGTCTCAAAAAACCAAAAACAACAAAGACCACTTATTGAAACCTCTGGAATCGTGAGCCAAGGCAAATGCTTCCTTCTTTAAATTGTTTGCTCAGCTATTTCACCACAGTGACAAAAAGTTACCAACAGAAGACAAGTAAGGGGCTGGAGAGATGGCTCAAAGGTTAAGCACTGACTGCTTTTCCAGAGGAACCCGGTTCAATTCCCAGCACCCACATGGTGGCTCACAACCACCTGTAACTCTTGTTCTTGGAGATCCTACATCATCTTCCAGCCTCTATGAGCACCAGGCACACACACACAGTGCAAATTCATACAAACAAAATACCCGCTCACACTGAAAGCTTTAAAAAAAATAGGCAAGAAAAATGGGCATAGGAAGTAGTTTAAATTATTATCCAACAAAATCTATTCCCAAAATGATAATAACAAAGTAAAGCATTTAGCATTTATTTCATCAACATCATCCATGTAGCTGCCATGGGAAGAGTGCGGGAAAATTCATAGGATGATGACTACATTTAAGTATGCAAGGAATTGCATACTGTTTGAAAGGACGTTCCCTGCTGTGCACTCTGCAGCAGTCTCCGTACAACTGCACGTTACTGTAGAGTTGGACAGGGGTTCTGGAGAGCACTGAGAGCCAACTGAAGCCAAGATAGAGATGGACAGAAACTAGCTTCTCTGCGTCACTGCCTTTATATTAGTTCTCTCTCTCTCTCTCTCTCTCTCTCTCTCTCTCTCTCTCTCTCTCTCTCTCTCTCTAACACACACACACACACATCAATGTCACACAAAATCAAGCAGTCTAAAGCTCAAACTGTGCTTTGCTCTTTTAATTGTCATTACTTCTCTTGTTAAAGGCTCAAGTGCCTTGTGCTATACATGTAAGAAGCCAACCTAACACATCAGCCAACTGACTCAAGATCAGAGTTCCATATGTCAGCTCACATGACAGAACAAATATACCCATTTGTAGACTTTTTCCACTGTAAACTTTCAAAACTATTTGCTTTTGAAAAAAAGATTAAAACTCCTTCCAAATGTAGACAATATTTTGGTCTAACCTGTAGTGTTGGGGACTGCGGACCACCAGACCCTGAATTTCCTGTAAACAACCTGTTTTCCTCTGCTCTGAGCACGAGACCCTGATGGCAGGGGAGTGGGTTCTGTTGAGTCTTCAGCTGAAAGATCCCAAGAGCTGGGGCGTGGGCAGAGCCCTATATAAGCTTCCCCTGGGCACAATAAAGTGGACTTCGCATTCTTGTTGCAAGGATGTTCCTGTGGCCCCATCTGTCTGTCTGTCTCTGTCTGTCTGTATGTCTTTTAATCTTCTGCCTACTTCCCATAGCGCAGAGCGAGTAGAGCGCGGAACAGAACCGGTATAATTTGCACTATAGTATGTCCTTGTATTTCAGTAAGTCCTATATAACATTCCACAGATTAAATAATTCAAACTAATTGTGCAAATTTTTTCACTCAGTCATTCATTTTCCCATTTATTCCTTTATATAACATCCAAGAAGGTCCTATGATGGGCTATGCACTGAGGTGGGTGCTTGAACCAGAAAGGCAAAGTAATGAACATTTCTATGAGGAGTCAAGCCACAGCTTGGTTGGTAGAACGCTTACCTAAAGCCCTGGGCTCAGTTCTCAGCACCGTTTAAAGCTGGTGTGGTAATGGACAACAGGAATCCCAGAACTCAGAAGATAAACTGAAGAGGGCCAGATGCTTAAGGTCATTCTCAATGACAATGTAGCTACACAGGAAATTCAAGGCCAGCCTGGGATCTTGTCTTAAAAGGATAAAAGTATGTATCACTTCCTATCTCCCTTTCTTGACACTGGTACCCAATATCTAAAAGATATTGGCAGCAGTGGACCTCAATGGTCAATAAAGTAAACAGGAAGGAGTTGAAGGAACACTGTTGGAAGACAAAAAAAAGCAGGCATATCAGAAACACTAGCTACAACAATTAAGTAAATAGACGGAAAATAAAAGAGGTCCGAGTTCTCACTCTAAGGAGGTATTTGTGTATGTGCGATGAAGAGATTCTGAAGTGCCTGGGTAGAAATTTATTAGTAGAACTGAGAAGATTTTAATACACATATACTCACATAAGGAAGTAGTTATAAAAATCATTCTTTTCCATACGATTTATATATGTGTATATATTATGTGCAGGTATGTTTATGTATATAGCATGGGTTAGAAGGAAAGTATAATCCAAAACTCTTCTGTGTGGCAGTCATGGCCCCAGCTGGTAGAGCTGATTGCTGAGAACTCAATTGGTTTCATCATAATTTGACAGTATTGTTGGCAGGTGGTAGAAACAGGAAGCAGGGCCTAGTCGGAGGACATGGCTTTGAATGTGAGACTTCTATCCAGACCCTTCCTTTCTCTCTCCTCTCCTCTCCTCTCCTCTCCTCTCTCTCCTCTCTCTCCTCTCTCTCTCTCTCTCTCTCTCTCTCTCTCTCTCTCTCTCTCTCCCTCCCTCCCTCTTTGCATCCCAGATGTCATGAAGTAATCAGCATCTTTGCCATGATTCCACCAACACAAAGTTCTCCCTTGCCTCAGACCCAAAGCCATGGAGCCAGCTAACCATGGTCTCAAGCTAAGAACAGTAATACCACCAAAAAATAAATAATAAAAACAACTCCTCCTTTTCAGTTTGCTTTCTCATGAGGTAATGAACCTAACAAACAAAACAAACAAACATATACTGGTTTCTAAATATCACCCTCCTCTTAAAGGAATCAAAGATGCTAGAAGGATGATTAATCTAGGATTGGGATGGGGAATATGAAAGATGAACCTTGGGACAACTTATGTCACAAAGTCCATAAATGTGCAATGAATGATGAACATGTGTCTGAAGAACATGGGAGGAGATCAGACAGAGAACAAGTTTGACATTAAAATGACTAATGATGATGACATGTTAAACAAAACAGATCATGAGGCCATAATTCATAAATGAGGGAAAGGGGAAGTGCTTTCTTATGACAGAATACCAAACGAAAAGTGTAAAAGAGATGATAGCAATACATCTCACTGTCTGGCAACCATCGTGGATGGCATTAGATTGGTGTAACCATAGGTAAATGCTGAAGCTGATGGTAAAGAGCATTACCAGATGACCAGAGAAGTTTCCATAGTAATTTAATACAGGGGGAAAGTGAGGGTCTTATTGGGAAGAAATCTGGCAGACTCCAACATCAGACTGGTAAGGCTAGTTTTCCCAGCAATGAGTCACTGTCACGTGTCTCTTGATTTGATGCTTAAGAGCTCAGCACCATTTCCACGGTTTCCTTCCCAGAAGGAATGGTTAAGACTGAGTCTCATGATGAGGAAAGATGGGGTGGACCTCATAGGTTGCCCTACAGAAAGGTCTGAAGTGCATAAGACACAGAGCAAAGATGAGAAAGGTTTCAAGTTTCAAGATGGCGACAAACTTCAGTGACTAAAGCAACCCATGCCCCTAGCTAAGGCCGTGACCCAGAATTAGAAAAAAGCGAACTAGAACCATGCAATCAGAATGACATCTGAGAAGTCTGGGAGCAGTGTGTGTCTCTACTGACTCCTACCAGGCAGGGGACGCGCTGGCAATGCAAGAGAGAGGGCCCTGTTTCAAACAAGCTAAGAAATTAGTCGCCATGTTTCAAACAGGTTAAAAAATAGTTCACTATGTTTTATGCGGGTTAAAAAATAGGTCAGCATGCCAGAAAAATATGTGTGGTATGTGTTAAGAGACAAGAGGAGGTAACCAGGTGATGAAATGCAATTAGAAAGCCTGAAAGTTGTAGAGATGTTAATGTTTTGTAGCTTGAAAGTTTTGATGTAGAATAAAAAGGAAGCCATTGGCCTTACACTGATAAGTTTAAACTCTAATTCACACACTTGACCTATGACATGAACAAAATAATCTGCGTCTCCCTTTGCATCACTTCCTGAAGTGTTAATTCTTGCCACCTCACAGACCTGGTGGACTTAAGACTGTGTGCTAAGATTCTCCCATGAACCCCCAAACAGCCGGACAGCATAGCGTGACAATCAGAATCCCTGATCAACCGAGACTATATTTCCTCAAGAAAAGAGGGCACAGGAACACCAGAGACAACTTCAGAGCCCCGCACTCTACTCTACTGGAGCTTCCGTAATAGGTGTGTGTATATGTGTGTCTGTGTGTGTCTGCATGTCTGTGTGTGTGTGTGCTAATATCTGTGTCTGTCGGTGTGTCTCTGTGAGTATCTGTGTGTGTCTGCATGTCTGTATGTGTGTGCTCATGTGTGTCTGTCGGTGTCTTTGTGTGTATGTGCTCGTGTGTGTGTGTCTGTCGGTGTGTCTGTGTGTATGTCTGCTAATGTGTGTGTCTGTGTCTGTCAGTGTGTCTCTGTGTGTGCTCATGTGTGTCTGTCGGTGTCTTTGTGTGTGTGTGTGTGCTCATGTATATGTGTGTGCTAATGTGTCTGTGTCTGTCGGTGTCTCTGTGTGTGCTCATGTGTGTCTGTCGGTGTCTTTGTGTGTGTGTGTGTGCTCATGTATGTGTATGCTAATGTATGTGTCTGTGTCTGTCGGTGTGTCTGTGTGTGCTCGTGTGTGTGTGTGTGTGTGTGTCTATCGGTATGTCTGTGTGTGTGTCTGCATGTCTGTGTGTGTGCTAATGTGTGTGTCTGTGTCTGTCGGTGTGTCTCTGTGTGTGCTCATGTGTGTCGTCGGTGTCTTTGTGTGTGTGTGTGTGCTCATGTATATGTGTGTGCTAATGTGTCTGTGTCTGTCGGTGTCTTTGTGTGTGTGTGTGTGTATGTCTGTGTGTGTGCTAATGTGTGTGTCTGTGTCTGTCGGTGTGTCTGTGTGTGCTCATGTGTCTGTCGGTGTCTTTGTGTGTGTGTGTGTGTGTGTATGTCTGTGTGTGTGCTAATGTGTGTGTCTGTGTCTGTCGGTGTGTCTGTGTGTGCTCATGTGTGTCTGTCGGTGTCTTTGTGTGTGTGTGTGTGTGCTCATGTGTGTGTCTATGTGTCCGTGTGTACACAGAGAGATGGGGGATAACTCAGTGAACAACTGGCTGGGAGCCGACAGTGATGGGCGTGGCTAAGGCAAAGATGTGGAAGGCTTCACTGGCAGTTCTCCAATCAGGTGTTAGAGAAAGCAAGAGACAAAGAGCACTTGGGAGAAGCCAGGCAGGTGCAAAGTCATGTCGGTGTGACAGCCCAGGGAACAGGGAGCCGTGGAGGGGATGGTAAATGGTCCTGGACAGGTAAACATGATCCAAACCAAGAAGAACCCACTGTGCCAAGTTTGGAAACTCAGATGGCATTCTCCTGCCTAAGATGATGGGGAACACCTGCTACGACCCCCTCCCCACACGCCAGACATCAGTAACCACAGACTTTATTACACTCCAGACAGCTGCCACCGCTCACCTGGACCAGGCCTGGGAAACAGAATCGTTCGCCTCCTGGCTAAGGTGATGGGGGTTGTAAAGGGCTTACAGTAAATGGCCGCTGTGATTTTCTCTCTAACACAGCAAGCTTTATTCTCTTGGTGGTTGATCAATAGGTAAACCGCTTCCTTGGGTTAGAAGCACCGCTAAGGACTGGGCACAATGGAAGAAATGCAGAGCGGAATGGAGGTTACCACTTCGCGAGACTCAGTTTCCCTGAATGAAAAAGGAGAGGGCTAGCAACAGCAATATTTGCTAAAATAGTAAGGCTGACTCTGAAGTCAGAGTAACAGGGAGAGCTGCGAGAACCCACGTGATGGCATAGGAAAGGCAGCCAAAACCCTCGGCATGCAGCTCCATGAGGGTAGCAAGTCACATCCTCGCCAGAAACTTGGTTATACGGCTGAGAAAACCGAAAACACATTGTAAGTCAAGGCCTGGGGAGCACAGCATTCTGCTTTAAGACGCTGGCTGTTTCTGAAATAAAACTTTAAAACGTGCCGTAAAAACCAACTATTCCACTGGGGAAAGAGTGGCCTAAAGTGTCTTTGATTGTAACGATAGGAAAGACTTTCATCTGTACTCTTTACGAGATTAATTGTAACTCTCCCCCAGCTCAGAGAGGTTTTTCTGAACCTTGTGGTTGAAATCGTACACTGCATGATAGACCTTCATTCTTCAGCGGGCGCATTCCGAAAGGGTGAACCCGGTAGCCATCAAATGAGCGAAGGCCGATAAGCAACACCTTCTGCTGGCTTGCAATTTGCCACGTGCTCATACAGCCTGCTGACCTTCACCTGCCCCGAGTCCTCAGGTTTCATCAGCCAGGTGCCCACGAGGCCATAGACCGAAGCTGAGTGAGGACTTAATGAAGCCTGGCAAGGAGGAAGCTAGCACAGGGCCAGCCGACCTATCATCCTAGCTCTGGTCCTCCGCGCCGCGGCTGGATCTGCTTCTACACCACCAGCAGCAGGGACGCAGTGAGGGCTAGGACTAGTTTGAAGCTCTGTGTCACACATGCGTAACTCCCAGCTGGCCATCCACCGCACTCACACCACGAAAGGACAAACAGGACCCTTCCCACCTCTCCAGGCCAGAAGTTCACAAATCTGCGCATCTGCAGGTGCTGCCTGAAGAGAGGGAGGTGCAATGGGGACCGGCACCACACAACCCGTCCCTTCTTGCCTGAACCCAGGCTGTTTTCAGGATCGGTGTCGTCGTCTGCTGACTTCTGTGAGGCTGTAAGGTCTTCAAGTTAATAAGGACCATTGCGCAGGGTGAGCATTTGAACTCCGGTCGCTTTCACCTGTGGCTTCACGTTCAGACGCCCCACTTTTCTCACTGAACCCTGGATAATGGCTAAGAAAATTGGTGCACATTACTGCATTTTCAGCCTGCCCACTATGTACCCGGTACTGCGCTAACTGCTCACAGCCACCATCCACAACCCACACAACAGCTTAAGAAGGTATCCTCTGCAGAGGGACAGCCAAAGTACTGGGAAAGAGGTAAAATAATTTGATCAAGACTCAAGAACTGATGCATACATAAAGTCTTGGTGGTAAGCATCTTCATACCCAAGCCATCTCACTGACCCAAAAAGTACTTTTGAGTGCCAACTACCCAACAGCACTCAACAAAACTGGTTCATGATACAGGACTAGACATCAGGGAGAGAAGAAAGGGGACACTCTTGCCCTCGTGGGTCTCCCATTTGTGGAGCAGATTACTAGGTAAATTGTTAAATAGTCTAGTAAAGTGAGAGGCGCAAAATAAGGCACAGTGTGGTTTGAGGGGATAAGTCACATGATAAATTCAGACCTCGCAGGCAATAGCCTGGGATGAGTGACGTCTGCATGAGCAAAAAGGTGGTGGGGAGGGAGCAACCTGAGCAAAGATTTGAAGAGGAAATGGCACACACCCCCGCCCAGGAGCCATTTTCTGCCAGATCCCTGAGTCTGGGGTTGGTCCACGGTTCAGGGTTGCACTGAGACTGACCGATTCTCTGCTTAATCACGGGCAATGGGGAGCAGACAAAGGCTGTAGACTGGGAATGACCTGATGAGCTCTACTCTCCAGGAAGAGTAGCATGGACTGGAGGGCCAAGAGCCCAGAAGTGGGGACTCAGGTTACAGCCGTCTGTTGTGAGATAATGTTTGTTAGAGGGTGTGGGTGGGAGACACCCATTGACAGACAAGAGAAACTGTGTTGACATGAGGCAGAAGGAAAATTTTCCCAACTACAAAGGAAAACACGCCCGGGTTTTGAACATTCTGATTTGTTCGATGGTTGATGCCGTAGAATTAACAAATTCAAGTAATTCAGAACCTTAACTTGGAGTTGGAGAGATGGCTCAATGAGTAAAGTGCTTTCTATGTGGGCAGGAGGACCCGAGTTTGGTTGGATGCCCACAATCAGTGTAAAAAAGAAAAAGAAAAGAAAACACTCCAGTTGTGACAGCACACACCTATAGGCCTAGCAATGAATAAAAAGGGGCAAGGACATCCGCAAAGTTCCCTGGCCAGTCTAGCCAAAAGAGAGCTCATTAGCCAAAAGTTTAGCTGAAAAACTCTGCCTCAAAAAAATAAAGTGAAAATGGATGACCTCTAAAGTCTACTACTGGCCTCCGACAGGGAAGGTTGACCTCCATGCATGCATGAATACACACACACAGTAAACAGGGAAGTTTTGTTTATTTTTAAAGAAAGAAGCCAGGAGGCAGAGGCAGATGGATCTTTTGAGTTTGGGGTCAGCCTGGTCTACATAGTAAGTTCCAGGACAGCCAACGCTGCATAGACAGACCCAGTTTCAAGACACCAGGAAGGTGGGAGGCAGCTAAGGGCCACAGCTGAGCGTCTTTGGACTCTGTAGTCTAAAAGGAAACTTCAAGAGATGCAGTAGCCAAGTATTAGCAGGTCAGTTTTACCACAGAAGCTGGTATGTGACTGGCAAGACACCCAGTTCCCGTGGGAGGCCTGCACTCCAACACTATCCCACAGCTTGGCACGGCTCATGGGAGTTCCTGTCTCTTCCCCCTTTGTCTTCATTCCTCTCTCCACCCCGCCATATCATTCCTGTCTCCACCTCCCTAGTGCTGGGATTAAAGGTGTAAGACACCTGGATCTGTTTCTAGACTCCATCTTGCATAGCTCAAGGTAGCACTGAAGTCACAGAAATCCAGAGTCCTGAGATGAAAGGTGTGTGCCGCCACTCCCTGGCCTCTAGTGGGTTAGCTTTGCACTCTGTATTTTAATAAAGCTTGCCTGAGGATCAAACAAAATATCACTACAGGAAGTACAAGAGGGTATCACAAATCTAGGGGAAGTTCATTTGAGTCCTAGCATCTGAAGTTCAGTTAGACCTGCTGGTCTTCCCGCCGGCATTTTTAACATAGTTGAGAGATTTCTACCTCTAAGACATAGGCTTCTTGGTTAGCACATTACCTGAGAGCTACAGAATACATAGACTGGTGAACTTCAGATCTGATACAACATCTGACAGTAGAGCAGGTAGAACCTGGTAAAAAGCAACTTCCAAGTCTTTCTTGAGACCCCTGGAAATGGCTGTGATGATAGCCACGCAAAATCACTTTAACAGAAGCTGTCCGCTCCTTGCCTCCTGGGCTTTGTGGCGCAATAATTAAGTCATTTGCTAATAGAGAGAGCACAAGGAGGAAGGTGAGGGAAGACATAGCTACCTATGACCTTCTCAAGCAGAAGAGACTATGTTGTACCAACACTTTCCCACCTCCAAGGTGACAGATGGCCCACACCCATTTTTAAATAGGTGAGAAAATATAGGCAAATAAAGGGCAAGAGACTCTGAGGTCATGGAAGCGGCTGGTAACACAGCCCACCTCGCCCCCATGCCTTTCCAGAAGCATCCCTGGGTAGGTCTGAGGAAGATGACACGTTCCTCTGAATGGAGTGGATTGCATGTCACCAATCGGTATGAAAAGACAAGACCAACTCTCCCTGTCTGTATCCACGCAACTGTGTCCCCCTATCCGTGTGCCCATGTATTCCTCAACTGTGTGGTCAGAGTGTTGTGTGCAGATAAAAATAACGATCCTGAGAGCCTGGCACATGCCGGGAGTGCTACAATACTCTCCCATTTAATTATCCTGCAACCCCAGAAGGATGATGGGAACTATTTCACTAACGATGTGCAAAACACGTGAGCAAGAGCCAGCACGAGATGCCCAGCCGGTTCTGCCCAACTCTAAATCCTTTTTCTCTATTTTGTTATACTCTCAAGCTTAGAGATATGTAGCTGCTGCAAGCTAAGTGGGCTAAGCCCTGTCACGGGGGGTAGGGGAGGGATCTAATACGAGCATAGACTCCTGGCTCTGCAGAACTCTCATGGCCCACAACACCCTGTGCCCTCACAGGCAGACTCCATCCCAGACACTGGGTATCCTTGAGCATAGGACAGACTGAAGTGTATTAATTTGAAGTCCAAAGTATACTAATTCACAGAACTTCTCCATCCATCTCAACCAAAACCAGCCACAAGTTGTTGGACCCTAAAGTCCAATCACCGAGGAGGAGTCACCCCAAGAGACCACCCTCACACTGCAGTTGATGCAAAAGCAAGAGGAATTTTTATTTCTGTCGTGACAGAGGTCCCCCAACCTCGGGAGGAGAAGGACCCAGAAAAGCTATTACAGGCTTCTTTTAAAGAGAAAAACTGCAGAACCAAAAGGGGAAGAGCAGACGTTGTTTGTCAACTATTGTGACTAGCTTGTTTAATGATCAACTATGATGGGTCGTTGCTATGGCAATTGCTGGGTTGGTTGAACAAGGAGAAACATCTACAGGTCATCTGCAGGTCATTTTGCCCCAGTTCCAGGGCCTGGGTCTATTGAAGAAAAACTACAAAGAGGATAGAGAGTTCCAGGGGGAAAGTACCCAAAGCTCTAGTGCATGCATGGGTAATTATCAGGTTCCTGGTTCCCAGAGGAGGGGGGCAGTTTAGCTGAGGTGGCTCAGAGTCTTTTCAAAGTCAAGCAGGATACAGTTGTTTTCCCCAAGCTGGTGATAATTCAGACCCATTGGCCAATTGCTTAAAGCACAGGGTGGGAAGAGGGCATGAGGGGGGAGCAGGGGATGAATCATAATAAAACAGCCTGATGGATTTAGATGTCATGCTTCCTGGGATTCCAGAGCAACTGTGATCAGGCAATGAAGTTCCCAGGCCAGGTGTTGCAGAATACAGCTTTTATCACAACACTAGAGAGGCAGAGGCAAGCAGATCTCTGGAGTTCCAAGCCAGCCAGTGCTACATAAAAAAAAAAAGTGCTCAGAAAAAAATCGAAAACCAGTTCCATCTCCTCCACAAAGAGGGGCATATTAGGGCACAGGACAAGAGCAAACTTGGGAGCCTGGTACAAGCTCTGTCACCCCAGGAAGGCAGACAGTGTCCTGGGGAAACTTTGTGTGATGACTTGAATGAACTATTCAAGACTTTGTATACTTTGTCCCCAGATGGCAGGTCCATTTGAAGAGACTTTAGAGATGTGGCCTTGCTGGAGAAAGGGTGTCACTGGAGATGGACTCTTGAGTTTTCAGATGCCACAGGTCTATGTAGAGATGAACACGCCATCAGCTCGGCACTCACTGAGCTACGTGAGTATCACCAAAGCCATCCCAGTCTCTATATGAACTTGCTGCTCAGAGCTGTCGGCCTTCACAGAGGACTGCTTTGTGTAATCTGCCCTTAATGCATTCATTGGACCCTGTGATCGTTAGCAGAGCTACAAATTAAAAGCTATAGACCTTGAGTTGCTCACAGTCCAATCAGGAGAAGCAAGTACTTACACTACAAACTACCTGCTTGCTTTGATGGCTGTGCTTACATAAACCTCTTGGGCACACAGGATAGAAGGTACCTGTGGGAGGTACTCCATGAGAGTACCTATGAGAACCAGTAGAGGACGTGGGGAAGGTTCAAAACTGATGCTGCATCTGGCCTACGCAGTTTAGCCCAATGGATCATTAGGCCAGACAAGATATTCAAGGAGTAAAGAAAAACAAGCTTGATACAGAGATACCTTCAAAATTACCTTATATTCCAAGAGCATGAAATCAAAGATGAGGATGAACAAGAAGGAAGAAACCAGGGGCTGAGAAGATGACTTAGTGGTTAAGAGCACTGACTGTTCTTCCAGAGACCCAGGTTCCGTTCCCAGAGGGAAGCTCATAATTATCTGTAACTCACTCACACATACATGCAAGCAAGATGCCAATGCACACATAATAAAAATAATTTTTAAAGAAGAAGCCAAATCTTGAAAGACAGGGCCTAAACAGAACACACGAAGGAGTTTTATCTTTAACTCTGAAAAGGCCAGCCATTGTTAAAAGATTTCCCTAGGCTGAACAGTGGGGTCAATAAAACAGGACAGGAGGTCTGGTTAGAGAGCTGTTGGCCAAGTTCAAGAGGTGGGATGCTGAGCCAGGGACCCGCCTTGGGAGGGGAAAACAGGCAGGTCTGAGCCTCGCAGGCTCCATCAAGAAGGAAGTGCAGCTGTCTGGCTTGGGACTTTGGGGTTCTCTTCTGTGTCCATTGCTTTTCACAAGCCCACACAAGCCTCCCCATTCTGGCCTTGCAAAACAGGATGGTGGGAGTTAACTTCACAGTTGGGGCAATGGTAACAGGATTGTCTGTGAGGTGGGTCTCATGAGCAACCAGGGGCTTGGGTGGCAGGCCTCCCCAGCTGTACTCTCCTGGCACACTGCCCGCGCAGCCCAGACAGTAGTTCAGAAGGGAGCAGAGCGGACCTGTCGTGGGCTAGGGAGGCGAGAGCACTTAGCCACCACTCGGGCCCCAGCCCTCGCTGTTCCGGCAGCCACATTCCAGACCCTAATGAGAACAAGGTGCGATCATTCTGATACATTCCCTAGCCAAACACAACTTCTCGAAAAACACATAGACTGCATGGCAGCGACTCCCTCGCGCAAGACACATGTCAGGGCAAAAGTATGAGAAAATTGGGCAGGTACGTCTAACATGTCAATAAATTAAACCAAGTTTATTTTCACAAAACCAAATGGTCAGAATTGCCCATGGTTTCCTACCAAGGAGTAAGAATTACTCCCTGGGGAGTACTCAAAGTGCAATTAGGCCAGGCCTGGGACTTTTTTAAACATAACTATCCTTTCTTCACACATGATTGCTCCTTCACTTTTTTTAGCATAGATCCTTAACTTGAAGGCATCGTAATGGGCTTTCTATGTTTGGGTCCTTCTGTGATAACATGATCATAAAACAGACTGTTTTAGGAAAATCTATTGGTTGCCAATTCGGGCAAAATGCCCTGACAGTGTTCCCTTTCATTTGTTCCTATAGAATTTGAGCCTTACTGTTGGGTCCATCTATTCAAGGAAGGCAAACTTTTTTTTCTAATAATGGCAATAATTTTAGCCCCTAGGCAAGGATTTATCAGTCTGGAGGATACTGCATTCAGGTCATTCTTAAGTAAAGGCTTTTCAATGAGAACTATTGTAGCCAGCAACCCCATGTTTTCCAAATGTTTCGGGGGTCAACCAAGGAAGCCTCAGCAAACGAAGGTAAATGCCGTTTTTTGAAACAAACGAGTCTGGGGATATATGAAGCTCATCTCTGAAGCTAAACATGGCACAGACACTCTGGAAAAGTTCACACTTGATGAAGCTCAATGCTGGCCACTTGCCCCACCCGGACAAGGTCCTGAGTTCAATCCCCAGCAACGCAGGAAAACCAATACTTTCTTCCCCTGAAACAACCGACCCAGTGTTTACAGAGAGTGGAGAATGGGAAGGTTTTCACCTGAGATCAAGGGGCAAGTTCAGAAAGATCTGTAAGCAGAACTCCAGGAGGGAGAAGTCACAACACAGGCTTCGCCGGTTGTGCCCTGCACAAGTGTGGTGTGTCTGAGATGGCCCTGCTCACTTCAAAGATACCGCCAATTGCTTGTCTCCTTTGATGCTTCCACAGGACAGCAGTCAAGGAGAGTGTTCTAATAAAACCAGCGTGACAATTTTCTAACAGACGGGAGTAAAAGACAGAAGAAGGGCTCCTGTTTCTAGTTGTATAAAGGTTTCACATGCAACACCGCAGCAGACACAGAAATCATGATTCCTGGCTGAAACATATTTCGGGTGCATTTTTAGTATGAATTCCTGTTTTGAATCAAGTTCTCAACCCACTGACACTATACATAAGCATCAGTATGTCTTTATTAAACAGACAAAAACCACTGAGCAATTATCAGGCATGGCCAGCTCTGGGTATTAACAGGATGGTACTAACGGCTGTGCTATGCCTTCCCAACTACAAGGGTTAGCCTCAGCATGAGAGGGTGCAGCAGGCTTCAGACTACACATCTCAACTCGGCAATAACCACATTTTCTCCTTTCTTGTGTCTGGAAGAAATGAATGTCAGGAAGCAGACCTGTTAGGGTAGTAGCATCCTTGGCCCCGTGTCACTGCATGGAAAGACCTCTGAGTTTACGTAGTTAACAAATGAACGTTTGCTAGAACAACTCGGGGTCCAGGTTTGTTTGTTACGGTAGCGTAAACAGGCATTACTTGTCTAAAATGAAGAAACATGACCCATTCCCCTTTCCGTGTGTTACTAGGACTGCCCGCCTGCCCAGCCTCCTGTGTCCCTCTAAACTCAACAGTATGATCTGCTGAGAGAGAACAGACGCAGGCACTCTGTTCTCACCCCACCCACCGAGGTGCAGGCTTCTGCAGGGACCACACTTTCTGGCTTTGGGATAGTTTTCTACAACAGTCATCCTAACCTCGAAGATGGCTGTAAGAGCCCACGAGTGACTTCAAGAGTTCCTTCTTACCGGAGGGGAAACTGCCCAGCCCTGGCGGTGCACTTAACCCAGCAAACCATGATGCACCAGAGAGAAAAGGCTTCTTTAGGGGTTTCACAGATTCCTCCAGCAAAACAGCTAGGAAGGTGCCAGACCTATTCATCAGCAATAAAGAGCACAGCCACTATAGGGCCTTTATCTCCTGCGAGCATCGACATCTTCCCCTCCAAAGTGGAAATAATTTTAAATGACCTTAAATGAATAGGCTTAAAAGGTTATCACAGAATGAGCGCGTTATGAAACGCATGAGAAAGCACTTTGGAGCAAGCATAAAGACATAGTAACAAAATAAGCGCCCATTTGAATTTCCTCCTCCGTGTCTCTTACGTCACATGTCACCCATAATCGGGCAGTCAAGGATGCCATACTACAAATCCGCCATGTGAGGCTAGATGCACAGAGCATCTCGACAGTCTATATTTACTTCTGTCATACATGCTGAATCATAAGAAACCTGTGCAATTCATATGCTGAATGCACATACTAAGTGAATGCCCATTATACGTAACTAACATATTTTTAATTATACTCCTGTATATATTGCTGTATCTTTACTTTTATATTTGAGCCCACATTTATGGTTGATATGGTGCTGAATGGTCAAGAATAAAACGTTTAATTAGAAACTAAATTCCTAGGGCTGGAGAAGTATCCCCATTAAGAACACTGGCCACTACTCTTCCAAAAGACCCAGATTTGGTTCCCAGCACCCATTATCATGACTCACAACCATCCAAAACTCCAGTACCAGGGAATTAGATGTCCTCTTCTGTCTCCACGGGAAGTGCATGCCTGTGGTGCATAGACAGACTTGCAAAACACCATACATATAAAAATAAAACTATTTTAATTCAAAATTATTTTTAATGAAAATATTAGACTCCTGGGGGCTAAAAAGACAGTTAAGAGGATAAGAGTGCATACATTGATCTTCCAGAGGACCCAAGCTTGCTTCAGCAGCCTTGTCTGGCCATTCACATTTGCCTATGACTCAGCTCCAGGGGACCCGCTGCCTCTAGCCTCTACATTCATCTGCACATACATGCACAGAGAAACACATATACACATGAACGTGCGCATATAAACATATACACATACACTAGGCACCCACACACGGGAAAACAGGATCCCCTTTGTGAGGATTCACCCTCTACTAACTAGCAGATGAGGTAGCAACTCAAACCACAGGGTCTCCCAGACATAGTTTATGGCAATAATTACAGATCAAGAGGAAGGAAGAAGAACTTTTGGCAATTTCCTCGGTGTTTTGAGAACTTTGCCCTGTGAAGATCATGCCTTCTTTTTTTAAAAAATAGGAAACAAGGCCATATGACTTTCAGGGCACAAGCTACAGTTTTAGAGTTACATTGGTTGTAATAAGGTACAAAAGATCCCTCATACTCATTACTTTCATGGAAAATGGCAAATATCCTACCTTCCTATAATGGAATAAGCTGAGAATGGCTAAAAATTAATAAAACAAATAAATTATGCCAAAACATAACATTCTCTGCCTCTTTCCTTCCCTACCCCATTGCTTTTTAAGTGGAACTAGAGAACAGCTCATCCGATACCAAGTGACTAATTTAATTACGCCCCAGCCCTGTAACACAGGGACATTAATACAGTCTGCATTGATGTTTATAAAGAGCCCTGTGATTTTTAGGTTATTGATGTTATCTGAACCCTAAGTCATCCAATAGCTGTGGTTATTAACATAGATTTATCATAGAGAACTTCAAAATATACATTTTGTATAGAGGTGGCCAATTCTAATTCAGACCATAAGCTTCAGGAAAATGTACTTTTTAGCTATTATGCATACATGCACACTACTCCTCAAATATTTTAGTACTTTTGGGCTTTGTAAAAAATAAATAAACAACCCTTAAGCATAATAGCAAATTCACTTCAGCCCATGTTGGTGTATCGTGTCAGTCTGAAAAGTGTCGCTGGAGGCGCTGAGCACATGGGTGGTGTGGAACTTTCTGCAGACTTGGAGAATCCAATAAGCTCTTTACATGCCTGAAAGTCACCTCCACTTCAGGACTGAAGAGGCCGTGGGAATGCGGAGAAAGGAGATGGAAGATAATACGTTTATGTGCCGCATAGAAGAGGAGTGTTTACCCATGTTACCTGACTTCAACCTCAAACTCTAGATGGTCACTGGCCTCTTTGCTATGCCCTACCACTAGTTACAACTTCTGGAGATATTCAGCAAGAGACAACTCAGTCGAAAAGTGGTCTGGAGTCAAGGAAAGAAGGAAGTCTATGGGATGATGATGGGAATGGGGCATCATTTACAGAGATCTTCTCAAAGCACCAGTACCATTAAATTATCAAAATGACCAGATAGGTAGGTAGTATTCATCACACCATTTCATTATTTTTTTTAAAAAGCCAGAGAAGATGAATCCATTCACTTCCTTCCCATGGTGTACTACCTTCCGCTAAGGCTTCTACTGACATGTGCCATACACTGGAAGAATTAAACTACAATGTATTGTCTCATAATTTGTTTGCAGCGGTATTATCAACGTGACACCAAGTATCAGAGTCCATGGATGTGGATTCCTTCCACCTTGACCAAAGGTCGGAGAGTTCAAGTCTATTCCTGCTTGACAAGCAAGGTTATGATAGAAGATTTGACCCAGGGTGTGGCTGCCTACAGGATGCTTGGCCTAAAGTGTGGTCGCTGCATGTCCTGCCTAAACAACAGAATACTTAACTCAGGATATAGTTACTTAATATTTTGGGTATTAATATTTTGTTCCTAGTTTGTATCATGGTAAAGCAGTCTTGTCCTCTTTCCCCTTTGGGGGCTCTGGTATTTAAAGATCATGAGAAAGAAACCCGAATGAGTTCAGTATCCACTGGGCTGCTCTCCCAACTCTATTCCGTGTCTCTGTCCTTTCCTTTTGCATCTTTGTTTTTTTCTCCCTAACATTTCTAATCCACACGCCCCGACTCAGGAACGCAAGAACCCATCGAGGGTGGACACTGTCAATCAAGGAGGTGAGATTCTGCACCTGCCCGTGGGGATTATCCGGGCTGTACTGATTGAGGTAGGAAGACCTACCCCTGTGGGTGGCACCATTCCCTAGCTGAGATCTTGGACTGTATAACAAAAGAAGTTGAGCAGCCATGTGCATTCCTACTCTCTGCTTCCCATTTTGAATGTGACATTTACCATTGATTCAAGTCCCTGGTTCATTAGACTATCTACACCCTCAAACTGTGAACGAATGAACCCTTTACCTCTTAAGTTGCTTTTGTCAAAGTATCTCATCACAGCAACAGACAAAGAAACTGAGACGTAGCTCGAGGGGATCTAAATTGCTAGCTACTTCTGGGCGCTGTTGGGGAGAATCTGTCCATGTCTCTCTCCTGGCTTCCAGGAGCCTCAGATGAACACACACGGTATGTACATGGGATCCTCTGTGCCTGCCCATTATGCCCTGTCACGCGTGACGACTCTTAATTCATGTCTCACCTTTTTGATAATATCAGTTCTAGAATCATTCTAATGACCTCATATTATCTTGATGACCTCCATAAAAAACCCTTCCCCAAATAAGCACATATTTTAAGGTTCTGGGGATTAGGCCTTCAACATTTTTGGGGTAGGAGAGTTGGGACATAAGCCAATCCCTAAAACACAGGAAGTATGCCGTCAGGCTTCCCAAATCACCCACAACTTTCTAAGTCCCATTTCCCCAACCCCCAGGGGGCCACACCTACTCGGTGAAGAGTCAAGGAGCTCTCCAAGTGAGACCTGAGGGAATAGGCAAACAAGGAGCAGCAAGGATGAGGAAGGAGATGACAGCCCTCTCAAAGGGAACTCTTCTGTTGGCTCACCATTTCATTTTAAATTGCCCCCACACACTTGTGGACTTGTCTGTGATCACAGCTACTGTGTGGGCAGCCCTGTGCTAATGTCCTATTAGGAACCGCAAGGCTCAATCGGTCTCAGCATCTACTTCAGTGTTCAGTCTAGGGGCTCAACCATCTTAGAGCATGAAGGGGTGCACAAATATGTGTCCTGTAATCACCAGAATGAAAGATAGCCCAGCTAAGGCCAAATAGGGCAGATAGAAGACATGGCGCACCACGACAATGCAGAGCAAGGGCTGGCAAGATGACCAGTGAGCGAGAGCACTTGCTGTGTGAGCGTGAGAACCCACGCTGGACTCCAGCACCCATGTAAAAAGTCACGCACGCATCCGTAACTCTGGCACTGTGGGGGCTGGAGGCAAGAGTAGTGGTAGAGCTTGCTGGCCTCCAGCCTAGCTCCGGGTTCAGTAAGAGACCCTGCCTCGAGGGAATAAAGTGGAGCTTGATGGAAACAGAGCAGCCAGCATCCCCCTCTGGCATCCCCCTCTGGCATCCCCCTCTGGCATCCACCTGTACGTGGACACAGGTACTTGTGCTACATGCATACTGCATCCACAAAAACAAAGAAAACGAACAACATGGCTTTCATTCCAACCCAGGGTGGTGCTAAGAAAAAAAAAAAAAAAAACAGGTTTCACTCTGGATAGAATTTCAACTGAAGACAGCATAAAACATTAAGAGGGCAAGGAAGACACCTACTAAGCACTTCATGAAAAAGCAGGAACTGTATTAGCTCCCATAGCCATATGTATATGAAGTCACTCCCATGTAGCAGGCATTTTTTATCCCCAGCTTATAGAAGATGAAACTAAAGCTTGGGAAATGCCAGACCAGAAAAGGTCAGAATCCGTCCCTGGCTCATCAGGAAAACCAAAGGTCAAGGCTGACACAGAACACAGGTCACTGGCTCAAGGAGTTAAAGAGGACATGCCAGCCTGTGCAGTGAGTGAAATCAATTCATCTTCCAAGCATTGCCGACACTAATTTAAATGCAAAAGTACGGATAGTCCAGGCGGCAGAAATCAGAGGAATTGTATTTCAAAAATATCAAGTATGCTGAAATTCTTGGCAACAAAACAAAACACATTGCTGTGGCCAAAGAAACATTCCAAGCAGGCTATAATGGATCATATTTAAAAACAGAAGTTATCACGCAGCCAGCAAGGAAACTATGCATAGGAGAGTGTATTTGCAAACGTGTGTTTTTACATGCACGGTTTTTCCCTTGAGCCATTAAAACCTCAGGAAAAAAAATTATGACAGCAATGTGCCATGTATGTAAAAGATGGATGGGTTAGCGTTACTGTTTTCTTAGGATCCGCCTGGTATTTGACAGCCACATACCAGTACGCTATCTGGAAAGATTTAGGACCTTTGCTGTAAAATTATTTATTAGTTGTTATTTATGCTACGTGCTCCCTGGCAGACCACCCAATGCTATAGCAATAAAGGGAGTCACGCTGCATCTCTCCAAAACAATCAAAAGACCAAGGGGGCCACCTTTGGGTATCACTATTGAAGGATGTGGCTTCCGGCAGGGAAGTGTGTTATGTATTCTGATGGTTCTACAGTGCTAACTGAGGCCCAGGGAAATGGAAACCAGCAGGCCCGGCAGGAGACCTTTCTGCTCAGGGTAAGCATACCTCCTTTAGGGGCTTCAGTTCTGCCATCCAGAAAAGGAAAGGCTGCTCCAACAGTCTCCCAGGACCCTTCCCTTCTGAGTCCTGGGTTTTGAAAAGACTGGAACCTGTTAGCAGCCCCACACTAACCCCAGGATGTGATCTGGGGCTGATCTCCGTTGGGGGGTGGGTGGGCTCAGGCTCTGACACTGCACCAGCACCTCCTCTGCCTCCCAGTTTGGCTTGTTAGTCCGTTAACAAGGCATGTTTGAACATTCCCGAAGGCCTCGACAGAAAAGCACAAGGTACAATACTTAATATTATTTGATATGTCAAAGCTGTGGTTCCACCAGGACATCCAAGAGCAGGTCAAGTTCCCTTCTTAAAATGTCACATGTAACTATAGAACGCCACATTGCCCCTACTTACGCTGATTTAACTAAATATAAAATCGACTAATGAAATAAACACCTCCCTCCCAAGTAATCTTTGGAAGTTATTCTGGAGTGATTTGTCTAAGATATCTAATGAACCCTAACATAAACACACAAGTATCTTCTTCAGTACATAGAGTTATTCCACAGTAATCTCCCCACTTCCAGTAACCAGCATCACACCCATACCCACACCCCCAACCGAAGGCAGCATCAACTGAAGTCTTATTTGTGGAATTCTTAACATGGAAAGCTAATCTTAGCCTTATTTTTCCGAGGGTAAAATGGATCACTTATCTATCCCACCAAGCATCTAGGCTGACCCTCTGACTAGGACTTTGGATTCCAAAGTCCTGCTTTCACCCCCCTGTGGTGGTTTGATAAGCTCCCCTAGGCTCATATATGAAATCTTAGAATGACACTTGGAGGTGTGGCCTTGTTGGAGTTGGTGTGACCTTGTTGGACAAAGTGTGGTCACTAGGGCTGGGCTGTGGGTTTCAAATGCTCAAGCCAGGCCCACTGTCATTCTCTTCCTGCTGCCTGCTGATCCAGATATAGAACTCTTGCCTCCTTCTCTAGCACCATGTCTGCTTAGGTGCCTCCATGTTTCCCACCACGATAATAATAGACTAAACCTCTGAAACTGTAAGCTTGCCCCCAATTAGCTGTTTTCCTTTATAAGAGTTGTCATGGTCATGGTGTCTCTTCACAGCAACAGAAACCCTAACTAAGACTCCCACTGGTATAGGCTGATGAAAGATCAAGCCTTAACCTAATTGCAGCTCAGTCACCTCCAGGAACCAAGTCCTATCCCAAGCCTCATGGATCTGCACACAGGGTCTATAGTGTTTTCAAAGCATTCCCAAATATTTCGCATATAGACATGTCTGTATAGGATCTGAGGTAGCTCTGTGGATAAAGCACGTCACATGCAAGCATGAACACTGGAGTTCGGATTCCCAGACCCCATGTAAAAGACCCCATCGCACACAAATGTGGTGGCCATCTGTAATTCCAGCACTTGGGAGGCACAGATAGGGGATACCCAAGGCAAACTGGCTAGCTAGACTAGCAGGAGCTGCTAAGCTCCTGGATCACTGAGAGGCGGTCTCAGTAGAGAGCTACCAGGAAAGACAATTGGCATCAACTCTGAGCTTCACACACACACACACACACACACCACCTGTATCTCACCCTCACCCCACACCATGTATACCCACACACATGCAAACACACACGTGCCAAAAAGTGGGGGGAAATACTGAATATTCATATTAAATATCTGATGCGTGCAGAAGATCCTACTTCGCTTCTGGTAAAAAGAACAATACTTAAGAGTAAAAATTTAGACACAAAGAACATAAAAACATTCTTTTCTATGTTGGGGGGGAAAACTACAGCATAACTCTATGGTTACCAAAGATCACAAAATTTCCACAAAGAAGGAAAATAAATGAATTAAAACAATGATTTTGAAATCATTGGAAATCTAAAAGGTATTTTAGAAGAGCATGCAAATAAGAAAATTTTAATAAAATTTTTTTTCAAAAATGCATTGTGTAAATTTTCAAATATAAGAATAGAAATATAAATAATTGTATAATAAATCCCTAACTATGTATCATCCATTTCTCAGTTATTCAGGTCGACACTTGTCTCACTTCTTTTTACTTTGTTGAAGGACTCTTAAAGTAAATCCCAGAAATCAAGATAATGCACTTCTGTATGAATCTCAAGAGAAAGCATTTGATAATCAATCTCTTATTGATTAAAAATACTAAGGTAGAAGCAAATTTTTACGACAGGCTAAACAGCATATATGAAAACACCATGCAAACATCAGGTTGGTGATGAAAGACTGAAGACCTTCCTATAATCAGGAAAAAACCTTGGTGCTCACTTCAACACTAGAAGTCAAAATAATACCAGAAGTTCTAGCCAGACATTTTAGGAAATAAAAAAAAAGTCATGCAATCATAAAGGACGTAGATCTATCTCTGACCACAGCTACTCTATGTATGAGATGTTAAAATATTTTTCATCTCTTGGTACTAACAAGATTAGTAAAGATACAAGTCAGCAGAATTTATGTGCACTAACAATGAACATCCAAAAAGAAGATTAAGACAATTATTTTAATATCAGAAAAATAAAATACTTTGGAATAAATTTAAGGAAGGAAGTGGAATACACATACTAAAATCTATAAAACATTACTGAAAGGAACTAAAGACAATTCGGATTAAAAGAAAGGCATCCCATACTCATGGACTGGAAGACTTGATAGTATTAAAATTACCATATGAGGGCTGAGGAGAGAGCTCAGCCATTTAAAGCTAAGGCTTACAACCAAAGCTTCAAACTGACAATGCTAACCGACATAATCTACAGATTTCAATACAAACCCTGCCTGACCTTCCCCCTTCCCTCCCCCACCCCACCGCCCATCCTAAAATTTGCATAGAATCCCAAGGGACCCCAAATAGTCAAAACAACCTTGAAAATGAAAAAAGGTGGAGGATTCAAGCTTCTTGATATTCAAATGTCCCTGAAGACCTGGGGCTGGGGAGCTATCCTGTAACAAGTAGAGAGTTTCGGCCTGGGCTGATGGGAAATTTCTGGAAGTGGAGAGAGTCAATTTCTCAACGTCACTAAATAGTCACTTAAAATAGGCTTAAATGGGATGCTCCCCAGTTCATCTCTTTATCATCACACGGCACCTTCATCTCTAAACACACAGACTTTTCTTTTTATTTATTTATTTATTTATTAAAGATTTCTGCCTCCTCCCCGCCACTGCCTCCCATTTCCCTCCCCGTCCCCCAATCAAGTCCCCCTCCCTTGTCAACCCAAAGAGCAGTCAGGGTTCCCTGCCCTGTGGGAAGTCCAAGGACCACCCACCTCCATCCAGATCTGGTAAGGTGAGCATCCAAACTGCCTAGGCTCCCACAAAGCCAGTACGTGCAGTAGGATCAAAAACCCATTGCCATTGTTCTTGACTTCTCAGCAGTCCTCATTGTCCGCTATGTTCAGCAAGTCCGGTTTTATCCCAGGCTTTTTCAGACCCAGGCCAGCTGGCCTTGGTGGGTTCCCGATAGAACATCCCCATTGTCTCAGTGTGTGGGTACACCCCTCGCGGTCCCGAGTTCCTTGCTCGTGCTCTCTCTCCTTCTGCTCCTGATTTGAACCTTGGGATTTCAGTCCGGTGCTCCAATGTGGGTCTCTGTCTCTGTCTCCTTTCACACAGACTTTTTCTTAGGCCAGTGAGATGCATTTACATATTTTAGACCTTGTGACCTGAAAACTTGGACTCCTTTCCCGAAGTCCATTCCAGACTCTCATCCTTATGCAATGAATTTGCATCTTAAAAAAAATACTACCTGGGGGCTGGAGAGATGGCTCCGAGGTTAAGAGCATTGCCTGCTCTACCAAAGGTCCTGAGTTCAATTCCCAGCAACCACATGGTGGCTCACAACCATCTGTAATGGGGTCTGGTGCCCTCTTCTGGCCAGCAGGCATACACACAGACAGAATATTGTATACATAATAAATAAATAAATATTAAAAAAAATACTACCTGGCAGGGCGGTGGTGGGGCACGCCTTTAATCCCAGCACTCGGGAGGCAGAGGCAGGCAGATCTCTGGGAGTTCGAGGCCAGCCTGGTCTACAAGAGCTAGTTCCGGGACGGGCACCAAAAACTACAGAGAAACCCTGTCTCGAAAAACCAAAAAAAAAAAAAAAAAAAAACTACCTGCTTAGGAATAATTTCTATAGACATCAACTATAATTGGGAGCTGTCAAATTATGGCCCTTAGACTAAATTCAGATTGCTACCTGTTTGTACAAGCTTGAAAAACTAATCTTTACATTTTGAAATTGCTGAATGAATGGAAACCACTCCACAGCACCTGAAAATTGTACATAATTCTAATTTCAGGGCGATGAGTAGAATTTCACAGAAGCGCGGCCACGCATTGCTCCATGTGTCCCCCTTCCTGGCTCCTATGCAATGACGGCCACTGTGTCCATCGGTTTCCCTCGCTGTAATCAACATCTGATACAGTCAACTGACAAAGAGAAGGTTTGGAGATCCCAGCTCGCGACTGGATGTGCTTTCAGGCCTGGGCCAAGGAAGTCCATCACAGCCAAAGCACATGGCAAGGCGAAGCTGCTCAGACCATGACTGCGATGTGAGAAAAAAGGACCAGATTCCCACAACTCCCTCCTCAGGAATCCCACCCCATGACCTAAAGCCTCCTTCTGGGCTGCACCTCTTAACATCTGTACCCCTCTCGAGAGCTGTTATTTAATACACTGGCCTTTAGGGAACACCCCAGATCTAAACTACAGCAGTTTGCAAATCGTAAAATATTGATCTATGATCCTTTAAAGAAAGTCGACAAACCCTTATTTGTGTGTGCTATTGTTGCTGCTGTTTCTGTTGTTTATTTGAGGTGGTGTTTCTTTTTGGCCAGGCTGGTCTTGAACCCAAGGCAGTTCTACTACTTCAGTAGGATACTTGGGAGATCTCTCCCAAGTGCTGGGGTCACACACATGAGCCCCCAGCTTTAAACGCTGGCAGCAAATGCCTTTATAGCCCAGCCATTTCATTGGTACTAAATTCTTTGTTTTGAAATAATAAACTAGTGGTACAGATGTCATGAATCCAAGTGCAATTCCCTACAATGTGTGAAGCGATGTTGACAAAAGATTTGGGGTAGTTTGACATCTTTTTCCATTTTCTTATGTGTGGTATACGTGTATGTGGGTATACATGTATGTACACACATCTGGAGGCCTGAGGCTGACTTCATAAATCATCCCTCCATCTGTCCTCCACCTTGTTCATTGAGGCAAGGTTCCCCATATAGTCATTTGTGAGATTAGTCTTCCTTCTGAGGCTAGAACTGTAGGAGGCAGTGTTACCTCTCCAGCATGACATTCAGCAAGTTCTAGAGAGCCCAGCTCTAGTCTTCATACTGGTAAGCTGCAACCACTGAGCAATCTTCCCTGCCCAGTTATTTGAATTCAATGTGGCTTAGTCAGATTTCCATAAACAGACTAAACTAAAGGATCTGTCCATGTATTCATTCAAATACTGAATAAAACCCTGCTACACACCACTAATGCAAGAGTCAGGGTTATAGAATCAACAACCCCTCAGTTACAGTGCAGGGAACACAGAAGGGATGTCAGAACTCAATAGATATGTTTAGCAAGCCACAGGCCTCTGAGCTCCTGAGGGGTGGGCAGGCAGAGAAACAGGCAAACAGAAAATGTGCAGGACCGTAATGGAGCTGAAAGAAACGGTCCCAGGTCTCATGACATCCTGCCTCCTCTGAGACTATCACAGCAACCTCTCCTCAACCCAGCTTTATGGGACACTGGACAAACAACCAATAATTGCAAGGGGAGAAGGAAGGCCCCGTCATAGGAAGGGACCTTTTCAAGGACAGATTCAGAAGCAGCTGTGTCTAGCCAGTTCTATGGAAGCTTATCTTAGCAAGCATGAACCATAGCAACTTGCTTCAGGGTGTGTGATCACAGCACCCAGGCTGTATTCCCAAACTGATAGGAACTAAACTGATAGGTCAACTTAGCCAAAATATGTAAGCTTGCCCAGGCAGCAAAAGTAGTCCTCAATGAAGCCCCCATTCGTTTGAAAGTAAATAGCTTTATTCGAACCACTGTCATCAATGACAGAACTGAATCCATCTTTATTACCTGCAATTATCCATCCATGATAGAGAACAGAGGAAGCATGCAAACAAGATTACACTAAAGCTGTGTCTACAGAAATAAACATTATGACTTATTCTGTTAAAATTTCCACATCCAGAAAATACAAGAAAAATAGCAGCAGAATTGCAAAAGACAAAAGGGGGGTTTCAATACTGACTCAAATGTCCCAAACCATCACAAGCAAAAGAAAAAAAATATTCCCAAAATGACGTTGGGTTGTAAGCAAAGGGAGTCTCCATGTTGTTGAGGTTACAGCTCCAGGTGAAACTGAAAACTCTTAGCAATACCCAGAGACATCACAGTGATGACATAAACAGCCCAAAGAGAAGCCCCGAGTCAGAAGATGTGGCAAATGGGAAACTGCAGATGCTTTCTGGCTCTCTGCAAACTCCAGAGACCCCAGGTGGAAATTGTGAAGTAATAATAGACACGGTTTGGCATTTGAGTCTGCAAGGAATACACAGAACGAAATGGAACAAACATCAGGGAAAACTGAGATTTCTTGCGGTGTGACTCCCCAAATGGACGCCCTCTGCCTACTAAAACAGCTGTGAGGATCCTGGCATTAGCACACTCTTTCCTGACCAAAGGCACAGTTCCCTCCCCTTGTGTGACTTTTATCACTTCAAACAGTATGTTCATCTTCCGAGGAGTTAAAGCCTGTTAAAAGGTTTCTGATTTTTTTTTCACCAAAAAGACCTCTGACATAGTAAACTCACCCTCTCAGCCAATGCCCCACGCTATGGATGGGTTCCCTGACAGAGCCCTGCTATGTCATTGAGGCTGGAAGCCACACTCTTCATGTTTCTGAACGTGCCTCCCTAAAAAGCTCACTTCTGGAGTCAAGTATAAGATGATCTGGGCCACGAACTGCGCCTGTGTACCTCTGGTCCTCAACGAACTCCCCTTTTAACCAAGACCACGCCTCTAGAAACCCCAATCTTTTTTAACACAGCAAAAAGGTTGAAAGCAAAAGGATTCTTTCTGAGCACCCAAAACAATGACGTCATCCCAAAGCCCTCACTCCTTAGCCCTCTATAAACTTGTTTGTACTTTACTTTTTATGTAGAAAGACACTCTAGGTAGCTGGCTTTCCAGACAGCAGCACTTTAAAAAGATAGGGTTGGAAGCTGAGCACAGCAGCACGTGCCTGTGACCCCAGTGGAGGTGGGACCAGGAGGACCAGGAATTCAAGGTCTCTGCTAACACAGTGAATTCAAGAACAGCCTGCGCTGTACCAGACGGGTACCAGAAAGAGGAAGGGGATTCTGGTAAAGCAACCACAAACCGAGTTTGGTGGCTCGCACCTACAGGACCAGGGAGGATAAAGAAGAAGGATCACAAATATTAGAGGCCAACCTGAGCTACATTAGTGAAACCATCTTGGAAAATGCAACAGAAAGGTGAGCGTGTTGATGGTGAGAACATGCAAGAAGATGCACACACAAAGGAAAAGGCGGTAGGGAGGGGGGCTGAGCAGGAAGAGAGGGGTCAGCAGGCGGTGTGACCGCAATACATCATATACACATATGAAACAGACAGGAGATTTTAAAAAAATAAACGAGATCAAAGGTTCATAGTTCTGTCTTGAGGGTATAGCTCAAAAAAAAAATCAGTATACATACACAGCTGCTTTAGGAAGCCTTCAGCGTGATTAACAGATCAGTGAGTATAGACAGGCTTCCTTCTCATAAGACTACAGAAAGGAAACCTTTCATTAGACCCAATTACTGTGGCCATTACCAAATGATGGACCACACGCCACTGCACACCAGGCTCTGGGCTGAGCACTCGACACACATTACCTTACATAATCCCTCTCAAATATGAAGGAACTCTCAGAGAGATTAGAAGAAACCGCTCAAGTCTGTCTAAGCTTTATTGCATTGTGGAGGCCTGCGCTGTTCTAGCTGCTTCGCATAGCCAGCCAGTTGCATAGATTTTTAATCCCTCTTAAAATAGAACTTCTCCAAATAGCACCGTGAACCAAAGCCAGGTTTGAAGCACGAAATGGGCATTTAAACACATGCTTCACTGCACTTTAGTACCAAATAACTCATTTTCGGACTGCCCTGCTTCTCCAGATCCTATCAAGCTACTTAATGGGGCATCTGAGCCCACTCTCGCTTTCCGCTGGGGAGGCAGGGATGGGCTCGACACAGTGTCAACCACGCACATCCGCCCTTGCCCTGGGAACGCAGGGCACACATAACCAACTGAAGGAGACACCCCTGGCACACATGGAGATTCCTCCAAGGGAGCTCATGAATAAAAATGAACAGAAATGTCAATAGACATTCACGTTCTTAGTGTGCCCAGAACTAAGCCCAAAATTCTGAATCCCAAGACTGAGTCAGCATCCTTGGTGACTATGGGCAAGGTTGTGTAAACTAGGGTAAAAAACAGGATACACACAGAGTATTTCACATATATATTACCTTACATACATTATTTGTAATGGATGTATTGTATGTATGTGTACATATTACGTGTATATATATATATATATATTACACATATATACAAAAATGTGTTTATATGTGTGGGGGACATATATTTACATATGTATACATATATATTTCCAGTTAAATTAAATATTATCTTTACCTAGGATACCTAGGTTTATATCCAATGAGTACAGGGGGTAGTGGCAGAATGTAAGTTGTTTGTTTGTTTGTTTTTAACTAAAGCCAATTGTTAAATAACTTAAGATCCAATTTCCTTCTCTTTTTTGTTTTCGTTTTTCAAGATATGGTTTCTCTGTATAGCCCTGGCTATCCTGGAATTCACTCTGTAGACCACACTAGCCTCAAACTCACAAAGATCTGCCTGCCTCTGCCTCCTGCGTGATAGGATCAAAGTTGTGCGCCACCATCTCCTGTAGTGATATTTGTATTTCATTTGTATTTTAATAAATAAAGCTTGCTTGAAGACCGGAGAGTAAAACAGCCCCACTGGTCAGCCTTACAGACCAGGCAGTGGTGACACACGCCTTTAATCTTAGTAGCCACACTAGTTTGCCATACAAACCTGGCAGTAGTGGTGTAAACCTTTAATCCCAGCACTAGAGAGGAATATAAAACAGGAGGAACAGCTCTCAGACAGTCTCATTCTGAGGATTCCTGGAGGCAGAATCTCCATTTCAGACTGAAGTAGAGGAAAGGGCCAGGAGCTGGCTGTTTTGCTTTTCTGACCTTCAGGTTGACCCCCAACTTCTGTCTTTGGGTCTTTAATCATGCTACAACCTCCCAGGTTAAGATCTAATTTCTACCATCCAAATTTTTTCTTCATTCTTCTTTTCCCTTATTTCCACATTGTCATTAAACTATTTCAGTTCACTCTAAAAAGAAGGATAGGTTTGAGGGTGGCAGGGAACACTGGAGAAGCTCAGCAACTAAGTCTGCTTCTTGCTCTTACAGAGAACCAGAGTTCAGTTCCCAGCACCCACATCAGGCAGCCCAATTAGGGTGGTCACCCCACCGACGCGGTCACCCACAAACGCGGTCACCCACAAACACGGTCACCCACAGACGTGGTCACTCACAGACGCGGTCACCTATAACTCTACCAATAACTCTGGGATCTTCTGACCTCCAAAGGCACACATATACTCATATGCCTATAAGCCACAGACACACACAAAAACAATAAAAATTTTAAAATTTAAAAGATGGATTTTTTTTTGTTGAGACAGGTCTGCTGGTCTAGAACTCATAAAGAAATGACTTTTTTAATGAGAGAAAAATAAGAGGCAAAGAAAAGATGTTTGTTTTATTTTGCCAAATACAAAGAAGTCAAGAGAAAGAAAAACCTGGTCTGTTTTCACTCTTCTAGAGTCACCATCTAGATACTGAACCAGTTTTGTCTCCCTTCTGAGGACCTACAGACATAGCAGTTGCCCTAATTAACTCACTGGGTCACACAGGCCACCCAGAGACATGGGGTAGAAGGGAGACTGAGATGGGAAAGGGACAATCAGCAGGGGTGGGAAGAGTTAATGAGGGTAGGGGTGAATACCATCAAAATATACCTTATCATATATATATATGATATCATATATATATATATATCAGTGTCATAATGAAACATTTTATATAGTTAATATGCTAACCTAAGGCATTTTTAAACTAGTTTTCATAAACCTTTGAAATTTCTTCAGGTATCTTCAGAGTTGCAGGTGGGGGATCTTTGGATCCTAAACTTGTTAGAAACCTGAGGTCAAATTATTAAAATAATTTTCAATAGATAAAATAGGAGCAGGACCTAAAGTAGAAAGTGCTACAAGTAAAAACAATCTCACGGGGGGGAGGGGGGCATAGCTAAAGAGAGGTAGATCTGGACCTACTACAGAGTAGGTGTGGAGAGATGGGACCAGAGAACAGAGAGGCAAGGAACTACATCAAGTTACCCATAGCAGTGGTAGAATAAGGGGAGCTGGCACCAACCATGCAGGCCCTTGGCGCAGGGCTTGGAATCATCACAAGGGAACCTCCGATGTCAAATTGTGGTATTACCCTTGTGTGGGTCTCTAATTTATATTTTGACTTGTTCTGTTTTGTTGTTTTCTGAAAGAAAAATATGCTGGTTAGCAAAAATGAGCCTTTTTTTTTTCTGGGTCTCCGCAGCAGATGTGTCTCATTGTGAATTAACAAACAGGCATCTGGGTTTACATAGCATCTCCTCAGGGCCTCTTAGTATTAGGGCTGACTGGGGTTGCATGCTCCGCCTCAGGATTCTACGCCAGTAAGAACCACCACACAGCTGAGCTGGTAGTGTCTGCCTAGCAGGCCCATGGCTATGAGCTCCATCTCTAGCATGGAGGTAGCCTGGAGTGGTAGGTACCACGTGCCTGTGTTTCTAGTACCTGGGAGGTTGGAGGGGAGAGGATCAGGTTCAAGGCTATTAATAGCAGCCTAGGCAGAATAAGACTCTAGCTAAAAAGAAGTGTGTGTGTGTGTGTGTGACAGAGAGAGAGAGAGAGAGAGAGAGAGAGAGAGAGAGAGAGAGAGAGAGAGAGAGAGAGTGAGTTTCTGCCTCACAAGGCCCCTATCAGACTTCTACAGCTGTCAACTCAGCTGAACTTGTGGCTCTGAAGCTGTATATTCAAAAAAGTCCCTCTTTCCATTTCCACAAAGTAGCTTGTGCAGATTTGGGAGCTGCAAGGGTGGGACAGAGGGGACCAGACCCTAAGGCAGAATTAGGGTGAAAATATGGACGTAAAGAGAAAGCATAGGCTCCATTCTGACTCGTGCAAACATAGGTGGGGCCTGGACAAGTTATTTCACCCAAGTCCAGTTCAAGGTTTCTAGGCCAGATGAGCTCGCTCTTTTAGAGATTAGACTGCCCTCTTGTGGGAAATAAGAGCATTAAGTTTCATGGTATTTCCCCCTTAACTTTCACCAAGAACAATTTGGAGAAGGCATGCCTGTCTTCTCAGGCCACCACCACCTACAAAAACTGTCACCATACTGCCATGTCATTTTGGTTTTTCAAGAGAATCTAGAAACTCAATGGTTTTTTTTTTTCTCAGAAGGTTTTGCACGATGTTAAAAAAAACATTTTACTTATTTGAAAAAATATTTGGGACATACTTAGTTGGCATGCCAATGTGTTGTATGGTTTGGTGACTCTGGGGAGCTGCTGTTGTCAGCAGCCAGGATGGTTATTCAGCCAGCACAGTTCAGCAAGCCTGGGAGACAGGGCTCATGGGGAGTGCATAAATGTTAAGTCCCCCAAATCAATGAAGAACTGTCAAAGTCTAAAATCTAGAAGGTGTGATAGCACACACCTTTAATCCCAGCACTTGAGAGGCAGAGGTAGGCAGATCTCCGTGAGTTTGAAGTCAAGCTAGTCTATAAATCCAGTTCCAGGCCAGCCAAGGCTACATAGCAAGACTATCTAGGAAGGGTTGGGGGTGCTCTATTTAAATTTACCGAGTCATATGATCTTAATATTAGAAAAAAAACCATTGCCATCACAAATAACACTATGAGCAGCAGTCCCAGTTAGAAGGAGGTGAGATGGACCTGAAGCGCTGGGGAGTAGATAGCTCCGTCAGTTCTTCAGAACCTGTGTGAAGAGCCGAGTGCAGCGGCCTGCACGTTATCCCAGCACTGGGGCGGCAGAGACAGGAAGATCCCTGGAACTCACTGGCCAGTCATCTGGTCAAATCAGTGAATTCCAGGTTCAGTGAGAGACTCTGTCTCAAAAAATAAGGACAAGTGGTTGAGAAAGACATCGGCATCAACCCTTGGCCTCCCTGTGCACACACGTGCCTGCTCACCCACACAAATGCACAAGCATATACACACTCAGTTGAACACCCACAAACGCTTTAAACTGCACTGCCATGTTAGTGATAGAGTTGCAGAAGCTCAGAAAGGCCACAGGTTTGTCCCGGGGGTTACAGAATCTGAGGTCCCATGCACAGTAAGGACATCAGCCCTCCCACCCTTGAGGCTCCACAGAAGATCGAAGGTTGGGGTGCTCAGGAGGTGCTCTTTGCTTCCTCGAGGGTGAAGAAGTCTGTCATCAAGATCACAGAACAGGCCAGTAAGGCCCAGAAAACACTAAAACCACGTGGAGGAGTGTGAACATTGCAACTGGGAGTTAAGAAGTTGAAACTTCCAGCCCAAGGAGTGAGCTCCTCCCCAAGCTAGTGGGAGCTCAAAACAGAATACCCTTCCTGCTAAGGAGGTGGGGGGGGTGATAAATGCTGGCCCCAAGCACTCTGCCAGAACACAGACAGCAGCCTCTTCAGCTTCACCTTGCTGCTTCTTATCAAGATCTGGGAAGATAGGATATCTTAAAATTTCACTGGTTCTCTCAACAAGATAGGATATCTTAAAATTTCACTGGTTCTCAGCCTTTTGTTGCTGAGGTTATTTTGATAATTCTCTCACCAAATTAGCATCATGTTTTTTAATGTGTGGTCCCGCTGCCCCACAGCTTCTTGGCTAATCGTTCAAACACTCAAATGCCTTGCCTCAGACACATGGAATCAAGGTATATGAAGACAGGGCCCAGATACAGATTTCCAAGGGATCCTTAGGATATTTAAGGTTGGGAGACATTCATGTGCAGGTGAAGTCTACCATCATGACATAAGGAATAGTCAAATAAGATCCACTGTCATGGGGCTGAAGAGATGGCTCAATGGTTGAGAGCACCGACTGCTCTTCCAAAGGACCTGGGTTCAATCCCCCAGCACCCACTTGTTGATTTAAACCTGCTGAAATCAGCTACAAATCAAGTAACAATTTCAGGACCATTCAGTAGGATCAACACCACAATTTGAAAATAGCCACACCACGATTCAAAGCTGAAAGTTAACACCAAGACAGAAACTTGTGGGATGATGGTAATATAGCTAGTTGAGTTAAAGTGCTTGCCTAGAGAAACTCAAGACCCTGGATTCAATTTCAACCACCAAGAAAGAGGGAAGGGAAGGAAAGGGGGAAGGGGGAAGGGAAGGGAAGGGAAAAGGAAAGATAGGATCAAAAACCCATTGCCATTGTTCTTGAGTTCTCAGTAGTCCTCATTGTCCGCTATGTTCAGCAAGTCCAGTTTTATCCCATGCTTTTTCAGACCCAGGCCAGCTGGCCTTGGTGGGTTCCCGATAGAGCATCCCCATTGTCTCAGTGCGTGGGTGTAACCCTCGCGGACTGGCTTTGGGGGAGCCTAGGCAGTTTGGACGCTCACCTTATTAGACCTGGATGGAAATGGGTGGTCCTTGGACTTCCCACAGGTCAGGGAACCCTGATTGCTCTTTGAGCTGATGAGGGAGGGGGACTTGATCGGGGGAGGGGGAGGGAAATAGGAGGCGGTGGCAGGGAGGAGGCAGAAATCCTTAATAAATAAATAAATTTAAAATTAAAAAAATAAATTAAATAAAATAAAACAAAGACACTCAGAAAAAAAAAAGAAAAGGAAAGATAGCTCCATGGTTAAAAGTACTCGCTCCACCTCCAGAGGACCTAGGTCTGGTTCCCAGCACTCACATAGCAGCTCACAATGAATGGTAGCTGCAACTGTAAGAGATCCACCAAGTATACAGATAACGCACAAAAATACATTCATGCAAACACTCACACAGAAGACAAAAACAAAGAGATATCAGAAACTGAATCCACACACAGTTCTTGGGGCATGTATACCACACTGTGTAATATTAGGATGCATGAGTTTTTATCTTATACCATACTACTTAAAAGTATTTTATGGTGTTCTATACTTCCTTGCAAAAAGAAAGCAACTTGGTAGAAATGCATTTCCTATGTTTATTATTTATTATTATTAGTCTTGTGGCATGTATGCAGAGGTCAGAGAACTGTTTGTGGATCCAGTTCGCTCCTCCTACCTTTACAGGGGTTCCAGCCATGTAGCTCAGGTTGTCAGACCTGCATGGCAAGTGTCTTTACCGTTCCAGCTTTGCAGCCTAATATGCTTCAAAAATCTACACACTGGCTGTCACTTACAGCATGTTTCCCATCAAAACATGCTAGTGTCCCTGGCCAGCCTGCAAAACATCCTCCACATGAACATGAAATGAGAGTCCTGGAAGCGATGGATGAAGCTTTTCTACACACTACCTGGAGGAGGGTACCAGAGGACTCTCAGAAAAGCAGGTTCACCAGTGGAAAAAGCAGGCTCCATAATCGAGGCTCCAAATAAATGGCCGTGGTGTGGACACACATTTCTGTGTTAAAGATGCAAGCCTTGTGATCCCTGGGAAGGTCCTTGGTTTTTGCAGGCACACATGGACAGCAGCTTATTCCTCATATTACATGTACCCGCCCATTTCTCTTTGCTTTTCAAGTTCAATCATATTAAAATGAATGCCCATCTGCCCTTACAGAATTTTGAGTGTCCAGTGTTGAAAGGGACCTGGAGACCATTTTGTCAAACTCCTGCCTGATGCTGGATCCTTTTGAAAAACCCTAAGCAACCCACTCTCCCCTCAGCCATCT
The DNA here is from genome assembly GCF_037038515.1 of Microtus pennsylvanicus. Classification (NCBI taxonomy): domain Eukaryota; kingdom Metazoa; phylum Chordata; class Mammalia; order Rodentia; family Cricetidae; genus Microtus; species Microtus pennsylvanicus. The sequence continues at coordinate 24,409,020 of NC_134591.1, forward strand.
GAGAAAGTCCCCTACAAGCTCCTAGAGTCGTAACTCGATGAAGTCTTTACCGACACTGACACCAGGCCATTCTCATGAAGTGACCCACTCACCTGTTTCTCTTCTCCCTGAGCCATCTAGGATAAGCCTAAGACACCCCCCCCCCCGACAGAATACAACTTTAAAATGGACCCTTCCCCGAACTTCCGATCTTTGAGTTTTATCACTTCCAAAATGTGTTCTCCATAATCTAAACATCCAGGTCACCAGATAGCATCCTTGAAAGAAAACAGCTGACCAGGCCAAATCGTATGAGGCAGTGGTACCTTTCTGATATGAGCATCTTATTCCCATCTAGCCTGGAACTTAAGTTGATGCTTCATAGTACAGAGCATCACTGAGTGAAAACCAGAAGACTCTTTACAAAGAATGGCCAAGGGCCAGGCGGTGGTGGCACACGCCTTTAATCCCAGCACTCGGAAGGCAGAGGCAGGCGGATCTCTGGGAGTTCGAGACCAGCCTGATTTACAAGAGCTAGTTCCAGGACAGGCTCCAAAACCACAAAGAAACCCTGTCTCGAAAAACCAAAAAAATAAATAAATAAATAAAAAAGAATGGCCAAAATGATCAGTCCCCACTATAAATATGTAGTGTTAATTATTTTATCCCAGCATAGAACTTCACATTGACACTCTACTTGTCAAGACAATTTGAATCTTGATCTTGTCATCAGCTCTACTTGCTACATTCTTCCTATTTGGTGTTTCCAGTACATTTGACAAGGGTGCCTTCTGTGTCTTCATTCAAGTTTTGAGGTATATGATATATATTATATATCTATAATAATTAAATATATGTATGTGAGTTCATATGTATGCATATATATACATGTATGTGTACGTGTGTGCATGTGCACATCTCCTGTTGCCTCATTACTGGAGACACTCTTCTAAGCAGGTAAAGCCATCAATGTCTTTCTGGGCCCACTTGTTCAGTGACCTGGGAATCCATCATCCAACCAACCTTTCACTACCTACAAGAGGATCTTGGCAAGAGTTCTTGGAAAGCCAATTGATTCCTCTTCCGATTGTTTTCTACCTCATAGCCTCATAGAGAGCAGCCCTCACTCTGGCTGGTATCATATAGCCCTGGGCCTCCAAGAGCTCAGCTAATTGGACCATGAAAAGGACCTTGGATGCCAGAAGAATCATGAATTGACTGAACCAAGCCTCTTCCCTTTGGAGTGGGGAACCAGAATAATAAAATGTAATCGATGTCCTCAGTGGTCTAAAGTGAGAGGCAATACAAAGCAGGAGCACCCACAGATGTTGATGCGTGGAAGGAACTACAGTATCCTAAAAATGGGCCAGACATGTCCAAAAGTCCTCAGGGCCCATGAAAGATGCATATACTAGATAATCAATTAGGAATTTTCTGAAATTCTTCTCCCCATCCCCCGCCTAAAGTCACCAAGGGATTCTCCAAAGTCCTCTTCAGACATCTTCAGAGACTTGAGACAGAAATTATGAACCTAGACAGTCACTATCAGAGGAGCGAAGGCAAACTCATTATGTGAAGATTGCTGTGGTTTTTAGAGTCAGGATCTCGCTATGATGCTCAGGCCGACCTTAAACTCATCATTCTCCTGCTTCTGCCTCTTCAGTGACAGGATTGCCATCAAGTACCAACATGTCAGCAAGACTGCCATTGTTTTTAAGCACCATAGATGGAACCTTCAGTCTTATTAATGAAGATAGTTCAAAGACCTAAAGATGGGGCCAGCAAGATGGTTCAGTGGGTAAAAGCAATGGCCGCCAAAGGCGATGGATGACCTGAGTTTAGTGTCCAGATCACACATGATAAAGGAGAGAACCGACTCTCACAAGTTGTCGTCTGACGTCCACACACGCACGGTGGTACACGCACCCACACACACTAAATAAAATGTAAATGAGTTCACGGATGTCGAGGGCCCTGAAGAGACAGATGAGGTTTGCAGTCCATCAAGCCCAGGACCGCAATGCCAGTGCTCTCCATGCACCCTGGCTCCTTCCCTACGCCCACAGCTGCTCTCCAGTTAAACCAGGATTAAAGACTAAACCGCCCAGCTAATCCTTTCTTTCCATTGTGCACTCTCGCTCACGGGCGTCAGGGAGATTTTATTCGGAGAATGGGGCTGAACTGCACACTTGAAAGAGAAGATGGGGAGTTGCAGGGAAAACGGTGGCTTTTTAAACTCACCATCCTGAGAAAGGGTAGCATTTCTCAAGTTAAAACTGAACAGCACAGATGAAACCTAACTCGTTTCTGACATTACAGATTCAATCTGTTAACCTTAGAATGAGGGACTTTCAGATATCTGGATATTCAAAATATATGGCTACATTTGGCTAAGTGGTTAACTTGACAGCCACCTAGAAATACTATCCTTTCCCTTCGGAGCAGTAATCATAGAAACCTTAATGTGATTCTGAAAGAGCCAGGTTTTTTATATAAAAAGGGAAAGGTGATAAAGAGAACAGTAAATTGCGCTCTGCAGTGAAGATGGCTTTAGCCCACAGTCACTGAGTTTAAGACCTGAAAAGCTCTAACCCAAATAGACATTTCACTGAGTGCTGGCTCACGCCAGTCTGAACTTGTGCAGGACAGTGACTATAGGGCTCAGGTACAGCAGTCCCTGGGCACACAGAGGGCCTGCCTGTGTGTAAAAAGCAAATTAAACCCTGTAAGCCAGGCCGGCAAGATGGCTCAGCAGACAAAAGCGCCTGCCAACCAAGCTTGACTTTCTAAGCTCCATCCCCTAAACCTACATAAAGGTGGACGGAGAGAACTCCGCAAACTTGTTCCCTCGCCTACACTTAAAATAATTTTTAATTGTGTTAGGCCTTTGTCAACCTTTCCAATCTGCCAAGGATAACCGGCCCGCAGCCATCTAACTACAATCCCTCTGCCTGGACTTCTCTGTGGAGCGTTGCTTTACTCTCTGCCCGTTGATACAATTAACTCTCTCCTGTAGCACATGCAGTCTCCTGAGGAAAAGAGGCTCATTTCCTCTCTCAGGGTTCGGGACACAGACCGCACCTTTAGCTGCATTCACGTAAGAATACTTGCCGGCTTCACCTTCCCAAATGCTCTCTGCTTGCTTCACATGGCTTCGCCCTGACAACGGCCCCATGAGGCAGGCTCTATTCCTGTGTCCGTTTCACAGATGAGAACAGCGAGGCATGGGAAGGCACCGCGCCACTGTAAAGTGGTCCATGCAGCGCAGTCAGGCTGTGGAAAGGCTAGAATTTGAACTCGTGGCCTGGTCCAGCATGCGTACTTTCAATTCGCATGCTCTGCGGTCCTCATAGCAATCATCACTCCGTTATTAAGAGAATGGAAGGTGAATGTGGTGGCCCAACACCTGTAGAGCTCAGACGGGACGATCCACACGTCCCCCTCCAGGGCATGGGACGGAAAGGGGAGGAAAAGATGTCCAGAATGCCAGTACCATCCCACAGAGGCAGGTAGCAGGCAGAACCTGACTGGGCTTTCCTGACTGCTTCCGTTTCCTGAGCATCAGCCAGCCCCTTCCCCTTCCTGTAGCCCCACTGCGGAGACCCTCCAGCTTTGATGTGTTACCCTCGTGTGTCTGAAGGTTAGTTACTTTTCCTCTGTCAGACCTGACATCTTCCCAAGCGAACTACACGTCATCTGAACATCCCTGATGGGAATGGAGTGGAAAGCAGAATCGGGAAGGAGGCTGGTACAGAAGGGAGCCAGCTCCAGAGAGGGGATCTTCCGAGGATGGGGAAGAGGAAAGAAGAGGAATTAAAACCAGATACTCAGAGCTGGAGGGATGGCTCAGTGGTTAAGAGCACTGACTGCTCTTCCAGAGGACCCGGGGTTCAATTCCCAGCATCCACATGGCAGCTCACAACTGTCTGAAGATCCAGTTGCAGGGGATCTGACACCTTTACACCAATGCACATAAAATAAAGTTAAATAAACTATAAAAAAAATTAAAAAAAAACAGATACTCAAACATCCATTCTCAGCCTAGATGGCAGAATAGAGTGTTTTAACCATTTTAACCAGGCAGGGTACTCAAACACATCATTCTCAGCCTACATGGTAGAGTGTTTTAACCGACGCTATCAGAATTAGTACAAAGCTATGTTCTATGCCCTCAGTGTCTAATCTGACTGGTAATACACAGCCTTACGTCTAATATGAAATTAGAACAATTAAAATTCTGATATCTAAAAAGCCACATTTTTAAAGGGTGTATAAGTAGCTTAACATGAAAGGACAGAAAATATACAATCGAAATGAATCAGTGTTGAAGCGAAGGTTGCCTCCCTTGTCTTCACAAAAAGCCATCACCAAGTATCTGTGAAGCCTTTTCCCTGCTTTTCCCTTGCTTTCCCCCTACTCAGAATTTATAAAGTCGATTTTATTTAAATTAAAAACAAGAATTCTTCTTGAAACATGTAATATCCAACAAAGTCTTTTTTTTTCTTTTTTTGCCCTTCCTCTTAATTTGTAACAGAAACTCTAAGAAAATAAAATCTAAGGTTAAGGAAATTTCCATCAATGTGAAGAAAATATTTTCCAAAATTAAAATAACAAGTTCCTCCCTGGTTCACATAACTGATTTAAGTTGCAGATACATGGCTGCCCTGGAGATCACCTTCCTCCGCACGCTCCCAGAAACAGCCAAATCCACATCCTCCAGAGAAATTGGCCGGTTCTCTTCTGGAGCTACCTTCTTTATGAGATACTGCACATATGACCAATGCTACATAAATATTCCGTGATACATTATCCCATCCTGGAATTTCCTGTAAGCTACACAAAATCATTTAAATGCCGCACAGTAAGCTATAAAATAATCAGATATAAAAGCAAGCTATGTCAATCCCTTTGTTAACATCTACATTTCTCATCAATATTTTAGAAAAAGTAGAGGTTCTCAGTTCTAATCTCGGGAGGAAGATTTGCTGTTTATAGTGTTTTACTCAAAATCTTAGGATTGCTCTATTTTTTACATTAGAGAATTCTTCTGACTTGGACAGGAGCCTTCCTATTGTATAGTAGCATTTCAATTGTGCTTTAATAAAGAAAGCTTGCCTGAAGATCTGAGATCAAAACAGCCCCACTGATCAGCCTAACAGACCATACAGTGCTAACACACACCTCTAATTCCAGTAGCCACACTAGTTGCATAGAAATTGGGTGGTGCATGCCTTTAATCCCAGCCCTAGAGAGAATTATAAAATGGGAGGAGACAGCTCTCAGACACAGTCTCATTCTGAGATTCCTGGAGGCAGGATTACCATTTCAGACTGAGATTGTGGTAAGAGTCAGTGATTGACTCTCTTGCTTTTCACAGCTTCAGGTTGAACCCCAATTTCTCTGTCTTAGTTTTTATTAATCGTGCATCACTACTGTAATCAACAGACAAAAATATATCAGTGTGGACACAGTTCAGCAACAGAGCCCTAGCCCAGGGTACATGAGGCCCGGAGTTTTGCCCACAGCACCAACAAAAATTAAGAGGATGTAAGTTGCCTCGGCGGCTAAGAGCATAAATAAAAGCTCTTGAAGAGGGACCAAGTACAGTTCTAGCACCCAAACTGGTGGTCCACAACCACCAACATCAGCTCCAGGGGAATCTGATGCCTCTGGGCCCCAAGGACACCTGAACTCACATGCACATACATGTGCGTGCGCGCAACACACACACACACACAATTTTTTAAAAGTAAAAAGACAGGTATATTTATACAAACTTTTGTTTCTATTTTATGTGTTTGAGTGTCTATGCACGTGTGTACTTGGTGCTGAGCAAGTCCAAAGGAGGGTGTCAGATCTCCTGGGATAGGAGTTATAGGTGGTTGTGAGCTACCATGTGGGTGCTGGGAACCAAACTTGGGTCCTGTGCAGTAAACCCTCTTAACCACTGAGCAATCTTTTCCAGCTGCTCAATTTTTTTTTACATTTACTTATTTTGTGTGTGTATGTGTTGATGCACATGTGTGCCATGGCATCATGGCACACGTGTGGAGATCAGGTGACAACTTGTGGAGTCTGTTCTCTCCTTCCAGCACGTGGGCTCATCAAATTCAGGTACCTACTAAGCCATCTTGACCACCCTATAGGTATAGATGAGCCTGGCAGAAAAATATATATATATATACGTATATACATATATATATTGCTGCATGCCTGTAATCCAATCAAAAAGATAGACTCATAAATTCAAGGCCAACCTGGGCTAAATAGGGAGACCCTGTTGGAAAGGAGAAGAAGAAAAAGTGGGCCTGTGTTACTTGAAATTACACCAGACTGAATTTCAACATCTAACAATGTCTGATATGCAGTTAGATATGGACACAATTTCAACCTACTTTATGTCCAAGCTTAACAAAATACATTCCTTCAGCTCAGTGCTTCCATTTCCTTACCTGTAGGCTAAGAGAACCAGAGATCACTCAGGCGCCTTCAGCTCTGAGGATCAGTTAACGCCTGACTGCCCATGCAGGCACTGTCCTAAGGCCAGTCGCTAAGTTAGCTTCAATTCCTACTTTTGAATTGGGAAAGGACAGCTAAATAAATTAAATGCTTCCCCAGGGAGAACAGGCTAAGGTGGATGAGTCAAACCTCCTTCCTCAGCCATGTTTCCTATGCTAACAACTACCATGATGATGAGCAAAATCGCTCTGAGTTATCTGAAAATTACAGAAATCCTTCTGAATTTTCTACAGTCAATGAAGACAGTAGACCTTCTGAAGTGGGAATTTCTTCAGTGACAGATAAAGCCTGGTGGTTTTCAGATGCAGCTGGAATCACTGTCCCCTCTTGTGAGGTTGCTTTTCTAAAATACACTCACATACACATGCACATACGAGTGCATGCACCAGCACTCATTCACTCTCTCTCCCTCTCCCTCTCTCTCTCCCTCCCAACCCTCTCTGCAACTGCAGCTATATGGAGGTAAACAATGGCTGGACTTTTGAAAATGATGACTTTACCATCTTTCTGCAACCTATGGATGTTTAGTTTTGCTTATTCGGTACTGATCGTATTTAAAGGATTATAATCTTCAATTGTAGAATCTCAGTTGCCAGTCTTTGGTTGTTAAGGGAAGTTGTGGAGTGTGTTTTGATACAGCGAAGTATTTCTGGTTTCCTTAAGCCAGTAAAGCTCACTACCGAGTTTTATGAGTATCAGGAATCTTTGGTTATACTTGAGACACCTTCGTTCTAATCTGTATTCAGCCAGTTCCTCCAGGTGTAACACTCAGCTATGCTGGGGCCTAAACTCTGACTGGTTGTTCATTCTAGAAAACTTTAGGAAACCTATTTTAAAATAAAAAACAAAATTCAAGGAACTTCAGTTTTTGTTTTCCACTTAGGTTAAACAGGCTGACCCTGCAAGCAGGATAGGCTGAGAAAACGCTGCCATCTTGTGGCCAAACTTAAGAACGTGTCCTGAGAACTTGTCCTTTGGTGGCCCTTTCCTGAGAGAGAGTGATTCTCCTGGATGAAAGTCTTCTGCAGATGCTGAAGCCTTTCCCCACTAATGAGTACTGTGTACTATAGTTGAGAGCTTGTTTAAGGAACTATCCAGAGTGGCACATGCTTATAATCCCAGAAGTGGGAAGGCTGAGGTAGGAGGGTCACCAGTTCAAGATTAGCCAGAGCTACACAACAAAACTCAAAAGCAAAGCAAAGTTGGGAAGAGTGATACAGGTCTGTGATTGCAGGACTTGAGAGATGGAGACAAGAAGAAACGGAGTTCAAAGTCATGCACAGTGTGCTTCAGGCCAGTCTGGGCTTGGGGGAAGAAAAGGGAGGAGGAAGAGGAGAAGGGAAGAAAGGAAGAAAAGAAGGAATAAAGAGAGAGGGGGGGAGGGATTGAGGGAGGGACGTAAAGAAGAAAGGAATAAGAAAGAAAAAAGAAAAGTGGGAGGGAGGGGAGAATAAAAGGTTGAGAAAAAAATGTACTAAAGAAATCTTCACTCTAATAAATGATAAATGTGGGCCTCCTTCCCTCCCCAGAAGTCCTGGTTTTCAAAAGGAGGTGGCCGGGTGACTCCTTCAGCCAGTGCCCCCTCTGCTGCTAGAAGCCTCTTCCCCAAGGCAGTTCATCGCACAGACCTTCCCTCCTTGGGTTAGAAGTCACCACAACTCCTGACTTCTAGAGGCTGAGAACCCTACAAAATCCACTCTAGCCCAGCAGCCTCTGAGTGCATCTAACAGTGGTGGGGTCATGGAAGGTTCAGCCTTGCCCAGCGGAACTTTCTGTAGTGATGGACGTGTTTCACATCTGCAGTACAGTATGATAAGCACTTGACTCATGTTTCATTTTTATTTTACATGAGTGTGAGTGTTTTGCCTATGTGCACCAGCTGGCTATGTTGGGGCACTCAAGAAGCGGAGACAGGTAAATCTTTGAATTTGAAGCCAGCCTGGCCTACAGAAAGAATTCCAGACAGCCAGGGATACACAGAAAAACCTTGACTCAAAAACAACAAAATTTTTAAAAAGTTTTAATAAAAAAAAACTGTGTGCACATGCATGCCTGGTACCAATCGAGGCCAGAAGTAGGCATTGGGTCCCCTATAACTGGAGTTACAGATGGTTTTGAGCTGCCATGCAGGTGCCAGGAACTGAACCTGGGTTCTTTGGAAGATCAGCCAGTGCTCTTGGCTGCTAAAACAGCTAACTCTCCAGGCTTGTGTGGTTTCTGAACATCCAAAATATGACTAATGCAACCAAAAACTAGCTTTAATTTCCCCTAGTTGTAGTTCACTAAAGCAAACAACATTGTGTGGCTACCATTGTGGAAAGCACCACTCCAGACTGACCCACTCCAGCATGTTAGTTCAGCAGACAGATCCATCCACCACCTCACAAAGGTACAGAATATGAGCTCAGCTTCCCAGGACACACCATCATTAGAGACATGAGGCTGGCAGACACATGACACTACAAGACCAGGGCATAGGTAGTGGGTCCTCCCTTTCTTCTGGAGGACAACAGGGCTGAGCCTATGGGAACCCTATAATGTGAGCAAGACCTCAAGGGTTAGGAGGCAGAAGAAGGGTCAGAAGCATTTTATAAGAGAGAACAAAGGCAAGAATAAGGAATGGGTGAGGGGAAACTAGAAAGTCTATCTTTCAGAAAGACTGAGATGCCCAATCAAAACCACAGGAGAGAGGGACATTTGCGGATGTAGGACTGAGCCAGCAACCTGGGCCAGAGCAGACCTGAGACAGCAAGCTCCACAGGAACAGGTGCGGGGGAGCAACCGCTGAGCTGAGTGAGACAGAGACAGAGACCACTGTGGGTCCGGACATGAATCTGGGACCTTCAAGGGAGTAGACCTAAGCCAGGACCCCTATGGGTCTGGGCATGAGTCTAGAACCTCTAAGGAACTAGGCCTGAGCCAGGACCTTTGCGTGTCTGGGTGTGAATCTGGGACCTCCGAGGGAGTAGGCAGGAACCAGAGATCTCTGTGGGTCCACGCATGAGTCTGGGACCTCAGAGGGAGTAGTAAGTCTGAGCCAAGACTTCTGTGGGTCCCATCATTGGTCTGGAATGTCAAAGGGAATAGGCAGGAACCAGAAACCTCTGTGGGTCTGACCGTGAGTCTGGGACCTCTAAGGGAGTAAGTGTGAGCCAGGTCCTCTGCAGGTCTGGGAACACCCAAGCCTGGGAACTCCGAGGGAGTAGATCAGAACCAGTGTCCTTTATCGGACCCACCCCATGCCAGGGACCTCTGCAGGAACAGAACCAGACCAGGGACATTTACAGAAACAGGTCTGAGCCGACAACCTAGGCTAGAGCAGGCTGAGACAGCAAACTCCAAGGGAGTGGAGCAAAGCCCAGGAGCACTAAGTAACCTCCAGGAACACAGAGTGATCAACAGGGTAACTAGAACCGTGGCACTGACTGCACCACCAGGAAAAACCACCTGAGCCTTGGATATACTGGCATCTAGAAGATTAACTAACAGAATCAGACAGCCCCAACCACACCTATAAGAGGAAAAGATGAATAGAAAAGGTAAGAACACACAGAACACCACAAAGAGTAACACAACACCAGTAAAACCTAAAGACCCTATAAGAGCAAGACAAACAACCAAATGTAGATAAAGCAGAAGAAAATGACCTAAAAAATAACTTCAGGAGACTGTTTGAAACAAAGAGGAAATGAGAAATTCCCTCAAAGAAATGGAGAAAAAGACAAACAAAAAAATTGAAAGACTTCAGCAAATCCCTTAAAGAAGACCAAGAAAAAGCAATCAAATATATGAAAGAAACTATTCAAGACTTGAAAACTGAAATAGAGACAATAAAGAAAACACAAGCCGAAGGAATTATAGAAACAGAAATCATGAGAAAATGATCAGGAACCACTAACGCAAGCAGTAGAATACAAGAGATGGAACACCTGAAAACTCAAGAAGAAAAAGAAGCAAACTCACCCAGGAGGACTAGATGGCAGGAAATAATCAAATTGAAAGCTGAAGTCAACAAAATAGAAACAAAGAAAACAATACAAAGAATCAATGGGACAAAGAGTTGGTTCTTTGAGAAAAACAAAATAGACAAATCTTTATCCAAACTAACCAAAAGACAGAGAGAATATCCAAATTAACAAAATCAGAAATGAAAAGGGGAACATAACAGACACAGGAAATACAGAGAATCATCAGTTCATATTTCGAAAACCTGTACTCCACATAATTGGAAAAAACAAAGGAAATGGACAACTTCCTGGGTAAATATCACTTACCAAACTTAAAGACCAGATAAGCAAATTAAACAGACCTATAGCTGCTGAGGAAGTAGAGATAGTCATCAAAGATCTCCCAACCAAAAAAAAAAAAAAGCCCAGGACCAGATGGTTTCAGCTCAGAATTCTACAAGATTTTTAAGGAAGAACTAATACCAATACTCCTCAAATTATACCATACAATAGAAACAGAAGGAACATTGCCAAACCCTTTTTAAGAGGCTATAATTACCCTGATACCCAAACCGCAGAAAAACATTACTAAGAGGGAGCGTTACAGACCAATCTCACTCATGAACATTGATGCAAAAATACTAAACAAAATACTGGCAAATTGAATCCAAGAACACATCAGAACCATCATCCACCATGATCAAGTTGGTTTCAACCCAGAGATGCAGGGATGGTTCAACATACAAAAATCTGTCAACGTAATCCACCATATAAACAAACTGAAAAATAAAAACCACATGATCATCTCATTAGATGTTGGGAGGACTTTCGACAAAATACAACCTCCCTTCATGATATAGGTCTTGGAGAGAGCAGGAATACAAGGAACATACCTAAACATAATAAAGGCACTATGCAGCAAGTCAACAGCCAACATCAAACTAAATGGAGAAAAACTCCCAGCGATCCCACTGAAATCAGGAACAAGACAGGGTTGGTTGTCCACTCTCTCCATATCTATTCAATATAGTTCTTGAGGTCCTAGTTAGAGCAATAAGACACCAAAGGGAGATCAAGGGGATACAAACCAGAGGGGAAGAAGTCAAACTCTCACTGATCACTAATGATATGATAGTTTACATAAGAGACCCTAAAAATTCTATCAAGGAACTTCTACAACTCATAAATACTTTCAGTAATGAAGCAGGATACAAAATTAACTCAAAAAATCAGTAGCCCTCCTGTACACAAATGATAAATGGGCTGAGAAAGAAATCAGAGAAACATCACCCTTCACAATAGCCACAAATAGCATAAAATATCTCAGTAACTCTAGCCAAACAAGTGGAAGACTTGTATGACAAGAACTTTAAATCTTTGAAGAGAAAAGTTGAAGAAGATAGAAGATACCAGAAAGTGGAAAGATCTCCCATGCTCTTGGGTAGGTAGAATTAACAGCAAAAATGGTAATCTTGCCAAAAGCAATCTATAGATTCAATGCAATGCTGTGTTCCTGCCGCCCCAGCTCCTGGTCACCTGGCTAGCTTTAAACCCGAAATAACAACACACAAATTGTATTCTTTTAAACACTGCTTGGCCCATTATATCTAGCCTCTTCTTGGCTAATTCTCACACCTGGACTAGCCCATTTCTAATCATGTGTGTAGCACCCCAAGGTGCACTTACCAGGAAGATTCTAGCCTACGTCCATCCTGGGTCAGAGCTTCATCGTCTGCGTCTGCCCGGGAGAGGGGAGCATGGCCTCTGAGCTCACTTCCTCTTCCTCCCAGCATTCTGTTCTGTTTACTCCTCCCACCTATGTTTTAACCTATGAGGGCCAAGCAGTTTCTTTATTTTTTTTAACCAATGACCTTCCTCCATCACTTGACAGAACCATTAAGGAAAGGAGCAGACAAAGAAGGAGGCAAGAAGGAACACCAGAGAGACTTCATACCCAGTGGAAGGAGCAACTCTGCAGGGTGAAGGGAAAAGAGCATCCGAGACAGACACCAAATAGGAGGTGGGTGGAGTGGCATCTGATTGCATATCCTGAGCCTCTCCAATGTATCCTGCCTTCCTACCTAGACTGCATGCTGTGTCAGAGACCAGCTTCAACAAATAATGCCATTTACCAGGGTAGGAGCATGGGGATTAGAAAAATAAGTAAAGGGAGCAAAGATGTGAGTGAAAATAATAAAACAGAAACAGGATAGTACCAGGAGGGAGTTCCAGTGACTACTGAAATCGCCCTTGTTTAATTTCCATTTACTTAAAATACCTCAAAAGGCAGGAGTAAGATTTTTTTAAAAAGCTGCATTAACATGATACAAGGAAAGGAACAGACCAGATGAAGGTTGCAGGCTACATTCTTAGTTAACATTCTATTGCTAGAACAAGCCAAGTACCACTCACACCCTAGACCAAAACATTCTGTAGGCAAAGCACTCCCTATGTGGAATTCATTGTTATCTCCCTAAAGGAGTAGAAACTTAGTTGGATCCTTAGACTTTTTTTTTTTGGTTTTTTTCAAGACAGGGTTTCTCTGTAGCTTTTGGAGCCTGTCCTGGAACTCCCTTTGTAGACCAGGCTGGCCTCGAACTCAGAGATCCGCCTGCCTCTGCCTCCCGAGTGCTGGGATTAAAGGCATGCGCCACCACCGCCCGGCTTTCCTTAGACTTTTGTTTGAGGTAGAAACAGTTCCACTTTCTCCACACCTGAATATAAGGGCTGGCTATTAGCCACACCTGTTGGCAATAATCTTGAGAGTGCAGAACTCTCTGATCTAAATCTAGGTGAGATCTTTGTTTGAGGTAGAAACAGACAATAACCCTGAAGGAACAGAACTCTCTGAACTCAGGGTGGAATGGCAACAACTTAGAGCAAGCTGGAACTCTCTGACCTTCAGACAAGATGGAAATGGGCTCACATTTTTGAGCCTCCCCTGCTGTGCAAAGATAGAACTCAAAGACTTCAACCCCACACCACAGCTGAGAGCTTTCTGGGATAAGGAGAGCCCCAAGAGGAGATGAGTCTTAAAAAATTGGTTTTCGCTAGTGTGTAAAACCAGCCCTGGACCTGGCAAGTGCAGCGAGGGCCACACCTGTATGTGGCAGCATTCAGAACCCTGGGAAATGGCAGGAAGTGTCCAAGACTGCTGGTGGGACCATCCCTAGAGACTGCTCACTAAGCAGGAGCAATGAGCAGCCAGGGCTGCGGTCTCTTCACTGACTCTGGAGATTTTAAAAGTTTGTTTTCAGAGTGTCCCTAACCTGTTCTCCCAAATACAGTAAGTACGTTATTTCATGTAACATGCTACAGTTGGTAAACCCTTTTGCAGATCTCAAGACACTAGCAGGGTCTGTAGAATCCCATGTGCAGTATGGCACACATTATCCCTTTATTTATAATAGTCCTATGAGGAAAATATAAAGAAATTTTAATGGAGAGAAGTTCAGTTGCCTACCCAAGATGCCATAGTTAGGGACAACCCCAGAAGCCACCCTCTTCACTTCGTCTTAGCTAGAAGGCTGGGGAGAAATTCTGGGGTCCACCCTCTTACGTACGCCACCCCCCCCCCCCCCCGCTATCCCCTAGCCTAGTACTGCAGTTCTCTTATTGTCCTAGGAAAACAGACAGAAGGATCAGCTCAGAGACAGTAGCCCAAAGCTTTGTCCCAAACCCCTGCCTCCACTATGCTTCACTTCAGTATGGTCCTAAAGGCAGGCGGCAAGAAGGCATCCCACAATGCCTTGGGCAGGAGACTGCGAAGTACTTTCCCCGGTGACCCTTGTCCCCTTTAACACTGCACCAACTGGTTCCAGTGCCTTGTGCTTCCCAGACAAAATACCAATTTCTGTGAGTGGAAAATTGACCCACATAAAAAGAACTCTTCCCCCGTCCTAAAAATCGCAACAATACTGGCTGACCATCAATACCTAACAAGAAACAGTACTGACCTCAACCTGGATAAAGCTCGGTTTAAGGTTCCTAAATCTCTACCCTGTAGGACCAAAACCACAACAACAACACCCGAACATGGGCATGCTGTTTCAACGGGTGTGTGTCAAATGGTAATTGACAACAATACAGCCTGAAACCAGACTCCAGCGTGATGCTGCCTGGCAAGGCAGCGGAATGAAGACACTGCCTGTCTTCTCTCTAAGAAAATGACTCGGTTCCCTAGGGAGTGTAAAAATCAAGCCCCCTCCTCAGATTGACCTTGATGGGGGTGGCTACCTTACCCGCAGGAGCAGAGATCGCAGATGCATTTCCTCTTCCCCATCCTTCACTTCGGAGCATCCACCCCCACAGCGGGACGGCAAGCACACTTCTGGAGGACCTTGATAGATGCTGTCTTTGCTCAGAAGAAAACTTAGGTGGCCCTTTTGCAAAGTTCTGTAGTCTATTCCCTTCCTGAAACTGTCCTTGCGCAAACAAGCAGCACCGAACACAGACAGTTCGCCAGCCCGGTTCAAGTCTGCATGCTTCCTCCGACCTCTGCTGCTGGAAGCACGCGCCTGCCACCAGCAGCCTGGCCCCTGCAAGTCGCAGGGTCCAGGACTGAGTTCCCTGTGACCTTCACAGAAAAGGGCATCTTGAGGTGTCAATGACATCACAAGGACCTCTTGTGAGGTCAGACCTCTCCCACTGCCTCACTGGCCCCCAAGACAGGGACTCTGCCACTGGACCTTGGAAGGATGATGGAGGATACGTTAGAGGGCTTTGCAAAGCCTCTGGGTCCCCGAGTTAATTAATACCACGGTCACATAATGCAAAGACACTGAAACGTATTTTTGTCAGGGTGGCACGTGCCATCTCTAAGACACACCGTACTCCTTACGGAAATGCACGCCCTGAACTCCAAAATGTTGGCCCCGAGTCCTGTTTCCAGATCTTCCTGGAAAATCTGTGTCTTGGCTGCCAGGCATCTTGGAATTGCTCTCACCCGCAGGCCTTGCTCCTTTCTTGAGAACAAAGCTGTAGGAGAGGGCCCACCCCTTTATTGCTCAGGTGGTTCACTGCTTCTCCAGCTGCTGGAGAAGCCTGGAATCAGGGGCTTCTCAAATGTTAGCAGCATCAGAACCACCTGGCTGTATGGAAACCAGATTGCCAGGCCCCACCCCGAATTACTGTTGTTTCTGGGATCTGGGCTCCAGAAAACATGCATCTCTCACGAGTTCTTAACGGCATGACAGTGATGCTGGACCACAGCTTTGAGGATTCAATTTTACCTCTCTCCCCTAACAGTTAACCCGGTCCTGAAAACCACTTCAGATATTTGCCCTGGAATCTTCAGTATCAAATAACCCCAAATCTGAGCACAACATGATGGCTTAGGTTGTGATCCCCACATACAGGCTGAGGCAGGAGGGTTGTCAAAAGCTCAAGACCAGCCTAGGTTACAAAGTGAGGCTTCACAAAGAAGCAAAACCAAAACTATTCTGGGAGTCATGTTTTCACAAGACAGCAGCTTGTTCCGATGATAAAGGAAGGTCAAGGGCCCCTGCTGTAGAGCTGGAGATGGTTGCACGGGCCTAGAATCCCAGCACCTGGGTTAATGAGGCAAGAAGATAAGTTCTGAACCAGCTTGGGCTGCATAGCGTTTCCTTTCTCAAAAGCAGACAAAAGTATACAGTAGACGTCTACAGTAGAATGTTTGGATTCAAACATTGATTCTTTTCTCCATTTATTTACTGCAGGTTCTGGGTAGTGAGAGCCATGCGCACCAGGACTCTTGTGGAGCTCAGAGAACAGACTGCAGAAGTTGGGAGTCCCTGTCCACTCAGTCCGAGGGCTGGAATTCAGATTGTCAGTCTGGTCTGCAAGTGTGAGGAACGGTGGACTGCAGAATGTTGAGTTGTGTGCTGTGGTTTAGGTTTTTCTTCCGTGCCAGACTGAAACAGAAGTCAGCAAACCATTGCCGGCTGTCCACATTCAGTTGGTAGCTAGTTGGTAGAGCCACTGAGCTAAGAATGTTTGACATGTTTAAATGGTTGGAAAATTAAAGTAACATTCCATGACCTGTGAAACATAAAATCCTAATTTCACTGTCTATAAAGATTTGGATTTTGTCACATTCTACAGAAACATTTCTGATGTTGCCTTTGTCCCACAGAAGCTAAAATATTTGGTATCTAACTATTTATACTTTCCCCACCTGAGTTATAGAAAGTCAAAGACATAAACTCAAACTGGCACAGTGCTTAACAATCATTCTTAAAAACAGTAAAGCTACTTCTTGGCTTTCTGATAAAGGGGAATATAGAAATGTGAGATGAAATAGAGGAAGGAAGGCGGCCTCAGAGAGAGAAGTGAAAGCT
Source organism: Microtus pennsylvanicus (assembly GCF_037038515.1). Lineage (NCBI taxonomy): Eukaryota > Metazoa > Chordata > Mammalia > Rodentia > Cricetidae > Microtus > Microtus pennsylvanicus. Next base: position 24,425,785 of record NC_134591.1, read on the forward strand.
TTTAGAAAATACATCAAAACCCGCATATTATTCATTGCCAAGGACAGGGTCCGCCATGTGCACACACTGCCCATTGCCAAGAAGACGTCCCACCATAGACATACATTGTTCATTGTAAGGACAGGGCCCACCATAGACATACATTGTTCATTGCCAAGAAGACGCCCCACCATAGACATACATTGTTCATTGTAAGGACAGGGCCCACCATAGACATACATTGTTCATTGTAAGGACAGGGCCCACCATAGACATACATTGTTCATTGCCAAGGACAAGGTCCACCATGTGCACACACTGTTCAGTGACAAGGAACAGGGTCTACAGTGTAGTTCTAACAAAGTAGCTGGTCTGGAGACTGGCATTCTTTCCACTGCTACCTAAACCTTGCTCTCTATTCATGAACCTGCTAGCAGAAGTGAAGGCAAGTTTTTTTTTTAAATATATTTATTTATTTATTTATTATGTATACAATATTCTGTCTGTATGTATGCCTGCAGGCCAGAAGAGGGCACCAGACCCCATTACAGATGGTTGTGAGCCACCATGTGGTTGCTGGGAATTGAACTCAGAACCTTTGGAAGAGCAGGCAATGCTCTTAACCTCTGAGCCATCTCTCCAGCCCTGAAGACAAGTTTTGAGGTGAGTATTCATTGCCCAACTCACTACCTTCCTGTGGCTCTTGTCATCCAAAATGATCAGGTAATGAGTGCTTTTTTATTACAGTGACAAAAATAGATAGTTGTGATAAGCAAAGAGACCTCAGGATGCCCTTCCTCTTCCCTTTTCTTTTTGAGTTTGTCAGGAGCTACAAGAACAAACCAATCAATGCCTTAAAAAAAATAGCCCAAGGTAATGAAGATTTGCAAAATTGGGGAGTATCTCATGACTATGCAGTTAAATTTGGAGGTGAGGGGCCAGGGTGATGGATGGCTCATCCAGTCAATGTGTTTGGCATGAAAACTTTGGCATGAAGCTCTCAGGCTCAGTATCATTCTGAGGCTTCCTGGAGGCAGGATCACTGTTTTCAAACTGAGGTTGAAGTAAGAGCCAGTGGCTGACTACTTAGCTTGTCTGATCTTCAGGTTGAACCCAAATATCTGTCTTTGAGTTTTCATTAATTGTGCTTCAAAAGAGAAAAGACAGAGCTGGGAGGGGAGGAGAAGAACCCTAAGAACTGACTCTGCTGAGATTCCCTACCAGGCAGTATTTCATTTGTTGGGGGAATTAAGCTGAACTTCTGCAAGGCCTATGCAAGACTCCAGGAAGCTAGCACCTGGTGCCCAGCAGCCTTCAGCCTGAGTAGCTCTCCCTTGTACTAGATTCTCTGAGTTCTCTCTGTGTAATCATTAGAGCTGTAAGGCAATACGCTGAGAGCTGTGAGTCCTCCTAGCAAGTCACCAGACCTGAGAATGATCCTCAAGACCTCCCCAACAAAATACATAGCAATAACCATTAGGATATACAGGTTGCAAACTCAATAAGATTCCTCTACACATTGATTCGAATGACTGTTACTCAATATTGCTGCCAAGGACAAGACAGAAGTATTGACTTCCCAGATTGCTAGCTGGGGTGTGACATGGTTTAGTTGTTTTTGAAAATACTTTGTTGAGCCAGGCAGTGGTGATTAATCCTAGCATTCAAGAGGCAAAGACAGGTGGATCTCTGTAAGCTTGAAGCCAGTCTGGTCTACAGAAGAAGTTCCAGGAAGGCTCCAAAGCTACAGAGAAACCCTGTCTCAAAAAAAAGAAAAGAAAAGAAAAAAAACAAGAAGAAGAAGAGGAGGAGAAGAAAATACTTTATTGAACTCAGTCTTTAACCCATGGTGATCTGATAAGACACAGGGGGTTATTCCAAGTTTTTTTTTTGTATCTGTTAAGACTTGCTTTGTGACCAAGTATATGGTCAGTTTTAGAGAAGTTCACTAAGATGCTGAGAAGAAGATATATTATTTGGTGTTTGGGTGAAACGCTCTGCAGATATCTGTTAGATCCATTTGAATCATAACATCTGTTAGATCCATTTTTTTCTGGTTAGTTTCTTTCTGGTCAATTTGTCCATTGATGAGAGCGGGGTATTGAAGTCTCCCACTATTAATATGTGGGATTCAGTATTGATTTAAGCTCTAATAATGTTTCTTTCACAAATGTGAGTGCCCTTGTGTTTGGAGCATAGACATTCAGAATTGAGACATTGTCTTGGTGGATTTGTCCTTTGATGAATATGAAATGCCCTTCTCCATCTCTTTTGATTAGCTTTGGTTTGAAGTCTATTTTGTTAGATATCAGGATGGCCACACCAGCTTGCTTCTTAGGTCTGTTTAATTGGAAAATGTCTTTCCAACCCTTTACTCTGAGATAATGTCTGTCTTTGAAGTTAAGGTGTGCTTTATGTATGCAGCAGAAGGATGAATCCTGTTTTCATATCTGCTCCGTTAGCCTGTGTCTTTTTATTGAAGAATTGAGTCCATTGATATTGAGAAATATTAATGATCAGTGATTGTTAATTCCCGTTACTTATTGTTATTGGTGGTGGTGGTGTATGTGTATATGTTTCCCTTCTTTGGGTTCTGCTGATGTGGGATTATCTATTGTCTATGTTTTCATGGTGTAGCTAACTAACTTCCTTGGGTTGGAGACTACACATATGTGACAGTTGTGTAGCTTGGTCTATTTGGGGGACTCCTAACAATTAGGGACTCCCTAATACTTTACTGACTCTCAGGAACCTATCCTTCACACTGGATTGCCTTTCACAGCCTAAATACAAGGGAGGTGCTTAGTTTTACCGAAACTTGATCTTGATATGTCATGCTTTGTTGATACCCATGGGAGGCCTGCCCCTTTCTGAACAGAAACGGAAGAGTGGATGGGGGAAGGGCCAAGGAGAGGTGGGTGAGGGAATGGGAGGAGAGGAGGGAGGGGAAACTGCAGTCAGGACATAAAAAAAATAGTAATAAATAAAATTTAAAAAAGAAAGAAAATAGTTTGGCCATTTTCTTAAAAGTTACACTATTTACCATATAATATAACCCAGAAATTCTATTCTTATTTACCCAAGAAGGATAAAAATTATGTTCATAGAAAAATTTTAAGAAGTTAATCCCAGGAGGCAGAGGCAGGTAGATTTCTATGAGATCAAAGACAGCCTTGTCTACACAGCAAGTTCCAGACCAACCAGGGCTACATAGTGAGATGAGCTGCTTATAATAAATAAATAAGAAGATCCTATTGGATGGTTCGGTGTAGTAAATTGTAGTGTCTTCACCACCTGGAACTGCGATCAGGCAAGGGTCTGGGGATTAAAAAACACACAGAGATAAGGTTCACTCTTGAAACAAGAATGCCAACTTTATTGTGTTCCAGAGCAGCTTATCCTTGACTAATGGTCACACCCTTGGTCTCAGGATTTTTCCGTGGCAAGCCCACCTGAAACCACTCCCCTGCCATCAGGAACTCATGAGGGTCTCGTGCTCAGAGCAGCTGCAAGCATAGGAAAACAAGTTGCTTGCTCCAGCAGGCAAGGGTTCATAAAAAGTTGAGGGTCTGAGGGTCCGCACCAGGTCCAACTACCTAAATTCAATTCCCAGAACACTCTGGTAAAGGGAGAGAACCGGCTTCCAAAAGTTGTCCTCTGACCTCCATGCTAGTGTGTCTCAGAGAGAGAGACCTATTGTTGTATTGGGATTAAAGATTTTTCTCTTGTCCAAATAAAGTCACATGTAGTTCTTTTCTTTACCCTAAACTCCACTGACAGGACAGCAGTGTGACCAGAGGGTAAATTCTCAGACGGGAACAGAAGACAAAGGACAGCGACTGCTGTGGCTAACTCTCTTTCACTGCCTGGGGCCTGGCCTCCAGCAATGCAGGCCTCAAAGGGAATCCACGGAGTCTGAGTGCTAAGACTTTTTATCTGAGGTGGTTAGGGGCAGGACACTCACACTCTTTTTTTAAAAATATTTATTTATTTATTATGTATACAATATTCTGTCTGTGTGTATGCTCGAAGGCCAGAAGAGGGCACCAGACCTCATTAAGGTTGTGAGCCACCATGTGGTTGCTGGGAATTGAACTCAGGACCTTTGGAAGAGCAGGCAATACTCTTAACCTCTAAGCCATCTCTCCAGCCCCCACTTACACTCTCTTGAGGGTTTCCTTCAGGCCTTCTTTATTCTTCTTTTGCCTTCTCTTTATTCTTTATTTTCCTGGTGATTTTCTTCTCTCATTCCTGATGTTTTTCTTTTAACTCTATCTTTATTCTTGATGTTTTCCTTCTAACTCATTTTAACTCTATCTTTATTCTTTTCCCTACAGTTTATATACTCCAGCAAAATCTTTCAAGCAATATAAAAATTACAGTGTGGTTACATCTGTTTTTCAAGTGGATAATTACAATTAAATCAAGTAAAATACAGCATGTTCTCCATATTCCTTACATGATTAAACATTTTAAGTATTACAGGTGAAAAACAAATTATCCCAAGAACCCACATAAATTTATACCCAAGCAACTTGTTATAAATTAATAGTGTATAAACAAGCAAGATATTCTCTTACTGGCAAGCTGCATTTTGCAATTACAAAGAAAGGACCGATCACTTTATTACTTATCTTAAAGGGTAATCTTATCTTATAAGGAATCTTAAAAGAATCACAAATCTAAACTTTTAAATATGAAAAAGAATCAGTCAGTTCCACCTTAAATCTTTATGGTGTATACCCACTCATCAATAGTTTTCTGTATCAGGAGATTGAGGGCAAAAATGGGCATAAGGAATTAATCATCATCTTTGATCACCAACCAATCCTAGCAAGGAAAGTGTGTCAGCTAGTGGGCAGCTTTGTCCTTGTTCCTGATCTTAAAGTGCTCCTCACTCAACTATGTGCCTTCCTAAAACTTTAGATTGTCTTCCTGGGTTTTTCACCTCATATTTTACGAAAAAAAGAAAAAAGAACCACCTTTAGTCTAACTTTATTTTCAAAGCTTTGTTTCAGTTATGATTCACTCCGAAACCTCCAGTCCATCTCCCAACATTAAGATGAGAAGAATTTAAACTAGATGGGCTGCTGGGACTCAGTTGTTTTTCTTAATCATTAACCCAAGGCACCATCTATAGGGCTCCTCAATAAAAATTCATGGGTTCTAGCTGTGTCACACTTCCTTATTTTATTTTTTATCATCAAAACTCTATTTAAACTAACATTATTATCAATTTGACAGTAGAGCTTAGGAAGAAACCATCTTCATAATAATATACAAATAAAAATGCCCAGTAGGATGGGATGTTTCCATGAGATAAACACACTACATTACAGGCACTGGGGATCTCCCCATATCCATTCACACCATGCCAGATAGCAGAGAAAGATGGCAGACATGTAAAGGCACAGCAGAAGCAGAAGACAGTCTGGAGTCTGGGGCCTTGCCTATCTGAGATTCACCCATCAGAGATTTTCCTCCTGATGGGCTGACACCTGAACTTCAATTGCCATCTGCTGCTCCTCTGGCACAGCCACCGGCAACTCAAAAGAGCAGAATCCTGAGCCAGTCGTGGGCAAAGCTCAGAAAACTAATTTTTACCACAGAACATCCAAAACAGTCAAGAACTGAAGGCTTCAGTAGGGATCGTGCACGAGTACCTGGAAAGAAGCTGTGTACTAGGCTGATGCAGATGAACCTTCTTGATTAAAAGATTAAGGGTGTTGTCAGCGAGCATCCAAGCCCAACAGCAAAGTATCCCTGGCTTGCTGGGACCACCTCCCTGATGTTTCCACCAAAGCTTCTTTTAATCCTTTGATTTATAGTTTCCTTTGTTCTGTTACTATAAAAGTTCTGGGAGACTGTTTTTACCTAGGAACACTGTATTTGGGGATACCTAAATCTATACCCCAAGGCCACAGCTCCCACATACACTTCAGAATAATCTAGGTGAAGGTGATTCTTCTGATAACAGGGTAAAAATTACACTTTAAACAAGTGGGTCATTTGGAAATCTCTTTAAGAAACACATAGGCTCATGGATCCCCTTCTCCAGTTACATATAAATGCGCTATTATCTCACCAAAGATTATTTTATCAGTCTCACTCCCCAGGACCAATAAATCAGAGGGTGTCTAGACACTGAGGCTTAGGACTCCTTTTTATAAATAGAAAGATCAAAGCATGCCTACAAACTCAATAGTGGAAGACAGGCTTTCTTCTATTCAAAATCAAGATTGTCCTTTGAATGTCCTTTATGTCCCCAAAGCATGGCTGTGAATGAAGACTTGGCGTACAGGAAAGCACTCCTGAGGTGCAGGAGAACCTTTGGGAGTCAAGCCCACCTTCAGAAAGCAGCTCTCCTGGCGCTCTTTGGTGGTTCCCGTGAGAGGATAGTTTAGAAGCTGCACCTGGTTCAAAATAACTTCCTTGCCCACACACATTTTCACAGTTCCTAGCCTCATGAGCCATGGCATGATGTAATCAAAGGGGCATCCTTCATTGAACCTGCTGTAGGCCATTTGGACTAAAAGTTAAATAAACCATCTTTTCCTCATAAGCCATAGTGAGAAAAATAAAGATACCAAGAGCCAGGCAGAGGTTTGGACAACATGGCGCTGGTGTGGCCATCCAGAATGATTCACGTAAGATGGCAGCTATGGGAGATCTGAGGAACCACAAGAAAGTAACAAATGACTGGTCTGTAACTCATCCCACACCCAGTTCTGAGAAATGCCGTGTGTGTGTGTGTGTGTGTGTGTGTGTGTGTGTGTGTGTGTGTGTGATTCTGAATAAACATCCTGAGACTAAGGTGTTTGTTTCATCTGCCTGCCACCCTCCCTGTCCCTGACTTCCAAGCTCAGACTCACCTCTTTGGCCTTTCACTGCTTCATTCTGTGTTTTGTTTCATTGTGCTGTGTTTTGACAGGCCTTGAACTCTTGATCACCTGCCTCGCTTCCCTAGTGCTAGGATTATAGGTGTGCACCACCATGCCCCCAACCTAGAGTATTTCTTTACATCAATGAAAAGCTAACTAATAATAACATTATTATTAAAAATAAGAATGATAATGGACTTATACTTAGTGGAAAACTCTTGGAAGAATTTGACACCCTAGTCTAAATATGCAAACAACAGCATGCAGAAGTCCCTGGGGGCAATCCCCAGAAATAAAAACCTTTTTAAAATTAATATTGTAATTACCTTAGAAAGATAAAAGAAGATGTTTAATGCAAGAAAATCATCCTGCTTAAAAGAAAATCAGACCAGTGAGTGACCTCCTCGGGAACAGATATGAGCCAGCAACCTCTGCAGGAGCAGGCCTGAACCAGCGACCTTCCACTGGAGCAGGTCCCAGAGCGGGCCTGGGCTAGCAACCTCCACAGGAGCTGGCCTGAGCCAGCAGCTTCCCTGAGAGCAAGCCAGAGGCAGCGATGACTTCGGGGATTGCAGAGCAACCTCTAGAAAGTGCAGTGCCTGCACTATGGGATAGTTCACGAGCCCAGCCGGCAAGGGGCTGGAGATTGAAACACATACACATGGAGAGACACAGGTCATCCTTGAAAAAAGAATGCCAACTTCATTGTGTTCCAGGGCAGCTTATATAGTGCCTTCCCTGACCAATGGTCACGCCCTAGCTCTCAGGATTTTCAGATGCAAACCCACCAGGAACCACTCCTCTGTCTCCTGCTCAGAGCAGTTGCAAGCACAAAAAAAAAAAAAGAAAAAAGAAAAAGTTGTTTTGTTTGGAGCAGCTGCAAGCATAGAAAACAAGTTGTTTACAGGAAATTCAGGGTCTGGGAGTCTACAATCCCCAACAGGGAATGCCAAGTGACCTCCGGGGTGACTGGAACTGTGGCCCCAACTATACCACGAGGAGCAACCATCTGAGCCTTAGATCCACTGGCACCTGGAAGAGTGATCACCAGAGACACAGCCCCAACTACACCACTCAGAGGAAATGAAGAATAGGTAAGGTAAGAGCACACTCAACACCAAAAAGAGCAACTCAGCATCACCAAAAATTAGTGGCTCTACAACAGCAAGCTTGAACATCCCAATACAAATGAAGCAGAAGAAAATGACCTAAAAAAATAACTTTAGGAAAATGTTTGAAGCCCTGAAAGAGGAGATGAAAAATTTCCTCAAAGAAATGGAGAAAAGGACAAACAAAAAATTGGAAGAAATCAACCAATTCCGAAGGCAATCAAGAAAAAGCAATCAGGGCTGGAGCGATGGCTCAGCGGTTAAGAGCATTGCCTGCTCTTCCAAAGGTCCTGAGTTCAATTCCCAGCAACCACATGGTGGCTCACAACCATCTGTAATAAGGTCTGGTGCCCTCTTCTGACCTGCAGGTATATACGCAGACAGAATATTGTATACATAATAAATAAATAAATATTAAAAAAAAAGAAAAAGCAATCAAACAGATGAAAGAAATGATTCAAGACTTGAAAACCAAAATAGAGACAATTAAAAAAAAATACAAACCGAGGGAATTCTGGAAACAGAAAATATGGGAAAATGATCAGGAACCATAAATACAAGCATGAACAGCAGAATACACGAGATGGGAAAGAGAGTCTTGGGTGCCATCCATTTCCTGGCATGTGTTGCTTTGATGTGTCAGATGTCTCTCATACTGTGGATGGTCAAATTAATGATCTGCATAGGAGATAAACAAAATCTCTCAAATGACCTTTAAAAGGTCATCATCGTTAAGGTGGCTTTCCCCTTTCCTAGGTTCCTCTGGTAGCTATTCTTATAATTCTGCTAGGCTTGCCTATACTAGTTAGACTAGCCATGCAGGTAATGCATTCAATATTGGCCTCTATTATTTTCACAATTTTCTCTTTAAAAAATAAAAGGGGGGTTGTGGGAGGCATGAAGGTCATTGTGCTCACAGATAAGCATTAGGGAAACCAGGAATGTTAAACACACGGGGTTGTCCCCTCAAATGGAGGGATGTATAATTTGTTATCAGCACAGAGGGCTGGGCGAGGATGTGGTTAACAGCCTGGTGACCTTTGTGCTGTCTGTGTGGTTGAGAGCACATCGGATTCTCCTCCAGACCCTTATCATGAGCTCATCAATCTATAGGACCTATCTTTAGGGAAAGTGTCACTTGTACTTTACAAATCGTTCTGAAGTACTCAGGTCATGGGCTTTATTGTACACACAGGATTAAGTTAATTGTCAACAGGAAGGTTTTCACCAGATTGGGCTGTGCTTAAATATGCCTGAAATAAACTACTCAGGGTCAAATTCCCAAAGTTTGAACCACACCAGCCGCCTAGTCATGCTGAAGCAAACTACCTCTTGCGTTCCACAAACCATTGCTCTGCTGGCAATGGGGGTACAGGGACCCCTGAAGGAGAGACAATGACCATAAACATGTTCAGACTCACAAACAGCCGGATGAAATATGAAAGACAGTGGGTGAGATGAAAGGAATTCACCATGGATAGAAATAATGAGAAAAAACTAACTTGTAATCTGGATGTAAAAAACATAATAGACCAAATCAACTCTATGGAAATTATCAGCAAGAACAGATGGTGAGGGACAGAACATCTAAGCATCTAAGCATCTAAACATGAAGACAAGGTGGAGAAAGTGAAGCAATCCAACAAGCACAAAGGTAAATTAATGAGCAGGCTCCAAGGAAATGCCAAGATACATATGATACTCTGAAAAGGCCAAATTTATTGGATAATAGGCATAGAAAAAAGAGAAGAAACTCGTGTATAAAGACATGGAAAGTGTTTTCAAATGAATCAAACAGAAATATCCCAAATTTAGGGAAAGAGTTGCCAGTCCAGATAGAGAAGACATTCAGAACAGCACACAGACAGATCAGAAAAGAGACTCCTCTCACCATACTACAATTAAAATAGTAGGGACTGGAGAGATAGTTCGGCAGTTTGTCAGCATTTCCTGTTCTCCTAGAGGAGTCAAGTTTGGCTGCCAGCACCCAATTAAGGTGGCTCTCCACTGCCTGCAACCTTGGTTCAGGGGAATTCCATGCCCTGTCAGATCCCTGCCACGTGTGCCATATACTCACACAGACACATGGGCACACACAAAAACAAACCTGAAAAAAACTAAGACACAAAACATACAGAACAAAGTATATTGAATTTCTAGATTTATGTGTTTACTTTGGGGTACTTGTGGAACTCAGAAAGCTAAAAAAAAAAGGTGAGGGTATAGTAGAATACATAAAGTAGAAAATAGAGAGAGGGAAATACTGGAAGTTAAAAATTTAAGCAGTGATGAGGTAGAGGTACAGTGAAAAAGGAATGGGGAGTTTGTTAACCAAAACTAAGGACGTAAGGAAAGCCCTTATACACACACACACATATGCACGCATACACATATGTGAGAAATGTGTGTGTATGTGTGTGTGTGTGTGTGTGTGTGTGTATAAACTTTGACCACTGGTATCCAGCATGGGTGGAGAATACTTCCCCCAGAAGATGTGGATTATATAAACAAAGACTCAGTTCCAGACCTAGGATCAGGGCCCGAAAGGCCCCAGAGGCCTCCAAAACAACAGAAGCTATTGCTATCCCTCTTGGCTACTGACCATAACAAGACAGTGAGACCCTGTGGCTTAAGACAGAATATATTTTGGTTGCAGAACATAAAGACATCCAACTGGAATGGAACTAAAACCTTCCTCCCTGCTGGCTAGATTTCCTAGTGCCAGGGGGTACTAAGCAGGCTGCCGGGGATGACAGGTCATCAGAGGTGCCCGGTGATGAACCCTGCATGCTGCAATACCAACTTGCCAGTCAAGATATGCAGTTACAGCACAAAGGTTATGGGGGTAACCAACCTTAAATGGATTGGATGTGGAGCCTGTTCCAAAGGAGAGAATCCGTGCCAGGTACTGTAAACTGGAGGAACCTACTACTGTTATCTTGATAAATGGATATGTCAAACTCTCTTCTAAATATTTATGTTTATAAACAGATTAATTAGAGCTGTCTTCGGGCTCAACTAGAGAAGGTTCTCTCTGTAGTGGGCAGCTGTTAATGCAGAGACTCATGCTTGGTCCAGGTATTGGGAGTGAGTGACTACTGAATGGCCAACCCTAAATAAGACACCTATTTACACACACACACACACACACACACACACACACACACACACACACACACACTAATGTATAAAGGAAAAATGATAACTTTTTAATTTTGTGCGTATATTAAATATCATTTATATGAATAGGCGTTTTGCCTACATGTATGTCTGTGCACCACGTATAGGCAGTGCCATAGAGTTTGGAAGAGGGCATCGGATCCCCTGGAGCTGGAGTTACAGTTTCAAGGAGCCTTGGCGGGTTCTGCGAATCGAATCCAGGTTCTCTGGAAGAGAAGTGTGTGTATATACACATGCCTAAGTGAGTCTATGTGCACCATATCTGTGCAAGAGACCACGGAGGTCAAAAGAGGGTGTCATATCTGAACCCTGGTCCTCTACAAAAGCAGAGGGTACATTTTACTGCTGAGCCATGGCCATGTCTCCAGCCCCAACATTCAATTTTTGAACGGGTGAGGGAATGTCTTTACTGGTACAGCGTAATATGCAGCCTGAAAAGGGCTTTACAGTAAGTTTGTAGTGTCCTAACTTAGGAATCTGAAGTGCCCTGGTGATCCCGAATGTCCTGAAGTTGAAGAGCAGAGCCCTGTGCTTGGGGGAGGCACTGTGACCTGCGGCGAAGGGAGCAAACCCTGTCATTCCTGCAGACTCCAGCTTCCTAAGGTTTGATCTCCTCACATGAAAATGGTTGTCCTCACGGTAGCGTGAGGAATATAGCTAAAGCATGGTGTTCCATACCACTCTCTCCTCAGATTCTGGATTCTGATTATAAATGCTCGAGCCTGAGAGTATGAGAAAATAAGATATGAAAAGGAGCTCGTCTGGAAGTAGAAAAGGGACTAACCAGTAAGTCGGGATGTCTCTGGTAAAGGTACGGCCCGGTCCTGGGCAATTACTTAGCTTCTCGCAGCTTCCGATTCCATTTGTCGTTCCTATGTGGGCTGACAAATTAGGCCTTTCCTCCACCTGCCTGCTTAGGTCTGAAAGCATCTCTCTCGTGGGGTGACCATGGGACTTTCGGCCACGCGAGGGCAGCACACTCCCTCCCAGGCTCTCCCGATCCCTCCCGCAACCCCCCAGTGCAACCTAAACAGAACAAACGCCGGTGTGGGGTCCCCTCTCCACTACGTTCAGATTGCCTTTAAGGAGCAGTTTCTCAGAACTGCACGAACTAGCAGGGCTCAGCCGGCATTCTCGCGATGTCCCCACCGGAAGTGGGTGGCGGTAGGAACTCGGAGTTCTCGCGAGACACCGGCGGGAAGTGGGTGGCGGCCCGGCCGGAGCTGAGCGCATCACTGCTCGGCTTTCGCTAGCTCCAGCGGCTGTAGCCATTGCCTCCGGCGCTGTTCCCTGAGCACTCGCCCCGCCGCGGTCTTTCCAGCCCGGAGCTCGCGCGCTCGGCCTCCCGCTGTCCGGCGGTGCCTGTCGCCCAGCGTCCGGAGCCGCCGTCCCGGTCCTCGGTCGGTCCGCCGTTAGGCCGCGCCTCAGGCCCTGTTCGTGGCGACGCCGGCAGGTGATGCCAAATACAGCCATGAAGAAAAAGGTGCTGCTGATGGGGAAGAGCGGGTCGGGGAAGACCAGCATGAGGTCGATCATCTTTGCGAATTACATCGCGCGCGACACCAGGCGCCTGGGTGCCACCATCGACGTGGAGCACTCCCACGTTCGATTCCTGGGGAACCTGGTGCTGAACCTGTGGGACTGTGGCGGCCAGGACACCTTTATGGAAAATTACTTCACCAGCCAGCGGGACAACATCTTCCGTAACGTGGAGGTTCTGATCTACGTGTTTGACGTGGAGAGCCGCGAACTGGAAAAAGACATGCATTATTACCAGTCGTGTCTGGAAGCCATCCTCCAGAATTCACCTGACGCCAAAATCTTCTGCCTAGTGCACAAAATGGATCTGGTTCAGGAAGATCAACGTGACCTGATTTTTAAAGAGCGAGAGGAAGACCTGAGGCGTTTGTCTCGCCCGCTGGAGTGCGCTTGTTTTCGAACGTCCATCTGGGATGAGACGCTCTACAAAGCCTGGTCCAGCATCGTCTATCAGCTGATCCCCAACGTTCAGCAGCTGGAGATGAACCTCAGGAATTTTGCCCAGATTATTGAGGCTGACGAAGTTCTGCTGTTCGAGAGAGCTACGTTCTTGGTGATTTCCCACTACCAGTGCAAAGAGCAGCGTGACGTGCACCGCTTTGAGAAGATCAGCAACATCATCAAGCAGTTCAAGCTAAGCTGCAGTAAATTGGCCGCTTCTTTCCAGAGCATGGAAGTGAGGAATTCTAACTTCGCTGCCTTCATCGACATCTTCACATCAAACACGTATGTGATGGTGGTCATGTCCGACCCATCCATCCCTTCCGCAGCTACTCTGATCAACATTCGTAATGCCAGGAAACACTTTGAGAAGCTAGAGAGAGTAGATGGCCCCAAGCACAGCCTCCTCATGCGTTGAGTAATGCCAAATGCTCTTTAGTAAAATGCTGAATTACCTTTCTTTTCTTTGCATCCCCTGTTTTTGATATTCATGTCGTGTGCTTAAAAGTGAGCTTTGAAACGTGTGCTTAGGATCCCACATCTTCCCTGTTCTTTGCATTGGACGCTATTTACTCAGCTACCCAGTAGAGCTTCAAGACGGCCTTTATGAAAAGTTGGTGTGGTGTAACACTAAAGTAGGGGATTTGTGTGCGTGTTCTGGTTACCTGGTTATAATAAGAATATTAAAGTAGTTATCTTCTGTATTATCAGATTACAAAGGTGGGATGTTACTATTTTATCAGCAAGATATTAAGATGTATTTCTAAGTCATCGGTTTCAATCATGAATAAACATTTATTGTTAGCAATTTAAAATGTTGTTTGAAATAATTTGAAGGTCCTTAATAGTAAAGATTCTGATTATCCACAAGTATTGTTTAGCTGGCAAACCCCGTTTTCCTAGTTGGGCCTCCATCACTCTGGCAGTGCTTTGTAGCAGCTGTAGCTGTGGGACTGGAGTGGTTAAGAGCACTGTCTGCTCTTCCAGAATACCTGGGTTCAATTCGCAGGACTCTGAGCACCCAATGGCAATTTACATCCATCTCTAACTCCACTTCTAGGGGATCCAACACCATATTCTGACCTCTGCCATCACCAGGCACAGAACAGCCACATAAAAAAAAATTTTTAATTAAAAATTGTATTAAGGGACTAGGTATTTATATAATGTAGTTCAACTGGTAAATGACTTGCCTAGCAATGCACAATATCCTGGGTCCAGACAGCAGCAGCACATAAAAACGGGGTAGTGGTGCATGCCTATAATCCCAGGTGAAGGCAGGGTGAGTTCAAGGTCATCAAGTTTGAGACTAGTTAGAGAAAACACGAGACCCTCCCCCTCCCCCAACCCAAGTTCAGGCTAGGGATAGAGCTCAACGGTAAAGTACTTGTCTAGCAGATGAAGCCCTAGATTCAAATCCCAGTTCTGACCCTTTACTTTGAAGTTGGACAAGATATATGATTTCACTGTGCCTTTTCCCTTGTTTGTGGGCCCAATAAGGACTGCCAAAAGTTTAACGGAGGAAGCATCCAGAATAGTACACCTTGTTAGTTTTGACCACTGAGTCATTCCTATTATAGCATGTGACATCTGGCTAAACTTGAAGCCTTTCAATGCCATGTATTTAATTTATCCTCATAACCTGAGAGATGGTTACTTCTATCACTAATACATGATATGACCTTAAGGTGAGACACAGCAGCATTCTTCCTGACCAGACCTTCCTATTAGACCCCTCTACCACCATTGAAGGAAAGTTGTTTTAAAGAACAAAAAATAAAAACCTAGCTTTTGCTAAACATCAGCTCATTCCCTGTAATCCCAGTATTCAGGAGGCTAAGGTAGGATGATCATAAATTTAAGCACAGCCTGGGTTATATATAGTCTTACCTCAAAGGAAAAATAAAACCATTCCTATCATTTTAGGTACAGATTATTCCTTCAAGTAATTCCAAATTTACAAACTGAAGAAACCAAGGACCCAGAATTAGTATTTTGCCATTTGTACTTATCTGGAAATTAAATGATACTGACCAGCAAATCACTTACTTTGTGAGGAGCGATTCCCAGGTTCTTAATATGCATTGGCCATATATGATGTGGTAAAAACAATACAGATATAAACTGCCCCACGCCAGTTCTAGTAATAGCTTAAAGGCTGTGTTAAGTAGTCTCTTAGAGCAGAAACTTCCGATCAACCTGGAACTTTTCATTTTACAAATGAGGCAGTACATGTAAGTGATAGGGCTTTAAAGTTTCTAAGCTTTTTACCTTATTCACTAAACACCAGCAGAAGGTTTGATGACAGGTTCCCTACCTACTAAATTTATGGTGGAAACCGGGAATGGTGTCACCACCTTATATAATCCCAGCACTTAGAGGCAAGCAGGACCAATCACTCACTTAGGCCACCCTGGTCTACACAGGGAGTTCCAGGCCAGTCAGGACTACATAGAAAGACCCTTCCTCAAAATAAAAAACAACAAAAACCTGTTGTAGTAAGTGTAGATTCTAGGGAGGAAATGCCAGTAACAAAATACTCTTACCTGTATCACTGAGCCTTTCAAATTATTTTGACCAAGTTGTACTTTTATATGTGGTAAATGAGTGGTGTGTTAATAAAGAGAATTCCAGACAGGTGGCATAACACTGAATGTTTATTCTAGACAGTAGTAGTATGTAGAACACATTTAATAAATAATTCTTAGGGCGCAGACAGTTTCCACTTAAGAGCATGGGCTCGCAGGCTCTCAGTGAATAAAGGAAAAGGTGATCTTTAGAGAACCAGGTACTGAACTTCATACTGTCTTCACACATTAAACAAAATGTCTTCAACACATTTTCTTTTAGTGCATTAGGACAAAAATCGTTTCTTTTATACAGGTCTCAGGAATCCCTGTTTATACCTCAGATAAAACAGAAGACATACCTTATAGCTGAGAATAAGGTTTCAAAATGCCTGTTTAGGATATTTTGTTCAGCTTAATCCCTGCCCTCCACGTGTTCTTTAACTTCTCAAACTGTGCTTTATCCCACTTGGTAACATTTTTCATGCTCAGCAACATTACGTGCTTGCCCTCTTCAAACATTTAATTTTCAGGGGCTGGGAGTGCATCCTCAGGGCTCATAGGTTTGATTCCACCTCCATCATAATAATTGAGACATACTTGCATCTAAAGTTTTACTTATTGTAGAAGTCATTTGCAGTTCTTTAATCTCTGTGAAGAAAACAAGGTATACTCTCATGTAACCAAAGGGGGAAAAAAACTACTCATTTTCCCTTCTTTTATTCTGTCATAGAGGCACACAAAATTCCAATACTTAAGTATCTGTACCTATGTGTTTGTATGCATATGCATACCCCACAGAGAACTACATAGGTTACGAAGGTAGGTATCTAAGTTTGTATATAAATTGTGACCAGAGATCACATACAATTTGGGGGAAGTGTCTAATGAAGATACTAAAGGAAAGCTAGGCAAACGTCTGTAGTTCCAGCACTTGGGAGGCTGAGGCAGGAAGACTGCTGTGAGAATAACCTGAACAAATAGCAAGAGCCCCTCTCACAACCAAAGTTAAACAACACACTTCAAAAAAGGCTCAGACCATGGTTTGGGGAGGACAAATTAAAACTTCACGGTGGAAAATGTGATAGTTCTGAGCTTTGTTTTCCAGACAAGGATCTCACTGTGCAGCCCTGATGTCCTGGAACTATGTAGACTAGACTTGAGAGACCTGATTGCCTCTGCCTGCTGAGATTAGAAGGGGTTTTTTTTGTTTTGGTTTATCGAGACAGGGTGTCTCTGTGTAGCCCCAGCTGTCCTGAAACTCGCTCTGTAGACTTGACTGGCCTGAAACTCTAAGAGATCTGCCTGTCCCTGCCTCCCAAGTGCTAAAGGATTAAAAGCATTTACCACCATGCCCAGCTCAAAAGTGTTTATTAATTAGAGGATTTAATGCTGTTTTGAGCTTTAAAAGGAACTATAACTGACTAGAGAAATGTTTACGCTGGAGATTCAAGTTCAAGTCCTAGCACTTACGTGGAAGCTAATACCACCTGTAACTCGAGTCCCAGGGGATCTGACTTCCGACGCAGGCCTCCCTGGGGACAAGACACTAAAGCGGTACACAGACAGACAGACATGCAGGCAAACATCCACACACATGGAAAGAGAATTTAAAAAATAACTGGTATGATTAAGGGTTATTAAATTTTTCAAGTCAAAATAAAGAACTGAGGTGAGCTAGAAGAGCAAGGGAAGTACTCCAAAAGATCCCGGGGGAAGAAAAAAGAGGATTCTAAGTAGAGTTGTCTTTAAATTAGAAACCTATTCTAGAATTACAATAAATCATCAAGGGGCTTCTAATAAAGTAATTCCTTAATATCGTCAAAGGGAACTTCAGGAGAAAGATGCCAAAAGCATTGTTATAATCAGTTTGGGAAAACTAAATTAAAGATTTTGTTCATGGTGCTAAAATGGAAATAAGCATGTCGGGAACACTCAGCAGACCATAGGTAAATTTCAGTGACTCCTAAGTAAAATATATCCAGATATTTGATCTTTTGACTCTCATAATGAAGGGCTCCTAGAGCAATATACATACAATAGCATACTGTTTCTTAAAGGTACCCCAGGGCTAATATGAATCATAACCTCTTAGCAGAAAACTGTTGAACATGAAGAGACACGAGCCCATTCAACATTTGGCACTCCCATTCCCTCTGCCTTGCTAAAAACAGTTTACATTCCTAAAGCTAGCCACCATGGTTTATTTCCTTATTTGGCTACTTCCTCCTCCTCAGGCTACTACCAAGGTCCAGCAATCAGAAGTCCCATTTGGTTCACCTAATTAACATGCCCAACTAAAATTAAATACCTCATCCTAACGCAGGTTCCCCCACCTTAACTTTATAAACCGCCACATGCTTATCCACCATGTCTGTCTTTCACCTCTTTGTCTCCAAAGGGACAAACACTCCATACAACCCCCTTTCTCTTGTTCTCTTCCTTCTCCCTCATACCCTACCTCCTTTACCACCGCATCCTAGCCCATTCTAACATAGACCTCCCCTTTTCCTCCTCTTTAAAACTTGCCTCTGCAAGGTCATTTGCTGCTGTTTCCTGCCTGAATCAGAAAGCAGCCACTTTAACTTCCCCACTTAATAAAGGATCTCTCTATGAAAACAGGTGTTTGGGTGTGGTTTGTGCTTAAGCTAAAGTCCAGGAGGAAGGCCCCCGCTATTCAGGAGTCTCCTTCAGAACTCATAAATTACCAGGGAAGCATATCTGAGATTTCTAGGACCTATCTCAGATGATCCTGGTGCAGTTGGTCCCTGCATTCCACCCTAGCCTTTACCTCCGTAGCTTCAATACCAGCAGGCTAGGTACACCTGCCACCTCAATTATGAAGGTTAAATAAGCATGCACATTCAACACTCAGCTTTGGCTCTGACAAGACAAGATGCTCCTCTTACCTAATACGCTACTCAGAATCTGGATACTAGGTTGTCTGTAAAGCAGACGACTGAATGGCTTTCCCTACGGTCCCTGCTTTCCTGTATTCGTGAAACCCAGCACTGTCCTCTTTCCTTTCCACTGCCATGAAGGAGCTCTTGCACGGTCCCTCTACTTCCAGTACTCTTTCCTCCGACCTTTCTCTATTCTCGTATCCTAGAGGACAAGATTTAGATAGTTACAAGCTCAGACAATACAAGGAACTGAAGGAGAAATTAACCTTTCAGTGCCTCTTCTGCTCACGCTTATTCAGGCGCACGTATTCATTCCTTGGACGTTACAAACAAACCCATTTCTGGGCCAGAAGCCCTGACAATAAGGCAAAGTGTACAAATGTCACAATTACTTAAATCCATGTTCATTTTTCTCAGATTATTTTTGGATATTCAGTAGGCATTAGGGAACTTTAATAGATTCTGATCAGTAACATAAAACTTGTTGTTTTCCCCCCAAACACTCCATATCACCCATAGACAAGAGTAAAACAGATTTGTTGATTTTTCATTTATATTTTTGTTAAATATAAACTAGGATTAAATTCTCAATCTTTGTAGACGAAATAATACAGTTTGACAGTGTTCTTTAAATGTCCAGTCATCTTCTACCTTTCCCCTTTTCACAATTCATTCTGTCTTGTCTTATCACATGTGTTTTATCCATCAACATCAGGCTGCAGGATCGTATACTTGGAATTCATTAAGCCTGTTTACAATTTCACAAACTATCTAAATACATCATATTACAACCTCATATATTTATTTTAAAAAGACCTAAACGCCTAAAGACATTACAAGAAGCCAAAGTGCATCCATAACTCCTTTGACTTTGGAAAAAGAGTATTACACTTCCAATGTGTGTCTCTAGATGAGCTGCGGTTGAATGACAAGGCTTCAGTTTAAGTGCATCACAGCTAAATTAACTGGAAATTGCTTCATCATGTCAAATCAGAGATTCTCTTGCTTCAAGGCTCTTGAGATTTCTTCTTCTGTAAAATTGATTTTTTAAAGGAGGAAAATAAATATTACAAAGAAAAGTAGAAACAATTCTAAGTAGTAGCAAATTTCTTGATTTCGAGAAGGCTCACCTTGTGCAAGACTCACTAATAAATAAAAAATAAAATTACCATTTCTACTGAAATGCTTTTTCTCCAAAATTCTCCGAGAATACTTTTCAAAAACCCAATGTTTAATTATCATGGGAAAATCAAAGTGATAAGCCAGGAATCAGTATAACAAGGTCTGTATTTGTTCTAAAATATTGAAATAGAATTTTAATTCTTTATTTTTCTTTTAAAGATTTATTTATATGTATACAGTGTTCTGTCTGCATTCCTGCCTGCAGGCCAGAAGAGGACACCAGATCTCATTACAGATCCTCTGAAAGAGCAGTCAGTGTTCTCAACTTCTGAGCCATTTCTCCAGCCCTTAATTCTTTATTATACAACTTTTAAGACATGAAAATAGGAGAATTATGATTAATAAAATGTGCTGATCACTTGGCTTCAATAACTTATTGTTTACAGGTAGAACTCTGCCTACCCAGGCACTATGATTATATTTAGAAAGATAGATATGTCTGTCTCTCTCCATAGATATATATAATCATAGGGATTCTGAAAGTACCCATAAAGCAAGGGATCACTCCTCTTACCTTAGATGAAGGTATAAAGATTTTATTTATATTACCAACCATGATCATGCAACATTCACTTTGTACTATACTTATGAAAAGGTAAATGAACAGGAGGAGATTAGAAATAGCCTGGGCTACTTGGTAAATTTGAACTTGAACTATACAGTGAATCTGAGTTAGCCAGAGGTATGATGCTACTCTGTCTTAGAAAGGAAAAAAAAAGTTGAGAGAATGGTTCGCCAAGGGTGTATGCACAGGTCTGGGTAACTCTTACCTTTTAAGTTAGGAAGGAATTCCCTGAGACTACCTGGTAACGTAGTCCTCAATTTTTGCTCCACCAGAGAAACTTTAGTTAGTGGTGATACAGACTGTATTCTTTCATCAAGGGACATGTGGAAAGGTGTCTTTGTGTAGTCAGTAAGCAAATCCTGAGTGCCCAAAAAAGTATGAGTATCATCCTCTTGGAGGTCTTTGGCTACAGGGCTCAATTCTACTTTGTGTTGTTCAAGTGTCTTGGGATTAGACAGGTGAGATTCTTTCTTTATTTTGTTAAGGGATTTCTTCAAAGCCTCATAACTACTAAGAATAGCCTGAAAACTGGAATCAACTTCTGGAGGAGCTTGTCTTTTTCCAACATCATCTGGAAAAACATCAGAGCACACACAACTACTTGGATCCAGTCTAAAACTGGTCTCTGAACTAGTAGAGCTATTAAGACTTAGGTGGCCAGCTTCTGGAAAAGTTTCATGTAATATTCCAAAACCACTGAGCCTCTGCAAAGGGTCCCATGACGGAGTTTTACGTGTGGAAGGCTCACTACAGGAAGCTTGTGAGTACTCCAACAGTCCAACAGAGTCCTCTTCTCTTTTACCGATCACATCTATCCCACTGCCCACAGCAAGGGAGAATGGCGCCATTTGTCCGGTCTCTGAAAGTCTGGTGCCTGCACACTCTAACTCTTGGTCACAAAGCATTTTCTTATTTATCGAGTCTGACTCGTCTTGTGTTGGGGGTTCACTGATCTGACTTGTCACCAAAGGTTTTTGAGGCATACTTTTGAGCTGATCTGGAACAGCTTTTTCTTCAGGCAAATAGGACTGATCAAAATCGGAAGAAAAAATAGCCATGCTTAGTTCCCTCTGATTCTTCAGTGCCAGCGAAGACTCTGGAGACACTCCTCTAGCTTTTAGGTCTACTAGAACCGCATCTGAACTTCCGTCATCTTCAGTTTCAACAGCTTTTCTCCATGAGCTCCTAATTTCAGTTACTAATAAATGTGGTGGAAAAAAACCATAATTTACTATTTATATATTCCCAAACACATGCAATGAAAGCCTTCAATCTAGTGCTGAAAATAAAGCTACTGCCTCAGTCCAAGTTCTATACACATGCTGGTATGATGACAAACCTTCACCTCCAAATGCCCAAAATCAAGTCAGTGCACACAATAACAGCTGTTCCTAAAATACACTTAACACCTCTAGGCGATACATGTAATTACACACAAGAAAAATTTATTTTCTTGTCCATCCATACCAGAAGTGAGAGGAATTACCTTTTTTGGTTTTTTTTTTTGTTCTTATTTATTTATTTGTTATGTATACAACATTCCTTCCATGTATGCCTGAATACCCGAAGCAGACACCAGATCTCATTACAGATGGCTGTGAGCCACCATGTGGTTGCTGGGAATTGAACTCAGGGCCTCTGGAAGAGCAGTCAGTGCTCTTAACCTCTGAGCCATCTCTCCAGCCCGGAATTACCTTTTTTGATAAAGAATTAGATATTAGTATTTTAGGCTTTGTTGACTATTTGATCTCCCACAACTCAAATCTTCCATTGTAGCATGGAAATGGCTATAAACAATGTGTCAACAAATTAGCAAGGCTGTGTTAAATATAACTTTAAAAGAGCAAAACAAAACACTGAGGACCCCATCCACTTCACTGGCTATCATCTGAAGAACACCAGCCTAGGCTGTTTCACTTCAATATGAATTATATCAGCAAAGAGGAAACTGTCTTAATCATTTAACCCAAACGATCTACACTGGTTAAATAAAGAAATACGGCCGGGCGACGGTGGCGTACGCCGGGCGACGGTGGCGCACGCCTTTAATCCCAGCACTCGGGAGGCAGAGGCAGGCGGATCTCTGTGAGTTTGAGACCAGCCTGGTCTACAGAGCTAGTTCCAGGACAGGCTCCAAAAGCCACAGAGAAACCCTGTCTCGAAAAACCAAAAAAAAAATAAAATAAAATAAAGAAATACGTATCAGACGTCTGCCTACCCGATTGTACGTATTAGGGAGAAACATTTGACGTCATGATTATTTTGCCAAAGGGTAAAAATCTATGTAAGCAGTGTGATGGTTGCATATGACTGCTGACTAAAAAACATAATCCCCGTACCCAGTAAGCACATTTATTTCTGTAGACAGAGTGTATGTGTGGGCACATGTGTGTGTGTGTGCACATGTGTGTGTATGCTATGATGCAGGTGTGAGGCAGAGCACAACTTCCAGGGGTTCATTCTCTCCTTCTACTATGTAAGAGATGGCTCAACTGGCCCCAGAATTTTTTTTTCAAGTAACAAACTAAAATATTTTGTAGAAAAATAGTCAAGTAACACATTAAAACAAAACCCTAATACCAGGACTGATTATGCTTCTGTGTAGGTACACTGAAGTCACAAAAGATTACTGATGAACAATTGTTGTATAAACATGAGTGATCACACTGAATACTTCAATAAAATTTCATCATATCAGAATAAAAGTCATTGCCAACAAAACAAAAAATACAGAAACAGTTTTAGACTGTTTCCAAAGAACTGTCAGGTCATTAGTCAGGCAGTCGCAATATCTTAGGAAGGGAAAATGGGACAGAAAGCATAATTTACGCCAGACGGTGGTGGCACAGGCCTTTAATCCCAGCACTCGGGAGGCAGAGGCAGGCGGATCTCTGTGAGTTCGAGGCCAGCCTGGTCTACGAGAGCTAGTTCCAGGACAGGCTCCAAAGCTACAGAGAATCAAAAAACAAAAGAAAGCATAACTTACTCAAGTTTTCTGGAGTTCGGGGAATTTGTTTCCTAGCCAAGAAAGGATTAGAAATTAGAGTGTCAATCAGCTCCTCCAATCTTATTTCTTTTCCTTCAGAGAACTGTGGCGAATCAGACAGAACTACTCTGGCAACCTGCAACAGAAAAGAAAAATAAAATGAACAATCCCAGACAAAAATATGAACAAAGCTCCAGGAGGAACTGTGAGCACAAAGCCGGCAGTTCATTACTAAGAGATGGCAGATTAGACAGAAAGGAAGCTCCCTGACATGCTGCAGATAGTCCAGGTACCATCCTGATGCAAGATGAAACACAAACTAAATTTAGCAAGGTGTGGTGATGAACGCCTTAACCCCAGCACTGAGGACACAGGCAGATAGATCTGAGTTCAAGGTCAGCCTGTTCTACAGTGTGAGTTACAGGACAGCCAGAGAGAGCTACATAGTAAAACCCTGTGAGAGAGTGTGTGTTAGGGGAAGAGTAAAAGTTTTATACTCAGGAAGATTTTGGTTTTTGATTTTGTTTTTTAAAACAGGGTTTCTTTGTGTAGCCCTGACTGTCCTGGAACTTAGCTGTAATCCCAGCATTTCAGAGACAGGAAAACCATCATCATGAACTCAAGGCCAGCTAGGGCTATGGAAAGATCCTGTCTCAAACCACTAAATAAATGAATATTCATTTTACTTTCAGTCTCATGAGAGTTTAGGATTCTCTTCTTCTACCCCACCCTATAACATTGTTAATTTTCTTATTGTGTTTTGGGGTCTTTTCTAATTTTTTTAATTTATTTACTTTTATGTGCATGAATGTTTTTGCCTGCACACATGTGTATGTACCCTGTTGGATCCCCTCAAATTGGGGTTATGGGTGACTGAGTCAAAATGTAGATGCTAGAAATCAAACCTAGGTCCTCCGGACAAGCAACAAGTGATCTTAAACACTGAGCCATCTCTCAGGCCCACATTTTTTTATTTTGTTTTGCTTTCTGAGACAAGAGTCTCATGTAGCCTAGGATTACTTGGAACTCACTATTTAGCAGAGAATGATCTTGAGTTCCTGACCTTCCTCCCTCCATTTCCCAAGAGCAATCTAAATTCTATTAAGCTGAAAATATGCATTACTTTCATAACTAGGGAATTCCATTTTTAAAAGAACTGATCATCTTTTTAGTGTAGTCAATAAAGAGAATCAACAGAATATTAGCAACTTAGAAGCATTTAGAAACCATGAAATTGGCCTCATGCTACAAACAGAATAGTTGGCATTAATTCCATTCTCTGATACTGTACAGTGCCTATTTAGTAGGATCAGACTGATAAGGAGATGCTAAAACCCAAATTAATAGTCTTTAATAAAGCCTATTTTTAAGTCACTTGGAAATAAACTGTCATATGCTAAGACTGCTTAATAAAATATTAATTCAAATAATGTTAAATTATAAAACAATCAAGATAGCAACAGTGAAAAGCTCGAGCATTTAATTTGTATAAACTGACCTGTGGATACTGATCAAGTCACTTGACATAATAAAAACATTGCTACAATGAGCTGAGTTTGATTTCAGGGAACACATGGTAGAAAGAGAGAACCAACTTCTCCAAGTTGTCCTCTACCTCCACATGTATGTAAATACAAAAACACCCACAAACACAAGAACCTTTGCCACTAAAAAAACCAAAAAACCAAAAAACTGGGGGCTGCTCTTCCAGAGGTCCTGAGTTCAATTCCTAGCAACCACATGGTGGCTCACAGCCATCTGTAATGAGATCTGGTCCCCTCTTCTGGCATGCAAGCATACATGGAAGGAATGTTGTATACATAATAAATAAATAAATCTTAAAAAAAAAAAAACAAAAACTAAGGGAGCCAGAGAGATGGCTTAGCAGTCAAGAGCAGTTGCTCCTGCAGAGGACCTAGGTTTGGCTCACAACGAATCAGTAGTAACTCTACCTCCAGGGATCTAACACCCTCTTCTGACTTCTGCAGATACTGCACATATGTGATGTAATACATACATGGAGGTAAAACATTCACACACATACAAAAAAAAAATCAAAAAAATACTTTAAATATTAAAATAACTTTAAAAAATATCAAGGGCTAGAGAAATGGCTCAGAAACTAAGAGAATGTTTTGCTCTTACAGAGGACCTGGGTTCAGCTCACAGCACCCACATGGAGGTTCACAACTCTCTAACTCCAGTTCTAAGGAGTCCAACATCCTCTTCTGGCCTTCTATGGCACCAAACATACATATGATGCACAGACAGACAGACACAAAAAGAATTAAACTAAAAAAAAACTTTAAAGTTAATGAATTGATACATCTTTAGTCACTTTGGAAATATTTAGAAAGCAAAATTAACAAAAATTACACTCAATGGTATTACATAATCTTAGTTTTTATATTTAAAAAAAGGCAAGAAACACAAAGTATTCAAATGACTATAATCATTGAAGACATTTACCTAACAATTTATGCAATGGTTTTATCCATTAACTACCGAACATGTACTACGTTTATACATTGAATGATATTTACAGAATGGGAAGTAAGTAATAATGTCAATCTGAACTAAATAGGTTTATAAGAAATCTACTTTTGCATTTTTAAGAAGGTTGATTTGAAGCTGGGTGGTGGTGGTGGTGGTGCACACCTTTAATCCCAGCACTCAGGAGGCAGAGGCAGGCAGATCTCGGTGAGCTTGAGGCCAGCCTAATATACAAAGTGAGTTCCAGGACAGCCAGAGCTATTATACAGAGAAACCTTGTCTTGAAAAAAAAACAGAACAAACCAATCCCCCACCCCCAAAAAAGGCTAATTTTATTTTAGCCTTAGGTTTTATTAAGATTATTTTTATTTTTAATGATGTGTTATGTGCATGTCCATGAGTGCAGTGGCTGAAGAGGTCAGAAGAAAATATCAAATTCACTGGATCTTGATTTACAAGCAGCTGTGAGCCACCCAACATGGGTGCTGGGAACAGACCTCGGGTCCTCTGCAAGAATGAACAGTGTATGCTCTTAACTACTCAACAATCTCTCCAGACCCTAGCATTAGTTTTTATTATGTGACTTCATTAACTTCAAATTACCCCATTACTCAACAACTGTACTCCATTTCTGATTCCAATACAACTTAGAAAATACCAAATATGAAGAAAGAAGCCAGGTAGTGGTGGCACACACCTTTCATCCCAGCAGAGGCAGGCAGATCCCTGAGTATAAGGCCAGCCTGGCCTACAGAGTGAATTTCAGGACAGCCAAGGCTACACAGAAAAATCCTGTCTTGAAAAAAATAAACAAAAAACAAAAACAAAAGAAAATAACAAAAACTTAAGTATATTTATCAATAATCTTCTAACCTCTTCTGCTAGACGATCTTGTTCCTTCTGGAATGGATCACTCTTTTTCACTGGCAGAGAACCTCTGAATACATTCTTCTGTGTATTCTTTGCAATGTCTGATAAAGTAGAGTTTTCCACAGAGTCTGATACTTTCTTATAAGTCATTATGTTTTTCTCTTTGGGAGTTCTCATATTTGGATCCTGAAAAGAGACATAAATTATAACCTTAATGATCATGGTGATTTTGTTATCTTCACTCCAGATTCATGGGTTAAAAGTAGGGATGTTTTACTTTTTGAGACAGGGTCTCATTGAGTAGCCAGGCTAACCTGGAACTGCAGTGTAGCCCAAGCTAGCCTCCCCTAGAGACACTTATGCTTCAGCCTCCAAAGCCCAGGATCTCAGGAGTGTATCATCACACTGGCAATAGACAATCCTATTGTGAAGAAACAATTTCACATTCACATTTAGCAAGAGAATAGAAAAAGTACAAAAACAGGAGGAAAAAATTGTGTCACCAAAAATAATTGTTTATTATAAATCACTATGTTCACAATTAATTAAAACTGTTTTTAACGCCAGGCATTAGACAACTATGTAATCCCACTATGTGGGCAACTGAGGCAAGAGAATTGTCATGAGTTCAAAATTGGCCTGGGCTACACAGTGAGTTCAAGACAAGAGCCTGGGTCAATTAGCAAGGCAGTGTCTTCTGTGAAACAATCTTTGCAAATTCTAAATATGTATTATTCTCTTTGTTAATAAAAAAGCTGATTGGCCGATGGTTAGGCAAGATTTTCAGGGGAGAGAGAATGCTTTTGTGGGAAAAAGGGCGGAATTAGAGGAGTCGCAAGCCAGATGCAGAGGAAGTGGGATGTGTAGAAAATGAGGCTAACAAGCCATGAGCCACAAGGTAGAACTAACAGAGAAGGAGAGAGATATCTAGATTGACGGAGCCATTATGCGGCTAGCTAGAAACCTGGCACTAGGGAAATTTCCAAGAATCCACAACAGAGGAGAGAGGGAGAGAGGGACTGAACTGACTTCCCCTATAATCAGATTAAGGACTACGTTAATTACCATCATATAACCTCCATCCAGCAACTGAAGAAAGCAGATGCAGAGATTCACAGCTAAGCATCTGGCTGAGTTCCTTGAGTCCAGTTGAAAATAGGAAGGAACAAAGGAGTCAAGACCATGATGGGAAATCCCACAGAAACAGGTGACCAGAGCTAGTGGGAGCTCACTGACTCCAGACTAACAGTAGGGAACCTGCATAGGACTAAACTGGGCCCTCTAAATATGAGTGACAATTGTGTGTCTTGGACAGTCTGTGGGACCACTGGCAGTGGGACCAGGATTTATCCCTATTGCTTGAACTGGCTTTTTGGAGCCCACTCTCTTTGGAGGAATGCCTTGCTCAGCCTAGATGTAGCGGGGAGGGCCTTGGTCCCTGCCTCAAAGTGAAGTGCCAGACTTTGTGGACTCCCATGGGAAGTCCTCTCTGAGTAGATGGGGTATGGGATGGGGGGAAAGTGGTGGAAGCAGAAGAGGGGGAGGGAGTGGGAACTGGGATTGGTATGTAAAATGAGAAAAAATTGTTTAGAAATAAAAACTAGGAAAAAAAAGAAATACGGGATAAGTAGTAAGAATTAGTTAGTAAGAAGCCTGAGTTATTGGCTGAGTATTTATAATTAATAAGTTTCTGTGTGTTTATTTGGGACCAGCTGCTGAGACACAGAGAAACTCCGCCTACAGAGTCTTAACAATAAAAATGAAAATTGTTTTACAAGATACCTTTTCAAGTAGTGTGATACTGTTTGTATCTGATGACGAGGCACATTGTAAGGGGGAAGGCGCAGGGCTGAAAGAAAAGACAGCAAGTCCAGGTTATAAGTAGGAGGCACTCACTAACTTGATGAATCTGAATATCTAAGAAACTGTCTGCCCCGTATCTGTCCATGACGATTTCACTCAATTCGTCCTGGTCATCGAAAGGCAATTTATTTTAGGGAGGTTTAGTGACAATTAGAGCAGTACTTCTGCCCAATTTGTGTATCATTCTCCCAACTAACTCATTCTTTGTGTCTTTTACATCAACTAATTCTTTGTGTCTTTTACATCAATAATACTTTTACATGGTTAAATGAGTTGGCACACAACAATTTCAATACAACTTAAAAAACAAATTCAACTAACTAGAATTGCATTATTACAAAGTCCTCAATATATTAATACAATTTCACAGTAGCAGAGACTTTAATATTCCTTTAAGCAGACATGGTAGCACACACCTGTAATATCAGACAGCTCAATGGCAAACACTTGTCACATTACCTAGCAACCTGAACTCAATCCCCATTCCCACGGCAGAGCAGAACAGACTCTCAAAAGTTACCCTCTAACTTTTGCACACAGACACATCTGTGCTCCACCACACACAACATAATAAATATTTTTCCTGCTGGGCAGTGTTGGCGCACACCTTTAATCCCAGAACTTGGGAGGAAGCAGCAGGTGGATCTCTGTGAGTTCGAGGTCAGCCTGGTCTACAAGAACTAGTTCCAGGATAGGCTCCAAAACTAGAGAAACCCTGTCTTGAAAAACAAAACAAAACAAAACAAATAAATACTCTTTATTCTAATCCCTTTCCTGGCCATAAAAAAATACAATATAGTAATTAAAATATGTATGTTCATGAAGTGCAAGTCTTAATAATAAAAATAGTAATCTGTACACTATTAACCCATTTCAAGTTCTTCTCCTTCCAGTGTACAGATTTTTCACTATCATAAAATTTTTAATTTTGCAGATCAAAATTTTTTAACAAAAAGACTTGTTATTTCCCGTCCAAAACCAGTTTCTCCTGTGAATCTTGCCCTATAACAACTGTTATATATAATGAAACTGTTTGTTCAGTGTTTTAGTGTTCTCCATTGTTATGCCTTAGTGTTTTATATTCCCCTGCTCCTCTGCACAAACATTAAAATGTTATGTTACCTTTTCATATTAATTATAAAACAATTTATTTTACACTTTAAAAACCTTAAGAGAAATAACTTTAACTCTGGGATATGGCTGAACGTGGATAAGGTTGGCAGAATGTTTGCATGCCCCATAAAAGGGTATCATGGTGGCGTGTGCCTGTAATTCTAAAACTGCAGTTTAAGACAGGAGGGTCAAGGTCAGGCCAGCAATAAGGCTCCTGTGGAGAAGGCAGCTGATACCTCACAATGCAAGCTTGATAAGCTGAGTTGGAGCCCCAGGACCCATATAAAGGTGGAAAGAGACCCAGAAGGTCAGCTCTCCTCTGACCATGTGCCATGGTCCATGTGTACACAACGGCAAGTGCAGGAACTCAGAAGTTACACACATAAATAATAAACTTTCAGAAAAACTCTCCTTACTAAACAGCAAGTTTGTCTTAACTTCAAAAGATCTTTTAAATTCTAAGATCAAAAGAAGCGGGGGGGGGGGGCACTGGCATGTGTAAGCACTTTGCTTACTTTCCAGGACAGAACACAAATTGAACAGCTTTGCTAATTAATCTGGTGGGTTTTCCTCCTGGGCTCTTCAGTTCCAGGCTCTATAGTTAGAGCTCTGACAGGACTGAGTTTTTCTTTCTGTTTGTTTTTGGAGGTGGGGTGGTGCCTAGAGAGACAGCACAGTGGTTAAGAGCATTTGTTGCTCTTCTAGAAGACCCAAGTTCAGTTCCAAACATGTGTATAGGCAGATCGAATAATCTGACACCTTGTTCTGACTTCCTCAGGCACCAATGTGCATATACATATTACATAAGTATGAAATAAATCTTTTAAGAAGGTGGAGTTATGACTTGGTAGGTTAAAGCACTTGCTGTGCAAAACTGAAGGTCTGAGCTTAATTCCTGAACCCACCCTGGAAGAGAGAATCAATCCCCAAAATTTCTCTGACCCCCACATTGTACACAATGGGATGTGCACACCACCCCTCTACATCATACACATAATAATAATAATAATAATAATAATAATAATAATAATCTGAAACAAGTTAATTAGTAATAGCAACTAGCAACTAGAGGAAGAGGAGTGTTGAAGTTGGGTGGATAGGGAGGCAGGTTCGATCCAAAATGAGATGGGGAGAGGGGTGGTGAATAAGAACAAAACACACAATTAAATTCTCAAAGAATTAATAAAAATATTTTAAGGATGATATATGAATATATAAAAACATTATACACAGTTAATATGTTCTAATTAAAAATATATGTAACTTTTAAAAAAGAAAGACAAGACTAGAATTTAGGTTTTTTGGGGGGTTTTGTTTGTTTTTTTAGACAGGATTTCTCTGTGTAGCCCTGGCTGTCCTGATATTCACTCTGTAGACCAGATGGCCTCAAACTCAGAGATCCACCTGCCTCTGCCTCCGAGTGCTGGGATAAAAGGCGTGCGCTAGCACAGCCTGGGGGGGGGGGGGGCGCTTTTTTTTTCTTTACTAAAAAATAAGAAGAAAACCTAAGAGATTAAGAGTTGAGAAATACTGGGTGTGGTGGCACATGCCTTTTATCCCAGGAAGCAAAAAACAGAACTCTGAATTCAAGGGCAGTCTGATATACACAGAAAATTGCAGGCTAGCAATTTAAAAATTAAAAATAATATCAAAAAGTAAATAAATAGATCAAGAAAACATCATTACCACTATACATTAGAAATTTTGCAAAAATCACTATAATGAGAGTGCTCACAACAGCAAAGGAACGACTACTGCTACTTAATACTGAGTACAATGTTATCTCCATCAGCTCACTCTAATCAAAACCAGCATTAGGACTTAGGGTACTTTCATTACCTGTGAGGATACATGTATGTGAAAGGCCTAAACATATACTTACAAATAATACATGGCAGTACTGGGCAACGGCCCCAAACATAACAGCAGTACTAATCCTGCAGAGGACCCAAGCTCAGTTCCTAGCATACACACTGGGCAGCTCCCAACCACCTGAACCTCCAACTCCAGGGGATCTGATGCTCTCCTCTGAACTCCACAGGCACTTGCACTCATGTGCACATACCCATACACATCAAAATTACTAAAAACAAAACTTAAAAAAAAATAAATGGGGAGTGGCAAGATGGCTCAACAAATAAAGCCACTTGTTGCCAAGCCTGACCACCTCAGTTTGATCCTTGGAACAACTCTTAGAAGGAAGAAATAAACCAGCTCACACAGGATGTCATTGTGACCTCACATACATGCAATCATTCATCCACACAGAAAAAAAAAATAAGTGTAAAAGACAATACAAGGGCTGGAGAGATGTTCATGTGCTTCCTGCACAAGCTGGAGTTCAGATCCACATAAAAAGTCAGACATGGCAGCCCACACCTATAGTCCTCGGAGACAAGAGACAGAAGGACCACAAAGGCTCACTAGCCACCCAACCTAGCTAATTTGTGAAATCCGGGTTCAATGAGACTGTCTCTGGAGAAACAGACACCTAGTAATGCTTTGGTCTCCACATCAGCACACACTGCACACATGCACGCTTTCACAAGCATGCACCACACATGCACACATAATACAACTACCTGTTCAAGTGTATCTGTCTCACTGTTACACAATAGTTCTTAATTCCAATAAAAATATGCACATTACATATATTTAATTCAGAGGGGTTTTTTGCTTTATGTTTTAATTAACGGTGGGGAGGTTGTGCGTTTCACAGCACACATGTGGAAGTCAGTTCCCTCTCTCCACTATGTGAGTCTGAAGGGTCAGGCCTGGACTCATGTCCTCAAGCTTGGTAGTAAATACCTTTGTCCACTAAGGTATCTCACTGGTCACCAGTCACTGATTGTAAGAGCTAAAATGGGATAACAGAAAACAGGCAATAAAGAAAGTAGAATACCTGAAGGAAGTGGTAATGAAATGAGCTTAGGTTTTTCATATTAAATTTGGTATTAGAGTAAATCAGATGTCTTCTAATATTTTTTTCTAAAGAATGTTAACTATTTATAAAATATCAAAAACTTCAGTATAAGTCCAACATAGTGGTGCAGACCTTTAATACTAATACTAAGGACACAGAGACAGGCAGGTCAGCTTATATTCCAGGAGAGCCAGAACTACACAGTGAGACCCTGACTCAAGCAAACAAGCAAAAAAAGATAAGGGGGAAAACAAAAACAAACAAACAAACAAAAAAAAAAGTTGGGGCTGGAGAGGTGGCTCAGCAGTTAAGAGCACTGCCTGCTCTTTCAGATGTCCTAAGTTCAATTCCCAGCAATCACATGGTGGCTCACAACCATCCATAAGAAGATCTGGTGCCCTCTTCTGGCCTGCAGGCATGCATGCAGGCAGAACACTATATAAACAAAACTTCAATATATGGGCCAGAGAGATGACTCACCTACTAAGAGCATTGCTGTTCTTGCAGAGTGTTTGGTTATTAGTACCTACAATGCAGCTCGCAACTATAACTTCAGTTCCAGGGAATCTAGCACCCTCTTCTAGCCAAGGGCACCAGGCATGCACTCAGCACACTTACACACTTATATGCAGACAATGTAAACATTGTAAACATAATAAAACATAAATTAAAAAGAAACTTTTATAAAACAGATGGAAACAGCAAGCTGTGCAGATGAATCATCAGGTGTTGGTGGCGCACACCTTTAATCCCAGCACTCAGGAGGCAGAAGCTGGCAGGTCTCTGTGAGCTCAAGACTAGTCTGGTCAACAAGCAAGTGCCAGGACAGCCAAAAGTTACACAGAAAAACCCCGTCTCAAAAAACTTCAAAAGAAAAATAGAAAGATAAAAAAGACAGAAAACACGGACCAACTGAAAGCTAAATTAGACTCAGCCACTGCAACAGAAAGCATTAGTCTGTTCCCTACCAAACCAGATTACCTCAAATGCCCCAAAATTTTAGATTCAATAATTAAAAGTGATTCAAAAATAGCACACACATAAAGGAAAGGGCAAGATTCCCAAACTTACCTTCTGCAATTTCCAAACCTATACTTCCTTCAAAACTCAGACAATCCCCATTATGTAATCCAATATTCAGATAAACAGAAGAGGAAAGAAATGCCCAGGCACAGCAAGTACTGAATGTCTTCTGCAAGAATGGGTCTGCAGTAAAAACACTGTCTAGTTGAGAGGAAGAAATCACACACTATTCTACAGTACAGAAAGTTGTAAACTGGCTTAAGATGAGATTCAAATCAGCAGTCAGTATGAAAATCAAAAGCTTTACCTGTCGGCTAGATCACACACACCTCCTAGGGTATCAGCTTCTCTTCCATTACCATTTTCTTGGTTATGTTCTTTATGTGTATCTAAGGAAGTGTAAAAAGTATTCTTTTAGTTATGTTTATGTAAACATGTAAAGAGACACCTGGACCATGGCAACTCTTGTAAAGGAAAACATTTAATGAGGTGGCTTACTAGTAGGAGGTGTGGCTTTGTTGGAGTAGGTACGGCCTTGTTGGAGAAAGTGTGTCACTTTGGAGGTGGGCTTTGAGGTCTCCTATGCTCAAGTCATGAGTCTCAGATCACTTCCTGTTGCCTGTGGCCGGAGATGTAGGCCTCTCAGCTCGAGCACCACGCCTGTCCGCATGCCTCCATGTACCAGCATAATGGACTGTAAGCCACCCCATCAAATGTTTTCCTTTACAAGAGTTGCCATGGTCCTGGTGTCTCTTTACAGCAATAGAAACCCTAACTAAGGCAGAATTCCAGAAGGAAAGGATTTAAAAATGAAAGATGGAGATGGCTCAGCAGTTGGTTTTTCAAGACAGGATTTCCTTGCAGCCCTGGAGCCTGTCCTAGAACTTGCTCTGTAGCCCAGGCTAGCCTCAAACTCCCAGAGATCTGCCTGCCTATGCCTCCTAAATGCTGGGATTAAAGGCGTGCACCAACTCCACCCAGCTTGTTGAAAGATATTTGATTACATGGTGTAAAGATATGTTACTCTGAACAGCCAATAGCTATGCAGGATTTCCAGGCACAGAGGGTGCTTAGGAAGAAAAAGTGCAGAGATATGGAGAGAGAACAAGCAAGACATGCAAGAGAAGTAACAGCCACGAGCCATGTGGCAGCAAATCTATTAATAAAATGGGTTAAATTTTAAGAACTAGTTAGGAACAAGCCTAAGCTATCAGTTGAGCTTCATAATACGTCTCTGTGTCATTATAGAGGAGCCAAAGGTCCCAATGAAAAGTTCAACTACAGCTTATTGCTCTTACAGAACCAGAGTTTGGCTCCCAACACCCACATCAGGCAACTCAAAAATGTCTTAAGTCTAGCTCACAGGAATGTGACACCTCTTCTGTTCTCCATGGGTACCCTCGTGCACACGTTTGCACAGATATATGCAAACATATAAACACACACATAAAATCAATTTAATAATGAAAGACGGGGGCTGGAGAAATGGCTTAGAGGTTAAGAGCATTGCCTGCTCTTCCAAAGGTCCTGAGTTCAATTCCCAGCAACCACGTGGTGGCTCACAACCATCTGTAATGGGGTCTGGTGCCCTCTTCTGGCCTGCAGGCATACACACAGACAGAATATTGTATACATAATAAATAAATAAAAATATTAAAAAAAAAAAGACAGGCAATATTAGAGAAGACACAGGAAGACAATTTTTTAAACTTGGAAAATAATGAGCTTCTAGAATATACATATACACAATCCAAACATATAAAAACAAACCTACATTTAGGCATGTCCCAACTAATCTGCATAACATAAAAAGAAAAGTCTTATAAGCAACCATAAATTGTAACCTAATTGTGCACAAATGAACAATGAGACAGTCAATGGTCAGCTGTAGCAGAAAGCAGGAAGCCAGACTTTACCATCAAAGTCCTAAAGATGATTTGTCAAGCCAGGGTTCTAAATCCAGGCTAACTACTGTTCCGTACTGAATAAAACACCAGGTTTAGTGTCTCACACCTTAATCCCAGTCCTCACATAGGCTGAAACATTCATGTTTTACAAATGATACGATTCTATCCTTTTTCATGACATTTTTGCCACCAAAACAGAAATTTTACGTACATTTCACAGTAAAAATAACTGGAGAGCAGGCAAGATGGATTAAAGAAACGTTACCCAGGATCTGAATTTGATCCTGGGGTCTCACATGCTAAAAGAGGGAACCCGGTTGTTCTGCAACCTCAACACAAGCACTGTTGAGTGTACATACACATGCAAATAAATGTAAAAATTATTTTAAAAATATAAATAACTATTATGAACAATGAAAAATAAACCAAGTACAGTGGTGAACATGTATACTTCCAGCACTCAGGGCAGAGGCAAGAGGACTGCTCCAAGTTCCAGGCCAGCCTGGTCTACACAGTATGTGCCAGGTCAAGCAATGCTTTACCAATGAGACACTGTCTTTAAAAGGGGACTGGGGGGAGCTCACCAACCTGGAAGTGAAGCAGGATACTTTAAAAGTACACTTTTTTCATATACTTCCTCTGACACAGGATCAAACGAAAGGGGAGACATGGGAGGCAAAAGATCCACAGCCTTAAAATACAGAATTCACAATATTAAACACTCTCACAAACAACCACAATGACAAAGCTAAGTTCATCTACGAATAGATTTTTCCTCCTAATGAATTACCAAACATTTATCCTGCGACTACTTTTTTTTTTAAGTTTTATGAGTATGGACATTTTGCCTACATGTATGAGCACCATGTGTGTGCCTGTTGCCCACAGAAGCCAGAAGCAGGCATCAGAAGCCCTAAGATTGGAGTTTTAGCTGGTTATGAGCCACCGCATGGTGCTAGGACTCAAAACAGTAGGCTTAAGGATAGACCACCTCTCCCACCCTTGCAAACATTTTTTTTTAAATCAAACAATGTATTATTTGTATAAACAAGTTTCAAATTTTATTTAATAGTATTTTAACCCTCTGAATTTAAAATGAGTAACTATAAATAACTGTAGCTTAATGAAGAACTGTAATGTACTTAGAAAAAAATTATACAAATTAATTAAAACATCTGAACTGCACAGTAGCACACACTATAATCCTAGCATGTAATAAACAGCTTAGGCTACAAGTACTCCAGATCAGCCTACAATACATATCTGCACAACAGATACCTGTCGCTAAAAGAAAACCACTGAACGAGCATGTGGTGCGGGCTTATAATTCTAGCAATTGGGAGCAGATGCAGGAGGATCACTGGGTCATGTCCATCATCACACAGCAAGTTTAAGGCCAACCGAAGATACATGAAATTGTCTCAAAAAAAATAAATAATAATAACTTGGACTGATGAGATAGCTGCAGGAAAAAGCACTTGTCAGGCAAGTCTGAGGGCCTGACTTCCATTCCAGGAACACAAGCAAAAAGGGATGGGAAGAACTGACACCATAAAGTCACCCTGTGCCCTCTGTATGTGCACCATGGCACATATGTGTTGCCCCAGCTCCATCAAACATATAATAATTATATACAATTATTAAAAAAACTTCAGTGTAAACACAATACATACACATGCACACACATTTCTAGATTACTGTAACATAAATTAAAAGACTGTTAAAGCTTAAAGACAGCCGGGCAGTGGTGGCGCACACCTTTAATCCCAGCACTCAGGAGGCAGAGGCAGGCGGATCTCTGTGAGTTCGAGACCAGCCTGGTCTACAAGAGCTAGTTCCGGGACAGGCACCAAAGCTACAAAGAAACCCTGTCTCGAAAAAATAAAAAAATAATAAATAAATAAATAAATAAAAAGCTTAAAGACAACAAAGAGAATTGCCAAAATTAAACTCTTCTCCAAAACACAAATCTAGAGTACTTACTGAAGACCCGCCTTTAATTAGACCGAAAGGAGACAGACCAAGAAATTCTTTCCACTTCTGATGCCATTTTCCTTCCTTTTCAAGGACAGAATGTCTTATTGCAGTGACGTTCTCTTTAATTTTATGCCTATGATATCATAAGAAATAACTGTATTTGAAGGACAAATAAAAATATAGCACAATTTAAGAAAATAGTATTAGGGAAGAGAATATAAAAAATTAACCATTAAACTACATATAAATTGAATTAACTCTCACAAGTGACTCTTCAGAATTTAAAATATATTTTTTCTCATTTTAAAACAAAAAAGCAATCATACATCTACTACTCCACTTATCTTAAAAACAAACATTTTTGAGACTGGGTCACACACAGTAGACTGGCCTAGGCTACTTAACAGAAGATGTCCCTGAACTCCACCACCTCCTGCCAGGGCCTCCTAAAAACTGGGATTAGGCTTTTGCCACAGGGCATTATTTTCCCCAAGCTCTAATCTTCACTCTGAATTCCACTCCCACTCCATCAACTCCTATAGGGAGCCAAGCTCATGATCTTCCAACTCAAATGAGGAACTTTTTTCATGCTCAATTTTCAGGGGAACTCACTATATAGAGTAGGTTGGCCCCAAACTCACAATCTTCATGCCTCAGCCTCCCAAGTACTATGATTATAGCTGTGTGCCACCATGTATGAGTTCAAGGTTAACCTGTTCTACATAGTGAGTTATAAGACAATCAGGCCTAAAAAGTGAGACTGTCTCAAAAACAAAAAGAATTATCATAAGACAAATAATTTATTCCAAAAATAAAAATAAAAACTACATTACTTGTCCTTTTACTTCACATATCTTTCTGGAAATTCCTTACATAAGACTCTTGAATACCAGTATTTTTCTTTTTTTAAGATATATTATATATACAGTGTTCTGTCTGCATGTATGCCTGCAGGGCAGAAGAGGGCACCAGATCTTATTTCACATGGTTATGAGCCACCATGTAGTTGCTGCGAGGTGTTCTTAACTGCTGAGACATGTCTCAGGCCCAAATACCAGTACTTAACTTATATGCCAAAGCTGAAAAATTATACACAATTTCTGCTGGAAAAACCACCCTACCCACCCCATAGTAAAGTAACAAAAATTTTTTTTGTGTACCTCATATGTTTCATATCTGATAATCTTTCCCTCTGTAATTTGGCTTCTTTTTCAAGGTAGTGAAGGTCTATTATCAGTCTTGCTTGGCCAGCCTTACAATGTTCATATTTCATTACTTTCAAGACTTCATTTAACAACTGGATAATGGTTAAGAGGTTCAACTTTCCAGCCTCATAAACATTTCCCATCTGCAACTAAAGATGTACAGGGGTAAAAAAGCAAAGATCTGTAGGTTCTTTTGGCAATACTTACATACTTATGCTTTTTACTATTATCACACCTTAAGGGATAAATTGATCACCACCCAAACATAAAACTATGGAAAAAATTTCAATCCAAAAGGAATTTTCAAAGAATTCACACATTTTTATATCATGCAAAAGGCTAAAATCTAGCAGAAAATAAAATCAAACAGATGGAAAGAAAAATAGAGGGGCTGGAAAGAGGATTCATTAATGAAGATCAATTGGATCAATTGGTGCCCTAGCAGGACTCGAGTTCAGTTCCCAGCACCCACATGGCAGCTTACGATTGTCTCTACCTCTAGGTCCAGGGAACCAAATGCTTCCCTCTTCTGGCATTTTTGAGCACCAAGTGCACATGCAGTGTGTACACTCACTCATTCGCATAAAAAGTAAAATAAATCAGTTTTTTTTATAAAAAGTCTAATGAGAAAGCAAATTTGCAAAAGGGATCACAATTTTTTTTCTTTGAGACAGGGTCTTACTATGTAGCCTAGCTGGGTTAGAACTCACTATGTCAACCAGGCTGGCCCTGTACCCAGAGATCTGCCTGTCTCTGCCTTTCAACTGACAAATTTATTTTAACAAAAGTTGCAAAAATGTCAGCTAGCCCAGCTTACTAGAGTTGCAGGTCAGTAAGAGAACCTGTCTCAAAAGA
The DNA here is from genome assembly GCF_037038515.1 of Microtus pennsylvanicus. Taxonomy (NCBI): domain Eukaryota; kingdom Metazoa; phylum Chordata; class Mammalia; order Rodentia; family Cricetidae; genus Microtus; species Microtus pennsylvanicus. The sequence goes on from NC_134591.1 coordinate 24,465,346, forward strand.
AAAAAAAAAGGTGGATTATCACCTGAAAAACAAGAAAAGACACCTGAAATTGTCCTCTGGCTTCCATGAGCTCACATACCTGAGAGCATACACAAAAGCAAGAAAAGAAACACAGAAAGAAAGAGGGAAAAAATGAGGAGGCTGGAGAGAGAATTCAGTCTTTTGAGTGTTCACCATCCAAGTATGAGGTCCCCATTACCCACCAAAAAAAGTGGGTTTGGTGGCAAGTACTTGTAATCCCAGCAATGCAAATGAAGACAGGATGATCCCTAGAACTCGCTGGACAGCCAGGCTAATCAGTGAGTCCCTGGTGTCAGTGAGAGACCTTGCCTCAAAAAACAAGGTGGAAGTCAGGCATGGTGTTACACACCTTTAATTCCAACACTCACAAAGCAGGGGCAGATGGATCTCTTAATTTGAGGCCAGCCTGGTATGACTTCTAAGCGAGCCAGAGTTATACAGTGAGACCCTACCTCAAATTAAAAAATAGTGATTTTCTCTAAAGACGTGACCACTTCCTGCCTTATCTATATTCTTAAACATAATTAATGTCTTTTCTTTTTTGTTGTTTTGTTTTTGTTTTGTTTGTTTTAATATTTATTTATTTATTATGTATACAATATTCCGACTGTGTGTATGCCTGCTGGCCAGAAGAGGGCACCAGACCCCGTTACAGATGGTTGTGAGCCACCATGTGGTTGCTGGGAATTGAACTCAGGACCTTTGGTAGAGCAGGCAATGCTCTTAACCTCTGAGCCATCTCTCCAGCCCTTTGTTTTGTTTTTTAAGATAGGGTTTCTCTGTAGCTTTGGAGCCTGTCCTGAAACTCTCTCTTGTAGACCAGGCTGGTCTCGAACTTACAGAGATCCACCTGCCTCTGCCTCCCCAGTGCTGGGATTAAAGGCCTGCGCCACCACCCCCAATCTTAATGTCTTTTCTGATACCTGCCCTACACCCTAGAGGAATTTGAATTTATACATCTAGAGTGTTACATACTATGAATCTGATGCACATATATTGCACCCTAAAGTGAAATCTCTTCACAAAATATTTTTTTTATCCATGTAACTTCTATATACTACAATCAATACCAAATAGGTGGTAGATACTAAATAAACTGTACTTACTAAGGAAAGAATAAGTAAGTCAGACAATTAAAATGTTCCACATGAAGACAGAAATACATAGATGGTGTATGAGTGGTACTTTGGCTGAAGAAGAAAGATTAGAAATATTAGTAATATTGTACAGGGACCAGAAGCTGTGGTGCATGTCTTTAATCCCAGCATTCAAAAAAAGTAAAGGTAAGTGGAGCCATATGAGTTCAAGGCCAACCTGGTCTACAATGCTAGTTCCAAGCCAGTCAGACATACACAATAAGACTTTGTTTAGAAAAAAAAAAGACAAAAATAAAATTATTGATAGAAAGGAAGCTGTTGAAGTCATGGCACTGTTAAGAAAATGTAGGTAAATCTGTAGTGACAGAAAGAAAACTGTGTGTGTGTGTGTGTGTGTGTGTGTGTGTGTGTGTGTGTGTGTGTGTATATATATATATATATATATATATATATATATATATATATATATATATGGAAGGCCAGGCATGGTCTACATAGCACTCAGGAGTCAAACAAAGGCAGACAGATCTCTGTGAGTCTGAGGCCAGCATGGCCTACATAGCAAGTTCCAGGATAGAGACCTACCACAAATTTCCCCCACGGCTTGTTTTCCAAATTACTGAAGAACAAAACCCTTCCTAAACTCAACAAAAAAAAAAAAGATACAAAGAGAGCTGGGCTTGGTGGGGCCTATAATCCCAGCACTGATGAGGCTGAGGAAGGGGGAAATGTATAAAGAACTAATTCAGAGGGAGTTGAAATGGCTCAGGGGATAAAGACATTGACACCAACACTGTCAAGCGGAGTTCAACCTCAGGACACAAACGAAGAAGAGACTACGTTGTCCTCTGACCACCAAATACACACATGTGTGAATATGTGTGAATGTGTGTATGTGTGTACACGTACATACATACACAAAAAAATGTAAAGAACCAAAACAGTACTATTTTCATACTAAGCAATCTTAAGCTCTCCATGCTACACAAAATTGTACAATGAAGAAGAGGTAACTAAAGCAATAAATCCAAATACACATACCTTTGACAGGACCTCTATGAAGGCTTCACTAGAGACGATAAAGAACACAAATGCTGGAAGCAGTGGGAAAGCAGAGTTGACAGGAAATATAAAAAGCAGTGAGGCTGTTTTAACACATTTCCTAAACAACAAAGTTTACCTGACACATCTGTTCCTCGATTCTGTCAAGTAAGAGTCTTGGTATATTAACAGTAACATTAGTTCCATCCAAAACACACTGGTTATCAACACTGAAGAGTGAACTAACAACTTCTCTCTCCTTTTCCAAAAACAGGAGTGTCTCATTCACTAACGTCCACAAAGACCGAACCTTTGAAAACAAAACAAAATAAGAAATCCACACACAACATATATGTACTCTAGGAGTTGGAGAGATGGCTCAGAGGTTAAGAGTTGCTCTTAGAGATATCCTAAGTTCAATTCCCGGTAAACACATGGTGGCTCACAACCATCTTAATGAGATCTGGTACATACATGCAGACAGAACAATGTATACATAGTAAACAAACAAATAAATAACACATATGTATTCTAAGAAAACGCTGGCATAAGTATTTGTTCACCCCTTCTAACAAAAGAAATACAGCTGAGAAGAAAATCAAGTGATGGCATTCTAACTGTTTAAAGCACTGATATTATCTCCAAAGGGGCTTGAAAAAAAATGTTTTTTGGGAGGAAGGGACTTGAAACAGGTTCTCACTATGTAACTTTGGCTGGCAAAGAACTAGATTAGACCATGCCTCCAACTCAGAGTTCAGCCTGCCTCTGCTTCTCAAGTGCTAGGATTAAAGACTTGTGCCACCAGGGCTAACTTAAAGAATTTCTTAGGGAAAATAAAGCTAATTTAATCTTCAAACAAACTTAAAAAATCATTATACTACCATTAAAAAATTGTATTACATATGGCAGGCTCAAAAAGGAAGAAAACAAATGCTAGATGTGGTGGTTGCACACACCTTTAAGCCAACCACTTAATGGCGAGGCAGACAGAGCTCTGAAAGATCTAGGCTGCTGGACTGACTTCCAAGCAGCCAGGGCTATGTATCCAGACCCTGTCTCAAAAAGAGAGAAATGAAAGATGAAGTAAGTAAGCAGGATTCAATCAGAAAAAAAAAAAAACCTCACAAAAGCAAATGAGAAACACTCCCATTCTTCTCAGAGTAAAGGTAAGGTAAGTGTGCACATTATGAACTTAGTTTCCTTTGACAGCAATGAGGTGTTTTTTAAAATAAAAAGTTTCCTGTTCTTTAACATTTCATTATTATTATTTTATGTATCTGATGTTCAGCCTGCACGTATGTATGTGTGCCAGATTCACCCACTGCTAGTGAAGGCCAGAAAAGGACTTCAGATCTCCCAGGAGTTACAGGGACTGAGAGGGGCTATATGGGTGCTAGAAACCAAACCCGGGTCCTCCAAAAGAGCAGCCGCTACTCAGCCATGTCTCCTGCTCTTTTGAAAGTAACATTTTGCCTTCATATGCTAAAGGCTCATTGCAGAAAACTTAGAACACATAAAACAAAATCTTTCCACCAATGCCCCATTATTAACATTGTTATCTCCCCATGTGTGGATATATATACACAAAAATTATATTTTTAGACAAAACTCAAGTTGTTATATATGTTTTTTGTTGCTACTTCTCATTTGGAATTTACATTGTCAGGTCTCTGAAATACACTGATCTAGAAAACGCTAACATTAATGCCCTATAGAAACTTTCACAGTAAGCATATCCTCTGCTATTTAAAAAATGTATCTCATGAGCCGGGCGGTGGTGGCGCACGCCTTTAATCCCAGCACTCGGGAGGCAGAGGCAGGCGGATCTCTGAGAGTTGGAGACCAGCCTGGTTTACAAGAGCTAGTTCCAGGACAGGCTCCAAAGCCACAGAGAAACCCTGTCTTGAAAAACCAAAAAAAAAAAAAAAAAAAAAAAAAATGTATCTCACCTTTTGAATTTCCTCTTGTATATTACTCTGGTCATCAGAGGGGTTCATTCTAATAAAAAAATTAAACAAACAAATTAGTCGTTAAAAAATCCACATGGTAATTTCACATCCAAGAAAACTGGTCTGCAAATCTACAAACAGGCATTTCAGTTAAAAATAACAACAACAACAACAAAGCTCTCAGCTGGGTGTGATGGTGCATCCCTGTAATCCTAATTACAGATCTGAGTTCAAGGCTAGCCTGCTCTATAGTCCCAGAGCAGACATGTCTCAAAAACAAAAGAACTCAAGTTCAAAGCAGTAATTTTTAAGAACTTTATTAAAGTGAGAGGGAAAAACCATGCTCTAGTACTAACATCAACTGGCTAATGATATTTACTCTATTTCTATTTTTAGTAGTTTATCACTCATAATTCAAGACCTAAACTCTGTGTAAGGTAAATTCCGGCTCTAAAGGTCACTTGCCTTTTAATTTGATTTTGTAGGGCCATGTATTCTGATCTCAAATTTCGTATTTGCTTAATAGACAAACTGCAAGAAAAAAACAAAAAAGAACATTTCCATTGTATTGAACTGGTATGAGCCACCTGTTTGTTTTCTTTATTCTTATCTTTACTGCAATGTTTTAATAATAAAAACTAAAGAGACCAGCAAGATGATTCAATGAGGAAAAGCACTTGGCTCCAAGCCTGACATCCTGAGTTTGATCCCCAAAACGATACAGCAGAAGGTGAGACTCAACTCAAAAGTTGTCCCCTAACTTCCACTTGCACAATACGGAGTGTACAAACAATACATTTATTTTTACACGTAAAAGTAAAAAGATAAAACTATTCCGTGACAGTCTTACCTGTCTCATTTCATGCTGTGACACCAGTGCACAGAAAAAAGAATTTGTTGAACAGATAAACACACATACAGTAAATAAATACTATAAACTAGAGTATGCCACATGTCAACTCTCCGGATGTAGAAGAAAAACACAGTTCATATGGCAAGAAACAGTCTATATGGCAAGGCTCAAGTAACAATGAATGAATGAATGTGCTATGAAATGACTAATATAGAGTACTTGTTGGTAGGTACAAAATATCTATTCAAACTATGAAATAAACATTAAACACAGAACAGAAACATGGAAAAATTTACAGAATGAATAACACAATTAAAACTTAAAACTACAACTCCATGACCAAAGAGATGACTAAGCAAATGAGAACACTTGCTGCCCTTCAAGGACTCTGGTTCAACTTCTAGCACCCACACAGTGGCTCACAACTGTCTCTAACTCCCTCTCCTGGCCTCTGTGGGCAGCAGGTACATGTGATGCACAGACATACGTGCAAGTAAAGCAGCCAAACACATAAAATAAAAATAATTTCAAAAATTGTGTAACTAAAATACAATATTAGTAATCAAGTATTTGAAGTAGGCATAGATCATGTCGAGGCTTGTTTATATTGGGATTTTTTTTTTAAAAAGAAAACTATTTACTAACTTTAAAATATGACTTACTGTGCGTTTTCCTGGTATTTTTGGGTAACATAATGTTCTCTTTGCAAAATTTGTAAAAATCTGTTACGTGCTACGTGGCATCTGGCAATGCACTTGTGCATATCCTGTTGCTTTGCATTAAATGTTTCTGCAAAACGCAGAGAATCTATAAGGAAGACAAGATCGCAGACATCATCACCATGAGCTTGTTTTTTCAATAAAACAAACGGGAGAAAAAAATAAAATAAAACCTGTGCCATTTTGTAAGCAACTTTTCACTTTGTTACTGGTGATCAATGAAGAAGAATCCATACAAACATATCAGAGGTCAGGCTTTTATCTATAAAACCTACTGTAAAGACAGATTAATAGTAAAAAAATAAGGATATTCTCCCAAGCAGGGTCTCCACACTGCACTTAAAACTTACCAGGTAGAAGGTGGTGGTGCAGGCCTTTAATCCCAGCACTCAGGAGGCAGAGGCAGGTGGATCTCTGTGAGTTCAAGGTCAACCTGGACTACAAAGTGAGTCCTAGGCAGGACAGCCAGGACTGTTACACAGGAAAAACAAACAAACAAAAACACAACATATCTGGGCTGGAGAGATGGCTCAGAGGTTAAGAGCATTGCCTGCTCTTCCAAAGGTCCTGAGTTCAATTCCCAGCAACCACATGGTGGCTCACAATCACCTGTGATGAGGTCTGGTGTCCTCTTCTGGCCTTCACGCATACACACAGACAGAGTATTGTATACATAATAAATCAATAAATATAAAAAAAAAAAACACAACATATCCACATCCCAGCAAGCTGCGTAGAAACCTCCACAACGCCTAATTAGTTAAAGAAAATTAGTTCACTGAATTCAGAAGTCACCTAGACATTCAAAATCTTGACTAAAATTACTTTAAATCAGAAGTTATATTCAGAAACACAAATACAAAATAAATTCTTATTAAATCCAAATACTTAGCTGAGTATGGTGGTACGCACCTATGATGCTGGTACTTGGGAGGGAGAAGGAGATCAGGAGATCAAGGCCAGCCTTGGCCACAGAGAAAGACTAAGGCCAGCCAGGGTTATACCAAACAAAACAATGAAAAATCCACACATGCATATTTTATATAAAACAGCTTGCATTACATATAATTGGGATAAATCACCTATTTACAGAAAAAGAGGCACAATGCTAATATGGCATTAGATTTAAAGTATATAAATATGTATAAAGCATGCTCACAGATGTTTGGAAACATCATACCTGGAAAGAGCAGGTAAATGCATACTCATAAAGTTTGGGTTGTAGCACTGTTCTTATAAAGGTTAGCCAAATGTTTCTCAGCTGTAGGTTACGTAAACAAATTAGGGTGATTTGTTCAGTTTAATAAAAAGGAGTTCTAAAAAAGAAAGAAGAAAGGTCTATCAACTGACACCCAATGATTTCCAAGTGGAAAACAAATCCAAAACCAGGGCTATAGTCACATTTATGAGCTTCGTTCATTTTTTATTTGGTTTGGACAGTGTTTTTTAGACACTCTCACTATGAGCCCAAACCGGCCTGGAATTTACATTGTAGCCCAGGTTGACCTCAAACTAGCAATATTCCTGGCTCAGTCTCCCAAGTGTTAGCACACCAAACTTGGTCTCCCATGTAACCCATGAATGAAGGAGGCCTAAACTCACTATGCAGCCCAAGTTGGCCCTCAACTTGAAATCCTCCTGCCTCAGTCTTCTAGAATTTAGATTACAGGCATAAATCACCATTCCTAGATCTATTTATTACTTAACTGTGTGTGTGTGTGTGCGTGTGCACGTGCCTGCTTGCTCATATATGATATATATACATATATATGTGTGTGTATGTGTGTGTGTGTATATATATATGTATATATGTGTGTGTGTGTATACATATACATACATACATACATACATACATACATACATATATATATATATATATATATATATATATATTGGATTGTTAATATAGCCTTTAACAGCTGAGTCATTTCTCCAGTCTGGTTTGATTTTCTTTTTTATTTTATTTTATTTTTTTTGTTTTTGTTTTTTTTTTCAAGACAGGGTTTCTCTGTGGTTTCGGAGCCTGTCCTGGAACTAGCTCTTGTAGACCAGGCTGGTCTCGAACTCACAGAGATCCGCCTGCCTCTGCCTCCCAAGTGCTGGGATTAAAGGCGTGCGCCACGATCGCCCGGCTCTTTTTTTTTTTTTAAACAAAAAGTTTGCTGGTCCAAGTGGCACATGTCTGTAATCCCAGTAGAAGGGAAACAAAGGCTAGAAAAGAAGGAAGGGAAGAGGAAGGAAGAAAGAACATTTGCTTGTATTACTGATCACACTGTTGTTTATACAACTGAAAACATCAAAACTGCCAAGCCTGGTTGTACACACTAGTCCCAGCACTTAGGAGGCAGAGGCAGGGATCTCTGAGTTTGAAGCCAGCCTGATCTACAGTGAGTTCCACGACAGCCAGAGTTAGGAAGAGAGGTCCTATCACCAAAAAAAGAAAGAAAAAAAAAAAAACCAACAGAGAGAGAAACAACAAAGTTTAAAAAAAAAACAGGGTGAGGGGGCTGGAGAGATGGCTCAGAGGTTAAGAGCATTGCCTGCTCTTCCAAAGGTCCTGAGTTCAATTCCCAGCAACCACATGGTGGCTCACAACCATCTGTAATGAGGTCTGGTGCCCTCTTCTGGCTTGCAGGCATACACACAGACAGAACACTGTATACATAATAAGTAAATAAATAAATATTTAAAAAAAAAAAAAAAACAGGGTGAGTTCTCATAGTCTGATTTTTAATAGAGTATACTAAATGACTATTCAAAATGAGTCATGTCAGGAAACCAGAAGACAGGCAGGACTTAACACTTCAACACTTTTGCCTTATACCTGTCCATACTTTATGACCAAAAGAAAACAGCACCATAGTTAATAAACTACAAATACTATTCATTTTTATTAGCTCTAAGAAATCATTTATTTGATTTTGATGAGCTAATGAATCAAAAAATTTTGAAATAGAAATTATCAGCCAATGCCAGTAACCGAACTAAACTGCTAACAATATTCAGCACACTGGACTAGAGGCCTGATTGTCTCAGTGGTTATCTTTAAGCCAAGCAAGGTAAGAATAGATTTCTACAATATTTTAAAAGGCAGGTTCTCACTAGGTAGTGCAGGTTTGCCCGGAACTTAATATTTAGCACAGGTGAGCTTACATGTCTGTTCATCCTGCCTCTACCTCCAAGTGCTAGGATTACACACACGTGCTACCATGCTGGCAGTTCCTGTATTTCTAAAGGGCTGTAAAAACAGAACAAAATTAAGTGGTCCATAAAACCTAACATACTTATCTAGCTTTCCTATGGAAAATGTGCCCCAATCCCTGCACCAGAACATAATAAAGTAACACAAATATTAACAAGTTCATTATGAAGTTTCCAACCATAGATGAGTAAAATATTAACTAACCATTTGCTTTTTCAGGCAAATGGTTTAATTTGATCTTGATTTTAAAATTATGAACAATAACAATTCAAGAATAAAGATAAGTATAAGTAAACTTACCATTAGATTGTATTTTAATACATTTGATTGCAACATATCTTGCAAAATGATACATCAGATGAATAAACTTAGGACCACCAGGAGAAAGAAACAGTGAGCCAACAACCTGGGGAAAACTTCCACATTCAGCCTAAGAAAAGACATGAGACGATTCAACCAACAGTAACTGTCACATTTTTAATCACTATTTTTCTTAATTTTATTATTTTATTTGTCTGGATATTTTGCCTTCATGTATGTCTGTATACCAGCTACATGCACTGGGAGCTAAGGTCAGAAGTGGGCATCAAATACCCTAGAACTGCAGTTTACTGGAACTGAAGCTTGTGATCTGCCATGTAATCAAACCTGTGTTCTCTGGAACCACTGGGTTCTCTTAACCACTGAGCCATTCCTCCAACCCCATCACTATATTTTTTTAAAGGTGTGTGATAATCTCACAGTGGGCCACACATGAGCTCCTCACGGCAGGACAGTAAACCATCAACACACCCCCTTCATGGCACAGTGGCTTAAAAGATCAATTTCCACAGTGGAACAGAGAAAAAGTCAGAAAACAAAGCAGCCAGGTGGTGATAGTGCACACCTTTAATCCCAGTACTAGGAAGGCAGAGACAGGTGGATCTTTGTGAGTTCAAGACCCAACTGGTCTACAAGAGCTAGTTCTAGGACAGCTACAGCTGTTACAGAGGAACCCTGCCTCAAAACACCAAAAAAGGGGGGGGGGGACACATAAATACTCCTATCCACTCTCCTACCATTTTTAAAACCTGAAAAGGCCGGGTACAGTGTTACACACATAACCCCAGTCCTAGGTAGGGAGAGAAATAAAGGCCTTTAACCTGAGCACCCAGGCAGATGCAGGTATACAGATCTCTATGAGCTTAAGACCAGCTACATAGTTCCAGGCCAGCCAGAGTTACACAATAAAATCTTTCATTTTGGGGCTTAGGGAGATAGCTCAGTAGATAAAATTCCCAGAATGAAAAAAGAAGACAGACTAAAGCATATGTCTGTAATCTCAGAACTCTGGAAGACAGAAATATGATTTACGGTGGCAAGCTGGCCAATAAGACCAGCAGTAAGGGAGAAGCTCCAAGTTCAGCAAGAAAACCAGCTTTGGCTAGGAATGGTGGCACATATCTTTAATTCTAGTACCTGGGAGGCAGAGGTAGGCAGATCTTTAAGTTCAAGGCCAGTCTGGTCTAAAGAATAAGTTCTACGTCAGCCAGGGCTACACAAAGACACTCCCCCCCCCCCAAAAAAAAAGAGAAAGAGAAACGGGGGGAGAAAAAGAGACAGGAAAGATATCCAGTTTTGGGGCTGGAGAGATGGCTCAGTGGTTAAGAGCATTGCCTGCTCTTCCAAAGGTCCTGAGTTCAATTCCCAGCAACCACATGGTGGCTCACAACCATCTGTAAGGGGGTCTGGTGCCCTCTTCTGGCCTTCAGGGATACACAGAGACAGAATATTGTATACATAATAAATAAATATATATTTAAAAAAATATCCAGTTTCAATAAATAAAAATATATGATTAAGTTAGACATCCAAAATCAACCTCTGTCCTATACAGACACACACACACGTTTCATTTTTACAAAAAGAATAATGTAATTAAGCAGCCTGTTTTGTTGTTCTTGGTTTGGTTTGGATGGTTCTGTTACAGTGCTGTTGAGGGAACAGAGGGCTTACAACATGCTAGGAAAGTGACCTGCTGAGCTATATCCTCAGCCTTAAGGGATTTTTGTTGTGGTTATTATTGCTTATTTTTGTAAGGCAGTCTCACCATGTCACCATGGCTAGCCTGGTACCCACCAGGAAGACCCAGGCTGGCCTTGAACTTTGACGGTGCCTCCTGCCTCTGCCTCTCAAGCACTGGAGTTACAGGCACATCTGAACCTTCAAGTCTGCATCTTCTATCTTACAAAGAAAATACTTACAGAAATTTCTTTTAACCATTCACAGCAATGTTTCCGGAATTCCATGTCATGTTTTTGGTCAAAGGGAGGCCAGCAATCTCTTAAAAACAAAAAAGCAGTAGACTAATGAACCCTTCCAAAATCAAACTTAGCAAAATTTAAAAGACATGAAAATTATTCCCCACAGCAGAAACATTAAAGCAAAATGAATTCAACTAATGTTCTTGACTCAACTAAAAATACTGAGAAAATAGTTCTTTTTTCCTTAGGTCAATATTTGTGGGCTGAGTTCAGTTTATTATAAATAACTACATATTATAGAGATTTACCAAAAAATAAGACAGTCTTGGTGCAAGCTTTAATCCTAGAACTGGGGAAAAAAGGCATGTGGAGCTCTCTGAGTTAAAATCTACAGAGTATCAGCCAGCCAGGAATAACAGTGAGATCCTATTCATTAAAAAGAAAAAAAATAATAACCTTACAATTTACCTAGTACTCCTTTGATTATCTTTTTTACCCAAGTATTTATTGGGACATAAATACTTATTGAAAGAATCAAGCTTTTAGTCCAGTGTGGTAGTATATGCCTTTTATACCCGCAGTATGGAGGCAAAAGCAGGAGGATCTCTGGGAGTATGAGGACAACCAGGGCTACATAAAGAGCCCCCAAAAAGAATCATCTGTTTGTACTTTTACAACATGTTTTTTATTCGGGGGGGGGGCAATGCTGAGGTTATAACCCACTGGGAGAGTCCTTGCCTAGCACAGAGTTGCAAACTCTATCCCTAGTACAAAAGAAAAGAAAAAAATAAAACATGTACAGGAAACAGGACTAAAAGGCTAAAATGTTAAGAGTGATGTTCTCGGCTTAGTGGGGTCAGGAATGACGCTTATATCTGTCTTTACATGTTCTAAAACAGAAGCTCTCAGAATTTTGTGTTATACAACAAAGTTTTTAATCAGGGGGAAACAAATCAGAAAAAAATTATTTTTATTTGAAATAAGTAAAAATAAAAAATGGTGGCTGAGCTAAGAATGACCCAACAGGTTCACATATGATAGGATTAAAGGCTTTAGCCAGGCATGGTGGGACACGTCTTTAATCCCAGCACTGGGAGGCAGAGACAGGCAGATCTCTGTGAGTTAGAAGCCAGCCTGGTCTAAAGTGAGTTTCATGACAGCCAGAGCCACACAGTATACACAGTGAATTCCAGGCTAGCCAGAGTGACATAGTGAGACCCTGTCTCAATCCTCACGTCAGAAAAAGGCCATTAAGAACAGCAGGAACATGCCGGGCGATGGTGGCGCACGCCTTTAATCCCAGCACTCTGGAGGCAGAGGCAGGCGGATCTCTGTGAGTTCGAGACCAGCCTGGTCTACAGAGCGAGTTCCAGGACAGGCTCCAAAGCTACAGAGAAACCCTGTCTCGAAAAACCAAAAAAAAAAAAAAAAAAAAAGAACAGCAGGAACAAATGTTAAAGAACAAAATCTGTATTTATGAAATATGCAATTTTTAATATAAGCGCACATACCCCCAAATCCTCACTCGGCTATAAAAAGGTTAAGTATTACATTTCTAAGGCTCACACCAGAATTTTATCATATTTAATTAAAACAAGATAATGGCCAAAGCTGGAAGTCTATTTTCAAATCTGAGAATGACTAAGAGAGAAAGTGAAATAATTTTTCCTACCTGAAAACGTCTTTGGCAAGAGACTCATCCAGTGTTCGGAACAAAAAATAAGAAACTATATGAAAGGCATCACGGTTCAGTTTGTCAAACATGTTCCTAGTGGTTTAAAGTGAGAAAGAAGCAGAGATAAACGATTAATAAAGCTATGCAGCATCAAACTGTCTAAGCATCGCACTCAAACTGGTACTGTTCCTTCTCTTCAAGAGCTCAAGGCAAAATAATTTTTCTCTTTCAGGTACACTTTATACTCCATTAAAAAAAAAAAAACATACAGCCAGGTGGTGGTGATGCACGCCTTTAATCCCAGCACTTGAAGCAAAGGCAGGAGGATCTATCTCCGTGAGTTCAAGGCTAGGCTGATCTACACAGAGAGTTCCAGGACAGCTAGGACTATTACAAAGAGAAACCCTGTCTGGGAAAATAAAAACAAGCTTTTATTTTCAGATTATAAAAATGGATATCCAAATAGGAAATTAGCACTAATGCTTTACTGCTATGAAATATTGAACATAAAGGGCCGGGAAAGCTAATTACCAGGAAGAGAATATGCCCTGACAGGATGAAGACAGCACTGACTGACATTTACTAACTAGCAGTAACAGCAGCTAACATTTTTGAGAACTCGGTATTTGTCAGACACTATTTTATCACTTTTACATGGGGCAGTTTATCCCGAATTCTTCAAAGTACTATACTATTTTCTTAAGATGTATTATTTTAAAAAGTTGACTGTCCTCGTTATACATACAAAACTTCAATCTAGGGATGCTTAAAAAAAAAAAAATGCCCCGTCCCAAAAATATCCCAGTGGGACACAGCACTCAACAAGTAGCTGTTGAATGAACACAAATCACCTCCACCTGTCAATTTATTCAAACGGGGATAATTACGCAACTCTGCTTCCCCTCTATTGCACTCGCTAACAAAACTCGTCAGATTTTCAAAATGAAGCCTTGGACTGGAACAACTAGGTTAGCTCAGTATGTTCAAATTTATAACAGTGGTTACTCAAATATATGCCCACACAAACTACAAATTCATAGAATTACACACAAAAAAGGTTGCTGTATGTGAATAAAATGTATTTTTTTAAGTAAATGTGACACAATATTAGCCCTCAAAGTTGTAATTAAGTTTGATTTGATAGCTGTTTAGGAGTTACTACTATTAGTGTTTTGTTTAGGTGGCTCAACAGGGAAAGGTGCTTGCCACCAAGCCTGACTACTAGAGTTCTTTCCCTGGGACCCACACGGTGGCAGGAGAGACTCCACACATAAACACACATATTTAAAGACAGAAAACAACGCCTTTAAATTCCAGCACTCAGGAGACAGAAGCAGGCGGTCTGAGTTCGAGGTCAGCCGACAATTCTCCCAGAGGACCTAGGTTCAAGAGGTAACCACAAGCACAAGGCCAGTTGGGCAGAGTTAAGATACTGTCTCAAGAAACAAATCATTTAAAAAAAATTCCAAAGCGGAAAAAGGGTCTGAAACCAGAAGTCTGAGATGCCCAGGTCGAGAGTACACAAATAACAACAAAGCATTTCCTTCTGAGTCACAATTACAGAAGCGACGAAAGAAAGGGTAGCGTCATCTTAAGAAAGGGTATTTTCATCTTAATATGTCACTATTTTTTTTTTTTTGGCTAGCTGTAACACTGTAACATGTTTTGGTTCCCCGATTCGCAATTAAACCCATAGCTAACTACTTAAAAGGCGTTGCATGCAAGTTCCCCCGCGCTTCCCACCAGCTGCAGCCCATAAAGGCCGTGCAGGACAACCCTAAGGCGCTCCCCGCACCCCTGCACTGGTGCCGAACGGCGCCGCCACAGGCCGGCAGCCGCGGGGCTTTGCCGCCAGTGACGGGCCCCCGGCACCGCGCCGCCGCCGGGTCTCCTTACTCTCCGAGGTGCGCTTGAGGCAACATCTTCCCGCCCACGGCGAGGACCCAGCTCGGATCCAAGCCCAGCGCCTGCAGGTACATCCAGAGGTGACGTTTCTCGAAAGCCGAATTCATCCTCTCGGTAGACACTGGCAACTGCGTGCGACGGAGGAAAGCGAAGGCCGCGGCGACCCGTGAGGACCCTTGCACTCCTCCTACAGGCAGCCCGCGGGGAAGGTAACCCCTCCGCTGCGGTCGCCCACTACCTCCACGCAGGAAGCCATACCAGCACAAAAGGCCAAACGCGCCCGGGAAACCGAGCCAGCGAGTACGGCGCTGCCCGCAAACCGATACTCCCGCGCTTGCGAAGAGGACAGTGCGCCTGCGCCGCAGGACTTCCGGGGCTGGTCTTCCTTAAAGGACTCTATCTCCCACCATGCAATGCGCCCCTGTCTCCGACTGCGAAAACTACAAGCCCCACAGAGCACTGCGTGGCCAGCGACCTGCCCCAGGGTAACAGGTATTTTGCTGAGAACACAAGATATCGGTTCCAGATTCTTTTTTTTTTTTAAATATTTATTTATTATGTATACAATATTCTGTCTGTGCATATGCCTGCAGGCCAGAAGAGGGCACCAGACCCCATTACAGATGGTTGTGAGCCACCATGTGGTTGCTGGGAATTGAACTCAGGACCTTTGGAAGAGCAGGCAATGCTCTTAACCACTGAGCCATCTCTCCAGCCCCGGTTCCAGATTCTTGAGAGTTTTATTTTTAAGGTTCCTGTTGCTCAGGTTGTGATTGCTGTTAGTTCGGTAAAAGCTACACTAAGCCGCTTGTGAGTAACACAAGTGTCCGGCCCTGAACAAATCACCTTTTTCTTTAGTTTTTTGTTGGTGGGTGGGTGGATGGGTGGGTGGTTGATTGGTTGGTTGGTTGGTTGGTTGGTTGGTTTTTCGAAACAGGGTTTTTCGAAACAGCCCTGACTATCCTGGAACTCTCCTTGTAGACCAGGCTGCACTGAGATCCACCTACCTCTACCTCCCAAGTGCTGTGATTAAAGGCATGCACCACCGCAGACCAAGCTCTCCTAGTAGCCTGACAGAAATCTAAGCCTGAGTTTCGGATCACTGAAATGGGGCAAACCTAAACAGACGGTCCTCAGAGAAACCATAGCCTTCTGCTGGCTCAGCAGGCCCCCAAAGCCCCTTTGCTGGCTTAGGTGTCCCCAGTCTCCTGATAACTAAAGATGGCTTTCCCACTCTGGCGCTGGAAGGTCCCTAACTACTGGGACCTTCCACCAATCAGCCCATACTAATCTTTCTCCCATGAATCAGCCCCAGATTAATCCCTCCTCACTGGAATTCCCCTAAATTCCCAATTCCCTTAAAAGGGAATCCCATCTTTTTTGGAGGGGGGGGGGTTTCTCTGTGGCTTTGGAGCCTGTCCTGGAACTAGCTCTGTAGACCAGGCTGGTCTCGAGCTCACAGAGATCCGCCTGCCTCTGCCTCCCAAGTGCTGGGATTAAAGGCGTGCGCCACCACCGCCCGGCTAGGGAATCCCATCTTAAGGGGTCGCCAAGTGCCACCCCAATGTTGGAATTAATAAAGCACTCTTGTTATGTGGCTGTTGGTCTTCTTTGGGGGCTTCTCTCGGACCATAACACTCTGTTTGGCTTTTTGTGGTTTTTTTGAGACAGGGTTTTTCTCTGTGTGGTCCTGGCTGTCCTGGAACTCTCTCTTTAGACGGTACATGAGGCAGGGCTTGAACTCACAGACATCCGGGTGTCTCTGCCTCCCGAGTGCTAAAAGGTGTGTGCCACTTCCTCTCCCTTTCCTTTTTTTTTTTTGTTTTGTTTTGTTTTGTTTGTTTTTTGAGACAGGGTTTTTCTGTAGCTTTGGAGTCTGTTCTAGAACTAGCTCTTGTAAACAGGCTGGCCTCGAACTCACAGAGATCTGCCTGCCTCTGCCTCTGCCTCCCCAGTGCTGGGATTAAACATATAATTACTTTAAACTAACGTGATTATGACCTGGAGTTTAACTACATTAATATTCTTTTGTCCCCCTTAAATGTAAAGAATGCACTTAAAAAAAACTACTTCAGTTTCATTTGCCAAAAGAATTTTGCTGGAGGTTTTTTGTGTCTTGGTACAGAGTCTCCTGTGGCATTGGATGATCTCACATTCACTGTACAGCAGAGGGTGGCCTAGTAGGACTCTGATCCTCATGTCCCTACCTTCAGAGTTCTGGGACTAAAGCCAAGCAACACAACAAATTTTTCAAGATAAGAAAAATAAGTAAACCAGGACTAGTTTTTACTTAATTTTTAAACTTGTCTTGATCTTTTAACCTTTTTGTAAATTATATCCTCTGAACAATGTGACTTAGAAGGCCATGTAATCATATATAGGCATTATAAAGACACCCAACATGCTAAGATGTAGGCAGAAACTGCTTGTTCGTTTCCTGGCCTCCCAGACCTGAAATAATCACACAGAAACTGTATTAAGCGTATTTCTAGCTAGCTCCTCCATCTTAAATTAACCCATTTCTTTATATTTTGCCACAAGGCTCATGATTTGCTGGTACCAGCATGCAGGTGTCTTTCTCCTCTGGAGGTTACATGGTGTTTCTTTGACTCTGCCTACTGCCTCCTCCTCGATGTGCTTAGAATTCCCGCCTTGCTCTGTTCTGGGCTGTCATAGGCCCAAAGCAGCTTCTCCTTTTTTTTACTGTTATTTTTATTATTTTAAATTTTTTGTTATTTTTATTGAGCTATATATTTTAATTTGCTCCCCTCCCTTCCTCTCTCCTCCTCTTCGACCCTCTCCCATGGTCCCCATGCTCCCAATTTACTCAGGAGATCTTGTCTTTTTCTACTTCCCATGTACATTAGAGCTATGTATGTCTCTCTTAGGGTCCTCTTTGTTGTCTAGGTTCTCTGGGATTGTGAATTGTAGGCTGGTTTTTGTTTGTTTTATGTCTAAGGCCACTTATGAGGTCACAGGTGAATTTAGCACTATAGACTGATTGAGACAGGAGTCTGAAGGAGCCAGATGTGTTCTGGCTATACAGATAGCACAGAAGTCACCAGGCTATTGACCACATCCATTTCTAGCCTTCAGGGTGGAAAACATGGTATGTATTTCTTTCCTTGAGGAGACAACCCTGCACGTTTAACATTGCTGGTTTCCTTAGTGATTATCTCTGAGCACAAGGACCTCCGTGTTTCAAAGTATAAAGAGCTTCTTGGAGTTTTAATAGTTACAGAACAAAAGAAATTCATAAATCATACTATGTTTCCAAGTATAGATATCTGCCAGAATTCTTGGAGGTCATTATGGATGAAGCCCTCCCTCATGGTCAGTTTGCTTGTTTGTTTGTTTGTTTGTTTGTTTATTATTTTTATTGAGCTCTACATTTTTCTCTGCTCCCCTCCCTGCCTCCCCACCCCCACCCTTCAACCCTCTCTCAAGGTCCCCATGCTCCCAACTTACTCAGGAGCTCTTGTCTTTTTCTACTTCCCATGTAGATTAGATCTATGTATGTCTCTTTTAGGGTCCTCATTGCTGTCTAGGTTCTCTGGGATTATGATTTGTGGATTGGTTTTCTTTGCTTTATGTTTAAAAACCACTTAGGAGTGAGTACGTGTGGTAATTGTCTTTCTGTGTCTGTCTGGGTTACCTCACTCAAAATGATGTTTTCTAGCTCTATCCATTTGCCTGCAAAATTCAAGATGTTATTTTTTCTGCTGTGTAGTACTCCATTGTGTAAATGTACCACGTTTTCCTTATCCATTCTTCAGTCAAAGGGCATTTAGGTTGTTTCCAAGTGCTGGCTATGACTAACAAAGCTGCTATGAACATAGTTGAGCACATGTCCTTGTGGCACAATTAAGCATCCTTTGGATATATATACCCAAAAGTGGTACTACTGGGTCTTGAGGAAGGTTGTTTCCAATTTTCTGAGAAATCACCACACTGACATCCAAAGGGACTGTACCAGCTTGCATTCCCACCAGCAATGCAGAAGTGTTCCCTTTTATCCACAATCTCTCCAGCATACATTGTCATCAGTGGTTTTGATCTTAGCCATTCTTACAGGGGTAAGATGGAATCTCAGAGTTGTTTTGATTTGCATTTCTTTGATGACTAAGGATGTTAAATATTTCCTTAAGTATCTTTCAGCCATTTTAGATTCCTCTGTTGAGAGTTCTCTGTTTAAGTCTGTACTCCATTTTTTTTATTGGATTATATGTTCTTTCGGTGTCCAATTTCTTGAGTTCTTTGTATATTTTGGAGATGAGACCTCTGTCTGATGTGGGGTTAGTAAAGATCTTTTCCCATTCTGTGGGCTGTTGTTTGGTCTTGTTGACCGTGTCCTTTGCTTTATAGAAGCTTTTCAGTTTCAGGAGGTCCCATTTATTAATTGTTTCTCTCAGTGTCTGTGCTGCTGGGGTTATATTTAGAAAGTGGGGGCTGGAGAGATGGCTCAGTGGTTAACAGCACTGGCTGCTCTTCCAGAGGTCCTGAGTTCAATTCCCAGCAACCATATGGTGGCTCACAACCATCTGTAATGAGATCTGGCGCCCTCTTCCGGCGTGTGGGCATACACAGAGGCAGAATGTTGTATATATAATAAATAAATAAATCTTTTTAAAAAAAAGTGGTTCGCTGTGCCAATGTGTTCAAGTGTACTTCCCACTTTCTCTTCTATAAGGTTCAGTGTGGTTGGCTTTATGTTGAGGTCTTTGATCCATTTGGACTTGAGTTTTGTGTATGGTGATAGATATGGGTCTATTTTCATTTTTCTACATGTTGATATCCAGTTATGCCAGCACCACTTGTTAAATATTTTTTCTTTTTTTTCATTTGATATTTTTTGCTCCCTTATCAAAAATCAAGTGTTCAAAGGTGTGTGGATTGATATCCAGATCTTCTATTCAATTCCATTGTTCCTCCTGTCTGTTCTTATGTCAGTACCAGGCTGTTTTCAGTACTGTAGCTCTGTAGTAGAGTTTGAAGTCATGTTTCCTAATTTTCTGAGAAATTGCCAAACTGATATCCAAAGGGGCTGTACCAGTTTTCACTCCCATCAGCAATGGAGGAGTGTTCCCTTTACCCCACATCATCTCCAGCATAAATTGTTATCAGTGTTTTTGATCCCAAAGCAGCTTCTTTATTAACCAATGATATTAACAGCATACAGAGGGGAATCCCACATCACCTCCCCTTCTCTGTCTAAATAAAAAGGAAGGCTTTAACTTTAACATAACAAAATTACATATAACAAAACAGTTATCAAGCTAGGTGATTGCTCAGGTAGCCAATTGTTTCTGTCATTTATTGCAAATTGTGGAAGTTGCTTGATTGCTCTTCCTGTTTATCCAAATAATATTATTTCCCTTCTCAGGCCTTTGATGTGGTTGAAGATTAGATAGTCGTAGTTAACCTTCCTTTCATGACTTGGCCAATCCATTTCTAATATAAGACTTAAAATCCTTAGGATAGAATAATTATTGAAAAATTTAGCATGTTTCTTGCTTGTTTATACTGGTTGTAATTCTAATTTTTATACTTGATATTTGTTCTTATTGTATATAGTTTTATATTAGGCTTAGAACTCTCTTATTTAGACAAAAGAGGAAGGTGCTGTGGAAACTCCTTCAGCCAATAGCCTTTAAGATATCAGCCCACTTGGGCATGGTCTCTCATACTATAAATGCAGCCATGAAGCTTGAAGAGTGCACATGTGTGTTCTCTCTCTCTCTCTCTCTCTCTCTCTCTCTCTCTCTCTCTCTCTCTCTCGGCTTCTGGATTCAGTTCCTGTTACTCACTTGTGCAGAAGACTGTGATCTGTGAATTCCCCCTAAATAAAGAACCCTTCATTATACTCAATTCTGAGCTAGTGTGGGATGATTTTATTCACATTCTCCAACAATGGTACATGTCTTTGATTCCAGCACTCAGGAGGCAGAGGCTGGAGAATCTCTGAGTTAGAGGACAGTCTGTTCTACCCAATGAGTTCTAGGATAGCCAGGGCTACACAGGGAAACCCTATCTCAGAAAACACACACACACACACACACACACACACACACCTAAACCTGACTTTCTCAAGAAACCAGCACCCATGTTTTATGAGTTTGTACTGTCCTTCTCTCTAAATGCCCAAGCTTAAATCAAACATGGCATGTGCCTATTTCTATTTTAAATTTATTTTTGTTTGTGTTTTACCTACATGAATCTCTGTACCATGTTCATGCAGTTGTCCTCTTCTGCCAGCAGAGGGCATCAGATCCCCAGAACTGAAATTACAGACTTGTGAGCCACCTGTGAGTACTGAGAACTCAGCCTGGGTCCTCTATAAGAGCAATAAGTCCTCTAACCAGCTGAGTTTCTCTCCAGTCTTGTCTTGTTTCCTTTTAATAAAATCACTACCTTTGCTTCACTCAGAGTGGTCCTGAAATTCTTCCGAATAGTCAGTCAAGCATCCTCCTGCGTTCCTACGCAGGGAACTCCTCAGGCCTAGTGGCTATTCTAGGCCATGTCTCTACCCCTGCTGACGATACAATTCTCATTTTACACATGAGAAAATTGTGGTACCAAGAAATGAAGCAATTTGATCAAGGTCACTCCTAAGTAGGAGGGATTAGAACTTGGGGTCTGTACTTCCTATGTTTCCTCCTAGTTGGCAAACTTTTGTTCATTGATATGACCACTGTATGCAGGAGTTTCTGTCCTGCAAGCCATGCCCAAGCAACCATACAGAGTTTAATATTAACTTTAAATTCTTGACCAATATAGCTCAGGCTTGTTACTAGCTAACTGTCAAACTTTAACCCATAATTCTTTTATTTTATTTTATTTTATTTATTTATTTATTATGTATACAGTGTTCTGTCTGTGTGTATGCCTGCAGGCCAGAAGAGGGCACCAGACCCCATTACGGATGGTTGTGAGCCACCATGTGGTTGCTGGGAATTGAACTCAGGACCTTTGGAAGAGCAGGCAATGCTCTTAACCACTGAGCCATCTCTCCAGCCCCCTAACCCATAATTCTTATCTACACTTTGCCACATGGCTTGGTACCTTTTCTCAGTACGGCAAGTCCATCTTGCTTCTCTCTTTGTCTGCTCACTACTCCTCCGGAATATTCCACAGGTCACTTCTAGAATAAGGGAAAACTTTGACTGGCTGACCCACTGAGACCTCCAAGACACAAGTATGCTATTACCAAAAGAAGAATGTTTCTGGGCAGTGGTGGCACATGTCTTTAATCCCAGTACTCAAGAGGCAGAGACAGGGAGATCTCTATGAGTTTGAGCCCAGCCTCGTCTGCAGAGCAACTTCCAGGACAGGCTCCAAAGCTATATAGAGAAACACTGTCTTGAAAAAACAAAACAAAATAAAATAAATATCCTAAGATAAAACAAAAATTTGCAAATTTTCAGTTAAAAAAGGACTCTCTGATCAAGGATTATACTGCCAAATTTTTATATTTTTAGTGTGCACCTCACTGACCAATAGCCCAATTTTATTATAGGTGTTTCAGCAATTAAACATTAAAGAATTATAGAAAATGATACATGATGCTGAACAAAATCTCTCACAAACATTCACATAATTTACAATTAAGATCAAGCACTCCCTACAAAAGTAAACTAACAATCCCCAAAGCCATGGGATTAAACACATGCAAATATTAAAAAATGATATGTAATACATTTTCAAAAAAAGAGAGTGTGTTTTGTGTTGTAGCATTTTGCCCTAAGAGGACAAGGCTGTGAGTGTGTGATCTTTGGTTCAATCATCCTCTTCCAAAGGTATAATATCAGGAACTTCATCAGTCTCAGATGTCAAATCAATGGCAGTAAAATCCAGCATCTGTAAAAGAAGAACCTTAGATGGTTTCTTAGTTAGGGTTTCTATTGCTTTGAAGAGACACAATGGCCATGGTAACTCTTATAAAGAAAATATTTAAGGAGGTGGTCCCTTACACTTCAGAGGTTCAGACCATTATTATGATGGCGGGGAGGAACATGGCTGCAAGCAGACAGACATAAAGCTAGAGGAATAGCTGAGAGTCCTACATCTTACAGGCAACAGGAAGCTGAGAGTCACACTGAGGGAAGCTTGAGCAAAAGAGACCTCAAAGCCCACCCCCACAGTGACGCACTTCCTCCAACAAGACCACACCTACTTCAACAAGGCCACACCTCCTAATAGTGCCACTCCCCTTGGGTGCCATTTTCTTTCAAACCACCACAGATGTGAAAACAAGCGCTAAGCTTCCTGTGTTAACAAAGAACAACCAGCAGCAATGAGGTGAAGTGAACATTCAGGTCCACAGCAGCTCCTTGGGCCTTCCCCTGGAGTGCCGAGAATAGAGGTAGGCACCACTATGTCAGCTTGAAACTTCTCTTTAGTGGAGAACTAACGGGGTAGACGCTATTACAGTGTCACTGTTTCGTTGTTTATTGTGCCAGGTGCTCTCTGGAAGCAGAAGCAACCAGATCTCTGTAAGTTCAAGACCAGCCAGGACTACATAGTGATACTCTCTCAAAAAACAATGAGGAGCATTTTGGGTTATTCTTCTTCCTTTTTTAAATTCTAATGTTCCAATTTTCTAGGATTTGTCGAGGAACTGAGATAACAATATTTTTTCTAATTTTGAAATACAGCACTGAGGAGGCAGAGGCCGGGGGTGGGTGGTAAACTTGAAGCCAGACTGAGTTACATAGAGAGGACTGGCCTCAAACAAAACTTTGAAATAGTCATCACAGGTGTCGGAGGTGCGGCTTGTCAGTAAGGCTTGTGCTTAGTGATCTCAAAGGCCCTGGGTTCCACCCCGAGCACACCAGAAGGTTAACTAAGAGGAGGGTAAAGGAAGTAGCAGGAAAATTTAGTGCTACAGACTGGACTCTTCCCAGCAAAAAAGAACAGGGGAAAACAAATGGCAACTCCCTCCCATCTCCCTCCCTCCCTCCCTTCCTCCCTCCCTCCCTCTCTTCCTACCTCCCTCCCTCCCTTCTGTTGTTGTTGTCCCCCCCACCCCCAGACAGGGTTTCTCTGTGTAACAGTCATGGCTGTCCTGGAACTTGCTTTGTATCCCAGGCTGACCTCAAATTTACTAAGATATGCCCACCTCTGCCTCCCAAGTGCTGGGACTAAAGGCATGCGCCACCCCTGCCCAGCGTAGGGGTGCTCACTTTTCCAAGGTTCAATCAACCTAAGATCCACAGAGGCCAGCAGTGTTGGTTTGGAGCATCAGTCAGAAAAGTCAACTCCCATGTTAGCCTCTCAGGTTAAAAGATATACTTGCTTAGTTTTCTCTCTGAGATCTTGTTTTGAATGTATATTTTAACATCCACTAAACTTTTTGCCTTTAATACTTTATTCATTTCTATTTTGCTATCTTATAAATCTATTAAATAACAAAATATCTGTGTGTATGTATATTTTTTGTGACTCCATAGCCCAGAATAGCCTCAGACTTGTGGCAGATCCTTCATACCTGGGATTCCAGGAAGGAGCCACCATGCCTGGATCGCTATATTTTTATTAAGTGTAAAATTGAACATGAAGCTACCAATAAAAAAGATATAAACGGGTCAGGCAGTGGTGGCCCATGCACTTGGGAGGCAGAGGCAGGCAGATCTCTGAGTTCGAGGCTAACCTGGTCTATAGACTGAGTTCCAGGACAGCCAGGGGTACCCGTCCCTGTCTTGGAAAACAAAACCAAAAGAAAGAAACTAGAGGGCTTTTCTAGATATCAAACATGAAAGCTAACTATGTTTTTTTCTGTCAGAAGGTTAGAATGCCAGAATTGGGGGAAGCAAGGCATTGGAGTAAGTCCCCACTCTGCTCCTTAATTCTTTTCAACCTATATCTGAAGTATCCAACTTATGAGGTAAAGAATAAAGGTAATGTAAGCTCACTTGTGAAAGGGGCTTAATAAACAGTGGTGACCTATACACCAATTCTTTGCAGATTCTTTGTGGAATGTTGGAGGTTTGTCTTGGAGAATTCTAGTCCCTAAAGCCAATAGTACATCCACCTCCACCAACACCTCCTCCAGCACCCACCCCAGTACACACACATTTAAGGATACCATATGGACGATTCGCCTTCCTTCCAGCCACACCATTCAGTGTACAGGTTTCTCTAGACTATGAATAAGGCTGTCTCCAACTCTACTGTGAAGCTACGTGCTGTGAAGGAAATAGGAGGGAAAGGGCAGCTAAGAGCAGCCATGGTCTATGTATGGGGAGTTTAAGCTCAGAGGTAGTGATCTTGCCTCCGACCTTTGCAGGGCTTTGGGAAATGCTTCACAGATCATTTCCCAGAATTAGAAAATAAATACCTGCGGCTGGGAGATGGCTCTGTGGTTAAGAACACAGGCTGCCCTTCCGGAGGACCCGGGTTCAGTTTCCAGCACCCGCATGGCAGATCATAACTGTCTCTTACTCTGGTTCCAGGGCCTCTGATGCCTTCATGCAGACAGACATGCAGGCAAAAACACCAAAGCACATGAAATAAAAATAAATTTAAAACAGAAAGCTAACAGCTGTTTCCTTGCCAAGGACAAGCAGTTATGTAGTGTCGAAGCGGGACTGAAAGAAGTGTCTTGCTGAAAATGCCCATCCATGATGGAAGGAGTCAGTATGACATGCATACTCTGATATTAGTGGGGTAGCCAGAGATGCCAAATATGTTTTGCAAGCTGTTCACCATGCAACCCCTAGGGGGCACCATGCCAACAATACACAGCACACATGGGCATATTTGTTATCCCACATTTCCAAAGATGGCACTAAACATATTGAGGACATGGGAATGCTGTCTGTAGGGATTTAACCTGCTGGTATATGTGTGCTCACGGTGCTAAAAGTTATGATACAGGTTCAGGAATTGTTTTGGAAACAGATTTTAAATAATGACACGAAAACAAAAACCCATAAAATTTGAGTTTGTTACATAGAAGTAGTTTAGATTCTTTTTCCTTTTTAGTTTGTGCTTGTATGTTTGCGTGCACAGCACAGCGTGTGGGTGGACGTCAGAGAACACCTTGTAGGCATCAGGTCCTTCCTTCCGCAGTATGGGTCCTGGGTTCTGAATTAGCATCTTCAGGTTTAGTAGCTAGTGTCTTTCCTGGCTGAGTGGCCTTGCTGGTCCATAGTTTGGAAACAAAAATACTAAAGATAAAAAAGGGGGCGGGGAAAGGGGGCGGAGTCATGCAAATATTTGAGAAAACCTCTCCTCATCTTTGATGGGTGGTGTGTGAGCTTGTGGGTGTGCTTGCAGCCCAGGGGGCCGGGAGCTCTTAGTTCTGCCTTGCTCTCTTGTTACCTTTGCTGGACTATTAGGAGCAGCTGCGTGGGCTGGCCACACCCACCTGCCCCGCTTGCTTGCCCTAAGTGGGATGCTCTTTAGAGCACTGCAGCGGCAGAGTTCGTGCCTTATACCTTCAGGAACTCAGATAACAGGTTACTTTGTTCATACAGCTACACACACACACACACACACCATATATACAGTAACTGTGTTCATATTCGCATTCTTTCCACCTAGTATGTGTACAAAGCAGATTTTTTTTTCAGTATCTGCCCAAAGTACAGTCAATTATGATACAGGCTCAACATCTTGTATCTGGCTCACTCCAATAGAACTTAAATGAAATGAGGACCAAGCTAAAAGTCTAGGAGGAGTCTTCTCTCTGAAGGCCGGGCTTTTGTGTGAAATGCAAAGCTTTATCTTATTATACCCCGCCTCTTTCTAGTCTGAGGGCCCTGTTTGCACAAGAGTGAGAGAGGAATCTCAGCTGGGCATGATGGCACACTTATAGTCCTGACACGGAGAGGGCTGAGGACTGTGGAGAGTGTGTTCGCTACAGACGGAGTCCAACGCCAGACTGGGGACTAGACTACTTAGCAAAACTTAGCAAGAACAAAAGAAAGGCCTGGCGGTGGTGGTGCATGCCTTTAACCCAGCTCTTGGGAGGTAGAAACAGGCAGATCGCTGTGAATTCAACACCAGCCTGGTCCACAAAGTGAGTTCCAGGACAGTCAGCACTGTTACACTGAGAAACCCTGTCTCAAACCAAAAAACAAACAAAAGACTGAAGAAAAGAAAGAACGTCACTTAACTGTCTGCCCCCTCTGACAAATAAACATCTTCCTGACTTCCTGTCACTTGAGGCAGTCACCTAGCTGACACCTTTCTACATATCTGAATGTGTATTGTGCCAATCATCATTCCTACCTGTTAAATTCAGCAGCGGGCAGACACCTGCCTCCCACCATTTCACCTGGAAGTGGGGGTGTGATTCCAGTTAGGCCTTTTCCTCCTGAACCCTACCCCTGGTCATCACTCTGGCCCAGGGGGACAGTGAATTTAAGTTAAAAGGCTTCCTCAGTTTGCCAAAGTGGTTGCAAAGGCCTGTATGATCTTAGCACTCAGCAGTCTAGAGCTAGAGGATTGCCGTGAATCAAATTTGCGGCTAGCCTGAACCAAAACGTGTAAATACGTCCTGAGCCTATCCCAGAAAGAGCTGAGTTAATAACGTCCGCACACAGGGTGAGAGAATGGTATCTCCAAAGAAGTCAGAGGATTAAGTAAGATCTTTACCACTGAGCCCTTCTAAAATGTTACAGAATATCCAGGATCACAGACAACCTCTGTGGGAAGTCTATACTGATAGCCTGAAGGTTTCCTTGAGACAAAAGCGGTAAACACTTAAGCTTACTGGGTAAAAGACATGTCGGGAGACCATCACAGAGAAGAGCCTCTGTATGAGTCATTCCTGGAACTGGATCAGTTCTCAGAGCTAACTGGCCCTGTCCCACGGGAGCCAAGAGAGGTCCAGCTGGTGAGGCTTTCTCTCCTTCCTCTAGCTAGACTGCTTCTTAAAGATCTGTCCTCCTTCCTCCCCTTAAGTAATTCCCTAAAAGAGGCATTGAGCATAACACAAATTTTAGTTTTCTTTTTACTTCACTAGCTCCTCAGCGCCTTAAATGTCGTAGTAAAGGAGGTGTGTTTTCCCTAATCATGTCCTGGTATTATGTACTTACCCGAGCTGGTCAGTTAGAGATAATACATGTCATTGTCCCATAAATGGTATTCTCACACTCTATTGCAAGTTAGTGGGGGCTGGAGAGATGGCTCAGCGGTTAAGAGCATTGCCTGCTCTTCCAAAGGTTCTGAGTTCAATTCCCAGCAACCACATGGTGGCTCACAACCATCTGTAATGAGGTCTGGTGCCCTCTTCTGGCTTGCAGACATACACACAGACAGAATATTGTATACATAATAAATAAATAAATATTAAAAAAAAAAGAATTTGCAAGTTAGTGAAGACCGAACAGATGGCCTTGAACTTAGAAAAGTGCCTGCCTCTGCCTTCAGCTGGCTTACAGGGACTAAAGGTGTGTGCCAGCACCACCCGGCTCCTCTGTGTTCTCGTTACAGAGAGAAAACAGAGAAACAAACAAACAAACAAACAAAAAGCTGTATCCTGTTCTCAGGAAGAATAGATTTCAGACCTGTCTCCTTTTCTAAACTTTTGTTTTGTTTTTGTTTTTCAAGACACGGTTTCTCTGTGTAGCATTCTGGCTGTCCTGGAACTGGCTTTGTAGACCAGACTGGCCTCGAACCCACAGAGATTTGCCTGCCTCTGCTTCCCGAGTTCTGAAACTAAAGGTGTGCGCCATCACTGTCCAGTCCATCTCCTTTTCATAATCAGTTTAGTTGGCACTGAAACCCTTGTCATGGAGAAGCACAAGAGTATACATCCAGAATTAAGTAGTCAGCATTGTGACACGTGCCTATAATCTCAGTCATCAGGAGGCTGAAGGCAGCCAGGGCTGAGAACAAGATCTGTCTCAACAAGAAAAAGCATGCATGTGGTTATTACATATGAACTCTCCAAGCCAGGTGTATCTCACACACCGACAGTTCCTGCACTCTGATGGCTGAGTCAGGAAGATTGCTTGAACCCGGGAGTTGACACAATAAGACCCCATCTCGAAAACAAAGCATACAGGGCCAGTGAGATAACTCAGAGGGTGAAGGCAGATGCTGCCAAGCCTGATGAACTGGGTTTGATGGGGAACCCACACAGCAGGGGAAAACGGACTCCCACAAATTGTCCTCTGACCTCTACACCCATCATAGCACCCTACACCCACACTAAAGAATCAAATGTAAAAGAGAGAAACATTTTTATAGCCACAAATACAAATATTCTTAATTGAAATAAACTACACACACTTTTGCCGCCCAGAATGGAAAGATTATGACTGATTTAAACTAAGAAAAAAATTAAGCAGAGACCCATGAATAATCTACCTCTCCTGAAACCAGTCTGTATCTGCCAAACAAGGACAGCCGTCAGGACGCCAGCAAGTCCTAGCCGCACAACAAGAACACAGGTAAAGTCACATGCTCTTTCTTATTTTCATGGGAAAGTATGAGTCAGGGTAGAGACCACCTTTTTGGAATTTAGTTCTGGCAAAGGGCAGCTTTGTTCACTTCTTAGCATGACCGGCAGAGTGTGACTCTTTCTTAAAACATTCTATTTTAAAAAATATTACTTTATCCATACGAGTTTTTTGGTTTTTGTTTTGTTTTTTTTTTTTTTTGGTTTTTCAAGACAGGGTTTCTCTGTGGCTTTGGAGCCTGTCCCGGAACTAGCTCTGTAGACCAGGCTGGCCTAGAACTCACAGAGATCCGCCTGCCTCTGCCTCCCGAGTGCTGGGATTAAAGGCGTGCGCCACCACCGCCCGGCTATTCATAGGAGTTTTGCTTGATGGTATGCATGTGTACGTGTGCATACAATGCCCACCATGACTAGAAGAGGGCATCAGAGTCGCTGGAACTTGGTTACAGCAGCTGTGAGTCTTCGTCAGATACTAGGAAAGAAAACCAGTTCCTCCGCAAGTGCAGCCAGTGCTCCTAACCAATCAGGCATCTCTTCAGCCCCTGGAATTTGCTGTCCTGAAAATACTTTTTAGGTTTCTTTTAGAGTTCCATGTAGCCCAGGCTGTCCCTGAACTCACTCTATAGACATGGATGATCTTGAACTTCTGCTCTTCTTGCCAGCACTCTAAAATGCTAGGATCCCGGCAGTGACCACACCTTGTTTATGAGGTGTTAGGGACTGAACCCAGCCAGGGTTTAGAGCGTGCCAGGACAGCACTCCACCAGCTGAGCTGCACCCCCAGTTTGCATTTTCAGTTTTGAAAGCTTGAGAAGACTGCAGCTTTGTGACAAGGAGACTCAGGACCAGTCCTAAATGACAGGTCACCCTTAAAAGGACTAAAAGCCCGGCTACCACAAATTGCTTAGAGATCTTATGTCGAATTATTCTCACGTCCTCCTATGGGCATCTCACCAATGACTGAAATTGTTTCCCCACACAGAAATAACTCAGCCAGTTATCCAGGCGAGTGGACACTGAGTGGTCTCACTTGTGACTTACTTTATAACTGGGCTCTTAGGGAAAGAAAAATCCGCTGTCTTCGGGGAAAGCTATGCAAATACCCAATTGCTTCCTTTATTCCTTTTCAGCAAAGCAGCCCGCTGTGGCCAGACCTTTCTCTGGACTTAAAAAAATCCCTGGGGGGCTGGCTGGCTGGAGAGAAGGCCAGCTGTGGGGAACACTGGCTCCTCCCTGGCACCCACATGTTGGTTCATAACTGTAACTCCAGTTCCAGGGGACCCAATGTCCTCTTCTGACCTTCCCAGGTATCAGGCATGCGCACAGTACACATACATACATGGAGGCCAAACACTCAAACACACATAAAAAATCTAAAGAAAATGTTTTAAAATCTTGCCAGGGGTTGGGTCAGCTGGCAACTGAACAACTGTCTCCTAATAAAATTCTTTTTTTTTAATTTATTTATTTATTAAGGATTTCTGCCTCCTCCCCACCACTGCCTCCCACCCTAATAAAATTCTAACGTACACATGAGCAATGTTTCTCCTTTATGGTCTCTGTTTTTTTCTGAGATAGGGTCTCATGTAGCCCAGGTCTCCAAACTTGGAGACCGTAGTGCCTCTGCCTCTAGAGTGCTGGGTTAAAGCCACCACACACTGGGACTATTTTGGAACTTTGGTTCTCTCTATCTCCTGCACACTAAGATCTGAGGCATGTACGGCCATGGCCCCATGCACCGCTTCTTGTTTTCTGTTGAGTTTTTATTTCTCCAGGCTCAAAAGAATGTGCAGAGAAGTTTGGCCATTGACTGTTTTCTGGCCTCTTAAAGATAGCATCATAGTCTTCTTTCTTTTTTATTCTAAGTGAATGGGTGTTCTTTCTTCTTTATTCTACGTCAATGGGTGTACTGGATTCCCTTGGGACTGGAGTCACCGTTCTGAGCTGCCATGTGCCTTACTGGGAATTGAACCCAACTGTGCTCTTAACCCTTGAGCCATCTCTCCAGACACCCCCCATTTTTTATAATTCATTTTTTAAAATAATTAAAATATGTTCCACACTTCCATTGTGTTTTTGCTTTGTTTAGGACCCAGGGTTTCTCTTATGTAGCCCTGCTGTCCTAGATCTTGCTATATAGACCAGGCTACCCTCAAACTTAGATATTCACCTGCCTCTGCCTTCAGAATGTTGGGATAACAGGCATGAGCCACCATCCCTTGGCCTGTGTATGTGTGTGTTGCGCGTGCATGCTTGTGCATAAGGAACTCAGAGAACAACATTTAGGGTCAGCTCTATCCCTCTATCATGGGGTGGGTCTTGAACCCAAGTCAACAGATTTGGCAGGTAGCATCTTTGCCTGCTGAGTCCATTTACTGACCCTTTACTCCTTCTATGGGGGCTTCCCTGATGCCCAGGCTGCTCTCTAATCCCCGGGGGGCTCAAGCGATCCTCTCCCATCACCCCTCTGAGTAACAGTAACAACGCATTTAGTCTCATATTAGCTTTGGATTTGTTTGAAATCTTCAAATCAGTTGTTGTCCCCCAGTGCTGTTTACTCTGCCGACCTCCCAACAGGCCCACTGGAACTCATCAGGTCAAGCAGGCCGATGAAAGCAACACACAAAGCCCACATGACAACAGCCATAAAAGTGCTCCACCCTGCTATGAATTTCATTGAATCCAAAGGCGGCATTTCTCCATAGGGAATAAAAAAAAAACAACCCTAAATTCAAATTGCTCAAGCATGCCCCTTGAGATGAACAAGGACGAAGCCAGCTCAGAAGACACAGGACACTCAGGAGCAAATGAAGCCACACGGAGGAATCTTTATTCAGTACAGACAGACATTTACAGCCAATAGCACAAAGGCCACAGACAACGTGTAAGTACCCCTGGGCTTTTAAGTTCTGGTAGGCTCTCACGTGCCTAACACGGTCCACTTCCCAGCCAGGGGGCAAAGGTCACGTGGCAATGCCGCATCTTTAGAGCTCTTAATTCAGCCACTGATGACCACAACGAGGATCTTTGTCTGAACTAGCTCCTTTTCCAATCTAAAGTCATCTATTGGGTTAATTTCAAACTAGCAAAAGGCATCACCCCGCAGACATCATGCACCGGTGACAAGGACAGGTTTAGTGAGTTTTGAGCTCAGGCTGCTGGACCTTCTGGCCGGTCTTGTCCACCTCTGCATTCTGAGACTCGGTAGACTGGGGATAAAAGGGACCTACCAGCCAGTTGAGAGGCGTGTTGTTAACAAGGTAATCCATCACATCATCTAAGGATTCTTTCATTTTCTGCAGCTGCCCCTTACTGGAAGTGAGGAAGCCATCAGACACTTCCTTAAAGGAGGCAGCATTGCGAAACACTGAGTAGATGTCGCCTGCCATCACCCCCAAGTGGTTGGCCTGATCTTGGACATTCTGTGGTAACCCTTGGACGTTGGACAGGAGAGTCTGGCACGTAGTTTGGAGCTGCTGAGTCAGGTTGCGGGCGATAGCCAGAGTACGTGACTCGATGTGCTAAAAATAAAACACACTCAAGAATTAGCAGCGGATCCAATGGTACCACAGTATGCTGGCTATGTATGCATACAGACATCCAATACAAGCAGCTTTGCTGACTCCTGACTGCTTCTTCTCCTCAAGGGAGGAATGCTCTGTCACTCAGCTAAGCCCCTAACCAATTTGATTTTTAATAACCCTTACAACAATACTGTATGCAGCAGTTCTAATCCTATTTCACTGCTAGGAACATATGCTTAGAGTTTAAGCAATTTGCTCTAATAGCGAGAAAGTAGCTAGGTGGGAGATTTGAACTTATGACCGCAAAGGTCATCATCGTTTTAAAAAGAAGAACAGCAAGCAGGAGAGAGCAGACATCAGAACATATACTCCCTGTTGTTAGTTTAATTTAGATATTACATTCTCAAATACGTAGATACAATATGAACACACAATTGATATGGATTTCAGAGGCACACTGGCCCTGGGGACACAAAGATCCATTTTGTATGATTACACTTTGTATGATTGAGCTAGTTCTGGGGGCGGCATTAGCGCCCACTCTTTCACTAGTTTACCGTCGGTTCTCAGCTGTGTTCTGATCCTTCCCAGAAGCCACCTGACTCACCCCAGCCCGCTCCTGACTTCTAAAAATAATATTTAAATTACATGTATTGTGTGTAGTTATGCAGAGGTCAAAGGAGAACCTGAGGGACTTGGTTAGTTAGCTCCTTCTACCATGTGGGTTGGAGGTACCTCTCTATCTGCTTACTACTTCTTACCAGAAGTATTTCTTATTTATTTTGAGATAGGCCCAGGCTGGCCTTGAATCTGTCACCTTCCTCCCTCAACACCCCAGGGTAGCTGGGATTCCAGGTCTGCGCCACGAGGCTGGGCTGATAGAAAGACATTCTGTAAGGTTTCATAGGGAGACATGGTGACACGGTCTCACCTCAGCACAGTGGGACTCGTCAGTGTCATCGTAGCCCATGTTTCTCTTCCACTCCTCCCACGAGACAGAGAGCTTATCCTGAGCACCCTGCATGTTTCTCCTGGCGAATTCAATCTGTGATGAAACGAAACAGGTGAACACAGCCATCCCTTCCTTTCCCATCGGCTTGCAGCTCCGTGGCGGACACAGGTGACCACGGATTGCTGCAGTTACTGATCTGATCGACGTGGCAGCCTGCCAAGGAGCAGGGGCTCTTCATTGCCTCTATGCAACTAGTAAATTGCCGGGGCCCAACGTGGCTCCTGTTTAGCACAGGTAAAGTGTAATAGAGTTTATATTCGCCTGAAGGGTAAATGAGAATTAAAAGAAGAAAAAAGCATGGAAAAAAAAATAAAGGAAGGAGGCCAGGCATGGTGGTGCGTGCCTGTAATTCCAGCACTTGGAAGGCAGAGGCAAGAGAATTGCTACAACTCTGAAGCTATCCAGACTGAACTACATAGCAAGCAAGACTGTCTCAAAAACAAAAAACAAAAAATGAGGAAGAGAATTCTGCCTTCCTCTTCCTTGTCACCAGCCACCAGTTCTTCCAGGAAGAAACTGACGCTCAGTACCATACATGCCGTTCTTTAACTTGGCAGTCTTTACTGGCTGCACAACAATCTATTGTGATGTATTGCACAAACCTGCCCCCACTCTTGCTGTGCACTGTTAGGGTCTCTTGCAACTATAAAGTAAAAGAAGTATCTATAGCCGGGTGGTGGTGGTGCACTCCTTTAATCCCAGCACTCGGGAGGCAGAAGCAGGTGGATCTCTGAGTTCAAAACCAGACTGGTTTACAGAGCGAGTTCAAGGACAGCCAGGGCTACACAGGGAAACTCTGTCTCGAAAAACCAAAAACAAAAATAAATAAAGTATCTGTAAGGCAAAAATCTAAGAGGAAAACTGCTCAAGATATACATTTATAACTTTCTAGAATAGCCTGATTATTTGATTGTTTAGGTTTTTGTTGTTGTTGTTGTTTTATTATATTTTTGGTTTTTTGAGACAGGGTATCTCTGTAGCTTTGGAACATGTCCTGGAGCTAGCTCTTGTAGACCAGGCTGGCCTCGAACTCACAGAGATCCGCCTGCCTCTGCCTCCCGAGTGCTGGGATTAAAGGCGTGCGCCACCACCGCCCGGCTGTTTAGTTTTTTTGAGCCAAAGTCTTAGTCCTGGCTGTTTAAGAATGTGCTATGTAGACCAGGCTGGTCTCAAACTCACAGAGATCCTACCACCTCTCCCTCCCTGAGAGCTAGGATTAAAGTAAGTGTTTATTGTCATTGTTTTGTTTTTTTAGATGACCTATTTTTATGTTATGTGTATATGTATGAATGTATGCATGTACATGTGTGTATGTATATAGGCATGTATGTATATAGGCATGTATGTATTGCACAATGTGCACACATGGTACCCTCAAAGGCCAGAAGAAGGTGTTGGATCTGCTGAAACTAGAGTTACAAGTACTTCTGAACTACTGGTGTGTGTGTGTGTGTGTGTGTGTGTGTGCGCGCGCACGCTGATAACCCCTCTGGGTGTTTTGCAGGTGCAACAAGTGCTCTCAACTTCCAAGCCATCTCTCCAGCCCCACAGAGCTGATCTTATGAGCGCTGGAGTTCTGTGGAAGTTCCCAACCCTGTCTCTGGATCACTGGCAACAACAGCACCACATTCTGTGGGTGCCACAAAACAGGGAGGTGGCTGCACTGTCACCCAGGAGATCGAGTTTTACTTCCTTCTCTAGAGTCATCTGAGCATGACCCGTTCTCCTCTCTGGGCTATTCATATACAATATTGAAATTCTTAAATTTCCCAATTATATCTACTCTCATCCTTAAAACAACACTGTACTCACCAGACGGACAGTGGAATGAAGCTGAGAAATGGTCTCCTGGCTTTTCTGTTTGGCATCTTTAACCCTGCTGAGAGCCTGC
Organism: Microtus pennsylvanicus; assembly: GCF_037038515.1. Lineage (NCBI taxonomy): Eukaryota > Metazoa > Chordata > Mammalia > Rodentia > Cricetidae > Microtus > Microtus pennsylvanicus. The sequence continues at coordinate 24,500,888 of NC_134591.1, forward strand.
TGATAGGCCCGGGAGCGGAGCTTGGTGGACAGGGACCCCAATCTTACATAGTAACTTGGCTTCTGAACCATATCAAATCCTTCCACCTTTTTTGCTTCTGTCTCTGGAAATAAAAGACAAAAAGAAAAAGAAAATAAACAGGGAGTCTCAGCTGTGACCCCAACAAGGACGTTCTGAAACTGTTCACATCCACTGTATCTGTTACACACTTATACAAACAGACACACACACATGCCTCTTCTCACCAACATGAACGTCTTAGCAACATAGACCTGGCACATGGTACAAGCAGTACCACGTGGGTCCTGATACCTAAGAACCACTAATATATAGCCAAGAATGGCTTTAAACTTTTTAAGGTTTAAGGTTTTGGTTTTTTTTTTAATTTACTTATTTTTATTTTCTGTGTGTGAGTGTTTTGCCTGCATGTACATCTGTGCATCACATGTGTGTGTAGTGCTAGAGCCCCTGACACTGAGTCAGACAGTTGGAAGCCCCCATGTGGGTCCTGAAAATTAAACCCAGAGTCTTCCACTGAGCCATTTCTCCCGCCCCTGGCTGGAGAAAATTCTGGATCCTCCTCCTGCCTCTGCTCCCCTAGTGCTGGGATTACAGGCATAAGCCTCCATACCCCGTTTTGTTTTGTTTTTTGAGAAATGGTCACTATGCAATCCTGGCTGGACTGGAACTTACTATGTGCACACCTATAATATCAGCACTTAGAGATCAGGAGTTATCTACCTAGTGAGTCTGAGGCCAGCTTGGGCTGTGTGAGACCCTGTCTCAGTAAAAATAAACAGACAAACAAGTAAATAAATAAATAAATAAATAAATAAATAAGTGGCAAGGAGTGTGGTAGAGCCAGAAGGATCAAAGTCATCCTCAGCTACATAGTAAGTTCAAGGCCAGCCTGGGTCATATGAGACCCTGTCTTAAAAGCAAACAATGTGAAAGGTGACATATGACTCAGTGGGCAGAGGCATCACTTAGCCTGGTGACCTGAGTCTGATCCCCAGCACCCGCACTGTAGTGGTTTGAATGAGAACAGTCAGAGGCTTTTGGTTGAATACTTGGTCCCCAGTTGCTGGAACTGTGTGGGAAGGATTAAGAGGCGTGGCCTCAATGGACCACAGGTCTGTCACAGCGCAGGCTTTGGGGTTTCAAAAGACTGGCGCCATCCCCAGTGTGCTCTCTCTGCCTGCGGGCTGCTCACGAAGACGTGAGCTCTCAGCTGACCAGCTGCCATGTTTTTGTTCCAACATCATGGCCACTAAGGCTCTAAAACCTTACGTCCAATTAAAAGCTTTCTCTAATAAGTTGCCTCAGTCATGGTGTTTTATCACAGCAACAGAACAGTGACTGGAACATGCATGCAGGCAGGACAGAATCGGCCCTTGCGACTTCTCCTTTGTCTCCCACGCCATACGCAAAATTATAAAATGTAATTTGATTAACCAATTAATTAAAGGTTAATGATAGCCTTGGATCGGTCATGGTGGTATACGTTTATCCCTGCACTCCAGAGACGGACAGTTAGATCTCTATGAGTTCAAAGCCAACCTAGTCTACATAGAGAGCTATAGGCGAGCCAGGGCTACATAGTGAGACCTGTGTCTAAATAAATGAACAAAGTTTTTAAAAGGGAATCATAAATCCCTTTGGCATAGAAGCAACCTTACCTAGCTCTTCCTGAGTGAGAGGGAGGTACTGGTCTACCAGGAGCTCCGACTTGGCAAGTGCGTTTTCTACCCCGCTGCTCACGAGCTGCGCCATCCGACTCCCCAAAACCGTGTTGATGCCGCCGTTGACTACAGACTTGGTCCTCTCCACGCTGCCAGTCACTGCTCCTTTGGTCTTGTCCACCACCCCCGTGAGAGTGCTGGCTACAGAATCTTTGGCCCCGGCCACAGTGGTTGTCACTGCATCTTTGGCCCCAGTCACAGCACCTTTGGCGTTGGCAACAATCTGCAAGAGGAACAGACAAGCCGACTTGTGAAAAAAATGGGCGAATACCCACTTAGGCTTTTACAAAGGCTGCGTAGTTAAAGACGGGCTGAACACGCATCTTTTCACCTGGTCTTGGGCATAGCATTAAGACTCAGTGAGGCTAAAAGTCTCTGTCAGGCCGCCTTGTCCTACATCCATCCATTCTTTAAGGATTGTTAGATATGCAAGTAAAATAAATAAACACGAAATTAATTTATTGAGGCAAGTTGTTTTGGTTTTGTGTTTCTTGTTTGAGACAGGGTCTCATACAACACTGCCCTTAATGACCTGGAACTCAGATCCAATTGCCTCTACCTCTTGAATGCTGGGATTAAAGGTGTGTGTCCCCATGACTGGCTTTGATTTGCCCATTAATAACTTATCTTAAAAGCCTGGGAGGTCAGCCTGGTCTATAGCCTAGGCTATGTGGAGAAACGCTGTATCCAAAAAACCCAAAAATAACAAAAATGAATTTATCTTAGGGCTAATAAGATGGCCCAGAAGACCAAAGCAAGTGCTACTGAGCCAGAAGACCTGAGCTCTAATCCTGAGACTCACGTGGCGGAAGGAGAGAACCCACTCCCTCAAGCTGTCTTCTGACCTCCACACATGCACTGGGGCACAGGCACTCCAGTTACCCCACAAAAAGTTAACTTACATACAGTATTTTTCAAAACTTTATCTTATACTGGTGGCTCGTGCTTATAATTTCAGCACTCAAGAGGCTGAGGTTGGAGTTTGAGTTCTGATACACAAGGAAACTATGGCTCAAAACCAAAATAAAACCAAAAGCTCTGGGTTCAATCCTCAGCAACCTCTGCCTTGCCCCCCAAAAATCTTTACAATGTTACATTTACGTATATGTAAAAGTAGAGAAAAAGGCCACTAAAGAAGGGTGGTAGGCTGGGGATGTAGCTCAGTAGAGTATTTATACAGCATGAAACCCTGGGTTTGAGCTGGCACCATAAAAAGGGTGCATGGTAGTCTACAAGCCTACAACCCCAGCAGTTGGGAGGCAGAGGCAGGAGGATCAGCAGTTGAGCGCCACCCTTACCTACAAAGGGAATCCAAGGACAGCCTAGGCTAAGAGACCCTATACCTCCCAAAAAACAAAAGCGGAAACTTATTAACTCCTGGTGAGATTATATAACTTTAGATAGCGCATTTAGAAGTCACATCATTCCAGAAAGAAAACTGCAGACCAAGCTGACTTGGTCCTCTAGGTACTGGCACACAGGGTTGTCTAGGTTAAAGAGAAGAATGACAGGGACGAGGAAGGATGGCAAAAGACACGGGGGAGGGTGGCGCACAGCCACAAGGAGCTCTAGCAACAAAATTCTCTAAATTACTTCTTAATAAGATCTCAATGCACTGCTGGGTAGTGGTGGCACTTGCCTTTAATCCAGCACTTGAGAGGGAGAGACAGGAGTATCTCTGTGAGTTCAAGGCCAACCTGGCCTACCAACCAAGTTGCAGGCAATGTGGAGAAATGCTGTTATCAAAAAAGCTGTTACACAGAGAAACCCTATCTCAAAAAACAAAAACAAAATGGAACAACAACCAAAAAAACCCTACAATTTATAAAGCTTTCGGTTTAATATCCCAACCTAATTTTTTTATTTCTTTTGAAATATAATAAATTGACTATTTTTTGTTAGTGGTGTTGCAGGTCAAACTCAGGGCCTTGTACACAGTAGGCAAGCAATGAACTATAACCCAGTTCTTTTTTTTTTTAATATTTATTTATTTATACAATATTCTGTCTGTGTGTATGTCTGCAGGCCAGAAGAGGGCACCAGACCTCATTACAGATGGATGTGAGCCACCATGTGGTTGCTGGGAATTGAACTCAGGACCTTTGGAAGAGCAGGCAATGCTCTTAACCACTGAGCCATCTCTACAGCCCTATAACCCAGTTCTTAAGTTATGCTGAATATTATAAACAAGTCATCAAAAAAACTTTTTTTTCTTTTTTTTGGAGAAAGGGTCTTTTTGCACAGCCCTGTTGCCTGAGAACTCACTATGTAAACCAGACTGGTCTTGAAGTCACAGGAATATCCCGCCTCTGCTTAGAGCCCTAGGCCATGCATCACCACACTAACCAACCCCTCATCAAAATTTAAATGACCCAAATAGAAAAAAATTCCTATCCTTACAATAACCTCAAGCAACATAAGTGAAAATTTTAGAGACTGTCTTTGTAAAGGCTGTCCACAAAACCCACAGATTTAAATGGTGAAAGACACAGCCCTATTTTCCCCTATCATTTTGTGCAATGCTGTATTCTTTTTTTTTAATATTTTATTTATTTATTATGTATACAATATTCTGTCTGTGTGTATGCCTGCAGGCCAGGAGAGGGCACCGGACCCCCATTACAAATGGTTGTGAGCCACCATGTGGTTGCCGGAAATTGAACTCAGGACCTTTGGAAGAGCAGGCAATGCTCTTAACCACTGAGCCGTATCTCCAGCCCCATTTTTTTTCTTTTTTCTTTTAAATATTTATTTATTTATTATGTATACAATATTCTGTCTGTGTGTATGCCTGAAGGCCAGAAGAGGGCACCAGACCTCATTACAGATGGTTGTGAGCCATCATGTGGTTGCTGGGAATTGAACTCAGGACCTTTGGAAGAGCAGGCAATAGTCTTAACCACTGAGCCATCTCTCCAGCCCCAATGCTGTATTCTTAACCAGAAAGAAAAATTGAGGGCATGATCTGAGTTACAGAATCACGAGGACAGATGAGGCAACCATTTTGCCAACACTGTCTAGTGTCACGTATACTTGTGGTTCCTATCAGCATTGCACAAAGCCAGCCCAGACCTGCGCCCAGCTATATCCACATCCAGCGCCTTAAGGAACCAGTTATTTAAGAGCAGTGTCACAGCGGGAGCCATGTTACAAACTGATAGAGAGCAGCCTAAAAGCATCCTAACCTAAAGCGGCTAGTTCCTCTCTGTTTCTTGGGCTTAACCCGGCAGCAGTTCAGGAAGTCAGGGGGCAGCCATTACTCCTTCAAAACTACACCCAGCTCGAGCTTAAGGGCAAGCTACTTGTGTGTTTGTGGCACACAGAGCCTGGGCTAAAGAGAAGATGAAACACGCCGAGCAGCAAGCCTCAGCACTGTCCCAAGCTCACCTCAGCAGTAGGCTGATTCAGAATAGGCAGTCTCTCCTCGATCCTGTCTAGCCCCTTGCAGGCGTAGGTATTGGCAACAGCAACTGCAGGAAACAGGAAACACAGGGAAATGGTCACTGAAGTATAGAACACACGCAACAAAACCTTGGGCCTTTATTTGGCTTTAATTTCGCCTTATTACAAAAAAATAGCAAGAATGCAGTTTTGTTTTCCTTAAAAAACCACAGGATCTGCTTCCTGGTTTCTCTCGCTGGGACAGGAGGAAATTACACAGGTTGCTGGCAATGTTCCTCCAGTGACAGGTAAGTAAGGGGCTGTCCAGGAAAAGCAGCTTAGGAGGACGGCCTCAATGTTAGCAACAGAGTAGGCAAGCTTCCTCCGAACCTTCCATCAGGAAGTAAAGTAACTGAAAACTCTCAAAACTAGGTTAGTCCCTGTTTATCTCAGTACACAATGATACATTTTGGGATCTCACCAGCGAACAATGGCACCCTGGGTCCCCCTAATAAGGCCCAGATTTCAGTCTAAGCTTCTCCGTTAAAGGTAACAGGCCAAGTATTCATATCAAAGTCTCTTGAGAATTAGCATTGTTGGGAGAGCTTCTCAAAGAATGCTTATAATCTAAGGTGCCATGGAATAATCTTTTTGAACACTGTGAAGTTGTAGCACTCTGATTGGTTTAATAGAAAGCTGAACAGCCAATAGCTAGGCAGGATTCTCGGGGCAGAGAGGATGCTGGGAAGAAGGTAAAGTCACCAGATATAGAGGAAGAAGTAAGCAGCATGGGCAGTACAAAGTAAATTAATCAATTAAAAGTAGTAAATTAATAGAAATGTGCTCATTTAAGTTATAAGAGCTAGTTAGAAATAAGCATAAGCTATTAGCTGAGTTTTCATAATTAATAAGACATTTCTATAAAAAAAAAAAGACATTTCTAGGGCTGGAGAAATGGCTCAGTGGTTAAGAGCACTGACTGCTCTTCTGAAGGTCCTGAGTTCAATTCCCAGCAACCCACGTGGTGGCTCACAACCATCTGTAATGAGACCTGGCGCCCTCTTCTGGCCAGCAGGCATACATGGAGGCTGAACACTGTGTACATAATAAATAAATAAATCTTTAAAAAAAAAAAAAGACATTTCTATGTCATAATTTGGGAGCTGGCTGACTGGATAGGTTAAAACTTGCTACACCAATGCCCTAATTTAGCCTTTGGAAACTGATTCAAATCTTTGTCAAAAGCAGTTCATGTTTTTGGAAAAATTTGGTGGTGGGAGTATAAAATCACCGGTGTAGCAACTTAGTGAAACAGTCCAGTGATTCCTCTAAAATTGAAAAAACAAATCCAATGTGTATGGGTGGGTGTTTTGTTTGTGTATATGTCTGTACACCAAGTGTACAAGCCTGGTGTTTTTGTCATTGGATCCCCTGAAACTGGAGTTAGAGATAGTTGTGAGCCACCACGTGAGTGCTAGGAATCTCTCCAAGGTTTTCTAGAAGAGCAGCCAGTGCTCTTAACCCTCAGTCCCAATCCCAGCCCCAATTCCTCTAAAATTTAAACAGTTATAGAAGACCCAGCAGCTCTACTCCTAAATACATCCTAGCAAAACTGAAAATACTCTTCCCCAAACTTGTACATACATATGTTCCCAGAAGCATCATTCATCACCTTCCCAAAGAGAAGCAACTTTAATGTCCATCCGCTGATGAACAGATAAACTGTTGGGGCTGGGGAGATAGCTTGGTGGTAAACCGCTTATCAAAGGAGCTTCAAGACCAGAGTTCAAAGCCGGGCGGTGGTGGCGCACGCCTGTAATCCCAGCACTTGGGAGGCAGAGACAGGCGGATCTCTGTGAGTTCGAGGCCAGCCTGGTCTACCAAGGGAGTTCCAGGACGGGCTCCAAAGCTACAGAGAAACCCTGTCTCTAAAAACCAAAAAAAAAAAACAAAAAAAAAACCAGAGTTCAGATCCCCAGAATCCGCCTACACACAGAAACACACACTGTGACACAGAAAAAGAGGGAGGCGTACTGTCCTGGCGAGTTTTTATGTCAACTTGACATAAGCTAGAGTCATCAGAGAGGAGGGAACCTAATCAAGAAAAAAGGCTATCCACACACCTAAAGGGCACTTTCTTAATTAGTGATTGATGGGGGAGAGCCCAGTCCATCGTGGGTGGGGTCACTCCCCAGCTGGTGGTCCTGGGTTTCTATTAGCCAGCGGAGGAAGTCAGGAGACTCAAGCCGGTAAGCAGCACTCCTCCGTGGCCTTGGAGTCAGCTCAGGCCTTGGCTTCCCTCAAGGACAGTGATTCAGGTTGTGTTAGCCAAAGAAACCTTTTCCTCCTCCAGTTGCTTTGGGATTTATGCTGTTTCATCACAGCAACAGTAACCCTAAGACAAATATGTTCTACCCACACAATGTAATATTATTCCTTAATAAAAAAAAGGGATTAAGTATAGATACAGCATGAACGTCTGTCGTGGCTATGCAGTACATAAGACGCTATGTCCCAGACAATTCTTGAAAAACCTCTACGCTAAGTGAAAAAAAGCCTGTTGGAGAAGCCCACGTTTCAGGACTCTGCTTATACGAGAGGCCAGAAATAATCTTATATAAAAATAGATTACTAGCAACCGAGGGGTACACAAGGAAGTGGGAACTGACTGCTAATGAAAATGAGCTCTCTGGCAGGCGGATCTCTGTGAGTTCGAGACCAGCCTGGTCTACAAGAGCTAGTTCCAGGACAGGCTCCAAAACCACAGAGAAACCCTGTCTCGAAAAACCAAAAAAAAAAAAAAAAAAAAAAAAAAAAGAAAATGAGCTCTCTGTCATTGTTTACAGTTCTGGGCATGGAACGCAGCGTCTCATAAATGCCAGGAAATTGCCTTACCATTGCGCTACAGTCATTTTTAATTTAAGTGGATTAATTGTTCAATGTGTTTTCCTTATATCAATAATGTCAGTATTAAAAATACAAAGTTTTGGACCGATGATGTAGCTCAGTGTTCACCTAGCAAGCACAAAGTTCTGTCCCCAGGACTGCATAAACCAGGCAAGTGGGTTTGGGCCTGTGATCCCAGCCATTTGAGAGGCTAAGGCAGGGTGATATCCTTCTTTAAGGATAAAGTTACATAGGGAATTCCAGGCCAGCATGAGCTACAATGTGCAACCTTGCCCGAAAAAGCAAGTTTGGGCAGGCAAGATAGCTCGGTGAGTAGGCTTGCTTGCTGCCAAGCCTGATGATCTGAACTGATCAGTGTTATTCTCTGACCAGGGTCATGGCATACACCTACACACAAACGCAGACACACAACCAGACACAAAATAATTTAAAATCTAATAAAAATTTTCTATATGCACATTTGAATGAGAAAGCTAACTCAGTCCATCCCCCCTAGATGATTCCTTTGTAATTTCAATTACTAACACAAAAGCATTTTTGAAATTTACTCTTTCTTTTTTGTTTGTTTTTGTCTGGAGACAAGGTCTCACTATGTACCCTTGGCTAGCCTGTATTTTGCTAGGTAGAGCAGGCTGGCCTTGAACTCAAAGATCTGCCCGCCTCCACTTCCAGAGTTCTGGGACTAAATGCATACACCACCAAGTGTAGCCTTATTATTTTTTTCTTTTTGAGACAGTGTCTCATACAACCCAGGCAGCCTGGGGTTCACTGTGTAGCCATGGCTGACCTTCAGCTGACACTCCTCCATCTCCTCTCCAAAGCAGTTAGGATGACAGGTATGAGCCACCATGCCCGGCTGGGAAGTTCCTATCAGAGAACGTGGCTACAAAGCAGTCCCTTTGTGATAATGAGGGTCACCAGACAGCTTCCACACAGAGGTCCATTTGTGTTTCAGGAAGTCCCTGCGGGTTTCCTGGTGTTTACTTCGAACTCACCCTACCTAGTCCCTCGGGCTCAATATTGGCTGGAAAATCTGAACTCACTTTGTGGCTCCAGCCTCTGGATGATGGGCAGTGCACTTGTCACAGCCACCGAGGTCACGGTCCTCACGCCCTTCTCCGCCATCTCACACACAGATCTCAAATACGGATGCTGGTCCTTTGTACTGATGTAAGCCGAGGACACCAGGTCATAGGTTGAGCTCACCAAGGGCAAGTTGGCCACCCTGGTCACCACGCTCTGCAACCAGAGAGGAGTGGATATTAATGACTCAAAACAGAAGAGAGAAAGGGGCCAAGAAACGGGTATTTAAAAAAAAATCATACCGGTTGTGGGTCAATTGCAACTGACGCCATTTTTTCCTCCTGGAGAAAAAAAGAAACCTGGAGAGAAAAGAAACTTATTTCAGAACACTGGGAAGCGATTCCTTCTCCAACCCAGGAAGGTGCTCAATTCTGGCAGATAAATTTCAGTTTCCCACTGGCTAACTCAGCCCTCTGCAGCGCCAACAGCCTGACGCTAGATGAGGCTCCAGAGCAGTTTAAGAACTTTCAACAGGAAAGAGCAGTCAGTAGCACGTGTCCTATCTCTTAACCAGGACACTAGAAAACGTCTTTGAAGGGCAACCTCTTTTCAAAAATGCTAACGAGAAAGGCAAACAATTCGATGTAGAGAAACAGGTACGCCGGTTTCTGTGACAGAATCCCAAGAATTAAAGGGGTGCCCTTGATTTACTCAAGCCTCGGTCAGTCTAAAGCCCAGTCTGGTCCTCCTAATTTAACCTCCCTAGTGTTGGAATTAGGTACAGACCACACCAGCTCACAGCCTCAGGGCTCTCAAAATAACCATCCGTATGAAAAAGATTAAAACCAGCAGTGAATGCCTTATGCCGACTGAGTTCAAGAAAGAGCCGCTCCAGGGAATTTAGGAACATCTCGGGAGAGGCGCTAGCTGTAAAATTTAGCTACCCAGTGACCCACACCCACACGAAACTGCCGTTTGTCTGCCCAACAGCAGAACCTGTCCAGCCACACAGTTCAGCCTCTTGCCAAAGGTCCCAGTTCCACAACAATTGCCCTGAAGGTGGAAGCTTCGAGACCAGTATCCATACCTTAGTGCAGCCCGTAAAATAGCACTTTACAACGTTTTCTAAGGGTAGGGTGGTGCTGTGATCCCTGCTCTAAGACAGAGTTCAAGGCCAGCTTGGGCTCTGGAGAGCCGGAGAGCAGACCGCGCTGTCTAGTGAGGCGCTAAAGGATAAACGAGACCATTCCCTCTACGCACCCCCATAAGTACTTCTGTAAGGTGTTTCCCTTTAAACGTTTAAAGGACAAACCCAAGTCGCTCCACCACAGCCCAGACGGAAGTACAAGCAGAAAGTAAACCTCTGAAACAAAAGCGAGAGCTAGCCCGGGACTGCCCGCGCACAACCGCCACCCGCTGCTGCAGTCCCGAGCCCAGAGCAAGCTGGGCAGCGGCCGCCTGGGGGACCTGATGATCTGGTGCAGCACCCACCTAACGGCCCGGAGAGCAGAACAAAGAGCAAGTCCGCAAGGTCCAGCCCGCAGCACAGCAGGGCAGCCCAGAGCAACCGCTAAAAAGAGCCTGGCTGCCCCGCCCAGGCCTCCGTGACACGTGATAGCCTAGCCACAGGCAGCAGCTGAGCCCGGTTCCAGCTAAAAACAGGCGGGGCTGGGTCGCTGGAGCCGCCCAGCGGGGAGGTGGGAACCCAGGCCAAGCGAGCAGAGCACAATCTGATGTCAGAAGACCGGAGACACGCCCGGAAGAGTGGATCCCAGCATAGAGCCGGGAAACTAGGGACTTCCCTGGTAAGGGACTCAAGCCCAGTGCCAGGAAATCCCAGCCCGGTGCTAGGAAACCGGGAACCCTGGGAGCGAGGCCTTCGACTTGGGTCGGGGTGGGGGGGGCTGGAAAATGCACACAAATTAAATATCCCTCAAGAAAAGAACGCTTCAAAAATGAAGTCGCGGTTCTAACTTTTACTTTGGGCCAAGAAAGTAACAAAGATCTGTGAAATTCCAACACAATAACGACCTGTAGAGATTTTTGGTTTACTGCTCTTTGGATGTAAACAATTCATCAGCGGGATGTGGTTGGTTCACCACTTGGGAAATTGCAGCAGGAGTCAGTTACAAGTCCCATGCCAGATAAACACCCTGTTCTCGAACAGAGACAACTTCTCAAACGTTTCTAATTGAAAGGTTAATCTGGATTTTCAAAGACAAAGCTTGGCACTGCTCTCTGTGTTTTCTTCAGCAAGATAACTACAAATCGCCCTGGAGTGATAGCAGCCCAAAATTAAGGAAGACAGCCAACTTGGCTGTGACTCATGAAATGTTTTTGTTTTGTTTTACTTCGAGAAGGGGTCTCAATCTACAATTCTGGTTGTCCTGGAACTCACTCAGTAGACCATGCTGGCCTCGAACTCAGAGATCCACCTGCCTCTGCCTCCTGAAGGGGGGATCAAAGATATGTGCCACTACTGCCCTGCCCAGCATGCAATGGTTTTTTGTTTGTTTGTTTGTTGTCTGTTTGTTGTAGGGAACTTAATAATCAACATCCGAGGCGTTTTCACCCCTGTGTAGGATGCACGGGTGTGAACCGGGTTATTGATCTGGAAAGTTGTGCACCTGAAGTCATAATGGTTCAGAGAATGTCTTTCCCCGGAAAGGTAGAGGCTCATGCCTTTTGACTCCTTGCAAGAGAAACTAGAGGGAACAGGTTTAGGAAGGATACTCCCTCATACCCTAGCCATGCAGTTCCACTGTCCCCAGAGGATGGAGTAAGGGAAGCAGCAACAGTGCTGGATCCCACTAAACAAGGCTTATGGAAGCTGCTTCTGGAGCTGTGGAATTTGAACTCTGGGCAGCCATCACCTCCACATCAATCACTTAACCAATGTTGCATCATGCAAAAAGCATGCCAGTGTGTCCAAGGGTCCAAACTGGCTAGTTAAAATGTATGTCTGGGGGCTGGAGAGATGGCTCAGCGGTTAAGAGCATTGCGTGCTCTTCTAAAGGACCCGAGTTCGATTCCCAGCAACCACATGGTGGCTCACAACCATCTGTAATGAGGTCTGGTGTCCTCTTCTAGCCTGCAGGCATATATGTAAACAGAATATTGTATCCATAATAAATAATATTTTTTAAAAAATGTATGTCTGGATCGATCGCCAGCACTGCGAAAGACACCACTGTGTTAACACACACAAAAAAAAGTAAGCCATAAAATGTCTGAAGAAGTCCAAAATGTCAAAGAAGTTCTGAGTGTTGTTTTTTTTTTTTTTTTAAGATTTTGTTTTGTGTGAGTGTTTATATGCCACCTTTGTGCAGGTGCCTTCTGAGGCTGGAAGACAACATGGCATCACTAGGAACTGAAGTAACGGTTGTGAGCTGAAGCAATGAGGAGTCTGAGGCAGAGGGATTGCTACAAGTTTGAGACCAGGCTGGGCTACATAATGCGTATTAAGCCAACCAGGTTACATAACAAGACCCTGTCCCCGCAACCCCACCCCCAATTCTTCTGATGATGATGATGAAAAAAGCGGTCAAATAATTCCTTCCTGCTTGGTGTTACTCTAAGCAGATATCTGGTCTGTCCACTGTCGTTCCACCCCATCCCTTATGACTTTTTCTAATCTGACGTCTTTTTTCTGCCCTTTCCCCTACAAAAAAAAAAAAAAAGCCTCTTTTTAAATTTCAAGCCTGTGAGTCACTTCCCCTCTCTAAAGTTGTGAAACTTCCAGTCTGTTTTCATTTGCCTGTGAGAGACAGGGCCGCAGGGATCCATCAGGAATCAGACTACCCTAATCCACAAAGGGCATTTGTGCCCCCTTCTTTTTCACTTTCACCGGTGTGAGATCTGGGAGCCTGTGGCGAAAACAACGTTCAGAAGGGGAGGAGCCCATTCAAGGAGAGTGAGGCATCCTGAGGAGAGCTGTCTTTTGGGGTGGGCAGATAAAGAACACTTCAGTCAGGATTTGATTGGACGGGGTGTGCATCTCATGGGTCCTTGTCTCTATCTTAATCCTTAAACTCCACAGTTTGCTCTGGTCCCTGGACCACATCTTAGCATAGGATTTGTGTCGTTCTTTCTCAGTGGGTATTCTAAGACCTCGGACAGAAACCATCGCACACCCCTACCCCAGGGAGGACCTCCTCCTCACTGTGACCGCCTTTGGGATCTAGAACTCAGCAGCCTTGCTTTGAGACTGCACTTGGATTGCCTTTTTAATACACTGTTTGTCTGCCTTAAGATTTACTTTCTTTGGTTTATTGAGATAAAGTCTCACTATGTATCTCTGGTTGGCTTGGAACTCCCTATGTAGACCAGGCTGGTATCAAACTCACAGAGATCTTCCTGTTTTTGTTTCCCAAGTGCTGGGATTAAAGGCATGAACTACCATGCCTGGCTACATAGTACTCTTTTTTAATTTTTTTTTTTAAGACAGGGTTTCTCTGTAGCTTTTGGAGGCTGTCCTGGAACTTTGCTCTGTAGATCAGGCTGGCCTCAAACTCACAGAGATCCACCTGCCTCTGTCTACCAAGTGCTGGGATTAAAGGCATGCACCACCACCATCTGGCTTAACATTCTGTTTTTGTTTGAAAACAGAATGATGGGGGAGTGTCATATATCAATCTGTTGATTTCATTGGTTAAGCAATAAAGAAACTGCTAGACCCATTTGATAGGCCCACCCTTAGGTGGGTGGAGTAAACAGAGCGGAAGGCTGGGAGAAAGAAGCTGAGTCAGGGAATCGCCATGATTCTCCCACTCCAGGCAGACGTGGGTTAAGATCATTCCTGGTAAGCCAGCTCGTGGACTACAGCAGATTATTAGAAATGGGCTAGTCCAGGTGCGAGAGCTAGCCTAGAGGAGGCTAGATAGAAATGGGCCAAGCGGTGTTTAAAAGAATACAGTTTGTGTGTAATTATTTCGGGTAAAGCTAGCCGGTGGCCGGATGCAGCCTGACCCGCCGCTCTTAGCCATGCGGGCGGCAGGGTGCCGGGGAAAGTAGCCCGCTGCTCATATTACTACAACAGAAAGTTCTTTTCCAAGGCTGGAGAGATGGCTCAGCAGTTAAGCACACTTGCTGCTCTTGCAGAGGACCAGATTTTGGTTCCTTGCATCCATGTCATATAGCTTACAGCAAAACCACCGGTAACCCCAGCTCCAGGGATCTAATGTCCTCTTCGGGCCTCTGCACCCACATGCACATACCCACACGGAAATACACATAAATAAAATAAAAATCTTTAAAGTTAAAAGTTCTTCTCAGCCAGGTAAGGTGCCCTGGAACCCAGCATGTAGGATGTGAAGGCAAGAGCATCAGAAGTTCAAAACCATCCTGTCTCAAAAAAAAAAAAGTTTCTCTTTCTTATAAAGGAATGTCTGTTATTATTATACACAGTAAAGCCCACTTGAGCAGGGGGATCAGGATATAGATGTCAAATTAAATTTTAATTTGAGCAAAGAATTCCTCTTTTACAAGTTTCATTCTATTTCTTAGGTATGTTGGTTTGGTTGGTTAGTTTTGAAATAGTGTCCCTGATTGGTCTAGAACTCACTGTATAGCCCAGGCTGACCTTGACCTTGAATCCTCTCTTAACCTTAGGACCACTATGCCTGGCTCTAGATGTTGCTGTCATCTTTATCACTGTCATCATCATCACTTAAGTAGAGCAAATAAATTCATTAAGAAAAAAACAAGAGAGATGCTTCACGGCTTCGGTAGCGAAGGGCTCTTCTTTGCTGCCTGAGCGGCGCCAGCACCTTCCTCGGGAGCTCGCAGCAGCCGGCTGGCCCCTGCTCCACGGCAACCATGTGCGACCGGAAGGCGGTGATCAAAAATGCAGACATGTCGGAAGAGATGCCACAGAACTCGGTGGAGTGCGCTACTCAGGCGTTGGAGAAGTACAACATAGAAAAGGATATTGCGGCCCATATCAAGAAGGATTTTTTTTATATTTATTTATTTATTATGTATACAATATTCTGTGTGTATGCCTGCAGGCCAGAAGAGGGCACCAGACCTCATTGCAGATGGCTGTGAGCCACCATGTGGTTGCTGGGAATTGAACTCAGGACCTTTGGAAGAGCAGGCAATGCTCTTAACCTCTGAACCACCTCTTCAGCCCCTCAAGAAGGAATTTGACAAGAAGTACAACCCCACCTGGCACTGCATTGTGGGGCGGAACTTCGGTAGTTATGTGACACATGAAACCAAACACTTCATCTACTTCTACCTGGGTCAGGTGGCCATTCTTCTGTCCAAATCTGGTTAAAAGCATGGACTGTGCCAAACACCCAGCAATCCATCCAAAAACAAGGACTGCATCCTAAATTCCAAATACCAGAGACTGACTCTTTAGCTTTGCTAAGGGAACACCTTGTTTGAATCTGTTGTGTTTTGTGTGGAGCATCATCCTCTGTACGAGTTTGTGGTTATAAAATAATTAGTAAAACAGCTTACATTTGTATTTATTTTCTAGGCCATACTTCTGTATCCCCCCCCCCTTTTTTTCCCTCCCTTAGGCCATTCCTTTAAAAATAAATCTGTTTGAGATGTAAAAAAAAAGGAAAAGAAAAGAAAAAAAAAGAAAAAAGAAGAGCCGGGCAGTGGTGGCACATGCCTTTAATCCCAGCTGAGGCAGAGGCAGGTGGATCTCTATGAGTTTAAGGCTGCCTGGTCTACAGAGCTAGTTCCAGGACAGCTAAGGTTGTTGCACACACAGAGAAACCCTGTCTCAGAAACCAAAACAAGGAAGGAAGGAAGGAAGGAAGGAAGGAAGGAAGGAAGGAAGGAAGGAAGGAAGGAAGGAGAAAAGGAAGGAAGGAGAAAAGGAAGGAAGGAGAAAAGGAAGGAAGGAGAAAAGGAAGGAAGGAGGGAAGGAGAAAAGGAAGGAAGGAAGAAAGAAAGAGAGAAAGAAAGAAAGAAAGAAAGAAAGAAAGAAAGGAAGAAAGGAAGAAAGAAAGAAAGAGAAAGAGAGAGAAAGAACGAACAAGAAAGAATTCCTGAGACTAGGGGCAGCTTCAAGCTGCTTTTCTTTTTTTCTCTTGAGACAAAGTCTCACTCTGTAGCCCAGGCTAGCCTTAAATTCACTATGGAGCCCAGGCTGGCCTCAAACTTCCAGTGATCCTCCTGCTTCAGCTTCCTGAGTATTAGGAATACGGCATGAACTATGCCCAGCATAGCTATTTTCACAACACTGGTTCCCACGGTCTGAGGCTTTCTGCCTCCTTCTCCTGACCTACTGAGTCAGGACCTGAGAGGACTGGTAAAACCTCACAACAGTGTAGCGCGTGGGTGGCGTGGAATCATTACCACCATTTTTTATGAAGGAACAGCTTCAGGACAGACACCTGATCTGTCACATGGCCAAGCAGCATCTTGGCCAAGATTAGATGCCAGATGCCAGGTAGATGATCTGAGCTAGTTGCTTAATTAATTTTTGTTTTGGTTCCCTCACCTGTAAAATGTAGATAACAATACTTCCCAATATTTCCTCATCTAGATAAAAGTTATTTGACTGTTCCTTTTATTGGTATTTTCATTTTCTTCTTTTTTTTTTTTTTTTTGAGACAGGGCCTCACTGTGTAGCCTAGGCTACTCTCAAATTCATTGTGTTGTATAGGTTGGCCCTGAACTGCTGATCCTCAACTTCACCTCCTGAATGCTGGGATTAGAGGTCACGTGATCGGGATTTACAGTCACGTTTCCTTACCTGTTGAACTCTGATGTTACAGGTAAGATCAAGGGACTGGTGAGGTGGCTTACTGTGCCAGCAAGAGTACACACCACCTACATAAAAAGCCAGGTATGGCTGCCCAGCCCTGAGGGAAGAAGGGGAAAGAGGAGAACCACTGGGGCTTGCTAGGCTCCAGCCTAACTCTAGGTTCGGCGAGAGAGATCCTCTCTCCAAAGAATAAGGTGGGGAGTGACAGAGCAGGGCACCCTGTGGTGTCCTCTGGTCTCTGCACATGGAGGTAGTGCACTTGCACATACATTCATAAGCACATATAACACACATACACACACAAAGTAAAGGCAGCGAAGGGTGTGAGACGGCACACACCTGTAATCCCAGCCCTGGGTCAGCGGAGACAAGAAGACTACCAGGAGTTCAAGACTAGCCTGAGCTACACATAGTGAGCTCCAGACAGCCTGGACTACACAGCAAGATACTACTTAAAGGGGTCTCAAGGGTGGGGGCAAGAAGGCTCAAAAGACTGAAGTGTCTGCTGCCAACCACGATGGTTTGAGTGAGGTTTCCCAGAACCCACACGGTAGGAAGAGAAAGAAGTGCTTCTCCTAGTTGTCTTCTGACTTTACAAGCATACCATAGCACCCAGTACCTCCCCCTGCCTCCCAAAAAACCCCAAATAAATTAAAAAGGTAAAAAAGTAAGGATGGGGCCAAACATGGTGGTGCACAGCTTTAATCTCAGCACTCAGGAGGGCAGGTGGACTTCTGTGAGTTCAAGGCCAGCCTGGTCTACTTAAAGACTTCAAGGCCTACGAGAGAGAGAGAGACCCTGCCTTAGGAAAGGTAGCAAAAATAAATAAATAAATAAATAAATAAATAAATAAATAAATAAATAAAGTGGATGATATTTAGACCAAAAAAAGGGGGGGGACTACAAGTGGAGTTGGGGTCCTGGGGGGGTTGTTTTTATTTTAGAAATCTAATATATATATATATACTCTGAAACTATCAAGCTGTACACTTACCTATGTTTTTTATGTATGTTATGCTAGGGCTCACTGTGTACCCCTGGCTGGCCAGGGGCTAGCTATGTAGACCAGGCAGGCCTCAAACACATAGGGATCTGCCTGCTTCTGCCTCCCAAGTGCTGCAATCAAAGGTGTGTGCTACCACACCTGGCCAAAGTTTTGAGAAGTTGAAAGATGAGAGTAATACAGCCTATTTTGAAAGTTTCTGTGAAAGACAAATGAATCAATACATTGAACAGTTAGAATAATGTCACACACATAGAAATGGGACTGGAATGACTTAGACCTGTGTATGACCTTATTTTTCAGGAGAGTCTTACTGAGCACCGAAACAAAGAGCTGAGCTGACAGGGGAGCTTGAAGGAACCTCAGGCGTCAGCGACTTCCAGACACTGCCCAGTCTGCCTTCCTGAGCTATAAAGCCTATGCAGATGCAGCTGCTGACATCTTGTCTAGGTTTGTAGCAATGCTAATGGTATAAAAGTGCGTTGAAGCCTGTGTCTGAAGTTAGTGTCTACTAAGATTAAGCCATGGCCTCCAGCAGGCATGCTGGTCATACAAAGTGATACTAAGGAGGGAGCGGGCACTGGCTAGCAGGAAGACAGCCCCTCCCCCATCCCGCTGACATTTCTCCTCCCTCTTGTGTTAACACCAGGTATTCCAGTTCCACCCTGCCAGAGTCGCCTCTTGCCTCCTTCCAATCCCCTCCTTTGTGCAGCTGGACCTCTCCTGTCTCCTCCCTCTTTGAACAGAGTGTTTCCTCTCTCTAGACTATCTGAGCCCCCTGGCAAACGCTACCGTGGAACATTCAGCTCTCTGCCCTAAGACCGTCAACTAGAAAATGGCAGGACTGGGCTATAAGTACATTGTTGACTTGTTTGGGTTTTAGTTTACTTCTTTGCTTCAGACTCCCTATGTGGCTGAGGTTGGCCTTGAACTCCTGATGTCCCTGCCTCAGCCTCCCTGAGTGTTGGGAATAGATGCATGTGCCAGTCATGCCCAATATTCAGGCATATTCTGTCTGACTCAAGAATATATACTTTGTTTCTTCTGGGGCCGGGGGGCACTTGGGCTATTTACATTTGCTCCTTTGGGCCTTAGAAAAGATGGAGTTAGAAGAGATCATAGCTAGTGTTCCTTGACGTTATGTTATATCAAAATAACAAAACACAGCTGGGTGGTGGTGGTGGTATGGTGGTGGTGGTAGTATTGGTCATTGCATGCCTTTAATTCCAGCACTCTGGAGGCAAAGGCAGGTTGTTGGGGACTGCAGATGCTCAGACTCCGAATCTTCTGTGACCCCCTTGCCTATCGGAGTTAACAACTTGTTTTCCTATGCTTGCAGCTGCTCTGGTTATGAGACCCTTATGAGTCATGATGCCAGAGGAGAGGTTTCTGGTGGGCTTACAGCTGATAAGTCGTGAGAGCTAGGGCATGACCCTATAAAAGCTGCCCTGGAACACAATAAAATTGACATTCTTATTTCAAGGATGACCCATGTTTCTTTGTGTGTGTGTGTGTGTGTGTGTGTTTCAATCTCCAGCCCCTTGCCCGACTGGCAAACCGTCTCATGGTAGACAGCCGGGACTGTATAGCAGGTGAATCTGTAGGCAGACTTTTTTGTCAGGGCCACTGGTCAGCTCTGTCCTGCCAGCAGCTCCAAAATAACCACACAGAGACTTAATATTAATTATAAAGTCTTGTCTAATAGCTTAGACTTGCTACTAACTCTTACAACCTAAATTAATCCATATTTCTTATCTAAATTCTACCACGTGGCTCATGACTTGTTACCTCATTTTTTTTCTTTTGTTTTGTTTTTTTGTTTTTCGAGACAGGGTTTCTCTGTAGCTTTGGAGCCTGTCCTGGAGCTAGCTCTTGTAGATCAGGCTGGCCTCAAACTCACAGAGATCCGCCTGCCTCTGCCTCCTGAGTGCTGGGATTAAAGGCGTGTGCCACCACTGCCAGGTGTTACCTCATTTTCTACATGTCCTGCTTCCTCTGCATCTGGCTCAGGACTCCTGAGACTCTTCCTCTTCCCAGCATCCTTCTAGTCTGGCTTTCCCACCCAATCTCTTTCTGCCTAGCTATAGGTCAGTCATCTCTTTATTAACCAATAAGAGTAATACATATTTACAGTGTACAAAGATTGTTCCACAACATGAATCTCTGAGTTCAACACCAGCTTGGTATATAGAGTGAGTTCCAGGACTTCCAGGGTTACACAGAGAAACCCTGTCTCAAAAAATTGAAAACAAACGGAGAAGCAGAATAGCTTACATTGTATATAGCTCCATCATGTTCTTCCTGGAAAACTGTCTCAAACCAGACTAGGGACTAGCCAGTCCTGTCACAAAACATCTCCCTTACGAAAATAGTCCTGTCTTCTTTTCACCTGAACCTAAAAGTAGGTAAGACTACCATCCTCATGGACCAGAGACCAAAAAAAAAAAAAAGAGTAGTGTAAGAAGTCACGAGGCAGTGACTAGCAGTTTGACTAGCGTCCGTTTTGTGTGGATTGCTCAACATGAAGCACAATTTCCTGGAGAACCCAACATTCAACTTTACTAATTGTCTCAGCTACTTCTCTATTGCTGAGATAAAACACCATGACCAAAAGCAGCGTGGGGAGGAAAAGGTGTATTTCATCTTACAACTGTAGTTCATTATCCCGTGAAGTCAGGGAAAAGCTGATGCAGAGGCCATGGAGGAGTGTTGCTTACTGGATTGTTCACGGTGGCTTACTCAGCCTGTTTCCTTACAACACTCAGAAGCACCAGCTCCAGGATGGCGCCACCTACAGTGAGCTGGGCCCTCCTACGTCAATCATTTATCAAGAAAATTCCCCACAGACTTACCCACAGGCCAGTCCAGGAGGGAGAGTTTTGAACTAATTTCACTGGCAGAAGAAATTTCAAGACAGCCTAATATTGACTCTGTCCATTTGTTTAATAACCAGTCTTACCGGGCGGTGGTGGTGCATGCCTTTAATCCCAACACCCGAGAGGCAGAGGCAGGTGTATCTCTGTGAGTTCAAGACCAGCCTAGTCTACAAGAGCTAGTTCCAGGATCGGCTCCAAAGCTACAGAGAAACCCTGTCTCGAAAGAACAAAAACAAAAACCAACCAACAAACAAAAAACCATAATACTCTTAGGCAGTTCTACAAGGAAAAGAGTGTCACAGTTGACTTCCAGTTGCTTGACTTTCAGCTACTTCTCCAGCACCATGTCTGCCTGTCCACCGTCATGCTGCCAACCATGATGATAATGCCTGAAACTGTAAGCTGCCACCTCAGTTAAATAAGAGTTGCAATGGTCATGGTGTCTCTTCATAGTAATAGAAACCTTAACTAAGACAGACAGACAGACAAACAGATGGAGAAACTCTGGAGCCCATCAGAATCTATCCTCCTCCTCCACTGGCCCTGAACCCACGGCCTCATGTTAGGTCCTCTTCCACCTAGCTACATTCCCAGCTCTCTGAATATGCTTGTGATAATCAAGTTCTATTGCCAAACTGATTGGATTTAAAAAATGCCTGGGTCATTAATGAAATACACCTTTGGGCATATCTGTCAAGGTGTTTTCAGTTTAGGTGAGAGAGAGGCCACTGTGCATGTGAGTGGCAACATCCCATGGGCTAGGGCACGGAGTAAACCAAACGGGAAAAAGCCCTAGACCTGATGGCATGCGTTGGTAGTCCCAGCACTTGGAGGCAAGAGGGTCAGAGGTTCAAGGCCATCTTCAGTTCTCTGGTGAGTGCTCAGACTTGAGGCTAGCCTGCACTACATAGCAAGACCTCTTCTCAAAGGCTGGGTGTGATCACACATGTAATCGTATCACTTGGAAGGATGAAGCAGAGTTTCTGAGAGTTGTAGGCCACGCTTAGACACTAGTGAGCTTGAGGCCAGCCTGGTCTACAAAAGCAAGGGAGACTCTACATGAAGACAACAAATGTCTGCAAAGTCAAAGGATTTAAATGAGAAAAACTAAAGCTAAAATTGGTGTGTGGTGTGAAATTATGCTTGAGAGAGCAGCCTGCCGGTTTCGTTTGTTTTGCTGGCCTTGAACTTACAGACGCTACCCTGTCTCTGCACCTGCCTCTGCCTACACAGTGCTGGGATGAGATTTGTGAGCCACCATGACTAGCTGCTTAAAAATAAAAAAATACCTCTTTTCCAAACCTCTCCTCCTCCTCTTCTTCCTCTTTGTCTTAGGGTTTCTATTGCTGTGAAGAGACGCCATGACCACAGCAACTCTTACAAAGGAAAACATTTAACTGAGATGGTGGCTTACAGTTCAGAGGTTCCGTCCCTTATCATCCAGCAGGGGGAATGGCGGTGCACAAGCAGACATGGTACTGGCTACATCTTGCTCAGGCAACAGAAAGTGGACTGAGTGTTAAACTAAGAGAAGCTTGAGCAAAAGAGACATCAAAGTCCACTCCACAGTGACACACTTCCTCCAAGGCCACACCTACCTCAACAGGGCTCTACCTCTTAATAGTACCACTTCCTGTGGGGGCCATCTTCTTTCTTTTTTTTTAAATTTGTTTTTTTATGTAAAAGGTTTTTTTTTTTTTCCACCCAGGAGGTGGTGGCGCACGCCTTTAATCCCAGCATTCGGGAGGCAGAGGCAGGCGGATCTCTGTGAATTTGAGGCCAGTCTGGTCTACAAGAGCTAGTTCCAGGATAGGCTCCAAAGCTACAGAGAAACTCTGACTTGAAAAACCAAAAAAAGTTTTTTTTCATTTTATATATCAACCACAGTTTTCCGTCCCTCCCCTCCTGCTTTCCACTCCCACATTCCCCCCACCCAAACGCCTATCCACTCCTCAGAAAGGATGAAAGGATAAGGCCTCGTGTGGGGAATCTACAAAGTCGGGCCATCTTCTTTCAAACCACTACATTTCTCTTAGCTTATTTACGAGACTGGAGCGATGATTGAGTGAGGTCAGAGTTCAGTTCCCACGGCTTACAACCATCCATAACTACAGCTGCAGCCGGGATTTATGCCCTCCCCTGCATCCATGCTTTCCCTGCCATGACACTGTACCCCCTAAATAAACCCTTCCCTCCTTCAACTGCCCTTATTTTAATTTTGTTTTTTTGAGACGGCTTCTCTGTGTAGCCCTGCTTGTCCTTGAACTCACCCTATAGAGCAGGTTAGCCCCGAACTCAGAGATTTGCCCGCTTCTGTCTCCTGAGTGCCAGTAGTAATAAAGGCTCATACGACCACCGTCTAGCTTAATGCTTTCTTCAGGCAGGCGGGGTCTCCTGTAGCTCCTCCTGCCTCAGCCTCCTGAGGGCTGAGATAATAAGTCCGAGCCACCGGTCCAAGCCGTTTTTAAGTCACTTCTTATCTGGCATTCAGTCACAGCGATGACAGAAGTGCTGTCACGTGTGCTGACAGGGTGTCGCTGCTAATGTCGTAGGCTATGCCACTTACGTAACTTTTTCTGTGTAGTGTCTCTAGGAAATTATGTATTTCGAGCAGCATTCCTCCCAAACGCTAGCCCCGATGTCCAGACCTGCCGGTTGGTGGTTAAAGGTGCATGGCTGCATTGCTGTGGCTGCATTGCTGTGGCTGCATTGCATTGCCGTGGCGGGGTCCAGGTGTAAACTGCAGGTTTTCAACCAGACATTTACAAAGGTTTTGTTCAAGCCTATCGTAAGTTGTAAGAATCAACGACGCTTGGGCAGAGCCCTTGCTCTTCAGTTGCCAAGGTCAGCCTGCGTGTTTCATAAAACCAGTTTTTGTTTGTTTTGTGGATGTGTCGAAGATTCTGTGACCAAGTTTTCACGTTCTTAGTGAATAAATTTTCTGGCTATCTAATTTCTAACAGTTCCCTCTGAAAGATAAAAATCTTTCAACTAGGCCGCGCTTCCTGGGAAGAAATTTGAGCCAGCTGTCAAGCCTCTGACATCCCAGCTCTGGGCTAGAGGTGAGCATGGCCTAGAAGGGACCCACATGGACCTCTGGCCTATCCCCAGGGTCTTCATGACCCACGTGAGTTTAGTGCTCAGCAGAGTTCTTGGCCCCTTGAAATCATCCTGGGGTTTCGAGAAGCAGTTGTTCATGCTGAAGGTGGATGTGGGAACCAGATAAACTTTCCCTTCCAGGAGCACAGGCAGAGCCTCCCATGAAGTACATCCAGCATCCAGCGCACGAGAAAGGCCACAACTCGGTGAGGAGCTACAGGCCACAGGAATAGAAATCAAGTGTGGTGGTACAACACTTAAGATCAGCTGGGGGTGGGGAGAGGGAGGGTAGGACTTCAAGGTCATCCTGCCTCCTCCACACAGTCAGTTCAAGGTCTTCCTGAACTAAGTAAGATTTTTCCTTTAAAAAAGGGGTGTGGGTGGGAGAATAGTACCAGAGAGATGATTTGGCAGTTAAGAGCCCTGGTGGTTTTTCCTAAGGAATGACGTTTAAATTCCCAGCACCCAAAAACATATTTTTGTTTTGTTCTGTTGTTTTTGTTGTTGTTTCTTTGTGTTGGTTTTTCGAGACACAGTTTCTCTGAGTAGCTTTGGAACCTGTTCTGGAACTCACTCTGTAGACCAGGCTGGCCTTGAACTCACAGAGATCCACCTGCCTCTGTCTCCCAAGTGCTGGGATTAAAGGTGTGCACCACCACCGCCTGGTCCAAAACCATCTTTAATTCCAGTTCCAGGTAATCCAAGCACCAGGCATAGAAGTGGTACACAGACAGGTGGAACATCATACACATAAAATAAAATATAAATAAATAAAAATGTAAAAAAAGACAGATAGGGGCTGGAAAGATGGCTCAGAGGTTAAGAGCACTGCCTGCTCTTCCAAAGGTCCTGAGTTCAATTCCCAGCAACCGCATGGTGGCTCACAACCATCTGTAGTGAGATCTGATGCCCTCTCCTGGCGTGCAGACAGAACACTGTGTATATAATAAATAAATCTTTAAAAAAAAAAAAAAAA
The DNA here is from genome assembly GCF_037038515.1 of Microtus pennsylvanicus. Taxonomy (NCBI): domain Eukaryota; kingdom Metazoa; phylum Chordata; class Mammalia; order Rodentia; family Cricetidae; genus Microtus; species Microtus pennsylvanicus. The sequence continues at coordinate 24,525,627 of NC_134591.1, forward strand.
GACAGATAGAGGAACCACAAGTCCAAGCCAACCCTCTTCGCAACCACCCTCACACACACACACACACACACACCCCTTCCACACAGACCTTTCAGGATCACACTGGGGCAGCTCCGCTGACTGCCGCTTCTCTGCCTTCCCACCCACAGGTCCCTGTGCCCTCTAATGTCACCTTTTGGCTTCTGCCTGTGCAGGAGTGACGGTTCCACCCCAGGCCTCCACCCTATTCTGTATTCCTCCAGATTCCCTCTGTCCACCCTTTTCCAGGCTCTGAATGGGCCATGGCTTCTAGGGGGCCTTAGAGCATTGAGTTGCCCAGCCCACCTTGACTCAACATTGGATGCCCCGGGGCACACCCAGACGAGGACGGCCTCCAGCCTCACTGCTCCCTGAACTGTTCAGTAACAGTCTAACCATGGAGCCTTAGCTTGTGGAACGGGTGCTGGAGGCTGCCATTAGCTCTCACTCCCCACGCTGGGCTGAGCAAGTGGCTTCAGTGCGTTATCTGTGACTCCAATCCCACAGACCCTGCATTGAGCAGCTGCTGCTCCCTGCTGGCTTGCTCAGTCAGCCCTGCTTCTTGGCTCTGGCTAGGGCAGATGAACAACTCCAGCCAGGACCTGGAGAATGTAGTATTGATCCCTCTCCTTTTCTTACCTGGTAGGCTATGCAAAGGGCCCTTTCCCACAGAGAGCAGAGTCTAAGAGGTTCAAAACTAGTGACAAAACCTTATGTCACTCAGTCCCTGTGGCCTGAAACCTCTTGCTTGGCCTGTCAATATTGACACGATTTGTTCCTTCCCCTGAGCTGGCCTGCTTCCTCTGCCCCGGCTCTCAGTGATACCATCTCTGAGCAAGCTTTCTCTGGACCCCGCCAGGACGAACCCGGAGCCAATGCACAGGACTGGGAGCTCTCTCCCGTGACTCCCCTCCCTTCCTTTCCCCTGTCTTTGCGTGGTATCTGCCAGGCCCTGGCTTCACAAACAGAGGAGCTTGTCCCTGCATCTCTTCCAAACGGGAAATACACATCATGGAGAGGGCAAGAATCAAGAACAGAAAGAGTATTTCCCAGAAAAGGAACACAAACAGTTCTGGGGACAAAACTCAGCACCTGGGGGCACTGAGCAAACAGTTCCATTGAGCTACATTCCCAGACCCTCCCCAAATGGAACAAAGATAATTTCTCCCCTCCCCTACTCCCCATATTTCCCAGGTCTCTTCTCCTCTCTCTCTCTCTCTCTCTCTCTCTCTCTCTCTCTCTCTCTCTCACACACACACACACACACACACACACATCTCTCTCTCTCTCTCTCTCTCTCTCTCTCTCTCTCTCACACACACACACACACACACACACACACATACACACACACACCTTGGAACACATACTTTAAACCACCAAGGAATCTCTGTTTATAGAGCAGTTTCTTTTGGTTAGAGATTCTGTGTGGTTTAAGAAACAATTTTCTTTAAAATCCCAAGGCATGTGTGGAGTATGGCAGCTCATGTCTTTAATGACAGCACTCGGGAGACAGAGGCAGGCAGGCAAATCTCTGAGTTTCGAGGTCAGTCTGGTCTACAGAGCAAGTTGCAGGACAGTCAGAGCTCTACAGTTAAACCCTATCTTGAAAAAAACAAAGAAAAAAGAAACATCTTATATCAAATCAAATACTTCAAAATGACATTTGGGAACAGATGGGCCGGCACTGCAGAAAGGTTTGAAATGTTTAGTGAATTTGTGTTTCTACTTTGGTACACAAAAGCATAACAAATTTAAAAGATAAAACCAGTGGCCAAGTGTGCCAATGTACTCCCGGAATCCCAGTACTCTGGGGGCAAAGAGAGAAGTTTGTCAGGGTTGAGTCTAGCCTGGTGTACATAGCAGGTTCTAGGCTAGCCAGAGCACAAGAACTTGTCTCAAAAACAAATACAACAGTAAAACGTCTGGAGATTTGGTTCCGCTGGTAATGGGCTTGCTCAGTAACCGTGGGGATCTGAGTTCAGATTCTTAGCCTCAGGCACAGGGCCAGGCTCAGTGAGTAAAGGCCCCAAGCCTGACAATCTGAGTTTGATCTATAGGACGCAGGTTGTAGAGAGAACTGACTCCCGCAAATTGTCCTTTGACTTCCACAAGTGGCACCACCCCAAGTAGGTAAATAAGAATGTAATTTAAAAAGTACTTAGCTGTGCAACGGTGGCACACGCCTTTAATCCCAGCACTCAGGAGGCAGAGGCAGGCGGGTCTCTGTGAGTTCAAGCCAGCCTGGTCTACAAAAGCTAGTTCCAGAACAGGTTCCAAAGCTACAGAGAAACCCTGTCTCAAAAAAAAAAAAAAAACAAAAAATAAAAAAATAAATAAAAAAATTTAAAGGACTGGAGATATGGCTTGGCAGTTAACCCTTGAGAGGACTTAAGCTGCCCATAACTCAGGTCCAGAGGGACCAGAAGCTTCCCTATGTGCACTTACACAAGTTTACCACACGTAAGTACATGCACATAATTAAAGAATAAATATCTTTTAAGATTAAGAAATTTAAAAAGACAGGCTAATTTCACAGGCCTGTGATCCCAGCATGGGGAGGTGGAGACAAGATCCCCGAGACTTACCATGCAGTCTGTCTAGACAGCTAAAGAGCTCCAGGTCCAGGGAGAGACCCTGACTCAAAAATTAATGTGGAGAGTGATAAAGGAAGATACCTGGCGTCTACCTGAGATTTACACACTTATACACACACCCACATGGACAGGAGCACACACACAGAGACCCTGACACACTCTCATGTACAGGAGCACACACACACACACCCCCGACACACCCTCATCCATAGGAGAACACACTCAGATTCCCTACACTCACACATGCACAGGAACACACAGAGATCCCCCCACACACACATGGATAGGAACACACACACAGACCCACAAACACACACGACAGGAGTACACACACACAGAGACCACACACACCCTCATACACAGGAGCAAACACACACAGACCCCCTCAACACACACACACATGGACAGGAACACATATACACAGAACCCCCCCACGCACACATAGACAGAAACACACAGAGACCCACAAACATACACGACAGGAATACACATACACGCAGAGAGAGAGACCACACACACTCTCATACACAGGAACACACACAGACCCCCTCAACACACACACATGGACAGAAACACACAGAAAGACCCCCCCCATGCACACACACAGACCCATACACACTCCCATGCACAGGAGCACACATAGACCCACACATACCAAGGCCAGGAGAGCTCACATACATACACAAACAAACAAACACACACACACACACACACACACACACACACACACGTAAGTAGCTTCCCATGCAGCAAGTAGATCAAGAGCTACCTCACTAGCTTCACACTGCCTTCCTCATAACAGTCTTGCACCCTGTGAGAACCTGGGGCCCACATCCCACAATTCCCAAGCAGTGGAGGGATGTCCTTAACAGCCCTCTGGAAGGTAGGAAACGCTGCAGATACAAATCTGGTCAAAAGCCCCAGGCTCCCTTCTCCTCTAACTCCTTCCCTGGACCTGTGGGAGTTTCTTTATCCACAGGACTAGTTCCAAGAGGCCTTGCCCACCCCACCCTTTGTCCTTTAGCAACTCTAATTAGTGGTTGATTCTCCAGCCCCCCCCAACAAGTGGTGAATGACCACAGAGGTTTAACTAGTCTGGATTGCCAGCTACACAAACCTCCCAGGTAGTCAAAGACATAGCTTAGAAGACTAGTGAGCTAGGCCTGTGGTGTATACCTCTAATCCCAGAACACCAGAGGGGGAGACAGGGGGGTCTCTGTGAGTTCGAGGCCGGCCTGGTTTACGTGGTAAGTTCCAGGCCTGCACGGTTGAGAGTATGTCAAACAATAAAACGCAATAAGGAGTGGACTGTAGACGAGCGAACCTGCTATCGAGAGCCCTTCAAATGTGTAAGGAAGAGTGCCGGGGTGGGCGGAGCCTTTGTGTTCCCAGGCCTGCAAATCATTTAGTGCAGTGCACATTATCAGCTTACCAAGCCTGTATTTTCTTCATACCCCAAAGAATAATAAGTCTTATTTGAGGAGGCCCTGTCAAGTATAAAAGTTTGCACTGGGTGCCACTGAGAATGCGAGACGGCACTGGTTCCTAACGACAGCTCTCTTTGTGGCAGCACGCACCTGGAATCCCAACGAGAGGAAGGCTGGGGCTACAAGGGTCCTGTAAGCAGGCCTACACAGCGAGTTTCAGGCCACCTGAGACTACACAATGAGAGCCTGTTTCAAAGGTACAAAGAACTGGGCGGTGGTGGCACACACCTTTAATCCCAGCACTGGGGAGGCAGAGGCCAGCCTGATCTACACAGAGAATTCCAGGACAGTCAGAGCTGCTATATAGAAAAATTCTGTTTTGAAAAACCAAAAAGAAAGGAAGGAAGGAAGGAAGGAAGGAAGGAAGGAAGGAAGGAAGGAAGGAAGGAAGAGAAAGGAGAGCAAGAGAGGAAGGGGAAGGGGAAGAAAGAAAAAGAAATCAAGAACTAAGTACAGGGAGCTGGAGAGATGGCTCAGTGGTTAAGAGCCTTGCCTGCTCTTCCTAAGGTCCTGAGTTCAATCCCTGGCAACCACATGGTGGCTCACAACCATCTGTAAGGAGGTCTGGTGCCCTCTTGTGGCCTACAGACATACACAGACAGAATATTATATGCATAATAAATAAATTTAAAAAAAAAAAAGAGGAGCTGGAGAGATGCCTTAGAGGTTGGGAGCGCTGACTGCTCTTCCAGAGGTCCTGAGTTCAATTCCCAGCAACCACATGGTGGCTCACAACCATCTGTACTGAGATCTGGCGTCCTCCTCTGGCGTGCGGGCATACATGGAGGCAGAATGTTATATACATAATAAATAAATAAATCTTTTAAAAAAAAAGAACTAAGTACATATAATTATTATAGTTATTATCTGAGATCTCTGAGGGTGAGAATGAGTCTCTGTCTCTCCCTGTGGCCTCCCCTCTTTCCCTCAGAAGACGGTGTATAAAGCTCTTTTCTTCCTCACACACTGACCACAACAGCTAGTCACCAGGCTTCTGCAATTGCAACTTCTCAAAGGACGAGCCTTGTTTCTCCACCAGGTCAGGCGCTGCCACCTCAGCTCTTGCCCTCTACCTTGGCCTTCTGCCCTTGGTCCTCTCCTCCTCCCCAGCTGCCCTTGCTGTCCCCGGGAGACGTGAGCAGAAGGTAAGCCTTGTGATGCCCTGATAGACCGCCCACGCCCACGCTGATGAGGGCTGCCTGTCCTACAGCTCAGTTTGTCTCTTGTGAACGCTCTCTGCATCCGTCCAGCAGCCTTTCTTCCACGCACCACTTCAGGTGCACCCCTTACAGTTGGTGTTAGACGGCCCCAGAGGGTTCCGCCCCTGTCCCAGCCAACCAAAAAGACTTTAAGAAGAAAGCCCCACTCGTTCTGACAAATGATTCTGCCCTGTCGGTCTAAACTCAACACAGTACTGGGAACTCACGCAACAGCCATTCCTAGCCAAGTACTGCTTGCCAATTCCAAGAAGTGCCTGGAGGTAGCAGGCTTCTTGTTCCTCAGCCTCCTTCCTACTCCGTGTTAAGTGGTGTTCTGCTCAGAGTTTACAATGGCCCCATTCTTCTAGTGACCTCGTTTCGACAGTTAAGACGGCTTCTCCATGGACCAACATTTGTGATTTTGTAATATTCCCTGAGGAAGGAACAAATGGGAGTCCTGGCCTGCTTAAATCCCCAACCTCTAGGTTGGCCACTTAACTACAAGCCCAAGTGGTTGCATAACTGGAGAAAATCAGGGGTACAGGATGAGAGGAGGCAAATTATTAATCAAAGGACATTTTATTTTATAGCCCGGCATAGTGGCTCATGTCTGCAATCCCAACATGGGAAGGGGCAAAGGTAGCTCAAGATCATCCTTAGCTGTACAGAAAGCTTGAGGCTAGCCGAGGCCACCTGACTCAGGGTGCCTAACGCCAGAGTTGACTCTGAGGGCTTCCTGAGGCGTTCACAGGATGAGGTTTATCTTCTGAAACAGAAAGCGTTGTAGGTGAATACTCAAACATCCAATACTTAGAGTCGATAACTAGTCATCTGTGCCTTTGCTAGGTGTTATGCTTATTCCCATATTGTTGCTGCTGAAACTGCCAAACGTCAAGAGCCTGTTGCACAAGCTGAGTGTCATCTTGCCTTTCAATCCTTTTCTAGTCTATTATTTCAACCCACAGCCCCAAAGGCTAGTCGTCCCCAAGAATTTAAATGTGGCTCCTTGGTTCTGACATTGCTTTGCAGGTAAGACCCAGAGAACATTTCTTGTTCACAATGTGTTGTGGAATGTTTCTCTACACTGTGTGAAGATCTGACACGGTGACTGGTTTAATAAAAAGCTAAATGGACAAAAGCTGGGTGGGAGGTATGGAAAGGACTTCTGGACAGAGAGAGCTCTGGAAGAAGAAAGGTGGAGTCGCTAACCAGATGGAGAGAGAGAGAGAGAGAGAGAGAGAGAGAGAGAGACAGAGAGAGACAGAGACAGAGAGACAGAGAGAGAGACAGAGAGAGAGAGAGACAGAGAGAGACAGAGAGAGACAGAGAGAGAGAGAGAGAGAACACATTAAACCACTAAAGAGCTTCTGGGTGGTCAAACAGATGATTCCATAAAGCCACTGGTATTTGAGGATGCCACCAGCAGGAGTTGTGGGATGGAACCCGGGCAACAAATGTGCATAAAAACAAGGAGGGCATCTTCAGGGAAGTTTATTTTGAGAGCCACAAGGGACTGGTCTACAAGGTCAATTAGAAACCTCCTCTTCAGCCAGGTGGTGGGGGTGCACGCCTTTAATCCCAACACTAGGAAGGTACAGGCAGGTGGATCTCTGTGAGTTCGAGGCCAGCCGGGTCTACAAGAGCTAGTTCCAGGACAGGCTCCAAAGCTACAGAGAAAGAAGCCTCCTCTTCCTTGGGAATCACAAAATGGGAAACATTTACTTCTAGGGAGGGATAATAGGAAGATTAAAGGTGACAAATAGGGACCACTGTAGTTTGAGAAGCACTATGACCGGAAGTGGTTATTGGAGGGGCTGGAGAACTAGCCCAGCCATTAAGAGCGATTACTGCTCTTACAGAGGACTCTGGTTTTATTCTCAGAACCCACATGGTGGTTCTCAACTCCCTATAATTCCAGTTACAGGGGAACCCAGCACCGTCTTCTGGCTTCCTCAGGCTGCTACCCACACTGGTGTGTGTACATACATCCACCAGGCACACACACATACACACAAACCAATGAATAAATAAGAAGTTAAGAAATGAGCTATCTTAGGAAGATAGTGAATCAAAGCACGGTGGCTGGACTGAAGAAAGTGACAGACTCACGTCTACGATGACCTTCAACAAACACATCACGCAAGCAACTCTCTCACTTTTTGCCTACCAACCCCATTGTGGAAATTAGTTAGCCATGTAAACAAGAGCTTCTAAAGTTAAATGTCTCTGGTTGAAGTACCTTATGAGAAAATTACTCAGCTTTCCCCTTTTGTCCCCTTCTCATCCCTGTGGGTGCCAAAGGGCTTGTTTGAAAACCATCAATTAGCAGGGATCACCACCAACTCCTTCCTGCCTCCTGTCATTACAAATAAACCCTGCTGGAACACAGCTGTGTCTTTCTGACGGCGCACGGACTGTCTGACGGACTGTTTGCTTTCGGTTTATAATGACAGAGTCGAGTAATCAGCATAGAGGACCCGTGACCTGCAAAACCAAACATATCGCCTTTTATAGACAAAGGTTTCCAACCTCTGGTCTCAACCTTTGCTCTCAAAGTGCAAGCCTGAGACTGCATACGTCGTCCCTGTTCACACACAAAGCCAGGGTTGTTTGAGGAGCCTTTCTCTTGGAGGTGATTACCGGAGTCTGGAGTTAGTTGTGCCCCAGGGCTAAAGGGACAAATCTATAAAGGATGGGAAACAGCATGTGGCTCAGCGGGAAAGCTGGGATTTAAGAAGGGCTGGGATCGGTTTCTGGTACCAAAATATGAAAAAACTAAACGGAGGCAGCCCAGAGCACTTTCCAGCTTGTCGGCTTTCCAGACGGGGTCTCCCTCTGCACAGGCTGCCTGTACACTTGGAGCGATGCTTCCTCCTTTAGCTCTACAGTGTTGGGATTGTGAGTGTAGTGAGATTCTCTATCAAAAGAGCAAGCGAATGAGAAATAAAAACGGTTGGGCCTAGTGACTCAAATCTATCATCCTAGCAATTGGGCCCTAGAGACAGGAAGATCGGAAGTTCAAGATCAGTGGTGAAACCATAGTGAGTCAGGCTACTGTGAGCTAGACCAGCTCTGTCTAAATAAACAAACAGATAGATAAATAAGTAAATAGAATCACTCCTTCCTGTGGCTGAGATAGAAGTAACATTTGGGGCTGGGAATGTAATTCACCTAATATACCTGAGGCCCTGGGTTCGAGTCCCAGCACAGACTATATCTTAGTGTGGTAACATATGCCTTTAATTTGAGCACTCAAGAAGTGTTGACTGGAGGATCAGAAGTTCAAGGCGTCCTCAGTTAGCCTGGAAAACATGAGACTGTCTCAAAAAGCAACAAAAAGAGAAAAGGAAGAAAGATGCTTTTATTTTTTAAATACGTGTGCTAATATGTCTGGGAGATATTTAGAAAGATTGAAATTGACTAATAGGCCCACCTTCATCACTATTCATAATTTCCGGAAACCAGACTTACAGGTGAAAGTTCACCGAGGAGCACAGTGTCAGCTACACCAAAAACTAGGCCAAAGTTCAGAGCTCGCCTGAGCTGCTGAGTTAGTTGTGTTTTCTTTTAAGACCAGCAAACCTTTAGCATCACAAGGTAGGTGTAAAACTTTATCAGGAAATGACTCAAATCTAGACCAAAGTTAGTTCCATGAATAATGAAACATTATGCAAGACAAAACCGATCTGGGGCAAGGGTCATGCGGGATGAATGGACCGATGTGTTGCTCAAGACGCTGTGGTAGAGTTAACAACCAGCGTGATTGAGGCATTGGGTTTTATGGTCAGCCCTGAGAAAACAGACACACAAAACCCCATTGCAGACAGACATGAACACACATTTGTAACCCCAGCTACATAGGGGATTGGAGGCCAGCCTGAACTGCATGAGACCCCATCTCAAAAGGAGAGAGGGTGGATTCTAAATAAATCAGTAATGCAGTGTGGGGTTAAGTGGCTTTTTTCCCCCTTTGGTCTGATCTTAATTCATAGCTATTTTCCTGCCTCTACCCCCTGGGTATAGGATTATAGCACTCTGGAGTACACTACCATGCTTAGTTTACAGTGGCTTTGTGTTGTTGGCTTAGTTTGCCTGAGTTTGGGATTGAACACGTGACCTTACATATGATAAGCACATGATATACAGATCCTAGCCCTCTTTTTATCTGAACCCAGTAACCCAGGCAGGCTTTGACTCAAGATTCTTTTTTTTTTTTTTTTTTTTTGGATTTTTCGAGACAGGGTTTCTCCATAGCTTTTGGTTCCTGTCCTGGAACTAGCTCTTGTAGACCAGGCTGGCCTCGAACTCACAGAGATCCGCCTGCCTCTGCCTCCCGAGTGCTGGAATTAAAGGTGTGCGCCACCACTGCCCGGCTTGACTCAAGATTCTTATGCCTTGCCAGGCGGTGGTGGTACACACCTTTAATCCCAGCACTTGGGAGGCAGAGGCAGGTGGATCTCTGTGAGTTCAAGACCAGCCTAGTCTGCAAGAGCTAGTTCCAGGACAGGCTCCAAAAACCACAGAGAAACCCTGTCTCGAAAAACCAAAAAAAAAAAAAAATATTCTTATGCCTTATCCTGCCAAACACAAACAGAATTATGCCCAGTTCCAGTGGTTTCTTAACTAGTCTCTGAAGGAAGTCCTTCACTCTATCCCACTTACCAAACCTGTAATCTCAACACAGCATCAATGTTATCCTCTGTCAAAACATTTCAAAACTCGGCATGGTGGTGCAGGCCTGCAATCCTAGCACTTGAGAGACAGAAGCGGATAGACTCGGCGTGGTGGTGCAGGCCTGCAATCCTAGCACTTGGGAGACAGAAGCGGATAGACTCGGCATGGTGGTGCAGGCCTGCAATCCTAGCACTTGAGAGACAGAAGCGGATAGACTCGGCATGGTGGTGCAGGCCTGCAATCCTAGCTCTTGAGAGACAGAAGCGGATAGACTCGGCATGGTGGTGCAGGCCTGCAATCCTAGCTCTTGAGAGACAGAAGCGGATAGACTCGGCATGGTGGTGCAGGCCTGCAATCCTAGCTCTTGAGAGACAGAAGCGGATAGACTCGGCATGGTGGTGCAGGCCTGCAATCCTAGCACTTGGGAGACAGAAGCGGATAGACTCGGCATGGTGGTGCAGGCCTGCAATCCTAGCTCTTGGGAGACAGAAGCGGATAGACTCGGCATGGTGGTACAGGCCTGCAGTCCTAGCACTTGAGAGACAGAAGCGGATAGACTCGGCATGGTGGTACAGGCCTGCAATCCTAGCACTTGAGAGACAGAAGTGGATAGACTCGGCGTGGTGGTTCAGGCCTGCAATCCTAGCTCTTGAGAGATAGAAGCAGATAGAGCTCTGAGTTTGAGGCCAGCCTAGTCTACACAGTAAGACACTATCTCAAAAAGAAAAAGCTTTCAAAAATGTTTTATCTCATGCCAACTAATCCTCTAATTGCAACTCCTACCCCTTCACCTTTTCCCCAGCTGAGCCACATACAGGCCAGGTACACCAGGGTGGGAAGAAACACTACACATTTAAAACATGAGAACCCAGGCCACAAAAGGTGGTTAGGAGTATAGTGGTTTCAACATGAAAGTGTGCCTTCCAGATTCCACTTCTAGATTCCTACATTTCATATCCCTTGCTCCAATGGTACAAAGATTCAAAATGCAGCAGGGTCTCACTATGTCATCTTGGTTGGCCTGGAGCACGCTGTGTAGACCAGGCTGACCTTTGAGTTTGCGGTGCTGCTCTCTGCCTGCCAAGCGCAGGGATCACAGGCGTGCACCGTGATGTCTGGCTAAATGGCTTGACGTTTTACTACTCAGCATCCCTGTTACAAGATTAACAGTCAAAACAATCAAATGACAGGAAAAAAGCTTCCTCCTTTTTTTTTTTTTTTTTTAAAGAATATAAGACTGGACCTGGTGGCACACCAGCCCACGCCTTTAATTCCAATGCTCTGGCAGATCTCTGAGAGTTCGAGGCCAATTTGGATGCCATAGCAAGTTCCAGACCAGTCACGAGACTCAGGGCTACACAGTGAGACTCTATCTTTAAAAAGGAAAAAAAAAAAAAAAAAAGAAGATTTTTTTTTCTGGGCATGGTTTCACATGTCTGAAATTCCAGCACTTGGGAGGTTGAGGCAGGAAGATGAGGAGTTCAAGGCCATCCTTGGTTAAGTAAGTAGTGAGTTTGAAGCTAGCCTGGGACACAAGAGACTGCCTCAAAAAAAAAAAACAACTTTGAACATTTTACCAAGAAAACAAGTGACTGTCCAGTAGCACTTGAGAAGATGCTCATGTAGTTAGTGATCAGGGTCATGCCAACAAAAGCCAGAGACACTATTACGTACTGACCAGAATAGCTGGGAACCCAGCTCCTAATGCTGATAGTTCACCTTAGCCTATAGCCAAGGTAGCCCAGTATAGATGCACAAGACCCTGGGCTCACGTCAGCCGACACACACTGTGCACCCGAGGCTGGCCAGGGAAGAGGGGGTGAATGGAGCATGGTGGCTCCCACTTTAATTCCAGCACTTGGGAAATAGAAGTAGGAGGAAGAAGAGTGTGAGAGTAGCCAGGGCTGTACAACAAGACTCTTGTCTTAAAAAACAAAGCTGGGGATCAGGGTATCCCTGGTAGCGGGGGAGGGGGGAGGGGAGAAATGGGGGTGGGAATGGCAGCCTCATAGGAAAGGTGAAAACCCTTTTCCAATAACAGAGAGGGAGACAGTGGAGGAAACAAAGGGGAAGACATGGAGCCCGAGGCAGCTGTAGGAGAGAAACCAAAGATTGAGACTAAGGAAAAGCTTAAGCAGAGACAGCGCACGCACACATGCAAACACACACACACACACACACACAGAGTACTTGAAATAGTGAATACATGGAATCCAGACATAGTTATAAATCAAGGAACAAATTAAAAAGAAAAGATCAAGTGCTCAGTATCTGTCTGTTCAATAAGTATTTAGGTGGCAATTTGGCTATGTGAAATCAATATGAGAAATCAAAAACCCAATCAGCTCTGCCTGTTGTTAATGATAGGCCCTTCTCCAGACTTCTGGGTTAAGATATTTTAATTACTTGTGAATGTGTGTGTGCGTGTGCTCTGTGAGCTGCGAGCTGCCTGAGGTGGGTTAACAGTCATAGCTCTAGCACCTCCATACGACCGTCCCTTTTTACTTGAAGACCATCCAAGATGCAATTAAGTTCCTCATTTTCTGGTAACAACCATGAGAGATGCAAATAGGAACCTCTTCCTGAATGGCTTTTCCTAAAGAACCGGTGAAAACAGGAACAAATACTAAGTAATTCACCTGTGGATAAGTAGAACCTGCAATGCTCCGACTGACATCTGACGAAACCCAAGCTCCTCCTGGAGTCGTGACTACACTCAGGATTCCCCAGAAAGTGATGAGGGTGGGACTGGGCAGGCTGCAGCCGGGGCTTTTCCATGCAAGCTGTGAAACACCCAGCTCATTTAACAACTATTCAAAGCACTCTGCAAAGATAAAGATAGGCCTTCTGAAAAATGGAGGGGGCTGGAGGTGACAAAGGCCAAATGCAGTCACCCAAAGGGAGATAGGTACGTGACAGAATTGCCGATTGGTGATCAAAATGGTACTCCCGTGGAGCGAGGGACTACCCGCAGACCTTCGCAACCTTCGGTCTCCTCAGCAGGCTTTTGGTGACTCAGCTCCCAGCGGTCACTTTAGCCCCACCCCTCACCCCAGGCCAACATTCCCTTTCTCCTACTAAAGTCTTCCAAACGCGGCGCGGAATCCATCCTTGCCTTCCAAAGCTTTCCTCACAAGGGGCTGTTTTCATTCCTTCTCTGCTCCACCCCCTGCCCAAAGGCGGGCTAGTTTAAAACTCCGTCTGCAGCTAAGAATAATCTAGAACTCCTGATCCTTCTGCCACCACGTCTGATTACACGTGCTCACTATTACACAATTCACCCTAAATCTTTAAAAAACATGGGCCAGAGAGATGACGTAATGGCGAGAAACACGTACTACACTTGAAGAGGACCCAAGTTCTGTTTCCAGAACCCATGTGAGGAGGCTCACAACCTCCTGGAACTCCAAGAGATCCAAAGCTTGCTTGGGTGCCTGGACTTAAGAGGCAGAGGCAGACAGATCTCTGTGAGTTCAAGGAGTGCCTAATCTACATATCAAGTTCAAATTCCAGGCAGCCAGAGTTTCGGCAGTAAGACTCTGCTTTAAAAATGTGTGTGTGTGTGCCTGATTTTTCTGAAGACTGACTTTTTTTTTTTTTTTTTTGGTGGGATTGTTTACCTTACTTTAGACAGGGGCTGTTCTGGAACTCACTATGTGGACCAGGCTGGCCTCAAACTCACAGAGATCTGCTGTGGGGTATCTTTCTGTACATTTTGAATTGGTGCTGCTCTCTGAACTGGAGAAATGGCTGAGAGGTTAAGAACACTGACTACTCTTCCAGAGGAGTTCAATTCCTAGCAACCACATGGTGGCTCACAACCATGTATAATGAGATCTGGTACTGTCTTCTGGCCTGCAGGTATACATGCAGACAGAACACTGTATACATAATAAATAAATAAATCTAAAAAAAGAATATATATATATATATATATGCCAGTGATGGCACATGCCTTTAATCCCAGCACTCGGCAGGCAGAGGCAGGTGGATCTGAGTTCAAGGCCAGCCTGGTCTACAAGAGCTAGTTCCAGGACAGGCTCCCAAGTTACAGAAAAACCCTGTCTCAAAAAAAAATATATATATATGCTGCTCTCATTGGTTGATAAATAAAGCTGCTTTGGCCTATGGTAAGGCAGGATAGAGCTGGGTGGGAAATCCAAGCAGAGATACCCGAGAAGAAGGTAGGGTCTGGGAGATGTCAACGAGTTGCCGAGGAAGAAAGACATGTAAAAATGAGGTAATAATTAGTCACGAACTATGTGATAAAGCATAGATTTAAAAATATGGGTTAGCCGGGCGGTGGTGGCGCACGCCTTTAATCCCAGCACTCGGGAGGCAGAGGCAGGCGGATCTCTGTGAGTTCGAGACCAGCCTGGTCGACAAAGCTAGTTCCAGGACAGGCTCCAAAACCACAGAGAAACCCTGTCTCGAAAAACCAAAAAATAAATAAATAAATGAATGAATAAATAAATAAATGGGTTAATTTAAAAATAAGAGCTAGCTAATAATAAGTCTGAACCATTGGCCAAACATAAGTAATATTAAGCCTCTGAGTGGTTATTTGGAACCTGGAGGGTGGGAAAGAAACCTCTGTTTACAGAAACCTGCCTGCTTTTGCCTCTTTGGTGTTGGGATTAAAGGTGTGTACCACTATACCATGTTTCTTGTAAAGTGATTTTTAAAAAATGATTTGTTTTCTTTTTAATTATGTGTGTGCATGTGTTATTGAGTATGGGTACCCTCAGAAGCCAAAAGGAGGGTTCCATCAGATCCCCTGGAGCTGGATTTGCACCCTGGTCTCAGGTGTCCAACTTGGGTCCTGGGAACTAAACTCTAGACCTCTGCAAGAGCAGCAAGTACTCTTGAACGCGGCATGATTTCTCCAGCCCCCACACTGTTTTTTGCTTGTTTGTTTTATGTTTTGTTATTTGTTTTCGTCTGTTTTAAACGCAGTCTCACCTTACAGCCAAAGTTGGCATAGGACAAAATATGTAACACAAGGTACGTTATACTCGTGGCAATCCTCTGCCTCAGCTTCCTGCATGAGGGGTACAGAAACATAGATCTGAGCCTGGAGAGATGACTTACTGGGTAAAGCAGTTGCCAGGGGAGCATGAAGACCGGAACTCCAAACCCCAGGTTCCAGAAAAAGGTTGGGTGGGCATGGCAATCTGCCTGTAACCCCAGCCCTTGGGGGACAAGGATCCCTGGAATTAAGTGGCCAGGGAGACCAGCTAGTGGACTCCAGGTTAAGTTGAGATGCCCTGCTTCAGTGAACAAGGAGGGAAACCACCAGTGTCAACCATGGGACTCCCGTCAGCACCCTCCCACACTTATTCCAGGTACAGAAGGTTCTTCCTCATTTCTATTAATGTCAGGGATGCTCAGCGCATGCATGGAGGTCTGAAGACAACTTTTGGGAGTGGTTATCTCCTTCCACCTTTATGTGGGTTCCTGGTTCTTCAGGCTTGCGCGGCAAACACCTTTTTCTACTGAGCCATCATTGTCCTGCTTTGTTGACATAGAGTTTCAGGTAGCCCAGGGAAGGAAGTGTTTGAACTCGTGATTCTCCTGCCTTCCACTTCCCAAGTGTTAGGATTACGTACCTGGTGCTTGTTTCTCTTTATTTCTGTTTTTTGAGACAAGGCCTCACTCTGTAGCTCAGCTGTCCTGGAACTTGCTTTGTAAATCAGGCTGGCCTTGAATTTATCAGAGATCTGTGTGACTAAGTTTCCAGAGTGCTGGGATTTAAAAGTTTGAGCCACCACACCTGGCTCTCTTTCCTCTCTCTACCTCCTCCTCTTCCCCTATCCCCAACACACACACACACACACACACACACACACACACACACACACACACACACACAGTTACTTGGGATTAAAGCCAGAACCTTTGGGCTAGAGAGGTGGCCTTGAAGCTGAGAGCCCTTGCTGCTCTTCCAGAGGACCTGAACTCAGTTTCTAGCACCCACATGGAGCAGCTCACAACCCTCTTTAACTCCATCTCTGTGGGATCTGATGCCCTCTTCTGGCCTCCACAGGCACCTGCACACATGTGCGCTTATTATACATAGGCATACACATACATACACACTACACACACACACACACACACACACATATATATACCTATACATTCCAGGCAAGTGTCCTACTACTGAGCTACATCCTTGACTGTCCCCCCCACACACACACACACCAAGAAAGCTCCACAGAAGATGAGGCATGCGTTGGTCTTGGAACACAAGTGATAATTCAGCTATAGAGTACATTGATCCCGTCACAAGTAAGTGAGTCCTCCACAATCAGACATGGGCTTAAATGCTAACATCAAGACTTTTCAGGCTAGGTGTGGAGGTGTGTGCTTGTAATACCAGCTCTTGAGGGACAGGACCTGCAAGATCAAGATTTCAAAATCTTGGGCTGGAGAAGCATCTCAGTGGCTGTAAGCATTTGCTGGGCTTGCCAAGGATCTTGGTTCAAGACCCAGTACCTACATGGTGGCACACAACCCCCTATAACTGCAGCTCCCGTTGTGGGCACAAAGCATGCACACAGGGCACAGATACACATAAAAGCAAAACCTCACATACATAGAAATGAAATAAATAAAAGGATTTATTTTTGTCTTAAGACAGGGTTTCTCTGTGTAGTTCTGGCTGTCTTAGGACTCAATCTATAAGCCAGGTTGGCCTCAAACTCAAGAGATCCCCCTGCCTCTGCCTCCAAAGGACTGGGATTAAAGGTGTGCTCTATCACACTTAATGTGAAATAAATACGTCTAAAATAAAATTCTTTTAAAAAGTTCAAAGTCGTTCTCAGTTACACAGTAAGCTGGGAACTAGCCTGTGCTACAGAAAGCCTTGTAAAAACAAACAAAAAAACATACAGAGAACACAATTTTCTAGACATATTAGACCAGAGATTCAAACAATGGGACTTAGGGTCCCCTCAGTGGGATCTGGTGCCCCTCTGGAGGACAAGCAAGAGCTTCGGAACACAAGGTCTCCCACTTTCTGGGTGTTGATTGACATCTAATGGTCAAATTGGGGAACTGCACCTATTGGATTCTTCATTAATGTTCAAGGGGAAAAAGTCCTCTGAACACATAACTTTTATTTTTGTTTGTTTTTATTTCAAACAGAGTCCCCTGTAGGCAGGATGCCATCAAGCTCTATACATATCCAAGGATGACCTTGAACTTCTGTTCCTGTTTCTTTCCAAGTGCTGAGATCAAAGGCATTCATCATCACACCCAATTCAGACCATGCAGGGGATCGAACCCAGGGCTTCACACGTGCTAGGCAAACACTTTTGAGGGACATCTCCCAGGGCCATGTTATATTTTAATTTTTTTGAGGTTTATTTTTATGTGTCTGGGTGCTTCCTGCATTTATGTCTGTGCACCAGACATAAAATGTGTGTGGAGCCTATGGAAGCCAGAAGAGGATGTCAGATCTCCTGGAACCGGGGTTACAGACAGCTGTGAGCCACATGCAGGTGCTGGGAATCAAACTCAGATCCTGAGAGAGCGGTCAGTGTCTTCACCAATTGCGTCATCTCCCCTGTCCCCTCCCATACACATTTTTAAAAGAAAGTTTACCTCAGCCACGCTGCAGACATGACCAGTTATCCCAGCTCCTTGGGAGACTGAGTCAAGAGGATGTAAGGTTAAAAGACCACCTGTGATAGACTGAGATCAAGGTCAGCACTGAAAACTTTAAAAAGAGGACTGGGGCAGGTGTAGTGGTTTACACCTTTAATCTCAGTGTTTGGAAGGCAGAAGCAGGAGGATCTCTGAGAGTTCAAGTTCATCCTTTTTTTACATAGCAAGCCCCAGGACATCCAGGCCTACAAAGAGAGAAAGAGAGAGAGAGAGAGAGAGAGAGGGAGGGAGGGAGGGAGGGAGGGAGGGAGGGAGGGAGGGAGAGAGAGAGAGAGAGAGAGAGAGAGAGAGAGAGAGAGAGAGAGAGAGAGAGAGAGAGAGAGAGAGAGAAGGGCTGGTTGGTGGGGGGTACCTAACTCAGTGATAAGACTGCTTGTGTATGAGCATCTAGATTCATTCCCAATAAAAAGAATCACAATCCTTTAAGGTTCTTTATCATTATTTCCTAGGTGAAAACTAGAGAGCGAGTTTTTCTTTTGCTTGGTGGGACAGTGTTTCACTAGTACATGGAAAGCGCTGAAGCAGAAGGATTGCTGTAAGTTTGAAGCTGGCCAGTTTATGTGTTTCCTACATGTGTGCCTAGTACCTTCAGAAGCCACAAGAGGGCGCCAGATCCTCTGGAACCAGAGTTGTGAATGCTCTGCCACGTAGATACTGAGAATCAAGCCCAGGTCCTTTGGAAAAGCAGCCAGTACTCTTAGCTGCTGAACATCTCTCCAGCCCTCCACACAGACATATTAACATTCCCTGAGTGCTATTCTTTCTACACTGACTAGCTCAGTAAACATACCAAAGTTCACTTAAGTCAGAAGCTGAGCATCAAAATCCAAACATCAAAAATACATGGATGTTGGCTGAGTATTAATGTTGAAACAGGAAAAAGGCAAGGTACTTACTGAAAAGTCTAATGACCTGAGTGTGATACCCAGAACCCATATAGTAGTAAGAAAGAACCAACTCCTACAAACTGTCCTCTGATCTCTACATGTACATGGTGGCATGTACTAACACATGCACACACATACACATACACAATATGACATTAAAAATATGTGTATAAACATACATACATATATATGGACTGGCAAGATGGCTCTTGGGTAAACGGGGTCTGCCACCAAGTCCAATGAGCTAAGTTCAATCACCAAGATAGTCTCTTATTTCCACACATGCATGTGGCACGAATGTGTGCCCCTCTGTGTGAATAAATAAAGAACTAAAGAGATAAGTGTTGCAACACTGCAACTGTCTTCTTTGGGTGGGAGATGGTGCTGAGGACCAAGCCATAGCCTTGTGCATGCCAGGCAAGTGCTCCCCTAAGGAGGTCTTAATGGCATTCTTATGATTGTCAAGCTTTAGTATGTGCACTGCTATAGGGACCTGAAATACTTTTGATAGAACAGAAAGTCTTAGTTTTGAAGAATCAAGTCCTTTAGGACCCGGGGATTGAGCTTTTTTTTAAAAATACTTATTATGGATATAATATTCTGTTTGCATATATGCCTGCAGGCTAGAAGAGGACACCAGACCTCATTACAGATAGCTGTGAGCCACCATGTGGTTGCCGGGAATCGAACGCGGGTCCTTTGGAAGAGCACGCAATGCTCTTAACCGCTGAGCCATCGCTCCAGCCCCTCAAGCTTTCTTTTTTATAAGATGCAGTGTTACTTTAGGATGTG
The DNA here is from genome assembly GCF_037038515.1 of Microtus pennsylvanicus. Classification (NCBI taxonomy): domain Eukaryota; kingdom Metazoa; phylum Chordata; class Mammalia; order Rodentia; family Cricetidae; genus Microtus; species Microtus pennsylvanicus. The sequence continues at coordinate 24,544,952 of NC_134591.1, forward strand.
CTGTAATTGAACCATCATCCTGTATGATGGACAGATTGTTTCTAGTACTTCTTTTTTCTATAACAGAACTAAACACCTTTATTGTACATATGCGTGAGTGTAAAGACTTATATGGACAAATCTCCAAAAGACAAAGTCTTCAAAACAGTATCAAGGCATGGTGGTAGATAACTGTAATCCCGGCATTCAGGAGACATGGCCAGGAGGATTGCTACTGCTGTTAGCTGCCCACTACAGCTCCATGGGAAGACCCTGTTGCTGAAGCCCTCACACGCTTTGGTATCAGGATATAGAGCGGTCAATCTGCAACTGAGCTGGGCACGTATTCCTTAGTTTTCTTAGTGCCAGAGGCACACACAACACAGGCTGCTGAGGGAGAATGATCACCCAGAAGAGTTTTACTCAGCTGTGGGCCTTGCCTGCTTTACTTCCAATCTGCCCGGTAGGACGTACCCATTGGTACAATAATGGCAGAACTGTCACGGGAGCAACCAACTATATTACTATTACCATTACTACTATTATTATACTTTTATTGAATTTGAGGCTTGCTCCTCCAGAGGAAATTCAAATCCTGTACCATAAACCTGGTCAAATGGCGGTGGTGTGGCCCGTACCTTTAATCCCAGCAATTTAAATCCCATACCTTTGCCCAGCAGAGGCAGGCAAATCTCTGTGAGTTCAAGGCCAGCCTGGTCTACAAAGCAAGTTTCTGAACAGCCAAGACTGGTACACAGAGAAACCCTGCCTCAAAAAAGGAAGAAAGAAAGAAATACCTGGTGAAGCACCTGTGGCTGGGGTGTGGTCATAGCCCTCAGTGGAGGAGCTAGCATTATTGTCTTGCTATGTGAACACAAGTGCCTGTCAAGTTGCCTTCTAAATATTTGTGTCTGTGGTCATGGATTTGTGCTGTCAGCTTTGGTCGAAGAAGCTTCCTTTTGTAGGAAGACGGTGATTACTACAGGGACACGTGGAGTATTGTGAAATGCTGTCCCCCTGAGCGTGACGGGATTGCTACACTCCTGAATTCTCAGAAGCTGAGACCTCACCAGGGGAGAGCTGTTAATATTCCATCATGAGGTCTCTTCTCTCTCTGGGAATAATCACTGCTGGGGAGGAGGGACTCAAAGGGCTCACCCCTGCCAAGGATCTAGAAGGCAGTTTTCTGGGAAAGGAGAGATTCAGCGTAGAGTCAGTGGTGAGGTGCTCAAGCTCCTGTAAGCAACCCCTCACTTTCACTTCTGTAGGCCACCCCAGTTTCGCTCGCTGAGCCATCTAAGAACACACAGAACAATGCTAACGACAAGAAAGCCTAAGGCGGCCGGGCGATGGTGGCGCACGCCTTTAATCCCAGCACTTGGGAGGCAGAGGCAGGCGGATCTCTGTGAGTTTGAGACCAGCCTGGTCTACAGAGCTAGTTCCAGGACAGGCTCCAAAGCCACAGAGAAACCCTGTCTCGAAAAACCAAAAAAAAAAAAAAAAAAAGAAAGCCTAAGGAAATTAGTTAAGAAAAGAAGAGGATCCTAGCAAGGGATTAAGAGAACAAGAGAGGGGGCTGGAGACGCGGTCCAGTGGTTAACAGAGCTGGATGCTCTTTCAGAGGACCTGGGTTTGGTTTCTAGCACCTATATGGTAGCTCACAACCATCTGTAACTCCAGCTCCAGGGGATCGGATGCCTCTGTAGGCACCAGGCACATATGTGTGTACACATATGCATGCAAAACAGTTAAACACCTAAAATAAGTAAATCCAAAAAGAAAAGAAAAATAATTTTTTAAAAAATAAATAAAATAAAAAAAGCCGGGTTTTGGTGGTGCATGCCTTTAATCCCAGCACTCAGGAGGCAGAAGCAGGCAGATTTATGTGAGTTCAAGGCCAACCTAGTCTACAGAGTGAGTTTCAAGACAGCGTGGCTACTCACAAAAATCCTGTCTTAAAAAACCATAATAGTAGTTGAAGTGTAAATCTAATTAATCAAATCAATAAAAACCTGGGGTCAGATATCAGGGTAATAACCTGAAAGATCAGAGAAACAGAGGAGCAGGCACCAGTGACCTCTTACCTCTCTGGAACCTCCAAACAAAAAGGCCAAGATTCTGTCTTCACCCCACTGTATCACTTCCTGTCTCCACCTCCCGAGTGTTGGGATTAAAGGTGTGTGCCACCCCTGCCCAGTTTCTATGACTAACTAGTGGCTAGCTCTGCCCTCTGATCTTCAGGCAAGCTTTATTCAGAACACAAATAAAATATCACATAACAAATAATAATAAAAGAAAAGAAAAAGAATAGAATGTTTCTTAAAACTCTATTTGAGACAATCTGCAATTGGAGATTGGCATCTAACAGCTTCTACTCTGTAAGGAAGATTAATGACACACGGAGAGTTCAAATCAAAAGATGAAGGAGGGGAATCAAGTAAGGACTCAGATAGGGAAGTAGCAAAAGGAACATGATGTTCAGTAAACCGGAGGGGAAGCTCAAAAACATGGAGTTTTGCTAAGGAAACAGAGATACTGAAATGCTGGAATACACCAGTCAACAAAATAAGAAATACAGTGGAGAGTATCAACCCTCAAGACCAACCAGAAGAAAGAGTTTTAGGGTTGATAAAGGAGGTCAAAACAATAATAATTTCAGTGAAAGAAAAGACGGAAAGCAAAGAATTTGACCAATGCTTCCAAGATGTGTTCTGGGATATAATCATAAACCCAAACCTAAGAAGCTTCAGGGTAGAAAATATGCTGGGATAAACAAAGGTGCAGGATATTTATTTATTCAATAAAATTATAGCAAAAACTCTCTCAAACCTAGAGAAGAAAATGGATACCTAGACCCAGAAGACAGCTAGAACTCCAAACACATTCGTCTATAGATGAATCTCTCCATAATGCACCAGCAAAGACACCGAAAATACCAACAAAGAGGTGATGTGAAAAGCTGTAAGAGACAGGCACCAACACAGAAACCAAAACCGAACTTTCAAGGCTGGGTAGGCACGGTGGTGTATACCTTTAATCCCAGCACTAGCGAGGCAGAGTTCAAGGCCAGCTGGGTTGGATGATGAGACCCTGTCTCAGAAACACACAAACACACACACACACACATTATATATATATATATATCCAAATAAGGTCAGTGCTGGGAGGTGGTGGTGCTTGCCTTTGATCCCAGTACTCAGGAGGCAGAGTAAGGGAGATCCCTGAGTTCAAGGCCAGCTTGGTCTACAGAGCGAGTTGTAGGACTTCCAGGGCTACACAGAGAAACCCTGTCTCAAAAACAAAACAACCAAACCAAAACATTACCATCAGTAACTCTAAAAGCCAAGAAAGAATGAAATGATACATTTCAAACCCAGAAAGTAAATAATTGCCAACCAATAATCTGTTTTACACAGCAAACTTATCTTTTAAAATTGAGGGAAAGTACATAAACATTTCAAGACAGGCACCAGCAAAGGCCTCCGCCTCTCCCCTGTTGCCGCTACCCGCGTCCGCGCGCAACTGGAAAATGGCAGTAAATTGCAGTAAATACCCCTAAGAATGCAACGTCCCCGCTCAGCAGGAAGTAGTCAGACAGATAGACAACATCCAAATTCTCTACCAGTTTGGACCCAGAACGAATGTAGCTGGGGCTAGAAGGCAGCTGGAGCAGAGCTTTGCTCGGTGGCTGTGGTGGAAGGCACATTGCCTCAGCCCAGTTGGTGCCTAGCCTGGCGGATGCCACAGCAGTGCCAGCAAATGCAACAAGTGCTGGAGCTGAGACAAGCTGGAGCACAGACCCCACTGGGCTGCCCAAGAATGCACCAGCGGGGCAAGGAGAAGGCAGTAGCAGTTTCAGCGAATTTAAATCAAGAGACTGCCCTATTGTAGGAGCAGGTGGACTTATGGCTAGTCACAAATGTCTTGTTCATTATTTCATTTGTATGACATCCCTTAATATTGCTAATGCCTCTTATGTGGTGAAACAACTCAATGGTTACTTGAATAACCCTTGAAATGTTACAATTAGCACACCAGATTGTAACTGTTTTAGCCAAAGGGTTCCTTAGCAGAAGCAGGATCAGCTGGGCTGCTAGAGAAGCCAAAGAGGTGCATGAGCAAGAAGGTGTCTTCCATGCACTCAGCTGACAAGAATGAATGTGCCACTGGGGTATGGCAGCTGGGGTATGTTATTTAGGGGACTGCTGACGGAGCAGTGGTTTCTGACTGCTCCTGGGGTCATGGCAAAGCCACTCCTAAAAGTCCTGAGTCTGTTATGGTCACACACCTCTGTTCACTTGAGGGGAAGAGGGTGTGTGGGAAATAGTATGAGGAACCAGCAGTCTCTGGGATACTTGAATCTACCTGTCTTACAGGTTTAAGTTGCTCTCTTGTGTTCCCTAAAAGCCAGTATTCTTCTGAGGAGATGCTGTCACTCCTGAGTACAGGTTCAAAGTGACCAAAAGGCTGTGTGGTCAGGAGGGTCTTCTGTTTTATAAAAAATTTAGGGGGGAGATGTTGGGAGCAGTGAGACCCCAGATCCTGAATTTCTTGTAATCCCCCGATCTGAATGCCTACAGCTGCTCCGAGCACGAGACTGTTGGCAGGAGAGTGGTTTCTCTCACGAGACAGAGACCTCTCTCTTCTCCTATCTCTAGAAAGTGACCTGCTGCGGCTTCAAGAGAAGCTTCTCCTTCTTGGAGATCTTCACTGAGGTGGAAGACTCCTCCTACAGTAATCATCTCCAGGGCAACGACCCTAAGAGGGAGGGGACCACGATTCCGACTTCTTTTCTCACTGTTCCACAGATCCACTCTTACTCGGCAGCCACATAGTGTTCTTCCATCTAGATCTCAAACAGCGTCAGCAGCATCTCGGGGATCCTCAAATTCAACGAAAGCAAAGCGAGGAGGGTTTCGAGCAACCCACACACTTCGGAGCGGTCCATAATAGCCAAATGCTCGTTCTAATTCAGTCCTGTTCCCATTGTTTCCAAGATTGTCTTGGAAACACTTGCTGCCAAACGGAGCGAAGGACGTCAGGATTAACACATATACCCCAATCCACCTTCTGAGGGCGACCTCTCAGCGTTCCCTAGTTCCCGATATTTTTGCTGGGACCTCCAATTTCCACTATCTCGGCGGAGACCTCCAAATGCCCCGCAAACCCCCCCCCCCCCCCCCCCCCCCCCGTGTCTGCGCTCTGTGCGCTGGCACCCAGTTACCGAGCTTTGGGCAAGGGGCTGGAGGTTAAAATACACAGACACACACACAGACAGCGTCACGGGTCATCCTCGAATTTCCCCAAGAATGCCTCCTTTATTGTGTTCAGGGGCAGATTATATAGAGATAGCCATGCCCCAGGCAAACCCACCAGAAACCACTCTCCAGCCATCAGGAACTCCTGAAGGTCTCATGCTCAGAGCAGCTGTAGGCATTCAGATCAGGGGATTACAAGAAATTCAGGATCTGGGGGTCTCACTGCTCCCAACACCTGAGTTTTCTCAGTGATAGAGTGTGACCTGAGAGTTGTAGGCTAAAATAAACCCTGTCCTCCCAAATTGCATTTGGTCACTGTGATTATCACAGCAACAGAAAACACACTAAGACAAAACAAAAAATTATATTCACAAGAGCACAGGCAAGAATGCATTTCATGAAGAGAATGGATGAATAAATGAGAGCCAAGAATAAATGAACCATGTCCAGCACAAGAAATCAGAAAATCACCCTGTCTCAAAAAAAAAAAAGAAAGAAATCATAAAATCCCTCGTCCTAGTAGGGGAGGTAGAAAAGAACAAACTATCAATAACCAGGAAGGAAGGAAGGAAGGAAGGAAGGAAGGAAGGAAGGAAGGAAGGAAGGAAGGAAGGAAGGATGAAGGAAGAAAAGAAATGGCAAACTCGTCTCAATAGCAGCTTTACACGATTTTGACACAGGCTTTTACATACACTTAGTAACTGGCCGGATTAAAAAATAAGTTCCAAGTAAGGAGGTGGCTAAGAGCATGTACTGCTCTTGCAGAGGACCTGAGTTCAACTCCGAGCACTCATACTGGGCAGCTCATAAGTACCTGTAACTCTGGCTTCAGGGGATCCAATGCCTGTGTCCTTTGTGTACACTGTGCAGGCACACACATACACAACACACACACACTCAAGTTTTTAAAAATTAAATAATCCAACTATCTGTTGTCCCCCAGAAACATGCCTCACTAGTCATGACATCCAAAAACTGAAAAAGGGCAGAAATGAACCTATTAAGCAAATGGAGCCCCAAACAAGAAGGCTATTATATATTAATAAAGAGAACAAATTATCCAGAAGATATAGCAATCTCAAATATTCATACACCAAACATTTGAGCTCTTGGTTCCATAAAACAAATAGTAGAGGTCTCAAAAGTTGGTCGGAAAACAACCACAGAGGGGAAACTTCAACATTCCACTCTCATCTTTAAATAAGTCCTCCAAACTACATATCAGGAGAGAAACTTCAGAACGAAACTAGCACAGATCAGCTGAATTTAATAGCCTTGTACAGACTGCTCCACCTCACCGGCACGAGTTATACATTCTTCTCAAGGGTCCGTGGGACCTGCTGTAAAACAGATCATATTATGTGTCACACGGCAAGCCTTAACAAACACAGAATAATCAAAGTAATATCTCTCTCTTGGAAAGAGATCATAGTGGAATAAAACTAGACATTAACAGCAAGAAAAGAGATGAAGAATTTCACATACACTTGGAAATGAAAAGCAACCTCCCATAACAGAAAGCTTGCTGTTGTTGTTGGGTTCTGTTAACATGAGACATGATTGCTCCTGACAGCACCAATTTATTCCTGAGAGAATGTTGAGCACCAAAGACACTCCACTTGGAGTTTGTTTTCTTCTTGGCACAACTGGTCTTTGGGCAAGGAACTGCCCATGCTTCAACCACTGACAAAGTACATGGTTTGTACAAAGATTGAATGAGCAGGACACAAAAAAAGGACTGCCAAACCTTGTCAAGACAGGGTAAGATGGTTGTGAAAAATTTCCTGCCTCTGAAAATGATCTGTCAGTTACTCTAGGCCTTAGCCAAAGTTGGTTGCTTCAACATTGCAAATGAGACTTTGAGTGATTGCTTAGGAGCCAATTGTGTCCGTCATATACTGCTTGCTTTGGAAGCTGCTTGATTGCCTACTCAAGTAATATTCTTTCCCTTCTCAGGCCTTCGATGAGGTTAAAGATTAGATAGTCGTAGTTACCATCCTCTTATGATTTAGCCTAGCCTATTTCTGATGCACGACTTAGACTCTTTGGAATAGAATGTCTATTAAAACATTTATCATGTGTTTTTTGCTTAATATTGTTTATGTTGGTTGTAATTTTATATTTGATATCTGTTCCTATTGTATATAATTTTGTATTGGGTTTAGATTGCTCTTATTTAAACAAAAGGGGGAGGTGATGGGAAAATCTTTGCCAACCAATTATTTTTAAGAGGTGGGACCAAGTTAGGGCGTGGCTTTCTGGGACCTGGAGAAAAATAACGCACGGCCCAGGTGCTCTCTGTGTGATTCCCTTGCAGCATAGCTGAGCTTGGACTTCTCATTCCTGTTTCGTGAGTTTTTCCCTTATAATAAATAAAAATATAATTGTTTTATCTTTTAGCTAGCCTGGTAATTTCCTGAATCGAGCTAACTTCTACAGAAGAATAGATAGTTATAATTATAGTTTTCCTTAGTTATGATAAAACATAAAGTAGATATAAATATTGTAACTATAATTCTTGCTTGACTGTTTTGTTATATGCAATTTTACTATGTTAAAGTTAAAACCTTCCTTTTTATTTAGACAGGAAAGGGGAGGTGATGTGGGAAATGCTTCTGTCTATGTGTTGCTTTTATTGGTTAATGAATAAAGAAGCACTTTGGTCTGTGGCGGGACAGAATAGAGCTAGGCAGGAAAACTAAACTGAATGCTGGGAGAAAGCGGGCAGAGTCAGTGGGATGCCATGTAGCCACCAGAGGAGAAAAACACAAGCCACCAGCCAGAGCCTTGCTGGTCAGGCCACAAGTCTCATGGTAAAATATAAAATAATAGAAACGGGTTAATTTAAGATGTAAGAGTAGCTAGAAATATACATTGGCCAAACAGCATTGCAAATAATATAGTTTATGAGTGATTATTTCAGGTCTGAGCAGCCTCCATCAACATGGATGTTTATCTACACATATGTCTGTTCATGATATGTATGCCCATTTCCTATGTATGCCAGAAGAGGGCATTGAATCCCCTGAAACCAGCATTAGAAGTATTAGTGAGCTACCATGCAGGTGCCAGGAATTAAATCCAGGGTCTCTTAGCTGTTGAGCCACGTCTCCAGCCTCCCGACCATGTGTTCTTTGTGTGACAATACTTGAAAAAACGCTGTCAGATGAGACCAGGGTGTTGCTCAGCGTGGTTGGTCTGCAGGCCTAGCATGTGAGAGGCCCTGGATACAGCACCTAAGGTGAGGGGCTGAGATTTACAGCCCCAGGCCTCAGTTCGTTAAGTGGCATGATAACAAGCTACACCATCATAAACTTCCAGATGACTTGCATCTGAACCTTGATACTTTTCGCAAACACGGATTTTCAAGGCACTTACCGTGCTTTAATAAGAATGGCTAGAAGGAGGGGTCATTGTTTTTACTGGCTTTGTTGTTCTTAAATCTTTTTTTTTTTTTAAAGACATGGTTGGGGGCTGGAGAGATGGCTCAGAGGTTAAGAGCATTGCCTGCTCTACCAAAGGTCCTGAGTTCAATTCCCAGCAACCTCATGGTGGCTCACAACCATCTGTAATGGGGTCTAGTGCCCTCTTCTGGCCAGCAGGCATACACACAGACAGAATATTGTATACATAATAAATAAATAAATATTAAAAAAAAAAGAAGACATGGTTTCTCTGTGTAGTAGTCCTAGCTGTCCTGGAACTCCAGACTGACCTTGAACTCACAGAGATCCTCTACCTCTGCCCCTCCCTCCCCGCCCCTAGTGAAGGCATTAAAGGTGTGTACCACCACCACTCGGCTATGCCTGGCATTTTTTAAAGTGTTCTGGAGGATAAGTTCTTCATGCTGGTGAGGCAAGCATGTTACCCACTGAGCTATTATCTATTCCACTATGTGTCTGTTTCTATTAGCTATTATCTATTTTTTTTTTTTTTGGTTTTTCGAGACAGGGTTTCTCTGTGGCTTTGGAGCCTGTCCTGGAACTAGCTCTGTAGACCAGGCTGGTCTCGAACTCACAGAGATCCGCCTGCCTCTGCCTCCCAAGTGCTGGGATTAAAGGCGTGCGCCACCACCGCCCGGCTAGCTATTATCTATTCTACTACACTTCTAGTTTTCATTGCTCTTTAAAATCAGCCTTGAAGGCTGCTGAGATGACTCCGAGGGTGAAGATGCTTGTTGCCAAGTCTGACCACTTAAGTCTGACCCCCACCCAGGACCCACATGGTGGAAGGAGAGAACCAATTCCCAAAGAGTGGCCTCTGGCTTTTGCATGTGTCCAGGGACACACAAGCATGCTCAATCAATGCTTTTAATCCTAGCACTCAGGAGTCAGAGATAAGCAAATCTCTGTGACTTTGAAGTTAGCTTGAGCCTGTATAAGACCCCCATTGCAAATAAAGAAAGAAACAAAGGAAGGAAGGAAGGAAGGTAAGAAGGAAGGAAGGAAGGAAGAAAGGAAGGAAGGAAGGAAGGAAGGAAGGAAGGAAGGAAGGAAGAGGAGAGGAGAGGAAAGGGGAGGGAAGGAAAAGGAAAAGGAAAAGGAAAGGAAAGGAAAGGAAAGGAAAGGAAAGGAAAGGAAAGGAAAGGAAAGGAAAAAACTATATGGACTGAGAGGTGACTTAGCAGTTAAGAACACATACTGCTCTAAAGAGGACCAGATATTGGTTCCCAGCATCCGCATTCAGCAGCTCACAACCACCTATGCTCCAGAGAGATGGAGTCTGACCTTCATGCACTCCTATACTCACGTGTACATACTCCCCCCACTTACACACAATGTAAGTAAAATATTTTCTAAAGTGCATACATACAAGCACACTAAATAATAAACGTAATACCAAAAACAAAACACAAAACAGCTCAGCTTTGTTTTTAGATCAGTACAACCAAGAGAATATTGCTGCACACAGGCAAGGACACGGGAGGTATAACTACTGTGGTCCTCTGTTCCCAGCATTGTCTTGCTTCTTTGTTTGTTTTTGTGTGCTTGGGAGTGTTGTTGTTTAGCATGCTCATGCATGTGTGTTTGTGTTTAATTGTATATGTTGTTTTGCTTACTTGTTTGTTTTTGTTTTGAGACAGGTTCTCACTGTAACACAGGCTACCCTCAAAGACAAGCCTGACTCAGCTTCCCAAATGCAGAGCTACCTGGTGGGTTAAAACTCTCTTCTGGGCCGTGTGATGGTGGCACACGCCTTTAATCCCAGCATTTGGGAGGCAGAGGCAGGCGGATCTCTGTGAGTTCGAGGCCAGCCTGGTCTACAAGAGCTAGTTCCAAGACAGGCACCAAAAACTACAGAGAAACTCTGTCTCGAAAATCAAAAAAAAAAAAGAAAGAAAGAAAGAAAGAAAGAAAGAAAGAAAGAAAGAAAGAAAGAAAGAAAGAAAGACTCTCTTCTGGACCTAGTTACTCATGATTGCTCGGGAGCCCTGGTTTAGCTGAGTTTATTTTCTGCTAAAGATGATGCTTGTCTTTAATCCCAGTATTCAGGAGGCAGAGGCAACGAGTGAGTAGGAGGCCTGTCTGATCTATTTTGTCTACACAGCAAAGCTTTAGGACAGCTAGGACTAAATAGACCGTATCTCAAACAAACAATAAAAACAAATCACATAAGGTATGGTATTGCATATCTATTCAAGCACACCAGAGATTGAGGTAGGAAGATTACAAATTTAAGGTCATTCAGGACTACAGAGTAAAACTCTAGTCAAAAAAAAAAAAAGTCCAGAAATAAAACAACCCCCCTACACACACACATAGTTTGCTGGGTCTTTTCCTAGAGACAGTGCTATCCTACTTAAGATTTTTTTAAATGTAGGTAACCCTCACATTATGTTCTGGGAAACAATGACCTAAATTTTGTAAAGAAAGTCTACAAGAGACTGTGTGTAGTTTTCTCTGAAGTCTTAGAGAACAGCGAGACATCATTTTTCACACTGTGGAAATCACCCAACCCCCACCTTCCACCCCACCCCCATCTGCTGGAAGGAGTGTTGATTCAGTTTGCAGTGTGGCCAGCAATCTCTGGAGCACAGAAACCTCTTTTTTACTTTTCCATTCTTGGTGAGCAAACAGAACGTTGGCCTTCTTCAGGGAGGCAAGCCCAGGTAGAATCCAGAACAGCCCATTCTGGATGTTTCTAGAGAGATGGAATTAGGTCAAAGAGAAAATGTAGAGCAGTCTGAGGGAGACGCATCCTGCGCCTCGGCTGAGGAGGACAAGGTGCAGTCTGCTGTTCGCTCTGCCGAAGGCTGGTGCCTGTCACATGTGCCTCAGGCCTTCCTGCCCTGGCAACTGACTTCTGAGTCATTGTGGCTGAGGGGAGAACCCTCAAACGTCAGGCTGCCTAACCACTGTTTGACTCTTAGGTGAGGCTTTTGTGCCAGGCCGGTTTGAAGTGCAAGAACAACCAGCTGCCGCTTTGCAGGCTCTGCTTAGTTTAAGAAATTATTGAAAGAAAGAGAAAGGAAGGAAGAAAGAAAGAAACAGAGAGAGAGAGAAAAAGAAAGAGAAGAAGAAAATTTTTCTTTTTTTTTTTTACTCTGTTTTTTATTATGGCTGTAAATTAACAACAAACATGAACACCAAACTGGTAAGGAAATTCTCAACTGGGAAGTGAGGCCAGTGCCAGCCCTATTAGTCACCAACATCACTGAAGGGTGGAGCGCACTAACAGGATAAAACATTAAACCAAAAGCAATACTTCCTTATAACGTCCGCTTTCCTAAGAAATCTTTAAAATGTGAGCTAGACTGCTTAGCAAGCAAATACTGTATTTAGAATTTTAGGAAAGCCCTACTTTCTTTTTTCTTTTTCCTCTCTTCCTCGGTTGGAGACCGTTACTGGGTATGCACGTCCGTAAACAAAGCTCTCCCTATTAAACAGGTTTAAAAGGCAAGAAGGCCTCTCGAAATCTTAAAACTTCGAGAACTTTAACCTGAGGTATTCAAAGCCTATTGACAGGAAACAACCCTGAGATATAACAGGTTTGAACTTGAACCTAGTGTCTGTTTGTATAAAGTGCCTAACGAAGACTGTTAACTGACCTGGGTATTGGTGCCTCACACCTGTAACGCCAGCACAGCCAGGGAATGGGGAGACAGAGGCAGGAAAATCACAGTGAATTCAAGGCCAGGCTGGACGGCAGAGTGAGATCCTGTCTCAAAAACAACAACAAAATAATTTAGCTGATTGGTGTGATCGTCTTACCAGTCCCCAACCACAGTTACAATGACTAATCGCTCTGAGTTTATTTTCATGTCTGCTGTGGGGTGGGTCCCTCTTCATCCCACATCATAGGTGCGTATGAAACAATGTACAGGAAACAGAAGTTCACTTGTTTGCTTGGTTTGGTCTTGTTTGTTTGTTTGTTTGTTTGAGTCTTCCTGTTGCCCTTGCATGGCTTGGGACTTGCTATACAGCTGGGCTAGTCTCAAACTCCAGACACTCTTCCTGTACAGCTGCCCGAATGTAGGAATTCCAGGTCTGGGCTGGAGAGATGGCTCAGCCATTAAAGGCTAGGTTCACAACCAAAAATATAGGAATTCCATGTCTGTGCCTTCACGACCAGCTGGTTTTTCTTTCTTTTCTCTACTATTGTTTTTGTTGTTATTATTTGCTTTTAATTTTTTCCCAAGGGAATCTCTTTTATTCCAGTCTGTTATTTAAGGCATTGTACTTAGGGTGGGTAATGTTCTCTAGAAATAAAGTTGAATAGTATTTCTTGACATTCACTCAAGTATATTCAGAAGTTCGAATGAATAGAAATAATTAAATATAATTTTTTTCTTTTAAAAGGTTTTATTTATTTTTACTTTGTGTGTGGAATGTTTGCTTGCATGTATGTATGTGTACCGTATGCATGCCTGGTGACCAGGGATATCAGAAGAGGCTGTTGGCTACTCTGGAACTGGAGTTATGGCCAGTTGTGAGCCAGCATGTGGCTGCTGGAAACCAAATCCAGGTCCTCTACAAGACCAGCAAGTACTCTTAACCACTGAGGCATCTCTCCAGCCCCTGATATATAACTTTCATCCATTCATTTATCTGAGAAGAATGTTACCCAAACAGAGGAAGCTATTTGTTAATTGTGATATGCCGTTATCACCTTAAGTCTTTTCTTGGACACCTGTCTCAAACAAAAACAAACAAACAAAAAATACTAGCAAATGCTGGTCAGGATGCGACAAGATGAGGAGACTTATCCCTTGGTGGGAATGCAAACTGGTTCTGCCACTTTGGAAATCAAACAGAGTAACTAAAAGCAGAACTACCACACGAACCAGCTATATTACTACTGGGCATATCCCAAAGGACCCTGAGCTTAGTACAGATGCCCATCCATGTTTATTGCTACTTTATCCACAATTATAAGGAAACGGAATCAGCCTAGATGTCCATCGATAGGTGGATGGATAATGAAATGCAAAATATATACACACTGGAATTGTATTTAGTCATAAAGAAAATAAATCGGGAAAATGGGCAGACATTGGAAAGCATTATATTACGGAAGGCAACCCAGATTCAGAGAGTCAAATACTGTATATCCTCTTTCATACACAGATCCTGGCCTCTAATTGTAAAATGTGTGTATTGAGGGCTGAAGAGATGGCTCAGTGGTTGAGAGCACTGACTGTTGACATGGGAGCGTCATATATCAATCTGTTGATTTCATTGGTTAATTAATAAAGAAACTGCTTGGCCTGATAGGTTAGAACATAGGTGGGTGGGGTAAACAGAACAGAATGCTGGGAAGAAGGGAAGTTAGGCAGATGCCATAGCTCTCCTCTCTGAGGCAGACGCGATGAAGCTTTGACCCAAGATGGATGTAGGCTAGAATCTTCCTGGTAAGTCACCACCTCGTGGTGCTACACACATTAAGAGAAATGGGTTAACCTAGATGTGAGAAGAGGATAGAGCTAATGGGCCAGGCAGTGTTCAAATGAATATAGTTTGTGTGTTGTTATTTCGGGGCATAAGCTAGCCAGGCGGCCGGGAACCGAGCGGGATGAAAAGCAGGCCCACAGCTCCCTTCTACAGACTGTTCTTCCGGAGGACCAGGGTTCAATTCCCAGCACCTATATAGTGATTCACAACACTCAGGAGCTCTAATTCCAGGAGACTCCAATGTTCTCCTGGCCTCCATGGGTACTGCACACACACAGACATACATGCCAGCAAAACAACAATATAAAGAAAATTAAAAAACAAATCTCAAAAATATTTTTCAAAAAAAGATATGTGTATCTTGGTGGGAGTAAATGTGGGGAAAAGCCAGGACTCTTGAAAGGGGCCATTGCTCCAGAAAATAGACTTTAAGGGAAAGGGGTGGCAAGCACAATAGTACCAAGTGGAAGGAGGAGCAGAAGGGCCACTGGGAACAATAAAGAAAGAGTCGGGGCAGGGAGGTGATGGAAAGAGGGGAGAAGGCTCAACCAAAACATATATATGGAATTCCTACATGGGGACCATTATTTTGTAATCTAATTTAAAAAGTAAAACTAAAGACAGAAGAGATAGCTCGGTTAACAGAATTTGTTGCTTTCAAAGAGACCCTAGGTTTGGTTCCTAGCACCTACATGGTATCTCACAACCATCTGTAACTCCAGTTTCAGGGAATTCACCCTGAAATTCATCTTGGGCATCTGTAACCACCCAGACCTGGATAATCACACACAAACTATATTAATTACAATACTGTTTGGCCAACAACTCAGGCTAGCTCTTACATCTTAAATTAACCCATTTCTCTTTTTATATTTTACCATGAGGCTCGCGGCTTGTTATCTCACATCTTGCCTCTTGAGTGGCTACATGGCATCTGCCTGACTCCGTCCTCTTTCTCTCTGCATTCAGTTTAATTTTTCCACCTAGATATATTCTGCATCGCCATAGGCCAAAGTAGCTTCTTTAGTAACCAATGATATTAAAACATAATCTTAGCATTCAGAGGGAAATCCCGCATCACGCACCAAGCACACACGTGGTGCATAGATACAAATGCATACAAAATACCCATATATAAAATGAAATAAATAATAATAAAATGGAGCTAGGGAGATGGTCAGTCAGAAAAGCAAGCGTGAGGACCTGAGTTTGAAGATACAAATTTACACAAAAGTTCTGGTGGTTGGATATATCTATAATCCCTTTGCTGGGGATTAAGAGGCAAGAGGAACTTGGGGCTCCCTGGTCAGTAAGTCTAGCAAAATGATGACCTTCCGTTCAGCCAGAGAACCTGTTTTAAAAAAATAAGGTGGGGGGCTGGAGAGATGGCTGAGCGGTTAAGAGCATTGCCTGCTCTTCCAAAGGTTCTGAGTTCAATTCCCAGCAACCACATGGTGGCTCACGACCAGCTGTAATGAGGTCTGGTGCCCTCTTCTGGCCTGCAGGCATACACACAGACAGTACATTGTATATACATAATAAAATAAATAAATATTAAAGAAATACTCATATACCTAAAATAAATAAGCCTAACTAAAAAAAAAAATAAGGAGGTGAGAGATTGAGAAAGACACCAACTTTGATATCTAGCCCCCACATACTCAAGCATGGGTGCACACACTCTCGTACTCACACATGAATACATACACAAATACATACACATGCATACCACAGAAAGTATAATATTCCTTTTTATTTCCTTTTTTCCCCCTCGAGACAGGGTTTCTCTGTGTTGCTTTGGAGCCAGTCCTGGAACTAGCTCTTGTAGGCCAGGCTGGCATCGAACTCACAGAGATCCGCCTGCTTCTGCCTCTTGAGTGCTGGGATTAAAGACGTGTGCCACCATCGCCCGGTTCAGAAAGTATAATGTTCAATAACAAATAATAACACAGTTGATAAAGCCATAGGAGTAGAAGAGATGGTGAAATCTCTCCTTAACATCCCCTTTATCCATCAAGTGTCACTCAGCGAACACAAAGCTTCAGTATTCAGGGAAGTATTGGATAATAAATACGCTACTCACAGACCAAGAACTCAACAGCCTGCCAAATGAGCACTCACTCCTTATACTTAAGAGAAGGTTTGGGGATTAAGGCAGTGGTAGAGTCTCTAAAGTCCTAGGTTCAGTTTGATCCCACACTAAGAGAAAAATAAAAATTAAGAAGCAAAAATGCAGAATGTGTTTCCCCACAAGAGGAACACAGGAATTTCCACAGCCACTACCAAATATGAATTATTTGATCCACTTCTATTAGCCCAGAAAGATCATCCTATCTCTTCCTTAGTGTCAGGAGACCTAGAGTTCTGTCCTGGCTCTCTGCCTACAGTCACAAGTTGATTTTATCCAGAAAACTTTAAAAGCTTTGGCTTTGTTTTGAAACCATAACAACAGAGACAGTGAGATCGTTGCAAAGATCTTGAGCTGAAAGAACCTTGAAGAGAGTTTTGGTAACTAGTCTTGTTATTTATTGAGCAGAACTCTGGTTTTTTTGGCAAACATTTATTTATTATTTGTGTGTGTGTGTGTGTGTGTGTGTGTATGTATGTGTGCATGCCTGCATGAGTTTCTGTTCACAATGCCATGCCAGCTGAGGCCAGGGGCCGTTGGATTGCCTGGAAATACAGTTACGGACAATGATGAGTCACCTGACTTGGGCATTAAACCTAACCTGAGTCCTCTGGAAGAGCAGTGGGTGCTCTTAACCACCGAGCCATCGCTCCACTCTCTTTGGCAGAGCTGTAATGGAAACAAAAATTTAAGAAAATGAAAGCCAGAGCTGAAGAGATGGCTCAGCAGTTGAGCACTTTCAGAAGACTTGGGTTGGGTTCCCAGAATCCACATTAGGAGTCAACCTTCCGTAACTCTGCATCCATATGGTGTCCACAAACACATTCAGGCACACAAACACTAAATAAATAATTAAATCCTTTTCTTTCTTTCTTTCTTTTTTTGTTTTTTTAAGGGTTTTTCTGTGTAGCCCTGGCTGTCCTGAAACTCCCTCTATGAACTAGGGTGGCCTCAAACTCAGAGATCCACCCGCCTCTGCCTCCCAAGTGCTGGGATTAAAGGTGTGCATCACCAGGCAAAATGAATAAATCCTTTTAAACAAAATAAGGAAAGGAAATGAGAAGTGCCCAGCTTCCCTTAAAGGAGGGCAGGCGTTTAGCCTGACTGGCGTACCTCTCATCCTGTTCCTGCACTCCTCTGGGGAATGCTCCGGCTCTGCAGTGTTTCACTTACTTGTTCCAATCTTCCCAGCTCACAGAGTAGTCAAACTGAGAACTGGACCTGTGTCAGAGGCCTGTAATTCTAGCGACTCAGGCAGAAGGATCGTGTGTTCCAATCCGGATTAGGTAATTCAGTAAAACTCTGCCATGTTGAGAGGAGCTGGGGAGAGGAAAGGAACAAGGGCAGCCAATTACTGACTTGTAGCTCTGCGTTTGTCTGCACAGCATGCATGGGGTCCCATGTTTGATCTAACGCAACACAACAGTGGATACTCAGAGATGGCTCAGCAGTTAAGAGCACAGGCTGCTCTTTCAGAGGACCCAGGTTTGAGTCCCAGCACCTAAGTGGCAGCTTACAACCATTGTAAGTAACTCTATGCCTAAGGCTCCCCAACACTCTCTCCTGGCCTCTGCGGGCACTAACCATACACGAGTTGCATTAACATACATGCAGGCAAAACACTCATATACATAAAATAATAATAAAATAAAAACAGTGAAAAAGAAAGCTAATAGTCAATTCAGAACCCTTTATCATTTCTTTAAAGCTACCGTATATTTCCCGGATGACTTCTCTGGGCTAAACCGGGCTCTCTGTTTCACTTGCGTTATTTCATTTATTCCTGGCAATACCCCTTGGAGGGGTAGGAAATAGTGAGATCAACTCAAGAGATTAAAAAAGTAAGGAGATAAGAAAATTGCTCAAGGTTGCACAGTCCCAGGGTGGCCTTTTTGCTCTGCGGCTTCCTCTGTCAGCAGTCGCAGGTGAGATCATTTCTAAGGCACATGTGCACCGATAAAATGTCCACGCTGTAAGACTGGTTCTTCCACCGTGACCGTTTCTGTGGAATCAGGCACACTCCTCTGCAATGGCTTACTGTGAGACATACAGAGGGACACTGGAAAATGTAATTTTTCAAGCCGCCAATCAAGCAAGTTTAATAACCCACTTGAGGGCCAGGCATGATGGTACGCGGAGGAAAAGGCTGGCAGATTCTTGTGACTTTGGGGAGAATGCGGTCTGCATAGTAAGTTCTAGGCCAGACAGGACTACAGAGTGAGACCCTGCCTCATGTCTCAAGCACAAACAAACAAAACCACTTGAGAGCAAGAGCTACTATTGGCCCAGTTGCTTGTTGACGCAGTAAGTTGCATCACAGGGGGGCAGGAATTTGCCCCTCTAAATTTGCTATTCCGGAATATTGGCGTATTGAACAGAACTATGTGAGAAACAGCCCTGTATTTGATGAAAATTAAGACTTCAGTTTTCATTTATAGGCCAGGAGTGGCGGTGCTCACGCCTTTTATACCAGCACAGGGAGGCAGAGGCAGGCAATCTCTGTGAGTTCGAGGCCAGCCTGGTCTGCATTGAGTTTCGGAAAAACCAAAGCTACATAATAGAGACCCTTTCTCAAAAAAAAAAAAAAGTTTGCATTTGTAAAAGTGTCTGTCTCTCTCATCCTAGAAAAGGAGAGAAACTCTTAAGTACTTTAAACTTTTACCAGCCCAAATGCGTTTTCAAACAGAGTCAAAATAGCAAACCTTACAGAGATGACCCTTCTTTTCTATGAGGCTATTCCCCGTGTGTTTATTTCCCACAATCTGCTGCCACAGGAGTCTGAAGTGGCCTCCTTTGCCCGTCATTTCCCTGAAACTGAATTGCTTTCATGAAGATGCTGTTTAAATCTTAAATTTAGCTGCCCCTTGCACACGCGAGTAAATTCTGTTTTTTTCTTATTAATCTTTGGTCTGTATTTTCAGGTCCAGATAGAGAACTTAGGAGGGCAAAAAGGGTTTGGTTTCGTTTTCTCTTTTTCCACTTTCTTCTGATGGGACCACAGAGTTTTGGTATGGGTCCGGTTTGTTGAGCAAACAGTGAGTAGGTGTGGGAAGGAGATCATTTAGGGGATGAGAAACAGCAAATGAGGGTCACAAGAAAGTGGGACAGAAGAGCAGACATGCCAGTACACACTAGCAACGCTGACACTGGGTACACAGAGTGAGGCCATCAGTGCAAGGCCACTCCTGGCTATACAAGAGCTTCAAGGCCTGCATTACATAATACCCTGACTCAAAACAAAAAATAAACAAAACAAAAAAAATGAAGCAGGCAGGTAGCACCAACAGCAAATACCTATTGTGATATCGTAATAACAGTAAATGTGGGGCCTTCTCTTTTCCTTCCTTGCTTCCTTCCTTCCTTTTTCCCTTCTTTCCTCCTCCTTTTCTTTTCCCTTTTTCAAACACAGGGTCTTGTTATTTACTTTGGCTGGCCTGGAACTCTCCCTATAGAGCATGCTGGCCTCCAACTCACAGAGGTCTGCCTATCTTTGTCCCATCCTACTTGGCTCAAAGTTCTTAAGTAAATGGGCGCAAACACATTTCCAATTTAAAAAGTTGATTTTAGAGCCGGGCGATGGTGGCGCACGCCTTTAATCCCAGCACTTGGGAGGCAGACACAGGTGGATCTCTGTGAGTTCGAGACCAGCCTGGTCTACAGAGCTAGTTCCAGGACAGGCTCCAAAGCCACAGAGAAACCCTGTCTCGAAAAACCAAAAAAAAAAAAAAAAAAAAAAAAAAAAAAGTTGATTTTAGGCAGGTATAATGCAACCTTAGCATCTAAGAGGCTGGGCCAGGAGGACAACAATCTAGAGGTAGCTCCGCAAAACAGCAAGACCTTGCCGCAGATTGTCTGTAATAAGACCGGATAAAAAGGTAACTTCTGGCATGCAAATGTAAACCTAGGACCCCAATAATCTTAGAGCTGTTGTGAGGGACTTTCAACAGCAGCAGTCAGTAAGGTGGCTCAGTGGGTAAAGGTGCTTGGTGCCAAGGCTGATGACCTGAGTCTGATCCCTTATAGTCACTCTGTACAGGAGAGAACTGACTCTCAGAAGTTGTCCTTTGTCAATAAAAACAGTAAAAACAAATAAATAAATAAAAGGTTGCCCTCTGACCTCCACATTTCCTCTGGCATATGAGGGTTGAGCATGTGACATACACTATGATAAATAAATGTGATAAAACTTTTAAAATGAAAGCAGTGTTTCTATAAAGATAACCAGTTCTTGCACTTTGGCCAAAGTATTACACAGAAAAATGATTACATCTGACATCAAAGTAGCATGACTCTTTCTCCTTCCTCATTTTATTGTTGCAAATAACACTTCAACTCCAGACAGTTCTCTGGCTCCCTTGATTTGATTTCCTGAGCACAGAGTTTGATTTCATACTTCTCTGTATATAGCAAATTTAAGAAACATTTTTCACGGAAAGAATTGAACTATCAAGATGTTAAAAACTGATGTTAAAGCCGGGGAGTGGCCCTCGCTTGTGATCCCAGCACTGAGTCTGTAGAGGCAGAGGGATCAGGATTTCCAGGTCACTGTCTGTTACAGGGAGTTGAAAGCCAGCCTGGGTTACTTGAGATCCTGTCTCACAAAACAATGACAAACAAAATCCCCTCACATTAAAGGGTTGGGTGTAGCTGAAGGGCCAAGCACTTGCTAAGCAAGTTCAGAGACTGGGGTTCAACCCCAACCATCCCAAAACAGAGCAAACTGACCTTGCAGTTCTCATTCCCACTGGTTTCTCCCCCTTCCCGTGTTTCCCTCTCCCATTCACGCCTATCTCATGCTCTAGTATTATTTTTTTCTTTTATGGAAGAGTGAATGAAGGCATATTAAAAACAAGTGATAAAAACTCCCAAGATAGGAAAGGGTTCCAAGGAGGAATAACTATGCAATTTCTTCTTAAAAATTGCATGTGTGCACCTGTTTGAGACAGTCTTGTGTAGCCCCTTGAATTGAATATGCGAAGGTGAAACTGAATCCCTAACCCTGCTCGGTGCTATAATCCCTCAGTGCTGGATTTACAGATGTGCACCACTATGCCTGGTTTTACACCATTCTGGGGGGACAAGCACAACACCTTGTGCTTGCTAGACAAGCTAAATGACGAGCCCCACAGGGTGAGACAAGCATCTAGTGTCTCTGTGTGGACATCCACTCTTCTCCAGCGGTTCTCCTTGTCAGTTGCTATAGGTCATCATTACATCATTACATCCCATGGCACCATATGCTTTCTCCCCAGAACAATCTCCTTCCTTCCTGTCCTCTTCCATACTCCTGCCTAGCTCTCTTGTTCACTCTCTAAGACTACATTCAAGTAACTCTTTCTTTTTTCTTTCTTTCTTTTCTTTCTGTCTTTCCTTTCTTTTTGCTTGCTTGTTTTCTTTATCTCTCTCTTGGCTATTTTTTTTTAAACAAAACAGTGTCTTGCTGTGTAGTCCTGGATTGTCTGGTACTCAATATGTATCCAAGCTGACCTCAAATTCATGATAGCTTTCCTGCTCCAGCCTCCTAATTGCTAGAACTATAGGCAACAATATTCTGTCTGTGTGTATGCCTGCAGGCCAGGAGAGGGCACCAGACCCCCATTACAGATGGTTGTGAGCCACCATGTGGTTGCTGGGAATTGAACTCAGGACCTTTGGAAGAACAGGCAATGCTCTGAACCTCTGAGCCATCTCTCCAGCCCCCCCCTTTTTTTTTGTTTTTTTGAGACAGGGTTTCTCTGTGATTTTGGAGCCTGTCCTGGAACTAGCTCTTGTAGACCAGGCTGGTCTCGAACTCACAGAGATCCGCCTGCCTCTGCCTCCCAAGTACTGGGATTAAAAGTGCTCGCCACCACTGCCAGGCTTGTCATTGTTTTTTTTTTTCTTGTGTGATTAAAGTCTCACACCGTGACTCAGGCCGCACCTTAATTCACTTCACTGGCCTTGAACTCTAGATAAGGCCTCACCCTCTGCTACCCGAGTGCTGGGATTACAGGCTTGAGCTACCACACTTTTTTTTAACCTATTTGATCCTTATCATTGTTTACCTACAACCAAAGTCACCGCGTGGTTGCCTTGTGTGATGTACTTAGAGAGGAAAGAAAACTTTGACAAAATTCCTGTTCTTCAGAAATTTTCGAGTTCATGTAGGACACCAACACTTAACACTACATAGCAGTTTCAAAGTGTTGCGTGTCTTCATCTTAAACAACTGACTGAAAGCTAGGTGTGGTGTGATCTAGCGCTCGGGAGGTAGAGACAGGAAGATTAGGTGTTAAAGATCACCCTTGGCTACATATCTAATTAAAGACCCTGTCTCAAAAATAAAAATAATAAACGGCAAAAAATTAGCTAAAAATTATGGCTTGGTTGGGTAGCTGATCTTAACATGGAAGAGTCAGAGGTAGGGGATCACTACAGTTTCTAGGCTAGCCAGTTCAACATAGCAAGTTCCAGACTAGCCAGGGCTACACAGGAAGCCTCTGCTAAGAAAGAAAGAAAGAAAGAAAGAAAGAAAGAAAGAAAGAAAGAAAGAAAGAAAGAAAGAAAAAAGAGAAGACTGAGGATGTAATTCCATGCTTGTCTGGATGCATGAAACCCTTGGTTTGGTCCCCAGAATTGAGTAAACTGGTGTCGAGCAACCTTGAGGGCTGCCTGGGCTACAGCATCAGACTCTCTGAAAGAACAAAAGCAGCTGAAAGTGGTGGGCTGTGCCAGGAATCCCAGGATTTGTGGAAGGTGAGGGATAATTGCAGGAAATTTACAACCAGTCCGGGGTATATAGCAAGACTCTAAACAAACTCAAAGAAACAAACAAAAAACATTGACGAGAAAATATATACAAAGCAAATATCTGATAATGGTGGTTTTTATATATTCTAGATATTTGTCAAGAATGTCAATGAAATTGAAACTCTTTTTTAAATATGTATTTATTTGGTGTGTGTGTGTGTGTGTGTCTGTGTGATGGGCCACAGCATGTGTGTGGAGGTCAGAATATAACTTGTGGGGATCTGTTCTCCTATCATGTGGGACCTAGAGATTACACTCAGGTTGCCAGGCTTGGTGGCAAGCACCCTTACTCACTGTCTTAGTTAGGGTTTCTATTGCTGTGAAGAGATACCATGACCATGGCAACTCTTATAAAAGATAGCATTTAATTGGTGCTGGCTTACAGCTTCAGAGGTTTAATTCATTAATGTCATGTTGGGAAGCACGGCGACATGCGGGCAGATGTGGAGACACACTGGCCAGGCTTGAGCATCTGAGATGGCAAAGCCCCTCCAAGTGACACACTTCCTCCAATAAAGCCACACCTACTCCGACAAGACCACACCTCCCAAGAGTGCTACTCCCTGTGAGCCAATGGGGGCATTTTCTTTCGGACCACCACACCTGACAAGCCATCTCTCTTGCCCCCAAATCCGGGCTCATTTGCACTGCCACTACTGTGTAATGTGGTACCACCTCTGGAAGAGTTTTGCGGTTCTCTCAGGAACACAGAGATAATCTAGTACAGAGGCACAGATCTGCAATCCTCAGGGTATGGAGGCAGGAGAGGGAGAAATCGAAAGTTCAAGGGTAGCTTGAGTTGCAGCTGACTAGGACTCAAAACATAAATAATAAATAAAAGCATAGAATTAGCCCTAACTGCTCGGTGCGAAATTCACATGTAATCCCAGCACTGTGCAGTGGAAGCAAGAGAACTGAGAGTTAGAGGCTAGCCTTGGCTATTTAGGGAGCCTTCAATATTTTTCCTTTTAGAGCACAGTTTGAAGGATATGGGTAACTCACCATACCAGAATGGTCTCTTGTAGTCTTTGGCAAGATCCAGAAACTCACTGGACCTGTTTCCTATCGGTCAGATAAAGAGGTTGAACTAAATAAAACTCCTTGAAGCCCCTTAATACTGTCAAAAATCTACAATTCTGGGGGTCTCGGTAGAAGCTAACAGCCAATAGCTTATAAAATGTTTACCGGCCATCCCAGAGTTGAAGACATTGTATCAAAGATCAAACAAGCCCTGGCCTCTCTCCACTTTTCCCTACCTACAAAACAAACAACAAACTTGGGGAGAAAGTGCAGAGTAAGCTAAGGTTTACATCAAAGCGAAACGAGCTGAACAAAGGCCAGCTGGCTGCACTTAGCCGTCTTATCTCCTAGATAAACGGCTATTAATGAACCATAAACACAGCGCGGCTAGTTAGAACCCAGAAACAGACAGCTCCCGGGGAGCTACGGAGAAGTGCGCCACTGGGCACTCTGTTCTGGAGAGAGACCAGCTGGACAGCTGGGATGGCGTGGGGAGGTGTAGCCCTGCTCTCTCGGTCAGACCAGGGTGCTAGTGAGGTGAGGGGAGCCTGATGCCCTAAAGAGGCCTGAAGCAGGCAGCCTTCACAGAGGAACACCTGAGGGGGAGACGGGTGAGTCGCCTTCTCCGCCAAAGGCATTTTATTTTAGCAGGCGCCATTCTGAAGACACGGTCAAAAGTCAGGCCAGGAGGTTTTGAGTTCACTGAAAAGGCAGACTTTCAGGTTCAAGCAAATCTAACAAATAGAGATCTGCTTATCAGGACAGCACAGGAAATCTGCACCCAAAGTCTTAAACAAGAGATCAACTGTTACAAAAATAATTCATTTGGAGGAAGGAAGGAAGGAAGGAAGGAAGGGAGGGAGGGAGGGAGGGAGGGAGGGAGGGAGGGAAGGAAGGAAGGAAGGAAAAAAGGAAGGAAGGAAAAAAGGAAGGAAGGAAAAAAGGAAGGAAGAAAGAAAAGATAGCCTTATTTTTAATCCTGGGAGAAGTCCATATAAGTATAGATTGATTCTAATCAATCTTGGTACATTTCAAGTGAAGATAGCACCAGGTTAGCCCATGGAGATGAAAAAGCTCAGTTCATCATTCCACTGTCCATAGTAGAGACTGAACTAGAGCACAGGAAACCTCACCAGGCCCAGACATGGACAGGCTTGACAGACTGACAGTTCCTTCTCGATACTGAGCAACCTTCCCAGTACAAGAAGCCGAAATCTAACGTTCTTGCTGTGTGATAAATCTCATCCGTAACATTCACTAAGATTGGCTCCATGTCTATTTCATTTATGTAATACAGTGTATTACATATAATAATACTTGATAAATAGTGGGGATGAGAACACTGGCTAAGTATGTTCAAGGCCCTAGGTTTCATCTTTGACACTATAAAAATAAATACATAAAATAAAATAGATTCAAGTCTTTTTTCCTTCCTTCCTTCCTTCCTTCCTTCCTTCCTTCCTTCCTTCCTTCCTTTCTTCCTTTCTTCCTTCCTCACTTCCTTTCTTTGGAAGTATCTAATGTAACATCCAACTTGCTATGTTACGGAGCCTGGTCTTGAACTCCTGGTCCTCCTACGTCCATCTCTTGAGTGCTGGGATTACAAGCATACATCACTGAGCCCAACTGGCATGTGAATGGCGCCATTGATTTGTTTGTTTGGATTTTTGAGACGGGGTTTCTTTGTGTAGGCTTGAACTGTCCTGAAGTGTTGAACTCACAGAGATTCTGCTTCCTGAGTGTTGGGATTAAAGTTGTGCGCCACTATTGATATCTTTTATTTTTAAATCTATTTCTTTCTTCTTCCTTAAACTTTTTTTTTTTTGAGGCAGGGTTTCTCTGTAGCTTTGGAGCCTGTTCTGGAACTAGCTCTTGTAGACCAGGCTGGTCTCGAACTCACAGAGATCCGCCTGCCTCTGCCTCCCGAGTGCTGGAACTAAAGGCGTGCGCCACCACCGCCCTGCTCATCCTGTGTTGACTCTTTCACTTCTCTGCCTATTCAGTCATGGCTGTGGGGTGGGATGGGCACACGCTCCTTTGTCATTAGACAAGTTTCTGGAGTTGGATCCAGGGTATGGAATTCAAGTCATCAGGCTTGGCAGCAAGTGCCTTTACACGCTAAGAGACCTCAACAGCTCACTGTCTGCCCTTATTACTGCAAAGATAGCAAAACAGCCAGGCGATGGTGGCTTTAATCCCAGCACTCGGGAGGCAGAGGCAGGCGGATCTCTGTGAGTTCGAGACCAGCCTGGTCTACAGAGCTAGTTCCAGGACAGGCTCCAAAGCCACAGAGAAACCCTGTCTCGAAAAACAAAACAAAACAACAAAAAAAAAGATAGCAAAACAGCTACAATTGGTAAGAGGAAAATGCCATATTATGCTAGGTTGTGAGCAACTTCTGGGCCAAGACTACCTCAAGTTTAGTTTATTATCAAAATATCCCTTGTGCTTTTGTCAGTGTTCTGTTGCCGTGAAGAGACACCATGACCACAGCAACTCATACAAAGAGAGCACTTAACTGGGGGCTTCCTTACAAATTTAAAGGTTTAGTTCATTATCATCATGGTGGGAAGCTTGGTGGCACACAGGCAAGTCTAGTGCTGGAGAAATAGCTGCAAGTTCTACATCTGTATATGCAGGCAGCAGGAAGTGAGAGTCTCTGGACTTGGCATGGGCTTTTGAAACCTCAAAGTCCACCCCCCCCCCCCCCGCCCAGGGACACACTTCCTCCAGCAAAGTCATACCTTCTAACCCTTTCAAATAGTGCCACTCCCTGGTGACCAAGCATTAAAACTATGAGCCTATGGGGGTCAATCTCATTCAAACCACCACACCCTGATGCTTGCTATGTGGCTCCAGGGATTGACTTTACTGGGGCAGAAAAGGAATGAAGAGAAAACATGGACAAAGAAAAGCTGGTATTGACTGGACTGGGGCATCTAATGGAGGACCATAGCATCCCAGAAGTTGAGTGCATTTATTATATGTGTTTGAACAGGATGGCAGATTACTGCATACAGGTAAATCAAGGAGACAGATTTAGCTAATATCAGCAGGAGTGATTTTTGTAGGGGAACAGTCTTCAGGCTGTAAACATCTGAGGAGGGGGAGAGAAAGCGACAATGGACCTTATCTGCACACACTATCAATAGCCATACATAACTAGAAGAAGGCTTTGCCATCCTCTGAGCTTTATTCTGGGAAGGCTATGCCACTTCCATGGGACTGAGGCTCTGTGGGGTAGCTGGCATGGCCATGCTCATGTCAACAGCATACTTTCACTGAGGAATTCACTCACTCCCTACAATCCCCAGTTCAAATTTAACAGACACTTAGCATATGGTGTTGGACCCTGAAGAGACCACTCTACACCGCAGTTGATGTAAAATCAAGAGGATTTAATTCTGTCACGACAGGGTCTTTCAGCATTCGAGAAGCCAAAAGACCCCAAATGACTGTCACAAGCTACTTTTAAAGTAAAAAGCCATAGAAACAAGGGTGGAGTCTGGGGGTTCTTTTTCCAACTATTAGGATTGGCTGATTCAAGGGGCTACTAGCAAAGATTGGTCTGAGCCACGGCGAGAGAGTGGTTGCTAGATCAGGCAGGGTAAGGGGGAAACATCTGTGAGTCATCCTAACCTTATCCAAGGAGCTGAGTCAACATCTAAGAGTTATCTTGCCCCAATTTCAATAACCGAGTTCTATTTGGAGAACATTCACAAGGACTCAGGGAGATGGAAAATCCCCAACATTTCAGTACGTGCATGTGCAGTTGTTAGGTCCTTGGTTCCCAGGGAGGGGAGAGCACTATGGCTGAGAGGCCTCAGAAATGGCCTCAGAGTTGTCCTAGAGTTTTTCAATGGCTGGAGGAATATGTGATATATGATTAGGGGAATATTTAAGTAATGAATGGATTCATAAGCAGTTGAAAGACAGGTAGTTTTCTATGATCATATTGAAAATGGCATGGAGATTGGCTATGAATCTGCCATTCTTTAATCCCTAAATTCTCATGATCAGAAGGGCAAATTTACTTAACATTAAAATCGAACATAGCTGGATAGGATGTGACACACTTTAACCTCAGCATTTGGGAGGCAGAGGCTATATTTTGAACTAACTAACACCATGAAAATGATAGTTTTACCGTAACTGAAGGGACTCTACCCAGCCCTTCAGCTGTAGCCCTGCCCTTCTCTCCCATTTTCTCTGCTGTGCTAAAAACAGTTAGATTGCATTCCTAGAGCTAGCACCAAGGTCTATTCCCTTATTTGGCCACTTCTTACTCCTGAGACTATCAAGGTCTAGCTATCAAAGTATTGAAGTCCAGCAATAAAAAAGCCCCATTGGGCCGGGCGGTGATGGCGCATGCCTTTAATCCCAGCACTCAGGAGGTAGAGGCAGGTGGATGGCTCTCTGTGAGTTCGAGGCCAGCCTGGTCTACAAGAGCTAGTTCCAGGACAGAACCAAAAGCTACGGAGAAACCCTGTCTCGAAAATCCAAAAAAAAAATTAAAATAAATAAATAAATAAATAAGGCCCCATTGGCTCACCTAATTAAGATTAAACACCTTGCTGGGCAGTGGTGGCATAGGCCTTTAATCCCAGCACTTGGGAGGCAGAGGCTGGCAGATCTCTGTGAGTTCAAGGCCAGCCTGGTCTACAAGAGCTAGTTCCAGGACAGGCTCTGAAGCCTGTCTCAAAAAAAACAAAACAACAACAATAGCAACAACAACAACAAAGATTAAACATCTCATCCTAACACAGGGGTTTTCCTCCTTTGCCTTCAGAAACCACCATTTGCCTATGGGCCACTTTGTCTCCTCTATCCAGAGGCAGTACTCTATTTTCCTCCCTCGCCCCTGGACAAATACCCCTTCTCCCTCCCCCTTGCCCCCTTTCTCCCCTCTCCCTTCTTTCCTTCCCTCTCCCTCGTCATCTATCTCCTGCTTTGCTCCTTTATCCCTGCCCTCTGTTCCTCTGGGGCAAATCTCCTTTGTGCTGAGAACTTGGTTTTGGGTGGGCATCTTGAGTCAACTTTGAGGTTCCCTACAATTTCCCCTGTTGTTTTGAGATAGGGTCTCTATGTGTAGTCCAGGCTGCCTTCAAACTCTCTGTGTAACTCCTACTGACCTTAAACGCCTGACCATCCTCCGCATCAGCCTCTTCAATGCTGGAATTACAGGCATGAGCCACCAAGCCCAGCCATTATTAGCTGCTCTGAGTTCTTTGAAGATAGAAAGCTTGGGGGATGAGAGATGGTTCAAAGGCTAAGAGCACTGGATGCTCCTGTGAGGACTGGAGTTCAGCTCCCAGCATCCATACTGCCTGTAGCTCCGGCTCTAGAGAGATCCAACACAGGTACGTGCACACACATGTACACACACGTACACGTATACAAAATTTAAAATCATAAAAATAACTGGCTGTGGTGACATACCATACATTTTTAATCACGGCACTCAGGAAGTAGAAGCAGGCAGATCTCTGTGAGTTTGAGGCCAGTCTGGTCCACACAGTGAGTCCTAGGCCAGCCAGGACTACACAGTGAAAGCCTATATCAAATGACAACAGGGCAGGGAGATGAGTCAACAGTGTGGAAGACATGCTGCTCTTGCAGAAGACCCAGGTTTCACTCCTAGAACCCACATGGCAACCTACAACCATCTCTAACTCTAGTTCTAGAATATCTGACACTCTCTTCTGACCTCGATGGGCATGAGACATGCATGTGGTTGAAAAATGTATATATAAAATATAAAATAAATAAATAAACCTAAAATAATCATCTTAAAATTAAAAAAGAAAATATATGAACCTCCCATAGCAGGAATTTCAGACATCTAGGCAAGCTGTTGCTACATTTAGGATTAAGTCTGTCTCTATTTGCAATGTTTCTATTATCCAACATAAGGCATTAAATTGATGATGCATTAAATTTCTGATTCCCAGAAATTAAGAGGCTCAAACACCTCCACACCATGGCGAGTGTTCACAATTTAACAATATAACGAGAACAAATAGGTATCAAACTCATAGAGTAGATTTGGCCAAATTCATACTAAGCCTCCTCCCGCTGCTCTTGGCATCCAAACCCTCCTCTGGAAGCCTGTATCTGGACTGACAGGTAGCGGCAACATTGGGAAACCTTGGCTCTTGCTACTACACTATTCCTGATTGAGACGAAGCTGTTGAGGCAAGTGAGCCTGCACCTGGTAAGCAAATATGAGGGTGAGTGATAATTGAAAAACAGGTTTCAACTGGGAATCCCATGGATCTTTTCTCAACTCAGCAGTGACAAGTCTAACAGGTTCTTGGTGTCCCTCCAGTGGGGAAAGCCTGTGCAAACAGGTAACTCTTACACAATGACTTTTTAATTTTTTAAAAACTTTCACTTAAGGCTGGAGAATGGCTCAGCAGTTAAGAACACTGGCTGCTCTTTCAAAGGACCTGGGTTCAATTCCCAGTACCCAAATGGCAGCTAACAACTATCTGTAACTCCAGTGCTAGGGTATCTGACACCCTCATACAGATATATATGCAGGCAAAACACCAATACATATAAAATAAGAATAAATCTTTGCCGGGCAGTGGTGGTGCACGCCTTTAATCCCAGCACTCGAGGTAGAGGCAGGCGGATCTCTGTGAGTTTGAGACCAGCCTGGTCTACAAGAGCTAGTTCCAGGACAGGCTCCAAAACCACAGAGAAACCCTGTCTCGAAAAAAAAAAATAAAATAAATAAAACTTTCACTTAGGATTACTGTGTGTGTAGATGTGTGTTTTGGGGCACAGCTGTACCACAGCCCTGTGTGGAGGTTAGAAGACAGCTTTCGGAAGTGGGGTTCTCTCCTTCGCCTGCGGGCTATGGGGATGGAGCCAGGCTGTCAGGCTCATGTGACAAGTACCTTGGAGATGAGCTATCTCGCCAGCCTCTCAATGGCTTTTCCATAAATAAGTTTAGGGTTTGGTGGTGGTGATTTAAAAAAAATATTGGACTTACTTATTTTTATTTAACTTGTATGAGTGTTTTGCCTGTGTGTGTGTGTGTGTGTGTGTGTGTGTGTGTGTGTGTAGGTGTGTGTGTATCTCCTGTGTACCTTGTGCCTGTGGAGGCCAGAAGAGGGTGTCTGATGGCCTGAAATTGCAGGTGCAGATGGTTGTAAACAGCTCTGTGGGTGCTGGGGACTGAACCTGGGTCCCGTGGAAGAGCAAGGAAGTGCTCTTGACTCCTGGCCATCTCCAGCTCTGAATTTTAGGGTTTTGTTAAGATGTTCAGGTTAGCATTGAACTCTCAATCCTTTCACCTAAACCTCCCGAGTGGCTGTGATCCAGGAAAGTGCTACCACATCTGCTCCAGACTTAGGATGCTGGAGAACCTTTCACCTAGTAAAAGATCTCAGCTGTTTTGTTTTGATTGCTTGCTTGCTTATTGTTTGGGGGGCACACAGTGAGCTTGTGGAAATTGGAGGACAGCTTGTATGAGAGTTGCTTCTCTTTCTTCACCGTGTGGGTCCCAGGGATCTAATTCAGGTTGTCAGGCTTGTGGCAAAATGTCGTTACCACCTGAGCCATCTGGATGGCCCACAGATCTTATGCAGATATAAGGTATGAAGCTTTAGCCATGGTGGTGGTAGTGCACACCTTTGATCTCAGCACTCAGAAGACAGAGGCAGGCAGATTTCTGTGTTTGAGGCCAGACTGGTCTACAGAGTGAGTTCCAGAACAGCCAGGGCTATGCAGAGAAACCCTATCTTGAAACAAACAAACAAACACCAAACAAACAAACAAAAAGAATGAAACTTTTCTAGCTATTGATAGTTCCTCTGGGATATTAGGCTCTAGATTTGAGTTTAAAAGCTATGTAGTGGGGGCGGTGATGGTGTTGGAGTTCGGGCATGTCAATTGCAGGATTTAGTAGTAGATACAAACCCTGGATGGAACAAAAGTAGAAAAGCATTCCGCAAGTAGGTTCTAAAACAAGAGGAAAGTAGTAGATAAACCAGGATCCAAGCCAAAACTCACAAATCAGCAATAAAGCAGGGAAAGTAAAAGATAAGATTCAGAATACGAAGGGAATATGGGAAGACAGGGGTCAAGTTGTAAAGCTTCTGTATGCTGAAAGAACTGAAAACCATAAACCGCTGCCGTATGAATGGTTCTGACAGGCCGGCTGTGAGCTGAGAGCACTGTATCCCTCACTAGACCAGGGGTTTGTGTCTGATACCTGACTGCACTGAGTGCGTGTCAAATCGGCCTATATAGGCATTTAGCCAACAATAGTGAATAAATGAATTACTGTGCCTTATGGCTGTTTGTACTGTTATATTTAAGAAGAATTTCTGAGAATTAATTTTCAGTTATGAGGTTTGCAGTTAGAAAACAGTATGCTGTTTCGTGGAAACATCATCATATACAAATTATCAGATAAAAATCACCATTTGTGGGCTGGAGAGACAGCAAGTTTAAGAGCACTTGTTTCTTCCTTTCTTTCTTTCTGTCTGTCTGTCTGTCTGTCTGTCTGTCTGTCTGTCTGTCTGTCTTTCTTTTGAGATAGGGTTTTCTCTGTGTAGCCCTGGCTGTCCTGGAACTCACTTATAGACTAAGCTGGCCTGGAACTCACAGAGATCCACCTGCCTCTGTCTCCCGAGGGCTGGGATTAAAAGCGTGCGCCAGCACACCCAACTGCACTTGCTGGTCTTGCAAAGGATCAGGGTTCAGTTTCCAGCACCCACATGTTGTTTCATAACCATCAGTTACTCTGGTTTCAGGGGCTCGGATGCTCTTCTCTGGTCTCCACAGGTAGAGTGTGGTGCACAGGCATACACACAGATAAAACACTCCTATACATAAAATAAAATATATTTTTGAAATTATTATTTGTAGTATGCTACAGAAAGCTATTGCCAAAATCTTTTTTTTTTTTTTTTTTGGTTTTCGAGACAGGGTTTCTCTGTAGTTTTTGGTTCCTGTCCTGGAACTAGCTCTTGTAGACCAGGCTGGCCTCGAACTCCCAGAGATCCGTCTGCCTCTGCCTCCTGAGTGCTGGGATTAAAGGCGTACGCCACCACCGCCCGGCTGCCAAAATCATTTTTGAAATTAAAATTGCAAGCTCCAAAAAGCTATTGCCAAAATCTAACAGCAGGGCTGATCACATAGCTCAGTGGGGAGAAGCATTTATTGAGCAGGACTGATATCCTGAGTTTGATCCCTGGAACCCATAGTGAAAAGAAACCCAACTTCCCAAAACTGTCGTCCTCTGACTCCCACATAACTCTGTGGCCCACAAGTGCCCCTGTTGTGGGATATTTGTACACCATGTGAACATGTATTGCTGTGGTTGGTGTCATATAAAGCCGAATAGTCAATAGCTAAGCAGGAGAGATAGGCAGGACTTCTGGGCACAGAGAGGAAGTAGGAGGAGGTAATCCAGGTTCAGGGAAATGACAACAAGACATGGAGGGAGTCAGACACAAAGAATGAAAGAAAGGTAAAAGGTCATGAGGCAAAACATAGATGAATAGAAATGGGTTAAGCTGAGCTTTCATGATAAATAATAAGTCATCATTTGAGAACTGACTGGTGGGGCAGAGAAAGACTCCTTACAACACCCCCACATCACACCCATACATAACCCATGTGCGTGTACACACACACATACAACAATAATAAACTTAAAAATCAGCGTACAACACCTAATAGTATTGATTCAACTTACAAAAGTCACTTGGTCATTTCCTCTGTGCTTAGTTTTGCTGATTTGAATTGGTTGTAGCTTTAGATTCCAAGTTCGTTCAGGGTTCTGGCGATCCTTTATTCCTTTGAGTTTATAAGTTGTGTTTGCTGTTAATAGGACTACATGGTTCAAACAACTTTACTTTAGGAGTACTAACTGTTGGTCAAGAACAAGATCAAAACATTAGTGCCTTCCTCTTCTTTCTCTTATGAAAATAGAGGGTGATTGCTTACAACTATGTTTATGTGGTACCATAGTCAATGTTCATTGTTGTGAAGAGACACCAAAACCACGGCAACTCTTAGGAAAGAAAGAATTTAATTGGGGCTTGCTTACAGTTCAGAGGCTTAGTCCATTATTATCATGTCAGGAAGCATAGCAGCAGGCAGGCAGGCAGACATGGTGCTAGAGAAGGAGCTGAAAGTTCTTCCTCTAGACCTGTAGGCAGCAGGAAGAGAGAGAAAGCGACTCTGGGTCTTGATTTAGGCTTTTAAAACCTCAAAGGACACTTCCTCCAGAAAGGCCACACCTATCCAACAAGAGCACACCTCTCAATCCTTCTAAGTAGTGCCACTCCCTGCCGACTAAGCATTCAAATAAAAGAGTCTATGGGGGCATTCTTATTCAAACTACCACACACGGTGTTTCTATCAGTCTCAATTAGGGTTTCTATCTCTGTGATAACAACAATTTGAGGAGGAAAGGGTTTATTTCACCTCATAGTTTATGTTCCTCATCCAGGGAAATGAGGGCAGGAATTCAAGGTCCCCCTCTCCTGAGGTCTGCAACAAACAAACAAACAAAAAACCCGAAAAACTATAAACATAAAAAATATCCCTTTGGTAAGAGGAGCACAATGAAGTTTTCCCTTCGCCTTAATAAGATTAGACTGTTTTCTGGTTATATACAACTACATCAAGAATTAATTCAGAGCCAGGTGGCAGAGGCAGGCGGATCTCTGTGAGTTCGAGACCAACCTGATCTACAAGACCTAGTTTCAGGACAGGCTCCAAAGCCACAGAGAAACCCTGTCTTGAAAAACAAAACAAAACAAAAAATTAATTCAGTTTTGAATTTTTAGTTGACTCCCCAAACAGCTGGGATCCTTGTCAGCTTCTTCTGGCTGCTTTGCTCTTTCCACTTGGCATAAGAATAAAGATATTGTAGTCACAAAATACATCTATGTTGGCAGAGAAAGCTTTGCATTCACAACCCGGTCTTTTCTCCAAAAAAAAAAACAAAAAAACAAAACAAAACAAAACACGCAAACCTTCCTTATCAACAAACACTAGGCCATCTCTGTTTCTTCCTTGCCTTCAGCCTATTACTTATAAGCTTCTCTAAAAGGCAGAGTTGGAGTTTATTGAAGGATGTTTTGAATATGGATTTTAAGGATGAGAATTAAGAAGGGCATTCTGAAGAAACCGAGACATGCATGAGAACATGGGTGTGGGCTCCTGGAGGGACTTACTTGTTTTTTATTCATTTATTTTTGAGACAGTGTCTTCCCTGTAGTTCAGGTTGGTCAGAAACTCAGTAAAGTGACCTTGAACTTGAGGCAGTATTCTTGCTTTAGCCTCAAAAGTACTAGGATTACAGGCCTGTGACACGGTGCCCAGCTGATTTATCGTTCTTCTATTTTGGGGCTGGAAACAGGATCTCACTCTGCAGCCCAGACTGACCTGGAACTCACTATGTCTCCCATGCTAGCTTCCAACTCACAGAACATCTCCTTAGCTTCCTAGGATTGCAGGTGTGAGCCATCACTTCTAGCTTATTCTTCCTTATAGCAGAATAATACTCCATTGATCATATAAACCATATCTCTTCCATCCATTCATCCAGGAACAAGCACTTAAGCTGACTCCATGGTTTGGCCATTGTGAATAGTTCAGCTTTGAGAAACATGGGTGTGCAGAGATTTGTATACTGACTTAGGTTTCTTTGGGTAAATATCAAGGAATGGTACAATTAGATCATATTTAGTTCTCTTTAAAAAAAAATTTAAAAATTGCCCAATGGTCGTGCTGTAATGGTCTGCTCTGTCCCTTTAAGAGACAAGCCATGCCCACTCCCACTCCCTCCCCACCCAAGCGCTAAGTCCTTTCCTTTTTCCTCTCTCTCTCTCTCTCTCTCTCTCTCTCTCTCTCTCTCTCTAAGAGGCAGCTTCTGTCTCTCCCTTCTCCCCGCTTCTCTCCTTCCCCCTCTCTGTCTCTGTCTCTGCCTCTCTCTACTCTTCCCCCTTTTACCCTTACCCTCCTCCCCGTCCCTTTCATAACCCACTACATAAATATCCAACCTCACTCTGCATGGCGTGCCTATCCATGTCTCTGTCTCTCTCCCGCTGCGTGCCTGGGACCAGTCAGTTTCGGAGACCAGTGGCATGGTCTCGTGGTGTGCCCAACAGTCTGTCTCTCCTCGTGGACTCACTGCCTGCTGCAGCCACTCGGGAACCTGCAGCATTTTACTTTTACCATCACACATTGTATTATTTGTTCTTTTGGTGACTGTCACGCACACGTGTGGAGGTCACAGACGACAGCTTGCTGAGACCAGATCTCTCCTTCCATTTTGTGGGTCCTGAGGATCAGGCTCTGATCCTCAGCATTCATAGCTGGGGCTGTTAGCTACTGAGCTATCTCAAACCCACCCAGTAGCCAAAGGTGACCCTGAAGTTCTGATCCTCCTGCCCCCACTTTCCAAGTGTTCTGACAATCGGCACGAACCTTCAGGTCTGCCTTGGAAGCCAGGTGGTTGTTGCTGACTCCTTTAATCCCAGCACTCGGGAGGCAGAGGCAGGCAGATCTCTGTGAGTTCGAGGCCAGCCTGGTCTGCTAGAGCTAGTTCAAGGACAAGCTCCAAAGCTACAGAGGAACCCTGTCTCAAGAGAGAGAGAGAAAGAGAGAGAGAGAGAGAGAGAGAGAGAGAGAGAGAGAGAGAGAGAGAGAGAGAGAGAGGGTCTGGCTTGGTGTTTTAATTTCTGAGTTCATTATACACTCTGGCTATTAATCTCCTGTGGCAGATCAATGTCTTCTCCTGAGGTTTCTCTTCACTGTGCTGATTCTTTGCTGTATAGAAGTTTCATTTCATATACTCTCGTTCGTAAACTCTGGCTGTTATGACCTAAGCAGTTGGAATCCTATTTAGAAAGTCATAGCCCATTTCTGTTTCTTGCAGCGTTTTCCCGCAATAGTTTCAAAACCAGATCTTGAAAAAAAATTACTCTGCTTTCTTCATTTGCACCAGTGCACAGGTGGGGGGTGAGGCCAGCTTTCAGGAATTAGTTCTTCTCCCATGTGGACACCAGGGGTAGGCTTGAAGTCATCGGGCTCAACAGCAGATACCTGGACCCATGGAGCCACCTCACTGACCTGAGAGGAGCAAATGAAGTCCTGACTGAATATATACTGTTGGCATGGGCACAACCATAGCAAGGACCCCAATGCTTCAAATCCATGAGAATGGCAAGTCCTTCCCCAAATCAGGCTCAGGGGAATAGCAAGTCCTTCCCCAAATCAGGCTCAGGGGAATAGCAAGTCCTTGCCCAAATCAGGCTCAGGGGGAATGGCAAGTTGAGTCCCCTGGTCTGAGTATTGAAGGTTGACAGTGTATATATAAAGAATCAACCACAGCTTCCTCTTCTTGGATGACTGCATCCTGAGACTGCAGCCCTGTAGAGACTCCAGCTAAGATCAGCTAAACCCACAAACCCGCATCCTTGTTCAGATACATACCATAAACCCACTGCCTTGTTCAACTGTCTATAATGAACACACTTCCTTGTTCAGCAGTATATAATCAACTTGCTGGGTTTCCAGGTTGCTGGTGTGTCTCCATCAGAGCGTACTGTCCCACCCAGATCCCAGCTTTTCTGTATGTGTGTCTGTCATTTTTCATCCCCTGTTCCCCCAACCCCCCAGTTAGCCAATTTCACACCATGCATGTTGCAGCACTGATCCAAAATTTTCAGACTTTTTGTCCATTTTGAGTTGATCTTTATACAGGGTGAGATATAGGGACATAGTTTCATTCTTCAACATGGAGATATCCAGTTTGTCCAGTACTACTCACTAAAGAGGCTACTTTTTCTTCAATGTGTACTTGATCCCCTGTACCTGTTGAGAATCAGATGGCTGTCGCTGTGTGGGCTGTTTCTGGGTCCTCTATTCCTTTAAATGGCTTA
Organism: Microtus pennsylvanicus; assembly: GCF_037038515.1. Lineage (NCBI taxonomy): Eukaryota > Metazoa > Chordata > Mammalia > Rodentia > Cricetidae > Microtus > Microtus pennsylvanicus. Next base: position 24,582,933 of record NC_134591.1, read on the forward strand.
TGCGGGATAAGAAAACAGGGACTCGGAAATATCGAGTCTAACAATAACTAAAAACTACCAAGAGATTCAAAAGCTCATTATATTTGTTCTATAAGCAATAATATTTGTTGTATTGAACTGTAGAAAAAAGCTAGTATAAATGAGTAGATACCAAGATATACAGATCTGGAGTTTAGGGCCAGAATGGGTTTAGAATGTCTGCAGAAGCTTGTCTTCTTTTAGTTTCTTAGCTAATGTTTTTTAGCTAAATGAGTGTTTAAAATAGCAATTGCATTTGGTGACTAAACACAAATACAATTTTTCCTTTGACAAGCTCAAAAAATATTCTAATAATACTTAATGTAGGTGGCAGGCAAGAGTCTATAAACCACAGAGTTGAAATTGGACAACATTGATTAATTGAACATTAACTGAACAACATTGAAGTTTGATAAGACAGAATTCAGCCACTTATTCTCATTTAGGTTTTGTGGTGACTGTTAGCATACAAATGTTCACAGCCACATTCAGGGCTGTGGGGGCCAACTCAAAGAACCTTCAGCCTTTTTTTTCTTTTTGGACAGAGTTTCATTTAGCACAAGCTGTTCTCAAACTCACGATGCAGCAAAGACTGGCCTTGAACTTGTGATCCTCCTGCCTCAGTCTCCTGAGTTCCGGGGTTACAGCTATGAACCTCCATGCTGATAAGAACATTCTCCAATAGAGAAGAAACTGCTTGGAAGAAATATGGAAATAAGAGACCCAGAGTGAACTAATAGCGAAAGGCAGAGATGCCCACATGCCAGGTCGCCTGCATGAAATGCGAGCTGACGCCAGGAATGAACAATGATAAAACATCTGGATCTCCTCCATCCTCCTCCTCCAGCAGCTGCTGAGGTTCTACAGCTTGTCTGTCCTGGGGGTCTTCTAATGAAATTGTTCTTGAGCTTCAAAAAAAAAAAAAAAGAATGACAGAAATCCGGACGCTAAGTATTTGTGGGAATAACAGACCCCTAGAAGTCCCTCTTATTTACTCATTGATGTGATGCAACACTCAATTATTTATTTGTCTGCTTGTTTATTTATTTATTGTATATTTGAGACAGGTTCCCATGATACAGATCAAACTGTATTCTAACTTGCAGCAAATTGCTTCTGTCTCCCCAGTGCTGGGGTTAAAGGCTTGTGCTACCACACCCAGCTTGCCTCTGCTTTCTGCATGGGATTACAGGTCATACACCACCATATCCAGTTTGGCTTACTTATTTTTAATTAATCAATTTTGAGACAGACTCTCAACATATAGCCCTGGATGTAAAGTATGAGATCAGCCAAGAGAGGCAGTTGGACAATTGACTCTATAGTTGAAGGAAATCTGGAGTTTGAGAAATTCATTTATGAGTGAACAATTCATGGACAGAACTGATACTATTGAGATAAACCCACTCACTCAAAGGTAAATAAGTTTAGCCTACAACAATAATGAGAGGTTAAAGTGGGCCCTGACAAAATGACTCATTGAGTAAAACTGCTTGTTACCAAGACACATGACCTAGTTCAATCCCTGGGATCCATATGGTGGAAGGAGAGAGCTAACTCAGGTAATCAGGCTAGCCCATCTTACCTTCTCTCTCTCTCTCTCTCTCTCTCTCTCTCTCTCTCTCTCTCTCTCTCTCTCTCTTTTCCTCCCTCTCTTGCTCAACTGAAGATGATCTTAAATTTCTTTCTGATCTTCCTGCCTTCAGTTCCTAAGGATTCTGCACATGGTGGGTAAGCATTCTACTCAACTATATTCTACTGACTGTTCGTCCCTAGTCACAGTAGTTCTTTTTTCTACTGACCCATTATATTTAATTTCATTTAATTTTCTTTTAGAAATTCAAGACAGGGTCTCACTGTGTAGACGAGGCTGGCCTCGAACTCACAGAGATCTACCTGCCTCTGCCTCCTGAGTGCTGGGATTAAAGGTATGTGCTATCAAGCACATGAACAGTCTTTGCCGGGCGATGGTGGCGCACGCCTTTAATCCCAGCACTCGGAAGGCAGAGGCAGGCGGATCTCTGTGAGTTCGAGACCAGCCTGGTCTACAGAGTTAGTTCCAGGACAGGCTCCAAAGCCACAGAGAAACCCTGTCTCGAAAAACCAAAAAAAAAAAAAAAAAAAAAACAACAACAACAACAAAAAAAACCAGTCTTTGTCTTTTAGGGAGACACTGAGATGCTTATGCAGGGAACGATAGGTTATTTGCTTCAAAATACTCAGGAAAGGATGGGAAGTGGGTAGAGACGAACAGAATAATAAGATTAATGTTAGTTAACTGATAAAGCTGGACGGTGGATGCAGAAACACAGGAGGCTGAATAGAGAATGTACTGAGTACATAGAAAATGTGTTGATTTCATTGGTTAATTAATAAAGAAACTACTTGGCCTGATAGGTCAGAACATAGGTGGGTGGAGTAGACAGAACAGAATGCTGGGAAGAAGGCAATGAGGCAGTTGCCTTGCCTCTCCTCTCTGAGACGGACGCGGGTTAAGATCTTACCCAGTAAGCCACCACCTCATGGTACTACACAGATTATTAGAAATGGGTTAATCAAGATGTGAGAATTAGCCAATAAGAGGCTGAAATTAATGGGCCAAGCAGTGTTTAAATGAATACAGTTTCCGTGTAATTATTTTGGGTAAAGCTAGCCGGTGGCTGGGAGCTGGGCGGCCGGAAGCAGCCCATAGCTCCTTCTACAAGAGAGAGGATTGAGAAAATGAGAAGGAGAGGAGGATGCTGGGAGCCAGCCACTCAGCCAGACAAGGAATAAGAAAGAAAGAAAGAAAGAAAGAAAGAAAGAAAGAAAGAAAGAAAGAAAGAAAGAAAGAGAGAGAGAAAGGAAGAAAGAAAAGCTATACAGAAATAGAAAAAGGTAAAAGTCCAGAGGCAAAAGGTAGATGGGATAATTTAAGTTAAGAAAAGCTGGCTAGAAAGAAGCCAAGCTAAGGCTGGGCATTCATAAGAAAGAATAAGTTTCTGTGTGATTATCTGGGAGCTGGGTGGTGGGTCCCCTAAAGAATAAAGAGTAAAAGCAACAATAACAACAACTGTAAGGTATCATAAGAGTAAAGCAGATTGCTGGAGGTAGAGCTTAGTGGAGCATGTGCCTAGTGTATGCATGACCTAGGTTCCTCCCCCCTGTAACACACACACACACACACACACACACACACACACACACACACACACAATATCTGGTTTGGTGGGGTGTCTGTTATCCCAGTACTTGGGAGGAGGAGACAGGAAGAGTTCAAAGCCATTCTTGGCTCCATAGCAGATCAATGGCCAGCTATACTATCTGAGATGTTGTTTTAAACAGACAAATAGAAAAAAGAGAGAGAGAGACAGATAGACAGAGAGAGACTCTGGCTATAAAAAACCTAATTACTTCATTTTCCAAATAAATTTGTTAGAATATGTATTCTCTAAACATTCCCTTAAGCATTAAACTTAAGGCTCCATGAAATAAGGAAAACATGTTTTTTTTTTTTCAATTATGGAAGACTTTTTTTAAGTACTAAAAAAGAATTCTCAAGTACCAACAAAACCGCTTCAACAGCTTTTTCTTATTTGTTTGTTTTTGGAGACAAAAATCTTTCTAAATTGCCCTGGCTGTCCTCTGTTGACCGGGTGGCCTTGAACTCCAGAGATTCACCTGTCTCTGCCTTCAGTACTTTTTTTTTAATGTGTATGTGTGTGTATATATGTGCAGGTACCTGCAGAAGCCAGAATAATACTCTATGTAACAAGTGCTGCCATCAATGTGCTCTTGCTACCTTCCATGCACTACTGAATTAGATTAGTCAGCTATTGCTGTGTAACAAACTACTTCCAAATTTTGGCCTAGAAAGAAGAAACATTATCTCTGTGAGTAAAACATTCTGGAATGACACAGTTGGGGTTCTTGCTCAGGAGCTATGGTGAGGATTCAGGGGGATGAATTCACATAGTAGCTGTTTTTCTTCTCAAGAGCAAGCAACAATTCCAGAAGTTGAGTGTGTCAGTAGAGTTTTCTTCTTTTTATTTTGGGTTTTTGAGATAGGATCTTGCTATGTTGCCCTGGATGACTTGCTACTCACTATGTAGCCAGGCTGCCCTCAAACCTTCTGGCAGTCTTCTTCCTCAGTTTCTTGAGTGCTTGGGGTTATAGGCATGTGTCATCACACCAGGCTGAAATTAATTAATTAGTTTGTTAATTAATGGGACTGGCGATTGAACCCCTTATATGCTAGGCAAGTGTTCCAGCACCGAGTTACACCTTAGCCCTCAGTCAGCTTTTCAGAATATCCCCAAGTACTGTGCCTATCTGAGTACTAAGCCTTCAGCATTGATTTCTCATATTTAAGCTGTAACACTGAGAAACACAGCCTAAGAGCAAATGCTTTTCCCTAACTTCAGTCTTTACTCTTCTCTTTTTCCTCCTCCCTCTTGAAACAGGGTCTCATGAAGCATGCTCCAAACTCACTATGCAGACCAGGCTGCCCTCACACTTGCTGTGATCCTCCTGCCTCTGGAGTCCTGCATTTTCATGTATGCACCACCTCACCTGGTACATCTCTTTGATTTTTAACATAGTGTCTGTCAAAGCCAGATGGGCTACCATGTGCTTTGTGGTCCTGGGGCTCAGGAGGCTTGCTGCAAGCTTGGACTCAAACTGATCTATATAATGAGTTCCAGGCCAGGCCAGCCAGGACTATACAACAAGACTGTCCAAAAAATAAAAAAAGTTGGCTCAGCCTCAGCTCTTGGGAAACAGAGGCAGAAAAGTTAGTTCAAGACTATCCTTAGCTACAGAGAAAGTTGGAGAATAGCCTGGGCTACACAAACCCTGTTTTGAAACAAGTCTTTTTCTGTCCCATCAGCCAGCTCCCAAATAATGACACAGAGACTTATTGTTAATTATGAAAGCTTGGCCTTATCTTAGGCTTGTCCCACTAGCTCTTATAACTTAAATCAACCCATTTATATTCATCTATGTTTTGCTTCATGGCTTTTTACCTTTCTTTGCTTCTGTGTGTCAGACTCTCTCTGTGTTTCATTGACGTCTCCGCCTTTCTTTTTCCCAGAGTCCTTCTGTGCCTGGGAGTCCCATCTAACCTCTTCCTGCCTAGCTATTTGCCATTTGGCTCTTTATTAAACCGACCACAGTGCCACATCTTCACACAGTGTACAAATATCCCACAACACTGTCTCAAAAAACATAAGAAGGACGGCTTAGTGGGTAACAGTATTCACCATCAAACTTGTGTTTAATCTCTAGCACTACATGGTGAAGAGACACAAACAACTGTGGAAAGTTATTCTCTGATCTCTAACCCCCACTCCCACAAAGTAAGTAAATAAACAAATGTTAAAAAACACCCAAACCCCAAACAAAACAAACAACAAACAAACAAACACCCACAAACAAAAGTATGGCTGCAACCCTGGAAGCTCCAGTGATCACTAGTATTGATTCAGTGATCACTAGTATTGATTCAGCTGATCTGGCAGGTGAGGTGGGCAAGTTCTTTTGTTTCATCTGTGTCCCTCCAGAAGCCATGCCCTTAACCTTGCTGGATTGATGAACTCTGTCCTTCTATCAAAGGTACGCAGAGTGACTTTGCTCTCCCGCTAAAATTTGCCAACAGCCTCTCAAGTTCCACTTGGAGGAGGGAGGATGTAGGGTTGTCAAGCTAGTCGGGCTTCCAAGAGTCCAAACATAGCCGCAGAAGACACTGCTCCAGTCCATGGCCACAGTCCTGCTCTGCTTCCTCTCCTCCCCGTCCCTGTTACCTTCCTTCCCCTTGCTTTCTCTTCCCTCCGCTCTTTTCTTTTCCATTCTCTTTCCTGAGACAGGGTCTCATGAATCCAAGGCTGGCCTAGAACTAGATATGTAGCAAAGGTCGTCTTTGAGTTCCTGATCCTTCTGCCTTTACCTCTGAGCATTGGAGGTGTATGCACCACCATCCTGACAGTGTGTGCATTCTTTTAAAAGAAGCCAACCAGTAATTCTACCTTACACACAAAGGCAAGGAACTACCTGGAAGGCAGGGCCTGTTGGAGAGAAGAGAACCTGCTTGTATACATCTGCATATAGTTTACCCAGCTGGTCCTCGGCCTCTGCATCAGCTCCAGCCTCCAGGCTCCTGTCCTGTTTGAGTTCCTGTTTCGGCTTCCTTCAGGGAACAGCCATGTGGAAGAGTAAGTCAAACCAACCCTTTCCTCGCCAGCTATTTAGTTATGGTGTTTCATCACAGCAACAGAAACCTTAACTAAGACAATATTACAAATGAATACATTATTTTAGTTCATTAGGGAAATCATTCTACTCATTTAATGGGTGAGGAGAAGTTAAGCAAATAGCCCACAGAGGGAGAGAACGTGAGGAAAGCGTAGGCTTGCTTGTGTAATCAATGATTTTCTTTTTCCTTCTCGACCTCCACCTATCCTTCTTTTTACACTCCCCGACTCCTTCTTCTTTTCTGTTTTTGCTGTGTTTGTGGCCCTGGGGAGTGAACCCCAGGCTAAGGCATTCCTCTTTACCTCGGAACTACATCCTCACCCCTCATCCGCATTCGCTAGTTTTTAAGACTGCTATCCCTGGGCTACTATGATAAGCTCTGTGCACCTGGGAAAGAAAAAGGTCAGAGGAACACCATGTGACCTTGTCCCCACAGGGCAGAGGCTCAGAAGATTTTGAAGAGAATAAGTAGAATGAGGAAAATGACACCTTTGAGATGTAGCAGTAAAGAGGGCCACCGAAACCTCCTGCCCACTTGAAGAGAAGAAGTAACATTTCCTTTGCATTGCAAATCCACAGGAATGCGGAATGGCCATGATCATGTGGAGTGAGAAGGAGCTTTCTGCTGGAAAGTCATTTCCCTTTGCAAATGGTTGGCCTGATTGTTCCTATGCATTCCCGCCCCTCCTGTTTTAGGAAAGTTGGGTACGATCACACCTGGCTTCTCACACGGGCGAGGCTAGAGGCAGCTGATATGCACCCTTACCCATGATGCATGCATTTATTGAAAGACAGAGTCGAACTATGTAGTCCTGGCTGGCCTGGAACTCACGGTGATCCACCTGCCTCTGCCTCCAGAGTGCTTAAATGCATATGCCTCCACACACGCCCTGTATGTATTCTTGTATCTATAAGCTCAGATGAAACTGGGGTGCTATGAGATCACAGCAGTTAAGTGGTTGCTGGGCTCTCCAGGTCTCTTTCAGCTTTTTATATGGATTATTGATTTTGGAAAGATTTATTGAATTTTATGTGTATGTTTGCATGTATTTGAGCATTTGTATATATACCATGTTTGTGCAGGTGATGACAGATGCCAGAAGAGTGTATTGGGTCCTTCAGAACTGGAGTTGCAGGTGGTTGTGAGACACCTGATGTGGGTACTGGGAACTGGATTCAGGCTCTCTGTAAGAAAGTATTTAATAAGTACTCTTAATCTTGGACCCATTTGTTCAGCCCTCTTTATTTGTTTGCTTGTTTGTTTGTTTATTTTGGTTTTTCAAGACAGGGTTTCTGCTGTGTGTAACTTTGGAGACTGTCCAGGCACTCACTCTGTAGACCCTTGAACTCCCAGAGATCCACCTGCCTTTGCCTACCAAATGCTGGAATTAAAGGTGTACACCATCACTGCCTGGCTATTTTTTTTTAATAGAGGTTAAATTTTGTCTTTATTATTGAGAGTGTTATACATGTACACAATGAAATATGATCCTATCTACCCCTCATCCCTTCTCACTCTGGCCATATCCCCTCCCCAACTTCATGATCATTATTATTTATTTATTTATATGCATATATTTAATAACCCTCTAAATCCAGTTAGTGCTTCCCATATGGTCATGGGTGAGGGACCATCCACTACAGCATGGGACTCCTACAAGAGGCCAGATCGTCAAAACAGAGTTCTCGTTCCCTGAGCAACTATTAGCTGCAAATAGTTCCTCGGTCAAGGTAGACAGACGTTTCCATATTAATCAAAGTGAATTTATTTATTCTGGATGTGCAAGAGTGATCAAGAACACACAAAGTAAAGAATGGCTGGCTCAGATGAAAAGTTAGACTTGCGAGTTCATTCTGGGAGACACTGGGCAGGAAACGGAGATGAAAATATTATGGCACAACTTTGGTATGAAGAAAATATTAATAAAAATTACAGATCTTCTCAAGTCTTGTAATCCATTGCATGGGAAAATGTAGGGGCATTTCATTTGTATTTAATAAATAAAACTTGCCTGAAAGTCAGAGGGTGAAACATCCCTATTGTCAGCCTTACAGACCAGGCAGTGGTAACACCTTTAATCCCAGTAGTCACACTAGTTGCCATAGAAATTGAGTGATGTGTGCCTTTAATCTTAGCCCTAGAGAGAATTATAAAACGGGAGGAGACAGCTCTCAGACACAGTCTCATTCTGAGATTCCTGGAGGCAGGATCGCCATTTCTCAGACTGAGGTCGAAGTAAGAGCCAGTGGCTGACTGCCTTGCTTTTTGGATCTTCAGGTTGAACCTCAGTTTCTCTGTCTGAGTTTTTATTAATCATGTATCATTCGACACCTGACTTCTGGGGCACAAATTTACAAAAAAGTCATTTGCTTGAGGTTTTCTAGTCCCTAGCTCAGGCCACAGCCAAACCTAAACCTAGTCACCTGGGTTCAGTAGAAACCCAGTTCCCATTTGTCCCAGTATAGCATGTAAAGATGGAAAACACACAGAGAATTGGATAGTGCATGTTATTGTGTTGTCTTTGAAGTGTTTGACTGCTGAGGAAGGAGCAACAGCTGCTGAAAGACTTTTGATTATAAATGCATCTGGATTCATCCAACCTATAAATTGCCTCGACTTCAAAATTAAAGTCAAAAGATGTGTTACTTTGGAGAAGAGGTTTTGCTTTTTGTTTCCACAGGAAATGAGAGTCTGTGGATTCATTCTTGGGTAAGAAAAATATGGTTTGATTGATAAAGACCCCCTGAAAAAAAATCTCTGATAGGAGCAGATGACCCAGATGATCCAATGTTGCAATTTCCTCTGAGCTCTATATTCAGAACAGCTTCAAGACTGCTGACTGAGATGATTCAGTCTCACAGAATACTCTAGTCAGGACTTGACAATAATCATAATTTTTCTTTGGGTCCCAATAAGATTATCAACACCCAAATCAGCAGGAAGTAACCTAGAAAATTATGCTCACATTCCCAAAAAATGAATTATGAATGTTTGCCTTTGTTTAATGTGTTGGTTACAAGTTGTTATGGATAATGATAAAGAAAAAAGCTAAACAAAAGGAATTAGATTCAAGATTATTGTTTTGGAAAAAAGGGGGAATATAGATATGACAGGATAAAAACAGATTATCCAATTTACTTTTAAAAATCAACTACTAGTTTTGAATGTTTTACATAGGATCGGACTTTTGCATATTAGATACAAATTTTGTATATTGATATAAATTTAAGATTAATTTTGTTAGAATATACTGTACATATATTTCTATTCTTGTTCATGGTATTGTATCTATATAGCTCATTTAACAATGTGATGCAAGCCGGGCGATGGTGGCGCACGCCTTTAATCCCAGCACTCGGGAGGCAGAGGCAGGCGGATCTCTGTGAGTTCGAGACCAGCCTGGTCTACAGAGCTAGTTCCGCATTCATTTGTATTTGATAAATGTTGTCTGAAGCTGAAGATCAGAGAGTAGAACAGCAGCACTGGCCAGCCAGCCTTAAAGACCAGCAGTGGTGGCACACACCTTTAATCCCAGCCCTAGAGAGGAGTATAAAACGGGAGGAGACAGCTCTTAGGCTCAGTCTCATTCTGAGATGCCTGGAGGCAGGATCACCATTTTCAGACTGAGTTGGAAGTAAGAGCCAGTGGCTGGCTGCTTTGCTTTTTTGGGTCTTCAGGTTGAACCTCAAGTTTTCTCTCTGGGTTTTTATTAATATGCCTCAGAAAAATTTGGCTTTTCCAATTTTCATATTTTTTAAAAGTAGGAAATGCTTTTGGCATTTCTTACTATTTTAGTTAAGGTCACTATTGCTGTGATGAAACACTATGACCAAAAGCAAACCAGGGAGGTAAGGGTTTATTTGGCTTATACTTCTACATCACTGGTCATCATTGGAGGAAGTCAAGACAGGAACTCAAGCAGGGAAGGAACCTGAGGCAGGAACTGATGCAGAGGCAAAGGAGGAATGGCTTGCTCCTCATGGCTTGCTCAACCTGTGTGCTGGCTAGTTTCATGTCACCTTGACACAAGCTAGAGTCATCGGAGAGGAGAGAGCCTCAGTTGAGAAAGAGCCTCTATAAGACGGAGCTGTAGGCAAGTCTGTAGGGCATTTTCTTAATCAATGATTGATGTGGGAGGGCTCAGCCCATTGTGGATAGTGCCATCCCTGGGCTGGTGATCCTGGGTTCTATAAGAAGCCAAACAAGCCATGTTAGCAAGCTAGTGAGCAGCACCCCTCCATGGCTTCTGCATCAGCTCTGCCTTCAGGTTCTTGCCCTGTTTGAGTTCCTGTCCTGACTTCTTCAATGATGAGCAGTGATGTGGAAGTGTAAGTCAAATAAATCCTTTTCTTTTCAAGATGGTGTCTCATCACAGCAATAACTCTAAGGCAGCCTGCTTTCTAGAACCCAGGACCATCAGCCTTGGGGTGGCCCTACCTCCATTGGCTGGGCCCTCCTCCATCAATCCCTATTTAAGAAATTTTTCCACAGGCATTTTGCATACAGCTGGATCTTTTGGAGGCATTTTCTCAATTGAAACTCTCTCTATGCGTGTTCTTGCTTGTGTCAAGTGGACATAACACTAGCTAGCACACTGACTTTATTGCTTTTTTGATGGTTTCTTAGTTTGTAACTTTTATTTTTATGTATGCTTGTGTGTTTCTGTGTGAGTATAAACATGTATATATGGGTAACATTGGGGGCCAGAAGAGGGTGTTGGATCTGTAAGACTTTAAGACAATCCTGAAGCCATTTTTGACATTTCTGAATCCTCTCAGCCTCTGTGCCATAGTGCTTCCCCTTCTCCTCTGGGAACCAAGGACCTAACAGCTACACTCGCATGTACTCAGTTCCTGAACAATTACCCATATACGTATGTTTTGGTTCGGTCCCCTGGGAAATGGGGTCAAAATGACCTCTTACCTCATCTGATCTGGCAACAGCTCTCCAGTCAATTATTGGTAATAGCCCTTTCGAATAAGCCAATCAGAATAGTCAAAGAACAATCCCCCCTTGCTTCTGTGGCCCCTTTAAAAGTAGACTGTACCAGCTATTCGAGGTCTCTCAGCTTCCCGAATGCTGGGGGACCCTGTCATGACAGAATTAATAAAATCCTCATGCTTTTGCATCGGCTGTGGTGTATGAGGTGGTCTCTGGGGGCGACTCCTTCTTGGTGTTTGGACACTAGAGTCCAACAGATCCCCTGAAACTGGAGTTGTAGGTGGTTGTGAGCCTCTGGACAGGGTGCTGGGAATTAAATTCTGGTCCTCTAGAAGAGCAGGAAGTACTCTTAAATACAGAGACATCTCTCCAGCACCCTTTTTTTTCCCTCCCATTTTTGTGGGTAGCAAAGAACAGGATTGGGAAAAAAGGGAGGCCCTTGCTGTGCCTGAGGGCTAATGATGTGTACCCAGAAACATTTTTTTTCAGAGCTAGAGATCCAACCTAGGGCCTCATGTGGGCTAAATAAGTTCTCTCCTATTAAGTTAAACCCATAACTCCATTGAAATATTTTGAAAATATAAATTTTCACATTTGTAAGGAAGGACAAGAAGTCCACAAGCTAGGTTTTTAAATACGAACGTGTCCTTAGAATAAATTTCTGCTGTCTGGATTGTTAGTGTTAGGGTGTTTCCAGGGCCCCAGACTAACGCCTAACTATTGTTAGTGGAGCCGTATTTATATTGCTAAGTGTTTCTTCTTGAATCAATTCCGACTACTAATGTGGTTAGGAAAACAGTGTCTGCTACAGAAGTCAAAACCAAGAAAATTTCAAACCTGCAGTAAACCTCAGAGATAAATTGACATCCAGGCCAATCAGACTTAATATTCCACTTGTTAGCAAGAATAGTGAACAAGGAGTAATTCGCGGCAAAATGATCATTATGTGCCCGAGTACTCATCAAATGTGTACAAATCTTTAAAATAATTTAGTGAATTTTTAACTGCATACAGAGAAACCGGTTTCCTTTAGGCGTGTTCACACACGCCATTTATTATGCGCTGTCTTCCTTTCCCTCCAAAATCTTATCAGTTGTAATTTCAATCAACTGCGGGGGTCACTGGCCAATCCTGTTTTGCCAGGAGGAAATAAGCTGTAACTTATTTTAAGCCATTTGTTCCTTGAAAAGTTTATACCTTAAATTGTTGTCACCGAGTGGTGGCGCACGTCTTCAATTCCAGCGAAGGTGGCTCTCTGAGTGTTAAAAGGCCAGCCTGGTCTACAAATAGACTTGCAGGATAGCCCGGGGCTAGACAGTGGAATCTTGCCCCCGCGCTCCCCCCACCTCGCGCGCTTCAACAAAACAAGTTAGAAACATTTTGCCAAAATTGTGCAACAAGAAAGACTCAGAGGGCGTACCTGCAAATCTAGGCTACCTTTGGGAGGCAGTAGGGTACTGATTGTTTTTTATAAAGAGTTCTACGCGAAATTCCGCGCAGCTAAAGTCTCTCTAGATGTCTGTGGCCCGCTTGGAAAGGAACAGCCCTCCAGTGTCACTCGGACTTTGAAGTCATCCAGTTATAAATGCCACTTCCAGCCTCTACTAACTGCGCCTCTCGCTCTCTTTTCATTGACCTTGAACTATTCAGAGTCGCTATTCCAGTCTTGGAAAGCCCCAGCTGGGAGAGGGAGCGGTCACCTGCTCCAGGCCACCACAACAAACACAGAGCCTATAGGAAGGCTGCAAGCAGCGCCCGGAACGCTAGTCATCTCTCGCTTCGGGGTCTCCGAGGCCAGCGTCAGGACTCTTAGAGCGCGCCCAGAGGTCGGCCAGGATGGGTCCCTCTGCCAGGAGGAGGGACAGGGCACGGAAACCAGGCCGGCGCAGCCAGGGAGCTCTTCTCCAGGCTCTGCACAGGCTGCAGGGGCGTGGCCTGAGCGCAAGGCTTGGTTCAAGTCTGTGGGCGTGGGTCAGACACTGGGCGGAGCCTAACCATGGGGGCGTGGATCTAGCGGGGCGGGACCGCCCTCGGACCCCGCCCTCCCCGCGCCCTTTCCACCGCCCCCGCAGAAGGAAAGGGAGAGGGAAGAAGGGAGGGAAAGTGGTGTTCTGTGGAAAGGGGCGGAAGGAGGGGAAGGCAAAAAAGAAAAGGGAACAGAAACATGGCGGTCTGCGGTCGAGACGGGCTCGTCGCGGGCAGCGCCTAGACATCGGTCCTCCCGCAGCGTCCGCGGCCCGCGAGCCCCTCCGCCGGCAGTTGCCCTCGCTGCAGGCGGTGCCCCTCGAGACCCGGCCGCGCGGAGGCGCAGGCGCAGAGGGGCCGCCGGAGTCCCGGCCCTGCCTGCTGAGGGTGCCCAGGCCGCGTCGCCGGCGCCTTCTCGCCCCAGGAAGCCGCTTGTAGTGTCGGGCCGTCGCTGACGGGGCTGGCGCAGGTGAGTCCGCACCGCCGCCCTGCCTACGTCTCCCGCGCCGCCGGGCCGCGCAGGTAGCGTGCGGGACCGGAGTCGGAGGTGGGGAGCGGCGGGTTGGCCGGCCTAGGCGCTGAGCGGGCGGGAGGTCCCCGGAGCCTGCTGGCTGCGGCCGGAGGGCCTCGTGAGGATCGCGTCGGTGCTGGGCCAGAGCCTGGCCTCTGCCGCCGGGGTGGGGCGGGAGCCGGACTCCGGGGCCCTTGGCCGGGCCGGCGGGTCGCTGCTGGTGGCGGTGCCTCCAGGGAGCCGGGGTCGTGTGACGCCGCTGAGGTGGAGGCAGCCCGGGCGCAGGCAGGTGCCGCAGGTGAATTCAGGGCATTTCCTCCTCTGCCGGACGGTGGCCGATGCCTAGGGGTGCTTTGTTGGGGATAACTTATAGGAAGACTCCATTCAGTCCGGAGTGACTAAACGCAAATAAAGCCAACTAATGAGCCCCTAGTGCCGACTCTTGGAAGAACTGTAACTTTAAAGCGTTGGAGATGCTGTCACGTCTTTCCCCCCTCCCCTTTCTGTGCTTCGAAGGCCGTTTCCCTCCCGAAGAATGTGCTGGAAGAGAACAAATAAGGAATGACCCAGTTTTTAAAATGTCCCTCTCCCTTTCTTCCCCCACATTTTGTTGGTTTCACACGGGAAAATTTAGGGCAGTTACCGTAGTTACTTGAGCAAATGCGAGGGAAGGTGTCATCCCCCGTACTGAAAGCTCAACTTGGGCGATTGTGCTTAACTGAGGTTGTCATGCACCGTAGCCTGAGCAGTTGACCGACTGAGTCTGCTTAATTGTGTGCAACTGGAGTTAAGATGTTCTCACACTCCAGCTAATCCTAGGAGTAGGTCTTCCATTCCTGTCTCAGTTTTCAAGGAGAAGTAAGATAGAAGAGATCCTTAGGTGTAATGTGCTGTTACCAAGTTTTCATTTGATTTGAGGAAACCATGTATATTACCTCAAATCTGGAACGCTTTCTGTGACTTTTTGTAAGAAAAAAAATTGCGAAAGGAAAATCTTTTTTTTCTATCTCACTCATTATAACCATAAAAACCTGCTATATGTTCTTCTCTGTTCTCCATATTAATGTTAAAAAGTTGGCAAACTGCCTTCTTCACGTACGACTGGGAACTCAAAATCTCAGAAATAAACTTAGATTTGTGTTCATGAACATGACCTGCCTCTTCCTGGGTTGCGTTCAATCGTTTTTTAGTTACTGCTATTCAGTCCACTTCCTACCACATGGTGGGTGACTCCTTTGACTATTTATAAAGTAATTGATTGAGATTAAGGGTCTAATCGTCTCTATTACCTGTTTTAGTGAAGTAATCCCGTGTCATTTGATTTTTGGCTCATGATACTTTGCCTGAGGTATAATTGTTTGGCTGTTTGAATAATAGAAAAGATGTGTTAGAAATGTTGATGTTTTTGTATTTTAATACTTTACCCCTGTGTAATTTGTAAATGTGTTCTGGGAATAAATACAGATTTTCATAGTATAAACTTTGGCTTGTAGTTGAAGAAATTGGTGGAAAAGTTGTAGGCGGAGACTGTTCTTAAAAGCAAATGTTTTAAGTTACGAGGAACTGCCGTGTTGTGCAGGCTATAACAATTCACGGTGCCAGGTTCGGATGGTTATTTGGGCAGGTGAGCTTTCTAAGGGAGCACATGTTAGGCATCTGTGATGAAATGCAGTGTGTAACTTATGCATGGAGGATTTTGCACCCTTGCTTTTGTCTATCTGGCTGCCAAGACTGAAGCATCTCCTGTTTTCATTGGTGCTTCCTGCCAAGACAAATACCATAATGGCTTTGCTGCTCACTTTAAAGTGGTGTTTTTGTCTTGTTCTTGCACCTCAAGTGCAGGTTGTAAGGTGAAAAAGAAAGCAGCTGAGTCAGTGGCAGGTTGTCTCGGCTGGCTGTTGTGATTTGAAAACGGAATGTCTGTTACAATTACGACACAAGTTTTCATAGTACACGAATTTGAATGCCGCCTTTTTGGGGGATGGTGCCTCACAAATGGTACCTTCTTTCAGGCTGTCAGTCTTATAGACAGGAGCAATGGGACATCTTAGTGGAATGGGAAGTTGTGCGGTTTGGGAAGCCAGGGGTAGTGATGCACAGCTCTAATGCTCTCCACTTGGAAGGTGGAGGCAGGAGGATTGTGTGAGGCCAGCTCCACGACTCAGCAAACAAGTTTCATGCCAGCTTTGGTTGACTGGTGAGACCATGTTTAGGAAAAACAAAACAGAGCACCAAAAAAAAAAATAGTTGAAAATTGAGAAAAGAATGTTGTATTATAGCATAGTAAAAGAAGTTTTTTAGCATCATCGTGTAAGGAATTCCAAATTTAGATACTTTATTATTTGAAATTGATGATAGTATTTGTGGGAGTTTTTTATAATCGTCTTGCTTTTGCCTCAGTCTGGGGACTAAAGACATCATGCCCAGTTTGAAAACTACATTTTTTTTTTATTACAAGTCCTGTTGTATGTATAGTCTAGGCATGCCTGGAACTTGCTGTGCCTTCCTGCCTGGGCCTCTTAAATCCTGGGAAAGGTAAACGTACACAGATGAGGACACCCTTAAACGCTCCTGCCTCCTCAGGTGCAGGGATTGCAGGTCTTCATCACTGTGGTCTGCTCAGACTCATACTTGACTTCCAGTTGCTCTTGGATGTCTTTTTTCTTTATTTCCCCGTCACATTCATAGTGTTTGCTAAGAAAGCTGGTAATACTTCCTTCTTTCAAATTGGTATGGCTTTTTCCTACTGCTGGTTAGATCATTGCTATGGAGGAAATACAGTATAATTCTCATGCATGACTTCTTTGTGCTACTGTGGTTTTTAGGTGGAACCAGAAACTTAGGCATACTGAACACTTCCTCTACCACCAAATCACACCTCCAGCTCACATACGTAGTTTAGACATTTTCGTGGCCCTACAGTAAAGCATGTAACAATAAATGGGGTGATGGCACATGCTTGTAATCCCAGTGGTGGGGAGATGGAAGCAGGAGGATCAAGACTAGCCTCAGTTTCAGAATGAGGTTGCAGACAGCCTGGCTATTCAAGATCCTGTCTCACCACGCAATCAGGGCCAGTGAGATGGCCGAGAAAGTAAGGCACTTGTCACCTGACCCAGGTTTGTTCCCTAGGTCCCACTTGATAGAAGAGCAAAGTGACTCCTGCAAGTTGTTCTCCTATCTTTATGCATGTGCTCAACTACGCACATCTACCCACATACACAAAGAAGTCAATAAAAATTAGACAAATGGAAAAAAAAAGTCAAAACCTCAGTAATGGCAAAAAAGCTGGGCATGCCAGTAATCCTAGTATTTGGGAGGCTGAAGTGGGAGGATTATGAGTTCAAAGCCAGCCTGGGCTATGAGACCCTGTATCAAAAAAGCAGTAAGGAAAAGAAAAAAATAACAATTGGGGGAGGGGAAAGGCAAAGCATAGAACAATTTTAAGGCACTACAATTAAATGTGAAGCTATAGTAGTAGATGTATACACTATTCATTTGTTCAAAGCCGTAGACTGTCTACCACCCAAAGGGGGTTCTAATATAAACCAGAGACTCTGGGTGATGACTGTGTGTGAGTGCAGCAGATTGGTCAGTTATGAATTAATACAGATAGTGCTCTGAAGGGGCTGTTGACAGTGGAGGTGGCCATGCACGCCATGCACTGGTGAGATTAGGTGGGGCTATAGTGTGTATGGCTGTGCTCATTATTATCAGTCTAGTCTGGGATTTGAGGTCTTTCTGCCTCTGACTCCAGAGTTGTAGGATTACAGGTGTGTGCCACCATATTGGCTCTTGATTATTTTATTGATCTAGATTGTTCTCTGTTGCAAGTGCTTATATATTTAGTGGTGCGTGGGAGGTTGAAAGATGAGACCTCCTTAAGCTGTAATCACCAGTGGTTGTAACTGAAGGATGTGATGCTGGAAACTGAACTTGGGTCCTTTGGAAAGTGGCACGTTTTAACTGCTGGGCCACCTCTCCAGCCTCTTTATGTCACTTCCCTTCCTGCTTCCTCATGGTTAAACTTGCTTTTCTTTTTTTTTAAAGATTTATTGTGCCGGGCTGTGGTGGCGCACACCTTTAATCCCAGCACTCGGGAGGCAGAGGCAGGCGGATCAAAAAAAACAAAAAAGATTTATTATTATTTGGTTTTTTCGAGACAGGGTTTTTCTGTGTAACCGCTCTGACTGTCCTGGAACTTGCTTTGTAGACCAGGCTGACCTCAAATTTGTGGAGATCCACCTGCCTCTGCTTTCCAAGTGCTGGGATTAAAGGTGTGCGCCACCACAGCCTGGATGTTTTTATTATTTTTGATCATGTATATGTGTGCCTGTGTGTAGGTATGTGCATGTGAGTGCAGGTACCTGCAGAGGCCAGAGGGGTGTCCCCCTCCCTAATCAGTCCTCACACTCATGTACTAGCTGTCCTGCTTGGGATTCCCTGTGTGCATTCAGTGTGTTCATCGCTCTCATTCCTAACATCGTGAACAAAGTTTGCCAGTAAGCTTCTTTATCTGCTGCACCGCCTCCTCATGCCCCTGTGCTGTGCTTTAAAGTAGTTCTGAGGCTTGGGAAGTGGCTCAGCAGATAAGAACACTTGTTCTTGTAAAGGACCTGAGTTCAACTCCCGCACCCACATGGTGGTTCACAGACATCTGTAACTCTAGTCCAGCTCTTCTGACTTCTCCGACCTCCACAGGCACTGAATGCCTCTGGTACATGTACATATTAAATTGTATTACAATCCGTTGCTACCATTCTGTCTCTTTGTATGCTCAGCATGCATTTTACTCTGGAGCCATATTCCCAGTTCCTGCTACTTGTTATGACTGTGACTTAGAGATCACCCACAGTTTGACCTATGGGAGACTCTTTAAGCTAGTCCCTGTGACTGTTAATCTTAGATGTGCCTTTTGTCCTTTGAACATGGCATTCTAGGTGTAGCATATATTTTTCTTGATTCACTTCAGCCTCATCGTTTCTCCAGGGGACCCTGCTCTGGTGTGTTACTGAAGGGGTGGATTAGGTATTTTTTTTTTTTTTTTTTTTTTTGGTTTTTCAAGACAGGGTTTCTCTGTGGCTTTGGAGCCTGTCCTGGAACTAGCTCTGTAGACCAGGCTGGTCTCGAACTCACAGAGATCCGCCTGCCTCTGCCTCCCGAGTGCTGGGACTAAAGGCGTGCGCCACCATCGCCCGGCTGGATTAGGTATTGTTTGTTGTTTTGGTGACACTACTTCTGGATGTGTTTTTAAGCAATCAGAACTAGGAGGGAAACCCATATCATTTTTTTTATTTCTTTTTTCTTATGTGTACCTGCATTTGGTTATGTGGGTGAATTCAGGTACCCACAGAGGCCATGAGAGGATGTTGGATCCCTTGGAGCTGGAGTTACAAATGGTTGTGAATCTCCCCATGAGGGCTCTGGAAATTGGGTTCAGTTCTCTGGAAGAGTTGCTAGCACTTTGAACTGCTGAGCCATTTCTAGCACAGTGTTCCTAATGCTGCAATGCTTTAATACAGTTCCTCATGTTGTGCTGACCCCAACCATAAAATTATTTTTGCTACTTCATAGCTAATTTTGAATACAGTTATGAATCATAATGTAAATACCTGGGTTTTCTGATGTTCTCAAGAGACCCCCGTGAAAGAGCCAGTTGACCCCAGGGGTCCCGACCTACATGTTATAACCCCTGCTCTAGCACCTGTTATTTGGAGACAGGATCTCTTTTTGCCCAGGCTGGCCTCTACATCTCCAACCATCCTCTCTTTTTCTCTCTTCTCTGTGCTCCCAGGCCTGGCATGGAAGCATTTTGAACAGGAACCTCCTGTCCTTCTGCAGTTTTCTTGAATCCTTGCCTGCCTGAGTCTGCTATTTATCCTCTCTTGTTTCTCTAGATTTGCTGTTCTGAGCATTTTAATGAAGTGGAACCGATCTGCATATGGTGTCTGTGACTAGCTTCTTCCACTTAGTGAAGTGTTTTCAAGGTTCATCTTTGTGGTACCAATGTGTTGGTACTTCATTTCTTTTTTATTGTTGAGTGACACTCCATTGTATAAATAATTATGTGTAGGTACCACTTTTTGATCATCAATTGATGGACAAGTGTGTTGTTTCCTTGATTTGCTTGTTTATATTACTGCTGTCAGTTTTGTTGACTTGCATATGTAATAAATTAATAAAATTTACATATGCTTAAATTATTGGGACAGGGAAAACCTTAAAGTTGTTAAAGTTTACAGTTGTTAAAGTATTTGCTGTACAAATAAGAGGACGTGAGTACCCAGTACCCGCATTAATTAGCCAGGTGTGGCATTGTGCTCCCATAACCCCAAACTGAGAAAGAAGGCAAATCAGGAGGATCCCTGTGGGGTCTTGCTGCCAGTCTACTTGGTTGGTGAGCTCTAGGTTCAGTGACCGATCTTTTCTCAAGAATAAGGCAAAAAACACTTGAGGAAGAAACCCAAGATCCACCTCTGGTCCTCACAAACGTGTTTACATTCTCATGGACACTCTTTTTCCTGCATTAAAGAATAAAAGCAAGCTCTAGTGATGCTGTAGATTGAACTCAGGACTTCTCTCATGCTAGGCAAGTGATCTATCATTGAGATATATCTCCACCCTTAAAATGTTAATTTCTGAATAATTTTAGATTTATCAAAGTTGAAAAGATAGTGTTTCTCTCCTTCCTGTTACCATTTTATTTATTTATTTAAAATTTACTTGTTATGTATATAGTGTTCTGGGCACCAGATCTCATTATAGATGGGTGTGAGCCTTCCTGTGGTTGCTGGGAATTGAACTCAGGACCTCCGGAACAGCAGTCAGTTCTTTTAACCTCTGAGCCATCTCTCCAGGCCCTGTTACCATTTTATGTTTCGAGTTGGGCATAGTAGCTCCCAGCACTCATGAGGCTGAGGCAGGAGGATTGCCGTGCTTTCCATACCAGATTGGGCAACATAGTAAATTACAAAATGAGACCCTGTCTCAAAAAAGTCACATAATTCCAAAATAAAACATTTTATATTACTATGGCATATGTAATATAATGGCATTATATTACAATGTCCTACTAATGACATTGGCATTTACCAAAGCCCGGACTTTGGTTTTACATGAATACGCATTTATTTATTTGGTTTTAATGTTTTTACTGGCATATATTATTTATACATGATAATGTTTCATTATGACATCCTCATATCTGTATATAGTGTATTTTAATCCTATTCAACCCCATTACTTTCTCGTTCTCCTACTATTCCCATGATCATCTTCTTCCTCCTAGCCCTGCATCTGCTCCTGTCTGTTTAGTGACCTAATGAGTTTACTTAGGGTTGTTTACAGGAACATGGGTGCTACAGGTAATATAGGAACAACACTGAAGAAAATGTCTTTCCCCAGCAACTGTCTATAGCTCCCATGGAGTGTGTTGGCCCTTCATACAGGATGAAGGTCATCCCTTCGTACAGGTTGTTGGTAGGTCTGCTATTCTGGGAATCCAATCTTCTGAGGCTTCAGGCATAACTGGGTGACAGCCTTCACAACATCCCACCCCAATGCTGCCTCACAATGTCTTTCTCCCCCCTCTTTCCTGGTTCCTAGCCGGGGAGTGGTTGGTGTAGATAGCCTGTTTCTAAATGCCCGAGCACTCTGCAGTTGCTTCATTTTTGTCTTGCTTGGATTTCTTGAGCCAAAACCTGGCTGCTTAACTCAGGCTGGCCTGGAGTTGGAAATCCCCCTGCCTCAGCTTCCTGAGTGCTGGGATTACAGGCTAGACTAGTGCCACCACATCTAGTTTAATATGCTTTTCCTGTTCTAGGAGTCATTGAAGGGCACAGAATTGGCTTAGCAATGTGCTAAGGTTATGTATTCACACCGATGCTTCTAATTCCATTCTAGTACATTGGCTCTTTTCTTCACATTCTCCAGATTCGTATCCATTTTCTTACAGCAGGAATTCTGACTTCCAGCAGTTGTTCACTTACAGAGTAGGTACAGATAAATGCAAAATTGTTACACCAAGACCACCATGAAAAATCCTTCTAAAAACAAAACAAAAAAAGAAAGGGTCAAAATTTCTTTTTTAGTTCTTTTTTTCAAAATACTATGTTCAAATGCTAGTGGAATTCAGTCATTTTTTAAAAGAATAAGCTTTTTATGTATTAAAAAAACTTTCAAATAAAAAAAATCATACACCAAAATTAAGCAGACCCAAAGGTGTCCCTTTTAAAATTCCCAGACATGTTATATTATCAATTTGATACATAGGTCCATTGCCTTATAAATCTTGGTGGTAAAGCTAATCGCCTCCCTCTCTTTTACCCCTTTTCCCTTGCCTTGCTGGGGTCTCCTGAAGCCCTGGTTGGCCTCTGAATCCCTCTGTGAGATTGGCCATGAACTCCTCATCTTTCTGCTGCTACCTCCTAAATTCTGGATTTACAGGTAGTGCTACCAAGCCCAGGCTCCCTGCCCCCTTCTTTCGTTGAGACAAGATCTCACTAAGCAGTCCTGGCTGATTTAGAACTCACTGTGTAGACCAGGCCAACCTCAGACTCCTGGTGCTCCTTCTGCCCTTGCCACCACACCTGGCCATCTTAACTTTGCATAACATTCAAAAAGGGAAGTTCTAGTTTTTCCAAGGGGATTTGGTGGATAACAACTGGATTTATTTAATTAGTAGTGGCTGCTGCATTCTCTACTTTCCAGGGCTCTTTTATCCTGTCTGACTTTCTTTCTTTTCCTCCCTCCCTCCCTCCCTCTCTCCCTCCCTCCCTCCCTCCCTCCCTCCCTCCCTCCCTCCCTCCCTGTTTCTCTCCCCCTCCCTCTAGCTCTTTTGAGATAGGACCTCATCTTTTAGCCTTGACTGACCTGGATGAAACTCACAATCTAGCCCAAGCCCTCTCTTTATATTACTTTTGTATAAAACTCGGAGCCACAAATACAACAGTGGAGAATATCATGGTTTTGTCAGCTGATTTTATTTGAAAGGACTTCAGTTTTATAGTTCTCTGATATAGGAGGCTTAACTGGTCTTGATAGAGCTGTCTGAAGAAAACCACTAAATCCCTGTTTTACGTTGCTTAAATGTAGCCAATAACTGATAAAATGGTACTTTCCTTGTTTTCTTTGATTTAGAAAACTTATCATTCATTTTGCATGGTGTGGGAACATACAGATAAATTTTGAAACTCCGGAAGAAACCTTTTTATTTCAGTGAGAAAAATTGTGTGGATGATATTTAGTTGTGTAGGTTGAAGCTAATGGTGTTTTGTTTACATTAATGAATGTTTTGGGCACGTGTGCGGTGGTACCTGCCTTTAATTCCAGCACTAGGAAGGCTAAAGCAGGAGGGTCTCTGATTTCAAGGTCAACCTGGTCTACAAAGGGAGTTTCAGGACAGCCAGGGCAACACAGAAACCTGTCGGGGGGGGGGTGCTAGTCAGTAAGAAGTATGAAATTAAGTTATAAAAGATTATCTTTGTTGTATTGGAGAATGAATATTAAGCCTTATAAATTGATTTTTGCACTTTTTAAAAAAAGCTTTGTTAAACTGAGTGGTGGTGGCTCACGCCTTTAATCCCAGCACTCTGGGAGGCAGAGACACACGGATCTCTGTGATTTGGAGGTTATCCTGGACTACAGAGAAACCCTCCCCCAAAATAAAGCTTTGTTGAAGCTAAGTGGCATGGGAAGCTGAAGCAGGAGGATGAATTTGAGGCTTGCCTGGGCCACAGTGAGTTCTAGATAACCTGGGTTTCAGAGTGAGACCCTGTCTCTTAAAACCAAACAGAAAAGCTTTGCTACGCAGAGCCGTAGCAGGGTTAAAGCAAAGGAAATAAACACTATCTACAAACGTGGGAGATTACTAAAAAATTATATTAAAAATAGAATCACTGTATGGACTGGCAATCAAGCTTGTAGTTATTTAGCCAGAATTGCTCTCTTGAGGTCATACCTGCACCCACTCCACACCCCAGGCTCATTTTAGCATTATGATAGCAGCAGGATGTGGAGACAACTCGGTGTCCTTAAGTAGATGAAGGAATAAAAATGTGAGGTGCACATACAGAGAAATAATGTTCAACTGGAAAGTAGGAGTAGTCTGAAGTGGCCGTGGTAGAGAGAGTTAAATGTCTAGTATTTGGGCTTTTCAGAGGACCAGGCAAAGGATAAAAGGACTCCTCAACACAAAACAAAACCAAAAATATATAAAAATAAAGTATAGGCCTGGAGAGGTGGCTCAGCAGTTAAGAGCACTAATGGTACTTCAGAAGACCTGAGTTCAATTCCCAGCACCCACACCAGGCATCTCAAAACAGCCCGTAACTCCAGCTTTAGGGGAATCCAAATACCTGGGTATTTGGCTTTTCATGTGCACATACCCATACACACACACACACACACACACACACACACACACACACACACACACAATGTAATTTTTAAATTTTTACTTATTTTCATATGTATGGATAATATGCCTGCTTGTATATTTGTGCTCTACATATATGCAGTGCCTTTGGAGGCCAGAAGAAGATGTCAGATTTTTTAATTTTTGAACTCTACGTTTTTCTCTGCTCCCCTCGCTGCCTCTCCTCTCCCCTCCCCTTCAACCCTCTCCCATGGTCCCCATGCTTCCAATTTACTCAGGAGTTCTTGTCCTTTTCTATTTCCCATGTAGATTAGATCCATGTATTAAGGTCCTCATTGTTGTCAAGGTTCTCTGGGATTGTGATTTGTAGGCTGGTTTTCTTTGCTTTATGTTTAATAACCACTTATGACTGAGTTACATATGATAATTGTCTTTCTGGGTCTGGGTTACCTCACTCAATATGATGTTTTCTAGATCCATCCATTTTCTTGGAAATTTCAAGATTATTTTTTTCTACTTGGAAGTACTCCATTGTGTAAATGAACCATATATTCCTTATCCATTCTTCGGTCGAGGGGCATTTAGGTTGTTTCCAGGTTCTGGCCATGCTGCTTTGAGCATAGTTGAGCACATGTCCTTGTGGCACGATTGAACATCCTTTGGATATATACCCAAAAGTGGTATTACTGGGTCTTGAGGAAGGTTGTTTCCTATTTTCTGAGAAATCATCACACTGATATCCAAAGGGGCTGTACCAGTTTGCACTCCCACCAGCAATGCAGGAGTGTTCCCTTCACCCCACAACCTCTCCAGCATAAGTTGTCATCAGTGTTTTTGATCTTAGCCATTCTTACAGGTGTAAGATGGAATCTCAGAGTTGTTTTGATTTGCTTTTCTCTGATGACTAAGGATGTTGAACATTTCCTTAAGTGTCTTTCAGCCATTTTAGGTTCCTCTGTTGAGAGTTCTCTATTTAGGTCTGTACTTTATTTTTTTATTGGATTATGTGATCTTTTGGAGTCGAATTTCTTGAGTTCTTTGTATATTTTGGAGATGAGACCTCTGTCTGATGTGGGGTTAGTGAAGATCTTTTCCCATTCTGTAGACTGCCGTTTTGTCTTGTTGACTGTGTCCTTTGCTTTACAGAAGCTTTTCAGTTTCAGGAGGTCCCATTTATTGTTTCTCTCAGTATCTGTGATACTGGGGTTATATTTAGGAAGTGGTCTCCTGTGCCAATGCTTTCAAGTGTACTTCCCACTTTTCTTCTGTGAGGCTCATTGTGGTTGGTTTTATGTTGAGGTCTTTGATCCATTTGGATTTGAGTTTTGTGCAGGTGATAGATATGGATCTATTTTCATTCTTCCCCATGTTGATATCCAGTTATGCCAGCACCATTTGTTAAATATGCTTTCTTTTTTCCATTTGATATTTTCTTGCTTCTTTATCAAAGATCAGGTGTTCAAAGATGTGTGGATTGATATCTGGGTCTTCTATTTGGTTCCATTGGTCTTCCTGTCTGTTCTTATGCCAATACCAGGCTGTTTTCAGTACTGTAGCTCTGTAGTAGAGTTTGAAGTCAGGAATTGTGATGCCTCCAGAAGTTCTTTTATTGTACAGGATTGTTTTGGCTATCCTGGGTTTTTTGCTTTTCCATATGAAGTTGAGTACCATTCTTTTGAGGTCTTTGAAGATTTTTACTGGGATTTTGATGGGCATTGTGTTGATTCTGTAGATTGCTTTTGGTAAGATTGCCATTTTTACTATGTTAATTCTGCCTACCCAGGAGCATGGGAGATCTCCCCACTTTCTGGTGTCTTCTTCAATTTCTTCCTTCAAACATTAAAAGTTCTTGTCATACAAGTCTTCCACTTGTTTGATTAGAGTTACTCTGAGATATTTTATGCTATTTGTGGCTATTGTGAAGGGTGTTGATTCTCTGATTTCTTCCCCAGCCCTTTTATCATGTGTGTACAGGAGGGCTACTGATTTTTCTGAGTTAATCTTGTATCTTGCTACATTACTGAAGGGGTTTATGAGTTGTAGAAGTTCCTTGGTAGAATTTTTGGGCTCGCTTATGTAAACTATCATATCATCAGTGATCAGTGAGAGTTAGACTTTTTCGATTTGTATCCCCTTGATCTCCTTTTGTTGTCTTATTACTCTAGCTAGAACCTAAAGAACTATATTGAAAAGATATGGAAAGAGTGGACAGCCTTGTCTTGTTCCTGATTTCAGTGGGATCGCTGGAAGTTTCCATTTAGTTTGATGTTGGCTGTTGGCTTGCTCTTTATTGCTTTTATTATGTTTAGATATGTTCCTTGTATACCTGCTCTCTCCAAGATCTTTATCACGAAGGGATGTTGTATTTTGTCGAAAACTTTTTTGGCATCTAATGAGATGATCATGTGGTTTTTATTTTTCAGTTTGTTTATTTATGGTGGATTACGTTGACAGATTTTTGTATGTTGAACCATCCTTGCATCTCTGGGATGAAGCTGACTTGCTCATAGTGGATGATGGTTCTGATGTGTTCTTGGATTCGATTTGCCAGTATTTTATTTACTATTTTTGCATCAATGTTCATGAGTGTGATCTGTAATTCTCTTTTTTAGTAATGTCTTTATGTGGTTTGGGTATCAGGGTAATTGTAGCCTCATAAAAAGAATTTGTTCCTTCTGTTTCTATTGTATGGAACTATTTGAGGAGTATTATTATTAGTTCTAAGCTGAAACCATCTGGTCTTGGGCTGTTTTTGGTTGGGATACTTTTGGTGACTTTTTCTATTTCTTTAGCAATTATAGCTCTGTTTAATTTGTTATCTGGTCTTGATTTAATTTTGGTAAGTGATATTTATCCAGAAAGTTGTCCATTTCTTTTAAGTTTTCTAATTTTGTGGAGCACAGGTTTTTCAAATATGACCTAATGATCCTCTCGATTTTCTCTGTATCTCTTGTTATGTTCTCCTTTTCATTTCTGATTTTGTTAATGTGGATATTCTCTCTCTGCCTTTTGGTTAGTTTGGATAGAGGTTTGTCTTGTTGATTTTTCTCAGAAGAACCAACTCTTTGTCTCATTGATTTTTCTTTTTTGGTATTGTTTTCTTTGTTTCTATTTTGTTGACTTCAGCTCTCACTTTATTTCCTGCCATCTAGTTCTCTTAGGTGAGTTTGCTTCTTTTTGTTCTAAGTTTTCAAATGTTCTGTTAATTCACCAGTGTGGAATTTTTTCAGCTTCTTTATGTAGGCATTTAATGCTATGAACTTTCCTAGGAGGAAAGTTTTTTCATTGTGCCCTGTAAATTTGGGTATGTTGTGTGGTCATTTTCATTGAAGTTTAGGAATTCTTTAATTTCTCCCTTGCCCCATTGATGATTCAGGTGAGTATGTCCGATTTTTTTTTTTTTTTTGGATTTTCGAGACAGAGTTTCTCCTTAACTTTTGGTTCCTGTCCTGGAACTAGCTCTTGTAGACCAGGCTGGCCTCGAACTCACAGAGAGCCATCCACCTGCCTCTACCTCCCGAGTGCTGGGATTAAAGGCGTGCCCCACCACCGCCCGGCCATATGTCAGATTTTTTTGAAGCTGGAACTACAGACAGTTCTAAGTTGCCCTGCGTATGCTAGGAATGAACCCAGGTCCTCTGCAAGAGCAGTCAGTGCTCTTCACCTCTGAGCTATCACACCAGCCCCCCAATAAATCTTTAAAAAATAAAAGAGGCAGAGGCAAGTCAATCTCCAGCAAGTCAGCTTGGTCTGCTATAAAGTTCTGTGCAGCTAGGGTTACATAATACCACTCTGTTTCAAACAACAACAACAACAACACAACTTCTTTAACCTTTCATTTTCCTCTCCTGTCTCCCTCCCACTCCTACTGATCCTTTTTGTTTACTGCTCTAGTTGGCAGGTGAACCTGGGAGAGAGGGCCTAAAATGGGGCTGACTCAAGTCTCTTGCAATAGCCAGCTTTATTCAGAGCATCAGACAATTTATGCTCAGAGAGTTAAGAAGAATCACCCGAATAAAGCATATAATCAGAAGGACAAGCTGTACATGTTTTTCAGGAGAGGCATATGAATAGTAACAGGTGAAGTAAACTCACTCCTATCTCTCATACTTGGGAGGAACACGAAAACACATTCCAAGAACAATTCTGTGTTTTAAAGAAATTGAGATCACAAGACTCTTGTCTTGTTTTTTTTTTTTTTTGGACTTTTCTCACAAGTGCTCAGAATTCTCACATGACTCTATTCTTGGACTGTGTTCTGACACCCTTCTTCCAAATTAGCAACTCTTTTATTTTGTCTTTTTGTTTGTTTTTGTTTTTTAAGACAGAGTTTCCCTTTGTAGCTTTGGAGCCTGTTCTGGAACTAGCTCTTGTAGACCAGACTGGCCTCGAATTCACAGAGATCCACCTGAGTGCTGGGATTAAAGACAGGTGCTATCACCTCCAGTCTTATTTTGTCTTTTTTAAAGGCCTATTTATTTTGTGTATTTGAGTGCTTGTATTAATATGCACCATGTGTGTGCCTGGTCCCTGCAGAGGTCAGACGGTATCAGGTCTCCTGGAACTGGGAACCAAATTTGGGTACTTCGTAAGAACAGTAAGTGCTCTTAACCACTGAGCTATTGCTCCAACCGCCCCTACTCCTTATGCTGCTGTCATGCTAAAACGATCCCTTGGGATTTAGGGCAATAATCACAAGATAGCAGTTTTACTCTGGCTAGTTGACTAGTGTTGAAGGAGCAGCGGGGCTGCGTCCCACACCTGGCCGCCCGCATGGCTTATGTCCCGAAATAATTACATGGATACTGTATTCTTTTAAACACCGCTTGGCCCATTAGCTCTAGCCTCTTATTGGCTAGCTCTTACATACTGATCTAACCCATTTCTAATAATCTGTGTAGCTCACAAGGTGGCTTACCAGGGAAGATCTTAAACTGCGACTGTCTGGAGTGGGAGAATCATGGCGACTGCCTGACTCAGCTTCTTTCTCCCAGCATTCTGTTCTGTCTACTCCACCTACCTAATTTTCTGTCCTATCAGAGGCCAAGCAGTTTCTTTATTACTTAACCAATAAAACAACAGATAGAAAGATGACCCTCTTCCATCAGATTAGAAGTAGAACTTGTTATTTTTAATATGTTATTATATGTTTGGTATTGAATGAAAAATATATGTAATTTGAAGAAATTCAATAATTTGAAGAAATTCCATTATGCAAGAATATTTGTCTTAAAATAAATTGGACGTAAAAGTGAGATGGCATATATAAAAGACGTACATGATTAGAAATAAGGAATTTTTAAACAAAGTGGGGTTCATTGAGAGGATCAAAAAGTAATTTAGAAGACATTTGGGATAGTCCAAAAATGAAGATAAAACATGATAGACTCTAAATGCACATAAAACAGCAGAGAAATGGAGTATCTGTCATTAAATTACTCCATTAAAAAGTTCTGTACCCTTATGCCCAGCAAGGAGTTTTGAATATAATCAAAATATGCTATACACATGTATGAAAATGTCATAATGAAACCTATTTTGTGAATAATTGATACATGTTAATAAAAACTTAGAAAAGACAATAATATAGATAAAATGTACAGCTCCTACTTGAAATGTATAAATCTTGCCGGGCAGTGGTGGCGCATGCCTTTAATCCCAGCACTCGGGAGGCAGAGGCAGGTGGATCTCTGTGAGTTCGAGGCCAGCCTGGTCTACAAGAGCTAGTTCCAGGACAGGCTCCAAAGCCACAGAGAAACCCTGTTTCGATAAACCAAAAAAAAAAAAGTATAAATCTTGGAGGGGGACAGGGGCCAAGAGTCCTTACCCTTAACTGAGGAGCTATTGACAACTGATGAACACTGGCGGACAGAGAGTTAATTTTCTTCTAAGGGTTGTAGCTCCTGGCAGGTTAACACACTGCAGTGGATGGCCTCACATCCCTGAGTATGTGGGCAGTGCAAATTGGAAAAGACACCAAGTCAGGTGGTGGGAAGGAAATTCAGGGTAGATCTGGGAGGAGTCAAATCAACAGCTGGGATTAAATATGATCTCAAACTATATTGTATGATATTCTGAAATAATGAAATCAAATATCCTCAAAGACACAAATATATACACTTGGGAAATCATTGCAAAATCAAGGTAGTGAAGATATCCATCCATATCCCAAGTTTCCTCCTTCTTCACTATTTTCTCCTGATATTGTCTTTTATCATATAACCTCTAAAATTAATAAATAAATTAGTTAATTGAGAAAACCCTTTACAGGGTTTCTCTGTATAGCCCTGGCTGTCCTGGAACTCCTTCTGTATGCCAGTCTGTCCTTGAACTCAGAGATCCACTTGCTGTTCTTCCCAAATGGTTGGATTAAAGATTTATGCTACCATGCCAGGCATGCATATATATATATATGTATATATATATATATACATATATACATATATGTGAGATTTTTTAAAAATGTGTGTGTTTTTCTTACAAGTATGTCTTTGCTTTACATTCATGCAGTACCCTTAAAGGCCAGAAGAGGGCGTCAGATCCCCCTGAGATGTGAGTTATAGATGATTTTGAGCCACCATGTGGGGTGCTGGGAACTGAATCCAGGACCTCTGGAAGAGTAGCTAGTGTTTTTAACCACTGAGACATCTTTCCAACAAGTTTATAAAATTTATATGGGTATGTTGGTGCACACTTTTAATCCCACCACTGGGGAGGTAGATGCGAATGGATCTCTATGACTTCGAGGCTAGCCTGGCATACATGAATTCTATGCCAGCCAGCCCCCCCCCCCCTTCTCTTTCTTTCTCTGTGTTCTGGTTGCTGTCACATCATTTTACTCATCCATATTATTACCTGGATCAACAGCTCTTAAATCTTTAATGAATAGTCATGTGTATGCGTGCATGTTTGTGGGTAGGTGTGTGTATGAGTGCATGCCATATTGTGAGTGTGGAGATCAGAGGACAGCTTGCAGGGGAGTTGACTTTCTCCCGCTGTGGATTTCAGGTATCCAGCTGAGGTCGTTAGGATTTTGAGGCAGATGTTTTACCTCTTGAGCCATCTCAATGGCCCCCTTTTCCGGGTTTTGGAACAGGGTCTTATTGTGTAGTGCTAGCCTTAAAATCCTCCTGCTTTAGCCTTCCAAGTGCTAGTATTACAGATTGAGCCACCACACCCAGCTGTTGTAGTAAATAAGAGCTATAGGTACATGAAATGACTGTAGTTGTGTTGGAAATGTACCAGACCTACTTTTTTTTTTAAATTTAGGTAAAAGCTGATAAGATGATAAAACCTTACAGATTGAAGTTTGATTGTAAATCTGAGAAGTATGGTAGTTGGTTATTCCTAATTTAAGGATGCCTTAATTTTGATCAGTATAAAGTATTTCCAGCCATTGATTTCATTTCTTTTCTGTTTTAGGAAACAGATAGCAGTCATGATAGAAGACAAAGGACCAAGAGTGACAGACTACTTTGTTGTGGCAGGTCTCACGGATACATCAACTCTTCTAGATCAAGAAGTAAACCGTATAGATACTAAATCAACTGGCCCTAAAGCTCCAATCACAGACATTGCAGTTATTATCAAGTCAGCTGGGGAAGCTGTACCCGAAGGGTACACCTGTGTTGAAGCCACTCCGTCAGCACTCCAAGCAAACTTGAACTATGGAAGTCTGAAAAGCCCAGAGCTTTTCCTGTGTTATAAGAGAGGGAGAGATAAACCTCCCCTTACAGATATTGGGTATGATCACTTTCTTTTGCAATGGTAAAGGGAATTAAATTTGTTTAAAAATAAGAAGGTATATAGTAGTAGAAATTTGAACTTTCTGGTAGTTGTTATTTTTTATTTCAAGATTAAGTTCAAGGATATATTGCATGTCTATACATACTCTTGATTAGTTATATAAATGTGAAGTGCTATGATAAAAGACACTGTATATATATTTGGAAGCCAAGTGTGGTGACCTGTACATGTACTCCAAAGCACTTAGAAGGTAGAGACAAGATTAGAAATCGGAGTCCATCCTTGTCTGTATACTAGGTTCAAGGCCAGTCTGGGCTACAAGAGATCCTGTCTCAAATATTGCTCTTAGGGGAACTCATTTCTCCTCTCTTCCTTTCTAAATTGGGAACTGGAGATGGGCCTGGTTTGCCCAATGCATATGAGTTTGTAGGTTCAATTCTCAGGACTGCTTTAAAAGAAAGAAAGAAAAAAGTGAAAAAATGGTTCCCCCCAAAGATATTAGGGGGCTGGAGAGATAGCTCTACTCTTCCAGAGGTCCTGGCTTATACCCAGCACTCACATGGCCACTCACACCTGTCAGTAACAGGGGATTCTCATACCCTCATACTGATATAAGTAAAAATAAATACATCACAGTTGTGAAGTATTTTGTCAATGAAGTCAGTGAAGATTTCTTTGTTACTGTTACTGCTAAAAAGACTTTATTTCAGAAATTTGTGTTGATACTTTCCTATGAAAATTATGCTGCTTTATAATCCCCTAGTGATTTATCATGTGTGGATATTTTTGTTTGTTTGTTTCTAGTCAATCATTTTATTATAGCATCCATCCTCTGGTCCCATCTGAGATGTAGCTATAGCTTTGTTCTCTAGTGGAGTTTTATTTTTTGGAGGGGAAAGATCATTTCATTCTAGGTCCTCCTAAAAATCTTTTTTTAAATTTATTTATTAAAGATTTCTGCCTCCTCCCCGCCACCGCCTCCCATTTCCCTCCCCCTCCCCCAACCAAGTCCCCCTCCCTCGTCAGCCCAAAGAGCAATCAGGGTTCCCTGCCCTGTGGGGAGTCCAAGGACCACCCACCTCCATCCAGGTCTAGTAAGGTGAGCATCCAAACTGCCTAGGCTCCCACAAAGCCAGTACATGCAGTAGGATCAAAAACCCATTGCCGTTGTTCTTGAGTTGTCAGTAGTCCTCTCATGTGTGGATATTATATTGAAGTGTTGTGTTTATTATAAAACTACCCCTAGTAAAAACTGATGGTAGAGCCAGGTGGCCTTAGAGGTACTCGCATGTGATTCTGGTAGGACTCAGGGCTGTTTTGGCTACATATCTGGTTTGATGGATTACATGAAGGCCTGTCTCAGAACCACCCCCACCCCCAGCACCATACATAAAAGGATTGTAGATATTTAGCTATTTGAGAGCACCCTGACGAGTATTTTTAGGTTCAGTTTGTCTCTTATACAAAACATGCAATTTTCACGGAGATTACATTAAACAGTTTTGGGGCGCATATGTAAGTAGTGTACTCCCCTGCTTCTGTGGGTTCATTAGCCTTCTGCTTGCTTGGGCTTTGTTATGCTTTATTGGAAAATACAAGATGATGTCGCCTGGAAATGTACATAGTTTCACCTTCCTGTACAGTTTGGATAGTTTTATTTCATAGTAGCCATTTGGTCTCAATCCTGATTCTTTTTTTTTTTTTTGACTGTTCATAAAACATTTTTATTATTTTCCAGTATGTGTAAAACATTAAAGGATATTTTGTATCAGAGATTGGTGGTAAAAAATAAATAATCTGTAATTAATTTTTAAGTAAACATTTCAAGTTAACACATGTACCATGGAATTCTATGCACTCGGGCTTCTTCAATGCTAGTTGTCACAGTGGCACACAGAGAAAAAATTCTTAATGCTTTGGTGGGATTAAATTCAATCCTGATTCTAAGGGAAAAGTTTTAAGGTTTTATTATTGAAAATATTAATTCTAAGTTTTTTATAAATGCCATTTTGGTCTTTTTGTTTGCATTTATGACATTTCTATGCTTGTATATAGTGTACTTGGCTCATTTGCCTCTGTCCCCCTCCCCAGTGATCCTGCTGTTATTCACAAATAGTCTGTCTTCTTTCATGTCATTGTTCTGTTCTGTGCTAGTGTATCCAAGGTGTGTGTGTGTGCGCACGCATGCATGCATGCATGTGTTTTATGTGTGTGTTAACACACATGGTATGCATGTGGGGTCATGATGGGGTCATGGAGCAACTTCTTCCACCATTGTAGGTTTCAGGGATCCAACTCAAGTTGTTGGACTTGCTAGCAGGTATACATATCACTGGCTCTCATGATTCTCTGCCCCTCCCCCCAAGTCAGGATTTCAGTATGACTGGCCTGGAATATGGTGTATAGACCAGGCTGACCTCAAACTCATAAAGATTTGCTGCCTCTGCCTCCTGAGCTCTGTGATGTGCTACTATATGCCATTTTGTTTTGTATTATGTGTTTGTTCATTTTGTGTGCATGTACGTACACACAGAAGTCAAAAAATAACTTGAGAGAGTCAGCTTTCTCTTTTTGTCATGACTTAATGATTGAGCTCAGTTTGTTAGGATTAATGGCAGGGGTCTCTACCTGCTGAGACTTAAGTTTTGAGACAGGATCTTGTGTATACCAGGCTGACTTCAAACTTGCTGTATAGCTGAAGATGGTCTTACACTCGATCCTTCTGCCTCTACCTCCCCAGTGTTAAGAATGAACTTGTGTGTGACTTTCACACACACACACTTCTTCATATAAATTTAGATTATGCACGTGTGAGAAAATGAGTGACGTTTGTTTTTCTGATTCTGGCTCCAATTCTGGTAGATAATGGCCACTTGTATGCAATACTCTACAAATGAGATAATTTCATTCATCATGGCAGAATAAAATTCCATTGTGTTTCTGTACTGCATTTTTTCATTTTATCCATGCATCTGTTGATGGGCACCTAGCCTTTTGTCACCCGTTGACTGTTGTGAGTAGTGCTGTGATAAGCACGAGTATGCAGCGTGTCGCTGTAGTATGCCTGCTTTGATTCCTTTGGGTGTACACCCAAGAGGGGGCTAACAAGGTAGTGTACTAGTTCTGTTTTTAACTTTTTGAGCAACTTCCATATTGATTTCCATGGTGGCAGGAATAACTTAGATTACCACTAACAGCTTAAGAAGGTTCCTTTCCCCCTTATTCTTGCATTATTTAAGTTTTCTTGACTATAGTCATTTTTACTGGAGTGAAATGGAAACTTTAAAAAAGATTATTAGATTTACTTGTGTTTGTGTATGTGTGTTGGGGGGGTGCCACAGTGTACACGCAGCGGTGAGAGGACGTGTGTAAGTCAGTTCTCTTCTTCCATGTAGATCCTGGCTGTCAAGCTTAGGTCATCAGGCTTGGTGGCATGTACTGGGCCATTAATTGACTCTTGGTTCATTACCCCAAGCATTTTCTTTGTTATACCGCTTTTAATTTCATGCAGTCATGATTGTCAATTCTTACTATTATTTCTTGAGCTATTGGGTCTTATTGAGAAGATCATTAACTGTGTGTCCCCAAGTGCTTTCATTTAGTACTTTCAGTGTTTAATATCTTATATTTTAACATGTAATATATTTTAAATTGATTTTTGCACAGGGTAAGAAATTTCATTCCTCTGTGTATGGTTTTGAATTTTTATTGGTAGCATTTATTGAAGAAGTTTTCTTTTTTCCTGGTGTGTGTTTTTGACATCTTTGTCAAGCATCAGGGAGTTGAAGCTGCATGGGTTCATTTCTAGGTCTTGTATTCTTTCTTTTCTTAAATTACTTATTTTTATTTTTATGTTCATTGGTATTTTGCCTGTGCAAGGGTGTTGGGAACTGTAGTTAGAGACAGTTGTGAATTTTCATGAGGGTGCTAGAAATTGAGCTCGGGTTCGCTGGAAGAACTGTCAGTGCTTCTAACTGCTGAGCCATCTCTCCATCCCTGTATTCTACTATTCTAGTATCTGCTTTTGTGGCAAAGTATAAGCATAGATCATATGGTCTGCAAATAGGGGTAATTTGAATTCTTTCTTTTCTATTTGTATCCCTTTTATTTACATTATTTTCTTACATTATTGCTTTGGGTAATAATAAGTTTAGCACTTAATTGTATGATTGAGAAAAAGAGTTGACATTCATGTCCATTGTCTGGCTTTACAGGAAAGTCTTCTCGTATTTTTCCCCGATGTAATATTAGCTCTTGGTTTATATAAAGAGTACCTGCTATTATTTATTCTTAGATTTTTGCTATTACAATTTTTTCTTTTTATTTCTTTCATTAATTTATTAATCCATCCACTCATTTATTTGTTTGTTTATTTTTTGAGATAGGGTCTTACTAGGTTACCTTGTCTGACCTGGAATTCACAATGATCCACTTTCCTCTGCTTCAGGAGTGCTAGAATTAAAGATGCATGTCACTATGCCCAGCTTCTTCAGGGCTTTTATTATGAAGAGATGTTGAGTTTGGGCAAAGGCCTTTTTTTTTAAATCCATTGTGATGATCATTTGATTTTGTGCTTTATATATGTCCTACATCATGTTTATTGACTTGCATATGTTGAATCATCCATTCCTGTCTGTAATGAAATCAAGTTGATTGTGGTTTTTTTGTTGTTGTTACTTTTGTGTGTATATTGTATGCTTGTCCATATGCAAGCACTGCTCGTGTGCTGCAGTGAGCTTGTGGGTGGCCACACAGCATTCCAGAGTTGGTCCTCTCCTTCCACCATGTATTACAGAGATTCAGCTGGTTTTAATTGGTAGCTCAGGTTTGAAACCCACTCTGTGGCCCAGGTTGGCCTTGAACTGCTTCTGACATTTAAAATTGTGATTACAGTGTGCACCACCATTATCTGTCTTGTTCTTGCTTATCTAAGACTGGGGCGTACCATTTATTTGAGATCTCTCTCTGATTCTGGTTTTTAACTTCATCCATACGTCCATCTGTCTGTCTGTCCATCTGTCCATCTATCCAGTGCTGTGTATATATGTGTGTGTGTGAGAGTGGACACATATTAGTGGTATGTGAATGAAAAAAAGAAATAAAAAGGAAAGGGCATGACTGCTCCTAGGTATGGTGGAGGAGAAAGTTTATTACGATATGTGGGAGAGCACAGTCAGAGGCAGGGATACCTGGGAGAGTCTGGAATGGACATGACCAGACTGAGCTGGGCCATGTGAGGAGAGGGAGGGGAAAGGGAGAGGAGAGAGAGGGGAACCAGGTGCAGCAGCCAGGAGGCCAAAGGTACAAAAAGGGGCAGGAAACCAAAATGTCCAGATTATATATGGAAGAGCCTCTGGGGAGGGGCAGCCCAGCCCCTGGGCTGGAGAGTTCAGGGTAGAGGCTGGGGTATCCTCCCATCTGTACCCAGTAACAGGTAGGGACTGATGGCTGCTGGGAGAAGCTGACTGCCAGGTCTGCCTTGATATGTTAAATAAGCACCCTAGTCATTTGTTCTGGGTTTGAAACTTAACAATGTGCATCTGGAGATCACTGAACTATGTTGCTACCCTTGATTTTTTTATTATTATCTTTCTTTAGAACTACCTTTGCTATATTCCAAAGGTCTGGTAAATTATATGTACTACTTCCTACCCCCATCCCCACACAAGACTTACATTAATTATAAACTGTTGGCCTATTAGCTCAATCTTATTATTAACTAGCTCTTAGAATTTAAATTAAGCCATAATTCTTGTCTATGTTTAACCATGTGACTTGGTACCTTTTTTCAGTCAGGCATTCTCATCTTGCTTCTTCTGTGTCTGGCTTGTAACTAACTGACTCTCCACCTTTCCTCTTCCCAGAATTTGCTTAGTCTGATTGCCCCGCTTATACTTCCTGCCTACCTACTATGTTTTATTTGGTCAGTATGAGTGACAAATCTTTACAGTGTACAAGAGCATTATCCCTGTGTTTGTAGTTTATATTGCTATTGATATTTCCTTTTTGCTTCATTTTCTGGGTTGCTGAGTATTAAATCCAAAGCAGTATACATGATGACATGTGCTCTAATACTGAGTGAGCAACATATACAGCCCCTGTACTTTTGAGACAGGGCCTCACTATGTAGATCAAGCTGGCCTGGAACTTTCTGTGATGACCCAATCCCTCTTACTTTGGCCTCCTGAATTCTTGAATTACTGTCAGTCTATTGGTATTAATTTTTCCCTTTTTTTCTGATATAGTCTGATAATATACTAGAAAATTATTTCAATTTTTGTTTTGTTAAAACTTGGCTAAAAAAAATAAAATTAGGTATTGTGGTGCATGTCTGTAGGTGGACTTTTCTGTCCCACTTGCCAACTCCCAAATAACTACACGGTGTAGTTGGAGACTGCTCTTTTGTTTCCCAGCTGCCCTGACCCAAAATAACCATACAGAAACTGTATTAATTAAGACATTGCTTGGCCTATTAGCTTATGCATATTTCTAGCTAACTCTTACATCTTAAATTAACCCATTTCTATTAATCTGTATATTTCCACATGGTTGTGGCCTACCAGTAAGGTTCCATCTGGCATCTGCCTCCTGTGGAGACTAACCGGCTTCTCCTGACTCCGCCTACTCTCTCCTCTATCTGCTTGGAATTCCCGCCTTGCCCTATTCTGTGCTGCAGTAGGTCCAAAGTAGCTTCTTTGTTAACCAGTGGCATTCACTGCATGTAGAGGGGAATCCCACATCAACGTGGAGACTTCTTATTTATTAATTATGAAAGCTTGACTGACAGCTTAGGCTTGTTTTTAACTAGCTCTTATAACTTAAATTAACTTATTTCTATTAATTTGCTTTCTGCCTCGTGGCTTTATTATCTTTATGCTGTACTGTCCATGCTGCTTCCCCCATGCCTGACTGGCAGCTCCGCCCTCTTCCCGCCCTCTTCCCGGTGTTCTCTCTGCTCTGAAAACCCTGCCTAGCTATTCACAACTTATTAAACCAGTCTGGATGACACATATTCACAGTGTATAAAAAGATTATTCCACAACACATGCCTTTAATCCCACTTGCAGAGGCAGGTGAAGGGTGGATTTCTGTGAGTCTGAGGCCAGCCTGGTCTACAGAGTAAGTTTCAGGACAGCCAGAGATACATAATAGAGACAAAGTTCACAGGATGCTGAAGTGAATATTATACAGCTGTTAGATGACATTCTGCAGAATTTTTCTGTCTGATTTATGGTACAGTTTAAATCTGAAGTTTGTTGATTTGGTGTATCTGCTGATGAAAGAACAGTATTTCAGTACCCCATATTATATCTGGTCTTATCTATCCCTTGTGTTCAGTAGTGTTTGGGTATTTATGACTATTTAATTTATTTATTCATTTTTCTATTTCTCTCTGTGTGTACAATGTATCTTGTTTGTTGGATACTTGTGTGCTCCTGTTCACATAATGGAGGCCAGAATAGGGTGTAGGGTAGCTTACTCAGTTTCCTCCAATTCCTTTGAGAAGCAGGGTCTCTCCCTGAACCTGGAACTTGTGTTTTCTCAGCTGGATGGACCCAGGAAACCCTGATGATCTTTCAGTCTATCTACCTCTGAGTTGCGGTTACAGGTGTGAGGATGCTGGCTCTTGCATTGATACTGGGATCGGAACTCTAGTCCTAAGGATTGTTGTGAAGGAAGCACTCTTAGCCACTAGCTGTCTCCCCAGCCCCCAACTTTAATTGTAATTTGGTAGCTTGTTCTTTCTGATAGTATGTAAGGACTTGATATTTTCTAAATAATTTCGACTTGAAGTCTGAATTAATATAGGTAGTCCTGCTTGCTTTCAGATTCTCTTTTCTTGGAGTATTGCTTTATATCATTCCACTTTCCATCAGTGTGTTTTTGAGTGTTTTGCATACAACAAACAGTTGACTCTTATTTTTAATGCCCTCAGCCATTGTAGACCAGTATGTCCTTGAACGCAGAGATCTGCCTGCCTCCCAAGTTCTGGAAGTAAAGACATGCACCATCACCACCTGGCTGTTTTCTTAATTCTCATGTATTTTTTTGCTTAATGTTTTATGAATGCAGGAATAGTGAATTAATTGCCTTACTCTGAACAGCTGTTTGTAACTCCAGTCCCAAGGGATCTGATGCCCTCTTCTGGCTTCCGAGGGTACTGAATATGCATGGTGCACAGACATACTTGCAGGCAAAACACTCATCCACATAAAGTGAAAATAAGAAAATCAGAAAAATGGGTAGACTTACAGCCCTACACGGCTGTGATCCATAAGCTTCTGCATACTTATTTTGAGTTTTAAATTTAAGGCTTATCTTTTTAAATCTCTCTGTCTGCATCTGCCGTATGCATGTAGGTGCCTGACGGGGCTAGAAGAGAGTGTTGGAAATCCTGGAGTTGGGTTTCAGGTGGTTGTGATCTGATGTAGATCTGGGAACCTAATGGGTCCTATGAAAGAGCAGTACATGCTTTAACCTCTGAGCCTGCTCTCCAGCCCCTCATTGTTGTTTCTGTTCACTTAGTTGCTGATAGAGTCTTGATTTAAATTGCTAGGCCTTTAGAATAGATGTTAATATTTGGTTGACCTTTTAAGAGCTTTGTGTAACTAATGTTGACAGATTACTCACACATTTACTCAGTTTTTTTAAGTGTATCTAGAGAATTGTGCAGCAGTCACTATAATCCATTTTAGAATATTTTTATCTCCCCCAAAAGAAACCCTGTACCTAATTGGCAGGCACTTGCTAATGTTCTGATTTCCCTCTACTCTTAGGAAGTTACTATTCTGCTTTCTGTCTCCGAACACCTGCCTCTTCTGGGCACATCATATAAATGCAGTCCTACTAGGCATGCTTTTCTAAATTGCCTTCCTTCACTTGACAAGGGTGGGCTTTTCCATATAGTCCATTGTTTTAATTGCTGGACAGTAGTAGTTTCTTGTGAATGTTCATATTTTGTCTTCAATAGTTAGTGGGCATTTGATTTCCCCCTCCACATTTTGGCTACTATAATGATTTACGAGCATTTGTGTTTTTATTTGTCTTGGTTATATACCCATAGTAGACTGCTTGCTTCTATGGAAGTTTTTGAAGACGTATCAAACTGTTTTCTAAATCAAGTACTTTTCATCAGTAGTATATGAGGATTCATTTTTTTTGTACATCCTACCAATACTTATTTGTCTTTAAAAAATGTGTATCTCTCTCTCTGTATCTGTGTGTATGTATGTATGTGTGTATATATATATATATACATACACACACACATACATATCTGTATGTGTTCAGATGCTCTTGGGGGCCAGGAGGAGGCATCAGATCTGGAGCTTGAGTTTTAGTGGCAGTGAATTATCTGACATGATTGCTGGGATCTGAGTAGCAAGTGCTCTTATCTGCAGAGCATCTCTCTAGTTCTCTTATTTGTCTTTCTGTTTTGTTCTTGAGACAGACTCTCTCTGTTCCTGGCTGTCTAGGACTTACTGTGTAAATCAGATTGGCTCAAATTCACAAGACTGTACCTGCCCCTGCCTCCTGAGTGCTGTGACAAAAGGCGAGTGCTACCATACCCTAACCTCTTACCTTTCTGATGATTTTCTTCATATAGAACATGAAATAATAGCTCATCATTTCTACTTCTGCTATCTGACATACTCAGCAGCTTCCATGTGTTTTGGCCACTTGCATGTCTTTGCCTACTTAAAAAAAAATAGGGACATTTCATTTTAAGCATTTTAAAAAAATAGTGTTTACTTTGTTTCTGGAGACATGGCCTAGCTGCACAGTCCAGTCTGATCTAGAGCTTTTACTTCTGCCTAGTTGTTCCAAGTCCTGGCAAAAAAGTTTAGTTTAAAATAGTTTTAACCTGACTCAGAAACTATAAGGGTAACAGAGTTCTCATACACCCTTCACCTAGTTTTGTGCCATTTTGTTTATATGTTTTATTTAAAATTTTACTTACTTATTTTTTCTTCTTATTTGTGTGTTTGTTTATTTTATGTGTGGGGTGCTTTGTGTCATGTGTGTCTGGGCACTATATATGTGCTTAGTGTCCTTTGAGACCAGAAGAGGGCATCAGATCTCCCAGAGCTAGAGTTACAGGTGATTGTGATCCACCTTGTAGGTGCTGAGAATTGAACCTGAATCTATTGGAAGAGTAGCAGAGCTCTAACCACTGACCCAATCTCTCCGGCCCCACTTACTTTTTTTTTTTTTTTTTTGAGACAGGGTCTCACTATGTAGCTCTGACTGGCCTGGAATTCATGTACATTACGTAGAGATCTGTTTGCCTCTGCTCCCTTAGTGCTGGGATTAAAAGTATGCATCACC
Source organism: Microtus pennsylvanicus (assembly GCF_037038515.1). NCBI lineage: Eukaryota > Metazoa > Chordata > Mammalia > Rodentia > Cricetidae > Microtus > Microtus pennsylvanicus. The sequence goes on from NC_134591.1 coordinate 24,625,047, forward strand.
ACACCTGCCCCCTTTTATTTTCCTGAGAAAGTCTAATTATGTATTTCTGTGACCTCGGCCTTATAAATGCTGGGAATAAAAAGTGTGTGCCTCTCTGTCCTGTTGTGTGACCATTTAAAAATTGTGTTATCTTATGTGACTTGCAGTTTTTTCACATTTCATATATACTTTTTACATCTTTTGAAATTACATTTTAAAAATTTTGTGTGTAGGTGCATGCATGCGCAAATATGTGTGTGTGGGTATGTGTGGAGTTCATCCTACAGGACTCAGTTTCCACCATGTGGGTCTCAGCGATGAGAGCTGAGGTTGAGCTTGACAGTAAGTGCTCTTGCCCACTGTGCCACCTCTCAAGCTAGAGTGTTTTGGTTTTTTGAAATAGGATCTTGCTTTGTTACCCAGGCTGTGTGTCCGTGGCAGGTCTTGGACTTTGTCGGTCTTGTGTATCAGTGGGAATACTTGGCACATTTTACATACTTGATGGTAGGAATCATTTATGAATGGATGGATTTGTGACTTGCTTTATTTCCCTGGCCTGGAACTAGCTCTATAGAACAGACTGACTTTGAACTCACAGAGGTCCTCCTGCCTCTGCCTCCCTAGTGAGTGGGACTCACTTGGTCTCAGGACTTTTAAAGATAAAAGTTTGACAGGAATTGGGAATGACATTTTCCAGAAACCCCCTGGATTGAGTACTCCATAGAATTTCTGAAGCCTGACCGGAGGATGTCTGTGGTGTTCCATTGTCTTGCTTAGGTTTCTTGTCATAAAAAATTGAATTGCTCAGTCCAGTTTTGTTTTTTAAATCGTGTTCTAGCTTTTGAAAAACAATCCAGGATTTATAATTCCTAAAGTAGTAATTTTAGTTTTCGTTTCTGGTTGAAGTTTGGAGAGGAACAGGAATGACCAAAGTTTTCTTTGCTCATTTCAAGAAGAAAACAGCATTAATCTTAAATCCCTTTCTCTCCCTTTTCTCCCTGCCATGCAGAGTGCTCTATGAAGGGAAAGAAAGGCTTATTCCAGGATGTGAAGTGATCCAAGCCACGCCCTATGGTCGCTGTGCCAATGTCAACAATAGTTCAACTACTTCACAGAGAATTTTTATCACCTATCGCAGGGCTCCTCCAGCTCGGTCCCAGAATTCCTTGGCTGTAACTGACATCTGTGTTATAATCACCAGTAAAGGGGAAACCCCTCCTCATACTTTCTGCAAAGTCGATAAGAATTTAAACTGTGGCATGGTAAGACAGAGTTGCTTCCTTTTCAAACTTCTGTTTGGGAGTAATCCAAAAATGTTAATATTGGTTCTATAGTTTATTTTCACATTTTTATGATTCTTGTTTATGTTTTTCTCTATTTCTTTAATTTGAAAAAGACCCGTGATTCTGGTGATCAAGCCAGGGCTTTGTGCATGCTAGACTAGCTCCTTTGTTATGGAGTCCTAGCTGTTTCTTCCTAATGTGCATAAATCATCATTTTTAATATTCTGATACACATAGACAAAGTGTAATTTATGCTTGGAATTTTATGTATGTTTGTGTATATCTTAATATTGTCTGTTATATCAACACAGAGATTTAACTTCTGGATTTCAATAGTAGCTTTAAGGACAGTTGCAGATAGATTGGGTGGAAACTCTCCTTAGAGTTATTTATTTTACCTAATGTGGTTTTATATGCTTACTTTTTGAAAGGGTTAATAAAACTCAGTCATGACTGTAATCCCAGGACTCAGGAGTTCAAAACCAACTTTGGCTGAATAGGGTTTTCCCAGGCCAGTATAGGCCACAAATCAGACCCTTCTTCAAATAAGCACACAGAGTTGTGGAGAAGGAAATTGGGCATACACATTTGGTTTATAGTTTTATAAGACTAACACTTGTTTTTGGGTCAGGTTTATCTTGAAGATAGGCAGAGATGTATGTATTTGTAACTGTTGGTGGGAGTGATGACTTCATTGTCTCCTGGAGACTCAGCCTTTCCTGCTTTGGGCTCCAATATCTGTTCTTTCAAACACTAGTAGTATCTGAATGATCACAGAACTGTAAGCTTTTGAAAACCATATTTTACTGTGTGCGTGCATGAGCCATGCATTTGTGCACACATGTAAGACAGAAGATCACTTTTGGGAATTAAGTCTCTTTTCAACATGAGGATCCCAATGATTGAACTCAGTTTGTCAGGATTAACAGTGAGCATCTTTGCCTGTTGAGCCATCATCCCACTGGCCTCATCAACTCTAAAGTTTTTGAAACTGTCTTAAAAAAAAACAAAACAACAGACTTGTTTCTTTTCTTTTTCTCTTTTCTTTTTTTGTTTTTGTTTTTCGAGACGGTTTTTCTGTAGCTTTGGAGCCTGTCCAAGAACTAGCTCTTGTAGACCAGGCTGGCTTCGAACTCACAGAGATCCATCTGCCTCTGCCTCCTGAGTGTTGGGATTAAAGTTCTGCATCACCACTGCCCGGCTTTGTTTCTTTTCCTTTTGCGTTGTCAACTGTATTTTTACTTTATTCCATAGCAACTGTTTAACAGAGTGTTTTGATTTTCTTATGGGTACTGGAATTGGACTCTACCACTGAGATACATTCCTACCCTTATAAATATAGAGACAGGGTCTCATGTATCCATTCCAGTCTGGTCTGGAAATGGCTGTGTAGGTGACCTTAAACTACAATGTCCTGACTTCTCCCAAGTGCCAAGATAACAGTGTGCACCACCATGCCTAATCATGTCCAGGTTTCACAAATACCAGACAGGTACTAACTAAGACACCTAGCTCTTTTTGTTTTTAAAGAGATGGTTTTGTAACCCAGAGTGGCTTCCGATTCACTACCCTCTGCTTCCTCGTCCTGAATGTGGGGATTACAGGCAGATATTACAACTCCTGGCTAACTCGGAGTTTTAAATGACTTGTTTGGATAAATAGTCTCTAGATTACATTCAAAATCATCAGTTTCTTCTTTTCACTTTGTTTTTGAAAACTCAATTTATCTTTTACAGTGGGGTTCCAATGTGTTTCTGTGTTATAAGAAGTCTGTGCCTGCTTCAAATGCAATAGCATATAAGGCTGGTAAGTGAAGTGAAGATCTGTCCCAGGTGACAAACTAGTGGATGCTGTCATTGGGCTGGCTAGAAAAGACAATATGTGTTCCTTATATATTTGTGGAATCGGTTTATTTGTTAATTATCTATAAGTTTTAGCATGTAAAGGCTAAAGTTTTCTTAAATGCATTATATGCTGTAAGACTTACTAAAACCACCTTCTATATGTTATTAAATTTAAATTTTTGTCCAAGCAAGCATATGAGGCATAAGCCTCCGAGCTTTGGTTTATAGTAATAAAATAGATTTAATAATTCAATGGAAATTTCTTTCTTTGATCTTTGTGTTTGGACAATCATAAAGGTGTCATACTGCATCTTTACTTCTTATATTTCCTTCTCTTATCTTTGTGTGTCTGATTTGAACCACATGTTACTTGCCATGAAAGGTGGACTTGCTTCCTTTCTCTCTTGTTGCAAAGAATCAGCTATGTGGAGGAGAGGAGGGCCTGAGAAACTTTTCTGCCATGAAGTTTTTGGGAAATCTCTCGCCATACTCTAACTGCACACTAAAGTGTCAAGGGCTGTAAAGATTTAAGTGTGACTTCTTCATCCCACTGGTATGGTGGGATAAAATCTGGCAATACAGGTATGCTCCAGCTGTAAATAAAAGATACTGGAATGCTTCTTTGTGAAGAGAAGCAGTGCCAATTACTTTTTGCTTATGCAGTTTTCGAATTCAAATTTTATTTTAGGGAAATTAGGCAAATCCATATCTGAAAACTCTTTGCCCTCATAAAACCACTCATACTAATGAATTAAACCATTTACTTTATATAAAACAAAAGCAACAACTAATAAGAGATTCCAAATTATTTTAGAATATGACATTGCTGTAATATGTCCTTAATACAGAATACAAGTCTTTTCTTTGGAAGGGAGAAGGAATCGACAAAAAGTGCTCAAACTTAAAACATTTGCAGAAAGATTGCTAAAGTATTTAAATCTAAATTTTAGATTGTTATTATGAGATATTTAGAATGCAGTGCTTTGGAGACTGAACTTGATTAAAATCTTACTTTCAAGTTCTTAGCTTGGAAGTGGGCTGTATATTGGTGACATTACAGGCTAATTAATTGATGGTGTACGGCTCCTTTGTTCTGAAGGGCTCCATCAGGGCCCTCAATGCTGCTGTCTGCCCCTCCTTCCTGGGTCTCACATATTCTGTCTTGGGCTCACGTTGAGTGCTGTTTACACTGCGCTTTCAGCACTGGTACAGGGGCTAGGATCACTTCTCTTGTCTTGCACTTTTAAATAACATTTATCCCTTCTCTGAATTTTTTTCTAAAGACTAACTGAAATAATTAGTAAATTTTCCTTCTAACTTTCTTACCATTCTTCACAAGGTGCTAAGGTGATGACATATGTAGGTTAAAAAAATGTGTTGATTGGTGATCAAGATTGGCTGACTTTAGTCTTTACTAATATTCTTAATACATTTTCATGTTGTAATTAAATATAAGTTCAGGGATAACATATAAAGGATAGATTGGGGATCTCAGTTTCTGTTATAGTAAAACTAATTTTGAAATTTTACACATATTTCTAAGCAATTTGATATTATAATGTGCTTATATTAAGTATGTATTATGAATAATTTATATAAAATTTTTTTAAATGAACCTTATCCTTTTTCTGAAAGGTTTGATTTTTCGATATCCAGAAGAAGATTATGAGTCTTTTCCGCTCTCAGAATCCGTGCCTCTGTTCTGCCTTCCTATGGGAGCCACTATTGAATGCTGGGATCCTCAAACCAAATACCCACTTCCTGTTTTCTCAACATTTGTCTTGACAGGTTCTTCAGCTGAAAAGGTATATTTTGTACCTTATTGATGAAGCCTGTTTTGTCCATATTTTAATGTTGTAAAGTGGTTACTTTATGTTTTATTTGAATGCTAGGATAATTTGAATAAAAGACATTTCCATTCATACTATAACACCCATCGTAAGAAGTCAGAAGTAACCAGACCCAAAGTCTGTACAACTCAGTGAACTTCTGTACAGTTAGAATTGGCAGACTTTGGGTCCGGTTAATTTTAGTATGTGTTTTTTATTTATTTCCAAGTTTTTTAAAACAATAAATAATGCATAAAAGTTTTCAAAGTCAACATGATACTTGCGATTATATAATATGCTGATATTCCTGAGTCTTATATATCAAAATAAAGTGTTTTGAGAGAGCTATCTGCAAACACAGGTCTCAAAATAAGATTATGGTAATGATTTAAAGATATAGGTTTGGGAAGAGTCAGGATTTCATAAAACTGGATGACAAGACATTGAAATGATTGAAGGAAAATATTAAAGCCATTATGAATTAAATATGTAATTTAGCTGGGCCTCTTATCCCAGCACTTGGGAGGCTAGAGGGGCAAGCTGAGAGAGATCTGTGAGTTTGAGGCCAGCCTGGTCTACCTAGTGACTTCCAGGATATCCAGAGCTACATAGAGAGATCTTATCTCAAAAGAAACAAAGCAAATAGATAAAAAATTCAGATGACTAGAAGTTAGAAATATGATCTTTAAAGTTAAATTATATAAATAAATACAATTAGAATTCCGTAACTTTGTTTGTTTTCTTGGAGATAGGGACTCTCTATGTGACCCAGGCTGATCTCATTTACATGAATCTTCTTGCTTCAGCCTCTTGTGTTGAATTATAGGCATGTTCCACATGCCCAGCCTGCAATGAATGGTTTCAACAACACATAAGTCAATACCCAAAGGAAGAATTAATGAAGAGAAAGGTAGATTTTCTAAGTTGTAGCACAGAAAAGGATAAAACATGAAAATTTAAAATATAGCAAATAGCTGAGCATGGTGGTGGGAACTTTTTAATTCCTGTACTTGGGAGGCAGGTGGATCTCTGGGTTTGAGGCCAGTCTGGTTCTAGTCCATCCAGTGAGACCCTATTTTAAACAGAGAAACAAACAAAAAACAGCAGATAAAAATATAACACATTTAGTAAATGAATTCCTAAAGGGCAGACTAGCAAAAACGGAAGGCCATGTTTTTAATGCCCAGTACTTACTTGGGTGCTGGGGATCTGAGCTTGGTTCCTCATGCTGTGGGACAAGTGCTTAACTCGCTGAGCCATCCCTCAGTTTCTATTCACCTTTGAAAGTAATGGCTTATCTAGACAGAGATGTTGCCAAGTCATCTGGAAATAGGAATTGAGTTCTGGGAAGAGGTCACATAAAGATTGGTGTTCTGCTATTGAGATGATTATAGTTCAAATATTAGAGAATAAAATTTTCCCAATTGAATTAGACAAGAAGCTTTAGAAATGGCAGTATTTAAATGATGGTCAGAATTGGATCTTGTATGGGAAAGAAAGCAGTTATCAGAATAAAGACAAGTGTTTACTGTCAAACATACCAAAGGAATAAAGATTTTGAAGATAAAAGAAGATAGGATTGTCAGTTGTATTTTTGTTACCCAGAGAAAAAAGGAATTAAGCCCTAAAAGTATTTCAACTAGATTATTATTGGTAGTCTTTTGTTGTTGTTGTTGTTTTGTTTTTTGTTAATGTTTTTTGAGACAAGCCTTAGCTGGTCCTGGAACTCACAGTGTAGACTAGGCTGGTCTCAAGCTCACAGAGATCCGCCTGCTTCTTCTGCCTCCCGAGTGTTGGGATTGAAGGCGTGCGCCACCAAGCCCAGCTATTAACTTGTAATCTTGATTTTAGAATTGTTGTAATGGATTGAGGTGAAAAATAGTTACCTAATGTGAGCAAGGCTTTTAGCTTGCTACAGGTGTTTCACTAGGAGAACGAGGAATAGCAGATAACTTAGGCCACATAGTGACCCATAACTGCAAATAACTGGAGAGAAAAGGACACTAGAGAGTTTAGATGTGAACCAGATGGTGATGACACACACCTTTAATCCCAGCACTCTAGAGGCAGAGGCAAGTAGATCTCTGTAAGTTTGAGGCCAGCCTGGTCTACAAAGCAAGTTCCAGGACAGCCAAGACTGTTCGTTATACAATGAAACTCTGTCTCAAACAAAACAAAATAAAACAAACACACAAAGCAAAGAAGAAAAAAGAATTTAGATGTGAAAATCAGCTATACTTCAGTGATGTAGAGTTTGCTGTGCACAGCCTTGAGTTGTATTCCCACCACCAGACAAACAATAACCACATAATAAACTCAGATTCAACCTCAGGCTTAAGGGCTGAAAATTACTCTTAGAGGACTGACCAGACAGCTCAGCCGGTAAAGGCACTTGCTTCACGATCCTGGAGCCTGGATCCCTGGGGCCCAGATAAAGGTAGATAGAGAGAGAGCTGACTCCATGGATGTGTCCTCTGATCTCCTGTGGTCATAGCATTTGGAAAACTAGCATCTCAGGTTTGAAGCTAGCCAGGGCTCCATGAGACCATCTCAAAACAAACAAACAAAAAACCCCAACAATTTAAGAGAGTGAAAGATACAAATGACAAGAAGGGAAAATATATTTGCAAAATATATATCTTAAAAGATTTTTATTTTTCCTAATGGGGGTTGAACTTAGACCTTTGTATGATAGGCAAAGTGTTCTGTTTAAATCTATTTGTACTCCTAACTCATAAGTGCTTATATATAGATCCTTCTCCAGTAGTGCTATTCCCTGATGACTAAGTATTCAGATCTTTGAGCCTATAGGGCCATTCTTATTCAAACCACCACACAGACTTAAGTAGACATTTCTCTAAAGACATATAAATGACCAGTTAGCTTGTAAAAGATGCTCAGCTTCATGTAGTTTGGAGATACAAAGTTATGGTAAGGTAGCATTTCACATTTATTAAGTTGACTACTAAGTAACAGCAAAAATCAGAAAATTAATATTATTAAGGATATAGAGAAAGTAGAACCTTTTAACCCTGCTTCTGTAGACAACAGATTGGCAGCTCCTTCAAAAGGAAAACAGAATTAATTATTTGATGAAGCAGTTTCATTCTGAGATCTGTACCCAGAGAACTGAACTTACGGACTATCTTGAAAAGAACTTGGACGGCAGTATGCTTGTAGTATTACCAGACATCCCATTTATCTACTGGAGAGTGAGAGGAAAGTGGAATTTGGTGTGTATACACTATAGAACATCACTCAGCTTTAAAAAATATAAAATTCAAATACATTCTGTAACATGGATGAACTTTGAAAACATGCTAAGTAAAATAAGCAAGACACAAAAAGAATAAATGCTGATTTTATATGTAGTAGGTATCATTAGAATAGGCAACTTCATTGAGACAGAAAGTAGAATTAAAAACTACCCTAACTAAAGAGAAAAAAAATCATGTGGGCCCAGTGCATAAAGTGCTTACCATGCAGGCATGAGGACCTAAGTTTGACTCACTAGAACCATGTAAACGTCAGATAAGGGAGCATGTGTCAGCAACTCTATTGTCCAGTGGCAAGGTGGGTAGCAGAGAAGGTAGAGTCCCTGGAGCTCACAGGCCAGCTAGCTTGGCACATGGAGTACAAAAAACAGAGACCCAGTCAAGGGGAAGGTGATATGTGTGCACATATACTTTCTCATGGATATACATACAAAAATGACAGATGGGATCAATGTTGTGTTTCTGTATATTCCATGTTCTAAAATATGTCGTTCAAGCAAGTACAAGTTGAGTGAGGTTATTAGAGTACTCAACAGAGTAGGTAAAAAATACACTGGATAAAAGTGAGAACAAGTAAAAAAAATGGTTCCCCCTTTTTAAAATGCATGTGTGAGTGTAGGAACACGTGTGTTGCACATGTTTAAAGAGGTCAGAGGACAGCTTTTAGGAGACAGTTTTCTCCTACTGTGGAATCTGTAATTTGGACTCGGATTGTCAGGCCTGCAAGGTTTAATGCTTTGTCTATTAAATCACCCCAGCTGCATGAAGTTGCCCTTTTTCTTTTCTCTCCTTCTCTCTCCCTCCCTCCCTCCCTTCCATTCTTTTATTATTTTTTTAAATAAATGCTTACATGTATAATCACAATGTGTGTGGGGATCTAGATGGATTTGCATCAACATCTGGTTGAGTTTGAGGTGAGATATTTCATTTATCTGTTTGGTATGTAGTCACAGAAAATATTTGTTTAAAGAGAAAAAGAACATTGGGCATATAGATATCCTGGTAGAATGCTTGCCTAGGATGCTTGAGGTTTGGATTTTAATCTCTAGCATGAAATGTAAATCTCACAACAAATCTTTGACTGTAGGTCTATGGAGCTGCCATCCAGTTTTATGAGCCTTATCCTCGAGAACTTCTAACAGAGAAGCAACTTATGCAGCTGGGCCTGTTGACCCCCGTGGAGAGAAAAGTGGTCTCCAAACCCATCAATTCAAACAAGTGCATTTGTTTGCTTTCACACTGGCCTTTTTTTGATGCTTTTAAGAAATTTCTTATGTTTATCTACAAAGTTTCTGTGTCTGGACCACATCCTCTTCCCATTGAAAAGTATGTATAATGATGCGGTGTCATGTCTGTGGAAATAAGATACATAATGGTCATTTCACTGTCATCTAACTTAGCCGCAGAATTGAAAGGGAAGGAGTATCATAGTCACCATATTTTTACTTGTTCCCTCTCCACTGAGTCATTGATTGTGAACTTGAAATTGGAGTCTTGGTAAACATGGCCTTATGATTGTTTTGATAATCCAGATTAGACAATAACTTGTATAGATGTATGTGTTCTTCTTCCTATTTATTCTTCAGAAACCAAGACAGTGAATGTATACACATACTTTGTGTAAGTGGCCAGTACAAGAATTAGGTATAATGAATATTCATCTGTAAACTAATATGGAAATTACAAAAGTAAATTAACTGATGTTAACTGTGTGATTTTGGTTTTAGCACGAGGCAGAATGTTCCATATTTCTTTTTGTCATGGAAATGTTTTATAATCAAGAAAAATAGATGTAGAGCCATGAATGAAGTCTTTGTGCTGTATTTTGTTTTGTTTTGTTTTTCAGACAGGGTTCCTAGACTAGTAGCCTAGACTTAGACTGACTGCAAACTCCTGAGCCTCTTAGTTTTTGAACAGGGACTTTATAGGTATTTATAGCCTCCATCCTGTCATTTTAAGCTTATTTATTGGGGCTGGAGGAATGGCTTGTCAGGTAAGAGCAGAAGACTTGGGTTCGATTTCCAGCATCCTCATGACAGCTAGCTCTAGATCCAGGATAGCCAGTACCATCTGACCTTCACATGTCGAGTACTAATATACACACAACACAACACAACACAACACTCAGAATACACAGAAAGTAAGTAAATCAAAGTTAATGAATAAATAAAAGCTTGCTGTCCGTGTGCATTTCTGTGTTTGCACAAGTCCATGCACACACACACCGCCAAGGCACACGAGTAGAGCTCAGAGGGTAACTTGTGGGAGTCAGTTCTCTCCTTCCACCATGTGTGTTCTGGGTGCTCAAACTCAGGTTGTCAGGCTTACTCAGTGAGCCATCTCTCTGGCCCCAAGCCTGTCATTTATAAACTGTTTTGATTTATAGTGGGACATGGTTTTTGTTTGTTATTGTGTATAATACTCGACTTTAGTAACAAAACAAGAAGGGTAGAAGGGTCAAGAACTTTGTAAAGTCTTCACAGTATCAGCATTCAGTGTAAAATGTAGGGTTTTCACTTTGTTCCCTGAATGCAAGTTGGTGGCTTATAGTTTTACATTTAAGTTTCAATTGTCAGATTAACTAAATTGAGGTAAAATTTAACTGATGTCAAGTTAGCAAGTTTGTGGGCAATTGAGATTCTATGATTTGTGCAGTAGACTCAAGATCAATGATGTGATCATTGTTCTTCTGTTAAGGTAAATTGTACATTTTATCTCTCCCAAGAACATAAAACTCTGGAGAAACTTGAAAAAACATTATTTCTAAGTAGAGAAACAGCATTTAGGTTGTTTGTCTAGGGTTCTAGTAATAAATCTAGGTTTAAATTCCTTATTTATACTTCCTTATAATGTCACTGATAACCAAGGTTGTAAAAATTGTTTGTTTGTTTTTTCCTTTTTTTTCCTTCTGAGCCCTGGCTGTCCTGGAACTAGCTCTCCAAACAGGACTGGCCTTGAACTCACAGAGATCCTCCCACCTCTGCCTCCTGAATACTTGGATTAAAGGTGTGCACCATCACTATCTGGCACAAATAGCTTTAAAAAAAAGATTTATTTTTGTGTGTGTGCTTGTGCATACATGTGTGTACCACATGTGTGTGGTTGCTGTGGAGGCCAGACACTGTACATTGAACCTCCTGGAGCTAGCTAGAATTCCAGGTGTTTGTGAGCCACCAGGTGGCTATGAATTGAACTTGGGCTCTCTGAGGAGTGTAGCCATTCTTAGCTGCTGAGCAATCTCTGTAGTCCCTAAATTAGCTTGTTTACTTTATGAAAGCTGTTTTTATGTTACTGATTTCCTGATGAAAATAGTGGGTTTTGTTCTATTAGACATGGACTCACTCTGTAGTGCAAGCTGGCCTAGAACTCACTCTGTAGCCCAGGGTAGTTTTCAACTTGTAGTAATCCTTGTGCTTCAACCTTTTAAATACCAGAATTACAAGAATGCACCACCATGCTTGGCAGATGTTTATTTCTTTAGCTCAGTTTTAATAAATGCTTTTTCCATTGGGTTCTATATAGTAGAATAAAAAGGCTTGTTAAAATCTATGATGCATTCATTAAAGAAAGTAACTGTGGGTATTCATCTCACCATCTTTTCTAGACACATCTCACATTTTATGCAAAACATCCCTTTTCCTTCACCACAAAGACCAAGAATCCTTGTACAGGTAACGAAAAAGAAGTGTTCTCATGTTAGTTTGTGCCAGGTTCTTTGAGTTTGAAATGAAGCAGTATGTCTGTATGAAATTCTGACTATCTCATTATTTAGTAGCTTTACTGAACATTTCTTTCCTAATTGGGTTTTAGATCCCAGGTGAATTAGAACTGGAGTATTACTTATCATTCATGGCATCATAAGTTACATGTTTTCATTGGTCCATGTATGGTCTTTGCATAGCTAAATTTAATAATGTAAACCTCAGAATTATGTTGTGGCCATGTTCTTAGTTTCAGAGTAACTGATAATATTTAGTATTTTAATACTTAAATGCTGAGTATTTGGGGGGACAATGAAAAGAGTTTAAACAATGCTTTTAGACTGTGCTGAACAACCTGCTTCTTTCCCAGGCCTAGGTAGTGACAGGCCTTGGTAGGTATACAGCTTATGACATTTACTGTGTAGAATCAGTAAATACAAGATTGCACAGATTGACTGCTTGACTACAGGAACGAGAGTAGGTTGTTACCAAAGTTGCTGAATATTTAGCTTTCTATTTATGTACTGTCTCTTCCTGAATCATAACAGTTTACAAACTGACACTGAGTAGCACTAATTAATGAAGTGATCCATTTAATATTTCTTCTAAGACGTTATTAACATTCTATAACAGGATTAAGCCAGACACTGTTGGTCTTGAATGTATTCAGTTCAGCAAGTATTAATTTGTACTAAACAATTACAGATCCTTAACTAGTGTGGTGAGTAAATAAATTTGAGGTTCTTATAAAAAATTATTCCAAATTTTTATGTACTTGCATTTAACCCACTAACTAGGTCAAAATTCAGCAATTTAAGAGCTAATACAAATATCTCTGAGTAGTTGTAGCTATCATTTATATCTCAATGTGATTAAAATTGTATACCTTTCTGCATATTAAGTAATTTTCAATCTTACCCTTATCTAAATATTGAGACTAAAAAATTGGTTTGACTAATTTATGCTTTTGTTTGTTTTAAGCTATCAGTCCACGATGCGTTAATATTATCACAACCAGTTTCCACACCTTTACCATTAAGGTAATGATGCTTTGCTTATTTGCTTGCTTTGTTTGCTTGTTGTTTATTTGTTGTGGATAGAACCCAAGACCTTATGTATGTTGGACCTTACAAGCCACACCCCCATTTGATAGTATTTTTTTTTAAGATTTTATTTATTCATTATGTATACAGTGTTCTACCTGCATGTGTGCCGGGACACCAGATCTTGTTATAGATGGTTGTGAACCACCATGTGGTTGCTAGGAATTCAACTCAAGACCTCTAGAAGAGCAACCAGTGCTCTTAATCTCTGAGCCATCTCTCCAGCCCCATTGATAGTATTTTAAATGTTATATTTATTTGCTTAAAATAGAATACTTTAAAATACTTCTCTGAGCCAGGCATGGTGGCATAAGCTTATAATCCTAGCACCTTGGTGAGACCTGTCTTAAAATAAAAAGCTATGAGTACCTGTATAGCTTGGTGGTAGAGCACTTGCTTAGCTTACACAAGCCCTGAGTTCAGTCTCCAGTAAAGAAAAAAATGCAAAAGGGATAGAGTACTTTAGAGGCAGGATGACCAACTAGGTAAGGATAGGGCATCCCTTAGTTTTGCCATCCTTGGTACCTGGGTGGGTGGTGCAGCACTTGAGAGAATTGCAAGACCAGGAAATGACTCAGTATGTGAAACACTTGGCATGCAAGCGTGAGGATATGAATTTTGGTCCACAGAACCCACATGGAAAGCATGCATGGGTGGTACATTCCTGTAATCCCAGCAGTGGCCAGACAGGAAGCAAAGATAAGTGAATTTTAGAAGCTTGCTGACCAACCAGGTAGCTCACTTGGTGAAGTTCTAGGCCAAGGATAGAACTTCCATCTTGCAAAGAAAAGATGGAAGGTACTGAGGACTAGCGCCTGAGGCTGTCTTCTGACCACTGCATGCATCCCTACGTACTGCATGTGCCCAGGTGCGTGTACACACATTCTACAAAACCCGAATTATCCTTCCTTCCCATGTGCAGTCAGTAATGTTCATGGTGAGCTGGTGCTATCTTCTATTCTATTTGCGTCTTTTCTTCTGTGTCGCTAGTCCAGGGTACTATCTGGACTATTTCATTAGTAGCCCTTTAATTAATCCTGGCTCTTCTTCCTCCAGTTTCTTTTTCAATCTGCCCTGCAGCCAGTGCATCCACTTATGAATACAAGTATAAATGAGTCAGTCATTTCTCTTTAGCCTAACATCTTGTCATTTTTTTCCCATGCTCGCTTGTTTTGCAGTTCTTGGATTATGGCCTTAGCTTTTTCCTGAGTCTTTACATATGCTGTCTCCCAGCCCCATCACACCCTTGCCTTTGTTCCTTTGAACTCAGCTCAAATGTCTGGGCTTCCGAAAATCTTTCTTAATACATGTTCATTTGAATCGCACCATATACTACCTCATTATTTAGCTACATTTTATTTCTCACTGCTAAATTACAAATTCAAATTAACATTAGATTAGTATCCTGTTTAGTAAGCAAATCTTGATGATAATATTTTAGCAAAGTAGTTTGTAAACCTTTCTTTTTCTGTTTTCTAGTGGAGCCAACTTTAGTACCTTACTGATGAATTTGGGTCCTGAGAATTGTGCAACATTGCTGCTGCTGGTTCTACTTGAGAGTAAGATTCTGCTGCATTCTCTTAGGCCAGCTGTCCTGACTGGGGTAGCTGAAGCTGTTGTTGCTGTGAGTATAAACTTTTTCTTTTAGAACAAAATTGCTACTAGAGGATTTGTATTCTTCTTTAAAGAAAGCAGCTTTTAAATTCCAGCCCAGTCAGTTTAATATGAATATAATTTGTATGTATGAAAAAAACAAAAGTGACTTTTGTTTGAGGAAAAAAAGTCAGTTTCTAATTTTTCATATTTTAGTGTTCTCCACAGAGTAAATATTTATTATGTTATATAACATTAAACCATATAAGTGGAGTCTGGTGCTACCTACCTATAGTCCCATGCTTCCCGGGGAAACACAAATAAAGGTCTTGTTGTTCTAGGAGGGAACCAAGAAGAGACTAAAGTAACGAACCTACCGAAGTCCAACTTGGAAAGCCAGTCAGGTTATTGGGACTACTCAGAGGAGGGTGGGTGAGAGGTTACTCACAGGAGCAGGGACAGTTCAAATGCAGCTGCATTGTGGAAATCCCGTATCCTAAATGACAACTCATGAATCAGGCTGGAATCCTAGCCATTTTCAGGACTGGCAGGCACTGCAGAAGGTTAGAATCTCTTCAGATTACAGGGCTGGTGCAATTGTTTACTGTTCCTGTGACCTAGGAAAGGGAGAGTACTTGTGAGGCTGAGCAGGTTTCCCAGGCCTGTTAATCTTTTGACTCTGCTTTCTCAAGGGGGATTGTTTCAATTCAAAGAAAGTTGCTATACAATATCGTGGCACTTGGGAGGCTGAGACAGAAATACTTATATATCAAAACCTTGCCTCAAATAAAGAATAAAGCAGAACGCCAAAGAAACTCTAGTTGATTTTGCTTTAAATTTTGCAAATTTATTACACGGTTAATTTCTTATTTTAATTGTTAACTGTTTTCTCTAATTATACATATGGCTTTATTTTGAATAGGATAAAGCTCTTGGGTACATCACAAATAAAGTTAAGTTCTACTTAAAACACCATCATGAAGTCAGCTTTCTTACTGCATTTAGAAATCAGATAGTGCTGATTTTTTTGTTGCTGTGTGTGCGTGCACACACGCATTCATGAAATACCAGACTTACTGTGTAGTTGCTGGGATTTGAACTACAAATCTCATGATTGTACAAGTGCTCTAACTGCTGAGCTGTCTTTCTAGCTCTTGTTTATTTTATTGTACTATTTTTAATTTTGTGGTGTGTGTGTGTGTGTGTCCGCACATATGAGTGTGGGTGCCTGGGGAGGCCAGAAGAGGGCATTGGATCCTCTGGAGCTGGAGTTACAGGTCGTTGTGAGCCATTTCATATGGGTGCTTGGAACCAAACTCAGGTTGTCTGCAAGAAGATACTCACTCTTAAATGCCAAGCCTTCCTTCCCACTGGTCTTGCTTTTTTTAAAAGACAGGCTCACACTCGGCTGAAGTTGACCTGGAACGTAGCAGGTTGATGACCTTACTTTAGCAGTTCTCCTGCCTCAGCCTCCTGTGT
This sequence comes from Microtus pennsylvanicus, assembly GCF_037038515.1. Classification (NCBI taxonomy): domain Eukaryota; kingdom Metazoa; phylum Chordata; class Mammalia; order Rodentia; family Cricetidae; genus Microtus; species Microtus pennsylvanicus. Next base: position 24,641,133 of record NC_134591.1, read on the forward strand.
TGGAATTAGAGGTGGGAGCTGCCATGCCCAGCCACCCTGCTTTCTTGCTTTATTCTGGAACACTTAGGTTTGTGTTTCAAGTAGCTGTCTTTTTCATAATGAGGCTCATCTGTACTAGTATAACCTGCTCTGAGCTCTTAACCATGTTCATGATGAGGGTCCTTTTCTTTTTCCATAGTATTACTCACTTTCTACTAGAGTAAATATTGAATTATATCTTCTGTTTATTTTCTATCTCTTTCTGTCAGAGTAGGTATCAACAGACTGGGCAAGTCTGACCTGCCAGTTCATGTCTACCAGGAATTGTGCGAATAATAAAGTTTTATTGAAACATAGGCTACCTATTGACTTACGACCCATTACTGTTTTCTTGTACAATAGCAGAGTTAAGTAGTTGTTACAAAGGTTGTGAGGCCTAAATCACTCTGCATTTTATAGAAAAAAGTAGACTAATATTCTAGACTGAAGATAGGGTCTGTTTTCTTGATACTGTGGTCTCATTGTCTAAGAGTACTTGGGCATCTAATAAATACTCATGTATCTGTTAAGTGTATGATTCTTGAGTACAGAAACCCCAGTCTTGAATAATAATCTGTAATGTCTGGCAGGGGTGGCAGTATAGCATTTTTTTGGGATGGGTGAAGGTGAAAATTGAACCAGGCACAGATGATGAGTCTTGCCTTGGAGTTAAAGCTCATCACGTTACAGTGTTATTTAGCATTCAGGTGGCAGAGGCAGGAAGACTAGAAATTTATGGTCATTCTCCACAACGTAGTGAGTTTGAAGTCAGCAAACTGTGCAGTGCTCTGTCCCATAGAAAAGTATGTTTTTGAATGAGTCCCTGCAGTACAGTTTGTTGTTTTATGTGTTTGTGTCTATGTATATATGGACTAGTACTCATGAAGGCCAGAGGAGGGTGTCAGATCCCCTGGAGCTGGAGTTACAGAAGGTTGTGAGCCTCTCAGTATAGGTTCTAGGAACTGAACCCAGGTATTCTGCAAGAGCAGCAGATGCTCTTAGGCATCAAGCCATCTCTCCAGACCCTAATCCTGTTTTTTCAACCTATTAGAAGCTGTTCTTAAAAACAGAAACAAATGAATTGGAGTAGGTGTTTAAAAAAAAAAAACAGAAACAAAACAAACAAAACCCCAACACACACACACATATACCAATTAAGGTAGCAGTTTGTAAATTAAAACTCCTATTAATTTTTTGTGTGTGCATATGTTTGTGTGTGTTCATGTGTTTATGAGGATGAGGGTGTGTGTATGTATGGAGATCGGAGACTTGGTATATTCCACATTCCACTTTTTTTTTTTTTTGAGATTGATTTTTCTCACTGGCTATGCTGGATGGCTAGCTAGTCATACAGATCTGCCTGCATCTGCTCTGGAATTAAACGAGTTCATTATGCCTGGCTCTTTATTTGTTTGAGATTCTCAGAATGTTTTATATCTTCTTTGTTTTAAAGAGGTCAAGCTTCACTGAAGTTGAATTATTTTAAATGTTTATTTGAAGTGTAGAAAATGTTAGATCTTGAAGTGATTCTCAAGAGATTTCTTAATTTTTAATTATTTGTTATACTTAAAATTTTAGTGTGGTGCTTGAACTCGAACCCAAGGATGCTAAGTATGCTAAGCAAACACTCTACCGCCGAGCTTAAGCCTAGCCCCATGTTAGTTTGTCTCTCCCAGACTCTACCCACCTTCTTGTGCGCTGAGTTTGATTTTGGTCAGAGCTCATTAGTGGGTAAAATGCCTAAGTTTATTGTATGATTTGGGAGGCAGTTTCATCTCTTTGCTTCGGTTCTCCATAAAATATGCATGTGGGATATGTCTAGATATCAGAATTAACTTGCAGAGAGCTGTTAGGATTTTAAGTGTGCCGTGATCATTATTATTCTTGAATTTTAATCCAGTAGTATTTGTAGCCACTTTATTTTGGAATGAGATTTAAAATTAAAACATAGATTTATTACTTTTCAGTGGTCCCTTTTGATAATAGTTAATTGTGTAATTGTCATTGCAAATTTGAATTTGGTTAATTTTTAAAAAACTTTTCCCCTAGATGATCTTTCCATTTCAGTGGCAGTGCCCATATATTCCCCTTTGTCCTCTTTCACTGGCTGGAGTGCTTAGTGCACCTTTACCATTTATAGTTGGAGTGGACTCAAGGTACTTTGATCTTCATGACCCACCACAAGATGTTGTTTGCATTGACTTGGATACGAATATGATATATGTGTAAGTGATCCATCTTTATTATCTCACATGTGTAGTTTCCACCATATATAATTAGAGCTATTTAGAAACATCTAGAAATAAGATGTATTGGCAGGAAATGGTATAGATAAAAAAAAATTGGGGGCTGGGGATGTAGCTTGGTTGATAGAGGGCTTTCTTAGCATTCTTGAAGCCCTGTTTTCCATCTCTAGTACTGAATACATGCTACAGTGGCATATCCCTGTAATCTCTGCACTTGAGTGGCAGAGGTAGCAGGATCAGAAATTCATAGACCCTCTACTGTGTGGTCTGTTTGGAGCCAGCCTATGCTATTTGAGACCCTTTCTCTCCAGGCCATCATGGTCACTGCAGTGCATCTGTTTGAGAAGATACCTGCATGTGAACTGAAAGAATAGTTGTATGAAAGGAAGGAAGAAAACATTTGCTTAGAATATAATACTGAAGCTAAGTACGGTAGCTTATGCTTGTAAACTCACTTGGGAGATTAAAGAGAAAGATCATCGGGAGTTGGGGACGATACTGGGCTACATGATGAGATCCAGATCAGCCTTAGCTACAGAGTGAGACATTGCCTCAAATAACCCCACAAAAATTTAAGTTAAAATGTGCTGAAATGGATACAGTACTGTATTTTAAAACTGTATAGCTATGGTGGCTCATTATTGTGTATATCTAGATTTATAGACAACTTGGAAGTAGTAAATCACTTTATGAATTTATATAAATCCCTCATTTCCTACACTTCTTCCCTCCTTTCCTGGGAACTGAACCCAGGGTCTGGTGTGAGTTAGGCCTGATCTCTACCACTCGGTCTCATAGGTAGCTCTAAAATTTTGTTTGTTTGTATAAGTATCACATATCCCAGACTGGCCCTAGAATTTGATCTAGCTGTGGTAGCCAGGGGTGCTCTTGAACTAATCTTTGTACCTTCCTCAAGTGCTAGGGTTATGGATGTGTGCCATACATTCAACCCAGCAGACTTTCTTTTTTTCTCTCTCTCAGTTTTTCAAGACAGGGTTTCTTTGTGTAGCTTTGGAGCCTGCTGGAACTCACTCTCTAGACCAGGCTGGCCTCAAACTCATAGAGACCTGCCTGTTTCTGTCTCCCAAGTGCTAGAATTAAAGGCATGCGCCGCCACCACCCAGTGCTTCATATCACTTATGACTATAAAAATACAAGTTTTATAGTTGATGATCCCTTGGATTAGACAGAATATAGAATGTGAACATGTGGCAATTTCTGTACATTAGGTATATTATCATTGTCATTTTAGAAGAAATTTGAGTAACAGACTTTCAAAATGACTTTGTTTCCAAAGTCTGATAGATAGTAAATGTTAGAACCAGGTTACAAACTGGTAATAGTAATCCAAATAGGCATGACAGTGTGGATTTGGGGATTTAAAAGGTAGTGTTATAGGTACTATGTGATTACATCAAGTAAAAATACTTGATCAGGGTTAAATGTGACATGCTGTTAATTTTAAAAACATGACAATTTCATAGTTGATTTGACATTTTATCTACTTATTTATAAGAAAGATCTTGCACAGGTTGGTAATGGCACATGCCTTTAAACTCAGCACTCAGGAGGCAAAGGCGGGCAGATCTCTGTGAGTTTGAGGCCAGCCTGGTCTACAAAACAACTTCCAGGATGGCCAGGACTGTTAACACAGAGAAACCGTGTCTCAAAAAACAAAACAAAAAAAGGAAGCCCTTCCTTTGTGTCCCTGACCGGCCTGGAACTTGCTCTAGAGCAGGCTATCCTTACTAAACTGGGGCGATTCTCCTTGCTTTGTTCCCTGCTGCCATCATACTCAGCTAAAGTAGGTGTCTTCCATCAGTCCCTGGAGCATGGGATTGCTACAGTGCCTTCAGTCAATTATCTTTGCAGGGAGGACACGATATTTGCCTCTGTGCTGGTGGTATTACCACCCAGGGAGTATTAGAAGTTAATTTCTACTTGGAGATTCTTGGACCATGCTGGTAATACTTGGTTGGACCTGTAATAATTGAAGGGGAAGCACCTTCTTTCCATTGAGATCTAAGCTCAGCCAACACTAGTGAGTCTTAGATTTCATACCCTACTTGGTTGTGATCAAAACAGAGGCCTTTAGAACCCAATGCTGTCTTAGAGGTCAGGTGAAGCTTTGATGTGTCTGTAGGTTTCCAGTCACTGAAGACTAAGCTATAGCATTAAAAGAAAAACTGGCACATACATGCTGAGCTGTAGAAGAGCATCTCCCAAAGCCATTGTCCCTGCTGTATTTTATGTTTCCGAAGTATAAAATTTTGGAAATTTTAGTTTTTATTTAGCTTCTATCTGCATCTTTATTTTTTTTTAATGCTTTTATGGTCGTAGACTATGTTAAATAATGTGTTTGATTTCTTCTTACACCTCTGTGAGGAATACTACGAACTAAGTGTACTTTACTTCTTTGTTAAATTCCAGCTCTTGGTTTGGGCATATAGTATTTTAGAGTTCTGTGAGTAGGCTAATGTCTCAAGTCAGTTAATTCAACCCTTAAAATATAATATTTGAACATATCTTCGGAAGTCAGATTTCAAGTCAGTGTTGTATTGTTTACTGTGGTGGTAAAGGTTGTTGGAGGCTTAGATGGAGGCAACCATCTTCAGTGTGAAAAAATGCCCCTTTTAACTTTGACATAGAATTTTGTTTAGTACAAATGAATTATAAATAACAGATTTTTAAAATTCTGGTTTAATAGATCTGATGAAAAGAAGAACATAAACTGGAAACAGCTTCCCAAAAAGCCATGCAAGAGTCTGCTTGGGACCTTGAAGAGGCTGTATCCCCAGCTCTGCTCAGGTGGGTACGATGAGGGAGTAGGACATTGGCTGCAAACACAGATGTCTCTCTTTCTTCCTTACGTTTAGTATCTTATTTCTAATAGTGTTTGTGTGTGCACGCATGTGTGTGAGACGTGCATGCACAGGTGGGTACCTGTGGAACCTGGAATAGGGTGTCAGGTTCCTTTGATACGTAAGCTTCCCAGCATGGGTAGTTGGTTCCAGTAAGAACAGTGTGCATTCTTAACCACTGACCCATCCATCTTGCTAGTCCCTTTTCACTGTTTTGAGACAGCGTCTTTGCGACCTAGTCCAAGTTGGCCTGGAACTTGTGATCTTGTGATTCTTTTGTTTCTGCCTCTCCCCTACAGTATTTTAAATGGGAGACCAAGATAAGATAGTATTAAGATAATTGTTAAATATTGCGTGCTGCTTAATTAGTTATTACATAACAGATAATGTTTAGGGTTTTTTTTTTTTTCTAAGCATTTTCTCTGTACCCTTCCCTCCTTGCTACCACCCTCGGTTCTGAGAGCTAAAAGTGACTTCAAACTCCCAATCCTTTTGTCTCTATCTCTCAAATGTTAGGGTTGCAGATGAGGTACAGGGCCAGTTTGTGGAGTTCTGGGGAGTGGACCCAGGGCTAGGTAAGCACTCTACTGTCTGAGCTATATCCCTAGCCTAGTTGTTTGTTTGTTTAGGGTTTTTTGAGACTGAATCTCAATGTTTATATGGGCTGGTTCCAGCTTGTTGTGTAGTTGAGTTACCCCAGCACTTTAGGGATGGTGAGGCAGCAAGATGTTGAGTGTGAAGCCAGATACATAGTTACATAGCTAAAATACAGAAAGACTATCTCGAAGAAGAAAAGAAAAAGGAAGGCGTGGGCCTTATTTTGACTATTATCATTCAGTCATTATACAAATAGATATCATATATGAATGCCTTGTTTTGTTTCTACTTCTGTTGTCAGTTCACCGAAAGACTCAGGAAAGTTCAGCAATTGAGATGACTCCAATTGAAGCAGATTTCTCTTGGCAAAAAAAGATGACACAACTCGAGATGGAAATCCAAGAGACATTTTTGCGATTTATGGCATCTGTTTTAAAAGGGTATAGGTCGTATCTCAGACCAATCACAGAAGCTCCTTCAAATAAAGCCACAGCTGTGGATTCATTGTTTGATCGACAGGGTAAGTGTCAGATCACATTTGCCTTCACTGAAGTCAAAGGTATTTCAGACGATGTACTGCATCCTTAGAAATTAATATTCAACTGTAAGGAATTTCCATAATCTGTAACCTACCTCTGTTAGTAGAGAATTTTTTAAATTTGTACTCATTGGTTTCCCTTAAAAATAACTCGAGGTGTTTAATTTGAAGAGCCCAATGTGTTATGTGGATTCACAATCCCAAATAGTCCATTGTCTCAGGAAGACACATTTGGGACTTGTCTTTCTTTCTTCCCTCAGTTTTGCAGTTTGTGCCGTTAAAAGACTCCTCAACAGTTATTGTACAGACTGAAGCCACCAGTTTTTATTCATTTTGAAAACTGTGACTTTGTTCCTGGAGGAAACATATAATTTTCTTAGTGATTGTATTTTTTGTTTTGTTTTGTTTTTGTTTTTTGAGACAGGGTTTCTCTGTGTGGCTCTGGCTGTCCTAGAACTCACTCTATAAAACAGGCTGGTCTCAAACGCAAAAGATCTGCCTGCCTCTGCCTCCTGAATGCTGTAATTAAAGGTATGCTCCACCATGCCAAGATGGAAGCATTCTTTCAAGTGAGTAATTTGGAGGACTCATTATAAAATGGAAAATAACTGGTATTTATTTATTTAAAAAAAAATTTTTTTTTGAAGCTGTATCTCTACAGCTTTGGAGCCTGTCCTGGAACTCACTCTATAGATCAGGCTGGATTCGAACTCATAGAGATCCACCTACATCTGCCTCCCAAGTGCTGGAATTAAAGGGGTGCACCACTACTGCCCAGCTACAGGCTAGTTTACAGTTTGGAAGCTAGGCTGAGATCAAGGTTTCTTCTGAGGCCTCTCTTTTTGGCCTATAGATGGGCTGTTTATTACCACTTTGTGTCTAAATTTCCTTCCGTAGGACACCAAAAGTATCAGAGCAAGGTCCGTCCAGTGACTCCATTTTAAATCTGTAATTGTTTTAAATGACTCTGTTTCCAAATATTGTCATATTTGAAATAATAGGAGTTAAGACATTAACATATGAGCGGTTTTTTGTTTGTTTGTTTTTTAGGCCATCTCATAAAGTATGCTTGTATACCCCACCCCCAGAAAATTAAATGTTAAAAGATTAAATGGAAGATCAAATTTAAGATTATATTCAGGCTGCTGGTAGCCTTAAGTAATAGAATATTGACTTCTATGGACAGTAGTGAGCCATTAACTAGTACAGTCTCTCCTGTCTTTCTCTCTGAGAATGACCTTGATCTGAGGTTGTATATAAACAACACAGCATTTTTGTTCTAGGGAAAGCAGACATTAAACAACAAAGGACTACAAATACTGATTACAGTGTTGATTACGTGAGAGTGCTAACTTGGTTAGAGATCTTTCCTGCAGACATAACAAGTGAAGAATCGTTAGGAACTGGATAGTAGCTTTAGCTTAACGTTTTATGCAAACAAAATCTGTATGTGTATGGGTGTTCTGTGTCATGTGGGTGGGTTGAAGAAAGAGGTCACTACCAGATGAAAGGTTTAGACCTGTGTGGCAGCGGGAAGGTTCAGCTCTGATAGACCGAACATCGAGCAGCCGTACATAGCATATTGATTGTCACACAAAGTTGTTTTTTGGGTAAATTATTCACTCATACCAAAGCCCCTAATATAATCTATATGTTTCTCTAAAGGAAGGCATAATGCCCTGCTACTTCAGTTCTTATTGTATATAGTTTGCAGTAGGTGCACCAGGAACATGTTGTGACCAAAGTCATGCGAAGCCTCTAACACCCCCTCAGAAAAACAATTCTACAAATCACAGAAAATGATCACTGTTTTCCACAATTCTTCAGGTCAAAGTACTTTCTAGAAAACAACTATTCATTCTGATGTTTACCCCAGATACAGTGAAAACTACTTATTCTAATGTTTGCCCCAGACACAGCGACTCTGTTAGATTCATACAATACCTTCACATAGGTGTTACTTAAGTTCAATAATTTTGTCTGCCCCATCCATTCCCTTCCACTCCATTTCATTTAATGTGCAATGCAAACAGGCTATCATTTCTTCTTGGTACCTTTAGAATTTCCTAGATTTACATGTATGAACTGCTATATTATTGTGTTGTTATTCAACATTTCCATCTATTTTAATTGTATCAAGAGCTGCTCTGCCTAGTAGAAATAGCATTTGAGCTACAGTGTAGTTTTAAATTTCTAGTAGCCACAACGAAAGTGTAACAACTAAGAAAAAGTAATTATAACTACATTTCCTCCAGTCTGTCCAAAACAGTATCATTTCAACATATAATCAAATATTTTAGATTATTAGTGAAACAGCCTAACATTCTTTTTTAAAAATATTTATTTATTATGGCCGGGCGGTGGTGGCGCACGCCTTTAATCCCAGCACTTGGGAGGCAGAGGCAGGAGGATCTCTTTGAGTTCGAGGCCAGCCTGGTCTACAAAGGGAGCTCCAGGACAGGCTCCAAAGCTACAGAGAAACCCTGTCTCGAAAAACCAAAAAAAAAAAAAAACGGCCATAAGAAGGTACCAGACCCCATTGCAGATGGTTGTGAGCCACCACGTGGTTGCTGGGAATTGAACTCAGGACCTTTGGAAGAGCAGGCAGTGCTCTTAACCACTGAGCCATCTCTCCAGCCCCCTAACATTCTTTATTTCCATCTTGTCTTTGAAATGCAGTATGTCTGTTATAATTGGCAGTGCAGTTCCATTAGTTGCATTTAAGGTGATGTGTTACCGTGTTAGTTACTGGAACAAACATATGGACCTTAATTATTAAAGATATAAAAATATGGCCTGTTCTAATCTCTTTTCCCTCCTTCTCACTCTTCCCCCTTTCCCTCTATCTCTTTTTCTCTCCATTTTTTTCCTTTCCCCCTTCCCTTCTCTTCCCTCTTTCCCCACTTCCCCTGTAATTTACTTATATTTTATTTAATAATTTATTTGTTGATAAGTACCTCAAGAGGGTGGGGATGAATGAGTAATACAGCATGCCAAATGCCCTAAGGCATCAAAAAAAGAAAGGCACAGAAAAAGCGACATATTAAATATTGTTAGATTATGGAGGATTATTTAAGATAGTTAAAATTTCAGTCTTTAAGAATAAATTGGCTGGGCTTGGTAGTGCTCACCTTTAATCCCAGCATTAAAGAGGTAGAGGAAAGCAAATCTGTCAGTTCAAGGGCAGCCAGTGCTGCATAGTGAGACCTTGTCTCAAAAACAGAGATATTTAGCAGTTAAGAGAGCAAACTGCTTTTGTAGAAAACCTTTGAGTTTGGTTTCCAGCACCCATGTTAGAGAATTCCAGTTCCAGGAAATACAGCACCTTCTTATGGACTCCTGGGATGCCTGCACAAATGGTGTATACACACACACACACACACACACACACACACACACACACACACACACTTCAAATAAATATATCTTTAAAACTTTTCAGAAAAATTGGTACATTGGTGATTTCAGTTTTCAGCCAATTTTCTCACCTTCTTTATTTGCCACCCTCACCAAAACCAAACCAAAGACTCGTAGTAAGTAGTAATTTAATTTTTTAAAAAGTAAACCTAACAGATATCTGTGAGCTGAGTGTTGTGGAAATTAGAGATTTAGTAATAATATTGAAAACCAGGAAGGAAAGTTTGATGAGTATAATGACTGTGAAGAAATGGAAAATTGAAATAAAAAAATGGGATCACTGAGAACCATGGTATGTAGAGCCCTGACTATTTTGTGGTTTGTACGTGTTAGTTACCTTTTCATCACTGTGACCACAGCCTCAGGAAAAACAACATATGGGCCTCTGCTAAGGCAGAACTGCAGCAGAAGAACACAGCTGAAGAAAGCTATGCTCTTGACCATCAGAGAGCACTGGGAGGCGGAGGCAGGAAAGGGCCCTTGGGCAAGATCTTTCCAGAACTGCCCCAGTCACCTGCTTCCTCCCGTGGGCCTACCTGCTAACATATTGTTTACTGTAAACTACATGGGTTAACCCACTGGGGAATGATCCGGTCACCTCTCAGTAATGCCACCAGCTGTGGACTAGGCCTCAAAACATAAGATATTACATGTGAGACTTGGTGTCCAGACCACAATAGTGATGATGAACGAGGATGTTAGGAATAAAGAGACTTTGATAAGACCCCCTGATCTTCAGTCATTGGATGAAGGAGAGGCCCCTGACTTCATTAAAACAGTGGGCTCCTAGCCAGTGGGTTGGACTGTAGCTGCACAGAAATTTTTATCACATGCAGGAATGATGGTCTGATGGCAGAGGAAGACAACTGACCCTTTAAATGTCTATTAACCCTTGGCTTAAGGGTTGTAGAGTCTCAGAAAGGAATTTTTGTTTGTTTGTTTTGTTCTGTTTTAGAGATAAGGTTTCTCTCTGGAGATCTGACTGTCTAGGAACTTGCTCTGTAGACCTGAACTCAGAATTCAGTGATCCACCTGCCTTTGCTTCAGGAGTGCTGGGACTCAAAGGCATGCCCCACTACACCGCATCTGAGAATAAGGACATGGGACTGAGGTTCCTTAGAAGATTCATAATTCAGTGAGATTAGTATCAGTGGTCTTCATAGTTGGATCAGGCAGGAAGAGCTTTACATGATTATTAGAAATTTCCATAAACGTGGATGTGTATAAAGGGAATATAATATAGATGAGTATAAAGTAGTATTTGATATATTGATTCCTCTTTAAAATTTGTTACAATTCTGTTTTTTCAGGTTTTTTGAAAAGTCGGGATCGCGCCTATACAAAATTCTATACCCTTTTATCTAAAACTCAGATCTTCATTCGTTTCATTGAAGAATGCAGTTTTGTAAGTGATAAAGATACTGGATTGGCATTTTTTGATGATTGCATTGAGAAGGTAATTTTTTTTTGATATGCTAACTTTAAGAAAAACCACTTTGGTTTAACTTTATATTAATTGGGTTTTTTAGCTCAAAGTAATCTGATGAAGACAGATGTATGTGTGTTATGTGTAACAGAACTTTTCTCTGTGGTATCTACTTGCTACTGTACTTGATTTACTTTTCTCTTTGAGCTTGTTCAGTGTTAAGAATGTATCCTCACCTTTCTAACTCTTGCTGGGTTTTTTTTGTTTATTATAGATGGATTTTTCTTTGGGCCACCAGCTCATGAAAAATGACACAGAGACTTATTAATTATGAAAGCTTGGTCTATAGCTTAGGTTTGTTCCCAAGCTCTTATAACTTAAATTAGCCCATTTCTATTCATCTACACGTTTCCAAGTGACTCATGGCTTTACCTCTCCCGAATGTCTGTTCACTCTGTGACTGGCTGGCAATTTCTTCTTCCCAAAGCTCTCTCTGTCCAGAAGTCCTGCCTATACCTCATTCCTAGCTATTGGCCATTTAGCTTTTTATTAAGCCTATCACAGTGACACATCTTCACACAGTGTAAAGAACAGTTCCACAACAGCTAAAACATCTAGTTTTAGCTAAATGAACAGGAAGCGATGAGTTTTAAAAAGCTGTGGATTCATGCATAATGGTGCACTTTGCCTTCTTTACTGTCTTTCTGAACACTTGCTAATATCTGTAGAGCTTTCTGTTATTGTTGAAGGTTTCTTTTGAGCCAATCTCTTGTGACTGGATTAGCTTTGAATTTACTGCATAACTAAGAATGACTTGAACTCCTTATCTTCCTGACTCCACATTCCAAGTGATTTCACAGTTTTTCTAAATAGATTTAGGAGCTTATTTGTTTATACAAATCATATAAGATTTGAGATTATATCCATAAGTGGTTGAATATTATGTTTTAATTTTTATTGACCTTCAGTGACTCATATGCCTTAGAAACCATGTTTGCTAAGGTTTATTTGTGAAATAATCTATTAAAGTCAAGTATGATGACACATACCTGCAATCCCACTGCTAGAGGCTAAGGAAGGAAGATGGAAAGTTCAGAGGCAGCCTACACTACACTATACAGGAAGTTCTGTGTACTTAGTGTACAAGACCAGCTGTGGCTACAGCTGTCTCAAAGAGTGAAAGAGAGGAAGGAAACAAAGGAAAGAGAACTAATGAAGAGGAATAACCTGTTGTGTAAGCCACAAGACAAACATGCTTTAATCTATGCATATGGGACGTAAAATACATTCTGAAATGTCTTTGTGTACCCCTGATATTGGGGAAAAAAGGTTTATGTTTGTATGTGTCGGTTGTATGCACACATGTAGTGGTGCACATGTGCAGAGGCCAGAGAGGGGTGTTGGGTGTCCTGTACCACTCTACCATGTTCCTTTGACATAGGGTCCCTCACTGAACCTGGTGCTGGGCTGCTGTCTCTGCTATCCTCCTCCCCACTGCACTGGGGTAACGGGCATGTGTAGCTGCCCTGCTTCTTATATGGGTGCTGGGATCCGAACTCAGGTCTTTGTGCTTGTCTAACCAGTGTTCTTAACCGTTGAATCCCTGCTCCAGCCCTGAGTTTCTTCTTTTTTTTTTTTCAGTCGAGTATTTCTAACAAGTGAACCATTTCTTCAACCCTGAATTATTATTATTTTTATTATTGTTATTATTTCTTCTTCTTCTTCTTCTTCTTCTTCTTCTTCTTCTTCTTCTTCTTCTTCTTCTTCTTCTTCTTCTACTACTACTACTACTACTACTACTACTACTACTACTACTACTACTATCAGGATTAAACATTTTTAAAAACTATTGAATTCAGGGCTGGAGAGATGACTCAGAAGTTAAGAGCACTGGCTCCTCTTTCAGAGGATTTGGGTTCAATTCCCAGCACCTATATGGCAGCTCACAACTGTCTGTAACTCCAGTCACAGGGAATCTGACACCTTCATACCAATGCGCATGAAATAAAGTTAAATAAATTATTAAAAAAAACTATTAAATTCAGTAGAGGTTTTCACTAAGAATTTTTCTTTTCCTCTTTCAGTTGTTTCCAGATAAAGGTGTAGAGAAAACAGACAAGGTATGATTTTTTTTCTTATATTGAAATGTCAAGTTTCAGAATTAGATATTGCTTATATGCACATTAATTGGAGAACATACTTATTTTCAGGTTGATTTGGATTCAGCAGAAGACACCAGATTGATAGAGCTAGATGATTCACAGAAAAGTGAACACACTGTATTTATAATGCCCCCGGAGCCACCTCCTGATGATGGAAGTCACTTGTCACCTCAATACAGGTAGCATGAACTTTTTAAGAGCTACTTGGACATAGTTAATTTTAGTTTTTGCCATTACTAAGAGATGCACTTAGTAATGTGTGTAGGGAATTTCTATGTGGATGCTCTAACATTCTATGGAGTTGCCACCAGGCATTACAGCATAGGACGAGCGTCTTCTCAGAAGGGAAGTCAGACGTTAATATCATTCACTTAAGTGTTTCACCATATTTTAGTCTTTAGAGTTTCTGAAGAAAAAGTTTTGGTTTAGTTTGGGTTTTTTGTTTGGATTTGTTTGTTTGTTTTTAAGATTTCTCTACTAACTTTAGTTTTAAACCTGTAAAATTTTTGAGGTAGTGAGATAAAGAAAACATGAAAGTAGAGGGCTAGGGATCATTCTGTGTTTAAGGAAAACCTAACAGATAGGATTTAGATGAGAATCTCTTCAGAAATTACAATGAATTTGTTTTTATTTTATAATCATCATGGTACATAGTTTAATAAACTTAAATGAAATGAGAAATCTAACGTGGTTTTTGTAATAATCTTTGTTTTATTATTAACTTCAGATATGTGTGTATATTGTAAAGATGAGTTCCTTTTCTTTGTAACCTTTTGCCTTTAATGACAGGTCTTATTATTCTGTGCTATCAAATTTTTTCCTGCTTTATGATTTTAATGACCACATTGTATGCAGTTACTGTAATGAATTTACCTTGTTTCCTGTAGATTTGTTCATAATTCTTTGTATTTTTGCATACATGTTTTTTTTGTTTGTTTGAGGCTATATTTCTGTAATAATTCTCTAAAGAAAAGTCAGGGACCTTTGTAAATAGACTGTAATCTCAATAGGGCTAAGTGAGACTGAGTTATACCTGTAATTGAGTGTCTTAATCAAATGCTAGTTTGATTTGATGCCAAAAAAGAATTCATTTTTATTTTGACTTGTGTGGTTGAGGCTTTTAGCTCTGACACATAAGGCACAATCAAGTAGGGAAAGGTAATTTTTCCTAGAAGAAAATTTGCCAAAGTAAATCAAACAGTTTCCAAGGAGATTCAGTCATACAAGAAAAAACAAAGCCAGGCGGTGGTGGCGCACGCCTTTAATCCCAGCACTCGGGAGGCAGAGGCAGGCGGATCTCTCTGAGTTCGAGACCAGCCTGGTCTACAAGAGCTAGTTCCAGGACAGGCTCCAAAACCACAGAGAAACCCTGTTTCGAAAAAACCAAAAAAAAAAAAAAAAACTTACATAAACTAATGTCTTAAAGACAACCTTGATTATAAAATATACTAGCTGGTATTTCAAATATAATTAAACTTGAGCATATGGATTTTATTTAAAGAGTTATGAATTTCCCTTTTTAAGTAAGAAGTCAGAGATATTTCTTTTCGGAAACTGGTTGAAAATAACAAACAGGTGGGAGCAGTTAGAGTTTCATATAGAACATTCTGTAGCTTCTAGCTGTCGTTTCTCATATTTTGAAACAAATTGTAAGGAGTTTTCAAGAATATTTATTGGCTATTTGAGGTTAAGAAAATCTTACCCAAATACTGAGTGGTTGAAGAAATTGGTGGATTTTAAATCAGCAGTTCTGTTTTTGATTTTTATTTTAGTTACACATGCTTTCCAATATTGGATCGTAAGCTTTTTGACAGCCCACAAGAGCTGAAACTGTGCTTCAGTAGACATCCTCCTGGGAGCAGCATCACAAACAGTCCTGCTCTTATGGCTAAAAGAACCAAACAGGTCAGATCCTCCTTACCCATCTTTTCCTTGTTCAGTGAAAATGTAAAACGTGTGTGTGACATGCAGCTTGTGGTATAGAATCCTCAGCAGCCCTTGGAAGGCCCCCTGTGGCTGTCATGAGTTAAACTCTATTTCTTGTATTCTACTTGAAATTAAAGCTGAAGTTTAAAACACTCATTTATATTTAAAAGTAGTTTTGGGAACCAAACTTGACTTAAGAAAACAATATAACTTTTCTGGACATGGTAGCACACACTTTGAATCCCAGTACTCAGGAAGCAAAGACTGGAGGGTCACTATGAGTTTGAGGTCAGCCTGGTCTATACAGTGAGTTCCAGGCCAGCCAGCACTACATAGTGAGACCCTGTCTCAAAAATTAAAAGAAATAAAATAGAAGGTATATAACAGCCTGACAGTGGTGGCACATGCCTTCCTTTAATCCCCGTTCTGGGAGGCAGAGACAGACAGATATCTGAGTTCCAGGTCTCCCCACACACACCTTTATTGTGATGTAATCCTTATACCTCACAGTTTACCCACTTAAAGGGCATATAATTCAGTAGCTTCTCTTCCACTCTGGGACTCAAGGTTGTGCAGCCACCACATCAGTTAATTTTAGAGATGCAATAACTCATAACTCCAGAAGAAAAGTCCACATCCTTTAGCCATTAGCCACTGCAGCCTTTCTCATAAAACCCTCTGTAATCATTAGTCTGTTTTCTGCCCCTACGGGTGCAATATATTTATTCTAGGCATTTCATAAAGTAGAATAATGCAGTGTTTCGTTGTGATTGTCTTCTTTAACTTAGTATCATCTTTTCGTCCTCCAACATGCATTAGTGTTTCATTTTGACTGAATAATATTCCATTGCATGCATATAGTAGTTTATCTGTTCATATGCATGCAACAGTTCTTATTGTTGGCTACTGTGAATAATGTTGATGTAAGTATATATATATATATGTGGTTACCAAGTTGATGTTTGTTTTCCTGTCTTTCTAGTCTATCTAATAGTAGAGCTGTTATATTTATTAAATGATAATTCTCTGTTGAATCTTTTAAGGAAATGCTAAGCTGTTTTCCAGAATGACTACACTATTTTACATTTTCATTAACATTGTGCAAGGGTTCTGATGTAACATGGAGGGGGGGCCTGCTTGTTGTTTCTGTCCTCCCACCAGGTACCCCACAACTGTTTAGCCCCAAAGAAAAATCACAAATAGGTCTCTATAAGTTATAAAGCTGATTGGCCCATTAGCTCTAGCCTCTCACTGGCTAACTCTCACATCTTGATTAACCCATTTTTCTGATCTATGTTAGCCATGTGGCTCAGTACCTTTTTTCAGTGGGCAGCTCACATCCTGCTGCTTCCGTGGTCTGGGCAGCAGTGGCAGGAATCAGCTTCCTCCTTCCCAGAATTCTCCTGTTCTTGTTACATCATTTCTACTTCCTGTCTGGTTTTCCCACCTATATTTTCTGCCTGGCCAATCAGCGTTTATTTATAACATGGTTGACAGAATACAGACAATTCTCCCGAATACCATTCTGATATTACCATTTCATTTTTAGTTCTTATTTTTTGCCTTTTAACAATTACTGCTATCTGGTGAATATGAAGTGATACTTCACTGTAGCTTTGATTTGTATTTCCTTTGTGTTTTATGTACAGTACAGCAAATTCTACATAAAGGGGAGTTAAACACAGGACCTAGATAGATATCTTACTTTACTGCAGCATCTGATATAGAAATAAGGGATTAAGCTATGATGAGATGTATTAAAATAATGTCCTTTATACACTGATATTTTGAGGTCCTTCAGAATAAGTTGAAATTATGACAGTTCTTCTGCGCAGCCTCCTGAGTATTGGGACTACAGGTATAAACCACAGTGTCTAGCCTTGGACCAGTTATTTTTAAACCTACTGCATGAGAGAATCAATGTAGACAATAAACTCAGAAGGGAGAATTAAGTGGAAATCCGACAAGAAATACTCTAGGGCATCTTAATTGTTAGTAGTGAGAAGAATGAGAAGAATACTGCTTCAGACTCAAGGAGGCCTGAGAAAAGGAAGGTACCTGCTGTGCAAGCCTGAGGGCCTGAGCTTGTCCCATAGGCGATCTAAAGGCGGAAAGAAGAAATGGTTCTACAGCATTGTTCTCTGACCCCTGCATGTGAGCATAGCCCGTGTACATACGTACGCCCATTTTACACACACACACACACACACACACACACACACACACACACACACATACACACACACGCATGCACGCATGGTGTGCACTAAAAAGTTAGGAGTATAGAACCAGACACCGTGGTGCATGCCTGTAATCCCAGCATTTGGAAGCAGGAAGATAAGGAGTTAAAATGGATATCATACACTTGCCAACAGATAGTGTAGAATAGTGTAAAATGTTACTGTAAACTCAAGTTTCTTAAACTTTTTTCACTTATAATCCCTTTTTACCTGAGAATTTTTTTTAAATATTTATTTATTTATTATGTATACAATATTCTGTCTGTGTGTGTCTGCAGGCCAGAAGAGGGCACTAAATCTCATTACAGATGGTTGTGAGCCACCATGTGGTTGCTGGGAATTGAACTCATGACCTTTGGAAGAGCAGGCAATGCTCTTAACAACTGAGCCATCTCTCTAGCCCCCAACCTGAGAATTTTTTATGTGATTCCAGGCAGCATAAATTTTTTTAAAATAATAATATAATTATATATGTAATTTTACTTTATGTTAGCAACCAGAACAAATTTGCATACGAATGAGACGAATGTCCTTGTTCATTTTTACATGCAGAATCAAATCTAGACAGAATATACAGCATGTTCAGTGTTTTCCAAAGTTGATCAGTACTTTGATTTTATACTTCAGTGCTGAAAATACCACTTTACATAAATATATAGTACAAAATAACAAAAATATGTTTAGGACCAGTTATTGGAAATTCTGTCCTAATCCTAAGCGAAGTCAAGCAGTGACTTTTTGTTTTTAAAATAAAACTCAGATCAGCAGTCCATACTTTTAAAAGTAAAACATTCTGATGCAATACAGTCCAAAAGTAAAATTGGATGTACCTCAGTAGGTGAAATGTTCAGTCTGCAAGCATGAGGACCCGAGTTCTGGCCTCAAAGCCCACGTAAAGAGCCAGATGGGGTGGTGCACCCTTGTAATGTCATTACTGGGGAGGTAAAGACAAGAGAATCCGTGGAGCTTATTGGTCAGCCATCCTTGTCTAATCAGAGAGGCCCAGGCTAATGGGAAAACGTACCAAAAAATAAAAAGCAGGGTGGATAATACATGAGAAGTGATACCAGAGGTTGACCTCTGGCCTTCACAGACATGTGCACACAAATATGAACATGTGTCCAAAAAAAAAAAATCCTTGCTTGATGTTTACATTCTGAGGAATTGTCATAGGGAAATATTAATTTTTTTTCTTTCTGCAATTGGGCCATTGTGTTTTTATAAGAACAAGGAACTACATGTGTTATAAAAATACTAGATTCCTAACATTAAACTGTACTGAATAAACAGTAAAGGCATTTAGACACACCTGTTGGCATTTTTGATGTGATAGCATGTCTGGTGCAGACACATGATGGAGACATGGAGTCTTTATAATCTGATTTTGAATTACTCTTTGGTCATTGTGTACCCAGACAGTTTACCATTGCCATGGTTTTCATGTCTCTCAGATTTACTTACACAACTCCCATTTAGGGTTATGTCCTCAGTTTAAGAAGCTGGGCTATAAACCAAAGTTCATGGAATCATATGGTACAGAACTAAAACTATGAAATGTTTCATTTTTAAAATCTAAGTTTACATTAAAATTTTCCCTTTTTTTCTTCTTCATTCATATAATGAAATGGGTTTTGATGAATACAGTGATATTTACTCTCTTTATAGGAGATAAAAACAGCTCATAAGTTGGCGAAGAGATGTTATATGAATCCACTACAATGGGCCAAGTGTCTTTTCAGTCACTGTTACAGCTTGTGGTTTATCTGTCTCCCTGCCTATGTTAGAGTTTCTCACCCTAAGGTCAGAGCGCTCCAGCAGGCATACGATGTGCTTATAAAGATGAGGAAGACAGATGTGGATCCACTGGATGAGGCAAGTACAAGACAAGCTGTTACCGTTTTTCTTTTTTTGCAATGTAGTGGATGAATTGAGGGCCTTGCTTGTGCTTGACAAGTGTGATATATCCCTCGCCCATGCTGATACATGTTGTTTTGTAATTTTAAGTGTTTGAGTCTGCCAGTTATGGTGATACACGATTATAATCCTAGCGCCTGTGAGGCTGAGGCAAGAGATTGTCCTAGCTCTCAGGCTGGCATATCCTGGACTACGGAGCAACATCCAATCTTAAAAATAAAAAACAAAAAGGAAGGTAGGAAAGTTAGTTAATTTAGCTCTTAGTCAGCCAGGCATGGTGACACACGCTTTTAATCCCAGCACTAGGGAGGCAGAGCAGATGGATCTCTGTGAGTTCTAGGCCAGCGTGGTCTGCAGAGTAAGTTCCAGGCCAGCCAGGACTGTTACACAGAGAAACCCTGACTTGAAAAGTGAGAAAACAAAGAAAAAAATTAGCTCTTAGTCATTTTAAGACATGCCCAGGGGCTGGAGAGATGGCTCAGTGGTTAAGAGCATTGCCTGCTCTTCCAAAGGTCCTGAGTTCAATTCCCGGCAACCACATGGTGGCTCACAACCATCTGTAATCAGGTCTGGTGCCCTCTTGTGGCCTGCAGACATACACACAGACAGAATATTGTATGCATAATAAATAAATTTAAAAAAAAAGACATGCCCAATCATTTTCATGAAGCAGTTATGATAAAATTATCATTCTGTTTCATGGTTCTAATACATATTGTTTGTTCAGAATATTTGTTACTGAAATCCCTTTCCTATGCTTCTGTCTTTTGACATTAATTTACAAATCCCACCTGCTAAACAGCCATCCTGAAATTCCTGTTCCTTTAGCATAGAACGTAAAGCATACTGATTGGGACAAAGGATATTTTAACCATATATTTGGTTTTAGAAATGATTTTTTTTACATTATGGAGAATATTGATCATTTTTTTTATAGATTTATTTTCTCCAAAAGATGAGATGTGCCTGAAATAGTTAATACTGTTAATTATTATCTATTAGGTTGAATAGGATTTGTTATTTTATTTTATTTGTTTATTTGTTTTCTAAGACAGGAGTATTTTGAAACCCAGGCTATCCTGGAAGTCCCTATTTATGGGAGAATGGTCCTGAACTCCTCCCACATAACCACCACACCTGGTTACATAGTGTCTTTAAATTCTCTGTAAGTCTAAGTAAACAAATAATGCTAAAGACTAATGCTTTGCTGTTCCTCTTGGTAGGTGTGCTATCGAGTGGTGATGCAGCTTTGCGGACTTTGGGTTCATCCTGTGCTAGCAGTGAGAGTCTTATTCGAAATGAAAACTGCTAGAATAAAACCAAATGCTATTACTTATGGCTATTATAATAAGGTAAGTTGTAGTAATGCTAGGCAGGGCACTATATTTTATTTATTTTTTAATTTTTATTTTTCCATTCAAAATTTACACTTCCTCCCCTCCTCCCATTCCCTTCCTGCTCTCTCCCTCCCCCTCCCTGCTTAAGAGAGGGCAGGAACCCCTGCCCTGTGGGAAGTCCAAGGGCCTCCCCCCTACATCCAGGCCTAGGAAGCTGTGCTTATTATTATTTGTTAAACTTCACTTAAGAAGAGGTTATTCTCCCATCTTCATCAACAGAAATTGTATAAATTGTAAATAATATGTTTTGAAATGTGTATTTATTTTGGAATGTCTCCTTCAAGCTAATTAACATTTATATTATCATTTACTAATTTTTGTGATGAGAACACTTAAAATCTATTCTTACCAACTTTCAAAATGAATATATTATTAACTGTAGTTGCCATGTTGACAATAGGTCTCTTAAATTTATCCCTCCTGTCTAACCGTGGCCCAGTATCTTTACTGCTCCCCACTCCTGCCCCGTGTGCATCACTACTTGTGAGTTCACCTCTTTGATTCTGTGTGAAAGGCAAGATCCTGTTTTACCTAACATAATGTCCTCAGGGTTTCTCTGGTTTATTGTGAAAAGATTTAGGTTTTTTCTTTTTCTTTTTTTTAAGCTTAGTGTTTAATTGCATATATATGCTCCATTCTCTTTATCCATTCCTGGACATTAGGTTGGTTCTATATCTTGGCTACAGTGAACTTGGGAGTATGGCTGCCCATGTGAAATACTGATTTCACTTCCTGTGGATATATACTCAGTAGCTTAAGGGGTTTGTGCTTGTTGTTGTTGTTTGGTTTGGTGTTTTTCGAGACAGGGTTTCTCTGTGTAGGTTTGGAGCCTGTCCTGGAACTAGCTCTTGTAGACCAGGCTGGCCTCACACTCATGGAGATCCGCCTGCCTCTGCCTGTCAAGTGCTGGGATTAAAGGCGTGCGCCACCACCACTTGGCCAGTTTTTAGCTTTTAAGGAACTCTCATACTGTTTTCCTTTCTGGGTTTACTAATTGATGCTCCCATGGTGCAACATTCTCTTTTCTCCACATAGTCATTCTCTTAAACTTAATTTTTTTTAAAAATTTAATTTATTTTAAATTTTTAATATTTATTTGTGTGGTGGTTAGAAGACAACTTTTGGTTCTTTCCTCCGACTTAGGGTTCTGGGTTATCAGGCATGAGGCACGTACAGAGTATGCTTGTGCCCACTGTGGCAGCTCACTGGCCCTAAATAACTTTTTTTTTTTTTTAATTTTAACTTTTCTTTTACCTTTAGGTAGTTTTGGAGAGCCCATGGCCCAGCAGTACTCGCAGTGGTATTTTCTTATGGACGAAAGTACGGAATGTTGTACATGGTTTGGCCCAATTTAGGCAGCCACTTAAAAAGACTGGGCAAAAATCACAGGTCTTTTCAGTATCAGGTAACACATATGATTGGAAAGCTATTTTTACTATAGGTTTACAGACATGAAGTTTTAATTTTATGAAGTAGAAAGCTCAATTCTGTTTGATATTTTCATTTATAACTAAAGATAGATTTCCTTATGTTTTGGTCACAGAAATCTGCAAAGTGTTGTGTAATTATAAATTAACTTGGGCCATTCGTGTGTAGTTTCAGCAGTACCAGTACATGAATTATTGAACTACATTGTCCTTATCTTTAGCTCCCCAGAATGCTGCAGGTGGAAGTGATGGGGACACAGTGAGCCATGGCAGTGTGGATAGTTGTAACGATGCTAACAGTGGGGAGCACACAGTCTTTGTCAAAGACTTAATCAGCCTTGATTCCATTGACAATCACTCTAGCACAGGTACTAAAATCTGTATTTTACTAACCTTTCATTTACTACTGTGTAAATGTTTCTTTTTCAAAAAAAAAAAAACCCAAACTATTTTCATAAAGGGAATGCTTTGAAAGTAGTATATATTGCTGAGAGGCTTACCCTTCTGCACTTACTTCCTGCAGTTTCAAACTGACTTTGGGGTGCAGTGTACATTGCGCTAGCATGGTATGCTTATATTTGTTCATCCTAAGTTTATGAAATTGTCTGAGACAGTTGACAGGGATCACAACTTAGTATATGTGAACATTACTGACACAATTTATAAATCTCTTTTTCATTAAGTTGAAATTTTAACTTACAATTTTGAAATTATGGGTGCCTGAAAAGGGAAGAAAATAAGTCATTTTGAAAAAGGATGTGTGCATTTAGGACTTCTGTTTGTAGAAGTAGAAGCAGCTTACATGTGTATAGCCATAGGCACAACCTCTGTGTTGAAGTCAGAGTGGCTGTATTGAGAGCCCACTGGGCGGTGTATGTGCTGCACATCCTCCTGTGTGTGTTGTCTGGTCGCTGGTATCCCAGGCCTCCTTAAGAATCCAGTCTAGTTCCTGTGCTCCCTCTGATGACCTTGTCTCAATGACTGAAGTTTCCTTTTCTCTGCTCTTTGTTGCTCTGCTTTTTACTCTGTGCTGTTTCTTGGTGCTGCATTTGTCCTGGGCTGTCAAGGTGTGGGGCAAACAGACTTTTGTGAACTGAAGCTATGGATACACGTGTGCTTTAATTCTACCCTTGAATGTTAACCACTTCAGGTAATTTCCCATTTATTAGGTTAAAGTTTGCTGACATTCAAGGGTGGGGGAAAGAGGCTTACTTGATTGTATTTTTTAAGTTTATATTTTAAGGGACAGTTTTAAGTTTCTTGGCTTTTCTTTAGATAAGGGTAGCCATATATAGACTTTCAAAAATCTCCATGTAACAACTTTTGACCAGTTTACAAACATTTGTTATCTTATTTGGAAATAAAGTATGTTTTGCTGTAATGATAATTTTAAGAGTTGTTTAAGTATCGTTGCATGAAATGGTATCATGGGTTTGAAAGGATCCATTTTTCAGTTGTTTGAGGCACTTACTTCTTTCCACAAGTCTGCTAAGCTTTTGTGCCTGAAACTGCCTTGCTACAATTACAGAAGTGTTTGTGCACCACTGAAGACAACATGCGTCTGGACATTGCCATCCTGTTAGTAATTAACCTTTTCAACCCTGTTTGTAACTTAACAAGAAACTTTTATAGGACTTTTTTTTTTAAGATTTTGTTTTATTTTATGTACATGGGTGTTTGTCTGCGTGTTTTATGTGTGCACTGTGTGTGTGCCTGGTGTCTTGAGGAGGCAGAAGAGAGTCTGGAGTTACTGAGCTACTGTGTAGGTGCTGGATCTTCGGCAAGAGCAGGAAGTGCTCTCAACTGCTGATCCTCTTTCTTGCCTACCTCCCCCTGTGACTTTTGTTTTAAAGCTATCTTGTTTCATCTTTTATTTTTCCTGATACTTTGTTATATTAAATTTTCATTTGTTATTTTATTGTGTATATTATTTGGACAAAATAATGTTTCTCATGATATTTTCATATGAATATATAAAGTTATTTTAAAGTTAGCTTTATTTATAAAGAAGGCTAAGTATGTAATTTTGATATAAATTCAGTTTATGAGGAATACTAATGAAAGGAGATACATCTTCATCTTTCCTAATTCCTCAGGTTTTTAAAATTATAAAGGCAACTTAATCTTTTACTGAAAACAGAAACAAAAACAATATCCTAGTATTTTCTCTAGCAATTACAGTAGTTAGGATGGTGCTATAAAACCTTTTCATACATTTTTAGCTTTGTTGTTTTATTTTGTATGTGTAGATGTTTTTTTTTAAATAAAGATTTATTTACTTATATATACAATATTTTGCCTACATATATCCCTATAGGCCAGTAGAGGGCACCAGATCTTATTAAAGATGGCTGTGAGCCACCATGTGGTTGCTGGGAATTGAACTCAGGACCTCTGGAAGAACAGTCAGTGCTCTTAACCTCTGAGCCATCTCTCCAGCCCCCTGTGTAGATGTTTTCTGCATGTTTGTCTGTGCATCACATGTATGCCTGCACCCCCCGAGGCCAAAAGAGGGCATCAAATTTCCTGACACTGGCCATGTGGATGCTGGGAATTAAAACTGGGTCTTGTGAAAGAACAACAGTGCTCTTTACTGCCCGTTAGCTGAATTTCTAATGACTACACAGTAGATACTAAATGGCCAGTGGCCATGTGTCCTAGGGTTTCTAGTGGAGCCATATAACACTTGGAGTCTTCAGCAGCATGTTGCCTGCACTCATTTCTTTAAGCATTATCTTGTGGAATCTTTCCACTTTGTGCCCACACAGAGGCACTGAGCTTCTCAGGATTCCTGGTTTTACTCTTTCCTAGTCTGTCCAATTCATGACACCATATTTCAACAACAGACTTTCTAAGGAAGCCAACCAAAAAAAAAATATTGTTTGTTTGGTCTGGGGTTGGGTGGGGATTGGTGGATATAGGCAGTGTGCCATCGCACTAGTGTGGAGGACAACTTGTGTGTGTTGATTCTCTCCTTCCACCATGTGAGTCCTGTTTATCAGCGCTGAAGTTAGTGATTCTCAATTGCAGTGACTCCAGTACCCAGTCCCTTCTCCTTAGTCACCTTTTACCTCGGTGTTTCTTTCTGACAATCTCATGTAGCTCCGGCTAGTCTAGTCTGGAACTCATAGAGATCTACCTGTCTCTGCCCCCTAGCGCTGGGATTAAAGGTGATCACCATACTTGGTTGATCAGTATTTATTGGTTGTGACTTGTTAACCTTGTTGGAAGATCCATTTTGTTTTGTAGAATGTTCTATAGTTGGTGTTTTATATTTCCTTTTGGTTAGCTTAGGTTCTCAATATCCATTCGTGTGCTGCATATGTGAGGTTTTGTGCCTATCTGCCCTTCATAAGTAGTGTTAATTTTGGTCCCTTGATATCCATGTGGTCTAGTTTCTCTGTGTAAATATCTTACCTCATTTAGATCATAAGCTATTTTAAGGGGACTGGGTAAACTATGAGACTATGTAGTAATATCTTCTTTTTTTAATCATACTTTTTAAAATTAGCATCCATTGATGATGTTCTCTGAACCAGTCTTTACTATGGTAATTACAACTTGGTGATTTTACTCCTGTGTTTAGAAGATGGCATTCTAATATTTTCAGGACAGTCTGTTCTCTTTTTTTCTTATCATCAGCCTGGGTTTATTGATTGCTGTATTACCCATTCTCAGATCACCTCAGGGTTGGCTCAGTGGGTGTTCCTTTAGATTTGGTTATTATGCCTATTAGGTGTGTGTTATAGTTCCTTCTGGGGCAACAAACCCTCTGTCTCATTTTTGTACCTCCCTTGCTCAGCTCAGGAATTATTCTTCTCTCCCTTGCCCCAGCAACCCCCAAGTTGTGTTAGTTCAAGTCCGGATCTCGTTGTGCTTGCTGCTGCACCAGGTGTTGTGGCACTGCTTTCAGACTGTCCAGCCCAGGACTGCAAACATCACATGCAGATGTTTTCAAATGTCTCTGATTCCAAATCAGTGCCACAGGATTTTTTTTAACCTTCGGTTATTTCTTTTCTTTCTTTTTTAATTGGTGGGGGCTGGTAGTGGTCGAGTGTTTGCTTTGCATACACTGTGCTCTGAATTTAGCTCCAAGTATCACACACAGAAAACCTATGTTCTCCCATGCTGAAATCCTTGTTTCCTGATTCATTACATCTAGTTGTTTGCTCAGTCCTATAGCATTCATAAAGCAGCTTCGAGGATGGGGGAGAGGTTGGGTTGGGTGTGATAAAGATACATTGTTCACAAGTATGAAGTTGTCAAAGAATAGATTTTAAAATATCAAATGATTTTTCACATTCACTCTACCCCCCCCCCCCCCCACACACACACACTGGTAGGAAACAGACCTACTTGGCTTTCCATATTTAGAATGTGAATGGACTCCAAGTATAGTTTTTTTTAAATCTTTTTTTAAATATATTTATTTATTTATTATGTATACAATATTCTTTCTGTGTGTATGCCTGAAGGCCAGAAGAGGGCACCAGACCTCATTACAGATGGTTGTGAGCCACCATGTGGTTGCTGGGATTTGAACTCAGGACCTTTGGAAGAGCAGACAATGCTCTTAACTGCTGAGCCATCTCTCCAGCCCCCTTCAAGTATAGTTTTTAAAGGCTAAATTTGAAGTTAGGTACAGGTGACACCTGTAGGCCAGATGGCAGCAGAAGGATCAGGAGTTCAAGGCAAGGCTCAGCTACATATGGAATTTGAGGCTAACATGGGCTATAGGAGACACTGTCAAAAGACACAAAGTTCAATACAGGGAATGGCAAGGTGACACACTCGGTAAAGAGATACTTGCTGCTAAGTCTTATGACCTGAGTTCAATCTTTGGGACCATATGGCAAAAAGAATCAACTTCCGAATTGTTGTCCTGATCCCCACATATGCACCACCCCCAATGCATGTTAAAAGATATGTAATTTTAAAACCTTCAGTTCGAAAGTTATGTAGATTACCCTTCTTTTGACCCATATAGTACGTTTATGTTATTTCAGGTATAGTATTAGTTGGCTGTATCAGTTTTTATTTGCATCGCTTTTAGAGCCCCCCAATTTTGTTGACTCAACTTTTTAAATATGTAGAAATGTATTAAAAATAAAATCAGCTCAGGAAACCATACTTTAGGAAGTTTTCTCTTTGTTAAAAAAAATCTGTTTTTCTCTACCCTTTGTAGATAAACTTTTATTGTTTTCTTAAAGTAAAAATTTTATTGCCTTTTCTAAATTTCTTTTGCAAAAGTAGCTCAGTTTTTTTTTTTTTATCTTACCAAAAAGTAAATAAATAAAATAAAGAAGACAATATGCTATAGACCCTCTTCATAAGAGAGTTAAACTGCTTGTCCAAATTGCTTTTAATTTTTAGGTGAGGAAGAGAAGGTCTGGTACTTTCAACTGTAGAACTGTCTTCAGTATGTCCTGCTCTTCTCAGCATTGTTTATCATTATTTTTGAAATGTGTCTTGTGAGAGTTATTTTTATTTTATTTATTTATTTTTTTCTGTTGAGTTTAATTGTATAGATTTGTGCCATTTTCTGTTTATAGCTGTCTTTTAAACATCTTTTAAACAGGCGGTCAGTCTGACCAAGGCTATGGGTCCAAGGATGAGCTAGTAAAGGAAGATGCAGAGGTTCATGCACCCGAAGAGCATGTGCCACAAGAACTGGCTGCCACAGAGCTGCACATCGAAGGCACGTGCTGATGCTTGTGAGCTTTGTGTAGAAGCACGCTCAGATTGTTTTATCATACTTGATAATTTCAGCAGTAATTAAGAACTTAAGACCTACTTCCTAAAGTAGACTTTGATAATCTCTAAGGTTTAGATTTTAGCAGACTTCAGAAAGTTTGTAGATCATCCTTAATTTTGCAAAAAGTGCTATCTATTGGGTAATTTTTGGCAAAACTAGGACTAAATTTTGTCCTATTTTAATCTTGAGCTGCTGTTTCTCCTTCGTCTGTCTTCAGAGTGCTGGGACAACATGCATATGCCAGTCACTATGCCCAGCAAACAATAAGACCAAACTTCTGAGCTGTCAAAACTGACGCTTCCTGTTCTTTTCCCTCCCAACTCTGGAACTGAGGGTTATCCCCAGTCTTAGAAGGCAAACCCTTTGCATTCTCAGGCCATGGGTTCCTTTGAATTCCGCATCCCTGCTACCTCCCCACCCCAGACAGAGTTTCTCTGTGTAACAGCCCTGGCTTTCCTAGAACTCACTTTATAGACCAGGCTGGCCTTGAACTCACAGAGATCGACCTGCCTCAGCCTCTCAAGTGCTGGGATTAAAGCCATGTGCCACTGCATCCAGCTGTAGCAGTTATTTTGTGCTCCAGCGTTATAAATAAGCTACTTGACAACGGAAGAAAGAGAAGTCAAGGGCTTACTTGATTTACTTAGAAATGTTCAAGTCCCTATTATTGAGTAAACAGTCGGTCAGTACTCTTAGTATTTATGGCATAAAATAAGCCAGATAGAGTAAGTCAGTGAAGAATAGTGATGTCTTCATCCTACTTGAAGAGAGACTACATCCATTTATAAAAATCTCTGGTTTCTGATAATTATTGTCAGAGTAGGCATGGTAACATTGAAATATTTTTTTTCCAGAGGCGTGTGATGTGTCTGACATTGTCTCAAAACAATCACAGCCTAGTCCAGAAGCTCAGAGTCCTACTGAGCCTCCTGCATGGGGCAGCAGTATTGTGAAAGTTCCATCTGGGTTATTTGACACCAACATCAGGACAAGTAGTAATGGTAAGTAGAAAGTGACCTCCACCACTTGGGAGACAGAGTCTCACCTTGCAGTCAAGATGAGTTTCTCCACCATGCTCAGCTACAGTGTCTTTAATGATACTAATTTTGCTTGTTTATTATAATGGGCACACTAGGAAGCCATTAATGAGCCTGAATTCTATAAGTGGGCTAAAATTAAAGTTAAAATCTGTGACTCAAAGGAACAGTTGAGAGCCTTGCATGGTGGCACACATGAACAAAAGTAATATGGAGTGATAATTTAAAGTAGATATGAGAAAATATGTAAGTTATATGAAAATGTTATATAGGGGAATTGAGCCTTGGTGTGTTTTAGTTGTCTCCTGTTTTAACTTTGAAGGATAGGTATGAAGTATGTTTGTTAACTCAGTGTGCTTTTCTTGCTGTACTGCCTGGTCTTTTTGGTCATTCTTTTTCGTTATAGATAATGGGATTGCTATAAAGTCTCCTGTGCTTGTCAAGAACAGAGGCAGTAATGTGAACACACTCCAGCACTGGGGAGGCAGTGGCAGGCAGAGCTCTTAATTTGAGGCCAGTTTGGTCTACATAGTGAGTTCCAACATAGCTAGGACTACACAGAGACCCTGTCTCGAATAAATGAATGAATGAATGGGATTGAGGCAGAATCTTGGTATAAGTAAATAAACAGGTAAATAAATAAAGAGATTGAGGCAGAGGCAGAGTCTTGATACAGAGCCCAGGCTGGCGTTGTCCTGGCAGTGATCCTTTAGCTTTCATCCTTTGCCACAGTAATTTCAAGCATGGACTAACTACCATGCCTGACTTGATATGCTGTATCTTGTTCTTATAAGATCTATTCCGTAAAGAAAGGAAGAGGTGGTAATGGGACTTTTGATACTGTATCAGTTTCATTTTAAAATGAAAATAAGCCGGGCGGTGGTGGCGCACGCCTTTAATCCCAGCACTTGGGAGGCAGAGGCAGGCGGATCTCTGTGAGTTCGAGACCAGCCTGGTCTACAGAGCTAGTTCCAGGACAGGCTCCAAAACCACAGAGAAACCCTGTCTCGAAAAATTAAAAAAAAAAAAAATAAAATAAAAAAAAATAAAATGAAAATAAACTGTGCTAATAAGCTGTGGAACTACAATGAGAGCCTGAATACATTTTTTATTCTTACACATTACATCCCAACTGTAGTTTCCTTCCCTCCACTCCTCATTCTCCCTTCCTTTGCATCTCCCCACTTCCCCAATCCACTCCTTATCAGTTTCCCTTAAAGAAAAAAAAGTTGGCCTTCCAGGGATATCAACCAAACATGGCATAACAGGTTATTGTAAGACTAGAGAGCCTAAATAATTGTGAAGACCTGTTCCTCATGTATTGAGAAAGGCGTCAAAGCAGTATAATTTTAGTGTAGCAGGTTACTTTAATTCCCCTAAAACCTTTTGAAACTTTTCTCAGTGCTTGTGGCTAACTAATCAACATGTTATTTTTTTTTTAATTTTTTAAAGAACAATTTAGTATAAATTATTTTAAAAAGAAACAGTTCACAATTGATAGTTAATAAAGCCAGTTTGAAAGAGTAAAATTTAAGCGAAACACTCAAAGACACAAAATGAACCTAAAAACTTTTTTGCTTTATTTGGGGTGGGGGAGGTTATTTGAGACAGAGTTTCTCTGTAGCTTTGGAGCCTGTTTTGGAACTAGCTCTTGTAGACCAGGCTGGCTTCAAATTCACAGAGATCCACCTGCCTCAGGCTTCTGAGTGCTGGGATTAAAGGCATGTGCCACCACTGCCCAGCTTTTGTTGTCTTTGTTTTTTGGTTTTTTGAGACAGGATTTCTCTGTAGCTTTTTGGAGCCTGTCCAGAACTCGCTCTGTAGAGCAGGCTGGCCTCGAACTCAGAGAGATTCACCTGCCTCTGCCTCTCAAGTGCTGGGAGTAAAGTGTGCATCACCACTACCTGGCACCAAAAAAAAAAAAAAAAAAAAAAGGACCATTTGCTTTCATAAAGCAATCATTGGTTTTTCAAACTTCTGGCATGTTTTTGTTTATCTGCTCTAATGACTCAGTCTCTTTTGTTTGCCATTGTTTTCAGCACCTCATATAGTTAATAAGTAGTAGGCATTCACATTTGTTGAAGAATTAAATATAAAATTCACTCAGGATTTGACTAGCCTTCTTAGAATTTCTGATTTTTAACTTTAAAGCAGTTCTTTTTACTTTGATATGGTAATGCTTTGGCTGTAACAAATATGCGATTTCTCCATAATTACAAACTTGTTTTGTATAGAATAAACCCCCCTACCCCTGTGTGTGTGCATGTGTGTGCGTATGAACACATGCGTGTTATTAAGCCCAATCCTTTTTTTATGCTGAGTCAATGTTCTACCACTCAGCTATATCCCAAGCTTCCTGGCAAGTATTTGCTGACTTGGATATATGAAAGTTAAATTACAATAGATTATTTCTTTTGGAGTCTGCTATTTAACTCAGAATATTTTTCCTAAATTGACTCTTTAAGAAGCAGGGGCGTATGTTTGTTGATAAGGGTGAGCAGTGCAGGTATATCCAGCATAGACTGCATGTTTTCACAGATATGTCTGTACATAGAGGAGGGTTACCTGTGAGAGTCAGGCTTGGATAGGTTTGGGTGTACTTTTCCTGCACACCTTTTCATAGCTTCTCAATGAAACCAGGCATCCTAACTGCTAGACCCCACGGGAGATGCTGCTGCTTAACACCTTCCAGGTTCTCTGCAGCTTTACTCTGGGCATAATCAGAACAATAATCATTCTATTTGTTACTTTAGAAAATACTGATATTTCACTTTACTGTATTACTGCCCCCTTTAGGTAGTACATCAAATGTGCTATTTTCTGCTCAAGCTCCAGTTGAAGATGCCGTCTTTGGTGAGGTTACTAACTTTAAGAAGAACGGTGATAGAGGAGAAAAAAGACAGAAGCATTTCCCAGAGAGGAGCTGTAGCTTTAGTTCTGAAAGTCGGGCAGGGATGCTGCTTAAGAAGAGCAGTTTGGATCTGAATTCAAGTGAAATGGCTGTCATGATGGGAGCAGATGCCAAGATCCTCACAGCAGCACTGACATGTCCTAAGACTTCTCCACTTCATGTCTCAAGAACTCATAGCTTTGACAATGTTAATTGTCATCCAACTGATACGAGGACTCGCATGTCGGAGGGCACTTGGGATTTTGAGCACAAAGCATCTCCTGTGCTGGAGATGTTGGAGGAAAGCCAAGAACTCCTGGAATCTGTGGTTGATGATACTGCTGCAGAGACTACAGCAAAGGTTACATGTGACAGTCTGCAGAATGAGAGTAATAGCAGCCAGTCCAGAGACAGGAAAGCGGGATCCAAAGATACCGTGAATAAGAGAAGTAGCTCATATGCTGTTGGAAAAACCATTGAGAGGAAAGGTGTTGAAACTGGACTAGATCCTTTGTCTCTTTTAGCCACAGAATGTGTAGAAAAAACTTCTGATTCTGAAGAGAAGTTTTCTCCAGTAATTTCACGTAATTTGGCTGATGAAATTGAAAGTTACATGAACCTAAAAAGTCCTCTGGGTAGTAAATCTTCTAGTATGGAATTGCATGGAGAGGGAAACCAAGAGCCTGGCTCCCCTGCTTCATTTGCTCACCGTTTAGAAAGGAGATCGAGTCTACCTTTAGACCGTGGTCCACCAGCCCAAGACAGTTCAGACTTTGAGAAAAGCTCCTCTGCAGTGTCCAGGTCTAAGACGTTGACTGGGCGTTTCAAGCCACAAACTCCTTACCGTACTTACAAAGACCGGTCTACTTCTTTATCAGCGTTAGTGCGTTCTTCACCAAATAGCTCTCTGGGTTCTGTAGTAAATTCTTTATCAGGTCTAAAGTTGGACAATATACTCTCAGGGCCCAAAATAGATGTCCTAAAATCTAGTATGAAACAAGCAGCAACAGTAGCCAGTAAGATGTGGGTGGCTGTTGCATCTGCCTACAGCTACTCAGACGATGAGGTAAGAATATACTACTGCATAGTCTGATGTAGGAATGCTTGTAGTGCCTTTACTTAATGTACAAATTTGTGTTTGTATAATCTAGAGATTTCTGCTAACAGTATTTTTATATCTTAAAACTTTATACATGTTGTTTTATAAGTGACTTAAGACAATTAATGATGTAAAAATACAATGTCAGAATTGCCAGACATGTTGGCACTTACCTATAATCTCAGCACTTGGAAGATAGAGGCATGAAGATCAGGAGCTCAGGATCATCTTTGGATATGTAGTTTCTTGAGACCAGTCTGAACTACATGAGATCCTGTCTTAAAAAGGGGAAATGGGAGGTTGGAGAGGTGGCTCAATGATGAAGAGTACTGGCTGCTCTTCCAGAGAACCTGGATTCAATTCCTGGTACCACATGGTAGCTCACAGCTGTCTGTAACTTCAGTTCCGGAGGATCTTATACCATTTTCTGATTGCCACATTTATTATTTTTTAAATATTTATTTATTTGTTGTGTATACAATATTCTGTCTATGTGTATGCCTGCAGGCCAGAAAAGGGCACCAGACCCCATTACAGGTGGTTGTGAGCCACCATGTGGTTGCTGGGAATTGAACTCAGGACCTTTGGAAGAGCAGGCAATGCTCTTAACCTCTGAGCCATCTCTCCAGCCCCTAAATTAAAACTTTTGAAAGCACTTATAGTGTTTGAAATTATAATAGCATCATTGTTATATTTGCATAACATTTTACTTAGTTTCTCTTTGGGTTTTGGAGTTGGGAGCATCACTGTACAGGCCAGGCAGACTCCAGAATTATTCTCCTCCTGCCTCAACCTCTTCAGTGTTACTTTTGCTTGTATTTACCACCCCACTTTCAGTGGGCACTTTCATCTTTACATGGCTTTTACATGTAAATATACATGAAATCACCCTGTAGCTTATTCCATAGATTTCGTACAGCATGATTGTCCTTAAAACATTGTTGTGGATAAACTTAATCGTTAGATTTTCTTTTTGTAAAAATGGAAATAGAAAAAAAAACTACTTATAGAAAAAAAAGCTGTAGTTTCTCCTTCATGTACACAGAATTGTATGATACTTGAGTACTTAAAGATAATTCCAGGTTGCTAAAGCTCTAGGCAGTAACAAAGAAAGAAGCAAGGAAAGGAACTGGACAAAGAAGGCTTATTAAGGGAAAGCATCTAGGAAAAGTGCTAACTGAATAAAAACTACAGGATTAGGACAACAAACTCCTTTTTGTCTGTGTGGTGCCAGAGCCTTTGTACGTGCAAGCTTAGCATTAAAGCATCTAGCTTCATTTTCAGCCTTTGTTTTTGGAGAACTTCACAAGATCAGTCCACACAACACCCAATAACTTTAAAAGGGTGTTAACCTGGCTGACTTGCTAGAGTGCCAACCTAGAACATAGAGCTAGCCCTTGGTTTATCCTTCGGGGTGTGTGTGTGTGTGTGTTTTGGAGGTGGGGGGCGGGTGTTAGCTGAGCATTATGAGAAAGAACAGAATGAACCATTTTATTTCTGAAATGTTCTCCAAAATTATTTAGATAAGAATTTTTTTTTTTTTTTTTTTGGTTTTTCGAGACAGGGTTTCTCTGTGGTTTTGGAGCCTGTCCGGGAACTAGCTCTTGTAGACCAGGCTGGTCTCGAACTCACAGAGATCCGCCTGCCTCTGCCTTCCGAGTGCTGGGATTAAAGGTAGAAAAGATTTTTACATGGTCATTTAGACTCGGACTCTGTTAGTGTAGATTCTAGGTAGACTCACAGCGCTAGAGATTTACTCATTAGATTATAGGACATAAGTGAATAATTAGTTCACCTAGAGTATAACCGAGTCTTTTTTGAAGTATGACACTTGGTGAGGGGACAGTTTTTGGACACCCCATTTGGGGTAGGTCATTTTTTTAAAATATCTTAAACTATGTAAGTTTCAAAAGTCAGTGAGAGGGCTGGAGAGATGGCTCAGCGGTTAAGAACACTGACTGTTCTTCCAGAGGTCCTGAGTTCAATTCCCAGCAACCACATGGTGGCTCACAACCATCTGTAATGAGATCTGGTGCCCTCTTCTGGAGTACAGGTATGCACACAGGCAGAACACTGTATACATAATTAATAAATAAATCTTTAAAAAAAAAAAGTCAGTGAGAAAACTTTAAAGTTTTGAGAAAAAAAAAAAACCATAGAGGTTATTTGCTTTAAGATGTGAAGTTTGATTCTAAAAGGAGTAAAAGCAAGTATATTTCCATTGCAGAAGATATTTATGTATGTGGGGTTTTATTCTTTTTAAAGGAAGAAACTAATAAAGATTATAGTTTCCCAGCCGGCTTAGAAGATCATATACTGGGAGAGAATGTATCGCCTAATACAAGTATCTCAGGGCTGGTTCCCAGTGAACTTACCCAGAGCAACACAAGCCTCGGCAGTAGTAGCAGCAGTGGAGATGTTGGGAAACTGCAGTGTCCAACAGGTATGGGGAAAAGTGTCCTTCGTGTCTGGTCTTTTGCTTGCTTTTGCTTATTTGTGGTGCTGAAGATTGAATCAGGGCCTCTGCATACTGGGCAGCAGTTCTACCACTCGAATTCAGTTTTAATTTAAATGCCTATAACCCTTCATCCCCACACATATCCATTCTACTCTGATTTTATATATCTAAGTACTGTTACCATTGTATTGTCTACCGAATCAGTCAGGGAATATCTCCCCCTCTCTTTCCCTCTCCTCCGCCTTTAGCTAAAGCCTTTATGACTGAATTTATGAAATGGGGTCTTGGAAATATGTGTAGTGGGAGCTGTGGGGCTGCATTCTGCCACCCAGCTCCCGCCACCGGCTAGCTTATGCCCGAAATAACAACACACAAATTGTTTCATTTAAACACTGCTTGGCCCTTTAGCTCTAGCCCTTACTGGCTAATTCTGATATCCCGATCAACCCATCTCTAATAATCTGTGAGCACCTGTCTTACCGGGAAGATTCTAGCCTACATCCATCCTGGGTCGGAGCTTCATTGCGTGTCTCTCAGAGAGCAGAGCTCTCACATCTTCCCAGGAGAGGGGAGCATGGCGTCTCTGAGCTCACTTCCTCTTCCTCCCAGCGTTCTGTTCTGTTTACTCCACCCACCTATGTTCTAAGCTATGAGCCCAAGCAGTTTGTTTATTACTTAACCAATGAAATCAACAGATTGATATATGACACTCCCACATCAAATATGTATTTCTTTAACTAGTTCTGTGGGTAAATCAGTGATTGAAGGATTTTTTGTTTGTTTGTTTTTTTGTTTTTCGAGACAGGGTTTCTCTGTGGCTTTGGAGCCTGTCCTGGAACTAGCTCTGTAGACCAGGCTGGTCTCGAACTCACAGAGATCAGCCTGCCTCTGTCTCCCGAGTGCTGGGATTAAAGGTGTGCACCACCATCACCCGGCTGGATTTTAAGGAATACAATTGCAATTTTAAGAGAGGGAAAATTTTTACCTTTTTAATTAAAAACAACTGTTCTCCTTTTTTCTGATTCTTTGAGACAGAACCTCATCACATAGCACAGGCTTGCACCCATAATTCCCCTCTCCACGTACTGGCTTTATAGGTATATACCTTTAATCATCTAAGTTGTCATTTGGAAAAGTTGAGAGAATTATATAATAAGCAATTGTATATCTTCAACCTAGATGTAATCAACTTTTATTAATTTTATCCATGTTTATATTCACACACATTTATATAGTGAACCGTCTGTAAATACCAGATTTCATGGTACTGCCCTCCTTAATACTTCAGTATATATTTCCAAAGCATCAAGAACATTCTTCCACATTATGTGTTCTATTTAGGTGAAATCCCATTTTCAAGAAACATCAAAGGGCAGGACTTTGAAAAATCAGACCATGGTTCTTCGCAGAATACCAGTATGTCCAGCATCTATCAAAACTGTGCGATGGAGGTAAAGATTCTGCACTCACTGTACCTGTGGTAAAGTGACTAGACATATCCTTATCTCATGCGAGCACTTGACAGGATTCAGTGGGATCCATGTGGATACTCATATGACTGCTTGAGACCTTTGAGGCAATAAACTGGTAGCTTTGTCCTTAATATACAAAAGCTGTTAGCTCCAGTTGAAACCAATAGAATAAAAATTTCATTTTATTTCAGTAGAGTGGACCATTCAGGTTCATTTCCACCATAGAGACTCTCAGTGTTCTATTTTCCCTTTAGGTTTTGATGTCAAGTTGCTCACAGTGTAGAGCTTGTGGAGCTCTGGTTTATGATGAAGAAATAATGGCTGGATGGACTGCAGATGATTCAAATTTGAATACAACCTGCCCATTCTGTAAAAGCAACTTCTTGCCTCTTCTCAATGTAGAATTTAAAGACCTAAGAGGCTCTGCCAGGTTAGTATTGTGTGAGCTCCCTCAGGTGGTAAGTGCCCTGAAGCCATGGCTCTTTGGGCAAGGGTAAAGCATTCACAGCTGGATCCAAGCACATCTTGTTTCTCTGGGCTGCTTTTCTGATTTATTTAACGTGTGGTTACCAGGAGTAGATTCTTGAAATTAGACTCTGCTTATAGATGATTCAATACTAATGTTTGTGACTTGGTTTTGAAAGTGCTTCCTGAGCAAACATGATTCCTAGCACCCAGGGAAAAGCTGAGCACCCATCTGAAATCCCAGCACTGGGGAGGTAGAGACAGGTAGGTCCCAGAAACTCACTGGCCAGTGAACCTCACCAAATCAGTGAGCTCCAGGTTCAGCGAGAGATACTGTGAAAAAAAAAGAAAAGGAAGGGGGGGAGAGAGCGAGAGAGAGAGAATACAGGTATGGCGAGTGATTGAAGTGGACATGGAACGTTGACCTCTGGCTTCCACATCCTGCATCTACTACACTCTTATATACACATGTGCATATAGCTACACAAACTTATGCCTTGGTGACTTAAATTAAGTCTTTAACACATCTTGTTGCCTCTGTCTGGTATAGGGAGATGAACAAATTCTAGGTAATAGAAATACCACTAATTAAGAGGCTGGGGTATGACTCA
The DNA here is from genome assembly GCF_037038515.1 of Microtus pennsylvanicus. Lineage (NCBI taxonomy): Eukaryota > Metazoa > Chordata > Mammalia > Rodentia > Cricetidae > Microtus > Microtus pennsylvanicus. Next base: position 24,679,089 of record NC_134591.1, read on the forward strand.
GTGGTGGGTCGCTTGGCCTAGCATGCATGAGGCCCTGCCTAGCTTTGTAAACTTAAGAAATGGGCTAATCAGTTTGTAATCAATTGAATTGGTAAGTAATTAAGAAGTATGCGGACCTAATCAATGGCCTTAATATTTTATTTATATATTTGTTGTTTATATTGTTTTGATTGTTGTGAATTTAACCCAGGCATTCATGCACATGATATTAGCATGTGCTCTGAGCTGCATTCTTAGCTCCCTTAGAGTCTGTTTTGTTGTTGATGATGATGATGTTTGTTTAATCCCGAGTTTAAAAAAAGTGTTTCCTCTCTACTTTTCCTATTATCTTCAGGCATGATACTGGATCGTACTTCTGACATAATATCCTCATTGGCCTGGCAAAGGTCCTCTTTTCTTTACTTTTTATTTATTAATTGTGTTTTTAATATTATATGTGTATGAGTATGGGTACATGTATGCCATGGTGCACATATCGAGGTCACAGGACATCTTATAGGAAGGAGTTTGTTGTTACCGTCTACCTTGTTGAGGTTGTTTCTGCTGCTTAATTGAGTACTCCAGGCTAGCTGACTTCTGGGCGATTCCTCCTACCTTCACCTCCCATCCTGCCTTAGAGTAGGGTTACACATACCTCTTTATGTGGGTTTCTGAAATCAGACTCAGATTGTTTAGACCTGTACAGCTAGCATTTTTTCCCACTGAGGCATCTCGCTGGCTCTGGATCATGGTTTTTACTCAGTCTGTTAGTCTGTGTCTTTTAATTGATGACTTATGGCCATTTGCACTCAAGGTTATATTTGAGAAGGGCTTGATGCTCTTTATGGTTACGTTTGTTGTTCTGGTTGGCTGGTCACTTGGTAATTCTTCCACTTCTGTTAGTGTTGGATGTTCACTGGTTTGCTATGTTGGACATGATTGATTTCTTTCCTGTTCTCTTCTGTTCTGTTGCATTCATGGAGTGTGTTCTATCCTGTATTCTTGTGTGTGAAACTGTCTTCCTTCACTACCTTAAGAATTTTCTGCAGTGCTGGCTTAATTGTCATGAATTGCCTTGACTTGTGTTTGTCTTGTGATACTCTCTTTTTTAATTAATTAATTTTTATGTATATGAATGTTTTGGTTGTATATATGTCTGTGCATACATGTGTGCCTGGTGCCCTCCAATGCTGGATCCTTTGGAACTGGAGTTATGGTTGTCAAGCCACCATATGGATGCTGGGAATCAAACCTGGATCTTCTGGAAGAGCATCCAGTGCTCTTAACCACTGAGCCAGCTCCGTCTTGAAATGTTCTTACTTCTCCATGTTGTTGTTGGCTTTATTGTTTGGTTGGTTGGTTTAGGGCAGGGAAAAGAACTCTTGGTTGACAAGTATTTACTTCCAAGGTTTGGAATATATTTTTCCTTGATTTCCTAACTTTTAGGGGTGCTGGTGACAAATTTGTTATTCTGATGTTTCTGCCTGTAGCTATTAACTAATGATTTTTCTTTACAGCTTTTAGTGTTGTTACTTTGCTTTGTGGTTTTTTTTTTTTAAGTTGTGTCTGTGTGCACATGTGTACTCAAGGCTAAAGAGGGTGTTGGATCCCATGGTGCTGGCCTGAGAGTGAATATAGATAGCATCCCTTGCCAGGGACTTCAGATGTTGGCAGGATGAATGTGGAAATTGTCAACGAGTGAAGTAAACCCCCAAAACTAAAGTGATGAAGTTGCATCTTGGCTTCATCTCAGTAGGACTGTTGGAGGTAGCTTTATCAGCATCCTCTCCTTCAGCATTCTTGTTGTCCAGACCCTGACCATCTTCCCACATAAACTAAAAGGGATACTTTCTGAGACCCTGATCAGTGAAAACTTGGATTTAGTCAGGTTGAGAGTAGTTACTCCCCCGACTTTTCCTGGATATTCCTTGATGTCTGCTGTTGTACTATGCCTACTGGCCAGCTTCTACACTAAGTACGATGCTGCTTATTCCTCAATACTGCCTTGCTACTCAGAGTGCTGTTGCCCAAGCCTGCCTAGTTCAATAGGGCTTGTCTCTTTGGAATCAAATACTAAGGAATGGACTTAGAAGGGTTTTGCAAGCATTGAAAGCCACTTGTACAAAGAGCTATCATGTTTATATTTTCTCCACACTGTTTTTTTGCATCTGGAAAGCCTGGGCGACTAATGCTTTTGAAGCCCCAAGTGTAGGTGTCTCTGTGACCACTATAGCCTGCAGAGTTCTAAGTAGCCAATGTTGAGTCAGACTTTGGGACTCTACCCCAAAGTAGGTTTTTTTTTTAGGTATATATAAGCAAAACATGATTTGTTGAAATTTTTCCTGGTGATAAATAACTCAGTCCTGTGTATACAATAAAGCTTAAGACATGAGTATATTCAAACTCTGTGTAAAGTACATGTGACATATTCGATAAAGATGGGTTCTATAGATTGACAAGCTTACTCTAAGGGTCTTAATCTGGTATGGCCTGGCAAATAACACAGAGGTCACCAGACTGTTGACTACATCTACTCCCAGCCTTCTGGATGGAAACAGGTTATATTTCTCTCTGAAGGGACAAAACCTGTGTATTTGACGTTTCTAGTACCCATAGTGTTTATTTGTGAGCACAATGACCTTCATGTTTCACATCTGATGATCTAGCTTTGATCTCCAAGATCACACATCACATTCATAAACACATTAATAATAAGTAAAGTTAAAATATTTTGAATCGAATAACAAGGTGAAGATGTTAATGTACTTCTTAATTTAAATGTGAATATCATTAACTACAGTTTGGCATTACATACAGTAAAGTGGGCAAATTTAAAATATATCATTTGAAGAATAAATGTTTACATTAGTGGAAATCAAATCCTTACCTAGAGTAAAACAGTATTACCTCAGATAATAATATTCTTTGCATGGCATTACCATCACCAAGTCCCTAACCAGAGAAAGAAGGAAAGAGAAGATGAAAATAAGGACAGATATGGAGGTCTATAAAAGGGGTATTGTGAGCAATTAAAGATGAACATAAGCCAGGTGCACGCCTTTAATCCCAACACTCAGAAGAGGCAGAGGCAGGCAGATCTATGTGAATTCGAGGCCAGCCTGGTCTAGAAGAGCTAGTTCCAGGACAGGAACCAAAAGCTACAGAGAAACCCTGTCTCGAAAATAAAAAACAAAAACAAAAATGAACATAGATTAGCTCCTGGTATTAGAAGTGTGTAGCACCTTGCCCCACAGGGTCAGCATGAAACATAATGCTACTGGAGCCAGCCTTCAAGCCTGCCTGCCTGCTTGCTTCTGCCAACCATCCTAGGTTTGGTTTGGAAGTTTGTTTGTTTTATATATATAATTTATTGTGAATACAGAGATCTGTATACATGTATGCAGATCTTATTATAGATGGTTATGCCATCTATAATAAGCCACCATGTGGTTCCTGGGAGTTGAACTCAGGACCTCTGGAAGAGCAGCCAGTGCTCTTAACCTCTGAGCCGTCTCTCCAGTCCCCTGGTTTGGGAGTTTTTAAAGTCAGATCCAGGTAGCACAAGTTGAACTTGAACTCAGATCTCCCTGGCTCAGCCTCCACTTTCTCAGATTAAATGCTTATGCTAGCATGCCTCTACTAAATTTGTATTTAAACAGATTTTTTTATACTTGCTTATTTTATATGTATTTAACTTAGGAAATATTTTGTTTTCTTTTTTCATTGTTTGCTTTCATGTGTTGGAAGCCAGCACAGTATTCCTCTCCTTTGAAGATCTTAGGATGGAAAAGTGGGAGGAGTGGAGAGTGTGTGTCTGAGTAGGGAACAGATCCCTGTGGATTTCCAGCTAGTGGCTATTTTATTATAAAGCAATAATTCTAAGTAAGATCATTTGAAGACTTAAGGACTGGGAAAAAAAAAAAGAATTGATCACACACACATTTATTCTAGTATTTGGGAGGCAGAAGCTGGAAGATGACTGTGATTTGGAGTTGAAGGCCAGCCTGGTCTACATACTGTTCCAGACCAGCTAGGGCTACATAATAAGGCCCTGCTTTAAAAAATAAGTATTGTGGGTATGGGCGTATGTTTTATATGTGCGGAAAGAAGTGTGTGTGTGGAGATCGCAGGCCAGCATCCTCTGGAGTTGGTTCTCTCCTTCCACTTTAGGATTCAGGGATCCAACTCAGGGCCTCAGTCTTTGCATAGCAAGCCTGTTTACTCACTGAGCTAACCTAGGCTCAAGGATTTTCTTTTTTTACAGTTCAGTGAAGATCTTTCAATTGTCATTATTCAAAAACAGTTCAAAGTTCCATAAACCAACAGAAAAATATTGAAATATTTACCACATTCAAAAATTAGGTGTATAAATCATTTATGGAAAAAGGGATTTTTAAAGGCTTTTTCTTTCTTTCTTTCTTTCTTTCTTTCTTTCTTTCTTTCTTTCTTTCTTTCTTTCTTCCTCTTCTTTCTTTTGTGTTCCTTATTTAGCTTTTTCCTGAAACCAAGTACATCTGGTGACAGTTTGCAAAGTGGCAGCATTCCATCAGCAAATGAGCCCTCAGAGCACAAACCTGTGTCCAGTTCAGCAGAACCTGACTTGATCAGCTTTATGGATTTCTCAAAACACAGCCAGACCATAATAGAAGAAGCAAGCTATACAGTCGAATCAAGGTACCACAGGGTGCACAGAGTTCACTGTAGGAAATGAGGTATTCCTGTAAACAGTCTGTATTAAAGACAGTCTGGCTGGGCTTGGAGATGCACAGCTAGCTGCTGAGGGAGGGAGATTTCAAGTTCAAGGCCAATCTGTGCTCATCAGTGAGACCCTGTCCTATCCCTGCCCCTTGCCAATGTAAGTCAGATCCTGTCTCTGTTCTCAGATCGTGGCCTGGTATAAATTAAATGCCTCTCAGCAAGCTTGTATTTGCATACATTGATGAGTACTTATTTGAGATTTTGTTTAATAAAGATGAGATGATGTTTGAATAAAGCACCGAATAGGCACCTTATTTTTTTTAAACTTATATCATGTCCTCTTCACTCCTCTCCAGTTAATTATCTGACCAGCTTTTGAAATGCTTGGGAGATGTTTATTTGTTGTATGGGGAGAGGCATGGTAGAAATGAATGACAGTGCTCATATGGCTGGCAAGTGCTCTACCACTGAGCCACACCCCCAGCTTCCCATTTAATTCTTTTTTAATATTTATTTATGTATATGAGTGCTCTATCTGCATAAGACACCACTGTAGATGGCTGTGAGTTACCTTATGGTTGCTGAGAATTGAACTCAGGACATCTGGAAGAGCAGCCAGTGCTCTTAACTGCTGAGCCATCGCTCCAGCCCCACATTTCATTCTTAACTGATACCAATTCTCAGGTGATTCAGGACATTTAAATTCACTGTAGAAAATACTGTTCCTCTCTAAATTTCAGTTGTTTTTCATGACTTAACTGCATTGCTTCATTTTTTTTAAGTGATGAAATAAAGAAAACCAGTGTTGATGTCCAAAGTGTGAAAATTTCATCTGTGCCTAATAGTTTATCTAAGCGAAATGTGTCTTTGACTCGAAGTCATAGCGTTGGAGGTCCTTTGCAAAATATTGACTTCTCCCAGCGACCATTTCATGGTATTTCAACAGTTAGTCTTCCAAATAGTCTGCAAGAAGATGTGGTATGTATCATTGTAATCATACTGTATACTCTTGTAATTAAGGAACACTCCATAATTTCATGATATCACGTGAAAAGTGATAGGTACAATTTTTTTGGTGTCTCACACCTGTATTTCCAGCATTCAAGAGACTGAGACAGATTAAGGTAAGCTACACAGGGAGTTCAAGGCTGGCTTGCTGGGGAGATGATGGCTCAGCCATTCAAGTGCTGCTGCACAAGCGTGAGAACTTGAGTTTAGATCTCCTGTACTCACCGATGGGAAAAGCCAGGTATGATGGTACATGCCTAGTAATCCAAACACCCTGTAGATGGAGGCAGGACGATCCCTGGGCCTGTGAGAGACTTTGTCTCACAAATAAGGTAGAGAGTGATTGAGGGAAATACCTAGTGTCAAACTTTGGTCTCTATGTGCACACATACACACATAGGAACATAAACCTTTGCCAGGTATGATGCTGCATACTTGTATTCAAGAGATGGCAGGTTCAAGGTCATCTTGTCCCAAAAGGTCCATAAAGAACCAAAAACTTTTAAAACTTAAAATTACTTGCGTATATGTGTGCACGTTGACTTTTTGAGACATAGTCTTGTTTTGTAGCTCCAACTGCCCTAGTCACTATGAGGTGAGGTGGCCTTCAAACTTGTGGGTATCCTCATGCTTCTATCTCCCAAATTCTGGGATTACAGGCATGTGCTACCATACCTAGCTTCAGCTATTTTTTTAATATGCAAGTTTTTTTTAAATGTACAAGGTTTCAACAGTGTGGTGGTGTGAATACTACCATACCCAGCTCCGCTTAGTAAGTCCTGTTTCCAGCTGGCGACCATTCTTCCATGCACGTCTTTGTTTTAACGAGGAGCGGCAGGCTGCATCCCCGCCACCCAGCTAGCTTATGCCCGAAATAATCACACGGAGATCTGTATTAATTGCTGCCTGGCCCATTAGTTCTAACCTCTTATTGGCTAACTCTCACATATTAGTTTAACCCATCTCCATTAATGTGTATTGTCACTTGACTGTGGCTTACCAGCAAGAGTCTAACCAGCGTCCGTCTCAGAGAGGAGAGCCATGGCATCTGCCACACTGCCTTCTTCCTCCCAGAATTCTGTTCTGTATTCTCCGCCCATCTAAGGGCTGCCCTATCAAAGGCCAAGGCAGTTTTCTTTATTCAACCAATGAAAGCAACACATAGAAAGAAGACCCTCCTACACCACGTCTTCATTCACTTTTCTATGCCCAGATTATTTTGAAGGCAGTTTCAAACAACATTATGCTATGTGTGATTATTTCAGCAAATATCTGTAAATGATTTTAACAGACATAATCACAATGTTATTATCATACCCCAAACCAGGTAGTCAGCAGTCTTTGTTCTGACTTTCCGTCGGTATAGTAGGGTCAAATGGGGGGGAGGGGGTAGAGTGTGATTTTAGGCATCAGGGTGAAGTAAAGTTTATGCCTTTCAATTGGTTGGTAAACCTTAGTTTTTAAATTGTAGACTCCTTTTTTTCTTCTCATAATTTGTTGATAAAACTAGATCCATTGGGGACTGAAGAGATGGCTCAGGCTGTTTTTTCAGAGGACCTGGGTTCAATTAATAGCACCCACACGGCAGCTCAGAACTGCCTGTAACTCTACCTCCAGGGGATCCAAAACCCTCACACAGACAAACATACCTGCAGGCAAAACACCAATGCACGTCAAATAAAAATAAATAAATCATTTTTAAAAAACAGCTGAAAAGCCAGATGGTGGTGACGCAGGCCTTTAATCCTAGCACTCAAAAGGTGGATCTCTGAGAGTTCAAGGCCAGCCTGGTCTATAAGAGCTATTTCCAAGACAGACTCCAAAACTACAGAGAAATGCTGTCTTGGAAAAAAAAAAAAACCAAACAGACAACAAAAACAACAACAACAACAACAAAACCCAAACTGCTATACCCTTTGTCTTAACTACTAGGGGTTCTCACAGTCTGGAGCTTTACAGTCTAGAAGCTTGGTTAGCTGAAGGGTATGTTTTGTTTGGTTTTAATATTTTTCTTAAATTAACTTTATTTTAAAAACTTGGAAATAAAAAATATCAGACACCAAAATTAACCAGATCCAGTCTAACATCTCAGTGAACTTACTTCTCAGTGTTTGGAATAGCCATCTTGAAGTTGTGGGGTTCATGCTGGATTTTTTTTTTTTTTTTTTTTTTTTTAAATATTTATTTATTTATTATGTATACAATATTCTGTCTGCGTGTATTCCTACAGGCCAGAAGAGGGCACCAGACCTCATTACAGATGGTTGTGAGCCACCATGTGGTTGCTGGGAATTGAACTCAGGACCTCTGGAAGAGCAGGCAATGCTCTTAACCGCTGAGCCACCTCTCCAGCCCCCTGGATTTTTTTTTTTAAACAACTTTTCATTATATAGCCCAACCTGACCCTGAGTTCAATATATTGATTGCATTGGCCTCAAACTTAAAGCAATACTTCTGTCTTTGTCAGCCACCACTCCTAGATAACAAAGAAAAAAACCAATTATCCCATCTTTTAGAGTTGTCATAGTCACAACAATAACTGTCACAGTTTTGTTTTGTTTTTTTAAGTCTTTAAAGTCTTTTTTGGTGCTGGAGAGATGCTCAGCAGGTAAGAGCACTGGCTGCTCTTCCAGAGGTCCTGAGTTCAATTCTCAGCATCCACATGATAGCTCACAAATGTCTGTAATTCCAGTATACCTTCACACAGACAAATGTGCACATAAAATAAAAATAAATAAATAAGACATTTGCAGGGAAGTGGTGCATGCCTTGAATCCCAATCTTGGAAGACAGAGGCAGGCAGATCTCTGAGTTTGAGGCCAGCCTAGTCTACAAAGCTAGTTCTAAGACAGCCAGGGCTACACAGAGAAACCCTATCTTGAAAAACCAAAGCAAAACTATTTTGTTATATTTATTTAAAGAGTTTACTGATGTTGATTATTAATTTTTTCTGGTAATGATTTAGCTTAAGCATAATCTAGTGACATTGTTTGCTTTTGTTCATTAGCATATCTTGCTACAGATAGTAATCATCCTGAAATACAATTTAAACAGCATAGAAAAGATAATCTCATTGCAGAGTACTGGCAAACATCCAGAATTAAAATAATGTCCACTTTTTATATATTTTTAAAGGACCATCTAGGAAAAAGGCCCAATCCTCCTCCTGTGTCTGTGCCCTATTTGAGTCCTCTAGTACTTCGGAAGGAACTTGAATCTTTGCTAGAAAATGAAGGTGATCAGGTCATTCATACATCCTCTTTCATCAATCAACATCCAATCATTTTCTGGAACCTGGTTTGGTATTTCAGACGTTTGGACCTTCCTAGCAACTTGCCAGGACTTATCCTCACATCTGAACATTGTAATGAAGGTGTGCAGGTGAGGTACCACCTTCTATATACTTGGACTGCATAATGTAGTTTAAATGAGTAAGATAAGGCAAGATGGGATGGTACAGTGTTGGGATCTGAGCCTTCTGGTTTCGTTGTGTGTGTGTGTGTGTGTGTGTGTGTGTGTGTGTGTGTGTGTGTGTGTTTTAAGCTGTATAGGATCTCCATTTTTAAGACTTTATGCTTCAGGATGACTGACTTCTGTGTTCAGGCTATCAGTCACATCCCAGCCAGCAGTGAAGAGAAAATTGATATCCAAGAGATTATCTTCTCTTTTAGAGCTCCTGGAGCTGTACCTAGTGTTCCCATGTGTATATCTATACGGCCTGGACTCAGGTTTCTCTGTCTAGCTGCACAGTTGTCTAGACAGAAGCTTTAATCATCAGGTGTCACCGTCTCTCCTGGAATATGCACAGCTGTCTTGTTTGAAAAGTCTCATCCATAACTTTCAGAGAATTTGTTAACAGGGAAGTTATGTAATTTATGTAAAGTAAATGCCTCACTAGTGATCACACTCAGGCCACCTCCAGGACCTGCCTCCTAAAGCCCTTATTGGGATCACCGTTGACAGGGAGCTGCATTTTATACATACTTTCATGATACTACACATTGGGAGATACCAGGCCCCAAACACACTTGGCACATAGCAGTCTTTCTTAAACATTATAAATTTTAGTTTGACTTGTTTAGCAGGTAGTGATTGAAAGAAGTTACCTTGTAAAGTTATAGACACTCTCATACTGTGTTTTACTAGACGTCGTTGTAATGATGGCTAACTTCTATGCCTTTGTACCATTTATAATGTCAGAAAAACTAAACTTATATGCCAGAAAATAATAAGGCAGTTTATCATCAGGTATTAATAAAAATTAAAGCTTTTGCTCAGAATTTTGGGTCTACAGTTAAAAAGAAAACTCATTAGATTTTATTACTGGTAAAAATTTGAGAAACTAATTTTATTAATCTCTTTTAGCTTCCTCTATCATCTTTGTCCCAGGACAGCAAACTTGTGTATATACAACTGTTATGGGATAATATCAACCTTCATCAGGAACCAGGAGAACCTCTATATGTCTCATGGAGGAACTTGAGTAAGTAAAAGAGAATCTAAGACACAACAGGGTTGGGCTTGGTAGCAATATTCCTTAAATCCCAACACTCAATAGGTGGATTTCTGTGAGTTCAGGTCAGTCAAGGCTAGATAACAGGTTTTCTGTAGCCCCAATAATAGATTTCTCTACCTATGCAGTAAGCCAGGTCAAGCCAAATTAAAAAGACTAGGTTTATTGGGCAAAGCATTCCTGTGTGACCTTTCCAGTCCCCCGGAGGTGAGGCAGGGGAAGGAAGCAGGTCTAGAGGAGGGGGCAGCTTAAATACCCTGTAGTTGAGGTCTTTCTGCAAGGGCAGGGTTTAGAGTGGGACTGGAGATTCCAGCTAAACATCCCGACTTTCTTGGATATATGGGCTACTTCCGGTTGGTATGGGACAACATAGGGAGGGGGAATTGAGAATCTGTGGGCTCATACTCAATGGGAGTTATGGCTGAAGAAGCATTTGGCTAACTGCCGTCCTGAAGACCTCAGGAATCTGTTTCTTGAGGAAGCAGAGAAGGCAAGTTGCTAGGAGAAAAAAAAAAAAGGTATATATATATATATCACTATGAGCAGGGCTAGCCATGGAAAGAATGGAGATTGCCAGTAAGAATGGAATGGACATGTGCCCTGGTTGTACAAAAGAGACAGAGCAGATATACCTTTCATTGGAACATTCTAGAAAACTTATAAGATGGAGGGTTCCATTTGCTGGACAAACCATTTATCCCGGGTAGGTGCTTGCTTGAGCCTGGAGAGTGGTACCAGCACTAATGTTCCTGGATCTTGGAGGGATACAGAGCTTCTTTTTCCTTTTTTTTTTGTTTTGTTTTGTTTTGTTTTGTTTTTGTTTTTCGAGACAGGGTTACTCTGTGTAATAATTCTATAATTCTGGCTGTGCTGGAACAATCTTCATAGACTACAGACTGGCCTTGAACTCACAGAGATCTGCCTGCCTCTGTCTCCTAAGTGCTGGGATTAAAGGCATGCACCACCACCGCCCAGCTTGGAGTTTCCTTTTGATTTTTTGAGACAGATTTTCTCCGTGTAGTCCTGGCTGTCCTGGAACTCACTCTGTATGTAGACCAGGCTGGTCTTAAACTCAGAGATCTACCAGACTTTGCCTCCAGAGTGCTGTGATTAAAGGTGTGTACCACCACTGCCCAGCCTCTGATTTTTATTTTTTTCTCTTCCGGTTCCCTTCTGGTGTACTCACAGTCAATAAAGGTTGTTCCTTCCCTACTAGTTTCTGGAATATAGTGGAGCATACGCCAGCCCCAGGGAAGAAGCTTTAAGTTTGAGAAAAGGGAAGAGGGTTACATGTTTTAGTAAGCACATTGTTATCACATGCTTTTACTGGCAAAAAGGAGGTGATTTTGAAGACCTCAAGATGACATAGCTCTGGAAACCTTGTTACTGCTTGGGAAACCTGCTCTCCATGTCTTGTTCTTTAGATTCTGAGAAGAAACCATCAGAGGAGCAGCAGGCAGCCAGCGCTTTAGTTGAGACTATCAGGCAGAGTATTCAGCAGAATGATGTTCTGAAGCCCATCAATCTGCTTTCCCAGCAAATGAAGCCGGATGTGAAAAGACAAAGGTAATGATCTCAGTATCTTTTTCTTTTCTTTTTTTTTTTTTTTTTTTTTTTGTTTTTTCGAGACAGGGTTTCTCTGTGATTTTGGAGCCTGTCCTGGAACTAGCTCTTGTAGACTAGGCTGGTCTCGAACTCACAAAGATCCGCCTGCCTCTGCTTCCTGAGTGCTGGGATTAAAGGCGTGCGCCACCACCGCCCGGCAGTTTCTTTTTCTTGATGCCACTCAATTTAACATTTTATGGTGTGTAATTGTAAAAGAAATGAGTATATTCAAATATATGCATTCATGTCTGACAGTGAGTCAGTCAAAGAATAGGTTAAATCTTAGCAAGGTAAGTCCTCGATGAAGGTGTATGGTATATTTTGGAAATGTTTCTCCTCTTCATTGGAAATGTTTGATGCACACCTTTAATCCCAGCACTCGGGGCACAGACGCAGTGAATTTTTAAACTTTTTGTGCCATCCTGTGATGACCTCACAATTTTTTTCTTGTTGGATACTATGAGATTAGAAATAGGATCAGTTTAGGAAAGTGTGGAACTACTTTCCTCATCCTTGTTATTGGGATCTGTACACATTCACATCTTGACTAAGTGCATTTTGTTGTGGAAGCTTTGTAAAAAGGGGAGGGGTGCATAATTATATCAAACGCTATGAATACCCCAGCATCCTCTCATTTTTTTGGATGTAAGTCCCTATATAATCTTGACTTGCCTGGAACTCAGTATGTAGACCAGGTTGACCTTGAACTCACAGTGCTTGTTCCACCATGATAAAAAATTCATCTCGCAGGTCCACCTCATTTATTTAATGTTTGTCATGCTAGGTAAGGGTTAGACTTTGGCTCTCATGTATGCTGGGCAAACACAGTACCACTTGGCCACAGCCCTAGAGCAATGGTACTGGTGTTCAAACCCAGGGAGTCTTGTGCATGTTCAGCCAGTGCTGTGTGTTTGAGCCACACCTCCCAACCCCCATTAACTCTTTTTAAAAGTTTAAAATTGGAGTTAATGGCTCATAGGATATTTTTTACATACAGAGTTTAGCATACCCTTCAACCAGCTTCCTCAAAGATGCCACACATACTCGAGGTGTTACGTGAAAGCAGGAATTACAGAGCTGCTAACCAAGTATGGAATTGATATGTTTTCACTGTATACTGCCAGATGTGCTGGTTTGTATCTGTAATCTCAGCACTTTGAAATTTGAGGCCAGTCTCCACTGCAAAGTGAGTTCAGGACACCCTGGGCTATAGTGAAACTCTAGTCACAAATCACCAAGGGCTGGAGAGATGGTGAGCATTGCCTTCTCTTCCAAATGTGCTGAGTTCAATTTCCAGCAACCACACGGTGGCTCACAACCATCTGTAACGAGGTCTGGTGCTCTCTTCTGGCCTGCAGGCATACATGTAGACAGAATATTGTATACATAATAAATAAATATTTTTAAAAAACACCAAACCAAAATCTCCATCTGCACGTTTTGTTTGCTATTTGTTGTTATTGACCACTTCAGAAAATTTCTTTCTTTTTATAGGAGTTTATACAGAGAAATCCTTTTCTTATCATTAGTGTCTCTGGGAAGAGAAAATATTGATATTGGTAAGTTGATTAATGGGGAATTATTTAAAAGACTTCAGTTTTATTTTCTAAATTGAAGGGGGGTTTTGTTTTCTAATGGAGCTGGTAGAAGTGTTAGGCCATATTCCTAGCATACAGGGACAAGAAAAATGAAGCTGGTATGAGTAAATAGTTGCCTTTAGAACGGCTGAAATGTGATCAGACAGCTTCCGACCCTGCCATCATGCCATGCCTTCTGCACCATTATGGACTATCCCTCTGGAATAAGCTAAACTAAAGCCTTTCTTTAAAAGCAAAACTGGGCCTGGTGCATTTGGGGACTAAGATTGGAGGATCACAAGTTGGAGGGCAGTGTGGGCTGTAAGACTGTTTTAAAACAGCAGGTGAGATGGCTCAGTGGATAGAGGCCACCTGCCACCAGGCCTGATAACCAAGTTTATCCCCAGGACCCACATGGATAGAAAACTTGAGTCCCTCAACTTTTCCTCTGACCTCCACACATACACTGTGACATGTATTCCCTACTCCATTCCACCCCCAAAAAATCAATTAAAAATAATCTGTGTCACATGACTCATGTTTTTAAGTACATAGCTTTTGATTAAAAAAATTACAATTGCATTTTTGAAAATGTTTTTCAGAGGCTTTTGACAATGAATATGGACTTGCATACAGAAGTCTATCTTCAGAGATTCTTGAAAAGTTACAGAAAATCGATGCCCCACCAAGTATGAGTGTGGAGTGGTGCAGGAAATGTTTTGGAGCGCCTCTCATTTAAATAAGATACATTCAAATTTTGGTAGAGTACTGGGGAAATAGATCCTGCCTGGAAACTTTCTAGTTTTTCCCCAAATCATGACTTGGTGAAAGCTGCAATGAAGTAACTCTTGGGGATAAAAATACAAAGAAACTGTAATTCATACTGAATCATCTCAGAATGTAAAATATCACTCAACTCCCTGAGGTTTATTGATGTTGGAAATTTTCAGTTCCTGACCTATTTCTCTGCCTCTGCTGAAAACAACCAAAACTATTATTGGATTTCACAGTATGTGTATAATTAATATTGTCATCTTTCTAGATACTTGGTTTTATTGAAGCTGCTGAGCTGGAAAATGGCAAATTAAATTTGCCTAACCCCAAAATAAGTGAAATATTTCAATTATAAGAGTAACTGTGTATGATTGTATATGTGTGGGGCTATGCGGTAGGTATGTGTGTGTCTATTTATTAAAATACTTAGATTGCATGTTGCAATAGTTTCTGGAAGGAGGCCTCAGTGACTACTAAATTGTAGTCAGCAGTTCCAAAAGCATCTAAAAGTCCTAACTGCCTTCCCTGTGACTTAAATTTTGTATTTTACCTTTTAAATTATGTTAGTAGGTTGTATCTTGTATATCCAGGTGCTCCTTTCCATCTTCTTCCAATACCAAATTAATCTATGATGCTTCCATCGGAATCCAATAGGTAAAATGAAATTAAACTTTGTAACCTACCGAAATTATCCAGAACTTACTTAAAATGCTAAGGTATATATAGTCTTTGACCCTGAAATCTTTATTCAGGCAGGCCAAATGTTGGCATTGATTACATTTTATAATCCTGATTTCTTGGGAGGCGGAGGTAGAGGCAGGAGGATAAGTTCAAGGCCAGCCTGAACAACTCCTATCTCAAATAAGTTGTAAGAAAGCCTGGAAATGCACTTCAGTGGTTAAGAGCATTTGGCTAGTTAGTATGTAAGTCCCTAGGTTTAGTTCCTAGTACCAAAAAAACACCCTGTGGCACAGAGAATTTGCACTGCACATAAAAGTTTTATTCTTGTATAATATTTTGATTTATATGCTTGTGAATAAGTGTGTATTTGTAAATACTGTTTTTTTAGGTTGAATCAATTAAGTCTTAAAACCTTAAAGCTTATTGAGCTTATTGCCAGTAAGTTTAAGAAAATCATGACCTCACAAAGCCCTACCTTGACATTTATTGTGCTTTTTGTTTAAAACATCCATTAACATAAGAACAGCAAATTTGCCTTAGTTGTCTGCATGGTTTAGAAAGCCAGTGGTTATTTGTGCACTTACAGTAATAGTGCAGGTGACTAAACCAGTTGACACATAAACTTACCTCAATATGGTACACATTAATAAATAGCATAAATTTTTTCTCCGTGGTGGGAACTTTTTAAAATTATGTACCAGCATTTCAACTTTAAAACTTGTTCATCTGACTTTGGAGAATTCTAGACTAAATTTTAAGTGTTAAGTAAAATATCAGAAAATTTGTAAAATGTTTATTACCTTCAAATTGGATCTTTTACAGTTTCATATATATATTTTTACAGCTTATACCTTAACAAACTTATTGACCCAATAAATTTATTATCTTGCATATATAAAATTAAGGTTGAATAAAAAGAAAAATCTAAAACTTGGTGTCTGTTGCATTTTTGATTGGGTGTTCCATTTCTGTTTTGGGATTTTTTTTCTGGTCTTTATAACCTGAATTGCTACTTGCCAAAGTATTTTACTACTTATAACTAGTAACTGCTAGTTGCTTAGTACCTTTTTGGTATAACTTTTTGTTTTGGGGGGCTGGAGAGATGGCTCAGAGGTTAAGAGCATTGCCTGCTCTTCCAAAGGTCCTGAGTTCAATTCCCGGCAACCACATGGTGGCTCACAACCATCTGTAATGGGGTCTGGTGCCCTCTTCTGGCCTGCAGGCATGCACACATACAGAATATTGTATACATAATAAATATTTTTTTTAAAAAATTTGTTTTGGCTTGTGTTTTTGGGACAGGGACTCCCTGGTTGTCCCGAAATTCACTGAGACCAGACTGGACTCTGCCTACCAAGTGCTGGGATTAAAGGTGTGCATCCCCACCAACTGGCTCAACACAGCTTTCTAGACATTTACAAGTCTTTGCTACCATCCATGAGAACTGTTGGAGCCCTGCCTGTCAAGGCCCTTGCTCTCTGGCCTTGAATTTAAGAGATCTACCTGCCTCTCTGCTGGGATTAAAGGGGTGTGCCACCACCATCTAGCTAAATCTTAACCTTTTTTTCCTTTTTTGGGGGGGAGGGTTTTCGAGACAGGGTTTCTCTGTTTAACAGCCGTGTTCTAGAACTAGTTCTGATAGACCAGGCTGGCCTTGAACTCAGAGATGAGAGATCTACCTCTCCTAAAGGATGGGATTAAAGGTGTGTGCACCAGTCTGGCACATCTTAATTTTACAGGCTTTCTCTAGCACCTTTATCACATTTAAGGGACAATCCCAAATTTTGAAAAGTTGAGGATCAGCAATCTTCAAAACTTACATTTTGCTTAACATCTTAGTTCTAGTACTGCAATTTTTTTTATGCTGACCCCAGCAACCTAAAAGGTCAACGACTTACAATTTTATCAAGTTTATAGAATTTAAGTAACACTTCATGGTAACCTCACTGATGGGCAGATGTCAAAAAGTACCCAGTTTAAGGTTATATGTACACTTCTATAGTGACCAAGTCATCTAATCATGTCTGAAATTTGCCAATCATAAGACTCAAAGCTTGGTTTTGTTACTGCATCCCTAGTAAGCAGGTAGAGCGTTAAAAATGTTTTCATTTAAGACTACATAGCCCCGTCTGTCATGGACTCCACTAACGAGCAGGCTGGCTGCCGCCTCCCATAAGCATTTGAAGTATTGGCTTTATATCTGAGTTGATCACAACACAGGTTATAAGCAGTGCTTTGTGCTTTACTATTTGAACTTGTATTACAATGTATGTAACACACCTTAACATCCTATTCTTTCCAGTCATGCTGGCACATAGACTAGCCTGGTACCAGGCCAGCCAGGCCTTGCCTTAGTAAAAACTAGTTTTATACAATTTAAGTCAAAGCTGGGTGTTGGCTGAAGCACAGCTTTGCCTCCAAGGCCAGCCTTGACCATAGGAAAACAGTTATGTCTTGGCAGGAGCAAAGACTGTGGCCAGCTTCAGCCTGAGCACAGGATGAAATATCAACTGCCGGGAAGAGAGGTCTAAGATGTGATGTCATAAGCTAAGCACTACAAAGACCAAGGAGTGTAATGTTCACAGCCAGTATTAACTTCCAGGATCTCTTCAACATTAAAGTCAGCATTTAGTAGGACTCGATAGTGGTTTTAGTAGCCTTAAAATTAAGTCTGACTTGAACAGCTGAGAGCTACATGACTAACCAGTTAAAGTGACACCATTTACCTAGTGTTCTACAAATACAAAGGTTCCCAAGTTTTCATTTGAGGTGGCTTTGCTCTGTGCAGTCTGTTCACCCTCTTCTTTTGGCTAACCTGTGAATGGTGCCCTAGCAGCCAGAGAGAAGAACCTTAAATTACTGGATCAGAATTTCTAAGCCTGTCCTCTGAAGGACATTTCCCATTTTACTTGTGCTTGCAAAACACCTTTGGTCTAAACGACAAAGTTATGCCTAACAAAAAGAATCTGTTACATGGGTTCTGCCTTGTGGAACAGCTGTTTTAGACTGGATGCCCATCAGCAGTAGAGGCCTAGGTTTAACCCTAAAACAACTGATAAACAAATTGCCTTGCCCTTCACCAAAAATGCAACCAAGTAGGCTATATTCACTGTAGAAATTATGGTATACTACAGGGCTAGGGAGAGGTAGGAGTGGATAACACCTTTTTGGGGCAAAATGGCTTCTTTGTGAAACAGCCCTGGCTATCCCAGAATTCGCTTTGTAGAGCAGACTGGCCTTGAACTTGAGATCCACCTGCTTATGTCCCCCAAGAGCTGAGACTAAAGGTGTGTGACACCAGCAAGGCTGTATTTCCAGAACTAGTTAAAACTTAATCTTATGTACTGAGTCATTTATTGCCTCATCTATACTTAAGAAAAATCCCTAGTCCTAGCACTCCAAGACAGGCGTATCTTTGTTAGTTCAAGGCCAGCCTAGTCTGCAAGAGCTAGTTCCAGGATAAAAGCACATAATTTAAATAGGAACACTTTCCCCTTATTTCTAGCACAACCCAGTGAGTTCATTTCTGACTCACTCCTTTTCAACTTCACTTATCCAGTTACACAACTAATAAAAAAATCAATAAAGGAGACTCAAGGTCTGATCATTTATTTGTTACCCTTACAAACTTATTTTTGACTGGACTCAGACTTAGAAGTAGAAGCTCTCAGCGAGGACAGCCTTCGCCTCTTGGCAATCTGTTCCTGGCGCTTTTCTTTGGCTTCCTAAACAAGAAAAAACAAGTAACAGTTAAGGATTTCTCCGGGCAAAAAATGCAAACCCAGTGGCAGTTCTGCATTGTTACCCGTCTTACCTTCATTCTCTTGGCCAAAAGTTTAGCATATTCTGCAGCCTCCTCCTTGTTTTTCTTTGTTCGTTGCTTCTTCAGAGCAATACGCCTGCGTTTGTGTTGCAGAACACGCGGAGTCACAAGACGCTGAATCTTGGGTGCCTTGGTCCTGGGCTTCTTACCTAAAAATACAGATTATCAGCACTTCTGAATGTCGTTGCCGGATGGGTGTACCCACTGGTGTAGCACACAATGCCCCAATTCAGGCCTTATCCACTCAATGCCAGTGTTGTACTCAAAAAGATTTTACAAGTCTTCCTGATCCTGTGGTCCACATTTTCTAAACTCCACATTTTCAATTTCCCATATGCTTGAGTTGACGGTCTACATTGTACTACAATTCAAGAGTTACTATCAGCCGGGCGGTGGTGGCGCACGCCTTTAATTCCAGCACTCAGGAGGCACAGGCAGGCGGTTCACTGTGAGTTCAAGGCCAGCCTGGTCTACAGCTAGTTCCAGGACAGGCTCCAAAGCTACAGAGAAACCCTGTCTTGAAAAACAAAAAAAAGTGTTACTACCGAAATTATTTTTTTAGCTTTGCGGATTTGCAAACATTTACAGCCTCTCTAGGAACAGAATCCTAATGTAATCTCACATCACAAACCCTTTATTGAAAAAGATGGACATCCAAGTTCTGCTATAGTTGAGCTACTCATCCCATGAGAGGACCATTTTTCAACTCTTGACAACAAAGTTACATTTCCTCTAGTATCACACTTCTAGTACATGTGCACCTCAGCAGTCTTGTGCTTCCTATAGACATTAACATGTCATTGCTGCTGTGGCTCTTCATGAGTATGTTGCTTTACAAATATGCATTTTTTCTTGCTCCCAAATCCCAAACACTCCCTTATAAAGTATAACCCATATCCCAAAGATTGGAAAAAAAAATCAGGCCATTTATCAGATGAACGTTTCCTTTGGTGATCCAAAACACTAATTTTGAACCTGACCTCCCCAAGAAAGAATGGTCTCCTTCAAGTTATTCTACCTCCTGCATGAAAATCCTTTTAAAGAAAATTTCAAAAGTAATCTTACAATTTCCAATCCTTGCCACTCCTAACCCCAAAGCCATGAACTTCACTGTCCAGACTCCAGGCAAACAATGCAGCTACAAGACAATACACAATCCTTACCTTCTTTGTTTAAAGGCTTTCTGACAACGTACTGGCGGACATCATCTTCTTTAGAAAGATTAAAAAGCTTTCGGATTCTGCTAGCTCTTTTAGGTCCCAACCGACGAGGCACAGTAGTATCTGTCAGTCCAGGAATATCCTTCTCTCCTTAGGAGAAACAATCACAACAAAAACATTAAGTTTTTACCACAATTTAATGTTTAATTAGTAATTCCTAACTGTTCCTCAATCACCATGCAGATCAAGTTCCAGGGCAACCAATTTCAATAAACTTTAATAAAATCCTCACCTTTTTTTACAATAACCAAGTTGAGAACACTCAGATTGGCATCCACAATGCATCCTCGGACAGATTTGCGCTTCCTCTCTCCGGTTCTCCTTGGTCTATAACAAGAATGTCCCTTACTCAACAGCAGGCGCACTCTGCCATGGGTCAGGACACCTTGTTTCATGGGAAAACCTTGTTTGTCATTGCCGCCACTGATTCGGACCACGTAACCCTAAATTGGAAAAAAAAAAAGGTACATTTACCAGTTCTGTTCCAATCTATAAAATGTAGGATTTTGACCTCTAATGAGCCACACCTAAGCAGAGAAAATAACCTCATGTTGTCTACATTTCCAAATTAAGTTCAACGAGCAAATTCTCCACTACTAACCAACCAGGTTTTACCAATCATCATGAAGGGCTTCCAAAGGCCTGAATTATAACTCCTCTTGGCTCTTCTCCCCAGCTTTATCTACTACCAAACTCCAAAGCAACTCTATTAGCCCAGCTCTGTCAAACGCCGACAGTCCTCACAACCACTGCGAAGAGCTGGGAAATCCTGCCAGTATCATTACCTTCCACTCTTCACCCAGGGCATCGGCAGCCACTTCCGTGGCCATGCGCTTCTCATAGAAGGTCCGAAGTTTGCGTTCATCGTCCACTTCGATGAGTTTCTGGCAGCCGGTGGCTGGGAAGGAGATATTCAGCTAGGAATTTAAAAGGGGGTAAAAAGGAAACCTTACTTAGAAGACACGCAACGTCAACAATTCGGTCGCGTAACGTTTTGTTGCATGCAGCAGAAAACTCGAGATACGGACTCTTCCTCCCTGCAAGCCCGAGCATGGGTTAAGTACCACATTAGTGGAATATGGATTCCTCCAGCTCTGTGGAATGCGATGAGGCCGCCAGAGCGCCCCTCACGATCCCGGAACGCAGAGCACGCGGTGACGCGGGGCCACGAGCAGCCGGACCGCCCGCCGCACCGCGGGCTGAGCCTCTGACCCGGCTATGCCGGGTCGGGAGCCGGGCGCCGCCATTGAGCCACGTCCGCCGTTCCAACGCCGTAATCGGCTGCCATCCGCGCTCCCGGGGAGCCCCAAGCCCACGAGAGAGAGCATCCTCCTGCCTCAGCCCCTTCCCCACCTGCGGCGGAGGCAATGATGCGCTCTGGCGCTCGCACTAAGCCTCCCCGCTGTCACTGAGGCCCGGCCACCACCTCCTACCTTCATCTTCGCACAGCCGACCGCCCAGGAGGCGCCACGAAAAAGAGACCTAACTTCCGCTTAACCCAGGTCACATAACGCTCTCAAGTCTCGCGAGACTGGCCTGCGCCGGAGCCGGCGGAAGCGAGTCCAGAGGGGTGGTACTTCCGGGGGTGGACTACTAGCGTGCCGAGAGGCGTCCTCTTTGCGGAGTGGTGCTTGGGCTTCCTGGTTTTTCCGGAGAGGGGGACTGGTCATTTGTGTTGCGGGTTCGCCGCTTCCTCGGTGCTGTTTTCCGCCTCGGCGTGAGTCTGGTCTACGCCGCGGAGCCGAATCTCGGTTCCTGACCCTGGCGTCTAGTGGTCCTAAGTGGGAAAGCGCGCTTGGGCTAGCCCCTCCTCTCTGCGAAAGATTTCCAGTGCAGGATTTTTGTTCTGATCCCAGCGATCGGCAGCAAGAAATCCTGAACGTCGTGCTTTGTCGTGCATCTGTCAGTGTGACTTCTCTAGTCGCCGGGTCGCAGAAGCTAAGTAGTCACATTTTTCCCAGCACAGACAACCGTCAGATGCCTCGGAGTCTTGAGTCTTCCTACTTTTTCTTACGCCATCTTTTTCCCTTTTGCGAGTTGGCTGCCTCTGCCTCCAGAGTGACCCGCTTGTTTCTACATCTCTTGTGCTGGGACTACAGAAGTGAGCCATCAACCAGCTATCAGCGCTAAACTTTCCCTTAATCATGTTACCTAAAGTAGGATCCCACCTTCCTCTACTGTAGCATTGGTTTCATATTGGTTGTTCGTTACACATAAATGATTGAACGGTCTGCCCTTGTCCTAGATGGTCAACGCTCAGGTTTTTAGTTCAGGCATCCCCAGGATGCTGCTAAGTACATGCCATGAAATATGAATGTGTTCAGTAAGTATCTGTTAAATGATTATCGCTTAAGCCCTAGATGTGTTAGTTTAGACTGTAGTAGTATGGAACCAACCAGCAGAGGGATCTCCAAACAGTATTTTTTTTTAAATATTTATTTATTTATTTATTTATTTATTTATTATGTATACAATATTCTGTCTGTATGCCTGAAGGCCAGAAGAGGGCGCCAGACCTCTTTACAGGTGGTTGTGAGCCACCATGTGGTTGCTGGGAATTGAACTCAGGACCTTTGGAAGAGCAGTCAGTGCTCTTAGCCACTGAGCCGTCTCTCCAGCCCTCCAAACAGTATTTTTTTTTAAATATTTATTTATTATGTTTACAATATTCTGTCTACATGTATGCCTGCAGGCCACAAGAGGGCACCAGACCCCACTACAGATGGTTGTGAGTCACCATGTGGTTGCTGGGAACTGAACTCAGGACCTTTGGAAGAGCAGGTGAAGCTCTTAACCTCTGAGCCATCTCTCCAGCCCTCCAAACAGTATTTTTGTAGCTCTTAGTAGTACAAAAAGATGGAGGTGGTGGCAGACTAGATCATGTTTTGACTAGTTCCCCCAAAACATTCCTGGGATAACCAGGAGACTCTACTTACAATCGATATCCAGAAATAACTTTTTTTTTTTTTTTTGGTTTTTCGAGACAGGGTTTTTCTGTGGTTTTGGAGCCTGTTCTGGAACTAGCTCTTGTATACCAGGCTGGTCTCGAACTCACGGAGATCCACCTGCCTCTGCCTCCCAAGTGCTGGGATTAAAGGCGAGCGCCACCACCGCCCGGCTTGTTTATTTTTTTTTTTAAGGTCTCACTGTGTAGCCCTGATTGGCCGAGAATCCGATATATAGTCTGGCCAGGAAACCACAGAGTTCCTGCCTCTGTCTCCTGAATGCTGCGATTATAGGAGTGGGCCAGCACACCAGATTATTGTCTATTATATTTTTAATGCTTTTTCTTTTCACTTCAAGAAAACAAACTATTAGGGCTGGAGAGATGGCTCAGAGGTTAAGAGCATTGACTGCTCTTCCAGAGGTCCTGAGTTCTATTCCCAGCAACCACATGGTGGCTCACAGCCATCTGTAATGAGATCTGGTCCCCTCTTCTGGCATGCAAGCGTACATGGAAGGAATGCTGTATAAATAATAAATAAATAAATCTTTAAAAATAAAAGAAAGAAAAAAAACTATCCAGTGTTTAAAAAACTTAGTAATTCCAGCCTCCTGGGCTCCGTTGACACCTGGACATGTATGTACATATCCTGTCCATGTGCATGATACACACAACTACAAATGAATTGTAAAAATAGTAAAATTTAGGGGGCTGGAGAGCTGGCTCATGGATTAAGAGTATTGACTGCTCTTCCCTAGGACCTGGGTTCTCGGCACCCATACAGCCAGGATCTGATATATTTTTCTAGCTTCCGCACACAGCGTGAAGGTGCTGCACAGACATACGTGCAGACAAAACACTAATGCACAAAATAATAAAAGGTTTTAAAGAACAAGTATATAAAGTTTTCAGTGTGCATTTCAGGAATGTTAAATGTACTTAACTTTGTTGTCCAACATCTCTCAGTCATTTTCATCTTGTAAAAGGTGAACTTCATCTTTTTCTTAAATAAAGACTTTTTTTAAAAATATTTATTTATTATGTATACAATATTCTGTCTGCATGTATGCCTGCAGGCCAGAAGAGGGTACCAGACCTCATTACAGATGGTTGTGAGCCACCATGTGGTAGCTGGGAATTGAACTCAGGACCTTTGGAAGAGCAGGCAATGCTCTTAACCACTGAGCCATCTCTCCAGCCCTTAAATAAAGACTTTTGTTTTGTTTTTTGAGAGGTCTCTGTATAGCTCTTTCTGTCTGGAACTTGCTCTGTAGTCCAGGCAGGCCTTGAACTCAGAGATCTGCCTGCCAAGGGCTGGGATTAAAGGCGTGTGCCACCACCACCCAGTGAAAAAGAATATTTTAAATTATGTGTATGTGGGTGTGTATGTTCATGTGCGTGCAAGTGCTGGAGGAGGCCAGAGGTATTGGGTCCCCCGAGAGCTGGAGTTAATAGGCAGTTGTGAGCCACCCACACAAGTGCTTGCTGGATTATAGAGCAGCTTCTCCCTTGTTTTAATTTTTTGAGACAGGATTATACTATGTCACCCATGTTAGGAACTCACAATTCTGCCTATTCCTCCCAAGAGTAAAGTAGTTCTGTTTTTAATTTTTGAAAAATTAAAAATGTATTTTATGCAATGACATCACAATTATAGAAAGACTTGTTGCCTGATTTTTATTTTGAGTATGGGTATTTTGCATGTATGTCTGTACACCACTTGCAGGCCTGAAACCCTCAGTTATCAGAAGGTGTCTGGTCAGATTGTTAGGCCTGCCATTGGTGGTGTGTGCCTTTAACCCCAGCACTGTGTGTGGAGCCCAGACAGGACTGTTGCCACAAATTCCTGGCCAGCTTGGTCTACATAATATATTCCAGGACGGGCAGGAGTACATAGTGAGAACCTGTCTCCAGTAACAAGCAAACAGACGATTGGGGGTGGGGGGAGTGATACTGAGGCTTTTCCTGGAGGCTTTCACTAGCACATGCTGTGTCAAACTTGGTACTGTCGCCCAGGGTGGCTCCTGATCCTCAGGCTGCTTCCTCTCAAGTGCTGGTATTATTGTAGACCTGGGCTACCGCTAATCTGATCATAAAGATTGGTCTTTAATTTTAATTACTTTAGTTCTTATATTAGGTCATTGATCCACTTTGAGGTTTGTTTGTTTTTGAAACGGAGTCTCACTGTGTTTCCCAGGCTGGCCTCTTAGTCTCTGAATTCAAGCAGTCCTGTCCCCAGCCTTCTAGGAGGTTGGAATTACAAGGCACAGACCATTGCAAAACGTGGAGCTGTTATCCTAATGTGCCTCTCCAGAGGTGGAATCGGCCTCTTCTGTGTGTGGGTATCCAGTTGTTCTAGCACTACACGGGATGGGGGCTCTACCTCACAGATAGGCACTCACGGTATGGGTTCATTTCTACACACTTGACCTGTTTCTTTGGTCTGGATGCCAGTTCATGTTGTTTTGATTGCCATAATTTTGTAAGATTCCTAGAGTCAGGCCTGTAACACTAACACTCAGTAAGTAGAGGGTGGAGAGTCACTAATTTTAGGCCAGCCTCCACTACCTAGCAAGACCTCCTCATCTCAAATACAAAACACATATGCACATGAAATTACCTATGAGCAACTGTCTGGGGCACATAGGGAGACCCCGTCTTAAAACAAGTGAGATGAACACAGTAGCTCACTCCTTTAATCATAGCACTCTGCAAGCAGAGGCAGATGGATCTCTGTGAGTTGGAGGCCAACCTGGTCTATAGAGAGTTCCAGGACAGCCAAAGCTATGAAGAGAGAACCTGTCTCAAAACAAGCAAACAAAAGTGAGGGAGAGAGAGGCAGAGATGGGGGAGCTGCTGTGGGATAGAGAAGACATGGGGCCGAATCCTTTGAACTAGGTATAAAGTGTTAGTTTGTACTCATCTGTTTTGAATTGGGTACTGCTTGGTGGTTAGATAGGATCTGGAACTTGGGGGCACACCTATCCCCCAGAGCTTGGTCTCTAAAATCTATGACCTACGCAGAAAATCATACATTCTCTAGCAAATTCCACTGACTTCAGATCTAGAGCAGATACACAACAAAATAAATCTAGACTATTTGTGCTAGAAAGAAAGTAATAATTTACCGGGCAGTGGTGGCACCTCTAATCCCAGCACTTGGGAGGCAGAGGGCAGGCAGATCTCTGTGAGTTCGAGACCAGCCTGGTATACAAGAGCTAGTTCCAGGACAGGCTCCAAAGCCACAGAGAAACCCTGTCTTGAAAAACAAAAAAACAAACAAACAAACCACCAACTGTGCAGAGGACATGGGTTCGAGTCCCAGCACGCACATGACAACTGTCTGACACTCTCACACAGGCATTCGTGCAAATAAAATAAAAATAAATAAATTTTTAAAAAAAGGGGGGGGGGCAAAGGGTAAGGATTTCTGACTGAGTATGAAGAAAGCCATAGGGCAAATTCAGAATGTGTGATGTGCTGTTCCACGTACCAGCTGGTTTGAAGTTTTAGATAGCGGCATCGTATGTCTGTCTGTCTTGGTGGTACAAATTTGCCATAATTTAGCACTCTGGGTGAGGCAAGAAGATCCCGAGTGTAAGGTCAGCCTTAGGTGTATAACAAATGTTCCTGTGAGTTGTTGGTTTCAGGAGCACGTAGGGATACCAAAGGCCATGGATGCTCCAGTTCCTTGTGTAAAATAGCGACACACTGCTGCACACATCCAGCTTCCTGTGCTCTTTAAACCCAGATCACTTACGACGCCTAAGACAGAACAAACGCTGTGTGAATAGCTGTCTTACTGTATTTTTAGAGGAGCAATGCAAGAAGAGGGCTCCAAATGTTCGCTGTGTGTGCAGTTTCTTCTTTTCCCAAATAGTCAAGATTATCGTATCTAGAAACAGCTTCCATGAATGCAGAGTGAGCCATGTGAGAGGAAGAAGAAACACCAGCCAGGCAGGGTGGTGTGTGCCTGGACTCCAGGACTCTGGAGGGGTCAGCAAGAGGGTCAGTACTTGAAGGCCAGCCTCAACTATAATGCAGAGGCCATCCTAGACTAGCTGCAGATCCAACCAACCAGTCAGCTGTGGGTGCATGTTTCTAATTCCAGTGTCAGCACGTTAAGAAAGGAACACCAAGAGTTGGAAAACCAGCCTGGGGCTAAGCAGTGAGTTGCAGAGTAGCCCGGGCTAACTACTGAGACCCTTTCCCCAACCAAACAATAAATGCAGGAAGAGAAGTTGTAGGGGAGGAAATGGGTTCTAGTGTTTCAGAGAGCTCTTTCTAGCCCAGCTAGGGTCGGGGAGAGATTAGATACACAAAGTGCATTTTTAAGGCCGATTTCTAACTATAAGGAAGAAAGTATAAGGGTGGCACACTTTATCATACACGTGAAAGGAAGGTTGGGAACTCTTGTAACCCTGCTGTAACTGTCCTCGGGAGCAGGGTTGACATGGCTCTCTCACCCTTTGAATCCGGATCTAACAGATACTTTTACAGAAGTGTGGAATATAAGATCAGGCATATTGTTTGTGTATCTCTGTGTTCGTGTTTCTGTCCTTTGAGGCAAGGTTTCATATAGCCCAAGCTGCTCTCAAACTTGTATAGATGAGGGTGATCTTCCTGCCTCTGGCTTCTGAGCACTGGGATTACAGACATGTAGCACCATGTCTGGTAGATCTGGCATTTGTTTGTTTTATGCATAACATTTTATCTGCATGTGTGTTAGTAATTCCAAAGGCGAGAATAAGACCACTGTTTGGTTGGAAAGCCCCACTTGATCCAGAAAGCTCCATTCCTGTCTCTCTCTCCAAATCCTGGCCACTCAAAGAGCCTTTGAAGCCAAGAAGCCCAGTTCTGCATTCTTGGTGGTTAGGGTTAGGACAGCTTCCTCCTCTGAAGTTGTCAGCCACCCAAGTCCCCATCTAAAGTGGCCATCAGCTTTTGACCACACTTGGGCACAAACCCAGCTTGTGGCGGACACATCATCACCCCTCGCCTCCAATCTATATGATCTCCCTGCTTGACTTCAGGTGTGTGGCTTCTCCGACTTCTGTCTCTGAGACTAGAGAGCCCCACCTGGGAATGGCTTTGCTCAAATAAACCTGTTCTTATACTTTTTCAGTTCTGCTTGATCTGGCTTACTGCATTAGCAGAGAAACCTATTAACCACTACCACAGTTTGAGCCAAATTTAAAGCAAACTTGATTTTTTTTTATTGAAGTACACCCAAGAGCTGGGCAGCTACTCCTAAGCTTGGTTAAAGAGAAAAGCCCCAAATCCATCTCTTGGGCCTCTTTTAAAGAGTAAAAATGAGCAATTTTACAGAAGAGAGACAATGGGGCAATAAAGAAATACAAAAAGATCTTAAAATGTGGTCACACACCATGTGATTGGGAGGGGTGAGGGGGACAGGGAGGGCAAGAGTATTCTCAAAGACAAATCAAAGTCATGGGTTGGGGAAGGGCAGGTTCCAGGAAACAGAGAGCAACTCAGCTCTCACAGTAAATAGAAACTTGTTTCTTTAAGATTTATTTATTATGTATACAATGTGAAACTTTAAAAAAAAACACAGCATAATGGCTCCTGGCTTCACCATGGAGTCAGACAGGTTCCTCTATGTGTGTTCCGCACATTTGTGCCATTTCTCCAGTCATGTTTATTAATGATCTGGTAGTAGCTATGAAGAAGAGATGACAGGAAAAAAATGCGAGAATGAGTATTTTTAAATACAAAGATTCTCTCGCTCCCTTTCCCTCTCTCTGTCTCTGTCTCTGTCTCTGTCTCTGTCTCTCTCTCTCTCTCTCTCTCTCTCTCTGTGTGTGTGTGTGTGTGTGTGTGTGTGTGTGTGTTTGTAGGTGTCCTTGGAGGCTAGAAGGGGCATCAGGTTCTCTCTACCTAGACTTATGTGAGCCACATAACATGGATGCTAGGCAGCAAACTGCTGTCTTTTTCTGAAACAGCAAGAGTTCTAACTGCGGAGTCATCTCTCCAGCTCCAGAATGGGTCTTCTGTATGAGATCAAGTTAGTATACGAGGGCAGCCTCTGCTCCATGTTCCACGTATTTCATTCTTTGTTTCCTCGTTTCTTTTTGAGAGGTTGCTGTATTATTTAAGCAGGGTCTCTCACAGAACCAGAATTCACCAATTCAGCTGGGCTAGCGAGCTCCAGGGATCCACCTATCTCTGCCTTCCTAGTACTTGGTTTACAGATGCATACGCTCTCCACAGCTTCTTATTTAGATGCTGGGGTTCAGATTCAGGTTCTCATATTTGTGTAATAAGCACTTTACCCCCATTGCCTAATAACTGGATGGCCTCAGGCAACCTGTTGTTCTTTATGTGCCTCCAAGTGAAGACAATACGGTCTTTGTAGCACTCTTGTCAGAGATCAGTGCTCTAATCCCTGACAGAAACCTCAGTTCTTGGGACATAATAGGCCATTGGTGTGTTAGCTTTTCCTCACTGTGGTGGACTGAAAGGCAATGTCCCGCATTGCCTCTATGTTTGAATATTTGAACCCAGTTTCTAGAACTGTTTGGGAAGGACTAGGAGGTATGGCTTTGTTGGAGGGAGGTGTGTCACTAGGGGCAAGTTTTGAGTTTTCAAAAGACCTGAACCATCCAGTGTTCTGTCTCTGCCACCTACTTGTGGATCAAGATTCGAGCTCTCAGCTGTTCCTGTGCCCAGGCCTTTGCTCCATCATTATGGACTCTGACCCTCTGAAACCATAATCCCAGTTAAGCATCGTCTTGTACAGTTTGCCTGGGCCATGGTTGAAAGATCCCCAGAGAGGACCTTCCTCTCCGATGAAGACCCCAGAACCAGGACACTCCGAGACCAGGCCACAGGATGCAATTAACAGGAGGTTTATTGAGTAGCACAGGTACCTGTGGGCAGCAAGTCTTTCGTAGGGCTTGCGCGCCTGCAGACTGGGGGAAGGTCTTTTTATAGGAAAGAGGGTAGCAGAAGCGGATTACAGAAGCAAATGCATGGTTATTGGTCAGCTGGAATGGGCAAGGGGCACAGGTGGTTTTTCCTTTCCCAGAATAGATGTATGGGGTCAGATATCCTGTTTTTTTCTTGGTTCTTCCTTTCCCAGCCCAGATGTATGGCAACAGGCTTCCTGTTAATTGATTCTATATTCTGCCTTGTAGCCAGGAACCCTGACCTCACTCTGCATTTACATTGTTCGTCAAAAGCCTTGTGGAATGACGTTACAGCAGCTAAGCTGGGATCTTCTGTAGGGGGAATTGTTTCTCCTGTGAATTGCTGATATATCCTAAGTTGGGCACATGTGCTGGCTATAGGCATCCTGTTTCCCCTAGGCAAACGGGATGTTCTCATGAGAGCCGGCTAGCTGCAGGTCCTGAGAGGGTCCTGAGGGTCTCAAGCGGACAGGATGTTTCTCATGAGAGCCGGCCAGCTGTGGGTTATGGGGGGGGGGGGCTGGGCTCGTTATTGCTGCTAACTTAATGCTACTAGGTAGGGGTCTGCTAACTTAATGCTACTAGGTAGGGGTCTTTCATTCTTTCAGGTGTTTGTCACAGCGATAGGAGAGTAACTAAGATGCTCGTCACCACCATCCCGGTGCTGCTGGCTTTGCTCACGCTGTCTTTCGGATAGCCGTGACCCCTTTCCCCTTTCCAGCTACCTGACGGAAGTTTAACAGCCTCTGCCATCTTTCCTTAAACTTCCTAACCCAAGCTGACCTTGCTGCAGAGAAGGGATGGAAGCTTGAACTCGGTGTGAGCAAACGTTCTGAATTTGTTCAGAGATGCTGCACAGCCCCGTGGAGAGGTCTCAGCATCATTCCGTGGATGTCTGCTAGTACCTGTTTTGAGGCAGTGTGGCCAGAGGCAGGAAATTCTTAGATAAAAAGTATTGATCTTTGATTTCAGGGTGTTAGGAATATTCCTAACACGGGGACTGCTTTACCTAATGAAGGAAGAAACACATCAAGAGGCAGGAGGGACTTGATGGCAGAAGCCTGGAATCTCAGTACTGGGAAAGTGGAAGCAGGAGGACCGCGAGCTCAGGCCTGTCTAAGCTGTGGAGTGAGTTCAAGGTCAGTCTGAGCAACAAAGCCCTTGTTCAAAATAAAAAGTACAAAAGTTGGGGGGAGGGGCGAGCTGGGGGACCAGAGCTGATTAGAAGACTATTGTCCAGCGGCAGGAGGAAGGCCCTGGGTTTGATTCCACAACTGGGAAGGACAAAAGCAAAGACGTGAGAGAGGCGGGCAGGACAAAGGAGGGAGACATAACAGAGAAACTTAAAGGGGAACTAAACACAGTAAAGGAGGACATAATTCAAGTGTCGAGATCATTCCCCTGCCACCCACCAGCCTAAAACCATACTGAAGGAGGTATCTCCTCCCTTTAAAAGTTCCATATTAATTAAGCAACTTCCTCTAGCTACTGTTCCCTGGCGAGACCTTCCTCGCCTCCTTTATAAAGAAGCTGTAAAATAATTGCTGGATTTCCGTAGCGGGAAGGTAAATCAATATAAAAAAATCAGAGACTTTCCTAGATATCAAGAATAAGCTTGCCAAGACTTGAATTAGGAAAAACATCCCATTCACAATAACTTTTCAAGAATAGCGAGAAGCAAACTGAGGAGGTGAAAGTCCTCTGCAATGAAAACTTTCCGATGTCAAGGAAATCTAAGAAGACACCAGGAGGTGGAAAGGCTCATGGATTTCGTGTTCACAGATTGGGGAAGTAATAGTGTGAAAATGGCTATTTCCTGAAAACAGCCTACAGATTAAATGCAATCTCCGTGAACGCTCGATAATGGCCCAAACAGTTCCAGCCTCCTTTTCAAAAGGTGTCAGACATTGGGGGGACAAAGCCTTTTCAATAAATGGTGATAGGTAGCTGGATAGCCGCAAACAGAATAGCAAAGGTAGACCCATATCAATTCAAAAGATTATAGACCAATATAAACTAAACATTAAAGAGCTTAGTAGAAGAATTAAATGTTAAACTGCTAGTGGGAAAACAGGGCAAAAGCTTTTCGAAAAGGCCCCCGACAGCACAGAAAGCAACACCTAAGGGCTGACAATAGGGATGATATGAGATTTAACACTTCCTGCATAGCCAAGGACTATTAGAGAGAGCAGAGACAGCCTACAGAATGGCAGAGTTTGGCTAGCTCTATGTCAGGAAGAGGTTAGTATCTACAATGTATAAAGAACCTCAAAAGTTAAGCATCGAAAAATTAAGTCTTGCTGGGTGATGGTGGTGTAAGCCTTTAATCCCAGCACTCGGGAGGCAGAGGCAGGCGGATCTCTGTGAGTTCGAGACCAGCCTGGTCTACAAGAGCTAGTTCCAGGACAGGCTCCAAAGCCACAGAGAAACCCTATCTCGAAAAACTAAAAAAAAAAAAAAGAGAGAGAGAGAAAAGAGACACATTGGGGAAAATGTGACAATTTTCTTAAGATTGATTTTTCTTATATAATGTCACTTTTTTTTAAAAAAGTTGTACAAGCCTAATGCAATTCATGTAAAAATCCCAGGAGAGTTTTTACTCTTTTTGGAGGTATCCTCAGGCTACAGGAATGAATGAATGAATGGGTGGATGAAAGAATGTAACTGAGATGACCTTGAACTAATCCTCCTGCCTCCACCTTCTAAATTCTGGGATTACAGACATTACAGAAGTCAGACCCAGCTCCAGAAAGATATCTTTTTTAGTGAAAGAAACAGTTTCTTTGGATTTAGGATTTCAGAGGTAGAGTCTATAATGGCAGGGAGGAGTGGTGACAGGAAGTGAGGCAGCGGATGGCAGACAGGAAGCTGAGAAGTCACATCTTGAACCAAAAGTATGCAACGAAGAGGAGAATTTGTTTTTCTTTTTCTCCCCCCCCTTTTTTTTTGGTTTTTCTTTTTTTTTTTTTTTTGGTTTTTCGAGACAGGGTTTCTCTGTGGCTTTGGAGCCTGTCCTGGAACTAGCTCTGTAGACCAGGCTGGTCTCGAACTCACAGAGATCCGCCTGCCTCTGCCTCCCGAGTGCTGGGATTAAAGGATTAAAGGCGTGCGCCACCATCGCCCGCCCTTCCCCTTTTTTTTTGAGTCAGGGTTTTCTTGGCTGTTCTGGAACTAGCTCTTGTAGACCAGGCTGGCCTTGAACTCACAGAGGTCCACCTGTCTCTGCCTTCCAAGTGCTGGAACTAAAGGCATGCTCCATCACTGCTGAGCAAGGAATTTTTAAAAAATAGATGTAAATAACATTATTCCAAAATTTATATGAAAATGCAAAGTAGCTACAATAGCTGAAAAATCATTTTGGTTTTTTGAGACAGGATCTTCTTATGTAGATCTGGCTGGCCTGGAAGTCTCTATATAGACTAGGCTAGTTCAGAACCCATAGACACCTACCTGACTGTTCCTCCCGAATCTGGGATGGAAGGCATGTGCCATCATGCCTGGTGTGAAGATAATTTTTTTTTGAAGAGTAAAGCAAGAAGCAGCAGCCAATCAGACTCAAGACTTCCAGCTGCAGTGATCAAATCTGTGTGTTTCTAGCAGAGGAACAGACACTCCGGTCACCTAGAAACAGACCCACACAAATATGCTCACCCAATGTTTACCAGTTACCAAAGCAGCCCGGCGGAGGAAGACCTGAGGCTGGAGCCAGAGGAGGTGGTAGTACACACCTGAAAACCCCGTGCCTGGGAAGATCTGGAGTTCAGGCTCATATACGTAGTAATTTTGAGGCTACGTGAGATACTGTCTTAAAAAACAAGACAAGCCAAAACTAACAACAACAAAACAAGTGTGGTGGTTTGGGCAAGAGTGGCCCCGGTAGGCTCAGCGAGTGGTGCTATTAGAAGGATTAGGAGGTGTGGCTTTGCTGGAGGAAGTGTGTTACTGAGGGTAGGGTTTGAGATTTCAGAAACCCAAGGCAGGCCAAGTGTCTCTCTCTTCCTGTTGTTTGATGGTCAGGACATAGAACTCTCAGCTCCTCCAGCACCATGTCTGCCTGTGTGCCGCCATGCTTCCTGCCATGATGATGATGGACTAAACCTCTGAACTGTAAGCCAGCCCCAATAAGTGCTTTTTTTTTCTTGAAATGAGTTGCTGTCATCATTGTTGTTGGTTATTTTACTCTTTTGGCTTTTTGGGGGGTCCTGCCACCCAGAGCCCAAATAAATCACACACAGAGGCTTACTCCTTCTTATTAATGTCTGAACTTAGCTTGGCTTGTTTCTAGCCAACTTAAATTATCCCATCTACCTTTTGCCTCTGGACTTTTACCTTTCTCTATTTCTGTACAACTTTTCTTTCTTTCTTACCCTGGTGTAGCCGGGTGGATGGCCCCTTATTTTGCTCCTTGAGCTCTCTTGCTTCTTCTTCTTCCCCCTCCCAGATTTCATCTTCTATTTATTCTCTCTGCCTGCCAGCCCTGCCTGTCCTTTATTCTGCCTCTCTATTGGCTGTTTGGCTCTTTATTAGACCAGCAGGTGTTTTAGACAGTCAAAGAATCACAGCTTCACAGAGTTAAACAAATACAACACAAAAGAATGCAACACATCTTTGCATCGTTAAACAAATGTTCCACAGCATAAACAAATGTAACACATCTTAAAGTAATATTCTTTTTTTTTTTTGGTTTTTTTTTTTCGAGACAGGGTTTCTCTGTGGTTTTGGAGCCTGTCCTGGAACTAGCTCTGTAGACCAGGCTGGTCTTGAACTCACAGAGATCCGCCTGCCTCTGCCTCCCAAGTGCTGGGATTAAAGGCGTGTGCCACCACCGCCCGGCTATTCTTATTTTTTTTTAAAAAAAAGATTGATTTACTTATTATGTATACGGTTTCTGCCTGAATGTATGTTGTATGCTAGAAGAGGGCACCAGATTTCATTACAGATGATTGGAGCTACCATGTGGTTGCTGGGAATTGAACTCGGGACCTTTGGAAGAGGAGCCAGTGCTCTTTACCTCTGAGCCATATCTCCAGGCACCTTAAAATAATATTCTACAGCAGTCATGGTGTCTCTTCACAGTAGTAGAACACTGATTATGTCAACAAGTTAATTAATTAATTAGTTTTATATTAATAAGTTAATCAATTAGATTAATTAACTCAACCTAATATACAAATTATAGAAAACTGAATCACCTACATCACAAATGTAATGTGTGTAGGTGGAGTTTTTGTGTCCTGGCAGTCTCTTCCAAATAACCACACATAGATTTAATATTAATTATAACCTACAATAGCTTAGGCTTATCTCCAGCTAGTTCTTAACAATTTAAACTAACCGGTTTCTCTTAATCTGTGTGCTGCTCCAAGGCTCCTTTTCCTCATCTATGAACTTGCCATGTTGCTTCTTTTGAGTCTGGCTTGAGACTCCTCAGACCTCACCCTTCTCCCCAGCATTCTCTCTGCTCCGAAAATCCTGCCAATCAGCTTTTTAGCAACAATGAGAGCAATACATTTTCATAATGTATGGGAGGATTATTCCACAGCAAATGTGATGTAAAAAATATAAATATTGTTAGAAAAAAAGCATGGAAAAAATCTTTTAGATTGAGGGCTAATGTAGAACCAAAAGCATAAACCATACAAAGAAAAACTGATAGCCAGGTGGTGGTGGCCCATGTCTTTAATCCCAGCACTCAGGAAGCAGAGGCAGAGACAGGCAGATCTCTGAGTGTGAGGTCAACCTGGTCTACAGAATGAGTCCCAGGATAGCCAGGACTACACAGAGAAACCCTGTCTCCAAAAGTCTAATAAAGAAAAAAACTGATGATAAGTTGGACCTCACAAAAAAATAACAGCTTTGCTGGCCATGGTGGTACATGGCCTTAATCCCAATACAACAGCGGATGGATCTCTGTAAATTCAAGGGTAGCCTGGTTTACAGCTTGGTCCAGGCCTGTCAGAGCTACATAGTGAGAACCTGTCTCAAAAATAGCCAACAAAATGCCGGGCGATGGTGGCGCACGCCTTTAATCCGAGCACTCGGGAGGCAGAGGCAGGCGGATCTCTGTGAGTTCGAGGCCAGTCTGGTCTACAGAGCAAGTTCCAGGACAGGCTCCAAAGCCACAGAGAAACCCTGTCTCGAAAAAAAAAAATAGCCAACAAAAAAAACCAAAGACAAAATAAAACAGCTTTAACTCTTGTGCAGGGAGACTGAGACAGAAGGATCCTGGTGCTTCTCTGGCCGTCCAGTCCAGCCAACTGATGTGCTTCAGGTGGAGAGAGCTAGAGGAGGACATCTTAGCTGGCCTCTGGTCTGCACAGGTACACACACAAGTATGTATACCTGTCACTCACATGTCATGAACCACATACAAAACAAAATGTTACAGGAATTTTTTAAACGAACATCTGTGGAGGAATTAAGAATTACACTGGTAGCCGGACGATGGTGGCGCACGCCTTTAATCTCAGCACTCGGGAGGCAGAGGCAGGCGGATCTCTGTGAGTTCGAGACCAGCCTGGTCTACAAGAGCTAGTTCCAGGACAGGCTCTAAAGCCACAGAGAAACCCTGTCTTGAAAAACGAAACAAAACAAAACAACAACAACAACAAAAAAACCAAAAAAAAAAAACCACTGGTATCTCTCATGAAAGCAAGAAGGCAATTATTAACTTTTCTTTTTTTCCCCTCTCTCGCTGGATTGCATCTTTGACAGGATCTTGTGTAGCTCAGGTTGATCTTGAAAGTTCCTAAGGATGACCTTGAACTACTGATCCTGGGAACACAGGAGTAAGATACCACATTCAGTCTATGTTGTTCTGGGACTGAACCTATGCTTCAAACACGCTCAGCAAACACTCTACCGGGTTATACCCCTGCCCATTTTGGTGGGTGTTATTACATTAATTAACTATTTGTGGTACTGGGAATTGAATATAGACCTAATACATGCTAGACAAGTGCTCTACTACACACACGCACACACATCCACACCTCTAGACTTTTGAAACTATTGAAAGAAAATTTTATATAACTTCTATATATAGTCAAGCTATCCTTCAAAAATGGAAGAAATGATACAATTTTTTTTTTTATTTCAAACCAAGAGAAATTTTCAGTGATATACATATAAGAGATTTGTAGCCGGGCGTTGGTGGCACACACCTTTAATCCCAGGAGGCAGAGGCAGGGGGATCTTTGTGAGTTCGAGGCCAGCCTGGTTTACAAGAGCTAGTCCCAGGATAGGCTCCAAAGCTACAGAGAGAAACCCTGTTTCAAAAATCAAAAACAAACAAAACAAAACAAAAAATAAAGAGTTTGTAAAATTCATTTTTGTTTATGAAGATGTGGGTGTGTCTATATGGGTATCAAGTGTCACATACGTGTGAAACCCATGGAGGCCAGAGAGGATGTTGGATCTCATGGAGCTAGAGTTACAGTTGTGAGCTGCCTAATGTGAATGCTGGGAATTGAACTCAGGTCCTCTGGAAGAGCAACAAGTACTGTACTCTTAACTGCTGAGTCATCTTTCCAGCCCCTATAGCCATTCTCTAAATATATATATATATATATATATATTCCATTATTTTCTGTGTGTGTGAGATGCAGGTGCCATAGTGCTGTGCGGATGTCAGAGGACAACTTGCCGATTGATTCTCTTCTTCCACCATGTAGGTTCTGTGGACTGAGCTCAGGCCAAGTCTTGGCCTTACCTGCTGAGCCATCTTGCTGGCCCCCCTTTTTAAGAGATTTTTTTGGTAGGGTGGAGTGGGCTGGGGTGAGGGTTGAGATAAGGTCTATCTGGAGCTAGCCCTGGCTGTCCTGGAACTTGTTCTAAGACCAAGCAGGCCTCTCAACCAAGCACCAGGCTGAACTCCCAGAATCCAGTCAGAGAGGGAGGAGGGACCACGTGAATAAGGGAGGTCAGGATCAGGATGGAGAAATCTACAGTCAGCTGAACCAAGCTCGTGGAAAGTCATGAACTCTGGACCGACAGCTGTGGAGCCTCCGTGGGATCGAACTAGGCCCTCCATATGCTGGAGTCATTTGTGAAGGCTGGGCTACCTGCGGGGCCCCCGGCGGTAGGACCAGGATCTATTCCTGGTGCAGGAGCTAGCTTGTTACAGCCCATTTTATATGAGAGGCTGCCATGCTCAGACTTGACACAGAGGGGAGGGGATTGGTCCTGCCCCAACTGTGCCAAACTGTGCCAACTCCCCATAAGAGTCCTTACCTGTTAGGAGGATGGGGAGTGGGCTTGTGTGGAGAGACAAGGGAGGGGGGAGGGAGAAGGAATGGGAGGGAGAACTTTGGATGGAATGTAAAATGAATTTAAAAAAAAAATATTAATTAGAAAAATTCTGAGATCTGCCTGCTTCTGCCTCTGGCTGGAGTGCAGGGCTGAAAGGCATGCACCACCATGCCAGGTTTACAAGAGATATCAGAATAAAGTTTTCAAAGAGAAAGAAGACTATCTGAGCCAAAACTCATTCCCCCATAAAGAAAGGGGAAATAAACCAAGCGGTGGTGACGCACACCTTTAATTCCAGCCCTCGGGAGGTAGCAGGCAGGTGAATCTCTGTGAATTCAAGGTCATCTTGGTCTAAGAACTAGTTCCAGGACAGGCTCCAGATCTACAGAGAAACCCTGTCTCGAAAAAACAAAACAAAACAAAACAAAAAAGAAAAGGAAAGAAAGAAAGAAAAGAAAAAAGGGGGGTGTTGAAAAGGAAACCAATAAACCAATGAAGGCAAAAACCCATTGTTTCATATGTATGTATGTATTTATTATGTGAGGTAGGGTTTCTATGTTCCAGGGCAGACCTCAACTCTCAAGCTTTCTACTTTAGCCTTCTGTGTTCTGAAGTGACAAGCCTGTACCAGCATTCCAGGCTAAATCTTTTTTTTTTTCTAAAAGACTCACTTTGTAGACCAGGCTGCCATCAGACGCACAGGAACTTGTCTGTGTGGGATTAAAGGTGTGTACCACCACACCCTGCTAAATATTCTCGTTTTTTAAACAGCCCCCCCCCACACACACACAAAGGAGCACCAGCAAATACGGGGCTGCATGACTGTAGCCCAGCCGGCAGGTGGAGGCCTGAAGGTGAGTATGGGAGCAGCCTCACCTTCCACTGCTAAAATCAATTCCCTTTCTATGTAAATGGAACTTTCCAGTAAGTCCATTAGGGGATCACCAAATATCTCTAGAGTGAAATTTCCTCAAATTGACACACTTCAGAGGAGCACTGTGTCCCTTAACTAGGGTATCCTTTGTTCACAAGGTAGAATTTGCTAGTAAGAGTCAAGCTCTTGGTTCTTGGTGTCTAGTCTGGAACTTTCCCGTGAACAGTTGACCATGCACAAATATCCTGGCTGTATCTCAGCCCTGTGCCTCTAATGTCACAATGGCTAAAGAAGTCAGCGTATAAACATGAACAGTAGAGAAGTTAGGGACGCGGGCAGGAGAGATGGCTCAGCACTTAAGGGCATTTACTGCTTTGGTTTTTGGTTTGTGTGATACAGGGTTCTCTCTATGTGGCCCTGGTAGACCTGGAACTTACTCTGTAGACCCAGCTGGCCTTGAACTTACAGCTTTTGCCAGCGCCCGTGTTTGGTTGCCAGCGCCCACATGGTGGCTCACAATCACCTATTTTTATTTCAGTTCCGGATCTGACACTCTTTTCTGGTTTTTCAGGCTACTTGCAAGCATCCGTAAAACTCATGCAAAGCACACACACATACACATAAAAGTCATAAATAAATAAACTTTAAGAAAAAACAGGAACATGAGCTTCTTTTTTAAAAATTTTTTATGCGCACTGGTGTTTTGCCATAGGTGCCAGGTCCCCTGAAACTAGAGTTACAGACAGTTGTGAGCCACTATATGGGTGCTGAGAATTGAACCCAGGTCCTCTGGAAGAACAGTAAGTGCTATTAACTGCTAAGTCCAGCCCTAGCATGAACTTCTTGGTCACAATCTTTCCTGATGTTTTCAAATCCCAGTCTCACTCCCATACCTCACATTTGCAATAGGTAGCATTTACTCCCAGTTCTTTCCTTCCCTTCTTTCACCCTTTCTTTATGGGGCCAGGGAAGAGCATATGTGGTGTGTGTGTGTGTGTGTGTGTGTGTGTGTGTGTGTGTGTGTGTGTGTGTGTGTAACTTGATGTGTAGACCAGGGTGGCCTCAAACTCACAGTGAGTGCTGAGATTAAAGGCATGCATTACCATGCCTGGCCTCTTTCACATTAATTAATTAATTAATTTATTTATTTATTTATTTTGGCTTTTTGACACGGGGTCTACTACAACCTTGACTTTCGCAGAACTCACTAGCAGACCAGGCTGACCTTGAACTCATGGAGGTCTGCCTGTTTCTACCTCCTGAATGAAGGAATTAAAGACACTACACTACACTACACCCAGCTCTTTCACATCTTAAAATACTTCTGCTCAAGCTGCCTTTTCTTTGGGCTCCAATTGGTCCCAATCTTTCCTATGCAAAAAGACCACCCCACAACCCTTAAGCTCCGGACCAATCTACACGACTTCCTTCTGGGTCACACGCCACCTGCTCTCTGGTGACACTTTACCCTGGCTGGCTTAGTTCCTCTTTATATCGCCCTTCAGGGCTAATTCCATTTTCCCTCAGGTGTTTCTTGCTAGTGGTCAGAGTGAGGTAAGCCACCTCCTCCTAGCTTCCAGAGGTAAACTAGGCAGTGTTAGCTCCCTCACGACCCATCTTCAACATTCCCCTAGACGGGAGACTGGAGCACTGAGTAGTTCCCGACCTTTCTAACTTGTCTGTGGCCACTGAGCCATCTAGACCCACCCAGGATGCTGATAGTAGCTTGTTTCCCGGAGCTTCCCTGGGTCCAGACTTTTCCAGGAAGAGAGTTAGTGGATGCCCTTGGTGTCCTAAGGTAGGGTAACCCTTGGCTGCTTTGCTTGTGTTCTCTGGGGTGAAGATGAAAGATAACTATCACAGGCTGGACCAGAAACAGCCTTTGCCTCTGACTTGAACTTGTGTTGGTCTTGGGTAAGCGGTGCTTTTGGAGACAGTCTAGGGGAGTGCTTTGTTTCCTGTAGCCCGAATGTCCTGAAACTCCCTCTGTACACCAGGCTGACCTCCTGAGTGCTGGGATTAAAGGCGTGGGTCACTACCGCTGGCTAAGCCCTTTGTTTCTGAAAATAATATAAATGTTGTACCAAGTAAAGATACCGATCCAAAGTACCTGCCACCTTGTTTCGACAGCTCCGCATTTGGGCCAGCGCTGCTCCCCCTGGGCCTCCAATCCGACCGGCCCCTCCCCCGCTATTGCGATACTGCTCTGACATGCTCTATCATAAATACTTCAATTGATATCTCGAAACAAGCTTCTTTTTTTTTTTTGGTTTGAGTTCAATCAGACTTACCCTTGAATAAGGTCATAACGTTTATGAACTTCTAAGGTTCTATTATGTTCCAGAGCCCCGTGCCCATCTGCAGAGAATCCATCCTTTTTCCCGTCCCCAGTCACAGACATGCTTTCTGCTATAGCTCTATCTTTGCAGGAATGTCATAAAAATGAAGCCGTGGTAGCCTTTTACAAGCTCACCTTTTAAGACGTAACCCTGGGGTCCAGAGAGATGGCTCAGCAGTTAGGAGCACTGGCTGTTCTTCCAGAGGTTTTAATTTCAGCGTCCAGCACCCACATGGCAGCTCACAACTGTCTGTAATTCTGCAATGCCAGTTACAGGAGATCTGCTGTTCTCACACAGACATACGTGCAGGCAAAAACTCCAATGCGCATAAAATACAAATGAATACATTATTAAAAAATAAAACGTGCCACCGGACTGTGGTGGCGCACGCCTTTAATCCCAGCACTCGGGAGGCAGAGGCAGGCGGATTTCTGTAAGTTCAAGACCAGTCTGGTCTACAAGAGCTAGTTCCAGGACAGGTTCCAAAGCTACAGAGAAACCCTGTCTCAAATAAATTAATTAATTAATAAATAACATAACTGTGGAGTTGGGCACAACGGCATAAAATTATGCTATCAGCACGTGGGAGGCTGAAACAGAAATGCCATTAGCTCGAGGCCACTTTGGGCTCTATGAGACTCTGTCTCAACATGGCTCCCCCCATAAAAACATAGGAAAGAAAAAGAAACGCAGAATCGTGTACCCCAACCCTGGCTCACTAAATCACAATCTGCATTGGGAACCCTGAGCATGGGGCACAGGGACATTCTGCTGTGTAGGTTGGTAATGAGAAGTACCAAGTCTTTTTCCTCCTGGGTCTCACAATGTAACCTAGGCTGGCCTGGGACTTCAGGCAATCCACCTGCATCATCCTGCCTCACCCTGATATATAGTCACGAACTCCCATGTAGATCATTCCAGAAGTAATCCTCATGATTTGGCTGTCACCCCGACCACCACCTCCTCCTCCTGAGCTAGTTTCTGGGGGTGTTGAATCTCTTTCTCCTTAGCCCTGTCCACTGCTCTGTCTTAAGCTTCCTGGACTGCTCAGGAGCCAGATCCTGTGGCCTCCCAGAGCGCAGGCTTTGTAGATGTCAGCGCGCCCAAGGAGATGCTGTCCTGTCTCCCATTCTTCCCTTTTGCTCTGGCTTTCAAGAATCTCATCCCTATGATTCACACACATCCCTCAAATCCCTATGTGTTCTTACTCTCCTGGTGTTGTCATTTATTTAAGAACGCAGCCAAGAGAAATCACAGCATGCAACGAGGCTCCAGAGGAGGGTTATTGGAAGAGGAGAGAGAAGGGGCAGAGGAAAGGACAAAGAGGGGTAAAGAGACCAGTCCCTGGAGTTGAGTGGCAGAAGAGAAAGAGAGAGGGAGAGAGAAAAAAGAGAAAGAGACAAGAGGCGGGCAAGGCCCACCTTTTAAAAGGAAACCCTGCGAATGTGCACAGGGGGCGCTCTGAGGGGCGGCAGCTGAGGTATCCTGTCAGGACCCCACAAGCAGGCCAGTACAGATGCCTGGATACTGACACCAGCTTGCCTTCAGTGGGCCAGAGTGATGTGTCTTCTCCGATATTCACCCTGCACTTTGACTCAAGGCGAGTCTACTTTTTCCCTTTTCTCTGGCCTTTGGCCTAATAACTTTTTTTGACTATTCAGATCATTCCAAGTTGCCTCTATCTTTTTCCCACTCTTTCACTGGCCTCGTTTCTTCTTAGGGATTAGCTTTGTTGTCTCTCCCGTGCTTGCTGGCCTTGGTTAAGTCATTATGGGGTTGAACAC
Source organism: Microtus pennsylvanicus (assembly GCF_037038515.1). NCBI lineage: Eukaryota > Metazoa > Chordata > Mammalia > Rodentia > Cricetidae > Microtus > Microtus pennsylvanicus. Next base: position 24,722,087 of record NC_134591.1, read on the forward strand.
AAAGCCTCCTTCATGTCAGTGGTTTGCAACACAGTACAGCTTGCCCAAGGCAGGTATTGGGCCAGTATCCACCTGACACGATGATTTGCTTCATGGATTTCTTCATCTAAGATCCAGGCCAAGGAACAGCCTCAGTTTGAGAAGTCACAGGGGCACAAAGGCACGGTTCAGGTACAGCACAAATCAATTCCAGGTGGCTCTAACTAGGGACTGACCAAGCCTTGTGCTTGTAGGTTTGGAGGTGTGTCAATTTAGCCTTGAACCCACAGAGACCTGCCTGCCTCTCCTCTCAAGTGTTGGGATTAAGGGCACTCACTTCCACACCCAGCCAGTCTTCAGTTTTTTCCAATTAATCCTGTTATTTTCTTCCTTTTTTGAAAGTCTCAGCCTCATTCTGAAGCTAACCTGGCTTCAAACTTGCAGCAAGCCTCTTGCCTCTGCATTCTTTGTGCTGAGGTTACAGGGTCGTTACATCCATCTATTGGATGGGGCTCTTTGGGGCCAAGAGCAGTACTTTTACTGGTCTTATCTTATCCATCACTTAATATGGAAATGCTTAAGAGCTAGATGCCTGACAAATCTTTGCAAGTCAAGTCAGTCAATAGAAGCACATGACAAAACACACCATAACCGTCTCATGCTCTTCGAGCAAGCAAAATCTTTCTACTTTTTTCCTTGTTATTTTTTGTTGTCGTGGGTATTTGTTTTGTCCTGTTTTTGAGACAGGGTCTGACGAAGCCCAAGCCAGCCTCAAACTCACCGTGTAGCTAAGCATGATCTTGAATTTTGATCCTTCTGCCTCCACCTCCCAATATGGAGATTACAAGAGTATACTACTACCACACAGTCTTATAAGCCGCTGAGGACAGAACTCTGGGCCTCATGTGTGTGGCAAGGGCTTGCTAGGCAAGCCTTCTATCAAATGAAGTACACCCCCAACCTCAAACCCACTTCATTTTATTATTCAGTACTAACATTGTTTTTAGTTTTTCAGCGCAGATTAGAATCAGAAGAGAGAAACTTCTAGTGGCCATCAAGGGCTTGTTAGCAAACAAAATGCAGGCATCTAATCCAGCAACTATGGTGCGTACTTGTGGCTGCAATGTTTCCTGGCAAGGACCTGCTGCTTGCAAACCCTACCTTTCTTTCTTTCTTCCTTTCTTTCTTTCTTTCTTTCTTTCTTTCTTTCTTTCTTTCTTTCTTTCTTCTTTCTTTCTTTCTTTCTTTCTTTTTTTCTTTCTTTCTTTCTTTCCTTCTTTCCTTCCTTCCTTTTTTCTTTTTCTCTCTCTTTCTCCCTCCTTCCCTCTTTCTTTCTTTCTTTCCTTCCTTTCTTTCTTTTCTCTCTCTCTTTCTTCCTCCCTCTCTTCTTCTCTCCCTCCCTCCCTCCCTCCCTCCCTACCTACCTTCCTCCCTTTCTTCTTTCTTTCCTTCTTCCCTTTCTTCTCCTCCTTATCCTTCTTCTTTTCTTTTTTGTTGCAGGATATAGAACTCAGGTCTTGCACATGATGTACATATAAATTACAACCAGCCCTTTCCCTCATCCCTTAGCTTAGAGTCTCAAATTAAAAGCAAAGAGTAAGGTTTGGTGGTGCTTGCCATAACCCTATCACTCATGAGGCAGAGGCAAGAGGATCATGAGCAAGTAATGGGTTTCATCATGACATTAACATATAGGCGTTAATAATTTCTTTTGTTGCTGCAAGTAACTGTCTGACAGAAGGTTACATCAGGGAGAACAGGCTAATTTTGGCTCACAGTTCATAGAAATATTGTCCGCGATAGAAGGAAAACATGGTGGTGTGCCAGTATAAGGCAGGTTGGTCACATTATGTTGCTGTCAGAGGGCTGTGAGAGGCGAAAGCTGGTGTTCAGCCACATGTTTCCTTCCTCTGGAATGGGTGCCTCTTCTTGCACCTCCTTGTGATTCCATATCCAGGTACGGTGACAAGGTGACATTACTTTTGTCACTGTACATTGTTCTCACCCAGCCCGTCGCCTACTGTTAGATTTGGCAGTCCAGAGTGAACTTGTATTCCTTTTACTTGTTCACACTTCCTGAACTTGCCTGAGAGGGCATTGGGAAACTGCATCCAGTTTCATCCAGCGTGTCTGTGGTGGGTGCTAGGCAGTAAGCATAGCTGTAAAGTCCTAGCTGTTGCGGCTGCTGCTGCTGCTGGTCTGACCTTGGGAATCGCCAGCTTAAGCCAACCCAGCTGAGCAGTACTCTAGCCCAAGAGGAAAACACTGAGAATTTCATCCTTGGTTGGGCACTTCTTGCTTCACTTACTCAGGCGCCTACAGTTTTGTTTTGTTTTTTCCCAACAAAGATACTGTGATCTGATAAATTTCACTCGTGGAACCAGAGGAGCTGGGTCCTTCTGATCAGATATTTGCCTAGGTAAATACTATTGCAAAACTGAAGCTATGGGCACGTTGACTCGCTTGCATGGTGGCTCTCCAGAGCCTGCTCTTGTGGCTCTCTATCAATGACTCATATTTAGACCAAAGATATTATAAGGAAACTTGCCATAGAACTGAGCCGGGCTTTGTTCCTGTTGCCACCCCCCCCCCCCCCCGAAAACTACAAGATAGCAGAGTTGAGTACGAAACCAGAGGATGGTTGCTAAAGCCCCACAGTATTAATGGAACTCGGTCTTAAAATGGATTGCCTGACAATAGCTACTGATGTCAAATGAGTACATTATAGTTATTGGAAAAGTGCAATCATCAGAGAAATTTTGTTAGCGGTCAGCAGACCAGCACCGGTGTCACTGGGGGATTCTCTGACTTTAGTTTTCTCTGCCGCTCATCCACAGCTAATAGCACACACGGTGTCTGTAATGAGAAGGCATTGAGGAGATGATGGAAGCATTAAGGCCGAAAACATGGGGCTGGCGTATTGATTATTTCCAGTTGAAATCACTTACTGCTCTGTGCGTTCATAAAGGGCCATTGGTCTTTCCCCCTATAGGCGGCAAGCCTTTCCCCATATGCAACCGGCCATAGGGAATCTTTGGGGATAGCTTGAGTTAGACGTGTGTGTGTGTGTGTGTGTGTGTGTGTGTGTGTGTGTGTGTGCGCCTAGCATGCTTGGGCCCCTGGATTTTATCCCCAGCACCACAGACACAAAAAACAAAGAGTTTTGGTGGGAGAAAGATGTCCTACACAGACTAAGACTAGAGAGTAGCTTAGAGCACGCAAGTCCAGTGACGTAAACTCAAAGATGCACTTTGTGTAAGACACCTTGTCTACCAGTGCCTACATCATTCCGTCCCATATCTCTCTAAGCAGCAGCCCTAGAGCAGGGGTTCTCAACCTTCCTAAGGCTGCGACCCCTTCATACAGTTCCTCATGCTGTGGTGACCCAAACCACAAATTACTTTTGTTGCTACTTCATAATTTTGCCACTGTTATGAATCATAATATAGATATCTGATATACAGGATAGCTGATATGTGACCCCCCCCAAAGGGGTCGAGACCCACAGGTTGAGAATCACTGCTCTAGGTCCATTGTCTGCTCGCTTTACAAAGTTATGGCTCTTGGGCTGAGCATGGTGGCTCATGCCTTTTATTCCATCACTGCAGGCAGATCTCTGTGAGTTTGAGGCCTCGAGGCCGGCCAGACTTTGTCTCAAAAAAAAAAAGTATTGCTCTAGTTTAAGAAATACCAATATCATTCTTTGAGATACCGATATTCTCAATTGAGAATAATATTCCTTCAGACTTCACTCTCTTGTGATGACCTCCAGGCACACGGGAAGCTAACAAATCTTTTATACTTTTCTCTTGTCAACAAACCGGTTTTTGTATTGATTGGAAATCTAAATCTAGCCAGAGACGCTACATAAGAAATAAGAGGGTAACAGAGCTTGCTTTTTCTCACAGTAGGGGACTTTGATTTTTATTTTTATTTATTTATTTTTTTTTTAGTTTTTCGAAACAGGGTTTCTCTGTGGCTTTGGAGCCTGTCCTGGAACTAGCTCTGTAGACCAGGCTGGTCTCGAACTCACAGAGATCCACCTGCCTCTGCCTCCCGAGTGCTGGGATTAAAGGCGTGCGCCACCATCGCCCGGCAAGGGGACTTTGATTTTAAACCTGAACGGTTTCTGACAATATGTGCTCCGGTAGAGGATTGGAGAGATGGCTCCGCGTTTAAGAGCACTGGATGCTCTTCCAGGGAACCTGGGGACAATTCCTAGCACCCAGATGGTGGTTCATAACCTTCTATAACTCCAGTTCCAGGGGGGCCAGTGCCCTCTTCTGGTCTTCATAGGACTGCACACATGTAGTGGACAGATGCACATGCAGGCAGGCAAAACATTCATGACCATAAAAATAAATAAAAATGTAAAAACATAGAGGACCCTGGGGACTGCAAAGAGACAGATCATTGGTTGAGAGTGCTTGCTATGCTTGATGAGGGTCAGAGTTCAGATGCCAGAACTCATGGAAGAAGCTAAGTGTCTGGTCCATGACTGTACCCCAGCTCCGAGGAGCGCAGAAGCACAATCAGTGCTGGGGTGTGCAGGCTACCAGGCTAGTCAAGAAATGCAAACCCCTAGCCGGGCGGTGGTGGCACACGCCTTTAATCCCAGCACTCGGGAGGCAGAGGCAGGCGGGTCTCTGTGAGTTCAAGGCCAGCCTGGTCTACAAGAGCTAGTTAGCTCCAGGACGGGCTCCAAAGCTACAGAGAAACCTTGTTTTTGGTTGGGGGGGACAAAAACAAAAACAAAATGTACAGTTTGGGCTGGAGAGATGGCTCAGAGGTTAAAAGCACTGGCTGCTCTTCTAGAGATCCTGAGTTCAATTCCTAGCAACCACATGATGACATACAACCATCTATAATGAGATCTGGTACCCTCTTCTGTTGTGCGGTCATACATGCAGGCAGAACACTGTATACTTAATAAAGAAAGAAAGAAAGAAAGAAAGAAAGAAAGAAAGAAAGAAAGAACAACAACAACAAAAAAATAAAAGCAAACTCCAAGCTCAAGGAGAGACCCTGCCTTAGATTAAGACAGGGCGCTGGAGGAGTGCACCTGAGGCCTTCTAGCCCCTAAATGCATGAACAGGTATGTGTACCATTTCACTGTGTGCATATGCATACAGAAACCCTGTCCACATTATCAGTCTTTTAAAAAAGTACATCTATCAACTTTTTTTTTTTTTCGAGACAGGGTTTCTCTGTGGCTTTGGAGCCTGTCCTGGAGCTAACTAGCTCTTGTAGACCAGGCTGGTCTCAAACTCACAGAGATCCGCCTGCCTCTGCCTCCCGAGTGCTGGGATTAAAGGCGTGCACCACCACCGCCTGGTTTATCTATCAACATTTTTACAATGCTAGATTTTTTTTTCTGAGACAGAGTTTCTCTGTAGCTTTGGAGCCTGATGACTGGGGAACTCACTCTGTAGACCAGGCTGGCCTTGAACTCACAAAGATCCACCGGCTTCTGCCTCCCGAGTGCTAGGATTAAAAACCAGCACCAGCACTGCCCGGCACAATGCCAGAATTTAAACTGATGTATTTAAAGCCTATGAATGCATAAACACATTCTATAAGGTGTCCATATATCATACTGCAGACTCTGAAAAATTACAATGTATTGTGGGATAATGCTTTTTTTTTCCCTTTTTTCTTTCTTTCTTTCTTTCTTTTTTTTTTTTTGTTTTCTGAAACAGGGTTTCTCTGTAGCTTTGGAGTCTGTCCTGGAACTAGCTCTTGTAGATCAGGTTGGCCTTGAACTCACAGCAATCCACGTGCCTCTGCCTCCCGAGTGCTGGGATTAAAGGTGTGCGCCACCACCGCCAGGCTCAGGATAATGTTCTTGTACACTGTAAAGATGTGTCTCTCATATTGGTTTGGTAAAATGTTGATTGGCCAGTAACCAGACAGGAAGTATAGGTGGGACAACCAGACTAGGAGAATTCTGGAAGGAGGAAAGGAAGAGATGCAGTCATCATCCAGATGTGTAAGATGCAAGATAAGAAAGCCTTACTGAGAAAAGGTACCAAGCCACGTGACTAAACACTGAAAAGAAATATGGGTTAATTTAAGTTGTAAGAGATAGTGAGTAATAAGCCTGAACAATAGGCCAAATAGTTTATAATTAATATAAGCCTCTGTGTGTTTATTTGGGACTGCATGGCTGTGGGACCGGGCGGGACAGAAACTTCCATCTACAACAATGCGTATGAGTATTTTTAAAAACGAGAAGGGAGCTGGATGTGGTGGTACATGCCTGAAATCCCAGCACTCTGGAGGCCAGCTGGGGCTACATGAGACCCTGTCTCAAAAAATTAGAAACAAAAATATTGCAAATTGTAGATAATGCTACAGCATTAACAGGAAACATTTTGACTTTGAGGATCACAATTTGAGAGAAACTGGCACATATAATAAGGGTGTTTTATATTGTTAGAATAGATGGATGTGCATGGTCTTTCTTTGGGGGATTACAAGCATGTGTTACCACACCCAATTTATTTTCCCCTAAGCTATTGGGAAGAGTAAAACATGATCACATGAGAAAGCATTTCTGGTGCTGGACTGTTGGTGTTTGGTATTTGACAGGGAGACATTAATAGCACATTTTTCTTTTGTGGCTCTGGCCTGCTCACAATTGCTAGCCCATAACTGACCCTAGAAGACACAAGGAGGCCGGGCGGTGGTGGCGCACGCCTTTAATCCCAGCACTTGGGAGGCAGAGGCAGACGGATCCCTGTGAGTTCGAGACCAGCCTGGTCTACAAGAGCTAAGAGCTAGTTCCAGGACAGGAACCAAAAGCTACAGAGAAACCCTGTCTCGAAAATCAAATAAATAAATAAATAAATAAATAAATAAATAAATAAATAAATAAATAAATAAATACACACACAAGGAATGGTCTGGTCCCTAGGAAATAAAGTCGGGTTTCCTGGTGGAGACCCGCAGTTTCTGCCTGCCACGGAAATGGGTAATGGCTGTGTGGGTGTCTGTAGAAGACAGACACTGACATACAGCTTACAGGTGCTTTAGTCAGGAGAGAAGGCAGGCCCGTCTGAGCAAGGAAACCGCAATCAGTGTAGTTTGCTGTCCAGGGTGTCTGCCACTGTCCTTACCTGGAACTTCCCAAGAAATCACCGAAAGGAATAAAATGTGTTTCTCCAAGATCTTAGGAACCAGCTGGCTTGTATTTAGGAACTATAGAATAATCACAGTCGCAAAGTCTTTATGAGTCGATCGAAGGTCATCCGGCCTGAACTCGATTAGAAGATCTAACACACTGGCAGAAAGGGGGTTGTTAACACAACCTACTTTCGCGGGAAACCTGCCTGGGTCACCTAATGGGAGACATATGGACACTCTTCCCAAAAGCGCCCGGCACACATAACTGTGTGTACTATAGTACTATGTGTGTATAATGTCCTGCACTTGTGTGTTCTTACCTGCTATACTGTATCCTCTGTGGGCTGGGGTGGCTGAAGGCTTTCTCCAAGCCTACGTTCACATAAACGACTAAAGATGGGTATGGAGGACACACTTAGTACTGCAGAAACGCCACCCCCCCCCGGGGAGTGGGTAGCCCAGGCTGCTTGGAAGAGTCCAGAGAACCTGTTGTTACAGCTTGGAGGATCTTTTGCCCCAGCGACAATAGCGAGTCGCTTTCTGGTAGAGCTGTCCCGCCTTCTTCCTTAAGCGTGAGAGAACCAGCTTGCTGAGAACTCCCGAGGAGTCCAAAGTGGTTCGGATGCTCTTGTGTTTCTCCATATTTTACATTTTTACGGGGCGCGGGGGGAGGGGGCAGCTCTGGCGTTCTTTACACAACCTGGGCGCACGCGGACAAGAGCGACACTAAAGACCTTTGCCACCAGCACGGAACTGGAGAGCCAGTGGTTACAGCCCCGCTTTTCCACCCCCGCCCTTTCGGGCCCCTCTCACGTTAGGTCCCGCCCCCGAGTGGGCGTGGTTGTCCTGCTCCGGGACTCCCAGGGGGCGGGGCCGGGGCGGGTCTGCAGCGGCAGTAGCCGGCCGGAGCAGCCAGGCTGGGGAGGCCCGCGGGGAGGCGTCTCATCCGGAGGCTGTCCCGCACCGCATAAAGCAGCAGACGCACAGGGTGCCCCCCGCAGCCGCTCCGGCCGGTCGCCGCCGCGGAGAAGCTGCTCCGATGCTCCAGAGCGGCCATGGGCGACCCGCACTGGTGGGACCACCTGCGGGCTGGCAGCTCGGAGGTGGATTGGTGTGAGGACAACTACACCATCGTGCCTGCCATCGCTGAGTTCTACAACACGGTGCGGGACGCGGGAGCTGGAGGGCAGGGGGGCGGAGGGAGGGAGCTGTCTCCTTGGCTGCGGTGCCTGGAAGCAGGCAGTGGGTGACCGTGGATGTCCGAGGCAGGAGTCACTCCACGCCCCCTTCTCCCGTCACTGCTCCCAGCTCTATTTCTGCACGCCTCCCGGGTCCCTATCCAGGGCATCTGGGCTCCTCCAGCTCTTCCTGTCATTTTCTTCTGATGGCTCTATTGTCTTGTTTGAGTCCCGTGGTCCGGGAGTCAGGGGTCCGCGTCAACCCTTTCTTCCAGTTTGGGTCAGTTGGGGATGTGAACCCACAGCGCAGCTCCCTTCCTCCCTGCCTAGGATCTTTGTGGTGTGACGCACCTGGATCTCATTGTGCGTTTTTTGCGCTGAGTACCTGCTTTGGGCGCATTGGGAGAGTGGAGCCCGGGGCACGTCCAGGGACTGGGCCCACTCCCACAAGTCGGCCTGTCTTTCCCACTAAACTATGATAATGTCGATCGAATTATTACTGTCCAGAATCAAGTTAATTACTCTGAGTTCTTTTTATTGTTGCTTTTAGAGTCCAATTTTGAGCCAGCTCCTGGTGGTGACAGTGAAATTTGGGAATAATAATGGGTGGGTTTTTCTGAACTTGCCTAGCTCCCTGGATAAGGACAAGAGGAAATTTACAGAATCCTTGGTAGGATTTTGGTCTTTGTGGGAGGGGAAGGGTTGTGCCTAGGAGAGGAAATGTCCCTGCTTTTTCCCTGTGCCCGTCGCTCGGGACTCTAGAATCCAACGTGACTTTGCATGGTCATTTTTCTGGCTTATCTTTCCTTGCTGTTCAGACACAGAAAACAGGAACTCCTGGTTTGAGTCATTGTGAGTTTGAGATTGTTATTTAGGATTTTTCCCCCTCTTGGATTTCTTGAAAGAATGTCCTCAGCAAAAGTTGCCTGGAGAGATCTCTGGTCTCTTTTATTCCCCATCCTTTAATTTTGATCTCCTCCCCCACCCCGTTTCTGTTTGTATTGCTCTTTTATTCCCATCGTGAAAAGACTAGGCTATTGAGGAGAGAGCTGTCCTACCCACACGCTGGTGTATCTGGGGCTACAACCCAGAATTCTCCCCTTGCTTCCCCTCAGTGCTAACATACATGGTTGTCCTCTCCATCAGCGTCTCTCCGTTTTATATGGCCAGGTTGGTTGCTCAAGAAAACCAGATTTTTTTCTTTTTTCTTTTTCTTTTTTATTTTCGAGACAGGGTTTCTCCGTTGCTTTTTGGTTCCTGTCCTGGAACTAGCTCTTCTAGACCAGGCTGGCCTCGAACTCCCAGAGATCCACCTGCCTCTGCCTCCCGAGTGCTGGGATTAAAGGCGTGTGCTACCACCACCCGGCTAGGAAACCAGATTTTTGACATTCAGAAACATAGGGAAAGAACTAGTTAGTGGATGTGGCCACCCTTTTCCTATTTTACAACCTGGTGAAGTACGCTGCTCTCAGGTACATACAGGCACCAACAAAAGGGCTGGAGCAGGTAGGGTATTTTCTTTCTTTCTTTCTTTTTTCTTTCTTTCTTTCTTTCTTTCTTTCTTTCTTTCTTTCTTTTTCTTTTCTTTCTTACTTTTTGATTTTCGAGACAGGGTTTCTCTAGCTTTTGGTTCCTGTCCTGGACCTAGCTCTTGTAGACCAGGCTGGCCTCGAACTCCCAGAGATCCACCTGCCTCTGCTTCCCGAGTGCTGGGATTAAAGGTGTGTATCACCACCGCCCGGCCAGGTAGGGTATTTTCAATGAGGAGAAACACCAGCGGTAACAAGTGGGAAATTGCTGAGAAATACTAAAGATTTCACCAGAGTTGAAGGAATGACAGATTGGTGTCAGGCTCTTGAACATCCACCGTGGCAGTTCCCTGTGAGGTGTGAGATCTGCAGAGGGGGTCAGCCCTGTCATTAGGTCCCCAAAGCTCTTGCATAGCTGCTCTGTGCCAGGCTTGACCCCCCCCCCCAGTGCTGGAGGAGGGGGAGATGTGACCTGCCTTCCCTTTCCTTCTTCCTTCCCTCCCCTCCTGCCCCCTCCTCTTAGTCTCTTTCTGGCAAGGGTCTTCCTGTATAGCACAGACTGGAATTAAACCGGAGACCCTCATCTCGGTTTCTCAAGTAGCCCGTGCATCTGGCTGCTTTTTTCTTTTTTCAGTCTAACCTCACGGGAGCTGTATACAGAGAGAAGCAAACTCTGTTTTAGCAAACACTGCAGCTCCTTAATCTAGCCCATCTGCCGGACAAACTTTTTCTTGGGGATTAATAAACCACCACACTGTTTTCTGGGATGTGGAGGGTCGCAGAGGAATACCTTCTCGCCGTGGCTCTGCTGGTGTGCTAATGCTACCACAAGACTTTCCTGAACCCTTCTTTCTCATGCACGGGGAATACCAATGAATTGTTGGTGATAAATATCTACGGTTCTCATAATAAAACAGGAGACCTTGTTATGCATTTTTTATTTGTGTGGTTTTTTATTTTTATTTTATAAGCCTTTGGTATTTTGCCTGCATGTATGTCTAGATGAGGTCAGATCCCCTGGTTACAGACAGCTGTGAGCCACCATGTGGTTGATGGGAATTGAACCCAGGTCCTCTGGAAGGTCACTCTTTTTTTTTTTATTTATTATGTATACAATATTCTGTCTGTGTGTATGCCTGCAGGCCAGAAGAGGGCATCAGACCTCATTACAGATGGTTGTGAGCCACCATGTGGTTGCTGGAAATTGAACTCGGGACCTTTAGAAGAGCAGGCAATGCTCTTAACCTCTGAGCCATCTCTCCAGCCCTGGAAGGTCACTCTTAACTAATGAGCCTTCTCTCCAGCCCTGTTTATTTTATTTGTTTCAAGGCAGGGTCTCACCATGTTGCCTTGGCTGGCCTGGATCTCACTGTGTAGACCAGACTGGCTTCACATTCATAGAGATCTGCCTGCTTCTGCCTCCAGAGTTCTTTTTTTTTTTTTTTGGTTTTTCGAGACAGGGTTTCTCTGTGATTTTGGAGCCTATCCTGGAACTAGCTCTTGTAGAGCAGGCTGGTCTCGAACTCACAGAGATCCGCCTGCCTCTGCCTCCCGAGTGCTGGGATTAAAGGCGTGCACCACCACCGCCCGGCATGCCTCCAGAGTTCTAAGATGAAAGGCATGTGCTACCTTGCTCATCTCATTTGTTTTGTTTTAAGACAGAGCCTCTCTATGTAGCCCAGGCTGGACTTGAACTCACTGTGATGCCTATACTATGTACCCTGTACTGTCCTCAAATGCACCAAGATCCTCTTGTCTCTGGCCCCAGAATGCTGGGATTTCAGGTGTGTGACATTGTGCCTAGCTTAATTATTTTGCGCAAAACTGGTAATTAGTACCAATGTTGAGAAAAAGTTAAAGGAGTTGAGAAAAATTAAAAGAATTGACAATTAAGGCAGGAGAATACTGGGAGAGGGATCTAGAACGTTTTAACGAGTCTCAGAGGGTAATGGGTGACTAATATGACTTCAGTCACGACTGGTCACACTTAGTTGTTTGTTGTGTGTTGTGGCTCTGTTGGGTACTCTGCCATCACCACAAACATCATGTGCAATGTATTCCTTAGATAAAGGAGGAAAATAAGGGCCCGTTTAGTTTACATCACTTGCTGAAGTCAAGAAAATGGCAGAGATGGAGTCAGAACTTACCCCTTTTGACTCTGCCAAGAGTTGTAAATGTAAGTGCTTCTGCAAACATCTAATATCTATCTTATATATATGCACACAGTATATATGTGTATTGTTTAATCAGTGATTAACTTTAGATACCTATGTTGCATTTCTTTTTTCTTTTGGTTTTTCGAGACAGGGTTTCTCTGTAGCTTTGGTGCCCATCCCAGAACTAGCTCTTGTAGACCAGGCTGGCCTCGAACTCCCAGAGATCCGCCTGCCTCTGCCTCCCGAGTGCTGGGATTAAAGGCGTGCGCCACCACCGCCCGGCTCCTACGTTGCATTTTAAAATATTCCTTTATACTGTGTGAAGATGTGTTGCTGTGCTTAATTTAATAAAGAGCTGAGTGGCCAGGAGCTAGGCAGGAGGAGGTTAGGTGGGACTTCTGTGGATAGAGAGGTTTCAGGGAAGAAGAAAGGCAGCGTCCTCTGCTGGGTACAGAGGAGGCAGGGCATGCAGGAGGGGAGGGTAAAAGTCATGAGCCATGTAGCAGCACGTAGATGAATACAAATGGGTTCATTTAAGTTAGAAAAGCTAGTTAGAAGTAAGCCTAGGCTAAGGCCAAGCTTTTGTAATTACTAAGAAGTGTCCATGTCATTATTTGGGAGCTGGCTGGCAGGATAGAGAAAGACTCCATATGTTACAATTTGGAAGAAAAGTTTACTGGTGTAACACAATCCCGTATGCACAAGGAGGCACAATTACATAGACGCTCTTCTCAAAGTACATGTCACTTCTTCCGTGATGTGGGTTCCATAGGTAGACTACAGATATTATCTTAAGGGTCTCGGGGAGGATCTGGTGTGGCCTTGGTCATGTAGACAGCACAGAGGTCACCTGGGCTATTAGTCACCACTGGTCCTAGTTGTGGGAGCTTGGGGGATTCCCCGGCCATACAGATAGCACAGGGATTAGCGAGGCTGATCTTCATTCCTAGCCTTCTGGGTAGAGAACAGGTTATACATCTCCTCTGCAGAAGACACTGCCCTGTATGTTTAACATTCCTGGTTGCCCTAGTGTTTATCTGTGAGTGCGAGGACCTTTGTGCTCCCAGCAGTCACACTGGCTGCACAGAACCACCTTCTTCTTCTCATGCGCCCTGGAACTGATTGGCCACGGCTCACTTGGCCACTTAACTCCTTCTTGATGCTTTATTGTTTCTGTCTTTACTTTATTATTTAAAAAAAAAACACCAAGATCCTATGTAGTAGTTGAGTTAAAACTCCCTATGTAGCCAAGGATGGCATTAAATTTCTTGTTTCCTTGCCTCTACCTGCCAAGTGCTGTAAATGCAGGCATAAGTAGTCATGCCCGGCTTGAAAAGTTCACTGTGAATGCTGATGACTGTTACCCAATGGCCCGCCAGAGAGCGTACATACTTTCCTCCTCTGTTTGCCTGCTGCCTCCGTCCCTCTTATCACCCAAACTTGGCTTCCGAGAAACACCAGCATCTCTTCCAAGATTCATCACTTAAACCTGATGTGGAGGTGCACACCTTCAATCCTAGCACTCAGGAGGCAGAGGCAAGCAGGACTCTGAGAGACCCAGGCTAGCCTGGTCTAAATAGCAGGTTGCAGGCCAGCCAGGGCTACACTGTTTCAAAAATAAAACAAAAGGAACCCACTCTTTCCCTTTCCTTGTTCGCCTAGGATACTGTTTTTTAGTACATGCAACTCTCAGGGATGAATGATCTGAGTTTGTTTGGTTTGGTTTTTAAGACAGAGTCTCATGACATAGCCCCATGCCGCCTAGAACGCACTCTGTAACCCAGGCTGAACTTGTACTCACAGAAATCCTGTTCCAGCATCCAAGTGCTGGGCTTCCAGGTGTGAGTCAACATGGCTGGCACCTTTGGGGGACTCCTGCCACATAGGCTGCTTTGGATAAAAGTGGAGTCTGCTCTGGGACCACTGGGTATGCCCTTTGAAGGCTCTCTTGCTGATCAGTGACTTGGGAAACAGAAATAAACAGGTATTGAAAAAAAGTGAAATATATGCATGAAAACAGCACCTGGCTTCTTACCTCCTCCTCTGTACCCAACAATCACAGTAAGGAAAGCTTTCTTTGTGGGTCCAAGTCTGGGACCCCTCTCTGTTGGACAGAATCTGCCTGGCTGGTGGCCTGACTAAGCATTTGTTGCCATGTGCCTGTCCCAGAAATCAGATGTGGAAATAGTCTCTGGGCTTTGGAGCGCTTAATAATGGCACATACACGTTGCTGAGGTGTTGTTAGCACACTGCATGCAGATATGTGTTGTGGGGCTGGGAGGGGGATTGCAAGCAGGCGTCTGAGTAGGGGGACCAAGCTGATTCTAATTATTTTGCTTGATAATTTTAATTAATTTAAAAAGCATTTCTGCTTACTTATTTTAATTTCTTTATATTTTATTTTATGTGTATGAATGCTTGCTTCGATGTATGTATGCATGCATGTATGTATGCATGTATTTATGTATATGTATATCATGTATGTGCAGTAATCATGGAGACCAGAAGAGGGCATCAGATCCCCCTGGAACTGGAGTTACCAAGCTTGTGATCTGCTTTGTGGTGCTGGGACCTTAATTTGAGTCCTCTGCAAATGCAGCCAGCACTCTTAGCTGCTGAGCTAGATCTCTAGCCCTATTTATTAAGGTGTGTACGTGCGTATGTGTGTGTGCGTGTATGTGTGTGCGTGCGTGCGTGTGGTTGTGTACATATGGAAGGTACAGGGCAACTTGTGGGAGTCAGTTCTTTCCTTCTATCATTTGGGTTTAGGATAGAACTCAAGTCCTTGTGTGTGGCAGCAAGCATCTCTCTTGTCCAATTTTCTTAATTTTTGCAACTGGAAGTCCTGTGCTCTGGAAGCCCCCCCCCCCCAGTCTGTGGCAAACCACAGGCCACCCCCCCCCCCAGGCAGGACTGGGGCAGTGCAGTGAGGCCTAGGGCTCTGCAGGCAAACAGGAGGCACAGACAGTACGCTTAGCCAGGGTGGGAGTCCAAGGCTGCCCTCGAACCTATGCTCAGCAAGTCGCCTGCCCATGCCTTTGTCTGTACTCCCCGCTTCTATGGGAAAGGCTCGCTCCAATGCGTCAGAATGAGAACACAGCGTGTCCGTGAGATGACTTTGGAACAAATGCTAGATAGAAATCCATGGAGTAAGAAACTCTTAAAGGAAACAATCAATGCATTTTGAAGTTGTAGTTTTCCTCAGTTTAAAAAAAAAGTTTGTGGACAAGGATCAAACCAATTTTTCAAGGGATAACGCAGCAATGACCTTAAAACAATCTCCCTTCAGCTGAACCATCGTACAACTTTAGAGACCCTCGTTTTGAATGAGAGCTTGTTTCTCAGTAGAGACGGAGCCGCAGAGTCTGTCTTTAGCCGTAACTCATTTGTCTTTCCGTATTTATTTTGGTATTCCTTCCTCTTTTTGTTTTGAGAACGGTCACCCTCTAATTTGGGCTTTTCCTCTCCATATATTGGTGCCTTTTAAAGGAATAGTCGCAGCCAGCTGGCTTTTTAGGTAGGCTGTTAAGTAGTTTTCAAAAAATGTGATTTTAGTCTTAGTAGGGAGCACGGATCAGAACGGTGTTTATATGTGACCTTAAAAATAACGCGCAGCGTTGGAAAAGGCCTGTAGTCCCAGCACTTGAAAGGCTGAAGCAGCTGCTTGGGATGGTTTGAGATCAGCCTGGGATACCCAGTGAGATCCTTCTCAAATTGTATTGTATTATTGTATTTAGAAAATACAATAACTGATAAATAATAATGTTGAAGTGTCGTGATTTTGCTGCAGGCGCAGTAAATGATTCCGTGCCCTCGTGAAAAGCATATGAGCACATTTGTGTGCGACAGGCATGTGCCTTACTTGTGGTAATGTGAATCTGTGGAGCCGTGTAACAGACATTTTGCCAGGCATAGTGGCCCTTGGCTAAAGCAAGAGCTATTGCTAGGCCTTCAGGGGACAGAGACACGCTGGAGTGAAAGGCAGGATGCATGGCAGAGCGGGCCAAGTCGTGAACACCAGTAATCGCGGTACTTGGTAGGTAGAGGAGTTTAAGGTTACCCTTGGCTACCTAGTGAGTGTAAGACCAACCTGCGGTACCTGATCCTACCACAGACAAGCAGACACACCCCCAAGTGTATTATATTTCCCAGCGTTGTAAAGGAGACTCTAAATTGGTGCTCCTTCCCCTGAAAAGATGAGTACACAAGACAAAACAACAACAACGAAACCCTCTTGCTCTCTGCGGTCGCGAAGAGCAGTCGGCAAATCCATGTTCACTAAGACGAAAAGTTTCTCAGAACGACGGTGCTGCTGTGTGGGACCTGTCTGCGCTCCTTCTCATGATGCAAAGAAGCAGATGGGGGGTTTGCATCAAGAGCAGGACTTCTTTCCGGAGAGAGGGGTAGAAAGGAGTTTTTAACTCTTAAGATGTTGCCCATGAACATTATTAAGTTGCAAGGGAAAAAAAACTATTAAGAGAAAATTATTAAGTTGCAATTCGATGTTTCTATTCCTGCTCTCTCTCTCTCTCTCTGCTCCCCCTTCACCTCCCATTTCATCTGCTTTTTCCCCTGCCGAATGAAACTCAAGTTTAGATCATGTGATGGGGGTGTGAGCACAGTGCTATGGCCTTCACTGTTCTTAGGGAAGGAAAAACTGGAAGTCTGGATGCGAGCGGCCCAGTTGGAGGAGAAACCTGGGAGTAGCAGTGAGAGGAACATTCTGGGTCTTCATAGCCCCTTAAAGCAAGGGATGGCTTTGGAAGGATCCCATATATGAGTGCTCTATTTGCATGTGCACCTTCAAGTTGCACGAGGGCATCAGATTCCACTATAAATGGTTTTAAACCATCATGTGGTCGCTCAGAATTGAACTCAAGACCTCTGGAAGAGCAGCCAGTGCTCACAGTCACCAAGTCATCTCTCCAGCCTCATTAGAAGTGAGAAGCTGTGCTCATAGCATGAACAGAAACCTGTGTGTCTGCAGTAGGTAAGGTAAACCCCATTCCACATGGGTCTTTTTTCCCCCCAGGCATTGGGGATTGAACCCAGGACCTCCTGCATGCTAGAGTAGTGCTGTACCCCTGAGCTATAGCTCTAGCCCTGACTTCTTTTTCTTTTTAAATATCGTGCTTTTTTAAAGTTATTCTTTTTTTAAAAAATTATTTATTTATCATTTGTACAGTGTTTGGTCTGCATACCAGAAGAGGGAATCAGATCAAATTACAGATGGTTGTGAGCCACCATGTGGGTGCTGGGGATTGAACTCAGGACCTCTGGAAGAGCAGCCTGTGCTCTTAACCTCTGAGCCATCTCTCCAGTCCCCAAAGTTATTCTTTTTTAAAAAAAATATTTATTTATTATTTTTACAATGTTCTGTCTCTGTATGCCTGAAGGCCAGAAGAGGGCACCAGACCTCATTACAGATGGTGTGAGCCACCATGTGGTTGCTGGGATTGAACTCAGGACCTTTGGAAGAGCAGGCAATGCTCTTAACCAGAGCCATCTCTCCAGCCCCTAAAGTTATTCTTTCTACAATTTCAAAAATTATGTGTCTGGGTATTTTGCCTGCACTTATATTTGTGTACCACATGCATGCCTTGTGCTCATGGAAGTCAGAACTGGGTGTTAGAGCCCTTGAAGCTGGAGTTTCAGATTGTTGTGAGCAGCGAGCTGGAAATGGAACTCTGGGTAACCACTGAGTCATCTCTTCTGTGCCCCATCTTCATCTACTCCTCCCTCCCTCTTTCTTTCTTTCTTTCTTTCTTTCTTTCTTTCTTTCTCTCTTTCTTCTTTGAGACAGGGTTTCTCTGTGTATCCCTAGTTGTCCTGGAACTTGCTCTGTAGCCTGTTCTTGAACTCAACAAAGATCTGAGCTCCTCTGCCTCCTGAGTGCTGGGATCAAAACTGTGGGCTACCAGGGGCCAGTTCACTTGCTTCTTTTATAAATGAGAATTGGTTCTGGGGCCTCTGAGAACATTTATTCAGTTTTATTCAAGGCCATCAATCACACAGAAAGAATCTGTTCTCTCGTTTTATTATCCTCTTTTCTTTCCCTTCTTTCTTTTTTTCCAAAGACCGTATCACCTCCAAGCGGTACATAAGTTCTGGGTTTTGCTAACACTTTTTTCCCCCTCTCTCTGTGTATGTGTGTGTGGCATTTGTGCATGTGCAAGTGTGTTTACTTGTGTATGGAAGCCAGAGTTTGAAGTTGGCTGTTGCCCTTAATCCCTTTCTCCTTCATTGTTTGTGATGTGGTCTCTGATGGGAATGGGATCTTATTGATTTGGCTACACTCTCTGGTAAGCGAGCCTGAAAAAAAACCCCTTGTCTCTACCTCCCCTGCATTCGCTCGCATTAAAGCATCCAAGGCAGCTTTTTTGCATGGGAGCTGGAGAGTTGGGTTTCCAGACTTAAGTCCTCATGCAGGTGTGGCAAGCACTTCACGGACTAAGCCATCTCCCCAGCCCCTGTCGTGACACATTTTATTGGGATGTGACCAGTGTGGCTTCTGAGGTCTGGTCGTAGGCCCTTCTGCCCTGCTGTCTTCATCCATGTTCAGGTGCCTGGTGGTTCCTTTGTGCCAGCGCCTAAGTCACCTTTCTGGCTTAGCCACCAGGGGTGGTCGCACCTTTCTTTTGGAAACCCTCGTGCCCCTGTCTTTAGTTTTCGTCTTTATTTACCGTGCTATTTAGTTTTTTGTCTACCTGAAAAAAAGCTAGAGTCATTTGGGAAGTGGGACTGTCAGTTGAGAAAATGTCTCCATGAGATTGGCTTGTAGGCAAATCTGTAGTGCATTTTCTTAATTAGTGATTGATGGAGAGGGCCCAGCCCCTTGTGGGCAGGGCCACACCTTGGACTGGTGGTTCTGGGTGGTCTAAGAAAGGAAGTAATGGGTGTACGAGGCCTCTGTACCAGTTCCTGCCTTGCTGTGTTCATACCCTGACTTCCTTCAGTGATGGACAGTTACCTGGAAGTCTAAGATGAAATAACCCCTTTCCTCTCCTGATTGCTTTGGTCATGGTCTTTATCACAGCAAAAGAAACCCTAAGACTTTATCCTCTCTTCTTTTTTTTTTTTTTTTGGTTTTTCGAGACAGGGTTTCTCTATGGTTTTGGAGCCTGTCCTGGAACTAGCTCTTGTAGACCAGGCTGGTCTCGAACTCACAGAGATCCGCCTGCCTCTGCCTCCCGAGTGCTGGGATTAAAGGCGTGCGCCACCACCGCCCAGCTATCCTCTCTTCTTATCCCTGAATTTTTCTGGCAGTACTAAGGATTGAACCCAGGGCCCCACACATGCTGGAGAGTGTTTTATAATTGAGCTATATCCCCAGCTATATTGTTATTTATCTATTTTTCATTTATTTAATTTAGTAAGTGTGCATGTGTGTGGATGCTTGCCCCACTGTAGCACATAGGTGGAGGTCTGAGGATTACTGAAGGGAGCTGGTTCTCCCCTTTCACCTGGTGGATGAAATTGAACTCCGATTGTCAGGTTCAGGGGCAAGTGAGCCATCTTGCCAGCCTTGCTCTTTGGATTTTTAAATTTTTTTTGCATATTATATATATTTATTTATTTATTATGCATACAATATTCTGTCTGTGTGTATGTCTGCAGGCCAGAAGAAGGCACCAGACCCCATTACAGATGGTTGTGAGCCACCATGTGGTTGCCGGGAATTGAACTCAGGACCTTTGGAAGAGCAGGCAATGCTCTTAACCACTGAGCCATCTCTCCAGCCCTGGATTTTTAAATTTTGAGACACAGTCTCACTAAGTTGCCCAGGCTGGCTGTTAATTCAAGCTGTAGCCGAGGAAAGCCTTTAACTTGAACTTGGGAACCTCCTGCCTCACCTCCAGAATAGCTGGAATTACAGGCATGAGCAATCAGGTCTGGTTCTTTTTACTTTTTCAGAGAAGAGACATCATGACCATGGCAACTTTTTTATTTTTTATTTTTATTTTTTTCGAGACAGGGTTTCTCTGTAGCTTTGGAGCCTGTCCTGGAACTAGCTCTGTAGACCAGGCTGGCCTGGAACTCACAGAGATCCACCTGTCTCTGCCTCCCGAGTGCTGGGATTAAAGGCGTGCGCCACCACTACCTGGCTGACCATGGCAACTCTTAAAAAATTTTTAATTGCGGTGGGTCGCTTACAGTTTCAGAGGCTCAGTCCTTTATCATCATGATGGGGAGCATGGCTACAGGCAGGCAGATGTGATGCTGGAGTAGCTGAGAGTCCTACATCTTGTAGGCAACAGGAAAGTCGACTGTCACACTGGGCGGTATCCTGAACATAGGGAAGCCCACCCCTGCAGTGACACACTTCCTCCAACGAGGCCACACCCATTCCAACAAAGCCACATCTCCCAATAGTGCCACTTCCTATGAGATTATGGGGGCCAGTTACATTCAATCTACCTCAGTGGCACACGCCTTTAATCCCAGCACTTGGGCAGCAGAGGCTGGTGGATCTCTGTGAGCTCAAGGCCAGCCTGGTCTACAAAGCAAGCTCTAGGATAGCAAGGCTGTTACACAGAGAAATCCTGTCTCAAAAAACATACAAACAAGCAAAAAAGTATGTTTTTATTACTGTTTTTTGAAGATTTACTTGTTCTATATCATATGTTTGACTGTTTTGTTTCCATGTATGTATGTCCACATGTCTAGTGCTTGAGGAAGTCAGAGGAGAGTGTTGGATCACCTGGAACTGGAGTTATGGACAGTTGTGAACTGTCATGTGGCTTCTGGGAACTAAACCTGGATCCTCCATAAAAGCAGCAAGTGCTCTTAACCCCTGAGCTGTCTCTCTTGGCTTCTTTTTATTATTCTTAAGTATGTGTGTGGTGTGTATGTGTGTGGTGTGTATGTGTGTGGTGTGTATGTGTGTGGTGTGTATGTGTGTGGTGTGTATGTGTGTGGTGTGTATGTGGTATGTGTGTGTGAATCTATGGTGTGTGTGTGTGAGTGTAGTGCCTTCTGAGATCAGAGGCATGGTATCCCCTGGAGCTGGAGTTCCAGGCATCTATAAGAACCACCTAATGTGGGTGCTGTGAACCCTGGTCTCTGCAGGAGCAACACGTGTTCTTAACTGCTGAGTCACTTGTTTTGCTTTTTAAAGTCTTTTGCGATGTGTTCCTCCCACCTCACCTTCAGGCTAAAGCCAATTTAGACTTAGATGTTATCTTTACATTCTGCGTGCACAGGCCAGGACCAAGAGCTTCTCATTCAGCAACTGGAGATGATGCTTAGGAACTGAATGTCAAGCTGGAGAGATGGCTCAGTGATCGAGAGCACTGGCTGCTCTTCCAGTGTGACAGCCGACAACTGTGGGTAACTCCAGGGGATCCAACAGCTTCACACAGACATATGTGCAGGCAAAATACAAATGCACATGAGATAAAAATAAATAAATTAAAAAGGAGAGAAGGAAAGAGAGAGAGAGAGAGAGAGAGAGAGAGAGAGAGAGAGAGAGAGAGAGAGGAAAAGCAAGCTGACTGTCTCTACCATTGTATACCTTCTAAGAATGGCCTTGCTTTAGAAACAAACAGCAGGGTATACTATGTTTCAGTGAGAATCAGAACCCTTGTACCCCGCTGGGAGGAGTATAAGACAAAGCAAAAAAGCCTCAAAAGCCTGCTATTGAATGTAGAATTACCAAGCCACCAGTACCAAAACTGGTCCTGCTCCTATAGGAAATATTTTTAAACACAGTCGCTTATACATCAGAAGGTTCCCACAGTTAGTTCTACAGGGTGCAGACACAAGACAGACGAGTCAGTCAGCTGTACTCTGGTGAGGGCATTGTCTCTCAGCTGCTGCCCTTGCCCTTTTTTCTTTCTGTTTTCCCATCCTCCAACCTTCCCTCCCCTTCTTCCTCCTTTTTTTTTTTTTTTGTTTTTGTTTTTTTTTTTTTTTTTCGAGACAGGGTTTCTCTGTGGCTTTGGAGCCTGTCCTGGAACTCGCTCTGTAGACCAGGCTGGTCTCGAACTCACAGAGATCCGCCTGCCTCTGCCTCCCTAGTGCTGGGATTAAAGGCGTGCGCCACCATCGCCCGGCTTTCTTCCTCCTTTTTATTTGGGGGGAGGGAGGGCTTAGGGGTGTTGGTGAGTCTGTTGATTTAAGCCAGGGCCTCACAAATGCCAGGCAAGCATCTTCCTGAGATGTATTTCCAGCTCTTCAGACTTAGAGTGAGGTTGTAGAACTGTGTTTTACAGTCTGTCTTCTGAGCACAGGGAGATGTGACTATCCCAAACTGAGACTTGTTATATGTGTGAAATTTACACTGGGTTTAAAAGCTTGGGTGTGAACCAAAGGATGTACAATATTTCATCACCATTTTTATTAAGATTGTTCTTTCTTTTTTATTAAGATTTATTTATTTTATATGTACGGGTGTTTTTGCTTGCATGTCTGTCTGAGCACTACACCTGTATATTGTCTGTGGAGGCCAGGAGAGGGCATCAGATCCCCTGGAGCTGGAGGGAAGGTTGTGAACCCCAACATGGGTTCTGGGGATCAAACCCAGGTCATCCAGAAGAGCAGCCTGTGCTCTCATTGCTGAGCCATCTCTCCAGTCCCTGGTTTATTTATTTATTTACTTATTTGTTTGCCTAAATTCAACTAATCCAATTCCCAGTCCTCCAGCCTCGACTTCCCCTGAAGTTGGGATATGGGTATAGGCTACCTTGCTAAACTAATGATATTTTAATAGTGATTATATAGTCAGGCAATAATATTTATATTATATTACATTAGATAAGACATTATTATTATTTTTTAAATAGTCGAGTGCCTCCTAGGGACATAATAGGTTTAAGCACAAATAAAATTTACAAGCTAAATACAATTTTCTTTCCCTTTTTTTGGAGTACAGGTTGGGGGGCAGGGTGGGAGATGGTGTGGTGGGGGGCAGAGTTTCTTATCACCCAGGCTCCTCACGTGCCTGAATCTAAACTCCCGATCCTCCTGCCTCAGACCCAGTGCTGGTGCCACGAGCCTGCACCACCACACCCAGTCAAACAATCTTATTTCTTTTCTTTTTCTTTTTTTGGTTTTTCGAGACAGGGTTTCTCTGTAGCTTTGGAGCCTGTCCAGGAACTCCCTTTGTAGACCAGGCTGGCCTCGAACTCACAGAGATCCGCCTGCCTCTGCCTCCCGAGTGCTGGGATTAAAGGCGTGCGCCACCACCGCCCGGCTAAACAATCTTATTTCAAAGCTGGGAACAAGCATACAAACTTGATTTTCTTCGAAGGATAGGTTTTGATTGGGATGAGACAACTGACATTATGACTTAGAGGCCCTGCAAGAAAGAGTGCTGTCCTCGTGTGGAAAGCAAGGGTTACCGGCTCTTTGAATCAGGCGAGGAGTTTTGGAACGTTTCATAGATCAAAGTATTCATGTTCTTCTCCTTCCAGATACTGTGAATTGACCCCAGGCTTTGATGCTAGGCCAGGGTTCAACCACTGAGCTGCACTACCTCTGGTCTTGACAGTGCTGCTTACACTTGTCCAAAGAGACAAGGAGCCCCCAACATGGACTTTAAGATGGTCTGTCTTTACCCCCACTGCGCGTCTTCAATTTAAAAACTGCAGACCTTGTACAAGATGCATGGACACATTCACCACACTTTGCAAAGGACACGCTTGGAACAAGCATTCTTTATGCTTTTACTTACTATTCATCTCCCTTCCAGATCAGCAACGTCTTGTTTTTCATTTTACCACCCATCTGCATGTGCCTGTTCCGCCAGTATGCGAAGTGCTTCAACAGCGGCATCTACTTAATATGGACTCTCCTCGTTGTAGTGGGTAAGTGGAGTCATGTGGGAGCGGGAACTGAAAGGGAGGAAGTGGGACCCCGAATGTTTCCTGTCCCTTTTGAACATAATGTTTTGTAAACCAAAGTCACTCTGACGTCTTAGCCATTGCTCCGCTGATGCCGAAAGGACTCGGCTTGATAACAAGGCTGCCAGTAGCGATCACAGACGGGCACTCAGCGTCTGTGAGCAGCCACTGGTGGCATGCCAGGGTGGTTTTCTGAGAACTTCTGAAGAACCCCTGAAACAATTGAAGTCTGATGAGATGTGGTTCCAAGGGACTTAAAGAAAGAAAAATATTTAGACGTTAGGTCCCTCATTGTTCTGTGAAATATTTGTGTGATTTCCATTTCCTCTCCGGCAGTTTGGGAATTCTTTTTTTTTTTTTTTGGATGTTTGGGAATTCTTAACAGGGAGATAGCGTTGACTTTTATTTACTGCCTGTTATCGTGAAGGTTCAGAGGATGGAGACAGAGTGTGCTTGGCCGTGGAATTCTTTCTGTTGTGATGTGCTGACGTTTGAGCCCAGCTTGAAACCTCCTTTCTAGCCTCCAGGCCTGTAAGCCTGACCTCTTGAGTCCCCTCCCCGAGAGGTAGAGCACTCTGGTGGTTCTGATGGCACCCGGAGAAGGGTTGTCTGTGTGAGTCTGTTCTGAATTACTTTTTGTTGGCCATGATTGTTTCTAGGAATTGGATCTGTCTACTTCCATGCAACTCTCAGTTTCCTGGGTCAGATGCTTGATGAACTTGCCATCCTTTGGGTTCTGATGTGTGCTTTGGCCATGTGGTTTCCCAAGAGGTATTTACCAAAGATCTTTCGGAATGACAGGTAAGCTTGTGCTAAAGACTTTGTTTTTGCTAGATGTGGTTACCAATGCAACACGCTCATCAAGTTAGCAAAGTAACACACTCAAGTTAACCAATGCAACAAGCTCATCAAGTTAGCAATGTAATCACTTAAGTTAGCAATGTAGTACACTCATCAAGTTAGCAACATAATACGTTTATCAAGTTAGCAATGTAATACGCTAATCAAGTTAGCAATGTAACACACTCATTTTAGCAATGTAATATGCTAATCAAGGTAGCTATGTAGTAGGCTCATCAAGTTAGCAATGTAACCGCTCATCAAGTTAGCAATGTAACCGCTCATCAAGTTAGCAATGTAACCACTCATCAAGTTATCAATGTAACCGCTCATCAAGTTAGCAATGTAACTGCTCATCAAGTTAGCAATGTAATACGCTAATCAAGTTAGCAATGTAACACACTCGAGTTAGCAATGTAAGACACTCATCAAGTTAGCAATGTAACTGCTCATCAAGTTAGCAATGTAACTGCTCATCAAGTTAGCAATGTAACACACTCGAGTTAGCAATGTAAGACACTCATCAAGTTAGCAATGTAACAGACTCAAGTTAGCTGTGTAGCACTCTCATCAAGTTAGCAACATAATACGGTTCATCAAGTTAGCAATGCAACATGCTCATCAAGCTAGCAATGTAACCGCTCATCAAGTTAGCAATGTAACCACTCATCAAGTTAGCAATGTAACTGCTCATCAAGTTAGCAATGTAACCGCTCATCAAGTTAGCAATGTAACGACTCATCAAGTTAGCAATGTAACTGCTCATCAAGTTAGCAATGTAATATGCTAATCAAGTTAGCAATGTAACACACTCGTTTTAGCAATGTAATACGCTAATCAAGGTAGCTATGTAGCACGCTCATCAAGTTAGCAATGTAACTGCTCATCAAGTTAGCAATGTAACCACTCATCAAGTTAGCAATGTAACTGCTCATCAAGCAAATTACTGCATGAGTGAACTCAGCTAGCAATGAGCTCATCATACACTTGCTTATTGTCCACGGAGTTTAATGATCAGACAATACAGTTGATGGATAAATGGGGAAAATATGAGCTCACAGATACAAGGAGAAATCCCTGGGGAAGAGCTGATATTATGGTAGAGGCTAAAGTCAGAGATCTGATTTCTGTGATCTGAGCAAGAATGAAACCACTCTCAGTGGAAGAGAAAATTTTGGGTGGTATTTCAAAGCCCCTTGGTTCCTTCCTAGATTATGTCCTCCTCGAGTGCAGTCCGATCCACCAACTTCATACACATGAAGGAGGGTTCATGCTCTGGTTTTGCTGTTGCAGGTATAGAGCTAGTTTTGGATTGGATCATATTTTATTTTGCTTTTTATAACACATACAGATACATTCTAGTGTACTCCCCCCCCTGTGTGTGTGTGTGTGTGTGTGTGAAAGAGAGAGAGAGAGAGAGACAGACAGACAGACAGACAGACTTGGGGTATGTGTGTTTGTGAATGAGAGAGAGAGAGTGACTTGGGGTGTGTGTGTGTGTGTGTGTGTGTGTGTGTGTGTGTGTGAATGAGAGAGAGAGAGAGAGAGAGAGAGAGAGAGAGAGAGAGAGAGAGAGAGAATGAGACAGCGTATGGAAACCCAGAACTTCAGGAAGGGATGCATTTCAGCATCCATTGTGTTAGGATTAGATGGTTATTAAGCAAGCATTTTCGCACACTATTTTATACTGTGTGTTTCTCTCAGCCCTAAGATACAGCAGTAAACAGAGCATGAGTCTCTTCCTCTAGTGCACCTCCACTGAAGCTGGGACGAGTGCATGTGCACACACAAATGACAGTGTGATGGGTGCCGTGGTGGGAATGGAGCTGGGCTGTGCCAGCGACGTCCATGCTCATTTCCAGCTTGATCAGGGGAAGCTGCGCGAGGTTGTTCTCATTGGGAGGCACAGAGTCAATCAGCCTACTGAAGGGGAGAAATGTACCCAAACATGTTAAACACACATCTCTCTACAGGATATCCTATTCTGTCAAAATACATACAGCATAGAGATAACCACTTTAAAATTTTTGGAGTCAGTGAAGCAAGCTCTGCCTGGCTAGGGAAGAGTTTATCAGAGGAATAAAACACGTAATGACGACTCCTGTGCCGTGTTGGAAAGGGGCAGGAGCGATGTAGCTCTTAAAGATTAAGATTTGGGGGACTGGAGTGGTGGCCTGGTGGTCAAGGACATGGACTGCTCTTGCCAAGGACGCAAGGTTGACTCCCAGCACCCACATCAGGCAGTGCACAATTGCTTGTAACTCCAGCTCCAAAGGCATTCAACATCTCTGGCCTCTGTGAGCATCTGCACTCATGTGCATATAGCCATACACACCATTAAAGGTAAAATAAAGAGAAAAAGGCGAAGATTGTTTTCTGAAGCGTCAGTGTGAGGAATGTTTGTGGAAATGCTTCAGAAAGCACCTGGTACAGTTGTGTGTATATGTGTAATATCCTATTTTAGGATCAATCAAGCAGAGTACATATATGCATATTTATATACATGTGTAAAACAAACATCTATTCTATTCATTTTTTTAAAAAAATTAAAGATTAAAAAGAAAAAAATTAGAGATGTATTTATTTTACTTTATGCATATGGGTATTTTGCCAATGTGTGTGTCTGTTGTTTGCTTTTGAGACAGGAACTTATGCGTTCCTGGCTAAACTAAACTCACTAGGTAGATGAGCTGGGCCTTGCACTCCTAAACTCCCTGCCTCTACAAAGAGGTAGAGAGAAAATGTTTCTTGTGAGTTAATCTTTATCCTTTGAAGTAGGACTTGACTAGTATTATTTCTGAATATAATCTAACATTAGAAGTACCCTCAAGGAAGTAATTTATCAAAAAACCTGTGAGGAAGGGCAAGTTGGTAGACCTTTATCTTGTCTTCTAATCAGCAGAGAAAGTATGCTCTAAGGCCCTCCCCTTCCTTCTTTCTTCCTGTCTCTGTCTGTCTGTTACAGGGCATTGAACCCAGGTCCCTGCACACACTCTTACACTGAACTACATTCCCAGCCCCAGAAAGTGTGCTTTCCAATGTGCCCAGCAGCTGGGCCTGGTGGCACATGCCTTTAATCCCAGAATCCCAGTGCTTGGGAGACAGAGGCAGACAAATCTCTGAGTTTGAGGCCACCCTGGTCTACAAAGTGAGTTCCAGGACATTCAGTGTTACACAGAGAAACCCCATCTTTAAAAAAAGCAAATAACAACAAACAAAACAAACCAACAATGACAACAAAAAAAACCAATGTTCCCAGGTTGCTGTGGTGTCCCCAGAGTGTCCTGTAAACTTGGTCTGTCTCAGGAGAAGCCCTGTAAGGGGAGGGACCAAGAACATGGGGCAATGTCACTTGCAGGTGAGGATACCAGCTCCTGGGATACCCATCAGACACCTTGGGCATTGCGCTCTGCAAGGCTTAGAGATTGACTGAATTGGAGCAACAAGGAAAAGAAGAAATGATAGACACACAGACAGAAAAGCTGGGATTTGGTCCCTCATGGGCTCCAATGCACCAATGGTGGCGGCAATGTGGAGATTCAGTGCTTGTCTTTCGTACCTCTGACTAGACGAGGCAGGGTTAGTATATATAGCTGAGGCAGGAGCAGGGTTAGTATATACAGCTGAGGCAGGAGCAGGGTTAGTATATACAGCTGAGGCAGGAGCA
Source organism: Microtus pennsylvanicus (assembly GCF_037038515.1). Taxonomy (NCBI): domain Eukaryota; kingdom Metazoa; phylum Chordata; class Mammalia; order Rodentia; family Cricetidae; genus Microtus; species Microtus pennsylvanicus. The sequence goes on from NC_134591.1 coordinate 24,750,404, forward strand.
GGGTTAGTATATACAGCTGAGGCAGGGTTAGTATATACGGCTGAGGCAGGAGGCATGGTTAGTGTATACAGCTGAGGTAGGGAGCAGGGTTAGTATATACAGCTGAGGTAGGGAGCAGGGTTAGTATATATGGCTGAGGCAGGAGGCAGGGTTAGTATATACAGCTGAGGTAGGGAGCAGGGTTAGTATATACAGCTGAGGCAGGAGGCAGGGTTAGTATATACAGCTGAGGTAGGGAGCAGGGTTAGTATATACAGCTGAGGTAGGAGGCAGGGTTAGTATATACAGCTGAGGCAGGAGGCAGGGTTAGTATATGCAGCTGAGGCAGGAGGCAGGGTTAGTGTATACAGCTGAGGCAGGAGCAGGGTTAGTATATACAGCTGAGGCAGGAGCAGGGTTAGTATATACAGCTGAGGCAGTGTTAGTATATACAGCTGAGGCAGGAGCAGGGTTAGTATATACAGCTGAGGCAGGAGGCAGGGTTAGTATATACGGCTGAGGCAGGAGGCAGGGTTAGTATATACAGCTGAGGCAGGAGGCAGGGTTAGTATATATAGCTGAGGCAGGAGGCAGGTTTAGTTAATCTTGGCAGGAGGTCTCTGGACAGGAGCAGTCTCAGGCTGTAAATAGAGAGGAGGAAACCATTGTGGACGTGTTCTGCACACAGTGTCAACATCCATACATGGACCGGGGACGACTTTGCCATTTCCTGAGTTTGACCCAGAGAAGGCTTTTCCTTTCCTCTGAGTCTGAGGCATTGTGGTCCTTGACTTGACCATGCTCATGTCATCAACGGACATGCACTCACGACGTGAACAGCTCAGTACACTTTCTGGTGTGTGTTAGTTTCTGCATTAAGGAGCCACTTTCCCCTAAGAACTCCTCTTTCAGAGTTTGGGATGTGAGTGAGACACTGAAGAAGTGAGAATAAGGATTTTCTCCAGTTGTAGCATTCTGTAGTCCTAGGTTGAAATTCCAAGCAAGGTTTGATTCTCTTAGCTATAGATGCCTCCCTCCCCCACCTTCAGTTCATGCAGTAGAGTAGGGAGTGTTTACACGGGAGGAAAGGAAGCGGGGTGTTGGTGTTGGTAACTGAAACCTATCATCTTAATAATGAAAACACTGAGCAGCGACGTCGGGAACTCACACGGGACTATCGCAGCACGGTGCAGTATTGATCTAGGGACGATGTGAGCCCTGAGCCTTGGGTGTGGGGAGAGTCATTTGGAGGCTGAGGACCACAAGTCCTTTCCTGATGGGATGGGGTTGAATTCCTGCTGCTGGTGCTTAGGAACTGGGTGACCTGGCCTGCTATCTCCTAATCTGTAAACTCCCCCAGGGCTGAGATCACATACACACACACACACACACACACACACACACACACACACACAACACACACACACACAACACATACACACACACACACACACACACACCTACCTAAGGGAATCAGAGAAAAATGAGAGATGGGTGTTAATGTAGTTTATTACAGAGCCCTTGTGTAGCGTTCATTGGGCTTTGAGCTTTTAGTCCTAGCACGGAAGATAATGCTGTCTATAGGAAGTTTTCATTATACCAATAGGATATAATTGCTAGGTTAGGAAAAGACAGGTTCTCATTTTACTTAGAAATCCCAGGACTCTTCAGAATATACACTCGACTACTGATAGCTATTAATAGCTTTAGGTATTTTTATTTTCAGACACGGCGAGGAAAAAGGGTCATTACAGGCTGATGAAATGTCCTTCCCAAATAACCCCTTACATGTGGACTTATGAGTACCTTCTACAAAACATACAGCCAGCCCTCATTTCGTAGTCCACCTAATTCTTAGAATCTTGAATGGCTAGGGTGCAGGCTAGGCCCTGCCTGTCTTAGTGTACATAAGGCTAGAAGTGTAAATTCTCTGGCCCGCAGTGCCTCTCTACAGAAACAACAGGCATGAGAGAGCTCTCTGAAGCCCTTCCCAGGCCAAGTGTTGTAGCACCATGACATAGCAAGGGCACTGGTTTAAGTAGGTGACGTTTCTGCCACTATCACTGAAACTACTGAGTCCTAACCTTATCTTACGGGACATCTCAGAAGTTTGCGGGCTTGGTCTTTATCATCTATAAATGATGGCAGGTTTTATTCTCCAGGAAGTCCATCTCACTTTGTGGGGGTACAGGTGACATTTCCAAGTACTAAATATAAAATCAGGACCAGTGGAGGTTGAAATCCTCCCCTTTAAGGGGCAGCTAATGGTAACCGTGACAGCATCCTCGTGAGATAATGGTGAGGAAGTTGGGTTGCTAGATTTGGGTTTGGGGAACACAGAAGAGTTCCTGCACTGTGGGCTCTTGCATGATACTCTATGGGCTGACCAAGGTAGGGACTGCCTGCCATCAACAGTTTAGAACACACACTGTCAGGGCCCTCACGCCTGGAAATTTCTAGCTCTCTCATAGCTAGGGCCTGTGGCGACTCTTGCTTGGGTTTGCTGGGCTGGCTGACTTTCTGTTGGCCATGTGACCTCTGTTTACTTTGACGAGTTGCAAAATTGTGCGTGCGCACAGGATGTCCTCCTTGTCCAGTACATTCCTCCACTCCCTCTGGACCTATGTGGGGAGGTGTCTGCCACTGCCTCCGCAGGCATGTGCCTTTAAACTATTTGGCAGTATTAAACGGAACCTTTGGGGATTGTAATGGCTGTCCAGCCTGCTCGCCTTCAGGAGATATCATCAACGAGAATATTTTTTTTTTCCTGTTCTGTTTGCTTTGTTCTGTTTTATTTTGAGACATGATCACACTCTTAGTCTAGCTGGCCTCAACTCATAGTAATCCTCCTGCCTCTACTTCCCAAGTGCTGGGATTACAGATATGAACCCCAATAGCCAGCTCAACAGTAGTGATATTATGAGCATAGCATTAACTCTTACACAGCTGGTGGTAGTGGGTCTTATTGGCACAGCACCTCACCTGGACCCTATATTAAGTGCTGAAAGGCTCCCAAGAATGCCATGGGTGTTAGCTGTTCAGTTTCAAGTTGGAAAAGCTCGAGGTATTAAGCTTCTTGCAGAGGGCCCACAGCCACTGCACAGGGAGGCTGAATTTGTGAGTACATCTGCCCCATCAGAAACATCGGTGCTTTCAAACATTGTGTTCCTCTTTCCAACTTGTGCTTGAATCCTAAACCACTGGGTACGGGGGGCGACATACCTTGCAAATTTGCTTTCTTTCCTCACCTCTTCCCTCCTGTCCCCTCTCATTCTCTTTCATTTTTTCTTTCAAACAAGGTCTCCTGTGTCCCACACTGGCTCCAAGCTTGCTAGCCCAGGCTGACCTTGACATTCTAATTATCACAAATACGCATGACTATGTTTAGCTTTTGAGATGCAAGGATGGGCCCCAAGCGCTTCATGTATTCTAGGGAAGAACTATGCTAACAGTTTTTTCTCCAGCTTCTGAGCCTCTGGTTACATTTCCAATTGAAGAGGAGAGGGTATAAAATAATTCATAGAGCTGGGCGGTGGTGGAGCACGCCTTTAATCCCAGCACTTGGGAGTCAGAGGCAGGCAGATCTCTGTGAGTATGAGGCCAGCCTGGTCTACCAAGCAAGGTCTCAGGGCAGCCAGGACTGTTACACAGAGAAACCCTGTCACAAAAGCAAAACAAAACAAAAACCAAAAAACAAAACAAAAACAAACAAAACAAGAACAAACTCATAGACATAAAAACTGGCAATGAAGACTGAAGGGTAGACCAATGTACAGCTCTGGGGTACGATGAGCCGGTAAGGAAACACTTGCACTTGTCCTGTGACCAAGAGAGGAGGGAGAAGGAACAGAGAGAGAAGAGCAAAAGGCCTTAGGCTAGGTGTGTCAGAAGCAGGGAGAGCTGCCCAGTGCCCCAGAGGTCATCCATGTGCTCGGTGCTGGTCGGGCTGTCCTCAGGCTGGACAGGCAGCTTTGCTTCCGGTAGCTGAAGAGCTCTGGCCTGTCAGGAAGAAAACACGAGTCTCCTGAGCATTTGCGGCCTGCTTCCTCTCACATGTGCTGGTTCCCCTCGGGTTCAGGGTTACAAAGCCCGTTCATTCCAGTCAGAGGGTTGGCAGCTTGATCAATGATTTCCTGCGCCTCAATGAGAAATGCTTTTCCTCTTTAGAAGATAAATTTGTGTTTCGAGGGGTTGATGCTCTTTGATTTCTTTATAACAGAACTTCATTCCAATCAGTTTCCTAACTGTGACCTATTCCGGGGCTCTTGGCCAAAACAAATTCTGCTAAAGACAAAGAACAGAAACTACAGGAAAATGGTGCTCCTTAGTTTAAGTCATGGATAAGGCTCTATAGATCAGGAAACAGGGTCCCGGGAGGGAAGAAGTGTGTCCAGTATCACGTCGCCACTTCTGGCTGACTCCACTTTCCTGCAGGCTGTGAGGAGAGTGTCAGGGATCTGTCATGTTTAAAAACTTGTCAAGACAGACTTCCAGTTCATGCTAGACATACAGGCTGCCAGGAAATACTCAGCCTATTTGATTCTTGCCCCCCCCCCCAACTTTCAGTTTTGTAGTTGGGCACACAGGATTTGTTTTCTTTTCAAGTACTGATGCTTATGCTTTATTAATGGTCTCTGATTGTCTCATAAAATCATGCATGATGACCTGGTAGAACAGGGCTTGGCAAGGTTCAGGGCTAAATGGGTTCTGTGAAGTTTTATCAGCACGTCGTACACATTCCTGATCTTATCTGTACAAAGGCAGAGTTGAGTAGCTGTGGCAAAGAGCTCAGGGTTTGCAAAACCTAATGCTCTCACCCTTTACAGATTTTTTTTTAAAGCTTATTCAACTTTTAATTTTATATACATTGTTGTGAAGGTGTCAGATACCCTGCAACTGGATCTTCAGACAGTTGTGAGCTGCCATGTGGGTGCTGGGAATTGAACCCTGGTCCTCTGGAAGAGCAGTCAGTGCTCTTAACCACTGAGCCATCTCTCCAGCCCCCAGATTTTTTTTTTAATTCAAGAAAGGGTCTCTTTTTTTGTTTAAATTTATTTTATGTGCCTTGGTGTGAAGGTGTCAGATCCCTTGGAACTGGAGTTACAGACAATTGTGAGCTGCCATGTGGGTGCTGGGAGTTGAACCCAGGTCCTCTGGAAGAGCAACCAGTGCTCTTAGCTACTGAACTAGTTCTCCAGCCCTGAGATAGGGCCTTAAAACATGTCATGTAGCTGAGGCTGGTCTTGAACCCCTGATCTTCCTGTCTCTCCCTTCCAAGTGCTGGAATTACAGTCCTATGCCATTTTGTCCGGTTTATAGGAAAAAGTTTGGTCAAGTCCTGTAGATGAACATCTGAAGAAACACAGTTAAGGAAAGGGAACTCATTGTCCGTGTCTCTCCCAGAGAGTTAGGTTGATTGTGGCTTAACCATTTTCACAGCTAAATGTTTTCAAACTCTTCGATTTCCCAACAATCAGCTCCTGGAAGGAGAGTGGATGGCCTTTAGGTCTGGTTCATCTATGACCCAATAATACTTAGTATAAGACATAGTTCTCAACCCCATAGGTCATGACCCCCTTAGGGTCACAGCTCAGATACTTACATTATGATTCATACATAACAGTAGCAAAATTACAGTTATGAAGTAGCAACGACAATAATATTATGGATTGGGGTCACCACAGCGTGAGGAACTGTCTTAAAGGGTCACAGCATCAGGAAGGTTGAAAACCTCTGTGTTGAGTTCTTAGCTTGCACAAATATGCCGGCTGCACCTTGCCAACAGTAACGAGATGGGAGAAGACTTGCCCAGCGTCCACAAGGCCCTGGGCTCAGTCCTCAGCTTGGGGTTAGGGTTGATAAGTAAGTAAGCAAGATCTCCTTTGCTAACGGATTTGGTTTTGGTTCCACTGATTCAGGGGCAGGTTCAAGGTGGCCGTGTGTGTCCTGTCTGTAGTTGCAACATGCCTGGCATTTGTCAAGCCTGCCGTCAACAATATCTCTCTGATGACTCTAGGGATCCCATGCACTGCCCTGCTCATTACGGAACTGAAGAGGTGAGTGCCATCCTTCCTGTCTTTAGTTGCCTGGGTAACCACTTTATTCTGGGAAGTTGTAGATGAAGACTTCAGGTTCATAATTGAAGGTTCTTTTATTTTTAAAAATACATCTTTACATTTATCTATTTTATTTTGTGCATATGTGTATATGTCTGAATGTATGTATCGCACCATGCACATGTACCAGGAGTCCTCCGAGGTCAGAAGAGTAGTCCAATTCCAAGAACTGGAGCCACATATGATATGAGCTGCCTGACCTGTGTGCGGAGACCAGATCTGGGTCTTCTGTGAGAGCAGAGTGCTCTTAACTTCAAAGCCATTGAAGCCATCTCTCCAGTCCTTCCAGAAACATGTTATGTGTGCTGGAGAGATGGCTCAATGGTTAAGAGCACTTGTTGCTCTTCCAGGGATCCTTGGTTTCATTCCCAGCTTCTCCACGGCATCTCCCAAGCATCTGCCACCCTCTTCTGACCTCGGCAGGCGCTGGTCATGCACCAGGTATGCATGTGGTGCACATACGTTCAGGTGAAACATTCATACACAAAAGAAAAAGAATGAAAACGTATTTTATTTTAGGTCTTGGGTGTGGTCTTCTAGCCACAAAATACATATGATCACTGATATGATTTTAAGATTTGATGAAAACATTGTTCTTGCTGTAGTTACCTTTAAAATGTATTTGAATCCATACTTTCTCTTATTATGAGCACTAAAGGTCTTGGTTTTTTGAAACCAGCTCTTGTTGTGTAGCCAAGGCTGGCCAGGCTGGGACTAACTCATACTGATCTTCCCTTCACAACTTCCTTAGTGCTGGGATTATGAATGTGATATACCATGCCCATGAGTGAGTTTTTAAAAACAACAAGAGAGGGGCTGGAGAGATGGTTCAGAGATTAAGAGCATTGCCTGCTTTTCCAAAGGTCCTGAGTTCAATTCCCAGCAATCGCATGGTGGCTCACAACCATCTGTAACGAGGTCTGGTGCCCTCTTCTGGCCTGCAGGCATACACACAGACAGAATATTATATACATAATAAATAAATAAATATTAGAAACAACAACAAAAGACTTTTATGTGTGTGGATGCTTTGTCGTGTGTGTGTGTGTGTGTGTGTGTGTGTGTGTACCACTTGTATGCCTGGCACTTGGAGAAGCCAGATTAAAGATGGTTGTGAGCCATCATGTGGATGCTGGGAGTTAATCCTGGGCTCCCTGGAAGAGCAGTCAGTGCTCTTTAACCCTTGAGCCATCTCTGCAGCTTCCAAATGTTTTTATAAAAACTAATTTTTCTTACATTTGTTCTTTGATAATTTCATACATGTGTATAATATACTCTGGTTTCTCTCACCCTCCCAACCTTGTCAACACCTCTCATCCTCCTTACAAATCCATTTTTCACATTTTGTCTTTTTGGTTTGTAACCCACTGAGTTTAACCAGGGCTGACTTTATGAATATGGGTTTGGAGCAGTCTGGGAGCCTGATGGGCTCACCTATGAGTACACGCCTGAAGCCAACGACAGTTCTTCCCCCAGAACTCACCAGTTGCTAGTCGCTTATCAGGCAGGGACAGGGTTCCATGAACTGCCCTCTGATCAGTGACTGACAACGGATAGGCCCAACCGGTGTAGACCTAGTGGGAGCAGCAGCCAATGCTACTGTGTGATCATAGTTGTACTGGCTATGCCTGCTCAGAAGATGGCATTTTGCCGCCCTTCGTATATTCCAGTCCTTAGAGTCTTTCCACCTCCTCTTCCTCCATGTCTCCTGAGCACTGGAAGGGGTGACGTCGATGTCCTGTGTCGGGCTGAATAAGTGATGGCTCCCCTCTTCTTCCCCTAGTCTTCTTCCTTAAAGGGGGTATTTTTCATATTGCCCCTTTGTCCTTTTACACAAACCTTTAGTGGCTCCATATTTGCTGTCCCGCTTTCTCTGACCTTGCTTCCTTCCTTGTGCCTGGTGGACCGGCTCCTTACATTTTTTTTTCCTCTTCAGCTCATACTTACTTGCACTTTGTCCTCCCAGTCAACGGCCCTTCCCCACCACTGCTTTGCAAAGACCCAGGCTCCTATATCAGCCCCTTAGATGCCAGCTCCTTGGGGACTTCCTATCCCTTTCTTCTTCCTCAGTTAGCTTGGCATCTGTCTTCCCAGACTCTGTGCCTTTACATTAGGTTTAATGTGTGCTCCCATGAATATGGATAATTTTCTTCTTCTTTCTGGTATATTATTCAAAGGCAGAAATTATACCTATCTGTACATTTTCCAAGGTGTGTATTACCTCTGAAAATTCTCAAGTCTATGTTCACAAGGTAGCTCTATTTCATTTTAGATTCACACGATTGCTTGAGAATGCAGTAGAAAATGCTGGAAGAAACTTGGGTCCAGGAGCTAGACAGCACTAAGTTGGGAGCTTGGCTTTGCCTTCCAGTAGCTCAGAAATTCAGGGCATTTTCTTCACTTCCTTGAGTCTTTCATAATAAGATTAAGGTCTATTTAAAAAAAAAATCGAGGGCTGAAGAGATGGTTCAGTGGGTAAGAGCATTGGTTGCTCTTCCAGAGGACCCCGGTTCAAGTCCTAGCACCCACATGGCAGCTTCCAACTGTCTGTAATTCTAGTTCCAGAGGATTCTGCACCCTCATGCAGATATACATGCCGGCAAAACATAAAATAAATAAATCATTAAAAAATGAATAAACAAAGCTGGGGGCCCTTGCAACATGTAGGAAGCTAAGACAGAGCTGCCAGCCCAGAAAGAATTTGTCCCAACAAATAAGGTGGCAAACTAAACAACACAGTGTATGTCTTTTGATCTTCCAGTGAGCGTAAATAAGTTGTATCTAGTGCAGAATCTATCTGATGGTGGCTAGTCAAGAAATACTAGTTGTGGCTGTATATAGTAATGCTTGCCTTTAATCCTAGCACTTGGAGGTAGCCTCAGGGTAGAGGCAGGCAGATCTCTGTGAGCTTAAGGCCAGCCTGATCTACACTAGGCCAGCCAGGGTTACACAGGGAGACTGTCTCGAAGCAAACATAAACAAAAAAGGAATACTAGTTGTATTATTTAGTTTTCTGCTGCTCTGCTCAAACACCATTACCACAGAAGCTTCTAGAAGGGTGAGTTGATTTGGGCTTGCAATTCTGGAGTGATGATGGGTCCATCGTGGTAGAGAAGCATCCCAGTAAGTGGCAGGCATGCCGGCAGGAGCCAGGAAGCAGAGAGGCCACCACAGACTCTACAGCAAATGTGCAGCTGGAGGCAGAAAGGGGAGAGGCTATAATACACTCTCAGAGCTCTAGAAAGGCCCCACTTTCTCAACAGCACCACCAGCTGGGCACTAAGGGTTCAAACGCCTGAGCTTATGGGGCCAGTTTCATTCAAACCACCACAGCTTCTCTTGTATGGACCCTTCCTTTCCTATCGAGGGGTCCTCCCTGTTTTCTTGACTGGAGATGTCCACAGAATAGCCTTTTTTATTATTTGTGGCCTGAAGATCTTGGTGCCTGAGGTTTGGGGCCTGCTTTTAACTTCATCTATCCAAGCCTGGATACTAACAGATATTAAAGGTCTGTGGAAGACATGTGACTAAGTAGCTGTTGAAGATATCTGAAATACATGATATTTGGGGCATTCAGTCCATTGGTGCTGGCTTCTTTTTGGCCTGAAGTGAGTAGAGTATTCTAGATTTAAATGTTTTTGTTGTTGTTTGTTTGTTTTGTTTTTTGTTTTTGTTTTGTTTTGAGATAGGGTCTTCCTGTGTAGCCCAGACTGTCCTGAAACTCACTATATAAACCAGGCTGGTCTTGAACTCAGAGATCTGCCTGCCTTGGCCTCCTGGAATTTGTGCTGTCTTTCTTATCTATAGTGTCTTTTTTTTTTTTATCTATTAGCTAAACACTGGGTTTGTGCTGTCTTTCTTATCTATAGTGTCTTTTTTTTTTTTATCTATTAGCTGCTTTCCTGACTTCTGTAATTGCAGAAGTCACCGGTGTGGAGAGTGACCTGTCTCTCTCATGCATCGTCTTCTCTGTGTTTCCTGTTGTGCTAAATAGGGAAACTACGTGTTCAGATGCCCAAGCCGGAAGCTGTTTTCCGGACCATCTCCTCTGGTCTTGCTCATTGTTCTACTCATTAGCATGGCAATGTGGATAAAATTCAGTCTTTCACATACATCTCTGCTGCCCCCAATAGTTGAACACCCCTGTAACACACACACACACACACACACACACACACACACACACACACACGGTAGAGGCAGGTGGATCTCTGTGAGTTCGAAAACAGCCTGGTCTACAGAGTAAGTTCCAGGACTGGCTCCATAGCTACTGGGAAACCCTGTCTCAAAAAACTAAAGGGGGAAAAATGATTCCCAGGAAAAGGGGCTCTCTTGGTGCTCTTGGCACTCTTTGCATTTCTTGCCAGCATCTCCCCTGTTTGTTTTCATAAGGCATGGCATGTCCACACCAGTTGGTCTCATTGTGCCTTGCTTTTCCCCGGGGGCCAAAGAGGAAAGTCTGCCTATTATTGCCTTGCTTCTCTCTAGCCTTCCTTCCTGAAGTGGTCTATTAGAGCTCTCACCAGGAGAAAACGAAAGCTTATTCTGATTCAGGGTCATGACCATCTGATATCGTTGAACTTTGGGATGTTTCAATCACGCCACTAGGAGATTCTCTTGTATTTAAAATACTTTAAAAACAACTTTTCCTTGGGGCTGGAGAGATGGCTCCATGGTTTAGAGCACTTAGAAGTTTTGGGCCACTATTATACCAACATATCTTGCAGGCGGGAAAGTCACTCTTGTAGATCAAAGGGTTTGTGATTGTTTGGTATTTATCCCTCTCCTTTGGTAGCATGAGGACTACCTTCTAGTACTGTGAATACTCACCCATGGGGTGAAGGCTCTAGGTAGGCACCAGCTTGAATTCCCAGTGTTCCCTGAGTTGAGTATGTGCTGTCTTCACTATCCAGGGCCTTACTATCAGTGTGTGGCGAGCTAAGACAACTCATAGAAGGAAGAGATTCTTCCGGCTCACACTTCCAGAGGCACAAGAGTCCATCACCATCATGGCGGTAGGGGGGGGGGGCAAATATGGTGGCAAGCTGGTAGCTCCTGTCTTAAACAGCAAACAGGAAGCAGTGAGAGAAACTCAAAATGGCATGAGTCTTTAAACTCTCAAAGCCCGCCTCCAGTAATGTACTTCCTGTGATGAGGCGGACAGCGCCACCCACTGGGAACCGAGGATTCATTCAATGAAAAGGTCTCATTCTAACCACACAGGCTGCCTGAGCAGACACTTGAAGACAGAACCCGGGCAGAGGCAAAGCAAGCAGGAAGGTTGTAGAGGTTCATGCTAAGCCCCAGAGTGTTTGAGGAACATCATAGTTTAAGCAAAGTTAGAGAGTGAGAACCATAGGGAGAAAAGGAAGGGGAGCCCACGCATGGGCACGGGCCTTGGCCACTGTGAATGCTCTCTCTCATTAGGGCCCTGGAGCAGAACATTGTCAGCTGAGTACAAAGACAAAGGTGACAGCAGGTTAGAGAGGAGGAGATGATCGGGGCCTGGACCCACGCAGTAAGAGGACAGATTTGGGGTGGGTTCTGAAAGAAGGGCTAAGAAACCGGATGTGGGGTCTGTGGGCAGGAGGAAAGACTAGTTGAACTTGTATCTGTGTTAGACATCAGGGTACCCTGTCAAGACGGTGGGTTCTCCGCATCTGGAGTCGGAGCCAGGACTGGTGGGAAATAAGGTTGTGTGAGCCCGTGTGTATCAGTGTTATTTACATCTGTGGCTATGTTCGGTAAGACGCCAATGCCAAGGGCTGGAGCGGAAGACAAGTTGTGGAGATCCAGAAGCGGTAGGTAGGCAGCAGACCCTACGGCCACCAGAACTGACCCTCTCCCTCTGCCTTGCAGGTGTGACAATGTCCGTGTGTTTAAGCTGGGCCTCTTCTCCGGCCTCTGGTGGGCCCTTGCCCTCTTCTGCTGGATCAGTGACCGAGTCTTCTGTGAGCTGCTATCCTCTGTGCACTTTCCGTACCTGCACTGCGTGTGGTGAGCGCCTGCCCTGGGGTGGTGGCATTGACACTGGGTGTCCCCGCTTGCTGCTGCTGGGCCGGGTGCTCCCGGCCAGGTACACAGGTGGGCTCAAGGGAGGGGCGTAGAGCCAAGCATTCTCCTTTCTCCTGTCAGACATTTTAGAAACAAAGTCAGGTAAAGTGTGAAAATGGCTCCAGGGAGCTGGTTTAGCCAGGGCAATCCCTGCCCCCCAACCTAATTGTTATGCTGCTCGGCGAATTGGCAGCGTCTCCTGCCGTTCCTTAATGAGTACCAGGGAGCCTGAAAGGTGGCCCTGCAACCTGAGCCCCAAGGTCTGGATGGGGGTGGGGGAGGGGGAGTTGGGGACTAAGTGCCATGAGGACAGGACGGAACCACACCTTCAGGGCCCATGTGACCAATGAGAGCTTGGCTCTCGCAGGTCGTCTAGGGACAGTCTCACCTGTTCTTTTGTACAGCTCCAGAGAGAGCCTCGGGGACTGGAGTCTATTGTTGACCATCAGTCAGACCGTTTGATGATAAGGAGCTAGAGCATCTATGTTTTGGGGAGCCTGGGAATGAATCTAAAGGTCAAAGAAAAGAAAATGGAGGTTACCAAATTACACACAGACTCACACTGAGGAAGGGGGGGGGAGGCAGTGGAGGAGTGGGGGTGGAGGGAGGCATAGCTCAGTGGTAGAGTGCCTGCCTGGCATGTACAAGCCCCTGGGTTCAAACTCCAGTGGAAAAGGAGGAAGCGGGGATGTGGAGTGGTTTTCTTCCTAGCAGCTGCTTCAGCTCCAAACCCAGAACAAGGCAGAGTCTCTGTCTTTGTCCTCATGACTGCTAAATACAAAAGGTGGCAGGGAACAATGGTTGTCGAATGTCCTGGAGATTAGAGCATCCAGGCAAAGTGCAATAGTGCATCCATGTCCAGAGTCATCTTCAGAGGGGACATACTGAGTCCAGTGTGATCTGGGATGGTGGCTCACACCTGCCCTCCATCTTCAGAGGAAACAGATCCCAGTGTGATCTGGGGATGGTGGCTCACACCTGCCCTCCATCTTCAGAGGGGACATACTGAGTCCAGTGTGATCTGGGGATGGTGGTTCACACCTGCCCTCCATCTTCAGAGGGGACATACTGAGTCCAGTGTGATCTGAGGATGGTGGTTCACACCTACCCTCCGTCTTCAGAGGAAGCAAATCCCAGTGTGATCTGGGGATGGTGGTTCACACCTACCCTCCGTCTTCAGAGGGGACATACTGAGTCCAGTGTGATCTGGGGATGGTGGCTCACACCTGCCCTCCATCTTCAGAGGGGACATACTGAGTCCAGTGTGATCTGGGGATGGTGGTTTCCCCCCCCAACCTCCTTCTTCAGAGGGGACATACTGAGTCCAGTGTGATCTGGGGATGGTGGCTCACACCTACCCTCCATCTTCAAAGGAAACAGATCCCAGTGTGATCTGGGGATGGTGGCTCACACCTGCCCTCCGTCTTCAGAGGGGACATACTGAGTCCAGTGTGATCTGGGGATGGTGGCTCACACCTGCCCTCCGTCTTCAGAGGGGACATACTGAGTCCAGTGTGATCTGGGGATGGTGGCTCACACCTACCCTCCGTCTTCAGAGGGGACATACTGAGTCCAGTGTGATCTGGGGATGGTGGCTCACACCTGCCCTCCATCTTCAGAGGGGACATACTGAGTCCAGTGTGATCTGGGGATGGTGGTTTCCCCCCCCCAACCTTCTTCTTCAGAGGGGACATACTGAGTCCAGTGTGATCTGGGGATGGTGGCTCACACCTGCCCTCCGTCTTCAGAGGGGACATACTGAGTCCAGTGTGATCTGGGGATGGTGGCTCACACCTACCCTCCATCTTCAGAGGAAACAGATCCCAGTGTGATCTGGGGATGGTGGCTCACACCTGCCCTCCGTCTTCAGAGGGGACATACTGAGTCCAGTGTGATCTGGGGATGGTGGCTCATACCTGCCCTCCATCTTCAGAGGGGACATACTGAGTCCAGTGTGATCTGGGGATGGTGGCTCACACCTACCCTCTGTCTTCAGAGGGGACATACAGATCCCTGTGTGATCTGGGGATGGTGGCTCACACCTGCCCTCCATCTTCAGAGGGGACATACTGAGTCCAGTGTGATCTGGGGATGGTGGTTCACACCTACCCTCCGTCTTCAGAGGGGACATACTGAGTCCAGTGTGATCTGGGGATGGTGGCTCACACCTGCCTTCCATCTTCAGAGGATACGTACAGATCCCTGTGTGATCTGGGGATGGTGTCATATATATACTTGTCTTCCCAGCACCTGACAGGTGAGGCAGGAAATTTGCCACAAGATCCAGGTTAGTATGGACTACATAAGGAGGTCCATCACATACACAGAATTGTGTGTGCGTGTGTGCACATGCACACATGCACGCTTATGCACAAAATTCCACAAAAGAGTTCTTTTTTTCTCCTTCATGCTAATGAAAAATGAGGAAGAAAAGAAATGAACCGCCAGGCATGGTGACACACACCTTTAATATTCAGAAGTAGAGTCAGCAGGCATCCGTGAATTCACAGCCAGCTGGGTCTACATGGTGCCAATGTGGGCTGACTACATCCACATAAAACTCGAGAGAGCTTTAAAATGGAATTCTATACACACACCCATAAAAAACAGAGTTTAGCACAGCTTCTTGGTAGCCTGATGTTTGCAGGATAAGAGTTTTTTTTCCACTAAACCATCTCCCGAGCTCATGTCGTTTCTAATATTAGAAACTTTTGTAAATAATCTGTAAAAACATCTATATTGAGTCTAATCTTTATAGGTTAAATTACAAGATGGCAACACACTCTTTTTTTCCCTTTAAAATAAGGACTTGGGACCGGGGATGTGATTTAATGGGTACAGTGCTTGTCTAGCGCAAACAAAGCCCTGGATTTGATTCCCAGCACCACATAAATTGAGAATAGCGGTACAGGGTCAAAATCTTAATAGTCGGCAGACTGAGGCAGGAGGATTACAAGCAAGTGCAGCTTGGGTTACAGAGTGAGACATTATTTTTATTATTTTATCTATCTTTTTTCTTTTTGGTTTTGGTTTTCCAAGACAGGGTTTCTCTGTGTAGCCCTTGGCTGGCCTCGAACTCACTCCGTAGACCAGGCTGGCCTCGAACTCTCAGAGATCCACCTGCCTTTGCCTCCGAAGTTGTGAGATTAAAGGTGCGTGCCACCACCCCCTTGGCTTTTGTTTTGCTTTAAAATACGATCTCACTACGTAGTGCCAGTTGGCCTGGAACTCTGTGCACACCAGTCCACAGAGAATTGCCCACCTTTGCTTCCTGAGGGCTGAGATCAAAGGCAGGCACTACCATGCCCGGCTGTTTAGTTCCTGTTTGAGACAGTCTTGTGTATTCCAGGTTGGCCTCAACTTCACTGTGCACACTCTCAAGTGCTGGAGTTCAGGCGAGTGCCACCCTGTCAGGCTTGGTTTTGTTTCCGTTGGCAGTGCTAGGGGTCGTGGATGCCAGGCAAGTCTTGTGCTCCATCTTCCCGGGGCAGCTCCGCTCCAGCCCGGCAGTCACTTTCCTGAAGTCTCCCAGAGGGCCTCAGCCCACATGCTCACACCTGCAGGAGGTTATTCATCTTTGCTAACCTGATAGGAAAAAAATTATCTTTAATTATTAATCAAATTTAATTTTAAATTATTAATGTATTACAAACAATATTTCTATTATTAATTTATAATTAATTATAAATATTAAATTATAAATTAAATTTAATTATTAAATTATTAAAAATTATTTTTATTTTCATGTCCTTAAAGACAGTGTCACTAGATGATTTTAAAATGTAACCTGAATGGTGGCTTTCGATTGTCATCAGTTGCGATCTTCCCATTTGGCCTGTTTCCCCTCTGGAAGCAAGCCTCTGATGTCTCTGTCTTCAGCCATTAACTGTGCATAACACAGGCCACGTGTAGCGGTCAGAGGACCACTTTTGGGAGCCAGTCAGCTCTTTCCTTTTGCTATGTGGTTTCTGGGGTTTGAGCTCAGGCCATTAGACTTGGGACATCTCATGGGTCCATGTTTTAAATCTTTAATTCATTTGGGATTGAGTTTCAGTATAGGGTATAAGGAAGACTCTGTCTGCCTTTAAAAAATTATTTCCTGATAGAGATCAAAATTGAAGCTTTTGACAGGTAAAGATATTTTTTTAAAGATTTCCCCATAAAGCTGCAATCACACTTTAATGTAGGATGATTTCCGGTGAAAAACACAGACTGTACTTATTGCTAAGGTGGGAAGGTGGGATTCAATTTGGGGTTCAAGCACTTCCGATTTTATCCTTGGCCTTCAGTCTTTCTGGGAAGACTCTAAAGATATTTGGTCCAATTATCAAATAGGATTTTTTTTTTTTTGAGACGGTGTTTCTCTGTGCAGCTCTGGCTGTCCTGGAACTCACTCTGTAGACCAGGCTGGCCTCGAACTCTCAGAGATGCACTTGCCTCTGCCTCCTGAGTGCTGGGAAAGGCACAGGCCACCACTGTGTAACCTTGAACTTGCGGCCGTCCTCTTGAGTTGGCCTCTACAGTGCCCGGGTTATGGGTCTGAGCTACCTTGCCATTTCACGTGGGAATGTTTTGAAGTCTAGTGCTCAAGATTTATCGTAACCCTTCGGCCTACGCTGACTGGCTCGTCCTTTCCCTCTGGATGGAAGTGACAGCAGGGGAGGCGGGTGGCCCAGAGAGACGCAGGTGTCTGCAACCGCACGCTCTGAGCCTGCGGCAGGCTCACCGCTCTCCTCTTTTGTAGGCACATCTTCATCTGTCTTGCCGCATACCTGGGCTGCGTGTGCTTCGCCTACTTCGACGCTGCCTCAGAGATACCCGAGCAAGGTCCAGTCATCAGATTCTGGCCCAGTGAGAAATGGGCCTTTATCGGTATCCCCTACGTGTCCCTCCTGTGTGCCCGCAAGAAGTCGCCAGTCAAGATCACATGATGGCAAGGCAGCGGCTGGCTTCTCGACTTATTTCTCTTCGTGCACTGGGCTTCATTTGCTGGCAAAACTAGCCACGGGGGTTGAAGAATCGGTGTGGGTGTATCTGTTTAAAATTCTGTTCCTCTGGACCACTGTGCCTGGGGAGGAGGTCCATCTTTTCCCTAGATGGGGGATGCAGGGCTCAGGGAGAGTAGGTGTGTCTTATTCAGCATCCTTTCTAGGCACGGGGGCTTGCTGGCCTCTCCATTTTGGCGGTGGCAGAGCGGTTCTTTGGGAGACCCAGGGCAACTTCTTGCTGGACAAGGTGGCTTGCTTGTGAGTACACAGGAGTCAGCTTCTCTGGTATACAAGACTTTCGGGTTTTGTGATGGAAGGTGCCGGAGCTTTTCACTGGCAGGGGAGAAATTGTCCTTTAACAAAACCAAGTGGAGAGAACACACAGGGGGCCTGTGACTGAGGGGGCAGGCTTGTCACTTGCGCCTCTCAGCCTTCCCAGGTTTTCCATGAGCTGTGGATCCTTCAACCACTACCTCGGCTGAGAGAGGGAGACTTGGTGTCAGAGGGCAAAGCAGTAACCCTCTGTGCCAAAACCTGCCCTCCGCTGTAAGCACACATTAAATATTGACACTGTTTCTGCTCTTCCTGAAGCTCAGTAGCCTTCCCTGGTGTGAAGACTCCACACACAGCCCCTCTGCTTACACCTTGACCTCTGAGCACGCCAACAGCTCATTTCTGTCACCGAGGCAGCTCTGGTTTTGACTGTGGAGCGTGTGTGAAGCTTTGGGGGAAAGTTCTCACTGGAAGCTTCCAGGATGTTGTCACCTCCAAGACTCTGACCCTGTTCCTCTGCTGCTTCCCGGGAATATGGGCCTCCTGCTTTTGTTCTCACGTTACCTGGTGCTAATTGGTTTCTCAGAGCACTTGTCTGTTTGTCTTTCTGTCTGTCACTACACCGTGATTAGCTGGTTGGGGGTCACAGGTGGGCAGGGGTCTTCAGGGCATGAGGTGGGATATCTCAGGGATGTTTGTAACTCAGGCACCTTCTCTTTTCTGACATTTCATTGTGGGGAGTCGGACAGTGCTGGGAGAGCGGGGATCGGAGTCACGAGGCCACTGTTCTGAGCCATGAGCTCAGAAGCAGCTAGTCGGGTCTGGTACCTCAGGAACTTGTACTCTGGTTAGAATTTTCACAGGGTCTGTAATGGAAACTGAACTTAAGTTTTTACATGAATAGACTCCGTTTCACTTTTGTGGCTTTGAAGTTTTATAAGTCACTTGCTAGGTTATTTCTTGTTTATAGGAACACATCTTTATGGAACTAAGTTGTCTTTTATTAAATTTATAGCATTCCCTGTGTCTCCCAGGCAGCAAACACACAAGTTATTTGATTGGGGGATTTCCAAGGCAGAAATATTTGGTTTTGAGTGTGTGTTTATGTGATTTTACTATATAGCTTAAAATATATTTAAAATGATTTTTGAGTTGAATGTTTGTGGCTACGTAGGGGTTCAGAATTGCTGCTGAGCACTTTGGTTTTTGAGTCTAGAAATTTTCAGAGGGCAAAATCAAACCATCCTTGTATCTGGCTTATCTTCCCAGGCCCGTGGTCTGCTCTTATCTATTCTACCCTGCACAAAGGTCTTGAAGACACACCCAACTGCCCTACTCTGGAAGGGTTGGCTGGGGCTGGAGAGTTAGCTCAGCAGTTAAGAATACAGTGGGCAATGGTGGAACACACTTTTCATCCCAGCACTTGAGAGGCAGAGGTAGGCGGATCTCAGTGAGTTTGAGGCCAGCCTGGTCTACAAAGCGAGTTCTAGGACAGCCAGGGCTTTACACAAAGAAACTCTGTCTTGAAAAAAAAAAAAAGGAAAGGAAAGGAAAGAAAAAAGGATTACATATTGCTTTCCCAGAGGACTCAGAATTAATTCCCAGCATACACATGAAGCTCACACCCTGTGACTCCGGTCCCCTGGGATCGATGCATACAGGCAGGCAAACGTTTATGCACATAAAGGAATAAAATGAATAAACGAGAAAGTTGGCTGTAGGAGAGGGTTTCTAGACACAAGGTTTAATTTGTCCTGAGGGCGCTGCCGTGGCAGTGGTGTGGTCCTCAAAGTCAGGGAAGACTCGTTCCTTTTCACCAGGGAGAGAACTTACTGCTGACACCACTAGAAATGGGCATCTAATGCTGATAGAAATGCTTGAACATGATTGGGTGAAAGGAAACGAGCACCTGACTCAGGGGGCAACTTCTCCACGGATGTGCTGCCAGGTCTGGCTTGGGATGGAGTGTGTTTGGGGCAGACACCCTTTTTTCTTTCTCGTCTGTCTGTGACAGAGCTTTCTCCTCTGTCTCAGGCTGGCTTCAATCTCATTATGTAGCTCAGGCTGGCCTCAAATTGATGATGAGCCCCCAGATGCAGCCTCTCAAGCGCTAGGCGTGATTATAGGAGTGAACAACCATACCCATCATGAACGGAGATCTATAGCTCGCTAGCAAGGGACTAGATATATATGAATCTGAGTTTGAGCTGGGCTTTGGGCATCGTTCATATTCACGTTAAAGCTCCATGTGTTGAGAAGAAATTGGGATGCTATAGAAAAGCAGCAGAAGAAAAAAAATTACCCACGCCATTATTGCCTTAGAGCATCCCTTGCCAATAGTTTGCCTTCTGGGTGTGTTTCCTTCCTGTCCTTTCTGTCCTACTACAGCTATAATTAGATGTCATTTAGACAATGTATCCTTGAATGGAGTACAAATGCCAGCATTTTCATGGAGAGTTGGCGTGGAGTACACTCGAGCTGGCTTCCTCTGGAAGGCTGATTGCTGGACTCCGAGCTCACTACTGGAACTGCCTTTTCCATGAAGCCTGACTGGAGTGGCCCCGGAGACACGGACTGATTTCAGCTTTCCATGCAACACTTCACGTTTGGATCTCCGTGTCATGGTCAACAGCTGTTAAAGATGGACTGTCATGTGTTAAGAGTGGTAAAGACAGGCTGAGGCCACTGAGTCCAGAATCTTCTCCCTCCCGGCAGAGTTGGCACTGATGGGTGGGGTCATGACCACTGTCACCAGCATGGGTATCAGAGTATTCTGTCCCAAATCTGCCTGTGATCTCAGGACATAGAAAGCCAAATGTCACCAAGCGATCATCTCTGTCCATGATTTTACAGTTTTGGTCCATGGTTGATTCTTAGGAGGAGAGCTCCTCTGTTTAGTGCCCCGTGATGCCAAAGCCAGCTCTTCAGTGGAGCTCCTAATGTCTGTATCCATTTGTAACATGATCCATGTGGGGGAAGTGGGGGTCTCTCTGGTGAAAAGTGCCTAAAACAGTCATTGCAGGTCAACAGTGTTGTGTTGAGGGACAAAGCTGGATGGTTGGGTTTCTCAGGTGACTAAAACCTCCCTCAGAAGTCGTTTCCTTCTGACCGCACCCCGAGCCAGCACTGGGATTTGGACCTTCCCTGGTTTTTCCCTCAGGTCTGATGACTATCTCTGGGGTCCAGGCAAGGGCTGGGGCTTGGCCTGCCAAGCCCTCTCTCCCAGTTCCTTTCTTTAGCTGAGCTTGGATTCCTCCTAATCAGGGCTTGACCTAGGTGCTGTTGGTCTCAGTGGCCAAGGATACATCTCCGGCCAGAGTGGGATTCTCGTTAGATTTTATAGACATTATTCTCCCACAGTCTCTTAAATCACTCCAAAGGGCTTGTATCTTTTCCTACAATCAAGTCAGATCAAAAACTATTTTATAACCACAATATGTAATCCAAGTAAATAGAGTATTTTCAGATATATACTGTGTTTTATACTTTTATGTAGGGTGTGCTGTATATGGGTGGTATGTACTCTGGCTGAGGTGACATTAATCATTGCTCCGGGGGAATTTATAGACCTTTTGCACTTTATGCTTGTGTGTAAGAGAGAACTCTGATGACCACTGTTAATATTAAAGCCATTAACTGGCATTTCCTGTGAATAAATATGTATATGTATCTATTTCTGAGATGACTTCTTTCTTTAAACATTTTTATTATTATCTATGTGTGTATGTGTATATGTATGATGCGTGTATGAATGGCGGCCCTCACACGTGGAGATGAGTCTCTTCTGCCTTCATGCAGGTTCCAGGAGTCAAACTCAGGTTGCCAGGCTTGAGTGACAAATGCCTTTCTTTACCCCCTGAGTCATTCTGTTAATCCGTTTGTTTGCTTGTTCTCCCCCACTCCCATGTCGTTTAGATAGAATCTCATGAAGCCTGGGCTGGTCTTGAATTTACATACATATAGTTGAGGATGACCCTGAACTTCTGATCCTCCTGCCTCTGCCTCTCAATGGGATGACAGGGTGGTAGTTTGAATGAGAATGGTCTCCATAGGCACACATGTTTGAACACTTGGTCCCAGTTGGTGGAACTGTCTGGGAAGGAGTAGGAAGTACGGCCTTGTTGGAGGGGAGCTACTGTGGACAGGCTTTAGATTTCAAAACTAGCTGGGTGATGGTGGCATACGCCTTTAATCCCAGCACTCGGGAGGCAGAGGCAGGCGGATCTCTGTGAGTTCGAGACCAGCCTGGTCTACAGAGCTAGTTCCAGGACAGGCTCTAAAGCCACAGAGAAACCCTGTCTCGAAAAACCAAAAAAAAAAAAAAAAAAAAGATTTCAAAACAAAACAAAAACCTTCCACTATTTCTAGTCCACTCTCTCTGTCTCCTGCTTATGGATCAAGAAGTGAGCTCTCGGGTGCCACCAGGCCTTTGCTCTATCATCATGGATTATAACTCTCTGAAACTGTAGGCCCAAATGCCTGCTTTTTAAAAATAAGTTTCCTTGGTCATGGTCAGCAACAGAGAAGTAAGCTAGCCACCACATGTGGATCTTCAAAATAATTTCCAAAGTATCTGTAATGAAAATGAACTCTATCCTTCCCTTCCATGAGACAGGATCTCATACTGTAGTCTAGGTTGGCTTGGAACACTCTGTAGCCCAGGCTGACCTCAAACTCATAGAAATCACTATGTATGCCTGAGATTCCTGAATGCTTGGATTACAGGCAGGAGTCACCACCACAAGCAAGCGTGAAGCTCATGGATTGCAGAGCACAGTATCTTTGTCTGGTGAGAGGTCTGGGCATCTGTGACCACACACGCTTCAAAGAAGCATCTAGTTCATTGCTGATTTCTTCCGAGCTGTGAAACCAACCCAGCACCATGTTCTCAGCACAGAGTACCAGACAATTCTGCGACATGTCATGTGGCATCTTACCCAGATGACAGCTCACTGGTACTGCCTTCCAGGCAGTCACGGGAGGCCATATCTTGTGACATTTCCAGTCAGTGACTGGTGGCAGCAACCGCATCTACCTCCTTACTGTTATAACTTCCTGTGACGGTGATTTCAGTGTAGAGATTCATTGGTCACCAGGGTTAAATAAGGTGACCAGAGAGCATGGGTCAGCATTACCAAAGGTCCTCACAATGGGCTCTTTAGACTTTTCTCTGGTTAATAGGAAGAGACACTGGCAGTCCTGGAGCCTTGTGATGTCTGATGAAGGTGGATCTTCTCTTTAGGGTCATGTCCTTGCCTGTGATTTTTCTGGGGAATGGTGTCCCTAGGATCCATACCCCTTGAGAAAGATCTCCCTCTGTGGCAGGACTAAGCAAGGATCTGAATCCTTTCTGGTTCTCAGATTGGTCCGTTGATCCTGAAAATAGAAACCCCAGTCTCTTTTGAGTCTGGGAAGTGGGGACAGAGGCTGGGGAAGAGGCTGAGTGGGGGGGACAGAGGCTGGGGAAGAGGCTGAGTGGGGGGACAGAGGCTGGGGAAGAGGCTGAGTGGGGGGACAGAGGCTGGGGAAGAGGCTGAGTAGGGGGGAGCAGAAGCTGGGGAAGGGGGTTCTGTGTACAGGAAACAGCGCAGAGTGTACCCCCGGATATCCTTGCAGTCTGCTTGTATGAGTCCGACTGAAGGAGACAGAAATTCTACAGGCTTCCCCGCCCTCTGTTTTAAAGATCAGAGTTGGAGTCCAACTCCTTTTTAAGACAAACATTTTAAGTGGTGCTCGGGGTGTAACCCAGGGCCTTGTATGTGCTCGGGGTGTAACCCAGGGCCTTGTATGTGTTAGGGGTGTAACCCAGGGCCTTGTATGAACTAGGGGTGTAACCCAGGGCCTTGTATGTGCTCGGGGTGTAACCCAGGGCCTTGTATGTGTTAGGGGTGTAACCCAGGGCCTTGTATGAACTAGGGGTGTAACCCAGGGCCTTGTATGTGCTCGGGGTGTAACCCAGGGCCTTGTATGAGCTAGGAGTGTAACCCAGGGCCTTGTATGAACTAGGGGTGTAACCCAGGGCCTTGTATGAACTAGGGGTGTAACCCAGGGCCTTGAATGTGCCAGGGGCATAACCCAGGGCCTTGTATGAGCTAGGGGTGTAACCCAGGGCCTTGTATGAGCTAGGAGTGTAACCCAGGGCCTTGTATGAGCTAGGGGTGTAACCCAGGGCCTTGTATGTGTTAGGGGTGTAACCCAGGGCCTTGTATGAGCTAGGGGTGTAACCCAGGGTCTTGTATGAGCTAGGAGTGTAATCCAGGGCCTTGTATGAGCTAGGGGTGTAACCCAGGGCCTTGTATGAGCTAGGAGTGTAACCCAGGGCCTTGTATGAGCTAGGGGTGTAACCCAGGGTCTTGTATGAGCTAGGGGTGTAACCCAGGCCATTTGGGGATGCTATTGCATTTCTATAATCCTTCTACATAGGCAGAAGAATTGCTGCAAGTTTTAGACTGGTCAGGGCTACATAGTGAGACCTTTTCTGAAAGGAGGAGGAGGAGGAAGAATAGGAAGAAGGAGGAGGAGGAAGAAAGAAAAAGAGGAGGAAGAAGAAGTAGAAGAGGAGAATCAAGAGAAAAAGGGGAAAAAAAAGGATTAAGACCCAAAGATATACATTACATTAAGGTGCCAATATGGGGGGGAACTGGTAAGAGAGCTCAATGGGTAAATGCACCTGCTGTCAAGCCTGCTGACCAGAGTTCAATCCCCAGGATCCATGTAGGAAAGAAAGAAAAGAAAAAGAAAGAAAGAAAGAAAGAAGGAAAGGAGGAAGGGAGAGAAGGAGGAAAGGAGGGAGGGAGGAAAGAAAAAAATAGGAAAAAAAGCAGGACGACATAATGGTATTTGCTATTCTGTAAACAAAACAACAGAGCATAGCTGCTGGACCAGAAATCAATGGAGTAGTCGCGCCACCTTGTGACAGTATATGGTATTGCCATCAGTGGTGCCAGCTTGTCTCCAAACAGTCTCAAAAGTCTGATAAATTTGGAAGCTTTTTCAAGGTATATGTATGTTGTCTTGGGTTTTTCAACCATCTCTCGGCCTTCACTCCCTCTTCTCTCCCCTTAACAATTCATGTTTCATGGCCTAAGGTGTTGGATATTGCTAAAATTTAAAAAATAAAGGAAAAGCCGGGCGGTGGTGGCACACGCCTTTAATCCCAGGAGGCAGAGGCAGGTGGATCTCTATGAGTTCGAGGCCAGCCTGGTCTACAAGAGCTAGTTCTAGGACAGGAACCAAAAGCTACAGAGAAACCCTGTCTCAAAAATAAAAAAAATAAAGGAAATTCACTTCTGTACGAAAAACCAACTTAATACAGATGTGGTCTAGAGGAAGTTTTTGTCCGGTCATCCGTCCGTCCATCTGTCTGTCTGTCATCTATCCATGAGTCTATCTACCTATCTGGCATGATCTATGTAGGTCACTCTGGCCTTAAACTCAATATTACTTCATGTAAATTCCAGGATGACCTGGTTTCCTGATCCTCCTGCCCCCTTCTTCCACGGCAGGGATTACATGTGTCAATCACCTGGTTTATTGAGAGGTCTATTTGTTGTTGCTTATTTGTTTTATAGGATTTATTTACTTTATGTGTTTGTTCTGCCCAAATGTGTGCCCAGTGCCTTCGGGGGACGAAAGAGGGTGTCAGTCAGATCGCCAGAAACTGGAGTTATAGAGGATTGTGAACTCCCATGTGGGTGCTGGGAATGGCACCCTGTCCTTTCTCTGTGAGGACACCTAGTGCTCTTAACTGTAGCTGCAGCCTCTAGGTGGAGGGCTTTTTTAGTTTGTTTGTTTTGGTTTTTAATCCTCTGGGATCAACAGCCCCATTTATACAAGATAAGCACAAGATTAAAACGTGCAGTTGAGACTGAATGATGCTTGTCTACCTTTACAGGGAGGGTGTGATGGTGCACACCTTTAATCACAGCACTTGGGAGTCAGAGGCGCTGGGAGCTCTGTGAGTTCAAGGCCATTAGTCCCCGCTACAACCAATGCCACATAGAAGAATCCTGTTTCAAAAAGAACACACAACAAACAAATCCCAAATAAATAAATAGGTAGATATACAAATAAATAAAAATAAAAAAGAATCTTCCAGAAATTTGCAGTTCTATCTTTGCCTTCTCATGATTGTGGATGTTCTTTGCTGGGAAACAGCCCTTAAACTGAGTGTCTGGAACCAGAGTAGTTTGTGCTTCTGCATTTTAGGATAAAGGCATATGATAATAATATCATGTCTGTAGGATTTCTGCCATGTAGAGACCCGTGGAGACCCATCCCATGCTCCTTCCATGTTGCTGGTGGTTACCCCGCATGGTCAGTCCCGGCCTTGAAGGCAAACTACTTCATTCCTGTCTGTATGGTCATGTGGCTTCTTCCATGCCTCCCTGTGCCCAAATAATCCATCTTCTTTGCCTTCAAAAGATGTCAGTGGGGCTGGAGAGATGGCTCAGAGGTTAAGAATGCTGGCTGCTCTTCAAGAAGTCCTGAGTTCAATTCCCAGCAACCACATGGTGGCTCACAACCATCTATAGTGGGATCTGGTGCTCTCTTCTGGCAAGCAGGCATACATGTAGAATACTGTGTCCATAAGAAAGAAAGAAAGAAAGAAAGAAAGAAAGAAAGAAAGAAAGAAAGAAAGAAAGAAAGAAAGAAAGAGACAGAGAGAGGGAGAGGGAGAGAGAGAAAGAGAAAGAGAGAAAGAAAGAAGGAAAGAAACAAAGAAAGGAAAGAAGGACGGAAGGAAGAAAGGAAGAAAGAAAGAAGATGTTGGTTGACTTTTCCTCAACTGATTACGTCTTTGAAACCCTTATTTTCCAGGATTTGTTCTGGGTGAATGTGAATGGAGGGGGTTGGTGTTGATCTATTCCAGGGTCCTATAAGATGCTTTCTACATCAACTAAGAATGTGGAGCCCCCTCCCCAAGTTACATATGTTTGTTTGTTCTCTCTCTCTCTCTCTCTCTCTCTCTCTCTCTCTCTCTCTCACACACACACACACACACACACACACACACACACACACACACACACACAGAGTCCTGCTTCTCTAATACATTCACCCTCACACATACAACAGGCACATCCGGGTTCTTATAGCACATCCCCGGTTTCCACTGGAGGTTTCTGTGCTGGGTTTTCATCCTCTTGGGTCCAACTGGGGTGTGTGTTCCATTTACAGCCCGCTGTGGGAAGACACAGTGAATGCTGAGAGAGATTTGTAGGCATGATAGGAAATAGTGGACGGCAGGGAGCTTGCTTGGTCTTCACTTGACATAAAAGTCTCTTTGTTCTGGAAACCAGGGTGTTTCGGGGATGAAGTCACCCTGCCACTCATTCGCGTCTGGGTCATGATATCGTGGTACACACATTCCCAGGGGCATGCAGGGGCTGACCTCACAATCGCTGCTTCAAGCAGTACTTCTTCGGTTAGTTTGGTTTACAGAGTAAGAGACGCGCTGGCGGGAAGGCCTTGCTGAGCAAAGTCTCCCTAGACAGGAAAGCGATGTGCAAACAGACTAGAGAGGTGTGCAAGGGACAATGGAAGTAAGATGTCCCCTGGGATAGAGCTCTTAGAGGCTGCCCGACTGTGGCTCTCAGTTCATGCAGAAGGTCTCGTCCCAATCAGTTCTCTGCTTTGAAACACCTTTGACTTACCGCCAGCCACTGGAACCTACTTTTACGTTTAATTTTTTAAATTTATTTTTATGAATTTTTAGATTTTATAACTTTTTTCCTAATATCTGGGGCTGACTGGGTGACAAAGGAAATCTTTTTAGCAGCTGTCTTTATTCCTTCTAGAAGGGACCTAGTGAAAATTGTTTAAAGTCCCCTTGACCAGTGCTGGACAGAAAGGAAAATCTGTTCTGTCCAGGCTGGGTTGTCAGGCAGAGATTTCCCTGCCCAACCTAGGGACAGTTTTTCCACGTTTCTTTCAGAGATCGGTAGGTTTTTAAATTAATTATATGGGTCACTGGCTAATAAGGGGACATAAATCATGAAGAAAGGAGTGGAGTGTTCTCTTTTCCCTTTTCCGTGGGGCTGCTTAGAGCAGGCACTGAGTGGACCGATCAGCTGGGGGAACCACTTCACCCTCCCTGTGTGCACCCCTTCCTGTGTGCAGTGAATTCCACTGAGCTGGCAGGGGCCCGGGATGAGAGGCCCGGCCCCTCCCCACCTCCACACAGGGACCCATCCTTACCGTGACCAGGAGTCCAGCAAACAGGTGCTCCTGCTCCCAGACTGGGACAGGTGGAGGTTTAGTTTGGTTTTTCTGGGTCACCTGGCAGAACCCAAAGGATTTGGGTTCCCAACAGGAGGCAGCACAGGTCTTAAGTCAGGTAGGAGGAGAGGAGGAGGGGCTCACACCAAAGAGAACAACTGGTCAATACAGGAAAACAAAACTGTCAGAAACACACACACACACACACACACACACACACACACACACACACACACACAACCAGGGGCTGCTGCTACACATCCATGAGCCTGGACAGACGGGGATCCAGTGATGTCGCACCTGGTCCTGGGACAGGGGATCAGCAGTCATGTCTGACCTCTCCTATGTGTCCAGACAGAGGGTGCCGTAACCAGAGTCACCTCTAGAGGTGACTTACCAGCTCACTTTCTAATTTTGGGGTGGAGGTGTCAAATTCCTCCATAAGGCAGCAGTTGATCAAAGGGAGTCTTGGGGACCTGGACCTCAGGTTGGGCACCCCCTAGGAACTCCTTGACCACTGTACCCTTCCCTGATCTGAGGGGTTCTGAGACCCCTGGCGTCTTGCGGTCTTGCTCTGGGAATCTCTGTAGGACCTCCAGAAATGTTGTGGGGGTATTCACTGGAGATGACCGCTTGGGCATGGGCCAATAGGAAGTCTTTATTAGTCGACTGGTCACTGCGCTAAGTGCTAGGGGTGCCAGTGAGCCTTTTCTGGGGTGAGATTTTAAGCGCAGTAAACCATGTTCTGGGTTGACACACTCCAGTTAACAAGAAAAATTAGCCAGAACTGGAGCTACAGAAGCCGAAAAGCAAGGTTAGTACATTTAGAGACTTCCCCAGAATTATAGACGTTGATGGCTTAGGTCTTTGTTTTAGTTTTGGCAGGTGGTACTGTCTACATGCTGAGTTTTACAGCCTGAATGGCCCTTGCATCATGGAGTCAGTTGTGCTAAGGTCTGGAGCTTTGTTGCAATATGACTGACAGTGGCCTGGAATACAGATTTGGGTTACGAGGTCTGCAGCCTGGAAAACAGGCACAGGTTACTGAGACTGTGGCCTGGAACATAGACTTGGGTTTCTATCACTGTGGCTTGGAGCACAGGCTCAGGTTCCCATGACTGTGGCCTGGAACATAGACTTAGGTTTCTATGACTATGGCCTGGAACACAGCACACTGCCAGCCAGCATACCCTCCCTGTGGCTGGGTCCACAGACATTGGTTTTTTTTATGGCAGGAAGCAAGCGAGCATGTGCAAAGGAGGGGTCTTGAGGGGAGGTGGTGCTCTAGTAGGAGTGACAGGCTGTGGACAAGCTTCCCAACAAGCTAAACCACAGTGGATGCTGAGACCCACCTAACTCGGCAGAACAGCGGGCAGTGGTATTTGTTAGCTAGAGTCGTTTGGCACAGCCAGGCAGCCCAAGCTGAGTCAGAACAGCTCCTGTTGCTCTCAAGGTTCTCCCCAGAAACTCTTAGAGTGATACTTTATTTGTGTTTTAATAAATAAAGTTTCCCTGAAGATAAGAGTATAAAGCTAGCCACGCTAGCCAGCCATACAGGCCAGGCAGTGGTGGCACACACCTTTAATCCCAGCAGCTACACTAGTCAGTCATAGAGGCCAGATGGTAGTGGTGCACGCCTTTGATCCCAGCACTAGAAAGGAATATAAGACAGGATGAGACAGGAACTCGCTCCCCTTTCAGTCTGAAGATTTTGTAGAAGCAATAGCTCTCAAGTAGTTGGTTGCTTTGCTTCTCTGATTTTCCAGCTTGAAACCCCAATATCTGTCTGATTTCCCCAGGATTACCAGGGGAATCCAAGTTTCTCTTTTCCTGCCACAGATACACCTACTGTTGCTGTATTTACCACTGGGGATGAGGAGACACAGCTCCTTCTCAAGTCTAGAATCCAGGGACAGTAGGTAGCACATGCCTGTCCCCAGTGTTTAGAAATAGGGACAGGAGGTTTCAGATGCTGGCTCAGCTCATACCAGCACTCTGAGGGTGGCTCACCTGCTCCAGCTACTTCTCGAGTGTGTATACAAAGAGAGTGAGTGTGGTCGTTTGAATGTGATTGGCCTGAATAATCTCACAGGGAGCGGCACGATTAGAAGCGGTATCTCTTTTATTGGCATGGGTGGGTGTGGCCTTGTTGGAAGAAGTGTGCCCCTGTGAGAGCAGACTTTGAGGTTTCCTATGCTCAGGATGCTGCCCAGTGTCTCAGTTGATTTCCTGTTGCCTGCAAGGACTCTCCGCTACTTCTCCAGCACCACGTCTGCGTGCAGGCTGCCTTGTTCTCCATCATGGTGATAATGGACTGAACCTCTGAAACCGTAAGTGAGCCACTCAAATTCAGTGTTTTCTTTATAAGAGTTGCCGTGGAGCCGGGCGGTGGTGGCACACGCCTTTAATCCCAGCACTCGGGAGGCAGAGGCAGGCGGATCTCTGTGAGTTTGAGACCAGCCTGGTCTACAAGAGCTAGTTCCAGGACAGGCTCCAAAACCACAGAGAAACCCTGTCTCGAAAAACCAAAAAAAAAAAAAAAAGATTTGCCGTGGTCATGGTGTCTCTTCACAGCCATAGAAAGTCTCACTTTCTAAGACAGTGAGACAGCAAGATCCGAGGCCGGATCAGTTGCCATGGGGACCATGGGGAGCCGGCTGAGAAGTACTATGGCCTGCCTTCAAGATGGAATAGGATGGGCCGAGGCAGGGCTGGCCTGTAGTTATTGCTATACACTCTGAGGGTCATGACTGGGAGGAGAGGGGAGAGTTCTGTGCTCTGAGCTGTGTCCTTGGCCCCGGGAATGGTGCCTAGCCCCCGATAGGCTTGTGTGTCTCCATGGGATAATTAGTTTTGGTGTTCAATCCAGTGACCTTAAAAACTGAATAGCCTTGTCCCTCAAACGTTCCTCCTGTCAGCCCAAATCAGAGTCCTCATTTCCACCAAGCGTTTCTTCTTTGAAGTTTGGCAGAGGAAGTGAGAAAGGGGACGGGGCTTGCCTTGTCTTACCTCTGAGGCTGCGCGAAGCTTGGCGCGTGTCCACGTGGCTGTGTCCAGGGACAGAAGCCCCGTGAGTGGCATCTGGAGGAGTTCTAGCCAAACTCGTGTCACTCTCTCCTTTGTCCCTTGTGCTTCCCTGCTGGTGACGCCTGACAAGATGACAGCTCCACCCAACTTCCTACCCTTTCTTTCAACTAAAGAAAACCAGCGGAATAAAAGGGCTTGGGATACCCAGGCAACCATTTCCCTAGCTCTAGGACGGCACTGGCCTCCTGGATCTGTGACTTTGGAGGATTCTGCCGTCCGGCTGAGCCCTTGAAACGGGGCTGGTGCCGCTGAAGACACGCCTTGGCTTGTCTCCGCAGTCTCACTGTGTGTCCCGGGATGGTCGATCCTTGATCTTCCTGCCTCTGTTCCCCCGGTGCCGAGATTACATTCCCAGCTAGAAGCTGACCATAATTAAATTTAATACTCAGTGTCTGCCATTGGCGGGCACTGAACAGAGGGCAGAGAAGCCTACCGTGAAGCTCAGAGGAGGCGGACTTCAAGGAGTCTCCGTCAAATCCCTCTCTGGAAATCTTCTCTTGGCCCCTTTCCAGGGCCTGGGGACAAGAAAAGACTGAAAACCAGGGTGCCCCTGGCAGTTCAGAGTGATGACCAAATTCCTTTCACAATCACAATGGCTAAGGGCATTATGAACACTAACCCACCCTTTTCCTTCTTGCCCTGGGGATCTCTCTCCAGAGAGACCCCACGGACTCCTTGGAGGACTTTCTAGGTCTAAGGGTCGGGATCCGACCTCCAGGACAGAAACCAGAAGTTCTGGCTTTCGGCTGCTGAGGTTAGCCACTAGGTGTCACTAGTGGTCCCGCAGTCCCCAGGGAGGGTGGAGGGGGGTGCCCGACGGGAGCTGAGAACCCCGGGAAGGAGTAGCTCCTGAACCGTGGAACCTGAATTCAGGACAGTGTTAGGACACCCAGCAGGCTCTGCGCGTGGAATATTCGAGGGAAAGCACGACAGGGCTTTGAGACGTTTGCCCTACGGCTTTCTGCCCTGTTGGGTTATCCAAACAAAGCACCTCGCCTCCCTCCTGCCGCAAAAAAGGGATTTAAAACATTCATTTGTGACTCAGGGGATCTCGGGAGTAATCCTCCTGGGCAAGGAGAGTGATTTCCGTGCTCAGTCCAAAGTCTGAGTGCTTAGGGCTTTGTCTGGGATCATCCGTGGTGAAAGTCTCCAAGTGAGAGAGAACTTGGTGCTGGTCTTGGCATAGCCACCTGCTTCTGGTGTGGCTGGGGGTGGGGTGGGGCACTGTCTGAGCCTGGCCCCAGTGCCTGTGCCACAGAAAAGACCTGCCCCATAGTTTACAACTTCTACCTTTGCCTCCAAAATGATATTTTAATTTCCTGCTTACTGAACACACAGTAGGGCCTCACACAGTGGCTAGTGGATAGGTCTGAGAGTGACCAGTGAGAATAGGGATGGAGACCTGGGCTTTCTGTCAAGGTGACAGTCAGCCATTATTACGACATCAGGAGATAGAGATAGAGAGATAGAGAGAGAGAGAGAGAGAGAGAGAGAGAGAGAGAGAGAGAGAGAGAGAGAGAGAGGAATTGCAATTAGCTCCAGTGAGCTACTTTTAGCCTGGGTCTCCACACGTGTAAAATTAGGGCAATATCTACCTTTCATCTGCATGCTCATTAATTTTATATCAGCTTGGCTCCACCAGGCATGTCCCGATAACCAGAAATTATTGCAGGTATTTTCGTGAGGTGGGGATATGTTTGGCTGGTAGACTTTGAGTAAAGTCGATCCCCGGGCCCTGTGGGTGGATCTCACCAATCAATGGAGGCTCAGATAGGAAAGAGATTTCCCCACACGTACACTGCTCACAGACATCACCTACAGTGTGGCTCCTTCCTTCTCATGGGGGAAAGCAGTTGTTCTGGTCTCCAGTCCATAGCTGTAAAGTGGAACCACACAGCCTTGAATTTTGTGTCTCCAGCCTACCTGAAGATTCTAGACTTAGCAGTTTACATAATTGTGTGAGACATTTCCTTATAATAAAATCCCTTCCATCTCATAAAACATCCCATGATTTCTGTTTCTCTGGAGACCCCTTGCTATCCAGGAGTATTAACTGAACGTATTAAACAAAGGTCCCAAACCAGCATATCCAGTCGGTGCTCTATAAATGCTCCTGTGCAATTCAGCTTCTTAGCTCTCTTGCTCAAGCATAAAAAGACACCTACATTCATAGGTCAAATACACTTGCGATTACCTCAGAGGCACCAAAATTCTACAGTATCACTTTAAGGAAAAAAAAATTCAAAGTATTTCCTCTTGGAGAAATTTGATCAAGGGCTAGGCCAAGTTTGAATTCTTCACTTTTCACCCTGTGTCGTCTGTCTGGTTTCTGGCTTTTCTGTAATCTGCCTGTTGTGTGTCTGTCGTGCCTATATGGAGTGTGACTGTCTGTCCTTTTGTCTGTGTCCCCAGTAAAAGGGCTTCGCTCTGCTTTGACTGAACAGCACAGGAAGCATCACACGGGGGGGGGGGGGGGGGTGTGGAGAGTGAGGAAATGCGTCGCAGCAATCTTAGCAGAGTTTTACAAGGGATTAAGTCACTGATTCCAACCGACCCCGGCGGAGTCAGACAGCGGTAGTATAAACATTCTGTTTATCACGCTATTTCCATATACTGTTTCCAGGATTTACGGTGGGTATTTATTGTACAAGGTTTCTTTAGACTTGTTTGCTGTTTTCAGAAATTTATCACTATGACACATACACATATACACTCGTGCATCCCTCTGGATCAGGGCACGGAAGAGTACATAATTTATGATTAAAGTTATACATTAGCTTAGGTTGTGAAAGTCGATTACATGGGAAATCCAAGGCAGGTGATTGAAGGTGTGTGCTGCCACCGGCTGGCTTACACTGTTCTCTTAAACAGACCGAGTACACAGAAGGCTAGGAGTCTTAAATTTAAATCTTAAATGACTGCAGGGTGCATTGTGAACTCTGGCTTCGAGGTCAAGCAAAAGGTCCAGTGTCTTAGAACATAAGGGATATTTCCCCAAGACTGTGTCGCCCCATCTAAGGAGAGGAGGAAGTGGTCTTCCTTGGAACTTGGAAATTCATTGACCGATCTCCCAACATTCCCTACTTTGAATAGATTGACTCCCTGGCTTTTGTCATGTTCTTCTTTCAAGGGGACCACTTCCCCCATTCTTCCCTCTACCCTCCTGGCTCAAGTTTCCAGCTTTGGAATGTGAGCTCTCTGTTCCCGTCACAAGGTTCTTGGGGTGGGCAAGAGTGGGAAGCAGCAGCCCCTGTCTCTCCCCCACCCACAGTCAATGCGGCCACACATGCATGGGCGCCTGGAAGGTGATGGGGTGGGCATGTTATCATTTTTCAGATATAGACCTCTTTTCTATTTATTTATTTATTTATTTATTTATTTATTTATTTATTTATTTATTATGTATACAATATTCTGTGTGTATGCCTGAAGGCCAGCAGAGGGCGCCAGACCTCTTTACAGATGGTTGTGAGCCACCATGTGGTTGCTGGGAATTGAACTCAGGACCTTTGGAAGAGCAGCCAATGCTCTTAACCACTGAGCCATCTCTCCAGCCCCTATAGACCTCTTTTTAATCCAGCGCTTTTTAGCACATGGTAGCTATTATAAGAACCACTTTTAGCAGATTTGAAAACTTTGGTGTCCGTAGTGCACTTTGGAAATCTAGAATACTTTGCCACTGTTAACGTTCCCTCTATTTTTAATTAGCATGATAACAAAGTCACACGAGATTACATTCAGGTCGCTTT
Source organism: Microtus pennsylvanicus (assembly GCF_037038515.1). Lineage (NCBI taxonomy): Eukaryota > Metazoa > Chordata > Mammalia > Rodentia > Cricetidae > Microtus > Microtus pennsylvanicus. Next base: position 24,784,871 of record NC_134591.1, read on the forward strand.
AGGATACGTACCGATTCGCACCACTTAAAGCTTAGCCTACATGTCAGTTTTCAGGGGCCACGTCAGGTATGACCACATGTAAGACAACTCCTGTTTGTCCTCTAGTTCTGTGGCTTCGAAGTCTGAACACCTTTCTATTGCCCAGGCCTCGAGAGCCAGATGGCTTTGTTTTCAAAAACTGTTAAGTAACAACACATATAAAAGTTTATGTGACATACATGCATGTTCTAAAGGTCCAAACAACAACACTATCAACAAAATATAGTGACTGGAGAGATGGCTCAGTGGTTTAGAGAATGGCTGCCCTTGCAGAGGACCCAGGTTCAAATCCCAGTAGCCACACAACACTCATCACTACCTACAGTTCAAAGGGATCCGGCGCCATCTTTTGGCCTCTGTAGGCATCAGGGGCACACGCGGTACCCAGACATACATGCTGGCTAAACACATACATAAACAAAACCAACCAACCAACCAACCAAAAAAATCCTCCTCACATACCAATGGTAAGGAATCAAAACATGAGGAGTCTTTTCAAACCCACGTGTCCAGACTGCCTCCTCCTGTCCACCCACCACTGTCTTGGTTTTAGCACCAAAACTTCTATGTCTTAGCAAACCCCTGTTTTGCACAATCTTGGAGATCAGTCACTGCCCCTCCATCTTTCTCCCCCTCCCCCACAAGGTATCTCCGAGCAGGTGTAGGTTTCCCCTGCTTTTGAACTTGTGTAAGTAGAAATCTCACCCTATTCCATTTTCTATTTATTCCCCCGCCATTTGTGGGCGTGGTCTTACTGCTGTGTGTAACAGTTCACGCAGCCTCCCAAGGGACAAATCATCCCGCAGTAAACACAGCAGTGTCTCCGTTCCTCCCTATCACCAGACAGTGCAGCCTTTTTCACTGTGGGCAGCGCCACTCAGAGCAGTCTTAGATGTCTCCTGGCGGAAAGGGACGAGATGTTCTCCAGGCTGTTTTTGGGAAGCGGCAGTCTTTTTCTATCAACAACGGCCGGCCTGCCAAGGGCCAGAGCTCCATAAACCTTCCTGATCCTGTGAAACCTTGTGTTCGTGCCTGTTTGCTCCAAGCCTGGATGCCAGACGTTCCCGAGACGTGACTTTGTCACATGCTTCCTGTTAGCACCGAATGTGAATTAGCCAACTGCCTCCGATTGTGAGGTCAAGCTCCCACCACTGAGGAGACACAGTCACTATTCCGCATTAGGATAAAAACTGAGTGACCGTGAACACCCCGCTCTGCGTGACCGTGAACACCCCGCTCTGCGTGACCGTGAACACCCCGCTCTGCGTGACCGTGAACACCCTGCTCTGTGTGATGGTGAACATTCCGTTCTGTGTGATGGTGAACACCCCGCTCTGTGTGACCGTGAACACCCCGCTCTGTGTGACCGTGAACACCCCGCTCTGTGTGACCGTGAACACCCTGCTCTGTGTGATGGTGAACACCCCGCTCTGTGTGACGGTGAACACCCCGCTCTGTGTGACCGTGAACACCCCGCTCTGTGTGACGGTGAACACCCCGCTCTGTGTGACGGTGAACACCCCGCTCTGTGTGACCGTGAACACCCCACTCTGTGTGACCGTGAACACCCCGCTCTGTGTGACCGTGAACACCCCGCTCTGTGTGACCGTGAACACCCCGCTCTGTGTGACCGTGAACACCCCGCTCTGTGTGACCGTGAACACCCCGCTCTGTGTGACCGTGAACACCCCGCTCTGTGTGACCGTGAACACTCCACTCTGTGTGACGGTGAACACCCCGCTCTGTGTGACGGTGAACACCCCGCTCTGTGTGACCGTGAACACCCTGCTCTGTGTGACCGTGAACACTCCACTCTGTGTGACGGTGAACACCCCGCTCTGTGTGACCGTGAACACCCCGCTCTGTGTGACCGTGAACACCCTGCTCTGTGTGACCGTGAACACTCCACTCTGTGTGACGGTGAACACCCCGCTCTGTGTGACCGTGAACACCCCGCTCTGTGTGACCGTGAACACCCCGCTCTGTGTGACCGTGAACACCCTGCTCTGTGTGACCGTGAACACTCCACTCTGTGTGACGGTGAACACCCCGCTCTGTGTGACCGTGAACACCCCGCTCTGTGTGACCGTGAACACCCCGCTCTGTGTGACCGTGAACACCCTGCTCTGTGTGACCGTGAACACCCCGCTCTGTGTGACCGTGAACACTCCACTCTGTGTGACGGTGAACACCCCGCTCTGTGTCCTTGCTTGCCCAGTTTGGATCCTCGTGCTCCCTGCTGAAAAACCAAACTGCCTTACTGAGTTACTTTCGCTTCATTGTTTGTGTGACACTGGAGACAGTCCCTTTTCCAACATTATTTACTTGAGACACATTGTTAGAGGATAAGACATGTATATCTTTCACCTTGCCTATAAATGTTTTTTTAAAATGAAAAGCAATGTTATTGAAAACTCCAAAAATCATTTTTGCTTTGTTGTGGTGGCACACACCTTTAATCCCAGCCCTGAGAGGCAGCAGGCAGATCTCACAATTTGAAGTCAGCCCCGTCTACAGAGTGAGCTACATAGAGAAACCCTGTCTTGAAAACAAACAAACAAACAAACAAAACACAAAAAAGTGAAGTTGTAACTGCTCCTCTATTCTGCTCTACCAGAGACAGGAACTGGTGAAAGAAAATGTACATGTTTTGATCCAAGTACAGTTTGAGCCAGAGAGAAAAGTTGCCTGTAGCAAGGTTACAGTTTATGGGGAAGATGAAGCAGACGCTGAGGACAGCTCCTGTAGAGATAGCTATGAGCTAAGTTATGCTAAGTGCTCAGTCTATGAGGTTAACCTTTTCCAGGGAGACAGTCCCTCCTCTACAGCCAAGACAGAAAGAGAGAAAAAAAAGAGAAAGAGAGAGAGGTACAGAGAGAGGTAGAGGGAGAGAGAGAGAGAGAGAGAGAGAGAGACAGAGAGAGACAGACAGAGAGAGAGAGAGAGACAGAGAGAGAGAGAGAGAGAGAGAGATGGTAGAGGGGAAGATGAAGAAGAAAAAGAAGGAAGAAGAGGAAGGTGAACAGACGAGGTTTGCCTTTCTAAAGGGAAGGGCACAGCTCATGTACACAGAGACCACACAACATGCCAGGGCAAGCACACGTGCATTGGGGTGACTCACTCTGCCAGGTCTCCAGGGGCGGGCCAGGTGTGTTTGAATGCTAACATTACCCATATATTTTGTGTGTTTTTCTAATGGGCCTTGTGGTGGTTTGAATGAGAATGTGCCCACGGGCTCTGGCATGTGAACACTGGGTCCCCCTGGTGGTTTGAATGAGAATGTGCCCACCCACGGGCTCTGGCATGTGAACACTGGGTCCCCCTGGTGGTTTGAATGAGAATGTGCCCACGGGCTCTGGCATGTTGTGGTGCTAATTGTGGAGGCTTAGGGGTTGTGGCCTTGCTAAAGAACACCCATTACTAGGGGTGGGCTTTGAGATTTCAATGCCTCTCAACACTCCCAGTTCACTCTCTGCTCTTGCTTGTGGTTCAAACGTCAGCACTTGCCTTGTGCCGCAGTTGCCATGTCTATTCCTTGCTGCCGTGCTTCCCTGGCAGGCTGAACTCTTATTACTTTGGAACCGCAAGGCAAGTAGACCTCACTTCTATAAGTTGTCTCAGCAATAGTGTTTTATCACATGACCTGAAAAGCTGGCTAGGACAGGCCATCTGTCTTTTTCTTGTAGATTTGTAGCCCCACTTTGCTTTGTTTTGTTCTAAACATAGGGCATTAACCCTGGGATTAAGTGCTGAGATTATGGGTGTAACACACTGTTGGGGACTATTATTTTAAGGTGTGCTGCTTTTGTTTATGCTACATTTGTTTAACTCTATGAAGCTGTGATTCTTTGCCTGTCTAAAACACCTGATTGTCTAATAAAGCGCTGAATGGCCAATAGCGAGGTAGGAGCAAGGATAGGTGGGGCTGGGAGGCAGAGAGAATAGATAGGAGAAGAAATGAGAAGGAAGAATAGCAAGAAAACAAGTAGAGGAGGACATCAGGGGCCAGCCACCCAGCTACACAGCAAGCCACAGAGAAAGAAGTAAAGAAAGGTCTACAGAAATAGAGAAAGGTAAAAGCCCAAAGGCAAAAGGTAGTCAGGATAATTTAAGAAAAACTGGCAAGAAACAAGTCAAGCTAAGGTCAGACATTCAAAACTAAGAATAAGTCTCTGTGTGTGACTTATTTGGGAGCTGGTGCCCCCCCCCCCAAAAAAAGTCAAAAGAGTAAAACATACAACATTTTGGTGCCCAATGTGGGGCGCCAATTGTTTTCTTTTTAATCGTTACTGCCTTTTCAGCTATGGCTATTGTAGTCAGCGGTGGTTACGCAGCAAGAGCTGCAGTCTGAGAAAATTCTGTTCCTTCAGGTGCCGACTCTTTCATAGCTACAACAGGAGCTTCTCTAAATCTCTGTTCTTCTAAAGAACTCAAGGTTCAAAGGCTGAGGTAGAATTCTGCCTCCCCGGAGAGGCTGAACAGCAAGCAGCTCACCTAGCTCTCTCCTCCTGTCTCCCCAGAAGTCCTCATGCTTCTCCTTGCCCCTCCTTTAAAACCTTTCTCCACGTGGCTCCTCCCTAAAACTTACAGTCAGCCAGTTGCTGACTCAGCCTCCTGGTGGCCAGTGAATTTTATTTAATCAAACTCATCTTTGCATCATTAAACAAATGTTCCAGAGCATAAAAAGAGTAACACACCTTAAAATAATATTCTACAGCACAACACTCAGCCTACTTTTTGATTTTGTCAAGGTCAAATCAGGTTAAAATTGCCTTCAGAATCTAGATGACTAAAAACTTAAAGATATAACCCCTCACATGCAGGAGTTGTAAGGTTTGGTAACCAATTTACCACACATCTCTGACCCCAGTTAGTGAGGCCAAGAATGACCACAGCTCAAGGTGGAGCCTGCCAGCCCCTTCTCCCAGGAGTCTGGAACTCAGGGAAGTGCCTTTGTTTGTATGTAGCCTGCCTTGTAGTAACCATACTTCTCAGACTACAGACAGGAGCAGGGAGAGTCTGGGTTAGACATGGCATACATCTTTTATAACCTTTCTGGTCCTTCCTGAAGCCCTTTTGAGTCCTCTTTTGGGACCTATGAGGTAGAGTCCTTTGGGCTAGTTTATTTGATTTTTTTCTTCTGATTCTTTTGTTTTGTTTTTGTTTTTCAAGACAGCGTTTCTTTGTAGCTTTGGAGCCTGTCCTGGAACTCACTCTGTGGACCAGCCTGGCCTTGAACTCACAAAGATCAGCCTACCTCTGCCTCCTGAGTGCTGGGATTAAAGGTGTGCACCATTACCCCACTGCCTAGGTTTCTTCTGATTCTTGATCAAGTTGTATTGTGTTACTTAAAACCAAACAGAGGATCCACGAATATAGGATTAATCTGAGGGAAGGATTATTGGGCAGAGTTAGGTCTCAGGCACACTGAACTAAAAACAGGTGCCTCCCTACCCCCACCCTGCTGCCCTCTGAACAATGAGGGCCTGGTGGCGACTGGATGCAGAATTTCCTCCCATGTTTACTTGCAGGGACACAGCCTCACCGTCATTTAGCAATCCATTTCCTTTCTTTATTTTATTAGCTTAATACATTTGAGAGGGAAAAGAGAAAAATCACGAACCCCCACTCTGATCTTTCCTGTCCCCTCCCTCTTCTTCTGAAGCCACCAGTGCAGCTGCTGACAGACGTGTCTGTGTGTAAAACGTGCTTTGTCCTTTGGGAGGAAATAAAGAATTACCAAAAGAGCAGCCAGCTGCTTGCATTGACAGACTGGGAAGGGCTCGTCAGCATCCACGCTTCCACACTTCCTCAGCTGAATCCTGGCATTGTCCCCTTTGTTCTGCGGCAGTTCAGTTGTCATGGGCTACACACACGGTCTCTTTGTGTGTGTTAAATCTGCCTAGCCCTGATGCTCTAAGCAAGCCTAACTCATAATAAACTCTACCTGCTGGTCTAAGTATTTGTCCGGCTTTGTCTGTACAAGGACACAGGTCACCCCAGCTTCCAAAATTCATCTAAAAGAATCATTTTTGTTGCAACTATTGGGGGATTTTGGAGAATAGCAGCCAGATGAGGCAGGGACTTGCCAGAGAGTTTTTGTACGTCTGGCATCTATGCCAGCTTCTTGTCCTAAATTTACTACTTACTAAACTATTTTCTCACCCGTCTGCCAGTTCCTGAATAAACACCCAGAGACTTATATTAATTATAAAAGTTTGGCCAAGCCGGGCGGTGGTGGCACACGCCTTTAATCCCAGCACTCGGGAGGCAGAGGCAGGCGGATCTTTGTGAGTTCGAGGCCAGCCTGGTCTACAAGAGCTAGTTCCAGGACACGAACCAAAAAGCTACAGAGAAACCCTGTCTCGAAAATTTAAAAAAAAAAAATTTGGCCAAGGGCTCAGGCTTATCACCAACTCTTACTTTTAGCTGTACCCATTTCTATTATTTTATATTTTACCAGGAGACTCGTGGCTTATTGCCTTACATCTTGCTTCAGCGGTGGCTGCTGGCGTCTCCCTCAACTCTACCTTCTTTCTCCCTGTAATCAGTTTGGCTTTCCCTCATAGCTATAGTCTGCCCTGTCGTAGGCCAAAGGAGCTTTACTCATCAACCAGTAAAAGCAACACATTCACAGTGTACAGAGGATATCACACATCAGGAGAATCTTTGTTTTCTGCGCAACTGGGATAATGGATGACTACCTCATGCGGATGTCTTAAGAGTAAACAGTTTTTGTGTCTTAAACACAGCTACCCATTCATCCGAATGACTGGAGCAGTTTTTAAAAAATCACGGTGCCAGGAAGCACCCAGATCAATTAAATTAAAATTTCGGGGTGTGAGAGCCAGCCCTCAGTTTTAATTTTCCTGTCTTCACAGTGCTCAGCTTGATATGAGACAGTGAGACAGAACTTTAAAATAATCATTCAATGTGTAACAGCTACTTTTAGGTATATAACTAAAGCTGACAAAGAGTCTCCCAGAATTAATAGACTATTAAGAACGTATTAATCCAACTGTATCTGAGCCTTCCTGTGTACCAGGTTCTGTGTCAAAGTGTCTTCTTTTTCCAATTCAGAATAAAAAGCTCTTATTACTTTTGAGAGGAAATTCAAAGACTGGAGAGATACAGTTCATTTATCAAAGTGCCTGACCTGTGTCCCCGTTGGCTTTAACTGTCAACCGGACATAACTCAGAGTCACCTGAGAAGGGACTCAATTGAGAGCTTGCCCAGATCAAATTGGCTTATGGGCACCGGAACTCTCTTGATTGTTAATTGACGTAGGAAGGTTCAGCCCCTCGTGGGTGGCACCGTTCCCTGGGCAAGTGATTTGGAGCTATATAAGAAAGCTGGAGCCAGTATAAGTATGAGCTGGAGCCAGCCAGTAAGTGTTGTAGAATATATTGCATCTGTTTCACCTTGCCTGCCCAAGACACATGATTGGTCTAATAAAGAGCTGAATGACCAATAGCTAGGCAGAGAAATAATTGATGGGGCTGGCAGACAGAGAGAATAAAAGGAGGAGAGATTTAGGAGAGAGAGGGGGGGGGAGGGAACAGAGAAGAAGGAACAGGAGAGAATGAGGGAGATTCCCTGGCGCCAGAAGTCAGGCAGCCATCAGCCAGAGACAGCAAGAAAGTAAGAAAAGATAAAAAGCCCTGAGGTAGGCGTTAGATAAAGATAATTTAAGTTAAAAGATCTGCCTGGAAATGTGCCTACGCTAGGTTGAACATTCAAAACTAATAAGTCTCTGTGTCATGATTTGGGAGCTGGTTGGTGGCTTAAAAGAAAAAGCTTGGTACAAGAAAGTGGTCCTCATCTGTGGTTTCTGTTGCCGTTCCTTGGCTGTGACTGAGTTGCTGGATCAGAGATAATGCTGTGTAGGATACCGACTGGTCTGCCTTCAAGTTCCTCCTTTGAGGTCCCACCCTGACTTCCACAATGATGGACTATAAACCATGAGGTTTAAGGAAGCCCTTTCTTCCTATTAAATTGTTTCATTAGAGCAATAGAAATGTGACTAGATCACCGTGTCACACAAGGACCTGGACTTATGCCCAGGATCCAAGTGAAGAACCAGTGTGGTGGCATCTCTTCGTAATTCCAGACACTGGAGGGGAGACAGACAGATCCTTAGGGTTCATTGGCCAGCTAGGCAGGCCTACTTGCTGAGCTCCAGGCCAATGTGAGGTACTGTCTCAAAAAACAATCATAACCCCCCCCCCCAAAAATCCCAAGGTGGGGATCGTCCTGAGGAACGACACCCCAGGTTGGTTGTCCTTTGGGCTCCTCAAGCACGCATACGCATACAGATGTGCATCCCTCCAAACACACAGAGGTGCACGTGTGGGAGAGTACATACATATACACATAGGCACACGCACAGAGGTGTCGGGGAGGTTTAGGTTCTCAGGGCGATCTGGTCTTCCCATTCGTCATGCCAACTGATTGCTGGCACCATTGCAGGCAAGCTTCAGGCTCTAGATACTTGTTGGGTCTCCACGTCCTTCTCTGCACCTTTGCTAGCGTCTTCCCACATGTCTCTACGAGATGGAATCCCTGAGCCAGGACTTGAAGATCAGTTGGATGTCCAGCTTTGTTTGGCATTGCCTGTTCCTCTGTCACAAATGAGCCACAGTGGCTCTTAGGATTCTGTGCCTGCCTTGCAGGGAGCAAATGATGTCTTCTCAAGTCACCTTCCTGTGATTGGGGGGGGGGGTTGCGGCACAGTGGTCAACTCTCCACGCCTCACTCTGATGAAAAGTGCCCAGGTCCAGGCAGGCTTCTTTCAATTTCTCTTGCATATCTGTTTCTATTGTTCCAGGACCCCGTGGAACTCCAGGTTTCCTCAGAGGAAGCAAACCCTTGGACCATCCGTAGCAGCAGGGCAGCTTAGGTTCATTATGTGAACGGTCTCAAGAATCTGGAGCCCCGAGATGTGGGTGGAATCCCATAAGCTTCCATACGTGGGGAGTAGGTGATTTTTATGGCCAAAGATACTTCCTGAAGACAGCTCTCCCTCCCCAGCTAGTCTCTTTCCTGTGCCACAGCCTCCTCACAGGAGAAAGGCCATAGGGACTGATGAAGTGCTGGCAAGTTCTGTAAAGCTCCCCCTCCCTGCCCCCGGTTAGGGATCTAGTACGAATCGCTGTCATGGACTGGCTTATAGTGTAGTCCTGCTTGGAAGCAAGGCACCCAGTGGCTTTCTCTGGGCCTCTGGGCCATCAGGAGACAGCGTGCAAGGCTTAGATTTGCATGTTTTCTCACGGGGCTATGAAACTTTCTGTAGCAGACAGTTAGGAAGACCCCATTTACCGCTCCAAGTATCTTACCCGTGATTCTGGCTCTCCCAGGCTCAGGCTGTGCCATGGGATAAAGCTGTCAACTTTCTGAACAAGCATTTTAGTCCATGTGTGCCTACACATTCACACACACACACACACACAACCACATGCATGCACACACGCAAAGGAAAGAGGATTAAAAATTAAAAATGGATTAAATAAGTGTTCCATTTTTTTATTGACTCACACCTCCATCTGGACACATAGATTATTCTAGATTTTGTTTCAATGTCTGGTTTAGGTTTATATTTTTTACAAATGATGTTTGAGCCTCAGACATCAGAGTAGGGGCTACCCATCTTCCATCTGTTACCCAGAACCCTAGACATTACTGCTGACCAAAAGGGCAAAGGTCTGAAATGGTCCCATTTCTATCACTCCAGAAAGAATAGTATTGTTTGCCACTGCCTTAGTTAGGGTTTCTATTGCTGTGAAGAGACACCATGACCATGGCAATTCTTATAAAGGTAAACATTTAATTGGGGCTGGCTTATAGTTTAGAGGTTCAGTTCATTATCATCATGGTGGGGCATGACAGCATGCAGGCAGACGTGGTGCTGGAGAAGGAGCTGAGAGTCCTACATCTTGCAGGTAACAGGACATGGTCGGAGACACTAGGCAGTATCCTGAGCATGTATGAGACTTTAAGGCCCACCTCCACAGTGACACATGTCCTCCAACAAGACCATACCACACCAACAAAGTCACACCTCCAAATAGTGCCACTCCCTTTGGGGACCATTTTCTTTCAAACCACCACAGCTATCATATGTTGAATGGTGCTGAACATAAAGGCAAACCATTGGTCAGTTACATGAATGGGCCATTTTCAAATTTATTGATTTACCATTTATTTATCAGGTCTCATATTGTACCATGCTGAGTATTAGTGACATAAGGACAGATAAAATATGACCTTTGTGTGAGTTAGCTCTTGCTGCATAACAAATACCTGAAAGTTAGTGGCTTAAAAGGTAAAGTATTTAGTGAGCAGAGATCCGGGTCAGGATTTGGGCTGGGTTCGACAGATCACTTTTCTGGTCTTGGCTGAGCCTTATTGGGATCTGGGGCCAGTTGTCCTCCAGGGCCAGTTAGTGTTAGCTTGCCTAGGGAACTCTCATCTTGGGTGTCTGAAGTCTGACCTACATTCTTTCTTCTCTAGTGAGCTCTGTTGGCTCATTTATTTATACATAGTCAGGCCAATTCTCAGAGAAGTGGAAACAGCTCTCCTACATCTGCACTGAGGATACAACAAGGCGCCATTGTAGAAAGTCTAGGGTCAAAGGAGGTGCAAGTCAGTCCAGTTTCCAGGGAGGGGTGAATACCTTTATCATCCTGTTTTTTTTTCTAAAATTCATGTCTTTTTAGATAATTTTCACTATATAGTAATGCATGCTAACCTGAACTGGCAACTATCTTGCCCCTGTTTCCTGAGTTCTAGAATTACAGGCATCATCATGCCCAGCCGAATGCTACTGATACTCATTGCTAAGGTATTGAAAATAAGTAGGGGAACAGTGATGGCTGGTCACAAATGATTTAGTTTCTTGGTGTTTGGAGCTCATGGCTGATCAGAAAGACATAGAACTGTAACAAGCATTATTAACAAATACCTTTCTGGGGCTGCAGAGATGACTCAGTGGTTAAGAACACTCAATACTCTTCTAAAGGTCCTGAGTTCAATTCCCAGCACGCACATGGCAGCTCACAACTGTCTGATGCTATCTTCTGGTGTGCAGATGTTCATACAGACAAAGTACCTATGTACATAAAATGCATAAACAAGTGAGTCTTCAAAAAAAGTATCTTTCCATTTTCTCTCTCTCTGTCTTTCACTCCCTCCCTTTCTCTCACATTCCACTCTCTTTTCACTTCTCCCTTCTTTTCCTTCCTCTTTCCTTTTTCCGCATTTTCTTTCCTTCCCCTCTTTCCTCCATTCCTCCATCTTTATCCCAATAATATTTGACATTTTACATCATGGAACTGTAGTAAATCTAGTACTAAAACACCTACAATGATAACTCTGTACATTTAAATTTTTGATCTATCAGAATAGGAGCAATGCATGGACTATCAACACCACCACGCTCCTGGTCATATCTCCAGCCATATCTACACTGTAATAGCTTCCATTAGGACCTGCATTTTGTTGATATATGCACTAGCTGTCTGGATAGGAAGTACCTCTGGGATGGTTAGTTTTTGTCAACTGGACACAAACTAGAATCACCTGGGAGAAGAGGACCTCAGTTGAGAATCGCCTTCATCACACTGGGGGATTTTCTTGCTTCATGGCTGATGTGGGAGGACCCAGGTCACTGTGTGTGGCGCCACACCTGGGCGGGTTGTCCTGAGTTTTATCAGAAAGGTAGTAGAATGTGAACCAGAGGAACAAGCCAGTAAGCAGTGTTCCTTCTGTGTCTCTGCCTCAGTTCCTGCCTTGGCCTCTCGGTGATGGACTGTGTGTCCTGTCAGGGGAAATAAAAGCTGCTTTGGTCAGTGTTTTTCCAGAGCAACAGAAAGTAAACCGGGGTAGGGATTGTATGGGGGAGTGGATTGCTGCTGTGACAGAGCTGACCATGTTTTTTTTTTTTTTTTTGGGGGGGAGTACTGTGGAAGTGCTTGGAGCTTTGAGCTAAAAGCCGATGAGTGCTTAGCCCTTCACCGGCCGCTCTGTGGGAGTGTGGAGGATGGTATGAGAACGGTGCAGATGCCAAAGGAATGGCTTGTGAAATTTCAGAGAGTCCCTTAAAAACTTTATTGATGCCATTTTTTCTTGGGTGATAGTTTTGAATTAAGAGTCTTTGGAAGTGAAACCATTGCTCTATGGGGACAAGGGATGCTGTTTCAGTGGAGCTGAAAGATCAGCATCATTAATAAGGGACCAGCATCACTGGGTTCAGATCTCCTGGGTACTGTTTTCTCAGGGTCAGGAAGCTGTGGTCCACGCGGGACTGGGGCTGGATCTCAAGCTGGCAGCTGAAGTTAGTAATGTGTAAGACTCTCTCCCACAACAGTATTGCTTTGGGAAGCATGGAAGGATCATGGGGGCACAGCTGAGGCTTGGCACTGTATGGTAGGGCTTTCGTCTCCTTGAAGAGAGGCCAGGAGAGGTGTAGATGAAGGTGCATTCTCAGCTGCACTGGAAATCCCAGAACTGAAAGGGAAGAAGCTGACTTGGCACGTTTGGCAGGGCAGCAGTCCCTGAAGAAGCCATTGGAGATGTTGTGTAGAGGTCTCCTGTATATGGGATATACTGAGACCCGGGGATGACCACCATGGACACCAGCAGATGTGGAGCAGAGCCAGTCTGATCCTGTTAGACAAGCTATGTGTGTTACTGACAGAAGAGCTAGAGATATTGAGTTAGTTAAGCCCCTTGGAGCCCAGAAAATCAGAACCGAGTCCCAGATGCCGGGCACAGAGCTCAAGATTTGCAGATGCATGGCTGGATGTTTTTCTCTTGTTAAGTCTGATTGCTTTTATGCCCTAATTCTTCCCTTTTGGGATAAGAAAATATTTAATTTGTTTTTGATTTTGTAGAAAGCCACAGTTAAGAGTCTGGGTATCTTAAAGAAACTTTCAATTTTTGAAAGGATAGCTGGACGTTTAGAGTTACACTGTTTTGTACTGTGTCATTAACATGAAATCACGAGGATAAACAAAAAAAGGAAATGTTATGGTTTAATAAAGATTTGTTTGTATGTCAGTTTGGCAGGAAGTAAATTGTGCTGGTTAGTTTTGTCAAACTTGACATAAACTAGACACCTGGGAAGGGAGGGCCTCAGTTAAGGAATTACCTCATTAGATAGACCCAGGGGCAAATCTATGGGGGCATTTTTTAGACTAACGTCCAGTGTTAGAGGGCCCAGGTCATTGTGTGTGGTGCCACACCTGGGCGGGTGGTCCTGAATTGTATTAGAAAGGCGGTTGTGAGCCTGGGAGCAAGCCAGGAAGCTGTGTACCTTCCACGGTCTCTGTTTAAGTATCTGCCTCCACCTTCCTGTCTTGAGCGCCCATCCTCGGTTTTCTCCATGGTGGCCGCGTATACTATAAGCTAAAATAAACACTTTCCTCTTTCAAGTTACTTTTAGTCTCTTATCACCACAAGAGAAAGCAGACAACACAATCCCCAAACAAGTTCATGAATGGAAGGCTTTCTGTAGGGGTGGTTGGTTAGGAGGGTGCTAATCTCACGGATACCTTAAACTGTTGACTTTGTGGCTCAAAGAGCTCAGAGGAGGTGCGGCCTGGTTGGAGGAAGTAGGTCACTGGAGAGGCCGCTGAGGGGTCCGTCCTGTCCCCCAGCCTCCTTCTCTGGTTTTCTCGCAGCATCTCGACTATGCGTTCTCCTTCATGCTGTCCTTCTTGGCCCACACCGCCGGCCCACAGGGGTGGTGACAGTGGTTATGGAGCGACGTCTCTGATGCAGTGAGCCCTACCAACGCCTGCTACCTTCCCTTTGCTATTTTCTCACCGTGAGGAAAAGCTGACGCAAGCACGCATGTGCACACGTCTCTTTCCTCAGATGGAAACAGAAAGCATCGTGTTAAGATGCACGGGATGAAACCAGCGAGACCAGGAACGAAAACACGGCCATAAAACGGGATCTCCAAAGTGAGCGGTTCACATCTCACTCTGTCAGAGAACGGGCACCCGTAGAAGTGTGCCAAGCGTCCCAAACACAGCTAATGAAGCGGAATTCAGGCCCTCCTGTCCATGCCTTCTCCCGAGGCTGCAGCAGAAGAGGTAGTAAACCTGGGGCAACTGCTTCTTTAGCCTCCCAGGGCCTTAGGGCCATCAGGGTGGTTTGTGATGTTATTTTATCTGGCCTTGTATGGACAGGCACACAGGGCCAGGCTGGAGTTTTCTCACGGACTGTAGACTTTTGCAACAACAAAGAGAATCTGAGGCCTAGTCAAACCCCTTCGCTTTTAAAGTTAAAGAGAGTCAAGCGGTGTCTTTTCTAAAGTCGTGGCGCTGTGACTCCAACCTGAATCTTTCAATGCCTAGATATTGTTAGTTTGCTCCTGAAACTTAAAGGGGTAGACCACTCAGTCTCGCCAAGGTCCTCCTTGTGTGCAGGCGTCATGAGGTGGCACCAGGTGAGAATGAAACATGCATGTGACACACATGAACTGCCAGATGAGTGGGGCCCATTCTGATGTTTCTGAACACACATGCTTTGTGCATTGAGCGTGCCCACCTACCCGCTTTCCCTGGGGCCTTTCCTGTTTCTGCTCACCCCAGCTACCTTTCTGCCCCTGAAGGTCCCTCTTAATTTCTTTCTGTTCCCCTTTCCCTTCCTTGTCTCAGACTCTACTGTTTCGTTTCTTTTTTTTTAAATTTATTTATTATGTATACAATATTCTGTCTGCATGTACACCTGTAGTCCAGAAGAGGGCACCAGACCTCACTACAGATTGTTGTGAGCCACCATGTGGTTGCTGGGAATTGAACTCAGGACCTTTGGAAGAGCAGGCTGTTAACTGCTGCTCTTAACTGCTGAGCTATCTCTCCAGCCCCCTACTGTTTCATTTCTATACATGATTTAGAACACGTGATACTTCCTGTGTTTGCCTCATTTCACTGACGGTAATGCCCTCCAGTTACGTCTATGTTGTTGCAAATGACAGGATTTAATTCTTTCTCAAGGCCATGTACTATTCCACGGTATAACTATACCACCTTTTTATGCATTCATTGCTATGGGGCATCAGGTTGGCCTTCGCTTTTGGCTTAGTGTATTTTTCTCACACTGCACTGGAGTCAGGGGACCTGGGACCTGATTCTTCAGGAGGAAGCCTCTGGGCAGGGTGAAGCAGTGTCAGCGCTACCTCTTTGGGGGGGGGGGACTTCATGCTGCGTGTACTCTGAGCAATGTGCCGGAATTATCCGGCTTCTTGCTCTGGGATCAGAAGCCAGAACGGCCACCTTGTGAGACCTTCCTGCTTGCTCAGTCTGCCCCCTGCTGGCCACTTTGCATGCCATGTTCTCCAGACATCATTAATCCACTATAATCATTCCTGCAGAGGCAAACACATTTTCAGGGTCCTCAAGCTCTCTGCGTCGACAGCCACTTTGGGGCGTACAGTCAGTGTGAGAGAGGAGACATGTTTGCAATCTTGTTTCTGAGTGACTTTGTCTGAAAGCAATTCTAGTTGGTCAGTTGGCTCCTGCCTGGAATCCTCGCACTTAGGAGGCTGAAGCAGGAGGTCATTGTGACTTTGAAGCCAGCCTAAGCTACGCAGTGAGTTCTGGACCAGACTAAATTGCATTGCAGAGAGAGAGCCTGTCTCAAAACAGAAACAATAAAAAAGCAATTGTAAAATCCATGTGTGGTGACCGAGGCACAGCATTGGGGCTCAGGGCCGCTCTACCCACGCGTGACATGTCAGCTGCTGGGGAGCACAGGAATTCCCCCTTCCACTGTATTTTCCACCATTCCACATGCTTTTGTGTGTCAGTTTTCCACCACTGTGACCAAGAACCTGAGGGGAAAAGTCAATTTAAAGGAGGAAACATTTTGTTTTGGCTCAGAGGGATCTCTGTTGTTCCTGGACTGTGGTGAGGGAGGTCATGTGATGCCAAACTGCTCACCCATAGTGGCCAGAGAGGGGAAAGAGATGGGGGAGAGGGATGGATGGATGGTGTGTGTGTGTGTGTGTGTGTGTGTGTGTGTGAGAGAGAGAGAGAGAGAGAGAGAGAGAGAGAGAGAGAGAGAAGGGGGGGTGAATAGAAGATATATTCTTCCAAGCCAAGTCCCCAGTGTCCTATTTCTCATGACTGCCACCTCCTGACATTTCCACTGCCTTCCCAAGATGCCATCAAATTATAAGACCATCAGTGAGCTAATCCCTCAGTGAGTCAGAGACCACTTGATCTGGTCCATCCCAAAGCCCCACCCCTGAACACTGCTGCACTGGGAACTAGGGGAGCATTTAGAATTCAAGCTATAGCAGTGTGTGTGTGTGCATTTGCAAATGTGTGTGTGCGTGTGTATGCATGGGAGTGTGAGTGTGACAATGACCCAAAATCACCAGCTATGGCTGTGGGTTCAGCTTGCGGTCATAGCATGAAGCAATTCTATTCATGGAAATCAAACTTAAGTATCTGAAGCCTCTGGGTCAGCCCTCAACCGATTGCATTAGTTTATGCCTAACGAAGAGAGTAATGGCCTGGTCAGCCAGTGTGACCCATTGAGATTCCCTGGTAGCTTGTTAGAAATTCAGTCTCAGGCCTCCCTCACACCTGCTGAATGGTTAACGTGATATGGTCCCACAGCATAGATTAGCCTTCTAAGGGTCTGCCGTGTGTGCTGGGCCCTCAGCAGAAACTAACAACGTGGTGTGAAGGCTCCAGCTTCAGAGGAGCTCAGTGCATGTGAAGACACCATGCAGAGGAGGCTCGTGATGTGCTCTCCAGAGGGAAACCCTTTCTTGCTTTCTGTCACTTCTTTTACTGTTTGTTTTGATTTGGGGCAGGGCCTCACTATGTATGGCTGGCATGGATCTTGCTATGTAGACCAAGCTGGCCTTGAACTCACAGAGATCTGTTTGCCTCTTCCTCCTGAGTGCTAGGACTAAAGGTGTGCGCCACACCAACTGCCCTCCTTTTTTTTCCTCTTTAAATATTTACTTTTATCATTTCACACTGTGTGTGTGCACATGTGTGCATGCGTGTGTGTGCATGTCTGTGTCTCTGTGTATGCATACCTATGTGTAGTCATCCTGGGAGACCAGAGCTGCATTCCCCTGGTGCTGGAGTTACAGGCAGCGGTGAGCCACCCAACGCGAGTGCTGGGAACTGAACTTAGGTCCTTTGTCTTAGGAGTATGTGTCTCTAACCACTGAGCAATCTCTCCATCCCATCAGTACCACTATGCTGGCTTTAATTGCTCCTTTTCTCCGTTGTTCTTCCATCTTTCATGCTGCTTAGCATGGGCTCTCTTACCCAACTTTCAGGATCTCGCCCACTTTTTTTGGCTACAGTGGATGGGGTTTGCCATCATTTCCCTCTCTCACTGTCCTTACCTTCTCTACCAGCTCCCTGCTGGCTTTGCAGAACACACTGGTACGGCTCCCCAATCTAGCCATGATGAATTTGCTGATTCTGTCAGAGTCTGTAGCTGCTCTGCTTTGTTATTTCTGGGCCTGTGGTGAGGCCTGGGCCTGCTGCCCACATCTCTGGCTCTGAATTATAGGCAATTCCATGGCAAACATGAAGCAGAATGCACGTCGAGGACTTGTCTCCTCTTAAGAGAATGCTATGTTCCGTTGTCCCTTTAATTGGAGCTCTTTCCCTTGTTCTGAGATATCTCTCTCTCTCTCTCTCTCTCTCTCTCTCTCTCTCTCTCTCTCTCTCACACACACACACACACTTGGATTTTCCATTAAGTGGGCACCAGCGACCAAGTGACAAGTGTCAGTCACACTGACCAGATGACATACGCTGCTGTCCTCCGTCCTTATCTGTAGAAGTAGAAGCTAGACAGCTATTATCCCTGCTAAGTTCACTGTTATCTGTCAAGTCATTGTGGCGGATCTGTTTGAGCCTGCTCTTTTAGCATTAGAAGACTGGCTATAAGACAGAGCGTCTCTAAGTCCATCAGGAGATAAGTGATGACCTGTTGAAATGGTTCCATTTGCCTGGACCGCTCTCGTTCAGTCCATTAGTAGGTGACACAGAGCGCCTTCCAGCCACCATCCTTGGCTTCTGCTGGCTGCTGATGCTTACGAAGGCAGGGCTCTTTAAATCTGAGTAACCAAGTCTGTGGATATGTCGTCTTCCTTTAGACGCTGTAAGGATTCTGTCAGCGTCTCCGTTAAGAGATCAGTAGACAATCCGATGAACTGGTGGCTCTTGTCCTTTGGCTTTTCCTTTGAGGATGGTAAGGTTCTCCTCTTATGGTATTTTCCATACAAAACCATGTCACCTTCCACTGGGTCGGAGGATAGCTCCTAACCCCATGTGGATGTTTAAATTTAAATTAAGCACAAAGGAAAGCTTAGTCCCCAGCTGCATCCTCTGCAACATTTTGAGTGTCCAAGGACCCCCGTGTGCCTAGTAGCAACAGTTAAGGAGCTATTTCCACCACCGTGGCAGGTTCTTTTAGATATTGCGGACAGTGACTCGGTGGGATTTATAAGAACACGGTCTTCTGAGTCTTATGGAACTTGGTTCAAATCTCATTTTCTTCTAAATAGCTAAGTGACCAAGCATGTCACTTGACTCTCCTGAGGCCTCAGCTCCTGAATCTGTTAGTAGTCACTTGCCTGCCTCCCAGCAGCGAGGATGAGGCGTGATGGTCCCTGTGGCGCTGTAGCAGGATTTACTTACGTAGAACAGCGTGTTTTCTGGGGGATGATTCCTATCTAGATGAGGGTAGGGTCCCCGAGTTACTGAGGGGGTATTTTCTTTTCTGTATGTGTTGGCTCTTACTAGTGTCGATATAAGAATGCTCTCACCTCAAAGGGAACGCGAGGGTTTATTTTAGAGCTAAATATGAGTGGCCAGGGCACAAGAATGCAGATTTATGTTACCCCAAACACCATATTCCAGTACGGTAACCACGTCAGGAAATTTTTCTATAGTAACAGAACAAGGAGAGTTAGACATTGAGATATTTTTCAAGTATCGGGTTGGAGGTTTACAGCAAACTAGAGAAATCTCAGTTATTTGCTGACCTTCTTAGCTTTCGAATCGGTGGAAGCTGTAGCTTTGTTTATATATTCTAAAAAGGTTTACCTAGCGGTCACAGGGTGTTAGGTCAGGAGCAGAGGTGAGCATTAAATGCCTTTCTAGGAGTCTAAACACAGCCTGTGATAACTCGGTCCTCTGTAACAATCTGTCCACAGTTAGTGAGTCAGCCTCGTGGGGGCTTGCACAGCGGAGAGCTTTCCTTGGGAACGTCAGTCATGTCCACCGCTCATGCATATGTGTTACACATCACCCTCGAACGGGCGTAGTTGGATGGGGGACATACGTGGAACTATTTGAGAAAAGGTAGTATGGTGGTGTCCCCAACAAAAGCAAGGCCTTTTGGGTGTTTTGCATTATGACCGCTTCCCACTTAGAGCACAAGGATTCGTTTCTGGGCAGGCCATTCAGTATCACTGGCCTGAGATGTCGGATGCTGTGTGAGAGTCACTTAACAACTTCAAAACATTTCATATATGTATTTACATGATTACGATGATGTAAATGGGGGTCTGTGTGTGGACTGTGTGGCCTCCACCTGAATGTGAAAATCAGAGGACCACCTGAAGGACCTGTGGACCCCTGAGGGATCAAAGTCATCGGGCTTGAAAGCAAACACCTTTACCCCCTGAGACATCTCCTCAGCCTGTTTACATACATGTCCTGCCCCGAGGCAGGACGGCCCCGCTCCTTTTTGTTAGCGATCCCTTGAGATCCCACGTGAAATCATACCTTTCATGGCTTCATCTCTGGTAATGTTCTGATGACAGCTACCTCTCTGGATATCCTGTTTCTGTGCCCTGTGGTAGGAAAGTCAGCTGGCGCATCCTCTCCCGGAAGCTGCGGACATTGGGGACCAGCGTCATAATATACTCTTTTGCCAGTAGAGGGCAGCATCGCCAAGAGCGTCTTTGCGATTTAACGGCGTGGGTGGGCGGTCAGCCTGCTATCTCTCTGTTCCCTCCTCTCACCTTGCCCTGCTTTTGGCAGTCATACAGAGTAGAGATATTTTCAAAGTGACTCCCAGCAACTGATGGCCGGGAGGGTGGCCCAGGAAACAGCAGCGGCATTGGCTAGAGGTCACCTGCTATCTCTACACAGCCTACATCTGGCACCGCTCTGCCCCTGCAGGAGGTGGCTGTCTGGGAGTCCCGTGCCAGCTGCCCACTGCTCAGACTTCGCTCACACATCTCCTCCGGGTGTTCTTGTCCCTAAATGCCTCTTCCCAGAAGGGATCTGAGTCAGTCTCTTGTCATTAAATTAGTTCTTGCTAAACTATGACAGACGTCAAAGCAGCTGATGGAGCGATTATATTCTCCCTACCCCCATGGCAACAGACAGAGGCAGGTAAAGTGCAAGAGAGAAAAAGCTGTCGGAAGTTTGGAGCGGGGAGATGGTTTGTTCGGCCAGTTCAGCATCCATCCTTCCGGGCTGGGAAGATGGCAGAGGGGAGTCTGATTCAATTGTCCAAACAGTCTGGATCTTTGGGTTTAACGTTGCTTAGAATGAAACACCCTTTCTGCTTATCTCTCCCGCCTCCTCCCTTCTCCCCAAATCTTTTGGCTCGGCTGGTAACTGTATGCTTGCAGAAGTCATAGCTCTGCAGGGGAGATTTTTCTTGGTCTAGACTGAGCGTTCTGTCCTGGGGCACTGGCTCTTATATGGTGTGATTTACATTCCAGTTCTTAGTCTTGAACTGTCAATCAGGGACTCTTGACTTCTCTCTGAAACCCAGGGAAGTTACTCTCTGTGGTCCCAGGGTCTGATTTATTTGGGACCTTCCCGTGGGTGACTCTACGACTCTACTTTTGCTTATGACTGGGGTCCTGGGGTGAATCCTTCCTCAAGAATATGTGACATACACTAGATCCACGACCGCACACAGAGCTCTTAAAACCCCAGCAAACCCTTCATCATTCATGATGCCAAGTAGGTGCCAGGAAGTCAAATGGTCACTTGCACCTTCTTGGAGGGGTTAAATCCGTTAGCAACGTCTCCTCAAAATTATCATCAAATCCTGGGTGACGGAAAAGTACCTTAGAGTACAGATCGGTGCTTGTGAAACCTAGTCAGTCACTAGTATCAGACAGGAGAGCAGACAGAAATGGGCAGAGTGGGAGGTGGCTGGCTGCTATCAGGGATGTCTCTCTCTGTGGTTGGCATCCCTGGCTCCTATCCCCAGGTGCCTCCTGTTTCTTCCTTTCCTGTCAAAATCCTCTTCTTCCAAACTCAAGTATGAAGAAGCACGATGAGGGTCAGAGAGATGAAGGCTCAGGGCTTCAGAGAGCTTGCTGCTCTTGCAGAATTCCAGAGGTTAGTTTTTATCATGGTAGGTGGCTGTCACTCTAGCTCAGGGTATCTGATGCTTGTTTGGGTCCCTGCGGGCGCCCACACGCACATGCTCCCCTCATCAATACATAGATTAAAAAGAAAAAAAAAGACTGATGGTTTTCTCTGGGCTACCTTTTTAAAGATATTTGTATATAACAGAGAGGAGTATACCACAGTGAAGTGAGCACACATCACCCTCCTTAGCAATGCTCAGGCCAATGCTTGCACCCCTAAGTTATTTTGAAGCAAATGATTTCTTTTTCACGGTATCCGCTGCTGGTGAAGAACTTTTGGTGGCAGAAGAGAGCTCAGACGGTTTCCCTCTCTGCTGTGGCAGTGCCCACCTTTTTGGCCTCTTTTTCTCTTTCCTAGTGGTCTCCCTTCCTCGCCACACTGTGATGTGTTCCCCTGAGTAGTACCTTCCGTCTAGTGCTAGGAATAAAGGCTTCATTTTCTCAGACCTCTCATTCTTCCAGTGGTACCCCAGAAGCCATCCCTTCTCTGGAACATTTCCTGGACCCCCAGATGAAGTCGGCCGCTCCTGTGAGAGCCAATGGCACAGAGGTTCCTGTTTATAACAATTATTTCTAGGCAGTGTGTATGGCTTACACACTCCACGCAGCGTTCTAGGAGACTTTTAACAAACACCAGCTGACTTGACCATGTCAAACAGAGAGAGGTTCTACACAGGGGAAGCGAGGTGCAGAGTTGTAAGCGACAAAGCTGGGATTACAGGCTCAGGCTGCCGGGCTGCTCACTCTAGTCCAAGGCCTGTATTTGATACCCCTTTGGTTCTGTTGACTGTGCAGCCTTGGGGAACTGGGTGGGGGGATTATCTTCTGCACTCCTGGCCTGAGACCTTCCTGGCTGGACAGCACATTTGTTGCTGAAATCATTTGACATAGGACTCTGTGCTATCATCTGGAGAAACATCAAGGCACCGGCTTTCAACAGTCAGCTATATTTCCTATGGTAACAAGAACCCTTAGCTGACAAGATTAACTTTTTTTTTTTTTTTTTTTTAAAATAACCAACACTTGTTCTGACCTTATCCCTGAACAGAGGCAATCTGAAGTTCTCTCCTGGGTTGGGGAAATGGGCGAAGCTAGGTTTTACAGGGAGAGCTGAATAGGCTTCCAGGTGCCTCTGATTTGCATACAGGCGCAGCCTCTTGGTTGGGACTTGTTGAACTGGAGAGACAAGACACCAGAATAAAGTTTTAGCAATGGCCCCCGGATGGAGGAAGAATTTGAGGATACTTGGCACAGACAGGCCCTCCCTCCACCTCTAGGCCCTCCTCAGGATCACGGCAGGTCAAGGGGAATGAATGCCATTTTTCTGGTGGTAAGCAGCAGTTTTTCTACTCCCTTGAAGTCCCACGTAGCTACAATTGCAATAGATAGCACGTTTGGGTGAGCCTATAGGAAGACAGCCGAATGTTCACAAGTTTCCCTGGCCTGCGTCAGCCGCAAGGACATGGGTCATGGCTGTGGGAGGCAGACAGAGGTGTAAGCGTGCACGCTAACAGTTTTGTGAAATGCCAGAGCACAGCTAATAGGTTTTTCTTTATTTTTTTGTGGTAATTGTTGAAATTCTATTATTAAAATTTTAACAAAAGCCTTTAACATTTTCTGTGCAATTCACAGTTCTTACTAATTAGAGTATTTTAAGTTCCTGTCTGGCTATGACCTAAGCAAAGACTTGAACTTTTTTTTTTTTTTTTGGTTTTTTGAGACAGGGTTTCTCTGTGATTTTGGAGCCTGTCCTGGAACTAGCTCTTGTAGACCAGGCTGGTCTCGAACTCACAGAGATCCGCCTGCCTCTGCCTCCCAAGTGCTGGGATTAAAGGCATGCGCCACCACCCCCGGCTATTAAAGACTTGAACTTTAAGTCTCTAAATGAGCAGGATTCTTTTCACAGTACTTACCTCTTTCCTTCCTTCCTTCCTTCCTTCCCTCCCTCCCTCTCTCCCTCCCTCCCTCCCTCCCTCCCTCCCTCCCTCCCTCCCTCCCTCCCTCCCTTTCTCCCTCTCTCCCTCCCTTCTTTGTTCTTCTCTCATGTATTAAATATTCCAACCACACTTTTTCCTCCTTCCACCCCTGCCCCAGATCCACTCCTCCTCTATTTCCCTTCAGAAAAAAAGGCAGGCCTTTCAGGGCTATCAACCAAACATGGCATATCAAGTTGCAATAAGACTAGGCAAACCCCTGCATATTAAGGCTGGCAAGGCAACCCAGTAGGAGGAAAAGGGTCGCAAAAGCAGACAAAAAAGTCAAAGACAGACCCTCCTCCCACTGTTCGGTATCCCACAAGAATTCCAAGTTACATGACTTTAACATATGTGCAGAGGTCCTCGGTAAGACCCATACAAGCTGCCTGATCATCACTCCAGTAGTGAGTCCATATTATGCACCGGTTAGTTGATTCTGTGGGATGTTTTCTTGTGGTGCCCTTGACTCCTCTGACTCCTGTGATTCTTTCTCCTCCTCTTCTGCCTCTTCCCTGAGCTCTGCCTAATGTTTGACTGTGAGTCTCTGTATCAGTTGCTGGACAAAGCACATCACCCAGGTCAGTAAGGCCCTAGCATAAGTATGGCCATCAGACACCAATGTAGTCTCCGGTGGCTGGCCAAATCCTGGGTGTCTTCATGGCCTTTGTTGGTAATAGGAGCCGTGAAACCAATGAAGACCCTGACTGTGGCTGGGGCCATGGCCCCAGACATGGCCCCAGGCAGCATCCCTGGCTTGGATGACACCATGTGATGTGGGATTCCCCTCTGTATGCTGTGAATATGATTGGCTAATTAATAAAGAAACTGGCTTGGCCTGATAATATAGAGTAGAGCTAGGAAAACTAAATTGAATGCTGGGAGAAAGAAGGCAGGGTCAGAGGGAAGCCATGTATCCCCGCCAGAGACAGATGCTGGAATTTTACCTGGTAAGCCACAACCTCATGGCAATACACAGATTAATAGAAATGGGTAAAATTAATATATAAGAGTTAGCCAATAAGAAGCTAGAGCTAGTGGGTCAAGCAGTAATTTAATTAATACAATTTCTATGTGGTTATTTTGGGGCTGAGCAGCTGGTAACAACATGAGGCCTCCTACAACAACCATGGCCCTGGTGATAGCACAGACCATTCAGATAGGCATGACCCCCTATGGTGGAATAGTTCTCAGATACCAGCGTGGCCATAGGTTGTGGTCTAGACCCTGGGCATCCATGTGGCTTTTGGTGGCAACTTGGGCCATAGACATCAACACAGACCCTAGCTGTGGTAGGACCATGTTCCCAGCCATGGTTCTTGGCAGCAGCTTGGGCTGGGATGCCATCATGGCTCCAGGTGGCAGCACAGGCCATTCAGATCAGCATGGCAACATGGCCCTTGGACACCAACATGGCTCAAGTTGTGGCCCAGACCCTTGGCCTCAGCATGGCCTTCGATTGTATCAGGAACCATGGACATCAACACAGACCATGGCTGCAATAGGGCCATTTACCCAGACATGGTCCTATACCAAAACCCATGCCTGAATGTCACCATGGTCCTGGGTGGCAGCATAGGCCTCTCAGATCAGCATGGCCCTGGTGGCATCATTTTACTTTCACAGGATCCCATAGAAAGAACATCGCCCCCATGACAGCTGGAAATAATTCTAGAAGACGATGTCCCCTCTCCCAACAAAGTTTGTCCTCAGGATTAGGGACATCATTTAGGGGATGATTATAATTGGTATAGGGTTGGGAGTTGGGGAGAAATTATGCAGGATCAGGGATTTCTTTGGAAAAAAAAGAGAGGAAATTGGATGGGATAATAGATTAGTGTGAGATTACTCACACTAATAATAATAATAGTGAGTAATGAAATGAATACTTGTGAGCTATATTTATATGCAATTTACATTGGTATAGATTCTTGTATATTGATACAAACTTAAATTATATTGAATATGTTCTTATTTTTGTCTACAATATTTGTATATCTGGGCAAGGTTATTTAGTCATATTGTATGCATGCATGCTTCTACCTCTGCTTAAGACATTTTGTATATTGATACAATTTTAAGGATATATTTATCATACTGTAATATACATTTATACCTCTGATCAAGATATTTATACATTGTTTACATTTTGAGATCATTGTCTTCATTTGTTGCATAGTTGTTTAAAAATTGTTTAATATTCTAATATGAAGTCTTAGTCTTTAAGTTATATAGGTATTAAGATTCATAGGTCAATAGTCATCCATGTTTGTCATACTTAAAGTTAGACTAATCAGGTTTTTTAGATACATAGACATTGTATTCTGCATAGATAGGTAATCTTCAACCACTGCAAAGAGCTGTAGAATATGGCATTTAAATAACTTAGGGTTCTGTTGAAGCGAGACACGATTGCTCCTGGCAGCATCGATCTATTCCTGAGAGAATGTTGAGCACTGAAGACACTCCACTTGGAGCTTGTTTTCTTCTTGGCATAACTGGCCTTTGGGCAAAGAACTGCCCATACATCGACCACTGACAAAATGCACAATGTCTTGACAGGGCAAGCAGGACACAAGAAAAAAGATGATCAAATCTTGCCAAGAGAGGGTAAGACGGTTTTGAAAATTTTTCTGCCTGTAAAAATGGTCTGTCAGTTACTCTACGCCCTAGCCAAAGTGGGTTGCTCCAACATTGCAAATGAGACATTGGGTGATTGCCTATTTAGCTAGCCAGTTGTCTCTGTCATTTGTTGCACATTTCGGAAGTTGCCTGATTGCACTTCCTGCTTACTCAAGTAATATTATTTCCCTTCTCGGGTCTTCATTGAGGTTGAATACTGGATAGTTTTAGTTACTTTCCTCTCCTGACTTGGCCAAGTTATTTATAATACAAGACTTAGACTCCTTAGGATAGGATAATTATTGAAACATTTATCACATGTTTCTTGCTTGATATTGTTTATGCTGGTTGTAATTCTAATTTTTATTTCTGATATTTGTTCTTACTATATATAACTTTGTATTAAGTTTAGAACTTACTTATTTAACCAAAAGGGGGAGGTGCTGTAGGAATTCCTACTGCCAGTAGCCTTTACATTACCCGCCCACTTGGGCGTGGCCTCTTATATTATTTATGCCCATGTAAAGCACACATCTGGCCTCTTTTCTAGCTGTGGGATTCAGTTGCTGTTCCCCGTTCCAGCAGAGGACTGTAATCTGTGAGTCCACCCCTAAATAAATAACCCTCTATTATACTCAATTCTGAGCTAGTGTGAAATTTCTTTTAAGTGTCCTTCTTCACTCGAATACCAGTATGGAGTCAGGTGGATGACCAAATACCAAGCATCCACATTACCTTCAGTGGTTACTGAAGCCACAGAGATCCACAAAGACTCTGAATGTGTAAGAGCATGAATCCAGACATGGCCTTGGTAGCAGCTTAGGCCTAAGTGTCATCATGCTCCTCCCTGCTGACAGGATAAACCCCTTAGGCCAGCATGGCTCTGAAGGTGACCTGGCCCTCAGACACCAAAATGACCACAGGTGGTGGCTCAGACATTGGGCATCCTTGAGGCCTTTGGTGGCAATATGAACCTCATTTTCAGTAGGACTAAGAGCTCAGACAGAGCAGCCCACCCACATGAGCCTACTCCTCACCACCTTTACTTCTTCTGTTCCTCCTCTTACCCAGCACATGAGCCATTCTGCTTCTCTTTCTCTCCCATTTCTCCACCGTATATTTGCTCATCATAATGGCACCTACCCACATGGCACCTCAGGGCCTGTGGATGCCTTCAGTCAACCCAGATTGTGAGGACCCAGGCTGGCCCGTGGGTGTCTTTCACCTGCCTCAGCTACATGGCAGCTGGTGAGCAAAGTTCCATTTATTGATTGTTGATTTTAGTGCCTGTGCTATTGGTGTTCTTTTTAGGAAGTCATCTCCTGTGCCAATGCATTCCAGGCTGTTCCCCAGTTTCTCTTCTATCAAGTTTAGTGTATCTGGTTTTATGTTGAGGTCTTTGGTCTGTTAGGACTTGAGTATTGTACAGGGTGATAGATCCGTTTGTATTCTTCTAACAGCCAGTTAGACCAGCACCCTTTGTTGAAGGTGTTTTCCCTTTTCTGTTGTGTGAATATGGCTTCTTTATCAAAAATCAGGTGCCCAAAAGATTTATGTCTGGGTCATCAGATTCAATTTCATTGAGCAATCTATCTTTTTATGCTAGTACCATGTGTTTTTATTACTATAGCTCTATAGTAGAGCTTGAAATCAGGATGATGATACCTCTGGGAGTTCTTTTTTTTAAAAAAAGATTTATTTATTATATATACAGTGTTCTGCCTGCCTGTATGCCTGCAGGCCAGAAGAAGACACTAGATCTTATCACAGATGGTTGTGAGCCCCCATGTGGTTGCTGGGAATTGAACTCAGGACCCATGGAAGAGCAGGCAGGGCTCTTAACCACTGAGCCATCTCTCTAGCCCCTGGAAGTTCTTTTATTATATAGAATTGTTTTTATCTATCCTGGGTTTTTTGTTTTGTTTTTTTTCACATGAATTTGAGTACTGTTCTTTCAAAATCTGTAAAGAATCATGCTGGAACTCCCATAGGGACTGGGCTGAATCTGCAGTTTGTCTTTGGTAAGATGGCCATTTTTCCTATGGTATCCTATCGATCCATGAACATGGGAGATCTTTCCACCTTCTGATACCTTCTTCAAAGACTTGAAGTTATTGTTATACAGAAGTTTCACTTGCTTGGTTAGAGTTACCCCAATATAGTTTATATTATTTGTGACAGTTGTGAAGGGTGTTGTTTTCCTGGTTTCTTTCTTAGCCTGTTTGTCATTTGTGCATAGCTGAAGGCTACTGATTTTTTTTTGCATTAAACTTGTATCCAGCTATAGCTTCACCTTTGCTGAAGGTGTTTTTCAACTGTAGGAATTTCCTGGTAGAATTTTTGAGGTTAATTATGTATGCTGTCATATCATCTTTAAATAACAATATTTTGACTTCTTCCTTTCCAGTTTGTATCCCCTTAATCTCTCCTTCTTGCTCTTGCTGAACTTCAAGTACTTTACTGAATAGAGATGGAGAGAGTGGGCAGTTGTATCTTGTTCCTGATTTTAGTGGAATTGCTTTGAGTTTTGCTCCATTTAATTTTTTGATGTTGGCTATAGGCTTGCTGTAAATTACCTTTAGCATGTTTAGATATGTCCCTGATTTCTCCAAAACTTTTATCATGAAGGTGTGTTGGATTTTGTCAAAAGCCATCATCTAATGAGATTATCATGTGTTTTTTTTCTTTTAGTTTGTTTATATGGTGGATTACATTGACAGAATTTCATATGTTGAACCTTCCTTGTATCTCTGGGATGAAGCCTACTTGATTGATCATGGTGCGTGGTCTTTTCCATGTGTTCTTGGATTTTGTTTGTGAGTATTTTATTGAGTATTATTACATCAATGTTCATAAAGAAAATGGTTCTGTAGTTCTCTTTTTTGGTCAAATCTTTGTGTGGTTTGGGTATCAGGGTGACTGAGGCCTCATAAAAGAAATCTAGCAATGTTCTTTCTGTTTTTATTTTGTAGAATAATTTGAGGAATATTGGTATTAGCTCTTTGAAAGTCTGGTAGAATTCTGCATTAAAACCATCTGTCCCTGGGCTATTTTTGGTTGGGAGACTTTTAATGACTACTTATATTTCTTTAGGTCTATTTAATTATCTAATCTTGATTTAACTTTGGTAAGTGGTATCTATTGAGAAAATTTTCCACTTTTTTAAATTTTCCAATTTTGTAGAGTACAGAGGTGGCTAAAATAACTGTAGTGAAATATAGAGCCATAGGTCAATTTTAGTTTGGGGGGGCATTGAAATTTAGACCTGTAGGATAGTATTAAACAAATTGAGCTTTGTAGAAATCCAGGTTTCACATAGCTAAATTCTAGGTGATAAAAAATGTTGAGGTGAATACAAGCCCCAAGATTAGGCATTATATTGGGTTTCTATTTTATTTTTTGTGTTCCTATTTTAAAATTTACTTTAAAATCAGTGAAAAAATTTACTTTAAAAATTCACCATGAAAATATCAATAAAATAGAAACAAAGACAGTGAGTAGTCTAACTGTATTCTACAAAGAACTAATGAAATAGTCAATCAGCTTCATGACTATTACCCAGAAGTCAACACTGATGAAAGTAGTATAAGTGTCATTCCTCTCAAACAAAGATGGACAATGCCCCTAGACTCAAAATCCAGAGCATCTAAACATCATTGGGTTGGACACAGAATCAAAAGGCCTTATTTCTGAGAAGTGGGATTCGTTTTGAGGGGCAAGGAGATGAGAGATGTAGAAATCGAGCTTTCCTTAAGTGTGGATATGTTTGTTAGCTGTGTTGAAAAAACCAGATCTCCACGCTTGCCCCAGTGAGGAATCCAGGCAGCAGGACATGGAAGATCTCACCTCAGAATATGCCTCTGGGGATGTGCTGTCTCTTCATTTTAGCCCGTAGAAATTCCTTCAGAGGATGAAGGCCCTGTCCAGGGAGAAACCCAGATATTCAACAAAGTTCTCAACCAAGATTGTCCAAAATTGGCCATTTGGAATGGGACAAGGAAGGAGTCATCTCAAAGCTCGAGTTTCAGCGGTCATCTGTTCACACAGAGGTCATTTGA
Source organism: Microtus pennsylvanicus (assembly GCF_037038515.1). NCBI lineage: Eukaryota > Metazoa > Chordata > Mammalia > Rodentia > Cricetidae > Microtus > Microtus pennsylvanicus. The sequence goes on from NC_134591.1 coordinate 24,814,955, forward strand.
GGAAATAATGCATGACAGGTTTTCATGTTTGATTTTTGTTGTTCTTTTGAGACAGGTTTTTCTCTGTGGCCCAGGCTTGTCTGATTTCAGTATCTAGCCCAGGCTGGCTTTTAACTCATGGCAATCCTTCTGCCTTAGCCTCTTAACCACTGGGCTTATAAGTTTGAACCACTAAACCCAGTTTCCTGCTTGAGTATTTAATTCTTCTAATTTTGGCAAGGTGTGGAGTTGTGTATGTGCACGGGAGCTGGTTCTCAGTTGCACAAGACTTGACAAGACTATACCAGGGGCTGCCAGGCAAGCATTTATGGAAGTGCAGACATCTTGAGGTAGTGAACTGAGTTATGTCAAATAGAATAGATGTGGTTCTCAACTGGGTCCTACCTTGCTGCTATTTTTAGGAGAAATTTGGCAATGCCCAAATATTTTTTTAATGAAGCTGATACCTATAGGGTAAAACATCCCATAATGTACAGTACTTACCAAGTCATTTTCTAGCCTCAAGTGTCAATAGCGCCAATGTTGAAAATTATGTGATGGAGGTGTTAAGAACAGAAGGCTACAAGGCTTGGTTTATGTTGAAACAACACAGCATTGATATTTACATCTTGCACAAGTCAGATAAAACATTGCTGACATTGGACATGGGGGAAGAGGATTCCGAATCAGCACAGAATGTCCAGGCAACCCCAAGTATACAGTGATGTAATCTGTTATATTAATATGTTTGGCTGAGTGTTACTTTTGTATGATTCTATATAAACATGGGTTTAAGGTCAGATGCCTGATCCCTTAGCCTTTGCCTTGCCAACCTGCTGATGTAATCGGTAGGACAGTGGTACAATGGAGACTCAAAGTTGTTGAAAGCAAGTTTGGAACTGTTGTCAGTACAAAAAGGCAGGAGAAGAATAAAAAAATCCAATGAAGTAATACAAGAGATTAGTTGACTATAATCCCATGACACACACACACACACACACACACACACACACACACGAGCATCACATTGTGGTTTAGGAATCTCACGGTGATGTACAGATTAATAGAGATGGGTTAATTTAAGATGTAAGATCTAGCTAGAAATATGCATAAGCTAATAGGTCAAGCAGCATTTTAATTAATACAGTTTCTGTGTGAATATGTTGGGTCTGGGCAGCTGGGAAACAAACGAGCAGCCTCTGTCAATAGACAGGTATCTGTGATCTTTGAAAATTTCCCTTTCAACATATTTAATTAAAACCTAATTTTCTTTTGTAAAAATTTATTGAGCTCAACCGGACTCTCTGAACATAGCGGACAATGAGGACTACTGAGAACTCAAGAACAATGGCAATGGGTTTCTGATCCTACTGCACGTACTGGCTTTGTGGGAGCCTAGGCAGTTTGGATGCTCAACTTACTAGACCTGGATGGAGGTGGGGGTTCCTTGGACTTCCCACAGGACAGGGAACCCTGATTGCTTTTCGGGCTGGGGGGAGACTTAATTGGGGGAGGGGGAGGGAAATGGAAGGCGGTGGCAGGGAAGAGACAGAAATCTTTAATAAATATATAAATTAAAAAAAATTTATTGAGCTCTATATTTTTCTCTGCTCCCCTCCCTGCCTCTCCCTCCCTTCTACCCTCTCCCAAGGTCCCCATGCTCCCACTTTACTTAGGAGATTTTGTCTTTTTCTCCTTCCCATATACATTAGATCTATGTATGTTTCTCTTAGGGTCCTTCATTGTTGTCTAGGTTCTCTGGGATTGTGGTTTGTAGGCTGGTCTTCTTTGCTTTATGTTTGAAAACCACTTATGAATGAGTACATGTGATAATTGTCTTTCTGGGTCTGGGTTATCTCATAAAACCTAATTTTTTTTTGTTTTTTTTGAGACAGGGTTTCTCTGTAGCTTTGGTACCTGTCCCGGAACTAGCTCTTGTAGACCAGGCTGGCCTCGAACTCACAGAGATCCGCCTGCCTCTGCCTCCCGAGTGCTGGGATTAAAGGCGTGCGCCACCACTGCCCGGCACCTAATTTTTTTTTTTGCACATGATATATTTATTGTTTTTTTTATTAACTTCTTTATTTACTTACTGTATTTAGTTACTAGATTCTCTAGTATAAAGTATTTCAACATTAACTAGATCAAAGTCGTTAAAGGCTAGGCTCACAACCAAAAATATAAAACCTAATTTTTATTTCTTAGTGAACAAAACGATCATGGATATGCAGAAGCTCAGATGAGACCAGCAAACACTGAAGAAGTGAAAGACAAAACCAGCAGTAACTCTGCATGCCTCATGCCGGCTCTGAGTCCCTACAACGGGACTCCCACCACTGACTGTTTATTTCTTGAGATGCTGATTGTCATGACCTGATGCAGGAAAGGATCAATGCCACCCTCCAGAAACAAAACCCCACACTTTACTTTTGGAGTCAATGGTTTTATTGTCATTATTTTCACACTGAGGAGACTTAGTTACATAAAGTGTATTCAGTAGGTTGGTTATCAGTAGTAGAAGCACAAGGATGCAGACAGTGGACCATGGAGGAATGCCCCTTATCAGAGCGAGGGCATGGGACTGAAGCACACCGCTCCAGACAGCCTATGTACAGGTGCAACCCGAATTCCAGTTATGTGCAGACAGAGTCACAGAGTAAATGACGCGGGGTCGCTGTACACCTAGCCAGCCACGGCTCACAACAAACACACAAAATGACAAAAATGACTTTAAAGTGCATTGAGAGGACTCTTGAGGGGTGAAGATAGGGGCTGAGATGTTTCTTTAGAATACAGGCAAACAAAGGCGGTGTGAGACCCTGACCTCCCCTAAAAAGATCCCTCACAAAAATGGCATTGTGATATGTTTTGATCCTTCCAAAATATATTCATTAAAAATTCTAAAAAATTGCTTTTGTTTATTTGATTGGAATACTTATTGTATATACTTATGGGGTGGAATAACATGACTAAATCTGGGTTATAGGCTCTGCTGTAGTGCAGGAGAAAAAGTATGGTTGGCAGTAATTGTGCATCTCAAAACAAGATTTTGAGTACATTTTGATACTTTTTAACATAACCCATTTAAAAGACAGGTTAAATCTTGTAGTGCATATATCTATGTTAGAATCAATATTAATGGTTTTATGTTTTAAAAATATGCAAATAATAATTGCATAACTTATCTTTTTTTTTAAACACTAGTAGTGGCTTCATTGAACCAGGAGGATAGTGTTTGTTACTCTTACTTCTTTGCTATTTTTGAGACAGACTCTCATGTAGCCAAAGCTGGCCAGGAGTTTCCAATCCTCCTCCTCTACCTCCTCAGTTCTGGGATTGCAGGTGTACCATCATGTCTGTCTTGAAACTTATATTTTTCATGTACCTCTCTGTGTCTGCATTGTGAAGATGGAAGCTGTTGCTTGTGGAGACTTGAGAAAACAAGGCTAGGTCCAGGTACCATGATGGTTAGGTACAGGTACCACAATAGATTCTGTGCAGAGTGCAAGAGAAACTCACTCAGTTCTTGATGGACAGTCTGACTCTCCGAGAACCTTCAGCCCCCAAAGAGCTTGAGATAGAGGAACATCACTGACTCTGCCTCCAGACACCCTTTCTTTAGGGCAAATTGTCTGTCAAAGCCTAAGATTGATGGGGTTGTTCAATTTAATACTTGGGCTTATGTGATTTAGATACCTGGTTGTGGTGGATTGTTCTAGACTCTTTTGTGCCTTTTAATCATTATATTAGATTTTACTCCAATTGCATTACAAAGTGAAATATTAAAGGTTTTAGTTGTGGGAACATCTCTGCTTATATGTGTGCAAACAAACTTACCATTGCAGTCAGAAAGCGTATTTGAACAGAAATAGGAAATAAACTGCTCACCGCGCTATGAAGTCTGTTGTTTTCGCTTGTTCTCCCGGGGACATATGCCAATTTAGGTTTACGATGCCAACAGGTTGTGTATCTGTTTGCCATTTTTATAAGGGAACTTTTTAGATCCATCACTTATTCGCATAGAAACACAAACACTTCCTGATTTTTCCAGGCACCTTTGCTAATTATCCATTTCAATTCCCATGTGGAGGAATCTTGCTTTGCATAGCAGACGGATTGCAGAAAAATAATAAGGAAGTATTTTCGGCGTCGCAATGTGACTGGCTACTTAAAGAAGCCATGCAATAAGCTACTTTGAAAATGAAGAATGCTTTTTTGTGAAATAAACAATTTCTTTGATTTTCAAACAGTTTGCTTAACATACATACCTAAAAATGTATTAGTAGATTAGGACTATCCAGAAGAGTAGGTGTAAGTAATAAGAAACAGAAGAGATAAACTTCATCAACGAACAACACACAGGATGACTCATGGACTGTTTATTGGCTATATTCAGAAGCCCTGAATATATGCTTTATTGGTATTTTATGGCTTTAATTAAGACAATCGTCTCATGAAATACTATAAAGTGCAATATTAAAAAAATTAAAAAACCCAAAAGGCATCCATTGTCCTTCAGTTTTATCCTGATGATAAGAGTTGGAGATGCATTGAATTAACTGGCAAGGAATTCTCTGCCTTAATTCACACATGCAGTTTCATTCTGGAAGTGATTTTATTCTGGGATTCAGACTTAGTTCACTTTTCTCTTGTTTGTGTGCATGTAACATGATTTAAGAGAATTAGTACTTTCTTTTGGCTAGCTGAGTGTTTTACAGACCTGTCAACATCCAAGGCCTTCACTAAGTATGTATCCATTATGAAGAAATTGCAACCCAAGAGGAAATTCCCATCTTTTGCTGACCAGTTTCCTAGGTTAGGAAGTGTCCTTACTGTTTCTATCAGCCTACTGTGTGGGAAATAAACACACGGTGGGACTCATAACAAGAGGAGCTCCAACCCTTTCTCTGACTTCCCATTTGAAAGGAAAATGTTATTTCCTCTCTGTAATCAGTGCAGGAAGCACAAACCCAGAGTCTTGGAATGGTCTAACATGGCTTCCTTCCTGTCTCCTTTGTGGCTAAGGAATGAAGATGCAAGATGCAAAAAGAGCTGTGATCTTGACCTCACCAGCACTCCCTGATAAAGATGTGCCCAGTGGTCATCTCGACACTAGAAAAGCCAGTTCCCATGGGTACCATATTCAATTCTATTGGCCCTTCCTTGGAAGGCGTTTGTACTATTGTGCTCCTCCGTGGTTATGGATTCTGCCTACCATTCAACAGCAATCAGAATGGTCACTTCCAGGGAGTGCTGCTGGGGGGTAAAGGTTTAGAATTTTTGAATATTTACATTGAGGAGGAACAGTGCTGGCAGCAGGAAGAGAAGGAAGAGCAGAGAAAGGAGGGAGAGGAAGAAGAAATCACCTAAGTGAACAAATAAGGATTCAAGGGCACTTCTGATGAAGATAAATACAGGGTCCCACAGTAGCAACTTCCAACTACGTCATGGATAAAGCTCAAAAGGTGTTCAAATGCAGTTGTCTTCTGCCTTGAAGGAAAAAAAAAGGCTGATGCCATCAGCCGGAGGGTCTTTGGGCGAAGCTGGGTGGGGACGTTTCTGTCAGAGTTAAACACTGGCCTTGGGTATAGTAGGATCTCTTTGCTAATATCCCATGACTTAATATTGGTGGTCCTTTGGTGACCAGCAGACAGACTCCCCTACTGAAATCGGCTCTTGGTGGGAGCCCACACATGCCCAAGGCACTTTTCCATCCTTAACTATTAATTTTCCGGTTCAGCTCATCAGTGTTTTAGGAAAAGTGCTTTGGTTTAGGCCACATGCTTCTCTATTCAATCCCTCACCGTTCACTAATGAGCCCATCTGCCTAAACTTTCAGGACCAGTTTGGTCTCTCAAAAACCGGCTAGGTCGTACATCTGTTTGTCTTTTGTGTCCTCCCCCCCCTTTACTCTTTCTTAAGAAAATCCATTGGCAAGATTAAAGACTTTGGTGACATTTAGGTAGTTTGGACCGAGGTTGATTGTCCATGTGTGAGAAAGGCGTGTGGATGCATGCTGTCTGGGAGGCCTACATGGAAAGCTAGCCACTTCCAGATGTAGTCAACACGCGCACATCTGTGATCCCACAGAAGTCCATGTCCTCCTGTTGCTGAGGCATCACAGCCTACGCAGGCCCCAAGCGCCCAGTGACATGAAAGAAATATTTCAGAGGTGCAATAATATGTATTGGATCTGAGCTGGCTGTATTTCCTTTATTGCTTTTCTTGTTAGCTATATATTTCAAAAAAATATGAGGCTGTGAGGTTAAAAAGGACCACAAAGATCCAGAGGCAGGAAACTAAACTCAGACAGACACGGGGGCAAGGCACAGGAACCTTCTTTACTGAGGCTGTCTTAACACAAGATTTTCAAATCAACCGAGGACATATATAGGCTCTAGTAATTGTTTAAAAAAGGTCGGCTATTTGTAGTCACTTTAAGCATCACAGATAGGTTTGAATGGCTTTCTTAGGAATTCTATTATTTGTAAATTATTTTCTCCTTTCCTCCTTTTGAATTTTGCAGTTTTCTCCCAACTCTCTCTTAGTGGGAAGGCCTTGCCTGCTAATTGAAGAAAATGTTGTGAGGGAGGCATGGGAACTGAGGACGATAGCTTTAAAAATTAACAGGTGAATATGTACGAGTGGGTATCAGCTTTATAGTGTACTTTTTCTAAAACAGGCCTGCCGTCTGTAACAATGTTACTTGTTGAAGTTCAACCTTTTTGGTTACAAGAAAACATAGAATGTGTGTGTGTGTGTGTGTGTGTGTGTGTGTGTGTGTATTTGTGAGAAAGCCCCCTGAAATTCTCTGAAATGTTTACCTTCAAACAAGCATTGGACCCTACCAAATTCTTCAATGCAATTCTTTCAATAGAATGCTTCAAACTCCACCGTCCCCTCTCTAGCCAGTAGCTCTAACTGTTGTCCCTTCTGTGATCAACTTTCTCTTAAGGTGGTCTGGGTGAGGACAACCTTCTTTCGTAGGCCCCATCTTCCTTCGCCATGGATCAGAGAGGATTTTACAAGATGCGGGAAGTAGTGGTGTTGGCCATTTCTCTCTAACCAGGAGCAGATGTACGCTAATGTTACCAAAAATCTAATCATCGAGGCAGGGGTGTTTTGCTGAAAGGCCTCTAGACCGCCCGACTCATGTCTTCCCTGGAAAATAAATGCTACTGGCTGCTGTCAGGGGACACCTGTCAGAGGCCTGGCAAAGCGTTTTCCTTGAATATGAAATGGTCCTTGTCTCTTTTCGTAGCACTCTCAAGTGAGACATCAGACACGCTGCTTCATCTGCCGAGCTGAGACACAACCCTGTCCCTGAGTCTCTGGACACACATTCTGCTCAGCTGACACTGCCTGGCATGTTTAGGTCTTGGGCAGTGAAATCACACTATTTAATCTCATGTTTCATCCCAGCAGGAACTCGCTGGGTCTGGAGGGCAAGTAGATACGTCCTGGGCATTGTTAAACGCAATTCTAGGGGTTTCTATTTTAGAATCCTTAGTCTGGACCAAGATTCTCTCCTCTTCCAGGGTTGCCTAGGGCTATAGGAGAGGTGACAGCAAGCAAAACTGGCTTGGTTTTCTGTGAGTACACAAGTGGACACATTTGGGTACAATTCCTTTACTTTAGGATGAATGATAAATTTTGGTTTGAACTTTTGGTGTTATTTCATACCCTGCTCCAGAGAAGAAAAGAGACAGCCATCTAAAAAAATTTCCCCCATGCCTCTTGTGGCATTATTTTTGCCTCTCTGTAAGCATTAGGGACACAAGCTGACCATTTCCTATATTCTGGGGGTTGGCATGTTCAAGTGCATGTATGTGCATAGAATAAAAAAAAAATCCAGTTCATAAATGTTCACTTTCTTTTCCCTTGGCTGTCAAATTTGATGCCTTTTGCCTTAGAATTGATTGGGCCCAAAGGATGATGATGTAATTGATACTGTATGTCTGCAAGATCTGGTGCACTTGCACACACTGACATGCGAGAAAGAAGTCAGAGATGAGCCGAAACCAGCATGTAGAAAGCAGTTTTACAATAATGCGAATGCTTCCAGGTCAGCATAAGGCCACATACCACACATTCCTCAATGAAGGCAGCAAGAGCCAGCAGTAGATGGTGCCCAAGCACCACCGTTCAGTGAGGGGGAGCACTATGGAGATGGGGACTGGTTTTGGGAATGTTGTCTTCTCAAAGTAACTTTTCATTGAAGACCATATCACTCGCTGTGAAGCAGAATGCCCAGCCCTTAGGCACCGGAGTGCTTCCTGGCTTCTGGTTAAGGAGGTAAGGGGAGCGAGTGTGGGAATGGTAATGGTGGGACCAGACATTCTGTGACCTTTCTTATTTTGTAGTTGGTTTAAAAAAGTCATCCATTTTAAACGATAAGCCAACCTGAAGTCAGAATTTATTCAACCATCATCATGCAGCCAGGACAACAATCTGAGCTTTTAAAACTGAAAACTCACTTTTGCAACTGTCTTTCTAAGGTAGCAGCAAAAATGCTTGCTTCAAACAAAGCCCAACCCTTGATGAATGGGATGTGGATTTCTCTCTCACCATTGAAAACTGCCAGTTCTCAGGAGGCAAAGAGAGGCAGATCTCTGTGAGTTTGTAGCCAGCCTGCTCTACGGAGTGAGTTCCAGCATAGCCAAGGCTGTTACACAGAGAGAGAGAGAAAAAAAATCAAATCAAACCAAAAACCCAACTTTGCATTGTTGGAGAGACTTGAAAGCCAGTTTCTTAGTTGGCAGACCTTTTGATTTCTTGTGTTCTCAGGGGGCCTCCACTTTGAAGTGCCGTGTGCTTAAGTGTAAAGTGGTCTTGGGCTTGGCTCTTCCCGTTGCTGCCATGTTCTGTAAATGAATGGAAGTTTTGTGGATGGAAAGCTGAACTTGATCTGGGGTATTGGGTCACCTGACCTTTTTATTCAGTCTGAGTTCTTCGCCCCACCTCCCTATATTAAGCGGTGTTCAGAACATAGACAAGGCTCAGTGACAGATCAGAACCGAAAGCATGGTGACACTCTCCTCGTATGGTGTGTGCCAATTTACATGGAGGTGGCCACCCTCTATTCACCTTTTCAGTGGATTTTGAAGAGAAAGCATGGTTTCAGAAAATGAAAAACTGCATGTTTTCAGTTCAGTTTGTCCTGCGGCTGTCAAGCGGTTTCATTTCCTACTGCAATAAACTGGAGAAATCACACAAGGTGTTGAACAGAGTGTGTGTGTGTGGGGTCTCAGTGAATGAGGTGATCCCATGTGAAGCTGAGCAAAATCAGTAGATCATATTATCAGAGTGACTGCTTCAAAGAAGTGTAAAGAAAGTATGGACCGCAAGCTCGGAACACTTGCGTTCCAGATGGGCTCACGATGGAGGGAGGAGCGTTGCATGGGTCTACACCAAATTCATGACTCAGGACTTGGAAACTGTTCTGGGGTGGGGGGTGGGGACACCAAGTGGATCAGACAAACCTGAGCTGCCTCAATCAAGCACGGTCAGTCTGTTAGTTTAGATCTACTGAGAATGATGTTTAGATGTGGCAGCCCTTTGTGGCCACACTGAGAAGTGCTCTGAGGAGCTATGCCCTTATGTCCCCATCAGTGGCCACTCCCACTGAGCACCTCTGCTGGATGGTGTCTCTCGGCACACATCTCAGCTCTCTTGGCAGGACTTTGGACTGTGTGTGAGCCCTTGGCATTAAAGCGTGTCCGACGACAACCACGGCTAAGATCGCCCTTGTTCTTTTGATGATGATGGGCCATGCACTGGAACAAGACAGGCTCAATTTGTAGAAGTTTGCTGTCCTAGAAAAGCACTAATCATGCTGGGGCAATACAAGAAAAAAAAAGCAAAACGAAACAACCTAACCTTCTTCAGTTCCTTTGGTTGCCACCGGGTCTGAGTTTCCCCTCTGTCTTAAGGAATTCCATGGGTCTCAGTCAGAGCATCCCAGTGGGGATGGGTTGTTTGGCTTGTGACAGTATTTTAGAGGTTCTAACAGGGCTCCAACAGACTCTCTCTTCTGAGCTTTCCTCTCTGCAAACTATTTAACTCAACGCAGTATGTCCAAAGCAGGCTGGAAATCACAGCAAAGAGTGCTCGGCCTACTGATTCTGTTAATTCACCTTTTGCACTCGAGAGGCAAAGCACACAAACTGAAGGTTGAAGGTTGATGCCCCTCTTCAAATAGGAACTATAATTACGCTAGCGCTATCCCTGAAAAGATGCATTTGCACTTAAATATATATATATGTTTATATATATATAATTTCTCTTTCTGTGTACAGTTATGTATTAATCTATAGGTCTAGGAGGAGAGGTATAGTACAGAAACAGGCAGGATTTGTACGCTCATGTGTATATATTTATAATATTTATATTCATGTGTATGTATAGCCTCTGTCCTCTTTCGCGTCATCACAATGAATGTACCTCCGACCAGCGAGGAGTACCTGTCAGTGGTGATGGAGAGACGGTTCTCTTTGTCTCTTCCATGGAGTCGTTTCTGCAGGCAAGGGTGAGGTGCCCGTGAAGCGAATGGCCCCATGAGAATCCATCCTTCCTCCGCCCTCCAAGGAGGGACGCTTGCCTCCCAGGGCTGCGCACAGGCTGCCTCTTCTCAAGGCTTCTGCAAGGAGCCCGGAGCCCAGAGCCAGGAGGGACCATCCATGCTATTGGTTGAAGATATGGCTTTTCCACTAGATGGAGACAGGGCACTCGAGCACTTTGTTTTCCAGGAGGACGCTGACCACCAGGAACACGAAGTAGAGGCCAAACATGATGAAGCCCAGTATTTTGTTCATCCGCCACTTGCAGAGGGCGATGGAAAGGATGACAAAGAGGAGCATGATGAAGAGGAGGACGATGGCGCAGAAGAGGCCGTTGCTGCTGACAGTCACCGGCGTGAATCTGTGGATGATGGTGTAGAGGAGCCAGGGCAGGGGGAGCCTGAGAGGAAGAGAAGCCGGCAGGAGAGGAAGGAGAGAGAGAGAGCAGTCAGGTGTGGCGAGGAAGCCCCTGCCTAGGGCCCCCGAGGGGGATGATTCTTTAGGGTTGCGAGGATAAACGGCTGGGCCGGGAAACTATGTAAGGGAGTCTGGGGGCGGGGGTGGTGGTGGTGGTGTGGAGCTTTGGAATCTTGACCAGTCTCCTGACTCATTCGTTCTCCCGTGGACCACATCAAAGGCGTGATGCTACGGGTGACCTCGGAATTTGATCCGAATTCGCTTTTGTTTTCTTCCTAGGGGAGATTACAGTGTGCTCCCAGCCCTGAAAAGGTGGACCAAGTTTGTACGAGGCGAAGGGAGGAGAGGGCAGCAGGAAATGGTAGAGGAATGAGTGGTGAAAATGGAGAAAAGGCCACCTCGCCTTCAGAACGGAGACAGAGCAGCCAGGACTCCTCTGAGAACCTAAAACACAGTGAGGCTGTAGGATGGTAGTGGGGACCAAGGCACTGTGTGGCAGTCTGAAGTTTATGCTGGGAAGGATTGCGATAATCATTTATTAAAAAGGGTCTAGGGCTGGCATAGTGGTGTGTGCCTTTAATCCCAGCACACAGGTGACAGAGATTGGCAGGCCAATCTTTGTGAGTTTTGAGGTCTGGTCTGATCTACTGAGTGAGTTCCAGGATAGCTGGCACTACACAGTGAGACCACCCCCGCCCCCATCTCAAACAATAAACAAAAGAGGGTTGCTAATTTATAATGAATTAAAAAAACTTTATTATAAAATTTACTAACAGTTTTCTTGCTTTAAACTGACATTTGAAATCCAACAATACCCACTGCTCCCTAACCAGAGTGATGACTCTGACATCTACCAGGCAGAGCCATTGCTGGGAAGACACAGATATTAGAAACATGGCTGAAAATATCAGGTTCTAGTGGTGTGCTGCCCTCTGGAGGCAGCTCTGTGGCGTGCAGCCAGTTACAGGCGCCTGGCTAGGATGGGATGTAGGGGAGGAAGTAACTTTACGAATCCCAAATTTCCTAACGGAAAAGCAAATAAGACATAAACATTATTTTAAAAACAGCCAATAGTGAAAGAAACTGTGTGTGAAACTAGAGCCCACAGTGTGTATGCATTTTCAAATTCCCAGGCCCAGCACTTGCTGACCCCCTGGGGTCCTTGCTGACTTGGGCAAAGCTCAAGTGATTGACATCAGAACCTGCGATGACAGCACAGGTGTTTTGCTCGGTAGAGCCTGGGTGGGAGATGCTTACTTCAGAGGATCTCTCTGGGCTGTGGGAGCCAAACACTTCACTCCCACTAAACTCCATGCCATAGTTGGGTCTTGAACATTCCTTTAAGGCTGTGTGTTAAAGGTGTGGTCTCTGGTCTGAGGCTTTTTGGGAGGTGATGGAACCTTTAGGAGGCGGATGGAAGGAAGATAGGTCAACAGGATGATCTTGAATGGGATTTTGGGACCCTGGTCCCTTTCTGTTGTTTCGTTTGCTACCTGGCCACATTGAGGTGAACAGACCTTCTCTGCCATGCACTCCCACTGTGATACACTGGCTGCCCAGAGCCCGAAGCAAGAGGGACAAGAGACCACAGGCTGACACTTCTGAAGCCCTAAGCCAAAATAAACCATTTCTCCTTTAAGGAGACAGAACTTAGATGTTTATTACGGGGGCGGAGAGTTGACCGACCCACAGTCACACCCATACACACATGCACAACTGACTTGGGTAAAGTCGAGGCTGGTGGGATTTCATATAATTCGTAAAACCTCTTTTCAGGGAGTGACATTTCCCACATCTCTTGATCTGTCACCTCTGTTGTCAGTAATCAAGCATAAGGAGGGAATGGGCTGCAAATGCAACTCCAATCAGAAGAATGATCATTTCAGTGTTATTTGAGGAGGAAGTTGGGGATCTTTTTTATAATTTCTAGCAATAAGGAACCAGTTAGAGAGTGCGCAGGCCGGTGTAATGTTATGGGGCTATTTAAAATCACAAGCTTAGAGATCGGGACTTCCGAGCAGCTGGAAGAGGGTTTGCCTAGCATGCGAGATGCCTTGAGTTCGTCAGCATTGCCTAAGATAGACGTGGTGCCTGAAATCCAGCACCTGGGATGCGGAGGCAGGAGCATCAGGAGTTCTCGGCTACATAGGCAGTGTGAGGCCAGCCTGGGCTGCATGAGACCACGACACAACCAAGCTAAACTGTTGAATAACAAACTCTGCAGGCCTTATAGTGCTAATAGGAAAATACTCATGATGTAAGTTTCAATTTAGTCTTTTTTTTTTGAGTCAGAGTCGTCTCATGTGTAGCCCAGGCTGACTGTGAACTTGCTATTTGACTGAGGATAATGCTGATTTTCTGATCCCTCTGCTTCCACTGCTCACATGATATCTACTTACTGACGTGCTGGGATTGAATGCAGGGCCTTGTGTATAATTTTAATTGAAAAAATGAATGGCAAAAATAAAACTAGCAATGTAATTTTAATCACGCAAAATATATGAATGGGTGGTAGATCATTATTGATTTTTTTCATTATTGATTTCTATATATATCTTCTAAAACCCTTATGTATTTATTTACATGTGCATAGAAAATGATGGCAAGACTGACTATAGAGAAACTATACTCACTGTATTGTTAACAGTGCAATCAGTGTCCTGACAATAAAAACATAAAACTGAACACATTTTGGAAAAGAAATATATAAAATATATCAATATCCATTAAAATATTCAAAATACATAGTTTGTTATTGCTCTTTTAAGGGATATATTCTAATGAAATAATTGAAAGAGAATTTTCTATATAAAGGTATCCATAAAATTCCCATAGCAGCATAAAGCAAAAGAAAAAAAGAGAAAAGCTCCATTGAAAGACACTGGTTAACCTGGGGTGCAACTGGTTGAAATACCTGAAGTCAGTGTTAGTTTCTAGGGCTATAAAAACACTGAGCAGAGCAGTTCATGGGGCCCGCCAGCTTACTAGGAGAGGCCACGCCATGCCAGGACCACACAGCTTTAGAAAAGATAAATGCCCTTCAAGAGAACAAAACTGACTATTCTCTAAGAAAAATTATTGCATCTTTGCAGAAGATAAAAAATGAAGGGCTTTTGGCAGTAGGTCTAGTGAAGACTGAGAGACTTTCCTTTGTTGTTATTTATACCTAATTTGGTAACGATGAACAAGGAGTGTGTTGTAATTGTCAGAGCATGTGCCTTTGGAAAACATGGCAGACACGTCTATCTGAATACTTAGAGCTGGAGTAGACTTTTTCCTTTTACACGACAGGACATTCTCCTCCCTCCCTCCTCGCTGAACCCTCTAAGGGGAATGTAAATTTGTAAGTGGAAGGATTGGACTGATAGCTTATGCCAGAACAATTTCCGTGAAAACACACCCACATATCTGTTCATTCTAGAAGCCTCGTGAGATGCTACCGTGATTAGACAAGGGGCTAGGCTATGTGAGTTCAGTAGGGGATGCTTGAAGGGCTCGCAGACTGGCAGGAGGAAATAATCACAGTGAGAATACAATATGCTGAGTCTACCAGAGTAGAAACCCCTGGATTTGAATAGACTCTGGAAAAGAAGTCAGGGTTTCCTGTTGACAGAGGAAGAGGCTTCTTGGTGGGTGGCCAGCAAAGGCACATGATCGGGAGAGGATGATTGACAGCAGATTCAGACAGTGAAAACTCAGTTGGGTTTCACTCTCAGACAGAGTACTTGTCCTCAGGGACCCTGCTCTAGTTCCAGCTATCTTTACCTGCTGCCTTAGTTAGCTCTGTGCCCTCCAGCTCCCACACATAATCCATACGATCGTTGTGGTCTTCAGTTGCTAACTGTAAGTACTATGTGAACAATGACTAAGGTTGATAACACATTATCCACATGACTGTTGGGTGTCTTAAATTACTAACTGTAAGCATCATGTGAACAAGGACAAATATATTCATTAAACCACTGGATGGTTTAACGAAGAGGAAAAAGAACAGCATTCAAAATGTTCAATGAGAAAGTGGATACCTCTTAGTGAATTTCCCAATTCCAGGGCCAAGAAACCTATTATCCCAGAGCATAGAGACTCTGTGACTTGAGTTTTTCAGGAGCTGACATGCAGGGTCATTTGTCAACTACTTTTGACAAGTTAGATGAAATGGGAGCCATAACAGAGTCCCTGCCAATCTGGCTCACTACAGATTATTCCCAGCGACAGCACCAGTTTGCCCAGCTCAGGGAAAAGATCTCATCTCCTGCCTTTCACAAAACCTGGGTTGCCAGCATTTTCCAAGCAAGAAGACAGGATATCAGTGCTGGGCCTGGGTGTGTCCCAAGCTGCCTTTGAATCCAATCTCACCTGGTCAGGGCAGTAATTAGAGGATAGAAAAAACACCATGAAACTGACAGGGCAGCCCAGTCCTAACTGGGCAGTGCACATCCATAATATGTGGTGAGTTCAGTCTTACCTTCTAGAACATTCTGTATGTAAATATGTGTTTCTGCTGATTTAGGGATGACTTAGTTTTATTAAGTTCCCTGAAAACAAAAAGCCAGCTGGTAAAATGGAATGGCGCTCCCAGGCATAAGTTTTGGTTGGCACTTGGACAAGTTTTGTGTTCAGAGAGCCGGCTCATGTTTCTTTAGCTTCTATGATGAAAAAGACAGAGTGGAGCTGGTGTGCATACGTATAGAACACTGTACTCACCCCACAGTGATGTCAAAGATGTTGCTTCCAACAGAGCTGGACACGGCCATGTCCCCCAGCCCCTTCCTGGCCACTATGACACTGGTGATAAGATCAGGGATAGAGGTCCCAGCAGCCAAGATGGTCAGACCCATGATCTCCTCACTGATGCCGATGGTCTCTCCAACCTGAATACCAGAGCAAGGACAAATGTGAGGGCTGAAAATTGCAGAACCCAACACCATTATGTGACCTTTTTTGAATGACTCCCTCCTCTGTTTTAGGGTAAGTGCTGATATAAGATAAAAGAATAAGCCATAGTCACTGATAAAGGAGTTAATGCAATTCAGCCTCTGTGCCCAGGAAGTCATAGATGTGCACATGAGGACTGAACAGACTATTTTAAATAATAAAGGGCTGTAGAGACCCTGAGTGCAACCACCGCATTGTTGTCTGCTAAGATTGTCAGGGAAGCTGCAAGATTCATTTGAAAAGCCAATGGTCTTTGAGCCTAAGGCCAGCACCTGACAATCTACTATTAAGTGTTAAGACAATGTCCCATTTTTTCTTAATACCTTCAATTATTTCTACCACTGTAAAACACATATAACCTCTACTATTTCCACAGGGAACTTGGCATTGGGTGAACTTAGGCTTAAAAATATGGAGTTAAATCAACAAAACAGCTATGCAGAACTAATTGCAAGGAATCAGAGGGCCTTGGTCCCAGGGCTGCTGTAAGGACTTGACCAATTGATAACCATTCCCTGTACAGTGTCTTGATTCTTACTTTCTTAGCAATCAAGTAGGGATAATAATACTTTCCTTACGAGAAAGTTGTGAGCTAAAATGATAGTTTTCAGGAAAGCTCTTATAATAGCACATCATTATTGAAAAGTGAGAAGGTGCAGTATTCTATTTCATTATGGTCTTTGCTTAAGACTGCCAGCTGTGTTTGGATAGTTGGTCTAACCTCAAATAGAAAATCCATCCATCTGTCCATCTGTCCATCCATCCTCCATCCATCCATCTATCCTCCATCCACCCATCCATCCATCTATCCTCCATCCATCCTTCATCTATCTATCCATCTATCCACCCATCCATCCATCTATCCATCATCCATCCATCCATCCATCCATCATCCATCCACCCATCCATTATCCATCCATCCATTATCCATCCATCCATCCATCCATCTATCCATCCATCCATCCATCTATACTGGGGATCAAACTCAGGGCATTGCACATGCTAGGCGAGCACTCTACCATCAAGGCACATATCCAGCCATGGTTTCTTTGAGACAGCATCTCACTATGTAGCCCTCGACTAGCTTTCAACTTGGGATCTTCTTGTTTCTGTTTTTCTGCCACCTGATTCTAGGATAATGACTGTGAGCTACCATACATATTTCCTTTTGTTTCTTGAGCACCTTACTTTGTGGGGGCTTTAATAAACCTTTTATGTTTTCTGGAGCATTATTCGAGAATTACTGGTGTATTGCTGTTCTCAAAAATTTTAGAGAATGTTTTCCAATGTTATGACATCCAAAGGTTTTTTTATGTAGTTTTTAAAAATAATTTAACGGGCAAAATAAAATATAGGAATAAAGAATTTTAGGGAATATAATACTTATTTTTAAATCTCTTTTTTTATTTATAAGTACATAATATCTTGGTTCCTGGTAACTTAAAGGCAGGCTTTTATTTTGATAGTTGAGCCGACTCGGTCCTCCAGGCACACAGATCTACTGTCCCCACCAACTAGAAGGCAAGTCCCAGGGGAGGTAATGACACTTGCCACCAAGCCTGTCACCTGAATTAGAGCTCCAGTATTCACATGGTGGAAGAAGAAAAAAAAAACACTCCAGCAAACTGTCTTCTCTCCGCTTCTATACACACTAATAAATGTAATAAAAACTTTAAAAATGACAAAGAAGTAATCTACATGCAAGCAACATCCACACCTTAGATTATATTATGTTGTAATATTAGATTATAAAAATTTCTGCTTGAGTTGCTGACTTGACTTTCCTAGAAAGTTGTTAAATGAGGACCTGAGATGGCTCGGTGGGCAAAGGGCACTTGTTCCCAAGCCTGATGACCTGATCCCCAGAGCCTGCACACCGGAAAGAGAGACGTGGCGCTGGAAGTTGTCCTCTGACGCCCACACGCGTGCTCTGGCATGGGTAGGGGCCTCTTTGCCCAAATACATAAAATAAACGAAGAAACATTAAATAAATTCTATCTCTCTTGGGACTAGGGCAGGGTCTCTAACCATTTCTGAAGTAGTCCTAAACACATCTGTACCATATTGGACTGTATGTTTGCATGATGCAATGTTCGCAGTCAATTCTAAACATCAAATAGTGATCAACTAGGGAAAGGCACCATGTATGCGCTCTGTCCTGCCGCATCACACTTGCTTCTGTGGTTTAATTCTTCATGCAACAACAAACAAGCAAGTATCTCTGAGTAGTATGCAAAGAGCTTTCACCTTTAACAAATGGTTAAATTATATACGCACCAAAGAATTGTTTTAAAATAAATTTATGACTTATCATGAGCAAATGTTTGATTTGTGTATTTGTTTTCTAGGGCAATACATCTGGGGTTGTGCATAAAATTACTTGAGCAAAAAGAGTTATAAGAAGAAACAGGTGATGAAGACACCTGCTGTAGGCTCTAAGCTCCTGCTTGCAGCATGAATCACGCTGGTGATTTCCCTTGGGCAACAGGAGGCAAAATGGTCTTCTTCGTGCTGACTAAGTGATTTTCACCCTAAGTATGTTACAATTGATTGAATATCTACCCCTCCTCCTATTTTTTTCTTCTTTTTTGGTATTTGAGACAGGGTTTCTCTGTAGCTTTGGAGCTTGTCCTGGAACTAGCTCTTGTAGACCAGGTTGGCCTTGAACTCTCAGAGATCCATCTGCCTCTGCCTCCAAAGTGCTGGGATTAAAGGTGTGCACCACCACCGCCCGGCTATTATACATTCTTAATAATTTAAATTCTTAGAAGGAATGCTATCGCGGTGATCTTTTAAAAAATACACATTTTTTTTGATATTTGGAGTTTGAATGCCAGTCCTTATAGAAGAGTCCAAACTGTAAAGAAGCATGGTGGTGTGATTATGAACATGACTGAGCCTCCTACAGCCCAGGATGCCTTCCAAGTCTCTGATGAGGCTAGCTTCAAGTTCCTGAATTTTCTGCCTCTACCTCCCAAGTGCTAGGATTCCACTTGTGTGGCACTGCGCCCAGCTTTTTGGGCATTTATCTTATTAGCTGTTAACTCATTTTTTAAAATCTGTATACTGTAGATAATGATAATTTCCTTCTCATAGCATCTGAATCTGTGTGCATGATCAAAAACAATAGTAAAATGACAAAGGGATGTGAACTGTCCAGGATGGAGCATACACTCAACAATTAATGGTTTCCACTCTCGTCTTTGAGAATGGAAGCCCTCAAATATCACTCATTCAAGTTGTTAGGCAGCAATCACTGAGATCATATCTTGGGATCAGCATTATGACTGGTACTGAGCCAACAGTGACAAAAATGACATGCATCGTTACATTTATAAATTAAAGCCCAAGGATGAATATTTTGTCTTCACGACCTTTCTTAATAACCATTGTTAAAAGGCTTGGTGAGGGCTGGGGAGGTGGCTCAGTGGGTAAGAGCCCACTTAAATCCCTGCAGAAACATGAGGACCTGAGTTCAGAGCCCAGGCATCCATGTGAAAAGGCCTGTAACCCCAGCACGGGGCTTTGAGGTAGAGATAGGAAGAACATTGGGGTTTTCTGCCTGCCAGCCTTGCTGAGAAATGGCAAGATACAGGTTTAGTGAGGGACCCTATTTCAAGGTCGTATAAGGTAGGGAGAACATGGAAGACTTTTTATGCCTATCATATGGACTCACACATATATGCACACATGCATCACACACACGTACATGCACATGCACACACACACTCACACACACACAGAGTTGGGGACAGCCATGCTGAGTTGCTTGTCTAAGACAAAATAAAGATACTGAGG
Source organism: Microtus pennsylvanicus (assembly GCF_037038515.1). Lineage (NCBI taxonomy): Eukaryota > Metazoa > Chordata > Mammalia > Rodentia > Cricetidae > Microtus > Microtus pennsylvanicus. The sequence goes on from NC_134591.1 coordinate 24,834,643, forward strand.
TAGGTAGAATCTTGACGTTCTGCCCAAGTCCTGATTGGTCAGGCCTTAGGGGACAGACAAGAAGAATCAGCCAAAAAAAAAAAACCCAAAAAACAAAAAAACAGGAATCAGCCAGGCTTGCTTTCCTCCACACAGCTATTTAACAGCTATGCTGATTTGATTTCTGACCACCAAGCTAGGGGAATAAGAAAATCCAGTCCTGTAATGAAACTTGTTTATGTCACACTCAGTATTATGACAGTTCCAAAAGGGCAAACACATTGATTGATCACTTGACAACCAAGACTAGAGACAAACCAGGCAGATGGGTGCCACCGGCAGTCTTACCTGGTGTGCCCACCACACCATCAGGTAAGAGAAAACTGCGATCCAAGTGATGGAGCCAAAGAACGTGACAGGGAAGAACTTCTTGGAAGCCTGCGAGACAACCAGAGGGGAAACATGTCAGAGTTGCCCTCTATGCTGGAGAGAGAGTCCAAAGCTACAGCCGCCTTTGCCATTGCTGTGATTTCTCTCACATTTGTTACTTGGTTGCATTGGCAATTAAAAGATGCTACTTGCCCCTATTAAAACTGGGAGAGGAAAATGCATTCTTGGAAATTTAAATTGATGGGAGCTGAATGATTGTAGAACTGAGAAAGAAATTTCCCTCTCTTCCTTCCTCTGTCCCCTTTTCCTCCCCTTACCCCAACTTCTCTCTTTGAGACAGTGTCTCATAGCCCAGGATAGCCTAGATGGCCCAGAACTCATTATGCAGCCCAGGTTGGTCTCAAATCCTATCTTCCTGTTTCAACTTCCCAACTGTTGTGACATGGACCACCGTATTGGGCTCTGGAAGTCACTTGAGAGAATGTTCATACCTGTAGCTAACAGATCAATGCCCCCTGCTCCTGTCTTTTATAGGGTCTGGATTCTCTGTCATTCCTTCTGTTATATATTGTACATTCTCCCTCTATCTCTTCCCTTTTCTTTAGTTTGCTTCCAAGTTCACCAGAATCAGTTCATCAGAATCTACTGCCGGGAAACCATGTGCCATGATAATCTCTATGCTAAACCTCTTATGTAATTGATTCCATGAAACAAAAGACAGGAAGGATTAGGAAGGTTGGAAATAGATTAATTTATCTTAGAGTCCCATGACTTATCAGGAAAGCCACCACCAGAGATGGCTGGGATGGATCGTCTCCATGTCACTAACAATACCCATCAGCTGGAGTGGACAGAGATGGAGACGCCCAATCAGAATGGTCCCTGCCAGGGAGGGGCAGGAAGACACCATTCTCAGAACTGTGTTCCTGGCACATTTATATTGCACCTGTATTACATCTCTCCAACCCATAGTACAAGTCCCGTTCTGCTTCCAGCACTGAACTTCCTGTCATCTTGGATTCGGACTGTGTGAACACACTCAAAATTCCCTTAGAGCACCAATAAAAAAATCAGACACTTAGAAATGTAGTTTTTCATGGCCAATAAGATAGCTCAGTAGGTAAAGTCACCAGCTGGCAAGCCAGACACCCATGTCCCATCCCTAGAACACACGGAGTGAAAGGAGAGAACCAACTCCTGTAAGTTGTCTCTGATCACAAGAACCAAATAAATAAATTTAATAACAAATGCAGTATTTCTTATTCAGTCCCATTCCAGGGAAATTGTGGCTTGCACCGAATTAGTTTCTGCTGATTCCCTTGATGGAAAACATGGGGCACAGATAAGAGAATGCTCTTTGAGAGTCCGCCACCTATTATTGCCAACACTGTTAATTCCAAAGCTTTTATACGCTGAGAAAACCACACTCTGATAATGTCACCCAGTTCCATTCAGGGCACCGGCTCCTGGAGTTGATGTGGACAGCAGCTGTCTGAGTTGTCTGAAGGGCTGGGCTTGGCAGTCCATTCTGCCATGGCATTTAAAGGCTCATGGGTAGAAAAAAGATAAATTCGTGTGTGGCAATCTTTTAAACCTGAAGCCCAGTGATAGACATGCTCTCGGGTTCCAGAGAAGGCTTGCAATCTCTGTAAATTTCAGGCTTTGAGAAAGTCTTTTTATTATTATTCCCACAGGCCTTAGACTACGCAAGAATCTTTTCTCTCTGGAAATGACTGTTACCGGTGCAGGGTGTTCTCTGGGGGTGACTATAAGACCAAACGGGCATGCTCAATTGGGAAGGGGCTTCATGTCACACTGAGCAGACCAGATCTCACCCTTAAATGTTTCCCTGTGCTCCTCCTCCTTCTTAGAAAAGTATTTTGGGTAAGGACTCTGGTCTGTCCCGGAGATCTGAGCACTTCAGTGGGTGACGGGGGAAACACTGTTTTTTCAAAGCGGAGTCTACACCTTTAATCCCAGCACTGGGAGGTGGAGACAAAATAATCTAAGACGGGAGGAGACAGGAACTCAGTGCAGCCTGGTTTGGTGGAGACAGCCGCCGTCTGAGCATGCAGTCTGAGGACAGGATGGCCCGTTCAGTCTGAGCATTAGTAGAGGTGAGAACTCTGGTGACTGGCCACTCTGTTTCTCTGACCTCTTACCTTTCACCCCCTGGTATCTGACTCCGGGTTTTTATTGAGACCAATTAGAATTTGAGGTATACCAGTTAATAATGAACACCCATCAAAAATACCAAATGTTGAATTAGAGGCTATTCAAAAACACTATTAAAATAAATATTCTTAGTGAAGTTCAAGCTCTTCACCATCAGCTAGAAGCAGGTAAAGACTGGCTATCTACTCTACATCCAGCTCTTCAACTAGAGATGACGTTCAGATCTGCTGACTACACAGCAATGCGTGCCTAACACGTATGTTTTACCATCACATAAACAGGGCCCAAACTGGTCAAAATACACCCCGCCACAGACAGAGCGAGTGCTGTCATCATCATGCTGGGCTCTCTTCTCAACGTCAGGAAATAAAACGGGAGTGTCCAGGAAACAGAGGTCAGTGCTCCAGCTGTAAGGCCAGCTGCCTCTCCAGCCTCCCGGATTGTTCTTGCCTCGGAAGCGGAAACCCTTCATGCACCAGCAGTCTGGCTAATTCGTTTCTCCGTCAAGATGCCTTACCAAGCCCCGTGTCCCAACCCAGGAAATCACCCCACTCATTCTTGTCTAGACCATGCTCCTCATGTGGGTTCCATGGTTTCACCCTGTACATCACTGCCCAGGAGCATCTGCCTGGGTACTAGGTTACGAGTCTCGTGGAAGGGAGAGACCAGCCCTGAAGCCAAGGTCTAACCCATCAGGCTATGGTCGGCCACGGTGGCTCGTCCTGACATCTGTTAGGGTGGGCCTCACACCAATTAGCAAATGAGCAAATTGTGACCATGTGCTGCTCATTTTGTTTCCAATGTAATGGCTGGGTACCTAATTGACAGCTAATGTTCCCATTAGAAGCTTTTAGTAGAGCAGTGTGATACCGGTTTGGAAAAAGTCACCGGACAACAGCTGGCTGAGCAAACTGGCCATGTCCTGGCTGTTCTAAATTTAATAGTCACTGATCATCTACTTTGTGCAATGGACTGAAGAATATTCTTCGGGTGGAAGGGACTGAAGAATATTCTTCGGGTGGAAGGGACGGGAGTCTTGTTATATAGCCCAGGATGGTTTCAAATTTATAGCTGTCTTTCCTCCGTTTTCTGCGTAGCCATGTTTACCATTTAGCTTACCATTAAATCTGAAATATTTTCCACTTATGTATTTATCTATTTGTTCATTCATTAGTATGTGTGTGTGAGTGTGTGTGTGTGCGCGCTTACACACACATGGAGAGGTGCATGTTTATGCATATCTGTACGAAGGTCTGAAAACAACCTGTGGGAGTCTGTTATCTTCCTCCCCCATGTGGGTCAAATTTAGGCCGTAAGTCTTGTTAGTAATTGCCTTTACCTGCTCAGCCATCTTGCCGTCCCCCGAAGTAAACACACTTTAAGAAGTTTTCCACCACAGCCTTATTAAGATTCACACTATGGCCACTGGGTTATGATAGTGACTCTCAACTGAGCAGTGTTTTTCACTTAGGAAGACTTCTTTAAGTTTTGGTTTCTTCGTCTGTAACGCGGAGGGGAGGGGTAACACAAATCTAGGCCATCTGAAGAGTCATGTACACAGAAAGCCAAGCCAAGCCCCCGAGACATGAGAAGTGCCCCCGTGGCAATCACGGTTGTTGCTGTCCGTCACTGTCTTCATCGCAGGTGTTAAGAGGTGGAGAGGCTGAGACCTGGGGAGGCAAAGCCACTGTGGATGCCTGGTATGGAGGAGGCTTGGCTTTCCTCTTAGCAGCTGTGATTGAACAAACCTCTCAGCCTCCCTGGGTCTTAGTCACCTCGTTCTTGCTACATCGCGTTTGGCTCCTGCTAGATAATCAATAAAAATTTGGAGAATGAATACATGACCCAAAATGCAAACCCCTCTCTGGGTGTCCAGGTTCCTTCCTGGTACTAACAGATCATGTTTTCCTGTCTCAAGAGATACACCCCTCCTTTGTGTGAACACCCATCTCAGGCCACAAGAGAAAATCACATTATGTGTCCTATTGTGCTTAATTTTCAGTTTTCACCAAAGGTATGTTTCGGGCCCAGGTTTACACTGTAGCCTTTTCTGGTTTCACACAAAGTTGTTTATTTAAGAAAACGATAAGCGTGAAGCTCCTATTTAATATCTCAGCTGAAAGTGTGTGTGAGTCAATAAACATCGCCATAACATTTGCATAGGAATGATGTGGGGATGAACACAGTGGGAGTGATATTTATTCTGAAATTAGAACTATACAATCATGTGTTCCCTGTAATTACTGGTAAGGTTTGGGATTTTCATCCCTAGGAAGAATTTTAAAAAAAATGCAGAAGAAACAGAGCTGGTGGGCCTTAAGGAGGGGCAAATGTCTGTTTCTTAATTTCCCTATTTTTTCCCCTCTTCTTGATATCATCTCCAGTGGCCTTTGTGGACATAAATAAGGGCTGGAGTAGGGCTGAAAAAACAAAACAAAACAGTACATCACTCTGCCTCTTCCATCGGTCGGTGAGCTCTATCCCCCCTCCCCCCCATAGGTGTCGGCTGGCTTTAGGACTGGCTTCAGTCAATACAATGTGCTGGTCGTGATGGAGTCATGATGATAAGGTTGTGATGGAGTACAAGTTCTGAACTAGATCTCAGGAGGGTTCTGGAGTCTTCATTCTTGTAGCTCTTGGTCTTTTGCTATCCCATGACTAAGTTCAGAGCACACTGCTTAAAGGTTAGAGACCATATAGAACACAGACAGGCTGTTTCAGCTGAGATGCTCCTATGGCAACCTGCTCCCAGGAGAACTGTATGGCTGAGCCTAGCACAGACTTCTGGTCCTTAGAATCATGGGCCAAAATAAGCTTGTCTTAAGCTGAGTTTGAGACGGTGTGTTACAGAGCAAAATGGAAAACTGACATAAGAAGCGATCGAATAAAACTCTCCTGTAATAAATATGACCAGGGAACACCTTATTGGCTCCTGTGTCTACTGGCGTGGTTTATTTCATTTGGCCTCTTGTATGTGCGGGGAGGACCACATAGCTTATCTTCCAATCAGTATGCTCTCAGAGCAAGCTGGGACTATCACAGCAAGTGATACAGTCACCTTCAATTTGCAGCATCGTACTGAGGCAGATCTCTTTATTTGTGCTTTTTCCCAATCACAGAATGCCATGGCTGGTAAGGAATCTAGAGATCTTAAAAATCTTTATCAACAGTGGACAAAAATTGAATTCCGAGAAGTGCATTTCCCAAGATTCCTCAGCTTACTACGCAGGACATGGGATGCAAACTACCAGTCGGGGTAGTGGAGTGAAAATGATCTGGAATCGGGAGCCTCGGGTTCAAGTCTCCTTTAACTGTTTCTGTGAAATCTTGTTTCGAGTTACATGTAAGAGTCTCAGTCAGGGCTTCTGTTGCTGTGATGAAATGCCATGACCGGCAGCGACGTGGGGAGGAAAGGGTTCAATTGGTTTACACTTCTATCACTGTTCATGTGGGAGGAAGTCAGGACTGGAACTCCTCCAGGGCAGGAACCTGGAGTTAGGAACTGATGCAGAGGTGGTGGTGCTGTTCCTCAGGGGCTTGCTCAGCCTGCTTTCTTATAGAACCCAGGACCACCAACCCAGGGATGAAACCACCCACAGTGGACTGGACCTTCCCACATCAATCACAAATTAAGAAAATACCCTTCAGGTGTGCCTACCGCCTATCTTATGGAAGTGTTTTCTTAACTGAGGCTCCCTCTTCTCAGACGACTTTAGCTTGAGCAGGTTGACGTAAAACCATGAAGCACAGCAAGCATGCCTTGGTTTAATTATTAAACTTAATGAAACAGCCTAATATTTTGTGTTATTTTACCCTCTAAGGGTCTGCGTGGTCCTTAGTGCTGACTATTTGCTGAAGAAATCAAAACAACCAGACGTTCCCTCGGTCGTCTCATTGCTTGGAAGGACATACAGAAAGCCCAGAAGAAGATAGAAAAGAATCCATTTCATATTATGGCTGACTGGCTTTGGGAAGCAAGGAAAGTGACGGCTAATCTTTACTGTCTTGACTGGATTTGGAATCACACAGGAGAAATACCTCTGGGCTTGATTTTGAAGGCACTTTCAAAGTGGTGTAACTGAGGAGGGGACACTCATCCTGAATGGGGGTGTCAGGATCCCATGGGCTGCGGCCCCAAACTGGATCAACAGAAGGAGGTGAGTGGGGCACTCATATTCACCTCCCTCTGCTCCTGACTTTGGACGTCACGTGACCAGCTGCCTCACGCCCATGAGTCATGTCTTCCCAGGCCTGATGGAATTTATCCTTTTAAAACTATGATCCAAAATCAAGTTTGCTTCCCTCAAACTGCTTCTGTCCAGGTTATCTTTGCGTAACAACCAGAAAAGTGACAACAGAGACAGGAAGCTCCCCTGGTCACGGTGGCAGGGGCTGGCCCTCAAGGGTAGGCCGCGAAGTGAAGAATGAGCCAATGGTGTCACCGAAGAGGGCCACACGCAGCTCTGTCATGATCTAGGTGTGAGGTGTGATAGTTCATGCTTACTGTGAATGTGATTGGATTTAGAATCACCTAGAAGCGTTGTGGAGCACACCCCTGGATATGTCTGTGACAGTGTTTTCAGAGAGGATTAATGGAAGGGGACAGGCCTGCCTTGGGTATAGATGGAATAAAAGGGAGAAAGAAGGCCTTCAGAGCACCAGCGTTTCCTCTTGGCTTCCTGCCCACTAGAAGTGAAGAAAGGCCCTGCCACACTTCTGCTCCCATGACGTTCTGCTCAAGCGCATGGGGCAAAGTAACAGTTAGCTCCCATTAGCCAGCCAGTCCCGCCACTCTGGACCACATCACGTTAAGCCTTCTGTAGAGAATTGGAAAACTGTACTTGGTTTTTTGATGTCCTCTTGTGGGGTAAAAGAAAACACTGGGCCAAACAGTATAGAAATGGGAATGATTGGCATATTAGTTACTTTCCTTGTAACAAAAGAAGACAAAAGCAACTTAAGGAAAGGTTTCTTTCTGCTCCCAGTTAGAGGGTGCAGTGGTAGCAGCAGGCAGCTGGTCCCGTGTGTCTAGTCAGGAGGCAGGAATAAATGAGGGGTGCTAGGCTGACCCTTTCCTTTTTATTCAGTTGGGGACAACAAACCACCCATGGGTTGGTACCACCCACATTTAAGGTGGGTCCTTCCTCCTCAACTAACCTATAACCCTCACAAATGTGCCCAGAGGCTAGGGTCTGGTTACTTTAGGACCCTGCTAAGCTGACCATCAGTATAAACCATCAGAAGGGATAATGAACGCATTGCAGAACTATCTGTGCAGTGTGAGTAATGAAAGGGGCGGGGTCAAATACATCAGCTGCTTTGTTAAGGATTTCAGGAAGCCAATCCTTCATGACAGGCAGATGCTCTGGAGTTGTGACGCACACCTTTAATCCCAACACTGGGGAGGCAGAGGCAGGTGGATCTCTAAGTTCGAGGTTAGCCTGGTCTACAGAGTGAGTTTCAGGACAGCCAGGACAAAACCAGACCAGCAGCTTGCACCCTTTACCAGGGTAGCTGGACTGTGGTGAGTACTTCCGTGAGTTCTTTCCTAGTGTCTACGAAGGACACGGCTCTCTACCAGGCTGGGTTATTCACAGTGCAGGCTAATGGGATAAGATTCTTCTTACCCGACCCCAGCCAATAAGAAAGTAGGATCACCAGGAGACCCTTGAAGATTTCTGCTAACTTTAGACTTGAATGTGACCATAGGATTTTATTGCAAATGCTTTTAGCTTTTTTTTCCAGATGAAAACCATCAGGTATCAAGAAATCTTAGGGGAAACCATGTGGTCGCAGAGACCTGGTCTGCATCTCAGCTCCAACCTCTTGTGTGAGGGCCCACGAATGTGAGCCTATTCCACCTTGACTGGAGGCCAGAGAGTCTGAGCTGAGTTTTTGCTTTTTCTAAGTTGTTGACAACAGGTGAGGCTACAACTAGAGACCCTGACCTAGGGTGTCGTCATTTGGTGTCTTGTTCATTAAGATGGCCCATAAAGGTGGATCCACTCTACCCTGACCAATGGTCAGAGGACTCACGCATACTCTTGTGCTCCTTCACTTAAAATGGGAGGTTTGACATAGGGAGAGGCTGCCTACAGGATACTTGGTCTAGGATATATTCATTGTATATCCTGCTCAAGACATCAAATGCTTTACTCAGGAAATAATGGCTTGATATCTCAAGTACTGAAGCAAGTAACTGTTCTAATTGTCCTTTGTGTCAGATTAAAGCCGTCTTTTGCCTCCCCGTTTTGTATTGGGGTATAAAAGCATATGAAAAATAAATGCGGGTGAATTTAGTATTTAGCGTCCATGGAGTTGCCCTCCCTGAACTTTCCTATGTCTCTGTGTTTCTTTCATATCCCTGTTCCTCCCACCTAACATGTCCAATCCTCATGCCCCTACCTTGGAACGTACGAACCCATCATGGCTGACCTATGGCAGAAGTCATCCCTCCAAAAGGTGGTTTATGACACTCTTGAAAGTGACCAGATAGGATTTAGTTGACTCACATGTGCCTCTTTTTCCTACACCAGCAATACACGTATATCCTACCACAGATGTTTCCTGAGACCCATGATGTAGCTCATTGAAAATATCAGTGCAGAATCTGACGTATGAATTCGTCTAGTGTGTGTTGGCGCATGTACCCTTTTCCTTTCTTTACCTTTTTTACCTCTAGGGCAAAACTGAATGGCTTAGGACTCTCTTTCACCAACCCTGGAAGGGGATGCTCCTGTGATTAGTCCACACTTAGATTACCTTTTGCTGGCTGCAGGATAGTATTGCATTCTCAGCCCTTGACATCTGACAGCACTCGATAATAACATTGGTTATAGTGATGACAGTAAAATTACAGAGGGAATATCAGATATGTAGGCATTTGCATTTCTTTAAATTATCTTTAAAATATCTCTAAAAGGAAACTCAAGAAAATACAGAGCCACTTCCCTGCTTGGACTTTGAGAGACCTTGGGTTTTTTTGTTTGGCTTTTTGAGAGACAGGGTTTCTCTATATAATAGCTCTGGCTGTCCTGGAACTCACTGAGTACACCAGGTCGGCCTCAAACTCACAAAGATCTGCTTGCCTCTACCTCCTGAGTGCTGGGACTAAAGGTGTTCACCACCACCCAGCTGAAACCTTATGCCCCCTAAGAGAAAATTGTTATGATTATTTCAAGCTTTTGGCCATTTTTTTTTCACTAAGCAATTCATATGGCACCGGGCACTGGCATATTTTAGGTTAATTCTTTTTAAGATTTCATGTTTTAAAAATTGTGGTATATGTGTGTATCTACACTTGGGTTTGTACATGCCTGAATGCAGCTGCCCTCAGCATCTAGAAGAAGGCATCTCCAGAGCCGAAGTTACAAATGGCTGTCAGCCACTTAGTGTGGTTGCTAAGAACTGAACTCAGATCTACTTAGGAGTAGCGTGTGCTCTTAACCCCTGAATTACCTTTCTTGCCTGTAGGTGAACTGTCCTCTCCCCTTTTAAATTACGGGGTCTCTTCATATATCTCCGGCTGTCTTGGAACTTACTCTGTAGACCAGGCTGGCCTCACACTCAGAGTGCTGGGATTAAAGGTGTGTGCCACCACCACCCAGCTACTGTTACATTTTTAATATCAGCAGGTTCATGGGTGTTTTGGCCAGTAGAATTGTCAGTACATAGCTTCAGAGTCAAGGAAACCAAAGACCACCTAACTTCTGTCTTCTACTGTTAGAATGCTCCCCTAACCTCTTATGTAGGACATTGGGCTAACCTGGGGCCACCATGCTGTGAGGAACCAAAGTGCAGAGACAGACTGTGTTTGGGTACTCTGATAGACAACCAGCCTTCAACCCATCTCTGACCAGGTGCCAAAAACCTTAGCAAAGAAGGTGACTACAGGTCTCAGCTGTGAGTCACCCCCCTAACCATGCAAGTCTTTCTAGCTGGAGTCCCAGGTTTGGTGGGGTAGGGGTAAAGCATCCCCAGAGCACCCCACTTCAATTTCCCTCCCGAAGGATCTGTGAACGGAATAAAATGGTGGTTGTTTTACACGCCTAAGTTCTGGGGTGGTTCAGGTTTGCTAGTCACTACACAATCACTGTGACTGAAGTTCCAGGCATGTATGAGAAGAGACATGCACACAACTGGAAATGGACTACAGTGGCTACCATACATTTTTTTTTTTAAAACAAGGGTCTCAACAGAGCTGCACTCACAGGTTTGCGGACGTCAGGTAAGGTGATCCAGAGAGGGAACACGATGGGAAGAACGATGAGGAACGTGACTTGTTTGCGGGCGTTGGATGGCCAGGACAGGCTGAGGGGCTGGTCATCCTCTTCCTCAGTGGTCTCTGTGGCCTGCTGTAGAACAAGAGGGCAGCTTTAAACAGGCAGAAGCTTGGGAAGTGATGGGGGTCACATAGACTGCAGAGCAAGAGAAGGTTGTCCCAAGCCACCCCAGCTGCTTTCACAAGCATTCTTTTTCTAGAAGCGCCCCATATTTCACAGCCCGAGGCCCAAAAACTAACAGTTCGCCAGAGCACTGTAGAACTTCCTTTTCATTCTTTGAGTATCTTACGGCTTCTCATGTTTATCAACTGATATTCAACATTGACCATAGTTACTACTCATGACATTTCTTTCTTTCTTTCTTTCTTTCTTTCTTTCTTTCTTTCTTTCTTTCTTTTCGATCCAACTGTGCTTCATATTCAACTGTACAAAGTAATGGGTTTTATTATGACATTTGCATACACACGCATAGTGCACTTTGATATAATCCGCCTTATCCTTAAAAAAAACTCCCTTCATGAACATTTTATGATTAATAATATCTGCTGATATATTGACCTATGACCCCATCTCCTTTTCCCTGGGACTGTGTTATGTGGTTAGGACTCCTTGGGAGGGAGAAGACAGGTAAAAAATTAAAATCCCTCTCTTCACCTGACCTCCCCCTCTCCCCTGTCTTTCCCCGCAACTGCTATTCACTAGGCGCACAAAGCTCACTTCAGAAACAGTCCAGTGTTAATTCTGGGATGTCCTAGCTCTAGTCACCCAAGAATAAACTCAGCAGCTTTTGCGTGGCTATTCCCAACTCGTCATTAAAGGCACATTACACAAACACACGCCTCAGGACTCAGAGAAATGGGGCCAAAGGCTAGTCTAACATCCACCCTGGCCGGCATCTCAGAGGCAGGGTACAAGCTCCCAGTCTCTAATCTGGCAGCTCGTTGCCTGCGCTCTAGTGGCCTTTGCTGCGGTTAGCAGCTCTCGAGTCCCAGAGGCAGACAGACAAAAGGTGAGTCTGCCCAGCGGGATGACCGTTAGTCCATGACTGGGGCACAGAGTCACTAGTAGGGCGCTGTGACTCCACCCATCGCCGCTCACCCTGCTTGTTCAGAAATGAAGCGCAGCAACAGGAGCACCGAATCTAAACAAATCAATAGGTGCCCCTGCAGTGACACCTCCTTTAGAAAGCACAGAGAGCTTCCTGCAGGCTTCCAGAACGGCTCGCACATGCAGCAGTGGCGGTGGCAGCGGCGGCTCCTTCAATGTCTGTGTCCCTAAAAAGTGGCAGATGGGAAGGGTTTGGGCCAGATGTACAGATTCACAGCAATACTACTGTACTGTTAGTTTCTTTACTGGCACTCATTAGGGCTAAACAAAAGGCCTGTCATGGTTTATGAAATCACGCACCCTTCAACCTTCTCTGGGGTTTAAAACAAAACAAAACAACAACAAAAAACAAACAAAAAAGCCACGTTGAAAAGGACAGGAAATAACAGGTTTGTCGCAGTGGGTAAGAATCCTCAAAGTGCCAGGCGGGTCGTGGTGGCACACGCCTTTACTCCTAGCACTTGGGCGGCAGAGGCAGGCAGATCTCTGTGAATTTGAGGCCAACCTGGTCTACAGACAGATTTCCGGGAGAGGCTCCAAAGCTACAGAGAAACCCTGTCTAGAAAAACCAAAAGAGAAAAGAAAAGAAACATGGAATCCTCAGGCACAAATGTGAGCGAACTGTGGGGATTAGGTAAAGAAGTTGGCACAGTTTGGTTACCCAAGCACACACCTCGCCCCTCCAACCCCTTTGCTAATGTGACATGGAAGCCATCCTACCCACCGTTGTCTTTACCCTTTCATGAGGACTCCCTTCCTGATCCTCATCATGCCATCGTTGGAGGAGAGGTGACCCGCAGAGACATCTATCCCTATGGGCTCACGCACCCATGGTGCCATCTGGATACAAGAGTGATAATCTGTGTGCCATGCGGTAGTGAAGACTAGAAAGGCTGGGGCATATTCCATTTTCTTCCGATGAGGTCTTCCTCATGTCACCTAATGGGTGAGTTTCCCTTCCACACCTGGTCGATACTCAAGAACTAGGCACTGAGAGTTGACGTACTATGCCAGTCTTCATGAGCACGGCACTTCATGCCAAGTCGGGGCTTTAATCCAGTTGAGGACTGGCTTCCTTGAACACCAATCAGCCTATCCGATGAATTCACCACACTCCTTTCTGCTGCCTTCCACAACTTAGTAACCTCTCTCTAAGCTCCAAGCTACCCTTTCTTTTTTTCTGAGAAAAGACAAAAGCAAGTCGTTGTGACTCATATCATTTTAATGACACCGACAGATGGTGACATTTCATCAATAACCCTTCTGCTTGTAACCTACGGATTAGCTCTTTTCTCCATCTGCCAAAGTCACCAGGCAGGCAGCGCCGCCAGCGAAGAGCAGAAAATAATTGTCCGTTTGGACGCCCAAGCTCTAAACACACGAGTGTCCAGCGCAAACAATTAGCTGTGTTGTGTAGGGTCCAAGGATGGCGTTTAAGGAGGCTGTTGCTAGGGCCGGAGTGGACCAGGTGTGATTTAAGCTGGGCTAACAGAAAACTTCACTCTTCAAGGGACCAGTTCCTGTTGTAGGAAAATGACAGGGTCCGGAACCCTGGGATGGATGTGAGAGGGGCCTCAGGAGCAAGCTGTCAGGACACTTCAGAAGAAATCCTTTTTGTCTTCTTGCCAAGGAAATCCTGCTCTGATTCGAAGGGCAACAGCTTGCAAGCTGGTTAGAGACTGTGGAAGAACACGCTGTGCCAAGTTCAGGGCCCCTTTTGTCTGTGCCTGAGCAGGAGATACACCACTTGCATTAGGCTTGGCTCCAAGCAACAGGCCACTGAGGTCAGGGCAATGAGTTGTCAGGTTTTCCTGGAGTTGGGGCATGCCAGCTTTGACCTTGTGATGACCCGTTCTTGCCTCCTAAAGTGTCTGAAGAGCGTCCCTAGGAAACACGGCAAGGAGAGCTGGCTAGAGATGTGTAAGCCAGAAAGAATCCAAGTGGTTTTTGATGTAAAGACTTAGCATGGTTTGCAATCAGGTGGGGTCCTGCATAACTAGGCTACTGACTAGATCTCTAGGACCCTGTAATCTCTGAGAGTAAAAAAAAATAAAACAAATCTTAGAGGAAGACACCTTACTCAGCAGGGCATGGGGGTTTACACCTTTAATCCCAGGATTCTGGAAGGCAGAGCCAGGAGGATCCCAGTCTTTAAGGTCAGTCAGGGCTATATAGTGAGTAACAGGACAGCCTGGGCTGTATGGAGAAATCCTGACCACACACACACACACACACACACACACACACACACACGCGCACACACACATACACACCTCTAACTAGCTTCCTAAGTGATGGGTGTTGCACTAGCCCACAGATCTAGTGAGACGGGGAAGGCAGGGGCAGAGTCAGGACTCACAAGTTCCACTTTCCAGATTTCTCAGGGAGCCTCTGCTCTCATCTGCAGATTCCCAAGGGCCTTTAGCTATGAAGCGAATCATGAAAAATCTAGTGCTCCTGCTTCCAGGGTGTATTGCATTTAAAAGAAGAGGCAAAACTGGATGATCCCAAAGCACTGAGTGCTGGCTAGTTGCTAACATGAAGGGGAAGCTCACGGGACCCCGCCTGTAGACAAAGTACAGGCACTGAAGAAAGCTGAGAGCAGAAGAGATAGTCTTCTCCAGGGGTGAGCCCCCTGGCTGTTATCCATACCAAATGGTCATCCCCGAAACCACTAATATATGAGTAACACTGAATGGACCGAGCAAGTTGTGTTTATGGATTTATGCACACACAATATATGTAACAACAGCAAAGAAAAAGAGGTCAGGTATTTGTGGGGAACATGCGAAATGTTGAAGGAAGGGAAGGGAGGGAAAATGGCATAAATATGTTTTCATTTTAAAATACTGAAAAAATGAAATGCAGGTACTATAGACACCAGTGAATATTGTGCTCTCAAAACCAGCACCTCCCCACCAGTGCTTCCCAGGTTGCTGAAGTGGGGAACATGGCAGCCAAGCCCAACAAGGAGATTTTATGTGGGCTTCATCGCCTGATGCCACCCCAGACTCCTATAACAGTGGATAATCCCATTTTCGCTACCTTTAAAATGGCTATCCAGGGAACATTGTAGAAAATGAATAAAACCCTTTACAATAATAAACCTTCCTGGGATTAACGTCAGCAAGGGCTGAAAGGGGAGCTGGGTCAGTTTCAGACTCTGCCTCATTCGGTGTTTGAAGGTCATGGTGCCCCGAAGGAAGACTTCACAGGAAAACAGCACCTTCACTATCCTGGGACTACCTGCCTCCCTTTTCATGCCCAAAGCAATAACAGAAGCTCTTTGGTAACACGCATCATCTCTCAAAGTAGGTCTCCATGGGAACTGGTGAAAGGTGTGTGGGTCTGGGCAGTGGGCCTGTAAGACCCTCCCAGGGGACATCCTGATGGCACCTTATCTAATGATGGGACAGCTGCAGAAAGCCACAGTAAACATGTGGTTCCCGTGAAATAGGAAGTCAGACATAAAACTGTTTAAAATAGGAATTCTGTTCTAGAAGGTTCTTTTACAACATTGGTGCTATTGAAGATCTGCCTGAAATAATTTGTGCAAAGTCCTTAGAACAATGTTTGGCACACATCAGACATTTAAACCATGATGGTTATCACTCTTAAAATATAGTCAGGAAAATAATTTCTTCTAGGAGAAAGAAATTTGATTAGGTGAATTATAATATGGTTTCCAACAATAAAGCCCTACAATTCAATTATTTGATATGAAAGTGGAAAACTGCAATGGATTTCCCCCATCTGTTTGTTCACTCATCCAATATCTATTGAGCATTTGTTGGCTGCAGTGATACCAACAATCTAACTTTCTTCTCTCTTAGATAAATGGAAGGCTCCGTAAACGAAAAGGGGAAATTCTACAGCCCCAAGGAGAACCACTATTTTATTCAGGAAGTTGTTAGCTTTGAGTGGACTTTCTGTCGGAATCTGAGCTTCTAAACAGATGGTAAGACTCCCAATATTGTGACACCTTGACTCTGAGCTCTGTGCAGACTTAAAAACAAGACCAGTGCTGGTATTCTCCAAGGCAACATTACCCCCCGTGCATAGGGACTCTTTAAAACAGTGACCAACTCTATGGTCAACAACCGACTGCCTGGTAGAATTCCTCGAGAGACTTCCACAGGGGCCCGTGCTTATGTAAGCACCAGTCCACTTGTGCTTGGCAGAGGAAATGGGGCAAACTGACTGGCTCCATCCTCCCACAGACTTTCTTATCAACTCACATGGCTACTGTCCTGGCTACTTTTATGTCAACTTGACACAAGCTAGCATTATCTGAAAGGGGGAACCTGAACTGAGAAAATGCCTCCATGAGATCTGGTTGTAAGGCATTGTTTAAGTTAATGATCAATAGAGGAGGGTCCAACCCATTGTGGGTGGTGCCACCAACCCATTGTGGGTGGTGCCATCCCTGGGCTGATGGTTCCGGATTCTAGACAAGAGCAGGCTGAGCAAGTCATGGGGAAAAAAGTCCGGAAATGGCGCCCTTGAAGACCTCTGTCAGCTCCTGCCTCACTGGTTTTGATGTTAGACTGTTGTTACATGGAACTGTGAGCGAAGGAAACCCTTTCCTCCCCAGGTTGCTCTTGGTCATGGTGTTTCGTCACAGCAACAGTAACCCTAACTAAGACACCCACATAAACATTAACTACTGGCTTATGGTTCATTTTGGTTTCACAGACTCAAACTTAAAATCTCCAAGTCACCATGGAATCTGAACTTTTGGGACCTCAAAACTGCAGCTTTTGGGTTTGTCAAACAAGGCATGCTGAGTTATGTTTGAAGTCGTCTCAGGACTCTGGGATGGTTTTCCGTAAGACTCTGCCCCTCCAAGGGATAAAACGCATTTGCCTTTCCTCTGTAAAAAGGCAACAAAACCAGGAAAGTCCTGGAGAAGAAAACTTTTTAGAGCAGGGGACTGAAAACCAGTCATGTAGGAAAACTTGTTATCTGAATGGAAGCATCAAGTCCTGGCTAAACACAAAACACTGCAAGTATGTCAAGTCTTTCTGTACCCAGGGAACTGTATTTGGGGACAGGGACTCTGTGGAAGTAATTAGGGTATCCTTGTAACAAGAGATCCTATAGTGCTTGTTCCCTGGAGTGTCCCTTATCCCCTGGTTCTTCTCTGTCCCCTCTGTGTCTCCCTCTGCCCCTACAGGTCTGCATGGGTTGAGGAAAAGTCACATGAGGCCTCACTAAGGAGCCGGGAAGAGAGCCTTGACCAGAGGATGGAAACTTGTAACCCCCCGAGCCATGAGGAAAACAAGTTTGCGCTGTCTAAGTCAACCCATCCACGGTATTTCTTTATGAATGGCCTGATAGAATAGTATGATGGCCGCATGAGTATCTCTTCCTTTCCAACATGTCATTGTTGAGTACGTGATTCGCTTTGAAAGAAATTATGTTTGCGTAACTTAATCTGCTTTTCAATTGCTCTTTAAACACGCATGTTTGAGTCTTAGAACAACAACCTACTTTTGTGTTCTGAGATTCTCACTGGTCTTGCGTTCATAGTTTCTACCCCAAATCCCCCAGCCTCTGTAATTTGCCTTTAATCTCGAGGTCCCTAGCCCTTGTTTCTTATACACAAAGAAAGCCGAAAGGAAGTCACACTGCATCCCGTTTTAGGAGAGACACACCATCTGAGACATTTGCCTGGCCTTCTGAACCGACAGAGCTGATCTTTCACTAGAAAGCAGGTTTCCTTAAACACCGGACACATTTGCTGCAGGTTGTAGGGAGGCATTCACTCCCTTCTAATGACATCATATGGCCTGCTTTACATGTAGAAGAAAAAAATTCCAACATCAGATATCTAGCACATGAAATATAAAATAAGGTTCCACTGTTCAGTGGCAACCCCAAAACTTCATCTTGTACCAGATGTTGAAGCAAAACCAAGGTTTCAACATCCACTTCAGTGAATGACAGAGCTGTCTGAACTACAGCATTCCAGGACGGCAAGGGGGCATTTCCGACCAGGCAGAACAGCACATGAGGGTCTCATTGAAATGCAGGTGCTCTTCTTCGCTGCGCATTTGTCTCCGTGATTCTGAGGCACAAGCCACAGACAAGATAGATTTCTCTGCATTGCTGCAAACTGGCTTTGGTGTCTTTTCAGGGATTTATAAATATTGCTGACACGTTCATAAAAGATTTATCCACAGAGAAGTTAACTCGAGAATCATGAAAATAATCGCAAACTCCTTTTTATCCTCATTATCAATTGGATCAGAATTAGTCATAGAAACTGTATATTAATGTTGGCATTTTTCCTCAGAGTGGTAATGAAGTTTTCCACTCTTTTATTGATAGTCAGTTACTAATGTATCATTTGAAGGATGAACAGATATTCTCAAAATTCCTCAGAGAGTAAATTCTTAACAGCATGGTTCTCAGTCAAGGTATAATTCTTTGTCAATATTCAAATTTATGAAGATTTTCAAGAGTCTTAAATTGTATAATATTTCATGTTTAAAATATCCTCTGAGTGAATCTGAAGTACTTGGTAAATATTATCCAGGTCATCAGATGTAGGAAACAGATCTCGATTTTTTGTTAAAAATAAAACTGACAGAAAAATGTTATCTGTCCTGGAAATGGCCTAGTCAGCAAAAGGCCTTAAGCTTTGCCTGCTTTGTGATTGCTGTTGGATTTTCTCTGACACAAACGGGTTCTTTTATAAGAAAGTCACCCAGCAAGAAGGACTGGGGAATCCTTAGTATTCCCATTGCCTTCACAGTGACATTTGGCTATCTTCTCCCACCATCTCATGGTTAATAGAATCCTCTCGCTGTGCCCCATGGATGTTCCAGGAGATGGACTGTTTTACTAGCAGGTGAAAGTGAAGTTGTTCCTGAACTTCCGCAGTGGTTGATCTACTCCATCCATGTGCCTACCCACTGACTAGCAGGACAGTGTGGGGTCCCTGTGCTGGACCTCACCACCATGGAAAGAGATGTCTTTTGTTATGTTAAGGGTAACATTTTTTTTTTAGAAGAAACAGAAAATATGGATTCCAGGCACCACCTGCCTAGGTGATTTTTGAACATTCTTCTTACACCTGACAGTCTGAGCCACTTGCATTGTCAAGTCTGTCCAGGGAGCCCTCAGGTCACAGCAGCACCAATCTGCGATGAGTGACAAACTTTGAAAACGGTACTTTGTTTTTCTAAAGCACCCTTGGAAACCTAAATTTAAGAGGCAGGAGATATTTTTAAGCATTTAATTCTTTTCTTTTAAAGGGAGACATTTAATATTTATTTATTTATTTTGTACACAATATTCTGTCTGTGTGTATGCCTGAAGGCCAGGAGAGGGCATCAGACCTCATTACAGATGGTTGTGAGCCACCATGTGGTTGTTGGGAATTGAACTCAGGACCTTTAGAAGAGCAGGCAGTGCTCTTAACCTCTGAGCCATCTCTCCAGCCCCAAAGGGAGACATTTAAACACACAGCCGCTTCTACTACATTTTCTCTATTTATCCTTTACTTAGTCACCCAGTGGGGCTTGGAGAAAGCAGGTCTTGAAAACTCTATTGAGATAAGGGGAGGCAGCCCTAAGGAGAAGTACATCAGAGCTGCTACAAAATGAAAGAAGACAGCTTTAACACAGTATGGCAATACTCCAATTATAAGGTTAGGAAGTAAGAAAAGATCCTGCATTGTACAGACCCTATGTCTATTTTTCATTCTGCATAGCATCCATCCATCCATCCATCCATCCATCCATCCATTCACCCATCCATCCACCCATCCATCCACCCTCATATCCATCCATCCATCCACCACCCATCAATCCATCCACCCTCATATCCATCCATCCAACCATCCATCCATCCATCCATCCATCCATCCATCCACACATCCACTCATCCATCCATCTACCACCCATCAATCCATCCATCCATCCATCCATCCATCCACCCACGCATGCATGCATCCATCCACCCACTCACACATCCATTCACACATCCATCCATCTGTTCATCTATCCATCTATCTATCCACACATCCATCTATTTACCCACACATCCATCCATCCACCCATCCATCCAGTTATTTACCTACACATCCATTTGTCCATCCGTCTGTCTGTCCATCTATTCATCCATCCATCCTATCTACCCATCCATCCATTTGTCCATCCATTTGTCCATCCATTTGTCCATCCATGCATCCATGCATCCATCCATCCATGCATCCATCCATCCATGCATCCATCCATCCATCCATCCATCCATCCATCCATCCATCCACACATCCAGCCATTTACCTACACATCCATTCGTCCATCCATTCATCTGTCTGTCCATCTATTCATTCATTCATCTACCCATCCATCCATTTGTCCACTGATCCATCCATGTATCCATCCATCCATCCATCCATCCATCCATCCATCCATCCATTCATCCAACCACATATCCATCCATCCATCCATCCATCCATCCATCCATCCATCCATCCATCCATCCATCCTTCCCAGTCTTATATCCAAGGATGTAATTTTCTTACATAAATTGCCTTACCCCTGGATGTACCTGTGTCACAACTAAAACAAGAACAATTAAGACAATCCTAAGGACAGAGAAATCTCAGGCAAAATCAAATCAGAGTTGAGCACAGAAAAAAAGTTGCTTTATGGTGCACTGCCAGACATGATCACTCACGCCTCTAATCCCAGCACTAGGGAAGCAGAGGCAGGTGGATCTCTGTATGTTCGAGACCAGCCTGGACTACACAGTGAGTTCCAGGCCATCTACGGTTATATAGTGAGACCCTATCTCAAAGAAAAAATAAAGCAGGCGTAATTTAAACCAGGGAGCTCTTTAGCTAGATCCTGAACTCTGCTGAGTGTATCTGCAGGGTTTAGCTGCATCACAACAGTGAGCATGCAGCTGCGGCAAAGTGGCAGCATCACAGGGCATGCGGCCAAGGGACAACACCTGGGCATTGTCTAGATTTGCAAGATTAAAATGCAGCTAGGTGGTCCCCTCAAATCCCTAGTTCTAGGGATCCTATCCAGAGGCCCCTCATATGCACTAGGCAAGCTGTCCACAGATTGTCAAAATTCAAATGGAAGAAAAGGTTAGTGTCTGTCTATCTGTCTATGCCTGGGGAAACTACCCACACTGGAAATCTGGGTGGGATGCAGATCTATGGCATCTCCAGTCCTCTTCTCTGTCCAGCACTGGGAGGGCAGGTGAAGAAAAGAGAATAGTACTCAAGGGTAGAAAAGGCTGCGTTCCTCTGCAGTTGCACAGATTAGCACGCAGCAGGGACTCTGCCACACAAGGCGCATCTGCTCCATGAGGGTATTTTTTTCAGATGCTCCTCCCAGCCAGGGGCCATGGAATGTCTGTGCTGGTGAAACTTCTAAGCCAAGGTGTCAAGGTGAGATCAACTAACTTGTAAGTGGAGATTTTTTTTTTTTGAAATATAGCAGGCCAATTAAGGAGACAGGCTAAAGTCTTAGGAGAATACCAGCAATGGGTGTGCAGCATGGGCTCAGAATTCCCATGACTAAAGTGGGGATGCAAACCTCCCTTGTCATGGAACTGGATAAAAATACAGCTTAGAAAGACACAGAACTAGCAAAACAGAGATGCTGAGTCACTTCTGCCAATCTATGTGAGGAGGCTAGAGAGTGGGGACTGCAAACCTTGCTTTTTCTTGCCCTGGAGTTGTAACCCTAGTTCAACCCATCATCCAGTCTTTCCTGTCAGGCAACCTCAGCCTTCTCTACAGTGTCCCCCCCCACCCCCACCGTTTTCCTGTTTACTTGCTATGGTCAATTTCTGTTATAGCTTCTTAATTCTGGCTCTGAAACAGCATGTTACCCACCGAGCTCCATCCCCGTTCCTAATTTAACCCAGTATTATTTTTATTGTTATTACTCTGTTTTTTTTTTTTGACTAGGCAACACAATTATTTGGTCCAAAATGCAAAACCTGCAGAAGGGGACATATCGAAAGCCTCTGGAAGTAACTGACACAGCTAATGTCTCCAGCAGCACTGCAAGCAAAGGCTTGCATGCTGATCCCCCTCTTCCTTCTGCATCGGCGTCTCGTTGTATCTCACAATCTAGGATACACTTTGGCACGGTGCCTTTTCACGTAACACACCAAGGATTGTGCCAAATCGGTATAGGAGAGCTTTCTCTTTAAAGACTACAGATGGTCTATATTGGGCACAAGCAGTACCCCTCCCCCGCGCTCCACAAAGGGCTAGACAGTAAATATTTCAGGCTTTGGGGTCCATATGGTCCCTGTTCCATATGCTCCTGCTTCCCTTTTTCACAAAAACATTTTTGAAATATACAAACCATTCTAGCCCTCTGGATCATATAGACGCAGGCGACAGGCCAAATTGGCCTACGGACTCCAACACAATAATTCCTAGGCTTCTGTGTTCTTTTTATTTTTTGATTTTATTGAGCTATACATTTTTCTCTGCTCCCCTCCCCTTAAACCCTCTCCCATGGTCCCTCTGCTCCCAATTTACTCAGGAGATCTTGTCTTTTTCTACTTCCCATGTAGATTAGATCCATGTAAGTCTCTCTTAGGGTCCTCATTGTTCTTAGGTTCTCTGGGATTGTGAATTGTAGCCTGGTTTTCTTTGCTTTATGTCTAAAAACCACTTATGAGTAAGTACATATGATATTTGTCTTTCGGGGTCTGGGTTACTTCATTCAATATGATGTTTTCCAGATCCATCCATTTGCCTGCAAATTTCAAGATGTCGTTATATTTTTCTGCTGTGTAGTGCTCCATTGTGTAAATGTACCACTTTTTTTTTATCCATTCTTCAATCGAGGGGCATTTAGGTTGTTTCCAGGTTCTGGCTATGACAAACAATGCTGCTATGAACATAGTTGAGCACATGTCCTTGTGGTATGATTGAGCATCCTTTGGGTATATACCCCAAAGTGGTATTGCTGGGTCTAGCTTTTTTGTGTCTGGTCTTTTTCTATTATACCATTCCCCGTATTTTTGTGGTACCAGAGATGGAACCCAGGACCTTGTGCATCCTTGGCAATTGCTCTGCTACCAACCCACATCTTCAGCCACCTGTTCTTTCTTGAACAAGATGAGCTATCTTCCCGAAAAACATCCAAAGGTTACCATTGCTCCCTAAACCCTTCAAGGTTCCTCACTCCTGAGAACTGGACCGAATATACAGCATGCTTCATGATGGGCACTTATCTCTTCTCCCAGGTCTACTGTACTGACCTAAGCACCAGCAATCCTTTCCCTCCATCAAACCCCTAGGGATCTCTCTGTCTCACTATTGCTTTAAATACAGTCTAGATGCAGTTTCAGGGGCATTCTGGCAGGGCCAGTCACATCTGGGATGCCCAGTGGCTTGGTTCTGCCCAAGAAGAACCAACATCCCATTGTCTGAAGGCTAGCTGCCCTGCTGCTGTCTCAGGAATGCTGTCTCCAAACAAGGGGAACTCATTTTTTGCCTCATGGTGCCATGCCTTTGACAGGCTCCTTCCACAGGTTCACACTCAGTTTGAGGGACACCTCTTCAGCAAGGTGTTCCAGGAGCCACTGCACTCCCCTTTACCACCACCTTCCCTTGCTCCCTGTATCCCTGTGGCTATTAGTCTCAGCCCTGCTGGAACATGTGGGCATTGTCTGACCCAGATGAACACGGAGAGCCTTCTGATCTGATGGATGGGTGAAAGACCTCAAGCTAGTTTACCCTTTTTGGCTTATATCTCCTTAGCTTGCTTTCTAGTCTCCCATTCTACCATCTTATACAGCAATCAGCAAACATGAGTTTTCAGACACCTGCACAGGTCGCCATTCCATTTCTTTCCTTTCAGAGAGACAACTTCCTCCCATTCATCAACGCCCAGCTAACATATTACATGTCCTACAGTTTTCATATCTTTCCCAGGTAAGATCAATTTTTTTTGGCAGGCTTCTAGAGCACTGTGCACAGAGACGTCCATGATCACTCTGGAACATTATTAACCACCCAACATTTGTTGGCTGACTTAAATATATCTTGTGTATACATATACAACCGTTTTCACGTTTATCTATAAGGAATCCTTAAAGGAAGGGTGAATGCTGTTTAAGCAGCAAGTTTGGGCATCCGATGTAAGTAGACAGCATGGGGTTCAGTGCCAAGGGCTCATTTAGCTCTCACAATAGCACCAATGAGGCAGTATTTTCAGGACCTGTGCTTTAAGGAGGAGGAGGAGGAGGAGGAGGAGGAGGAGGAGGAGGAGGAGGAGGAGGAGGAGGAGGAGGAGGAAGGGAGCGCACAGTCAGGTTGGCAACTTTCTCATGGCTTTGAAATGCATCAGCAGGTCACCCTGGAGTCAGCGACAGCAATGACTTTTTGAGAGCTGGACTGCTCTCCAGTCGAGCCAGCACAGCATGCAAATCTGTGCAAATCTGTGCCGTCTCCCTGCACTGAGACCTGGGGCAGCACCATGGACAGAGGTCAGCAAGTCCTTCGCTCCCCTGCAGCAAGGTCCTCCCTTGAAAGGGACACAGATGTCCCTCAGCCAGCCAGATGGAGTGGCGTGGCGATAAGGTGTTCCTCTGCACACCTGTGACCGTGCCAGCCCCAAGGGCAGCCAGATGTCCTTGGGGCTTGCCCCCTGCCACCACATGCTGCTCATCCATGTGGACAGAAGCCACTCTGCCAGATCACTGCTGAGCTGACGTGGTGGCAGCCCAGGGCTCTGGGCAGGAGGGAGAGAAGCTGGAAGGCAGAGGATACAAGGGCAGGCAGAGCTGGGCTCTCTTCAGATAAACAGAGAGACTCTCCCTCTAAATTGCTCTTAGAGATCAGGGCAATGGGTGAGAAGTAACATTTCTCCCCCCCACCCTCCAGAGGGCAGATTGCCCCTGTTGCAGAGCTTTGATGGAGGGTACCTGATGAGATGCAAAACTGGGGCCCCATGCTTTTGAAGTTCCGATTTATTGGATCAGGACAAGCCTCAAGTATCTAGTAAGCACCACATGATTCTGCCCACTGTGTGAGCAGCCGTGGTCTACAGGCAGTGCTTCTGGTAGAAGCAGACCAGGCAATGCATTTAGACAAACCTGAGACAGAGTCTCAGCTCATGCCTCACAACTAGGTCACCCAGTTAACCATCTCACCCAGCTCGGCTTCCCCAGCTGCACCGGTGGCTGTACCATCAGCTGGGAGGTATGAGGATGGACATTCTTAAAGCACCTAGCACCACGTGTAGGCAAGTTGTAGGTGTTGGAGAAATGCTAGGTATCATTAATTACTTCTAGGAGGAACGGTTCATTGGTTGTGATTGAGCAGTGGGTGGGGCCAACGAGTATTACTTTCAACCATTGAGGTAAGAGGTCTTCGGGGAGGAGCGAAGACTGTGAGCTTTAGCACTGCCTTTGAAGACACAGTCATCAAGCTTGGTCATATATTAGCCTGCGCATCTTCATCCCCAGCCTCAGATATACTTGCCCTTCCCCTCGCCCATAGACAGTTTGCATGTTTGTTCAATGCACAAAGAGTTCCCCCACTTGAGGCCCTAGGAAGGACACACATACACGAATCAACTCCTTGGTGGCCACACAGCCGGGAGCTGGGCCACCAAACAGCCTGTACTGTCACGCTCAGGCATCATACCGGGGCATCTGTGGCTTCGATGCTGTGGGAGAGGTTTCCGTTCTGCACGGGTTCCGAAGCTTCGCTCGACGGTGTCATCTCCACCTCCGTGCTTGTGCTGTTGGGAAGTTCGATTTTTTCTGTGGCATAAATTTAAACACAAGGAGAATGATCAGAACCAATGGGCCAAAGGGGTCGTGTTGGAAGGAATGTTCTAAAACACTGACAACACTGATGCAAGGTGAGGAGGCATCTGAGACCCGCGCTGGTGTTGGACACCAGTAAAGGCTTTCATCATTTGCCTTAAGCTCTGCTTTCCACCACACACGACTCCACTGGAGATCCCATCAGCTGCCATATGTGACAGGCTATGCGAGGACATGAATACATATCTTTGACATTTAGATGCAGACTGTGAGATAGCTGGATCCCTAGTGCGACAACACATTCCGCCCCAGAAGGGATACTGGTCATGGTACCATAGCCTAGGCTATGCTCTGTGACCTTCAGCCTGGCATCTCCGGCAGGCCTCCTTTCCTCTGGGCTGGGACATCTCCTCTGTGAACTGAATGGTTCATTTTGGCTGATGGCCAGGCGGGCACTGCTTTCAGCTCTATTACTCTCAGTCCCCACGCTACAAAACTGCCAGTGCCAGGAGGGGAGGAGGGGGCACTGGGAAGTAGGATTTGGCCACCTGTCTCTTTTTACAATCCTGAGAACACTCATAGCACATTCTGCACTGGTTGTCCTGTTCCAAGAAAAGCAAGGGGGAGCTGAGACAAGCAACAAGGTTCAAGTCTGTGATGACTGTGACGAGAGAGAGAGAGAGAGAGAGAGAGAGAGAGAGAGAGAGAGAGAGAGAGAGAGAGAGAAGAGAGAGAGAGAAAGAGAGAGAGAGCGAGAGAGAGAGAAATTGTGTGTGAGAGAGAGAATGAGAGAGAGAGTGAGAAAGATAGAAAGAGAGAAAGGGAGAGAGAGAATGAGAGAGAGAGAGAGAGGGAGAGAGAATGAGAGAGAGTGAGAGCGAGAGAGAGAGGGAGAGAGAGAATGAGAGAGAGAGGAAGAGAGAGAGAGAGAGAGAGAGAGAGAGAGAGAGAGAGAGAGAGGTCATGGATCAGCAAGTGCAGTCATGTTTTCCTGAGAAAGCAGAAGAGGCTCAAGGACCCTGGTCAGGCCCTGGGACGCCGTGACACCAGAAACCAAATGGGCCCTGTGTTTCTCACTCCACAGCTTACACTTCGTGACCCTCAGCAAATGCTTCAACCTCTGCAACATTTGTTTCCTCACATGTAGAACTTCCGTGCCGCTAACACAGCCACCACCACCACCACCATTACTATAGCTGCCCTCACTGCCCCTGCTGCAGAAAGGTAGGAAAGTGTACGGAAAGCAATCGGAACAGAGCCATGGCGGAGCTGACAAGCCAAAAAGGAACCATCTGGATCGCCATCACCACAATGGCCTTTTGCAAGATTTTTTTTAAAGATTTTTTTTTCAGGGCTAAGAGAAGCACCTCCAGGTGGCCACTGTTCAGGCCCCATTAGGTTTAACATGAATTTAAGAGGGTGTGAAGTAGAAAGTCTTTCACTGAGGTCAGAGAGAAGGCTCAGCAGTCAAGAGCACCCACTACTCCTTCCGAGAACTGGGTTCCATTCTCTGCACCTGTATTGGGAGGGCCACAACTCTCATTAACTACATACATTCTGGGTGGTCCAACGCTCTACGCTGGGCTCCATGGGCATGGGCACCAACTCTGTTCAGGGTCAGAAGGCAATGCTTGTATGGTGCTAAGTCAGGAGTCAGGGCTGCCGGACAGCAGTCTGCTTGGCTGTGCCAGATGTGAGCAATGGGATGCTCATAGAAGAACAGAAGTTTGTTTTTTTTCCTCTAGCAATTTCAGAAGGACCAAATATTTCTGCCACTAGTGCATGAGAAAATAGAGAGTTATGTGGGGCACATGCCTAAAATCTCAGCACTTGGTAGGTAGATGTAGGAGGATTGCACAAGTTCAAGGCCAGCCTGGTTATGTGGTGAGACCCTATTACATCCCCCCAGCAACAAAAAGAACTCCATAAGAATGTTTGGCTTGAAGCAGTCAAGTACTGGAGATCCTAAGGAAATGCTCATGAATTCGGTTGGGGTGTCCTGAGACACAGGTGGTGGTAAGGAAAGTATGGAAATTCGGGTTCTCCCTATCCATCGGTGACTCATCTGGTCAGTGGTGTGGGCTGTCCTGCTGTCTGTAACCATGTCGAGTAATCTCAGTATGTTTCATCCAGTTATTTAAATCAAAACATGCTAAGAATCCGGGGGACACACCCCCATAGCAGATTGCTGAGGCCAAACTTGATTTCAGAATCACAGGATCCACAGGAGGTTTGGGTGGTCCAGGAGAGACGCAGACAAGAGCCTACCTGGTAGACACAGCCTCTAACTTGAGGGTGCCTGTAGCCACAGTATTTACTCTCACAGACAATAGGGAGCTAAATCCCAGGGTTACTTTGGAAAGCATAGATTTCCATACACACTCCTTTTGATTGCCACGCCCTTCGCTGGCCCTGTCAACAGTGGAGTTCCTAGGAGTTCTGTTACGGATGATTAAATCCAAGTCTCCAGTCACTAGTCTGCAAGAGTCCGTCTGGGAGTGAACCCAGCCACATAAATCTTCTGTTCCAAGCTACTTCGTCCCACAAAAGAAAAACCAACAGCTGGAGTAGAAAAAATTGCCTTTGGGATCGAACCTAAAACTCACGCACAACAACCAGAGTGTAACCAGGCAATAACTTTCCCCGTTGACCTTGACACAAAACCCGAACTCTGCTCCTTCTAAGAGAATGTGCTCAGGGAAGCAGAGGGGGTCATGTGAAATCTTGTAATTCATAGCCCAATCTTGGTCCACATTTGAACTGATTCCTGTCCATGTTCTTCATAAATACTCAATTGACTCAATTGTCTGTTCCTTGGCTGAAAATTTTGCCTGGGCTAGAATTCAGGATGGTAGGAGAGGCAGGAAGTCGTCTATGGAGTATTTTGAGGGCAAAACTGTTGAGATTTGTCTGCAGATAATTTTAGTCACTTGGGCAATAGCTTCGTTTACAGCATGGATCCAGATTAGGTTAAATTTAGTCTGAATTTGGAATTGAGAGCTATATTATAGTTACAGATAGGAGAAAGGGAACATGATGCCCCAAGTTAAAATAAGCTGCCTGAATGTCACAATCTGGTCACACAGGAGTTCTAGAGAAGTCAGCCAAGACAGACCTAGACTGATTTTGCCTGACTTTATTTTTTGGGGGTGTGTGTGTGTATATGTGTATGGTGTGAGCATATGTGTACATGTGTTCATGCATGTGTGTGTGTATCTGTGTGTCTGTGTACCTGAGCACATGTATATGAAGGCCAGAGGTTGATAATCCTTATTTACTGAGGCAGAGTTTCTTGGGGGAACCCAGAACTTGCTAATTTGTCTAGTCTAGCTAGCTATCTTGCCCTGGGGAATCTTCTGTCCCTGGCTTATAAATCCTGAGATTACAGGTGGGGTCACCACTTTCATCCAGCATTTCCGTGAGTGCTGGGAATTTGGACGTAGGTCCTCACATTTATGGAGCAAGCGCTTTATCCGCTGATCCACCTCCCCAGCCATGATCTTGCTGAATTTTTTAAGAAAGAGGAGATGGCACGGACTCTAAAGGATTCTGTTGGGGTGAGTGGTAATTTGGGGGTGGTGGTGCACAGAGCAGTATAGTAAATATACAATCCGATCACCGTTAAGGGTACAGAAGCAGAACTCCCACCCCTGGATAAACATTAATGACTTGGTTGTGTCTCTTTTTTGGTGGCTTTCTGAAGCCAAGCGCCTGTCACCTCTTTTTTTTTTTTTATAATTTATTTATTTATTTTTTTAAATTGATTTATTTATTAAAGATTTCTGTCTCTTCCCCGCCACCGCCTCCCATTTCCGTCCCCCAATTAAGTCCCCCCCCCAGCCCAAAAAGCAATCAGGGTTCCCTGTCCTGTGGGAAGTCCAAGGAACCCCCACCTCCATCCAGGTCTAGTAAGCTGAGCATCCAAACTGCCTAGGCTCCCACAAAGCCAGTGCGTGCAGTAGGATCAGAAACCCATTGCCATTGTTCTTGAGTTCTCATTAGTCCTCATTGTCCGCTATGTTCAGAGAGTCCGGTTTTATCCCAGACTTTTCCAGACCCAGGCCAGCTGGACTTGGTGAGTTCCCAGTAGAACATCCCCATTGTCTCAGTGTGGGGGTGCACGCCTGTCACCTCTTGAAGAGAACACTTGGTGATTTGGTTAGAATTACTACTCCCCATGGACTTCTTAGTGTCCCCTTGGCGACATACATGCCTGGTCCTGGGTGCAGAAGAGGGACTCATTTCATTGTTGAGGAAGGGCCTGGCTGGTAAATAGTCAGAGGTGCCCACACTGGGTCCTGTCTTTCTGTGTCACCTCCCCTTACCCACAGGGGAGGACAAGGATATCTCTCACTTACCCACATGATTGGCAGCCCCATTCTGCCGTTCATTCTCATCCACTTGGCATTTCTTCTTGGCAATCTTGTGGAGAATCGAAGCCTTTTCTCTGAATCTCCCTGAAGCAAGAGAAAGTGGCAGGAAAGAGACAGAGTAAGGAGGCAGGATTGCCAGCGCAGCCTGTGGCCTTTCCATGTAGGCTACATCACAGCAGGGACCACAGACTCTATCCACCCCAAATGTCTTTCAGCCTATGTGGAGGGTGCTTTCTTACCTCTTTGGACACCTCAGCCCGGTTCCCTAAGAGCTGCAAGCTCCAAGCTGCTGAACCATAGGGGAAGGGTGGGACTTGGCTCTCTGTCTCCCCTCCCAAGTGCTCACAAATGCATGAAAACATCAAACATCTCCCCTCACAACCTCTGAGATTCCCAGTGAGACTGAAGATCCAGGGCTGCTTTGGAATTAGATGCTCCGCCCAGGTTTGCTTTTGACAATGGCTGGGAAGGAAAGCCAAGCCCAGCAATCCTTCGGCTTGACTTTGGTTTTCCAGTGTTTGTCATTATTGCAGCTTCCAGGAGTCAGGGACAGACACCACAGCTCTCCAGAGAAGCTGAGTCAGCTGCGACGAAAGTGTCAAGGCGGCAACTGATCTCACTTGGGGATTTAGGGCAGAGAATGACCAACCGAGCATGTTGGTGATGAGACACTTTGGGAAAAGGTGCTGGGGAAAAATATATATATACCATGCTCAAAGCAATCACTGTAAAGAGCTGTGCCACAAGTGAAGCGCCTCGTTTCGCCTTCATTATTGACGTAATTAATGGGTAAATGCATGTGATAAGCACACAGAAGAGGCATGCAAAGTGTAGTGGTTAGGGGGACGCAGCGCATCTCCCTCTTTTAGTCTTTGATTTTCTTCCTTGGGAACATTCAAGGTACAAAAGATTCTCATTTTAAACTGATTACTGCCTAGATTCCTGCATGATGAGTTCCTCAAAATATCCTCAGTCCCACAATTTTCTACTGGGCTTTTTTTTGGTTGGCTGTGTTACCTAGCAGCGTATTATCGAGGGATCTCATTCTGTTTTTCAAGTTAGAAGCAAATTGAATGAAAATGTTTCTCTTGGAGAGTGCGTCCTCCAAGGCTAGGCATGGCAGGGGAGCACCCAGGCCTCTCCTTTCCCCATGTATGGGAATCATGACAGGTTAGAATGATGTGATAGAACACGTACAGGTCTATATGAAGGTGACACAGGATGGGGTC
Source organism: Microtus pennsylvanicus (assembly GCF_037038515.1). Lineage (NCBI taxonomy): Eukaryota > Metazoa > Chordata > Mammalia > Rodentia > Cricetidae > Microtus > Microtus pennsylvanicus. The sequence continues at coordinate 24,865,948 of NC_134591.1, forward strand.
ATTTCTGCTCAGAGCTTCATTGGCCACTAACCTAAAACCCTTTTTTTTTTATAAGCTCATAGATTTGAATTTATTTTGTGTTTCAACCCATTGCATTTTTAAAACTTTTTTCTTTTAATTGGGGAAGGCATATGCATGCTGCGGCATACATGTGGAGATCAGAGGGTACCATATGTGTCCTGGAGTTGGAAGGCAGGCTGTCAGGCTTGGAGGCCATCTTGCCAGCCTTTACCTACATTTCCTATTGTACAAAGTCTAGGCCGTGAGTGTGTTGCACAACTGTGCTCTCCAGGCATGGGGGGTGGGGGTGGAATGAGAAACAGAAAGTAGGCTAGAATGTGGCTTGGAGTGCATGGTAGCTTACTTTGATGGGCGACTTGATTGGGTGAGTGATATCGAGGCGATTAGCAACCCACTGTGTCTGTGAGTGCCTCTTCTGGCCTCACATTGATGGTAGGCCAGTGAAGGTGGTGGCACTGTGGCAGGCATTGGAGGGACATCTCCAGTTTGCACGGAATAACTAGATTCTAGCGTTTGCCCATTACTTCTCTTTGTTTCCAGGCACGACGAAGTGTAGTAGTACCAGCCTTTGCCACAGGCTTCTATTGCCATCATGTTCTGCTTCCCCTTGGTCCTAAGGTAAGGGACCAGATGATGAGGGATGAAGGCTCTGAAACCGGGAGTGAGAACAAATCTTTGCCACTGTGATGGAAAACTGACTAACTCAGACGCCACAAGGCATGGGAAGGGTGAGGAGACGGGCAGCTGTTCATTCTGGCAAGTGCTTTGAGCTTGGGCTTCTGTTTAATCTCCCTGGTAAACTGTGGAAAGAAAAGGGTGAAGGAAAGACACTCTGGGGACTAGGAAAAGGAGCAGGTCAAAGCGAGCATGGAAAGGAACAGAAAAGAAAAAAGAAGGATATGAAGGAGGTAGGTAGGTAGGTAGGTGGTGGCCTGGTGGTGGTGGCCCAGCTTGCCGTGCGATGCTGGGCACTTCCTGGCTACTGGGTGGAGTTTTCTCTGAGCACTAAGCAGATGGGGAGGGTGTCCTTTAGGACCCTGCAATCTTAAGCCTAAAGAGGTTACTTTGCAAGAAAGACAAGCTCAAGAAGTTCCCAGATCATGTGTTTCGTACCCAGAAGGGGCAAAAGGAGGTTCAGCAATTTCCCTGCAGCTTCTGCTAACTGTGGCGTGTGTGTGGGATCCACCTCTGAGCTCAGATCAATTTGAGGCCTATGCAATAAAAAGATCAAACACGCTTTAAAACCACATATGGCACAGCAAGAAAGTAGACAAGGGTGCGGAAAAAGCAAACCTGTGTAGACTAACCTAGCTCCAATCACGCCCTCAAGTCACATATCACAGCAGACAAGATGCTCTTCCCAGCACCTCTCATGGCTTGCCCATGCTCAAAAGATTCCTTCCTCAGTGGATGTGTGTGCCAGAGAGAAGTGACTTAAAAATGGACACACAAACACGTCTGGCTGTAGCCACTTACTTTGCCATGAACATCTTTGAACACTGAGTGGGCCATGCCTGGTGTGGCTTTCTCAAATTCTACAAGAACTTTGGTAGATAGAGTGGGAAGGGCTGGTGGGGCCGGGGTGCTGTGTATCTTGTGTGTCGCTATTTCCTCAGCTGCAGTGGGTCTCCTCAGTTTCTGTGCTATTGAAAGAAGGACCTGCTCTATGGCCTTTTTCTCTTGGGGTTTAGTCACACGTGCAGCCTAGCAAAGCTGCCAAGGCTGGCAAGGAATTCTTCAGTTTCTTTCCTTCACGTTTGTCCCCTGATCATGTTTAGTCCCACTGTTCTGCCCTGGTGACTACTCTCATTCAGAGTGCTGATGACGGCACCCTTGTCTGAAGGGGTTAGTTTTCAGCCAGGGCCACCTCCAGCACTCAGCAATACACTCCCGAAGGGGGAAGGGAGAGCCCGACAAAGCAAGGTCTGCTTGGTTCAGCCTGTTGGGTTGGTGCTTGAGTTTCAGGGAATCCTCTCAGAATTGCCTCTAAGTGTTAGGTCCACAATTCGGTGGGGGCACGGAGGGATGGGCGTAAGAGACTGCCATACCGCTTTGTGTCTGGCAAGAAAGAATCGAGACACCTTTGAATACTTTTCAAGGTGAGCCGTGGAGCGATTTTTTTTTAGCCTGGTTCAAAGCATCCTTAAAAATATCCTTTGCTGGGGTGCAAACCCTGAAGGTGTTGTCTTTTTATATAGCCACAGATATTTGTATAGTTAGAAGTCTCGGAAATAGCAGACTGGGCTCGGATCGTGAGGCACCTACGTCAAACCTGGTACACAATTTTAGTATAGTTTCATTTGATCTGAGATGTACAAGAGGACCAGCTGAGTGTCCTTACAGGAGGGTGCGTGAGGGGGTGGCTAGGAAGCTTGGAAGGAAAAGAGGTGAGCTGAGGGCTTCTTGGGAATGAGGCTATTTAAGAAACACAGTCACCCAGAGCCTTGGCTGGGTCCCTCCAAGCTGAAACAGAAGTCAGGCCCGTGTGTACTGTAAGACAACCTGGAGGTTTGTGCACTCGAGGGGAGTAGGCGTGGCTTCTGTCCTGCTGTTAATTCATTAAATCAGCCTCCTGGAAATCCCTTCACTTTCCCCTCACCAAGCCTGAAATAGGCAATTGTCAAAGGGGACCGTTTGGGCTTGGGGTCAGATCCAGACTGTCGTAGCCTGAGCATACAGGAATACAGGAATATAGGGGGAAAAAGGCACGAAAGAGACAGATATAAAGGAAGCCAGTCACTTGGAGAGAAAAAAATGAGAAAGAGGGGGTAGGGGAGAGAAAACTCGGAACAAGTCTTTTCAAGTCTATTTCTGTGTTTTCAATGCTGCCTTTCCTGTCTCTTTCTTTGAAGTTCAGGGCTTGGCAGGTAGCTTCGAAGGCCAAAGGGCACCTGAGCTCTTACCCCCCCTCCCCATCCCGTGCCCCATCTATTGCTTCTTCGTCTTTCCTTGCGAAAACTCTGGAATCAGGCAGACAGGCCCTCCTCATTCTGACAAGGCTTTGACAGAACCGAGGTGGTGTCACCCGTCGTCCCAAGAGCCTCTCTTTCCCCCTACAACCATTCATCAGCAAAAACCAAAACCATTCTTTTAGCCCACTTCTCCTTGAGCCCTCACTTCTGAGTTCCACCAAGCCGCTCCTCAGGGGCAACCCAGCCAGTTGGTGTGACCCCTCCCCCTTTCCCCTCTGTCTCCCCAGCACTCTCAGGGAGAGACACACGAGGTCCGCAGAGGATCTCCAGGTCGGAGTGAACGCCCAGGACCTTACAGCTGCCTTCGGGACTCCATCTAATCCCTGACCATGCTAACCTCATCCCCACGGCCCTCTTGCCCTGCTGCATCCAGGCTAGCCCCTTCTCTGCACCCTGAGAACACTGTGCCCCTTTATACCTTAGCGCCACGGCACCGACTTGCCTGCTCTGCGCGAAGGGCACCCCTCGCACCCCCCCTCCCGGCCCCTCTTGCCCTCAAATCAGAGGCTCACTGTTGCATCTTCTTCTAGTATCTGTTCAAACGTCACCATCTCACCCTGGCTTCCGTGAACAACCCTTCTCTAGCGTTTCCTATCCCGGCTTCTTTCTGCAGAAGCAGTTATCCCATTACTATTATTACTGTTGTTTATGCATCGTTTTCTAATGGGTTAAAAAGCTGGGTGAAGGCAGAGCTTTTTACCACCGTTCCTCCTAGTTGCCCCCAGCAGAGCTCAATAAACCTTGTGCTCATGGTCTTGAGGCAAGTAGATAAGGTTAGGCTTCCTATTGACCATAACCTAAACTCTGTCCTCACGGAACCTTCCAAGGTTATAGCAGTGGTGGAACAGAGAGGTCTCCCAAGCTGAGAACTTTCTATTGATAATTGGGGCACAGTGGGTACTGATGGCCCAGGGATAAAAGGCAGGGCACACACCATGTTTCCCCATTCTGTGAATTTCCTGGGCCAGCCCCAAAATAGGACTCCTTGGGGTGGAAAAAGAGGTTTTGGAGTGTTGTGAAGACCCGGGGAGAAAAGGCTGTGTCCTGCCCCTCCTTTACTAAGTGGCTAGTATTTATGAGGGGCTAACCTGAAGGTTTCTCTGTTGTCGACTTTTTCAGCATCATAGCCTTGTGTCAGCTTCCCACGTACTTACCCATTCTCACCAATAGAGGACAGACTTCACTGAGAAGGGGGCCTTCTCTTAGCCATCATCTATGCCTCAATAATGCCAGGCTTGGGAGATGGAGAGATGGCTCAGGGGTTAAAAGCAACAGTTCCAGGCTCCTCAGCTGCACACTGCAATGAAACTCTTCCTTTATAAAATGGCAGCCCCGAGAAGCTTCCTCTCAAGCCAGTCTTGAAAATCTTAAGCAAATCTGTGCTATGTATTTGGTAGTGTTTGCTGGGTTCATCTGGTACACCTGGAGCTTCAGCCTGGATTCCTGGATCCTTCTCGATGGCCAGGATGGGGTGAAGCTCAGGGAATAAAACTGAAAAGGCAACCTAGCAGCTAGGACGGACGAATGGATCATTCCACAAACTCCGAGAAACAGTAATTTCTTAACAGGCACTGGCTTGATTTGTATTCTTTAAAGGAAAATGTTAGATACTTTTTAAAGCCTCTAAATTATTTACTCCATTATGAAATTCATCAAGTAAATCATGTAGTAAATTATACTACATTGACATTAATGATGCTAAACTACTATTGTAAACCGTCTTTAATCAGTTGTGAGTGAACTTCATAGTAGAAGTGCTCAACATAACTCAACTGTCGTTACATGTATAGGCAGATCTGTAACGGATGAAAACGCACATCTGTCCGATGTGAATTTATGATCTTGCCTCCCTGAGCTGGTTACATCATCATGAGCGTACTTTCATAAACACATTGAAAATAGTTCCAGCGTTTCATAACTGTTGGCATGTAAATGCTGACATTTCTGTTTCTAATGTTCCCAGTCTGCAGACTTTCCTCTCCCAGACTCTGGATCATCTTCAGTCTGCAGTGTCTGCCTCTTCTCTCAAGTTCAAGGTCATAATACAGCCCCTTCTGTGCCTTCACTTCCCACCTTTCTGCCTTGCAGGCACCCCACTTGGACGAGCTGGCTATGCCGGTGCCCGTGCCCTTAGTCTCCTTTGTTTACACATGGACTCTGCACCTGGTGTCCGTCAGCATCGCTCTAGGGACCAGTCCTTGGTTGTTTTCTGCCTCCGCATGACCCTGATTTCTCTGTAGCATTTGGCTTCCCTTACCCCAACCTCAAAAATCACCTTTAATTTTCACAACCCCTCAGGGACTTCTTTAAATGCCAATAATCCTCAGAGCCCCTCCTGGGCCCTCTTCCTCATTCCCTCTTCTCCCCAGGGGACCCAATTGCTTGCTACCTGAGTAGCAGTCCATCAGTCCTGAAGCTCAGACCCTGTTCTCCAGAAGACGCACACCTCCACTCAAACACTCCTCCTTCCTAGGCAGCTGCTCTTCTCCCTGTGCCGTCCGTTGCTGATGTCTATACTCTAGTCTTCTGCCCCCGGGGCATCTTAGCCATCTCAGCCAAGACCTTTGGACTCTACCTGTGACTCTTGCATGCTAAGTCTCCTGGGCTGCTGTTGGTTCTAGCATCTTCACTGGATCCCAGTGTTCATTGTCCCTCCTGCATCCCCACTTATCTCCCACATGGCTCCCAATTCTCCACATGAAGTGATCTTTTCTACTCTGCCAGGTTCTGAGACATACCTTCAAGGATCTCTTTCTTCCATATTAGCACATCGCTATCTGCCCTATGATGGTGTTCATCAGAGACCCTTCAAGGTATTTTTCTGACCTCCCTAGGCAGCACAGGACAGGGTATTAGTCCCCCAATGCTAGGCTTGCTCTCTGGGGGTTTGTGGATATGGTCCCATGACTATAAACAACAGAGAGAGATGCAAGTGGGTTAGTGATGAGGACCTGGAATTGTTTCAAACTCAATTCTCAGTTTATTTCTGGAGAGAAGCAAGAAAGAGGCAACACCCATGGCAGAAGCCCCAGGGGACTGCTTAAGTTCACACTTTGGTAGATTTCCAAAGTTTAGCAGGGCTAATAGATGATGTTGTCAGCCTCAGAGCAGGTCTTTACTGCAGTGTTTCAGGAGAACTGGGGCTGTTGGCCAGACTGGGGAGCTGATGCTCACGAGCTTAGCAGGGAGCTTGCTCTGCTTCTGGAACTTTTCTCAGTGACCATTCCCAGCTGCCAGACAGAGCTGTGGCTCAGGCAAGGAGGACTCGGATTTCTGAATTAGATGGGCCTGCCCATGGAGGCTTTAAAATTTGCCTTGGTTCCCATTGCCTGGGTCCTTGGAGAGAGCTAGGGGAGGATTGGATGAAGAGTCAGTGCTGATAAAGTGGGCTGCACACCCCCGGACCTGCCAACATTTAAGTCAAGCATTTCCTAACAGGTGGTGAGGTCTTGTCCCAGGCAGCTCATTAAGGCTCAAACCTACAGAATGTCTTTGCAAACTGGCTAAAAAACCCAGAAACTAAAAACATCAACAACAATAAAAAATCATTTGTACTGATGAGGAGTATATCACCCAGTGATTTATCCTGATGTAAAGTAAAAGTCATTAGATTTGTTAAAACTTCATCTACAGAAGCCATTGGTATGTGGCTTTCAAAATATATCTGTTGCCACCCAGATTTCTTGTGTATAAGGATTGGCACTTACTTTGAGTTCCTAGCTTTTCTGTCTCTCCTCCCCCCAACAATTTTCAATCCCCTTCTACTTTACACTGCAGTCTGGTACCTGCAAATCTTGTGGGCTTGCAGTAAAAATGCCAGCACAGGCCAAAACTCTGTAACTCAAGTTGTAGAGGCCCATGACTAAAACGAGAGAATCCAGTTCATCTTAGAGTTAATTATAAGAGAAACTTACCATGCCTAAGTAACATGCCAGCTTCCTTTGGAAACGAGCCCTTCCTTCCTTCCTTCCTTCCTTCCTTCCTTCCTTCCTTCCTTCCTTCCTTCCTTCCTTCCTTCCTTCCCTCCCTCTCATTTATTTTAAGAGCACAGGTGTTTTGCGTGTCTCTCTGTCTGTACAGCTTGTGTGTGTCTGGTACCCATTAAAGCCAGAAGAAGGCGTCAGATCCCCGGAGACTGGAGTTACAGATGGTAGTGAACTATCATGGGAACTGAACACGGCTCCTTCGGAAGAGCAGACAGTGCTCTTAACTGCCGAGCAATCTCCCCAGTCTCTCTGTCTTTTCAGAGACAAGGAGACAGAGATCCAGGAGTGTTAGGGGAATAATTAATTTAGAATAACCACATTTTGGTTTGACTGATGAAGGTGAGGCAACCTAACATCGTGAGCTCTAGGGATGTCAGAAACAGACAGGGTGAGGCATCCACAATTTGCCTTCTGCTGCCATTTAACACCTTCTACATATGCAGTGTGGCAAAATCCGCCTGAGCTTGCCAAGTCTGATCTTTCTGCTTTTACTGCTGACAGTTTAGATCAGGAAAATAAGATGCAATGCATTCGAGCAGCAGATGTATCCTCGCAGGAAGAACTCCCTGGTCCCAGACTTCAGGAGGATGGCAGCTTTGCCCACAGCGCTGGGGCTGGGCTTTCTGACAGATCCAGTGCCCGGTATTAGCTGCTGAGCTTGGTTCTGCACATTTGCTGTCCATCTCCGTAAAGATCCAGTCCCAGGGAGATGCTTCCCAGAATACATCCCTGAAGAAGTCATGGTGAGTTCAGACATTTGTTTTCTGGATGAAGCCTTCCAGAAAGCATCTGTTCAAGTACCCCAAAATTCTCTGGCCATGGAAGACTGGACTGGATGGAATTAACCATGAACTGGAATGAATGAAACATAACACAGTACTGGAAATGGTGTCTGTGCGTGGGCTCCTGCCTTGGTCACTGGAAGGTAGAGAGGGCAATGGTACCTGTATACAGTAGGCTTCCTGCTCAGTCAGTGAGCAGTAGAAAGGGCAATGGTGCCTGTGCACAGTGGGGACCAGTCTCCTGCACCGGAAGGTGGAGAGGGCAATGGTGCCTGTGCACAGTGAGGACCAGCCTCCCTTATTGGAAGGTAGAGAGGTAGCCCACAGTGTCCTTTGCGGAATTTCTGTGAGGGTGTCAGAAGTTTGGAAGAAGCAAGGAACGTGCTGCAGTGGAAACGGGATGTTCTATGTGGGAGGAACAGCCTTGTCACTTGAGTTTGAGAGGGCAACCACTTCAACCACAAAAGTACCCTGGCTTTAACTCAACTCTGCTAGAAACCTGTATTTCTAAAACAAGTAGTTAGAAAGCAGCTCTATTACAACGTCTATCTGCTTTGCAATGGAGTCCTGAGACATCTCTCCTCAATGGGCTAATTTAAACCTGGCCTTTGAGGCTCCCCCAGACACTGCAAATGGGAGTGTAAATTGGTGCAACCATTCTGGTCTGGAGGGTACTTTGGCAGTGTCTTTCAGAGTGTGAGAAGTGTTGGCATACTCTTCGATCTGACATTTTTGTTTTCAGATATTTGTATTATGTGTAGGCATCTACACAGTAGCATTTAAAACACGGGCCCAGAAAAGGACCACACAGCATTGTTATGATAACAATGAATATAATAATGAAAATATCTCAAATGTTCACCTGCAGGAGGCTGACTGAATCCACCATGAAACAGCCAGGTAGCAGAATACTACGCAACTACTAAAAAAGAACGTGGGATGTCTGAATACGCCAGTATAGACAGGTATCCAAGGCAAAATTAATACACAAAACCAGAACAATGTGCTCAGTGTGGAGGGTTATGCTAAAGAAATAATTTCTTACTTCTCTAAAGGATTAGGAGTTTAGGGCAGGAAGGACACTTCCTGGCTTCGTTATGGAGTGTCCCTTTTTGACTTTTGTGTGAATGCAATATTTTTTATATATAAGAAACAGTTTTAATAAATTTAAAATTAGTTTGTGATTAAAATTTCTACTCTGGTAAAAGTTTTGATTTGTAATAAAAAGGAAATCTAACGCCTCCTGTTCTGTCAAAGATCTAGAAGATGTTCTATTTCTTGTGAACCGAACGCAACAATACTCAAGATTGTCACTTTAGGTGTGTGACCCAGGAAGCACTTATTACTTCCCAGCTTGGCCAGCTACAAGGTCAGGTGTTCAGAGGTCGGAGCAGATGGCAAGCCATTGAGTGATGTCATCCTTCCTAGAGGACAGTCATAAATATGAGTGCGGGGTATTGGGTGTCCATCATCTCAACATTGTTCTCCGGAGAAGGGGACGTGTATCTTTCTAAGCCAGGCCATTCTGCCTTTGGCTATGTCTGAGGAGAAAGGTTTTCCTAGTCTGGGCTAAATTCTCTCTTTGAACTGTGGAAGGTTGATTTCTTTCCCTAGCCATGATACTACCAGCGGCTGGCCCTCAAGGGACCTAAAATTCTTCCTTCTGATAAGATAGATACTGCTTTCCCATGACACATGGCCATGGATTCATTAGAAGAACGGGATGAGAGCTGTTAGGTTGTTCCTAGACCTAAGCAACATCCTGTCATCTCAGTAGAATGCCTGCTTCATCTCGGCATCTGGATCACATCTCCAGATGGCTTTGAATATTCCTAACCTGACATAACCTCCCAGTGCTGAAGGCAGCCAACCTCCACCGTCCTTGACTTCTCCTCTGCAAGCTTTGCTTTCTTCCTTCTAACTCAAAAACTATATACAGAAATCCTCCTTTTGTCACAGCCTCTGAAACAACCCCCTACTCTCTCCTTTCTGTTGGAGCAGCTCCCTTAGCCAGCAACCCACCACCTCTACACTTGAAAGCACCAGAGAGGGTGGAAGGGGTCTGGGTTATGAATTATTGTAGGGCTACCACATCTTCCTGACCCTCCCCTTAAGAGGAAAATGAACTTCCACCTGATTAAGGCATTGTTAATTTAGATTCTCTTTTGCTATTCATTGTTGAACCAATTCTATCTGATAATATAAGGGCATATAACACAGTCAGCGACTAAAGCAATGATTAAAATGTATAGGAAAAACACCAGATAACCTGAGGACTTGTCTTAGCTCTATGGTTTTAGAGGATGTATCTTTGGCAATGGAGAACACTCCTGAATGGTATTTCAGAATCCAACTGTCTTTGAAAGAGATGTGTATTAGTTCATGGCAACTATAAACCGTCTCTTTGAAACAAAGGGTTTTTAGAAAAACCTAGCCACAAATGTAGTTTAGGATCCCATGAGTCATGCACGACACCAGCAGTTTCTTGTTAGGTAAAGGAGCTGTTGGTTGCCGTGAAACAGACTTAATTTCATGGGGAGAGGGCCTTACAACTTTTGCGCTCACCGTCACAACCCTTTCTACCTCACTTTAACTTACACAGATGAAAAATGATTGATTGTTTTAAACAGTGGTGAACTCCTTCTGCAAATGGCCTTTGTTAAGTGGCCACAGCTTTAGGGTAACCTGATGCAAGCCGTTTCTGCCGCACATCGCTGCTTTCAAGGCTAGTCAAGGCAACTGTCCAGCTACCTACCTGCCTTTGTAAGGGCAAAATGATTACTTATGCATATTGCCTTTGCCTTCAATCCATCCTATAAACTGGGGCCTGGGAGAGGAGGTCTGTCTGAGAGAGAGCGCTTGTCTAGTATGCTTGAGATATTGGGCTCAGCTAGAAAAAAAAAATGCTGAGTTAACTTTTTCTTTTGTACATTTGTTTATTTTTTTTTCAGGTGGAGTAGGGCTTGTGCCATGGTGTGCATCTAGAGATCAGAGCACAGTTTGTAGGAACTGATTTTTTCTTTTCACCATGTGGGTCCTGGGGACCAAGCTCGAGACATCAGACTTGGTAGCAAGTACCTTTAGCTGCTCAGTCATCTCACCAGCCCTGAAGTAGTTTATACATTTGCATTTAGAGCAATGTTAAGAAGTCATAGTGAGAATTCTCCAATGTGAGAATGATATGAAATTTGTGTATAAGCACATGAGAAATAAACTATAGATTACTCATTTTAGAGATTTGAAGTTGTTCTTCCATGAATAGGCAGTATTATTTTCTGAGGAGGCAAAGTGTCTTTTCTCTCCCCCTCTCTCCTTTCTGCCTGTCTCTGTCTGTCTGTCTGTCTGTCTGTCTGTCTGTCTCTCTCTAGCTGAGGTCATGGAAATAACAATTAGGGTTATTCAGTTGAGTTTCCATACATGTCTTGTTCTAGAAGCAAATACAGTCCTTGGGAAAAGCTGGGGCTTCCGGGACTCTGCCTGGTCCAGGTTCCCAAGGCTGAGAGAGGGACCCTGCTGCGTGCTCCAGGTTTAATGTCTTACAGCTTTATCTCTCATGTCTCCCACCAGGCATAAGTTCTCAGGAAGATTGTCTTTGACAGCTGCAGGTCCTGATCCTATGCTAGCACCATGTCCAACTTCATGTTGATGAATAGATGACTTAGGCTGTTGCATCTGCTGGGGTACTTTGTTACAGAAACAAAAAGAAACTGGAGGCAGATACTAAGATCTTCACTCCATGCACTGAAGCCAACTTGAATGGCAGGGCTCCCTAGAGCCACATCTGCACAAGGTAGGGTTGAATGGCAGTGCTCCCCAGAGCCATCTACACAAGGCAGGGCTGGATGGCAGTGCTCCCCAAAGACACATCTGCATAAGGCAGTGCTCCCCAGAGCCACGTCTGCACAAGGCAGGGTTGAATGTCAGTGCTCCCCAAGGACACATCTGCACAAGGCGGGGCTGAATCTCAGTGCTCCCCAGAGCCACATCTGCACAAGGCAGGGTTGAATGGCAGTGCTCCCCAGAGCCACCTGCACAAGGCAGGGTTGAATGCCAGTGCTCCCCAGAGCCACCTGCACAAGGCAGGGTTGAATGCCAGTGCTCCCCAGAGCCACCTGCACAAGGCAGGGCTTTGGTGTGACTTGTACTGAGTTCAAGCCACCACTTCCTGTGTCTGTATTCCCAGATGAATCGCTTTGCTCCTCTGAACCACAGTTTTCTCAGCACTAAAAAACTTCTGTGAACCTTGATTTTTTTCACTGTTATTACCACTTACTTATGTGGTGATGATGCTGGGGAGACAATACAAAATTTACAAACCCCACGGGCCTGCACCCAGCAGGAGACAGCAACTCACAATGCCAGAGCGGTCTCTGTTTCATTGTTCTCTTGGCCCAGTCAGCTGGTCCTTGCCATCTCCCTTCTCCAGTTTATCCCATATCTGCTGACCTTTTAGGGCTCATTCAAAGACCACCTTTTCATAAAAATCTTCTTCCTTCTTACTGGAAGAGATTTTTTTTTCTACATCATCTTCCGAACTTCTCTGATATTTACCATTTTCTTCTTGGTTCCTCGGTCACTCTCTGCTGTTGTTCCCCTTGTCTGCAAGTTTCATAGGAACAAACTGCCTGCTCTCCAATCTCGTGTCCTCAGTGCACCCAGTAGGATACCTAGCACAGGTGTGTGCTCAAAAGTATGTGCCAACTCTGTGCAGTGTAGGACAGTTCTGTGATTTCAGAATCCCTATTCCAGTCTTCTCTGGAGAGGAGAGGGCATGGACAATGCATCTTTCCATCTGCTCCATGTAAGTAGGACAAAGAGGTCCAGAGAATCCCGGCAAATAGTTATAAATAACGACTCATCACGTGAGCTAACGTCATAAAGCCCTACTGGAGGGCTCGGCACAGTGTTAAGACTGGAAAGCTGCTGGCATGGAGCAGAGTATTTCCCAAACGAGGTGAAGCCATAGTTAACACCCCAAACACCTATCTTTGTGACACTCCCTTAAACTGCACAGCGTGGAGAGCTGTAAATCACAGCAACGATGATTGTTTGTAAGTGAGAGGTGGGAGGTCCTTAAGAATATGTCTATTGTCACCTCAATGGGATCTAAGTTGACTCTGGATCCCTTTGATGGAATCCAAGCATTAAGTTTCAAGCCAAACTTAGCTTGTCCTGCCTAATGGCGTGGTCTGAGATGGCTGAACCTCTGTTCCACAATATCCTTGATATTGGTACCTCCGAGGGATTGCTCTGTGTTTAGAAGGCTTTACTCTTCCAGAGGTTTTCATTCCAGGGGAAGGGTCAAGCTCAGGTAGCATTCACGGGATGGTCTCTCAAGAAGCTCCATGTAAGCAAGCTTTCTCTGACCAAAGCAACCTGAGAACCCTGTACACCTGAGCCCTCTTGTGTGATTCACTGTAGTGGCTCACAGCACAGCCAGGGACCAAGAATCACCCGGTAAAGAAATCTAAGTCAAAAGTGCTTTCAATATGGCTCCCTCTCACCTTTCCTTCCTTGTTCAAATAGAGCTAGTAACATCACGGATGCTGTCTCATGGGATTCTGCTTTAGTTTCCTGCTTATCACAGCAGAGCTAAACGTTTAGCTAAGAACAAGACAGTAGAAAATACATGAGGTGAAGTGGGAGATAAAGAATGTTAAAGGTGAGCCACAAGGCCACCAAGACACAGGTGGTTAAGCTTCCTAAGGACCATCCTTGGTTCTTAGTCCAGACAGCAATTTGACTTCTCTTTCCTTCTCCCACATCCCAACCGTCAGCAAGCAATATCATCAGACTGCGAGGACCACTGCTGTATCTCCCTGTGATCTTACTCTGGGGTAGCACGGAGAGAGGTAGATTCTGCAGAGCAGTGTTTGCTCAGATGGTTAGACAAAGAGGAAGGAAAGAAAGCGAGAGAAAGGGAGACGAAAGTGACTAACGGGAGCTGGGCTGGTAGGACGTGGGCAGGAAGTAAAGGAGACAGTGCAGATTAGCATCAGGGCAGTAGAAGTTAGCATACCCTCTGCCCGAGCCAGGAGTCAAATAACAGCCAGGCCAGGGGCTTCCTTTAATGTGTAAGAGCTCTTTCTATCCTTTGGTGGAGGGGCACTCATTCTTCTGTTCTTGGGCCTCTCACTGCTCAAGGATCTGCGTTTTTCTGGCTGTTGGCAGGACTCTGCCTGAGATCTTCTTAGTGACTTAACCACATTGCAGCATTAGCCAGAAACCCAGGAGAGCACTGGGGGAGGGCCCAGGTGTGCACAAGTCAGAATTGGGAGGGGCTGAGGAGGGCTTCCTCTTTTCCAGGACTCTCAGACTGTCCACTTTGGGCATGCAAAGCAACTAGGAGATCTTTGGCAAACTAAAGCAGCTAAGAAATACCGGAAGCCGAATGCAAGATATGCAACACATCTGGGAATTTATTGTGCTCAAGGCCATTCTAGGGTACCTTCTGATTGCTCATTAGTATCAGAGAAAGAATCATGTAAAAATGATTTTCTTTAAAGAAACATTACATATTCATCAAGATGTGGAGATACATGTGGGGTGAAACAGCGGCTAAGATGAGAAGCCGTCTCCCTTTACGAGATTTCAAAAATTTCAAATTGATGTTCTATGATTCTGTTCCAGAATTGAATAATTATGAAAAGCGATTGTCCCTGGGACAAGGTTACCCTCTGAAATAAGGTCTGGAAGTCATTAGTAAGTGCATTTTTAAAATAAATCTCTGCTTAGGGAATTGTTCAAGTCACTCACCCAACCTCACAGAGTGGGGGCCTCAGACAAACTATTCAGATGCCTGGAATTCTCTGGCCTATCAGGTTAAGGTTCTTGTCAGAGTTGGCAGGGATGGCAGGGCCTTAACACAAGTCCACAGCCCTCTGCTTGAGATCTTGGTTTCAGGCTGGTTTAGGGTGTCTACGCTACTTGAGGTACTTTATTGCTTTTGCACAAACCATAAATCCACCAGAACTTAATCTCCTTCTGAAATGCAGGACATCTCAGGAGAGTGCTGGGAGGATGTGTATGTTCCTGTGAGTGTGTGGGTGTTGATTTGTGCTTGCATTGCCGACACCATTTCTCTCTGTGTGTTTTATAATCGGGATGGTTTGATTGTTTGGATGGAATAACATAATTACCCATGGTATTGCACGTCTCTAATTCCAACGAAACACAATGGCAAAAACAAGACAAAAAATGCAGAACTCAAAAGAACACAAAAAGCAAATCACACAATGTTACTGAGGTCATGCAAAAAGAAAATAAAAGAGGTTAAAATATGGGCAAGCCACAGACACCATAAATGAAAGAAGGAAAAGAAAAAAAAGCCAGCGGCATACAATTCTGAAGTCATTCTTACCTTCTTCAGTCATTGTGTCATAATATTTTAGTTTTCCATATGATCCAAGTTCTACAACATCACAGTAAAAGACACAAAGATAAGGAACGAGCTATAATGCAAGAACTTTGTTTTTACACATTCTTAATTAATCAGATTCAGAGTTATACTGTCAGATTCGGCAATCGTAACTATATGGAGATGTGCAAACATGAGCCATGTGGCAGACGGCTTCACGGCCCATTTTCAGAATCCCTGAAAATATATTATTCAACTTAGGGTGGGCTGGGCCCTGCATCACAGAAGAGGACACATTCGTTCAACACGCCACAAAGCAGAAGACTTGGCAAAGGTACTTCAGCCTGGACTTTACCTAGCCTCACTTTTATACACGTGATACTCCAGGAGGAAAGGCCTGAGCCAGGACAGCCAGCTGGAACCAGAGAACCTTGTAGATACTTGCCGTCTTCAGTGGCCCCAAAGTCATTGCATGGCTTTTCCAGCCCCTGACAGAACCATCTCTTAGAGTATCTGGAGGCTACCTGGAGATAGGTGTTAAATAGCCCCATAGCTCTCCTATCACGGAGGATCTCATACTTGAGAGGAAACACCAAGTGTCATGTGGGCAGGATGCTGGGCAGGTTGCTAATGACACTGAGGGCACTGAGTACCAGTGAGGCATCTTCCCAGCGGAGTCCACCTGGCTGAGGCAGGTAAGAGAGTAGCACAACCTGGAGGCCTGCTGTGGTGTAGAGCAAGGGTGGGGGACCAGTTTTCAGGCTTCTGAGTGCAGATGACCCTGGGAACCCGTCTGTACTGGGAGGTAGGGATGCTGGAGTCAGCTGGAGGTATGGCAACAGGGGGAGGGGAAAGGTGGATAGGGGCCTATCATTTCCCTTTTTCTTACTTTAGTTTCTAAACAAAAAACTTTGAGTTTTGTTCTTTTCAAAATCCCAGATTATTTTGAACAATGTAAGCGGATTAAAAATGGCCATCACCACATTCTACTAATAAGCTTCAAGAAATTAATTAGACTCCAGAGACCCTCCACAGAATGTGTCCACAGCCCATTGCCTTGGATGGATACTGAAAACCCACGTGTGGATCAACTTGTAATCGCTGAGTCTGTGTGAGAGACAGGAACCTGCTTAAAGCAGATGACAAACATCCCTGCGTTGGATCTTGTACCATGCATTCTCTTTCTATATATTCCTTCCCACATGTCTAATTTTATCTAAAGCTATTTTGATACGCCAGTGTAAAATTATGCCCTTGGGGGAAAATCACCCCTTCTTTATGTTCTTGTGAATCTAGCCTGCTCTTGTTAGGATCATTACAAAAGAAGCGGATGCTTCAATGAGAAGTTGAGTTTTATGTAAATAAGATATTTTTGGTGATTTCTGGGATTGCTATTAGTGAAATATTTTTTCTGCAATTTTAAGAACAGTTGGTATGTGTGTGTGTGTTTACAAAAGAGTAGAATTTTTAAGTGATCTACATAGTTCATAAATATTAATCATATGTTTTTGATGGCATTACGAAATAGGTGCGCGTGTGTAATCTTGCAGGAAATAGATAAATTGTACCGGTCAACTAACAGTTTTTTTGTAGGCTCCCTTCCTTCTGCCAGGTAAAGCAGAGGTTATTCCACTGCTAGAATAATAAACCGCTAGAATCCATGATGACCTGCGCAGGAAACAGGATGCGGGTGACCCTTGTTTGCAAAGCTGACTGTCAATCATGTTCTGCACAGTGATGACACATCCCTGCGGGTTAGTGGAACCATCTTTTCGGATGCAAACCTTTCTGTGTGCACCCACCTGCTTTCATGCATTGATTCCCAACCTTGAAACATCTATTTACGGCAGATGATATTGTTTTGAATTTCATCTTTAGCGGAACCATGTATAATAAATACAATCACATTGCTTAATTGTAACTCTATGTTCACAGAATAGAAACTGTTCCCATATACCAAGCCTCACACATTCTTGCACCGTGGCAATATTTAGATTGTTTCTGAGCTGCTTCCTTGGACGCTGAATGGGATAGAGAGACAAGACCAGGGCACACTCCATGGAAAAAACAAGGCAGACAATGTGGAATGAAGGCGGTGAAAAGCTGCACAATACATTACATGGCTATTCAAGCAGTAGGAAGGAAGAAGCTGAAGGGGAGAGCCACTCAAGCAGAGGGGGATCATATTTATGGGAAAGGATGAAGGATGAAATCAGCCAATTAAAACACAGTCTTCATCACTGGCAGCCACGGGATGGTGAGATGGAGAACTCAGCAGCCACATCCCGAGGGAAGCAGGGCAGCATCTCCACGAGCCAGTCAGCCCTGTTCCCTAATCCTGGGGCCGTGGATGGTGCAGGATGAGGGATGCAACATGCAAGCAGGACAAACGGTGTGCGTTGTAAACGCCAGAGCTCCTCACATACCTGGTTACTGTCCCATAGCTCAGGGATGCCCCACGAGAAATGACCTCAGTCACAGTTTGTTGATAGTCTGTGGCCAGGCCTAACCTGGCTGTGAGGGCCCAGAGGCAGAATGAAAACTCACCTGTGCAAAGAACTTGACCTCCAAATGATCCATTCCCATAACCTATTGACATCTTCTCAAGTTACCTTCAACTTACATCTATTTACTATCTACTATCTATGTATCTTCCTTCCTTCCTTCCTTCCTTCCTTCCTTCCTTCCTTCCTTCCTTCCTTCCTTTTCTTTCTTTCTTCTATCCACCCACCTTTTTTCCCTTCCTTCCTTCCTTCCTTCCTTCCTTCCTTCCTTCCTTCCTTCCTTCCTTCCTTCCTTTCTTCTATCCACCCACCCACCGACCCACCATTTATTTATTTATTTATTTGTTTATTTATTTATTTATTGAGACAGGGTTTCACTGTATAGTTCTGGCTGTCCTGGAACTCATTCTGTAGACCAGGTTGGCCTCAAATTCAGAGGTCCGCCTACCTCTGCTTTCTGAGTGCTGGTATTAAAGGTGTGTGTGACCACTGCCCTGCTACCTTCAACTTATTTGGACTAAAAATAAGGCTTGTTTCTTGAAGAAAGGAGAAAAGAGGCTGAGAAAGCTTAGAAGGTTAATGTCCCATCCAGCAGTGTTCAGTATAGCAAGTGAGCAAGAGGCAGTCAGGACTGGAAGAGTGGTAGGTCACCCAGGTTTCCATTCTGGGAATCACCTGGTGTCTTTTCTTTGCAAGGTTTCTCCAAGAAGACCAAGAGACCTGGGGGGCAGGGATCCCAAGCCCACTGGTTTGTGTTTGGGATGAGCCCAAGTCTGTGACATGGAGGACTCCTAGCACAGTGCCATGCAAAGTAATTGGTGTACGCTTTCGATGGGCCTGAAGGCTGAGCAGCGACACTGCCTAACATGGTCCTGTACTAGCGTTTGGTCCATCTGGAGAGCTGGGATCCCAGGTGCGGACTCGGTCCTAGCTCTCTAAGGAACTGAAGGCTTTATTGTCCTTCCGCCCACTGTGGTCCACGCTTGCCATCAATCTTTCTCCCTGACTTTAAGGGGTTGGCCTCTGGATTCTTATCCATGCCTCACACTGCACAAAATCATAGTAGAGGTTTTGCTTCTAATCTTAAAAAAATCTGTGAATAACATTCACATAGAAAATTTCAAGACAAAGTATAAAGGAAGTTTCATTGCTTTATGAAACATGCTGCTTAGAAACCTTTAGATGCCAGGTGGTCCTTCACACCTTTAATCCCAGTACTCGGGAGGCGGAGGCAGGTGGATTTCTGTGAGTTCGAGGCCATCCTGGTCTACAGAGTGAGTTCCAGGACAGCAAGAGCTACACAGAGAAAAACCCTGTCTTGAAAAAAAAAAAGGAAAAAAGAGAAACCTTTAGAAAGGCTATTTTACCCATAGTATAGATAGCCAGCAGTGGGCATTGTTTTGATTGGATGAAGTTTATTCTTTACTCTCTGTCTTTAAAAAGTATGTCAATGAGAATTAGTATTTGAGGTTCCCGACTTCAGCCTTTCTCAAGAAGTACACGGTAAAGATTTCTCTTTCCTCAGCTTTATTCTTGAGGCCTTTGCCATTCTTCATCCCACAGCTTCCATCAAACCCTAGAGACGGGAGCAGCAGAAAAAGTATTTCTCATGTTTGAAGATTTAAAATTCCAGTGTATGAAATGGAAAGCCAATAGAAGGATCTACGCTGAGTTTATTTGATTTGAATGAAAACTAGAGGTGGAGGAATAAATGAGAATACACGTTTATTATTTAAGTGTCGTTTCACAGAGAAATTAAAGATTGATGCCTTATTCTTTTCAAAGATCTAGCTTTATTACTAGGGCAAACCTGAAAATCGAGGTTTTCTTAGAACTGACTGCAGTTTCTCAGTAAAGCTGCCCAGTGCTTACCAAGATGTATGTATGAGTACTGGCTTGCATGGAAGGGTTCTGCTCTGCAGTGCATGGAAGAAAATGGGATTTGAAGTTGGAGCTATAGTTTTGGAGCCAAAATATGCTGCTTATGGGACATGTG
This sequence comes from Microtus pennsylvanicus, assembly GCF_037038515.1. NCBI lineage: Eukaryota > Metazoa > Chordata > Mammalia > Rodentia > Cricetidae > Microtus > Microtus pennsylvanicus. Next base: position 24,885,566 of record NC_134591.1, read on the forward strand.
ACTCTGAGCCAGGTGTCTCCTCTCTCTGGATGCTGGCATCCTCAGCTGTAACGTTACACGATGATTGCTTTAGCCTATAAACAAGGTGACAGTGAAGGGTGTACTGGATGACCCACACAAGGCAGAATATGAGAAACTGCCATTATTGGAAGTACCACAAAGATGAGAAGCCCTAAGATGAGGAACAAGGCAGGAGGCAAGTTGGTTCCTTATCCAAGCGTGTAAAGACAAATTCAGTATGACCAAGATAATCCAAATAGGGATTTGTTGTTCAATAGCAAAGGGTATCCATCATGTTGGAGCCAATATTTAATATCTCTTCATTAATTCTGCACATCTACTCTCAGATATAAAAAGAATCAAAGCACACACCAAAAGGAGGGAGAGGATGTGTGGTACATGGTCCTTCCCTGTCAGGTACTGATGGGAGCCCAGACATTTCCCCTTTGAATATTGGCAGGGAGCTGCTCTCTGGCTAACTCGTCTTATGTTGGGGGCGAAGACCATTTCACTTTAAGTCTGTCTAAAACAGAAAACCATGTTCTCACACAACATGCTCAGTTCTCCTCTCATTTCCTAAAGGAAACTATTCAAACGCACAGCTCCAGAGACAGTGACATTCAGAATGCTTTGGCGTGTGGAGGTTTTATGGACGTGGTAAAATAAAGAAGGTCAACATTGATGCCCAAGGTTTAAAACTATATTATTGCTATACATATGGAAAGGACTTCCGAGTAACACTCATTGGACAGTTCAAAGATACTCGACTACTTATGAGCTGGGTAACCCTCCTGTGTCTCTGTTCTTTCTTTAAAATGAGGTGCGGGGCATAGGGAGAGGCCATCACTTATCATCAAGGGGCCATTCTGTAGGATCAGATGAGACGATCCATAAAGCACAATGGACTAGGGTGTTGTAAACATCTTTAGGTCTCTTTCCACTGACGGCTGACGTTGCAGCAACAACATGTGAAATTCAACTTAGTGCAAAGTAGTGAAGTAGTATCTAAGGGCTAACTGTCTCCATGGGTGGATAGTATTCACAAGTACTTTGAGATGTGCAAACGAACCAAATTACCTACACTTCTCTGATACGCAGACTCCGGTAAAGGATGCCAAGGGAAGCTTCCAAAAGCATGTCTGCAGTGTGTTAATTTAGCCTCAGAATGAAGGTGTTCTATAAACCTGAGGACTTCCCTTCTCCTTTTAACTATGGAGTACATTCTTGCTTTGAAGATTTTATTTAACCATTGTTACTTTGGGTTTTGAGACAATGACTCATGTTGCCCAAGTTGGTCTCCAACTCACTATTTAGCTGAGCTCAGCCTGGAAGTCCTGCTCTTCTGCTCCTACCCACCCAAGTGCTGAGATTAAGGGCACGTGCTCAACAGCCAGCGTGAATGTCTCTAAATGACAGGACGAGGGTTGATGGTTTGTAATTTCCCATCATACCCAGCACTTGTGTTGTTCACAGAGGTATTTGAAGTAAATTGGTCACTACTATTTTTTCTCATGACTCTTCATTGGAATTTTTTTTATACTGAACATAAGTTCTTAGGTGAAAGGTATTTTCTAATGAAACCCAATTTTAAACTTTTTGTTGAACTTTTCCTCAATAAAACAACCAACCAACCAACCAACCAACCAACCAACAAAACCAATTTGTATGGACTACCAAAATTAACGGCTTTTTCCTAAAAGGTTTCTTTGGTTTTTTCTTATGTATCAAATGTTCCTGGCCCAAAGAAGTAATTTTTTTAAAATTAGAAAACAAAACAAAAGAAAACCCAAACCACTTTAGAGATGGAGGTTAAATGAGGAAACAACCACAAATCCCACTTCCTACTCAAGTGAGAAGGAAGGGAATATTTTAACCTTCAAATTGCAAAGCTTTCAGAGCTTTAACTACTGACTCATTACAGCCGCTCTGCTTGGCATTCTGTGGGAGACTGACGTTCGCGATGAACCTCCCTAGGCGGCTCTTCAGCGCATCCACAGTCCCCAGTCGCCTGGGGCGAGCTGCACTCAATGTGTGGCACACATATGTCATACATGAGGTGCTAACACAGAGAGATTTTGCCCTGTGGAGTTCTCTCCTGATCCAAATCTTCCAAACTTACGCTAAAAGATACTTCTTTTTGTTCTGTGAGCTTAAACCCTCTCACTTAGGTTTTCAAAGCAAGGTAAGAACTTGAAGAGATAAAGGGCAGAACTTGGGGGCACTGCTAGGGTTCAGATGGGTCCCTCTGAATTCAAGAATTGCAACTTAATTTCTAATGCGGTGAAATTGGGAGATGGGCCATGAGACAGGTTTGGATTATGAGAATTGATTTTTCTGGCATACATTGATGTCACTATAAAAAGGATTATGAGATTGTTTCTCTCCTTGCTTTTGTGAGCAATGTTCAATGCCTTCAGAGGACATGTGTCCGAGGTGCCATCTTGAAAGCAGAGAGCCAGCCCTCACTAGACACCAGATCCCTAGAACCACGAGCAACTGAGCAACCCAGTTCTGTGCCTCATAAATGCTAGTCTTAGGCATTTTGCTAGAGCAGAGCAAAATGAACCAGCTAGTGAGTCTCAGGTAGGATGTATGAACTAGACACACACACACACATACACACACACACACAAACACACACACACATACACACACTACACATACACACAAACACACACACACATACACATACATACACACAAACACACACACGCACATACATACACACAAACACACACATACACACACTACACATACACACAAACACACACACATACACATACATACACACAAACACACACATACACACAAACACACACACATACACATACATACACACAAACACACACACGCACATACATACACACAAACACACACACATACACACAAACACACACACACACACACACAAAATCACCTTTGAGCTCTTAGAGAGTTCCCACTGATTTTCATGCCCGCTGAATCCACCCTTTTGTGAAATTCTTACTCTCCTGTCTCTCTTCTAAGCCCCATGCTTTGTTATGGTCAACATTTTTGCCCTCTCACTCATCTGCTTCCGGCGTAAGTGCACGTGTAAGTGGAATACTGTAAATGCGGCATCCACAGACCTTTTCTCAAGAGCGGGATCTAGATGCCTGGGCTTCTGTGTGAAACTTCTTGATTTTCAAGTGTTGTCCATAAACACCAAATTAAAAAAATTCAATTGATCGGAGCTATATTTGGGTCATCAAGTTTGTAACTCTTGATTTGAAATCAGATCACTTGGTCCAGTTTTCCTAAAAATATTTGTTGACTGAACCATTCAGGTAGCTGGACCTGGGAGGGATGCTTGCTAGACACATTTCCTCATCAAGGTTTGCCTCTCTGTACCACAGTCGGGTCCTTGCTGGCTGAGGAAGAGACTGGCTTTTATGATGGCTTTGTCTGGGGAAGTGTAGTGGAGCCCGTACGGGGAAACCTGAGCAGTGATGGCTTTGTGACCAGTCCCTCTATTGTGGACATTCCTGGGCAGTCAGCTCTGCCATGGCGTAAGCAGAGAGCAGAAAGTGACTTTCCTCGCTGTGTTTTAAATTTTATTTTGGGAGGAATGGGGATTGCTCATTAGGTCCAACTGTCCCCTGTCATTCTGCAGAATAATACCTGGATTAGGCGAAGCACAGTAGAAAATTTGGAAAGCTAGGTTAGGATCACAGAGGGAGGCGTCAATATAATTATGTGGGAATTATCAGCCTTGAACAGTGAACAATAATGTGTGGTTATTACTGTAGATCATCCAGATGGCTCATAATAAAATGTCCATGTGAGTCCCCAGATACTCTGCCTTCTTATAAATTTGTCCCCTAATTTGCAGCCAGCTTCTCTGTGGTGTTGCTTAGCAATGTCACAGTGCTTGCCGAGCTCTGTCCTGGGAGGCGGGCACTGACTCAGATTGTACTTAGCCATATTTTACATGCTCTGGATGACCAGGCAAGAAAACTAGACGCTGGATGTGCTGCTCTGCTTTCTTTTTGAGATGAACTCTGGAGGGGGAAGGGGCAGAGGAGAATAAGCCAACAGAAAAAGCAAAGAATTTTTTTTCACAAAGAAAAACAATGAACATCCTAAGCAAAAGCCTAGCCTAACACAGCGTGATCAGAAAGTCACACAATCTCTTACGAGCATCCTTTTAACTATGCCATTTCCAACCTCAACAACAGTCTTCAGAGAGTTTGACATCCTGACACTTTGCTAGAGTGTGGTTTGTCCCTTTTTCTCCAAGTCAAGGTGAAAAACAGGTGATAATATACTATGATAGCTATTTGCACAGCCTGTAGCCCTGAAGATCTTAACTGTACAACAGAGTCTGCTCTTCTTGGCCAGGAGGTGTGTGTGTGTGTGTGTGTGTGTGTGTGTGTGTGTGTGTGTGTGTGTGTGTCTGGGGATATCTGATCTCCTTGAGACTCGATTTCCGTCATTCTGTAAATGGGAACAATCACGGCCATCTTTTAGAACAGTGTTGAGGATTACAGGTATTTATTGGGTTTGATGCCTTGTTTGGATGTTCTATTAGCATATTTCTCAAACACGATCTTAACAATTTCTAGGGGCCCCTGAAGAGGGTTGGGGAAAGCTGAGCTTTTCACTGATAATATCTACGAGCACCTTGGCTACATTTGTATATCTCTGTAAACTGGATGGTTGTGCTTACAAAATCAAACACAAGCCCTCTGCGATTCAATTCTACCAGATCTGGGGTGAAAGTTCTAGATGTGTTCGTTGCTCTTAAAATTGGCAAAATATTCAGTGCTTCTGATTTTCTTTAAAGTCTGTTGAGATTGTCGATATAGACAGGCAAACATGTTTCATAAACATATAAATTTGACCAAGATCTATGGTTGGGGAAGGGGCAGCTAACGCGATGCAGGGACTGGCGTGGAGCCTTAGTGATCCCAGAGATGAATTTCCCCCAGTTCTGTTGTCTCCTCTGTCTGCTCTGTCTTCTGTGTGCCACCCCGTTTAGCTGAGGTCTGTGTGTTATACTGCAATGGTCTTACCTGAATTCTGCTTTCCCGGGTTTTCATACCACTTGTCAAACTGCAGTGTTTTCTTTGATTTTTTTTAAAATTTTTTTTTTTTAAATCAGGGTAATCTTTTCAAAAGACAAAATGAAAACCCAGTGTTTCTTAACCATACGATACTGTCTGTCTGTATTGGAACTTCATTGCATCTCCCAAGTTACTTCCCCCTCCAAAACCATGCTTTGAAGCTCCCTCCTGCAGACATCACTCCTGCATGCTCACAGCCCTGCCATAAGCCATTTCTTCCTGCTCGACTATGCCAGGTACTGGCTTCTGCTGTTGTGCTTGTCAAATCTGCCTTAACCTGCTTGCTTTGGGGCAAGGAATCACTGCATTTATTTTGCTAATTCCGTCTGTGGGTGATCTGTAGGTGCTCTGTCAACAATTAAATTCCCACTTCAAGTGTTCTGAGTGTCTCCTTTCAGCCCTGTCTTTGGTACTTCTGCCTAGGATGGTTCTCCATTTTCTTCTCTGATTCTGCAAGTTCGTCTACTCTTTTCAGTATCTGTGGGGAGGAAGTATGTTAAGGGAAAAATGTGGCATTACTCTTGGAATGCTGTTCACTGCTTCCATCGTGGGAGGAGTTACACCATGCAAATGAGGCAGAAGAGGAGAGAGAGCTCAGCACCCAAACGACATGGAGGGAAAATACTGCCAAGAAGAGAAAATGCTGCATCCTGCTAGAGAACACCTTGGGCAGGTTCCTGGATTTCTTCCCTGGGGCCTGGCTGGATCCAGTGGTTTGTGTCTCACACGGAGTATCAGAGATAAAGTTTATGCAGTTATTGGATGAGCATTGGTGGGCTTCTACCCTTTGATTCATGAAGCATCTATAGGGCAAGTGTTCTGAGGTTGGGATGGAAGAAGGGTGAGACATCAACAAACAAACAAACAAAATCTCATTGTTCAAGAGGAAATAAAGGGAAAACGTGAGTCAGAATGTGAGAATGAGAGAGATCTGAGGTTCCAGGGGTAAAAGACCCAACAGAAAGGCAACTAGTGTCATTGCCGTGGAGGTGACTGAGAGAAACAGCATCCTTATGGTTAGATAGTCTATGTGATGGCATTGTCCTGGCTGCTATTCCACTAACTACTTAGCTCTTGACCTCAGCAGAAATAAGCAGCCCACATGAACACAAACTTAGAAGACTGGATTTGAAGTTGGAAGAAGACTAACAGGAATCTCTAAAACTTATCATCCGTTCCAAGCATAAGTTTGTTCATTACCACCACATCTTTAAATATTGTCCCGATGGATAGGGACCACACAGACGGATGGAATGAAGGGTAGGTTTCACAGTTTCCCTGTTGTATATCTGAAGTGAAAAGCGAATACGACAAAGCAGGGATACGGTAATCGTCTAAGCCCTGCGGACTCTAAGGATTGTCTCCACAGGCTTTAGAATTATTTTTTTTTATTTATATATTTATTATGTATACAGTATTCTCAGTACTCTTCCTGCAGGCCAGAAGAGGGCACAGATCTCATTACAGATGGTTGTGAGCCACCATGTGGTTGCTGGGAATTGAACTCAGGACCTTTGGAAGAGCAGGTGGTGCTCTTAACCACTGAGCCATCTCTCCAGCCCCCAGGCTTTAGAATTATTGCAGCAACTGCTTTTCTAGGGTTTTAATCGCTGTGTTGGGAAGAGTTTTTTTTTTTCCCCTGTCTGAGGACCATACTAAAGGTGTGCACTCCAGGTGAAATTTGAACCTTCCAAAAGGAAACAAGTGAGGTTCTATGCCACACAATTTCCTCTCTGTACTAAAGACGGGAGAAGTTTGCAGGCACGGGAGCTCCAACTGTGCAGTGCCAGGACAACTTGTGCCCAACTAGCAGGCGAATGACAGAAAACCAGCCATGCTGCCCTCCATGGCCAAGCAGGTTCCTTTACAAGGGAAAATGCAGACAGCGAATTAAAGGGTGTATTGTGTAGTATTGGGGATGGGACCGAGAAGCATGCTTGTCAGGTATTCTATCACTGAGCTAGCTACACCCTCAGAACTGCCTGACTTGGAATTTCCATCCACGCTCTTACAGAGTTGTTCTGGTTGACCTAACCTCCTGAGAAGCTGGGTTTGGAGGTTGAATGAGAATGTCCCTCCTATTTGAACACTTGCTCCTCTATTGGTGGCACTACTTGGGGGAAGTTGTGGAAACTTTGGAAGGTTGAGTCTTTTTTAAAAAATGATTTATGCGTGTGAATGCTTTGCCTGAATGTATGTATGTGCATCATGTATGTGCAAATGCCCACAGAAGTGAGAGGAGGACGTCAGCTCTCCTGGAACTGGATGGTGGTGAGCCACCAAGTGGGTGCTGGGAACCGAACCCAGGTCTTCTGCAAGAGCAGCCAGTGGTCTTAGTTGCTAAGACATCTCTCCAGCTCCTGGAAAGTGGAGTGCGTCTGGAGAAGTACATCACCCGGGGTGAATGCTGAGCGTTTATAGTCCTACTCCACTTCCGGTTGGCTTTCTTTGCTTCTTGTCTGCCTTTGAAGGTGTGGTCTCTCAGCTTCCTGCTCCTGCCTCCATGCCCGCGGAGTGCCGCTAGCCTTTCTCTCACAGGGGAGAATTTTCTTCTCAAAAGTTTTCTGATATGAGAGTCACTCACTGTTGAATTTCATTCCTGCGAATGACAAATGTTTTGGCCAAAAGGCTTTTAAGTTGAAGCAAAGATCCTTCCATCATGAGTTGTTTGGGCATGAGAACTGCACCCTGGAAGTCAACTGAGAGTAGCTGCATAGATACTGCAGCTCTAGTTCCACAGTTCAGGTTCAACCATGGCATTGAGCTACCTGTCCGCAAGCAGTCTGGCACAAGCATTGGCCAATAGGTCCCCAGAAACTTGCTTATAGTGACAGTTTCTAAAAGAAAATGTTCTGAATGGGGTTGCCACCCATGCCAGCTTGTGACAGAAAATTGTTCTGTGAATGGATGGGTGGATGCATGAATCCCCCCCACCCCAGTGATCTGATGTAGACCTGAGAGCTTTACATAAACAACAATGTCCGTCTGTTTTCAGGAACATGTATGTGCACATGAACATATAATATAGTCTCATCTGATCACAAACAACCTGTGAAGGACAGTGTGGTATGGGCGAAGATGATTTTAATGGCAGAAGGAGCCAGATCTGGCAGACTTGGTCATGTAACGTCAGGAGAGACAGGGACCTGAGAGCCACTTGAGGTTGTATGCACTTAATAGGATCAGCATCCCTATGATAGTGACAAGCACCTCCCAGGGGGATGGGACAAAAAGGAAGGACCATCTCACTACCGAATGTAGGCATTCAGCTCAAATGCCTTTATTTATTTATTTATTCATTTATTTATTTGGTTTTTCGAGACAGGGTTTCTCTGTGGTTTTGGAGCCTGTCCTGGAACTCTCTCTGTAGACCAGGCTGGTCTCGAACTCACAGAGATCCGCCTGCCTCTGCCTCCCAAGTGCTGGGATTAAAGGCGTGTGCCACCACCGCCCGGCTCAAATGCCTTTCTTACGGAAGGAAACAATAACAGCCTACATTTTATGGGTGACATTCATGTTTGAATCTGCACTTTGAAAATGCCCTTTCACCTTCAGGATTGCTCTGCCCCCTGCCCCACCCCTGAATCCAAGGGCTGTCTGGAAAACTGCTTTTCATCTCTGACGCTCTGAGTCCTCCCTTCTGAAAGAGGGGCTGTTGGAGCATAACTTCCAAGGAAGCAAATGAGGCGCAATCTTGTGCTTCATCGTCAGTCTGTCTCCTTCATGCTACATTGAACCTCGAATGTCATCAAAGCAAATTGTGGCCGGGTGTGTGTGTGTGGGGAGACCATTCCCATACTCAAAAGCATTTACTTCAGTAAGACTATCCACATTCCCTTATGCTCTAATTGATATTTACTTATAACGTGTGCCACACAAGGAGTGACTCCATTTCAATCATCTTTGATGTTCAAATACAGAAGTAAGCTTTGTTACTCGCTAAAAAGAGTGGCTAACCAACCTGTCCTGTCAATAGCCTGCTCGCCTCTCTCTGGAGGTTTGGGGTCTTTACCACTGTCACCTTATTAAACTGTGGCCCGTGGTTCCAGTTTCTCTCCCCTCCCGCTGCCTATTCACTTCCCTGGCCGAGGCTGTGTGCAAACGTATTTCTTGCTAATTTAAACTGATGTATAACTTGGGACAGCCAGAAAGGTTACACCACTGCTTCCAGGGACACCACCATCGTTTGAACGCAACAGGCATGAAATGACTTTCTTCAGGGATCAAATGGAAACTTGTAAAAGCTTGTTTTCTAGTTCTTTCCTTTAAAAACCAGAAGCTGGGAGAAATAAATAACAAGTTCTGGTGTCTGGTAAGAAAAAAAAGAAAGCTCAGCAAGAGAGTAGAAGCTGAATCTTCATGTCAGCTTCTCACTGACATTCACTCGTGTTGGAGCGTTGGAAGGCTATGGAATAGAGAGACAGATGGCTCAGTGCAGAGATGATGTGGGTGTGTGGGGGTGGGTGTGTGACTGTGGACAAGAGCCCCGTGTGGGCAAATGTCTCAGCTTGGACGCCAAACGTCAGGCCAGCCTGGCTGTTAGCACTCACAATGTTTTTGAACATGTTTCTTCAGAGGCAAAACACGTCTACGTTCTTAGCACTGTTGCTGAGAGAATCCCGCAGATGACATCAGCTGTGTCACATGGAGCAGAGACTCATAAAGTCCACTCTCCTGAGGCCAAGAAAGGGCTCAGTGGGTTAAGGGCATGTTTCCCCAGCACGAGACCTGAGTTTAGACCTCTAGCACACACAAGCTGGGAGTAGCAGCAGATGCCCCGGTCATGGTACCCAGGGAAAAGCAGAGACAGAAAGAGCATAGAGCTCACTGACCAGTCACTCTAGACAACTTGAGCTCCATGTTCAGTGAGGGCCTAGCTCAAGAATTCGTTGGAGAGCAATAGAAGGCAGGCAACATCAACCTCTGACTTCTATAGGCACACACACATATGACATACACTCATGCATACACACATATGCCCACACTCAGAAACAAACAGACACATAAGACACCTACACACACATACACAGGCACATACACACACATACACAGGCACATACACACACATACACAGGCACATACACACACATACACAGGCACATACACACACATACACAGGCACATACACACACATACACAGGCACATACACACACATACACAGGCACATACACACACATACACAGGCACATACACACACATACACAGGCACATACACACACATACACAGGCACATACACACACATACACAGGCACATACACACACATACACAGGCACATACACACACATACACAGGCACATACACACACATACACAGGCACATACACAGGCACATACACACACAGGCACATACACACACACCAAGGCACACATTTTCTGAGACACACAGACACACAGTGCACATACACACATACACAGGCTCACATAAAGACACAGACTCACAGTCTCTCTCTCTCTCTCTCTCTCTCTCTCTCTCTCTCTCTCTCTCTCTCTCTCACACACACACACACACACACACACACACACGACACACACAGAGGCACACACATACTCTTTGATGGGAGAGGCTGCCAGGTCTGTAGTTTAGTGGGCAGCCAGGGACATCCAGTATGGCCACTCCTCTTAAAGGAGCTCTCATGTCTGTTGAGCCTACAGTTCATATTCTGAGCCTCCCTGAACCAACCAGCCTCCCAGATGCTCACATTCCCTGCACTTCTGCAATCTACCTTCGCAGCTCATAGTCTCCAGCAATGCTTCCTGACGGCCCTTCTTCCAGCTTCCTACAGTGATACAGATTCCTCAGGACCTGGTAAGCTGCACGTGTGTCAGAAGCTTATGCTAAGCCGGCCTCAAGGCTTGTGGTGTATATGCACAAGGACACTTGATGAACGCCCTCCATAAGCACAAGCAGAGGGGTCTGTCTTTAATACTCTGGGAAGATTCCCCTCCCCTGTGCTTCACCAAGAGCAGGTCACAGATTGTGGGGCATCCAGGGGCATCGTCACTGCCTTGACCAAGTCTGCTTTCTTTCCTCAGACTTTAACTCGAGCATCTAACACACATGCTTTGTGAATGATTCTTCAGCTCCAGTTGGCACACCTTCCTTTTCCCCCTCTTTATTGCCCAAAAATCTCTTCTGTTCTCCTTATTTGGTTTACATAAATTTACAAATCGATTAGGAAGTCTCACGCAGTATCTTTTTGGGGTTTCTAGGTTTGTGCTGCCTTTGGAGTGTAATTAGGGAAGAACGGGCATCTCCCTGACACACCGCCTTCCACTTTGGTTTCTCTTATGTTCTTCAGGAAGGTTGATTAGCATCAATTATTTTTGCTGCAGAAATTTTAAGTATTTATTTCGAGTTTATTCTTTGTACTTTGTCAGGCTGTGTCGGTATTTTGTGTCTTTTTTTGTGTCTGTTCTTTCACTGGTACTGCTGTGTTATAGGGAGGTTACTGAATCGGGCACAGTCAGAGGCGGCCTGAAGTGCTCTGGAGTTATAACCATTTAAAGACTTTTTGACTATTCCATTGGAAATTGCTTTGAACAAAAGAACTCTGCTGATTTTAAAAAAAGGAAAATACGTGATCTACAGTGTAAGGAAGATTGTGAAAAAAAAATATACGTTCTCTTTTCATTTGTGAAGCTTTGATATAAAGACCTTCTGCAGTCTAGGTCGCTGATGATGTCACCTGCTTACCCCCCATCGCCTGAGTCATCAGGCTGTCCTGTAGCAATCAGAGAGGGAAAGAGGGCACAAAAGGTCCCTTTGAAAGGCATCACCCGTGTGGCCAATCTGCAGGAAGGTGAGAGACCATGGGCTCTGCTGGGGAAGTGGGCTTAGCCCAGGGTAGTCTGCCTAACTGCAGACAAGGACAAAGAGTATATCCTACTGGGAAGGTGGAGCCAGTTGAAGACATCCCTTTACAGCATTCTGAAGGTATTATCAGGTAAAGCAGCCTCAAGGAGTCCATCTGGGAGCTCCATGGGGAACTGCTGCTGTCCTAAACCATCTCACATACTGCTCCTACAAATAAAACTGTGAGAAATGAAGAAAATGCAAGTCCAATCTTTTATCTCCAAAGCATGGAGAAGGTACTAGACTTACAAAAGGATTTAAAGCAGTGGAAGAGGAGCTATGCTTTTCTGCCTCAAGATCCCCTTAACCTCAAACCATGCTCTGAGTTTTGGATTACAGGGCTCAGGGTGTGGGTGGGGGGTGAGAGGGTGGTTGTGCACTGTGATTGACTGACTCAGACAACCTCCTCCTCCTCCTCCTTCTCCTCCTTCCTCCTCCTCCTCCTCCTCCTCCTCCTCCTCCTCCTCCTCCTCCTCCTCCTCCTCCTCCTCCTCTTCTTTCTTCTTTTGGTTTTTCGAGACAGGCTTTCTTTGCACCTTTGGGGTCTGTCCTGGAACTAGCTCTTGTAGACCAGGCTGGTCTCGAACTGTCTTCTGAGTGCTGGGATTAAAGGCCTGTGCTACCACTGCCTGGTGACAACCTACTTCTTAGACTTTTGTAGTGGTGGTATTTTTTTAAAAACTATTTCCATGGAATGCAATAAGTAAATATCAAGGGAAAGAAAAGGAAAGAAAATGAAGGAACAAAGTATTTGGAAGAAGTCTGGGACTCATGAGGAAGTGAGAAGCAGAGTGAGGTGGTTTCTCCCTGCAGCAAAGATTGAGGGGAGGGTTTCATCTGACCACCCAGCAAGGGCACAAACCAGTCAACTGCCCCAAGAAGGTGCCATTCTAATGGCTGTGGATACAATAGGAGTCAAAGCATAGAAGATTGCTTCTCGCTAGTGTAAGATGAACAATTGAATAGGACTTTGTTGATTAGAACAAAAGAACCCTTCAGCAGAGCACAGCCATGTACACAGTTGTTCAGAAGAAAAATTATAAAACCAGTATTCATTCGAGTTGACATATATATGCTGTATATATATACAATATATATTTCACAACAAAGACTCTCTCTCTCTCTCTCTCTCTCTCTCTCTCTCATAAACACACACACACACACACACACACACACACACACACACACACACATCTATGGGTCTGTTTGAGCCAGGCACTGGGAGTAGAACACAGCTTGCTTCAAATTCTGTCCTGCTGGCCATATAAAGGGAGGCACAGGCAGGAACAACAAATAAATGTGGTAAGCATTATGGAGAACTACAGAGCAGAGCAAAAGAGACGGGAACTCTGACTTATTAGCATTGTTTTTATTTGGATAGAACTGTCAAGGTTAACTAAGACCTCTCTGATCAGGTATCATCTGAAAGCTGACTCAATGGATAGGAGAACAGGAGACATGTAGATGTCCAGGGGAAGAGGGAATGTGTGTAAAGGCCTAGTGATGAAACCGTGCTTAGAGTTTGTAGGCGTGTCTAGGTAGTCAGAGAGGTGTAACAAAGGGGAAAAATCAACGAAAGAAGAGAGAGGGACAAGCAGTGACAAAGGAAGATGAAGGGAGGCAGAAGGGAAGAGGAGGAGCAGGAACAGAAATGAAAAGAGGAAGAGGGAGGGCAAGGAGGGCCAGAAAGAGGGGGAGTTTTGTAAATCACAGGGGACTCCATGTGTAAGGGCTTTGAGCAGAGGCAGGTCATGACTTCCTTCCTTCCTTCCTTCCTTCCTTCCTTCCTTCCTTCCTTCCTTCCTTCCTTCTTTTCTTCCTTTCTTTCTTTTTTGACTTTTTTTGACTTATCTATTGCTGTGATAAAGACCATGACCCAAAGCAACTTGGGGAAGAATGGGTTTATTTGGCTTACAAATCCTGATCATAGTCCATCACTGAAGGAAGTCAGGACAGGATCCTGGAGGCACTGAAGCAGAGCCCATGGAAGAAGGTTGCTTACTGGCTCACTCCCCATGGCTTGCTGAGCAGGCTTTGTTATACCACTCAGGACCATACCTCCAGGGTTAGCACCACCCATATTAGGCTAGGTCCTCCCACATCAATTGTTAAGAAAATACCCCATGGGCTTGCCTATAGGCCAATCCAAGGGAGGAGTTTTCACAATTGAAATTCCCATTTTATAGCACCATGTCTTCCTGCACGCTGCCATGTTCCCTGTATAATGAAAATGGACTAAATCTCTGAAACTGGAAGCTGCTACCTCAACTAAATGTTTTCCTTTGTAAGAGTTGCCACAGTGATGGTGTCCCTTTACAGTGATAGAAACTCTAAAACAGCAATCTATATTCTTAAAGCAGTTCAGTGAAGTCAACGAGATAGGAAGTAGTATTCTTATTTTATAGACGAGGACTCTCACACAGCTGGTAAAAGACAGAACTAGGCTTGGAACCCACAGGGCCTGGGTCTAGAGTCAATCTGCTTTACTATAAAACCCTGGGCTGGAATTATTCTCTGATGATTCAATGCCCACTGTTTTCCATAAAGATCAGCAATCAACCTGCATCTTCTTGAGTAGTGTATATAACCTCATGAGTTTGATACTCCTGCTCAGCTAGTAGGTCCCTAGGGTAGGGACTTTGGAAACTGTCCAGTATGGGTCTAGATTGACATTTTATTCTTGTGTCACCTTAGGCAGACTTGGCCTCTTTTTGATGTCTGTGTCCTCTGCATGATGGAGAGTGCCCAGGAGAGAGACTCTGCTTCATGTAGAACTTGTGACAGCGTGCTGGCCTGCAGCAAGCACCCTGCAAATATGTGTGTTTTATTTTCAGATGCATTCAAAGCAGACGGTGCATTACACTTCAAAATACTCCCCCTAGCAGCCAAGTTTTAGGTTAATAAAGATGGCTTGTTTAGAAAAATGTTAAAATCAATATGGAACAGTGAGTTTATTAGAGGGATCAGTTCAGACAGGCACGGTGTGTGTAATCTCAAAGACTGAGAACTCTGGTCCACCAGAACTATCGCATAAAGGAAAATAAATGTATTTCAGTCATTTTTCTCTCTTACTTGTTAGCATCCAGGCTTTATGCTGGCCCGTCCCTGTCACCTGGGATGCTCTTGTCAGTACTCAGGCAAATACTTAGTCAGCCCAGGGTGCTATGGCTGGATGTCACCACTTATTCTACGTACATGTATTGTGTGGCTGTGTAAGGCTCTGTACGCATGCACAAAGGCTCCCTTTTAAAGTAGGTTCTGCCTTTTCCTCTCTCTCTTCATGATTTTCCTTTCCCGGTTGACTATCATGACCTCCTCTTTCACCTCTATCGATAAACTCCCATGTGGGTTTGTTGTATATAGTGATTTGTTCTCACTGCCGCTGAACTACAATATTTGGTGCTGTGAGACTTGACCGCTCCTCCTGGTACTCTGAGTGGTGGAATCCTGAACAACAACTAACTAAACACTCATCTGTTAGCCCCCCTTGGCATAACATTGGCTGTAATTGGTGAGGTTCATTTTTCTCATTTGACTTAAATGTTTCCCTGACTGTTCCTCTGGTATCCTTGAAAGTGAGGGAACCCCCAGTCACAGCCTTCAGGGCTACGGCTGGCCCCTTTTGCTGACAACCACCTCTGGCCATCCCCCATGAGTAAGGCCTCGTTTCTTGGACCCGAGTGTCCCTCAGGCTTAGCACCTCAGCTCCCGCTCTTTACATGACAGCTCACAGGGCAGCTTGTGCCTTTCTCATCTCTCGGACCTGAGTGTCCTTTGCACTTAGTCCCTGAACCCCTCTACCCTCAGTGCTTTTCTTGCTCCATCCTCACTTAGTAAGAAGCCAGTGGATCTCATTTTTCCCTTTTCTGTCTCACTCGTGGGGAATAAGCTTACCAAAAATATAAGCCCATCCACTCCTCTGGGATGTCTTCTAGAAAATCTAAAAACCCCATGCTTAATGCCCTATTTAAAGGCTTCTAAACTCATCTGCCTTTGTACTCAGAAATAGCCCAAATACTCCTTAGATAACAACTCAAAGTATCCAACTAATGGCAGTTTAGAACATGAAATTTTATGGGACCTTTCAAACTTCTGCCAGTGAATGGGCAGATGGAAGGAGCTACTTTATATACAAGCATTTTTCTACCTCAATTCCAAACCCTCTCTCCATGCTTCACCGTCTAATGTCCTCCTAGCTATGCAATCTGAGCTAGAAGAACCTCCCACTAACCTGGACCCTGCTAACGAACCTCACCATTCTGTCCTCAACACAACTGCTCATCAGTTCCTCCAGCTTCTTCCTCTTTTCCAGCAATGGGGCTGAGGCCGTTTCAACCACCCGATTCTCACCTGCTTTGTACCTTCCTGTTACTCATCCTCACGCTGCTACGGGACCCCACCCTACCCAAAGCAACCCAAACCAACCTGGCCACAATTCTCCCCTTGCGAGAGGTAGCTGGAGTGGATGGACTGGTTGAGGTACATGCCCTTTTCTCACTGGCAGAGCCTTCTCTAATAGAAAAAAAAGCTAGGTTCTTATACATCTAACCCTACCTCTATCTATCTATCTATCTATCTATCTATCTATCTATCTATCTATCTATCTATCTATCTATCTATCTAAAATCCTAGCTATAAACCTACTCCCTGAGGAATGCAGTTGAGTTTGGGAACAGGGCAGAGCCCATACAGACAAGATTCATCAAACTAATGCAGCACATCTAGTCAGGGCAGAGACAGTCCCAAACTGTGACCCCCAATGGGACTATAATATCCAGAGGATACTCTAGCTAGAGCTCAGTTTACAACCTGCCTCCTGGTGGGTCTCCATAAGGCTGCCCTTAAACCAGCTAACTATGAGAAACTCCAGGAAATTGTTCAGGACAAACAGGAAAATCCATCTCAGTTCCTAGGACATCTCACAAAGGCCCCCCTACAATATAGTAATCTACACCCTGAAAACCCAGAGGGCAGACAACTCCTTATGACCTATTTCTTTTCCCAGAGCTTCCCCAACATTAGGGCTAAACTTAAGTACTTGGTGAGGGGGCCCCTGACCCCACAGGCAGAATTCTTAGTGCTGGCATTTAAAGTGTACCATGAGAGAGATGAAAAAGCCCATAAACAAAAAATACCAAATGATGGCCAAGGCCATCGGACAGGCCTCGGTGACTGTCAGGGCTTCTTTGCCCCCTGGGGCTCAAGGACAACTGGGTCCCTGCTTCAAATGTGGTGAGGACAGTCACTAGGCCCAGGTTTGCCTTAATCCCTGTGGGCCACCTGGGCCATGTTCAAAGTGATATCAAGAGGGACACTGTCAGACTGCTTCCACGCACCTCGTGGCATGGGGATATCAAATGTAGACCAAACTCCAGCTGACTGTCTAGATCTGGTCATGGACAATGAAAGGACCCGGGCTCTCTTGACCCGACCACTATCATCTCTGACAGGGAACTCTGGGTAAACATCACAGTATCAGGGCAGTCCATCTCTTTCCTCTTGGACAGTGGTCCACATACTTGGTCCTGCAGGTGTTTGGGGGGACTCACCTCTCTTCATCTCCCTACTGTTGGGTTAGGGGAACAGCCTTACAACCTCATCAGACCCCACCGCTCAACTGCATTTTCTGGGATAGTCCTCTTACTCATTCATTTTTGGTTGTGCCAACTTGTCCTGTGCCCATACTGTACCCTTATTGGGAAAGGATCTTTTAGCCAGAGTGGGAGCTTCTATTTCTTTTGCTTCCCCATTCATCTGACCCCAGTCTTGCCAGCGACCCTCCTCCTCCTCCTAGACACCCACCCTACTGGTTCCAACATGTCGTTTCCTCTGCCAGTGTTCCAGGTGGACCCTCAAAACCCTTATGTTGCTAGAAATCATTCCCCCATCTATCCTCATCCTATTATAAGATCCTACATGGTACATTACCCAAGCCCAGTAGCCAATCCCACCCCAGAGCCTCTCATCTCTGACCTCCTAAGGAGAAAGAAACTACGTTGTCTTACAACCTCTCCTTTTAACACTCCTATACTTGCAGTTAAGAAACCTTGAACCACCTGGTTCAAGATTTCCAGCTCATTAATGCTGCCGTGGTCCCCCTCTATCCTGTGGTGCCTAATTCTCTATATCCTTCTTTCCACTATCCCTTTAGGGACCTCTCATTTCTCAGCTCTAGATCTCAAGGATGCTTTTTTCTCTATCCCTTTCAGCTCTGAGTCTCAAAACATCTTTGTCTTCACCTAGACTGACCCTGACACTCACCTCTCTGCATAGCTCACCTGAAATATCCTACCCTAAGGATTCCAGGATAGCCCACACATATTTGGCCAGGTTCTAGCTTCTGACCTACTTTCTTTGTCTCTCTCCAAGTCTAAATTCATACAGTATGTGGTTGATATTGTCTGTCCTTTGTAGTCTGTCTTTACAAATTAGCTAAACTAATACCCCTGCTCTTCTAAATTTCTTGTCCAGCTGGCACTATAGGTCCAACTGTCTACTCCACTCCTCAGGTCACCCACTTGGGACTAACCATTACTCCAACCCACTCAGCCATTACTTTATATAGAAACACCTAATCCAGTCTCTTGCAGTCCCCTCTACTAAAGAGGAAATTTTTATCATTCCTAGAAATAGTTGGTTTCTTACGTTCCTAGATCCCTTCTTTTTCCCTCCTTGCTTGCTTCTTATATGAGGCGGCCCTCAGTTCCCCCACATGAGCCCCTCCTCAATCCCATTACTAAGCCCTTTCAGAAGCTCCAGCAGGCTCTTCTCCAGGCTCCAGCCCTTCATCACCCAGACCTAACTCTTTTCTTCTCTCTCTAGGTAACAGAAAAGGAGGGATAGGCCCTTGGGGTCCTAGGCCACCAGCTGGGACCTTCCTTTGCACCTATAACACACCTGTCCAAAAAAACTAGACCTTACCACCCAGGGATGGACACCCTGCCTATGTGCTTTGGCAGCTATTGAGTTCCTTATTCATGAATCAAAAAACTTTAATCTTTGCGTTACCCACCACTATCTTCTCCTGCCACAACCTGTCCCATCTTCTAACTTATAAAGGCTTATGAACGCTATCTCCTTCCCAGGTTCTTTCCCTCCAGGTGCCACTAGTAGAAGATGCCACACTTATGTTCCAATCTTGCCCACCCCTCTATATCTCAAATCTTCTTCCTCGGCCCAACACTGACCCCTTCCCACCCATCTCATTCCTGCATTGATACCTAGAGGAACTACTGCCCTTCTTTCACACATACAGGAGGGCACACTGCCTCAGGTCACCTAGGAAGCTCCTTTTTACATGAGGGGACCCGAAAAGCAGGCATCAGATACTAGGGCACTCCCTGCCCATCCCACTAGCCAACAGGCCGAATGAATAGCTCTCATCCATGCCTTTTAATTGGCATAAGGACAACCCCTAAATATTTACACGAACTCCAAATATCCTTTTCTTAGCCTCTGTCCAACATTGCTATTTGGAAAGAGCGCAGGCTACTTACATCAAAAGGAAGATTTGTAACTAACTCAGGTCAAATTATAGCCATGCTAAAAGCCTCCCATCTCCCCAAAGCTGTAGGAACTATTCACTGCCAATCTCATCAGACCAACAACTCCATCATCTCTAGGGGAGACAACCGAGCTGATGAGGCAGCTAGAGCTGCAGCCCTCCAAGGCCCAGAATTACCTCATTTACCACAAAGAGTCCACACACTACAACCCATATCCCACAGTCACCCTCTGACACTCAAAAAATTCTGTCCTATCTACACCATCTCTCCCATCCTAATAGCCAGGTTCTGTCTCATTTTGTCAATGAGACAACTCCAGCCCACTGATGGAGGAAGGTCATTGATTAAATAAAAAGAAACTGCTTGGTCCTCATTGGTTAGAAGATAGGTGGGAGGAGTAAACAGAACAGAACGCTAGGAGGAAGAAGAAGTGAGCACAGATTCCACAGCTCTCCTCTCTGGAGCAGACGCCTCAGAGAGACGCCATGCCCCAGCTCCGACCCAGGATGGACTTAGGCTAGAATCTTCCCGGTAAGACCGGTGCTCACAGATTATTAGAGATGGGTTGATCGGGATATCAGAATTAGTCAGTAAGGGCTAGAGCTAAAGGGCCAAGCAGTGATTAAATGAATACAATTTGTGTGTAATTATTTCAGGGCAAGAGCTAGCCGAGCAGGCGGCTGGGGTGTTGGGGACGCAGCCCCGCCGCTCCATATTACTACAGCCCACTCTGAGGACCTGCATTGCTTAAGAACTGTTACCTCCTCTTGTAAAACTTGTCAGATGTCAGACCCCAACTCCTGCTGTCATAGCCTCCCTTTTCCTAACCACCAGGCCAGGGGTTTCCTCCCAGGGACAGACTGGCATCTTGATTTTACCCACATGCCTTCAGTCAGGCAAGTTAAGTATCTTCTGGCTCTAGTGGATACATCTCAGGCTGAGTAGAAGTGTTCCCTACCACTAACTAAAGGGCTCAGACAGTCTCTGACTTTCTCTGGAAAATTATCCCCCGATTTGGAATTCTAGCCTCTCTTAAGTCAGACAATGGTCCTGAGTTCACCTCTCAGATCTCCCAAAACCTATCTAAAGCCCTCAGCATCCCTTGGCATTTTCATATCCCATATCACTTCCCAGTCCTAGGTAAAGATAGAATGAACTAACTGCTCCTTAGTGCTTGATGAACTTCAAAAAAAAAAAAAATTCTTGTTAAAATGTCAGAGGAACTTCACCTTGACTGGGTAAAGCTCTTGACTCTGGCCGTTTTCAGGCTCTTGGGTCTCCAACAGGACCCCACTCCCTTAAGTTTCAGAGGACACTGAGATCAACGGCCTGGTTTCCAATTCCGGAAGACTGAGGCTTTGTCCCACAACCAGATTGGGAGCCCCATATACTTTCCTTCCTGGCCCTTCTCCTTCCCCCTAGACTGTTCTACATTCTCCTGTTTCTACTAATGACACCACCTCATCAATTTCCTCCCTTGTATCCCCAATGATAAATTCAAAAATCTCTGCTCAAACAACAGCTGTTGTTACAGGACTAGCAGCTGTTAGCTGGAGGTGCAAGACGACCAAACATGTCCAGGTGCTGAGAACCACAGCACTCCAGAGGTATCTATGCCCCGCCCCCCACCCATATTCAGAGAAGAGGCTCACAGAAAAGATTTTAATGTAACTTCTTACTATCCCTTTATTTAGAAGGTACTAACTCTACAATGACTGCCCTCAGCAATCAACCGCCTGCATCTCCTGAGTGTTAAGGAGATGGCATGATGATGCGGGAAGGAATGGGGGCTTTAAGATTCTTTGATGTAAAGATGGTGATAAGGAGAAAGTGATTTGAGATGAATAAAAGAATGAGACGTGGTCTGGATTCCTCTTTCTTGTTCTGTTACTGTTGTAACTTAAAACACTGACCAATAGGATTCTGATAAGCTGTTAATCTAGCTGATAGAGTTCTGCCCATTATAACTATACTACTATATCATCATGGCCACAAGTTAGGGATTTAAAACTCCCTTTGGTTTTATTTTATTTTATTTTAAATGTGTCTAAAACTCATCTTCCCACAAACTCAAAAAATTCCTGTAAGCTCCAGGGAGTTGACTCGGATCCACTTTGGAACGGCATCTTGCCAGGTCTAAACTGTGCTACATGGTTCCCCAGAGCCTGGACAGCGGTAAGGCAACCATCTCCCGGACATGGCCAGCTTCCCAGTGTTCTCAGGTGCCCCCCAAGACTCTGACACCCTCAGGTCAGCTGGAAGTAGTCTCAAGAACTCAGCGCCCTCATCCCTGTCCCACCTGCTATCCCTTCAAACTCCTCACCTTTTTATAATAAATAGCTTTATGCTGGCCCGCCGTCTGCCACCTGGCGGGATGCACTTGTCAGTACTCAGGCAAATACTTAGTCAGCCCAGGGTCCTACGGCCGTATGTTACTACGTAATCTATGTACATGTGTTACATGGCTGTGTAAGGCTCTGTATGTATGCACAAAGGCCCCCTTTAAAGCAAGCTCTGCCCATTCCTTGCTCACTTTTCATCACTTCCCTTTCCTGGTCTACCATCACGACCTCCTCTTTCACCCCCTATCAATGAACTTCCACATGGGTTTGTTGTATGTTGTAATTCATTCTCATTGCTGCTAAACTACATTACTCTTCTGTCCTTTTTTATTTTTGGTTTTTGATACTGGGTCTTACTTTGTAGCCCAGAGTGGCCTGGAACTAGCAGCAATGCTCCTGTCTTATCTTGGTTTATTTCAACCATCTTAAGAGCCTTAGGCCGAATCTGAGACTTTGTATTCATGAACAACGCATGCTCATAGTTTAGTGTTCCTGAAGAGACACAGGTCAGTTTCGTTCGGCAGACTGACTATGGATTGTCCCTCTTCAGAGTGTGCATTACTTCCGGCACACCAAACAACCATGAACATGTGAACAAAACAACCTGTGTTTCAAGCTTTCTGGTATCGCTGTCCTGAGAAGCAGAGCTACATTCCTTTCTTGTGCTCTGGGCCAGCTCTGGGATGCTGGACAGAGGGATGTGGGGAAAGTGGGGTCCTGGGACTTCCGAGGCTGGGCTTCCTAGTCGGTCCGCTGGAACTCTTAGCCATCAAGCGGGACATCTGGCTACGTGCACAGGATCAGAGATGACCATGGAGAGTCAGAGATCTTCCTTTAAAAGATTACATGTCAAGAAGTCCCTCTTGGACCTTCCAATTTGCTGGCTAGATAGTTATCACTACATAATCTCCATCGACACCATATGGAACAGAAGAATCACCCAGCTGACTCCAAACCAAATCTTAAAGTCAGGCTCTGGGTCTTGGGTGCTTTGTGATCTATCAATGGAAGGTATATGCACACACAGTTGGAATTGTGGCACTCAGGCCCAGAGGCCAAACCAGCTGCTGATCAAAGGTGTCAGCCAGGGTTCTGTCAACCCACCTGTGTGGCACAGATGAGACTGGGAAATATGTTCCTACAGGCCATCTGTTCTAAATGTTTACAATAAAACTGAATACTTCCCTTTGGGAACACTGGCTGCACACCAGTGGTGCCCATGTGTCTCCCTGCCCCGTCAGTGCCAGGAGCACCAGTGAACTGACTGCCTATGGAAGCTGTTGTAATTTTCACAGCGTCAACCGGGGGACAGAACTGGCATGATCTATATTCTTCAGAGGTTGTAGATTTGCACAAGGACATATGAATTCAAGTGATGAAACCCATACTAAGAGAGTTATAGTAGAAGTATAATAGCTATAGGGAATAAGACTATTTCTGGGAAAGCAGCGGGTTAAGTTTTTGGCTCGTCTTGAAATGGAAAGGCATTGTGAATTCTGTTGGCTGGGAGGGGCTAGCAGAGCAAGCTGTTTGCTTGGCTTTGTGCTATGGAGCAATTCTAAAGCGTCAAAGTGCTTTCTGTATTTTTCAGTCACTCAAGTCCTCCCGGAACTGATTATCTCTCCGATTCACGCTCCAGGAGCCCCTGTCTTTCAGGGAGAGGTTTCACCTTGAAAGCCGGTGCCCAGATTCGCAAGGTGCCTCTTGCTACAGTAGGACAAACAGCTTAATTGCAGCTTAGCTCCACAAGGACCAGGTGTTTTGGAAAATCACTGATGGAGACAACCCAGATTCACTTTTCCTTATCTCACAGAAACAAAACACAACCTCCCCTCCACGCAGGAAAACAAAAACAAGTCCTTTCAGAAACTGAATCCTCCCAACTAAAGAGATACTTCGACTGCTCAGACCTGTGGATAAAGACACACACACACAATACACACATGATGCACACAAACCACACACAGACACAACATACACATACACACTACACATAACATATACACACCACGCAACACACACAACACATACATAACACACAATACATACACAGTAACACACATAGACACACATACCACACATAAACACACGCAGCACACACATAATGCACACACACATACACATACAACATACACATAGCACACACACAAACATGCAATACACACAACATACACAACACACAACATACAGACACAACACAAACAGACACACATAACACACAAACACAACACATACAGACAAACAACACACACAGACACACACAACACATACACAACACAGACACACAGACAACCCACACATATTTACTTAAGATAGAATTTCTCTGAAAGGAGCTCCAAGAACCTGACAATAATGGTTTCTCTGAGGGAGAATTGGGGAACTGAGAAAACTGGGTGGACGGTTGGTAGAGGAGGAGAGCTTGTTTTTACAACAACCCCTTTGAACACCTAAAGGCTCCCCCTGCTCCCCACTAGACTACTACCTGCTTATCACAATAATGTATGCGAACAGCCTCAAACCTGCTTAGCTCCCCGGCAGTGTGCTGTGTTCTCTGTCTTCATGCCTCTAATCCTTATGGCAGCTTTAGAGGGCAGACATCATTATCACTGGATTTTATAGATGAAGGAACTGAGGTAGAGACAGGTACATAAGCTGTTCAAGGTCACATAGCTAGTAAATGCAGAAGTGGGATCCAGAGCTAGAGGGTTCGGGCTTGGAGTCTTTTCTCTTTACCATAGAATACTGCCTTTTCAGAAACCCAAACTCCTCAGCAGCTGCCACGACAGAGTTGGGACAGAAACAACTGTTCTTTTCTCAGTTGCATCTCCAGGGCAATAGGGGGTAGAAAAAATGGTTCCCAGATAATCCATGAACGATTCATTGACAACCTCAAGCCCGAATTGGCTTTCAGGGGCTGCAAGGGGTGCTGTAAAAAGCAGGGCGGGAGCATGCACAGGTGAGGGCTGAAGGCCCTGATTTGTCACGGATGGTCAGAGGGCTGAGGAAAAGAAGGGAGGAGAGCAAGGGAAGGTGGGAGAAAGGTGGAGGGAAGGAAGAATGTTCTGGTGGCAGGAACAGGGAAGATGGCGAGATGGGTGAGAGTAGCTATCTGAATACGGGGACTCCAAACGTTTGCAATGAGAAACACACCCTGGGGACTGTGGTGAGGGCCTCATAGCTTCCTCAAAGATTGTTAAGTAGGCGCTTACATAACCGGGTTGACTTCTAAAGATGACCTGAACTGCTGTGTGGGAAACAGATGGAAGCTAAGCAAGAGGACCAGCTCTGAAGTTGCAGAGGGAGCAAGAAGATGGCAAAGAGTGAGCAGTAGGCACACCTGGGGTCTCTGTTGGTCACACAATCCTCTATGGAAGGAGAATAGCGCAGTACGGTGGTGGCCATACACTCAAGCGTGAGCATGCTGTCAACTGTAAAGAGCCCAGGGAAGAAAGGTGCTAATGATAAACGAAGAAGCCAGATTCTGGAGAGAGACCCCAACTTGCCCAAAGTCACATGACTGTGTAGTGGCAGGAGGTAGGGGTGACAGTGATTCCTTCACTCCTTTTGTTGGGGATGAAAGGAAACAAGGATGGTGGTTGATAATTCCCTCATCAGCTGGACCACTGGGTGAACAGAGGGATGCTATCTTGGCTGTTCCCACAGGGATTGGGTAGAATCTAGAGTGCGAAGCCAAATGTCTTGGGGAGGAGCATCATGCCAGCGCTGCTCTGGGGGTAGAATGGGCGCTTTGTAACTGAAATGCTCTGTGCTCTGAAGTGGGATGTGGCTGGGGATCCTCAGTTATTATTCTGAGGAGAGGCTCGTGTCCAATGGGATAGACAGGGCCTGGGGAACTGGTCTTCAGATCCCTGGTTGTCCTTTACACCGTGTAAGTCTTGAGCACCTCTAGGTTGGAAAGACCTTGGCAGTGGTCTATTTTCCATAAGACGTCTGATGTATGCAATATGACTGACAGTCAGATCTCCTGTGTCTGTTCAGTGACCTGTGCCTACTTCTTCGTCTACTTGCCCCACAATCCCTCCTGTGTCTTCCTAGAGAAGGGTGATGAGATTCAGGAGCGGAAGGGTAGACCTGTCTGCTGAACCCCTTTTTGTGGCAGAATTCTGATCACTTATTTGGTTATGGCAGCTATCCACCTACTACAAGAATCATATTTAGGATACCTATGAAACTGAAGAAAAAAAGCATATTTGGCTTTGCGACTAAGTAAAAGTGGAAGGACATAATATACTGGGTTCTTTGTGATAGTTCTTATGATAGCTGTGGGAGGTGAGCCAGGCCTTTTGGGTCCCCAATGACTGGTCTCAAGGAGTTATGCAGGGCCTTTTGAATGCTTAGATGCTACCCCCATCCACCTGCCAAGAAAACAGTACCATGTTACTGGTCTTCAGAGAACATCACTCTCTAAATTATTCATAGCCCTCCGCAGGAATAGAGTTCTTTTTCCTATTCTTTTTAGGGTATGCAATTTATCTTCACACACAACTTTGTTGAAAGTGATAAAGGGAAATACCAGATAGGAGGGAGACCTTTCTTTCTGTCCCTGCCTCCAAACAAACTGTGTTTATGCCAAAGGCATCAACAGACAGAATCGGCATGTGGAACTCATATTCTACTCCCTGCGTAAAACCACCCTGCCAGGAACTAAGCACTGGTGAATGAAGCCCATGGCAGAGTCAAGATTTCAACTCATGATGTTAACCAAGAGGAGTTTGGCAGGTGCGTGTAACCTCAGCATACATATGCTAAGTATTCGACATCCTCCTCTCCCCCAACAGCAAGCCCAAGCCCAAGCCTGCCGGTTACCTTCGGCGAGCGGGTCAAGGGTGTGTATCATGAGCTGGAAGATGCTATTCCTCATAAGACTGTTGTGGAGAGAGGCAGAACTCCCACCTCGCTGGAGGCGCGGCTTCGTCTGAGTGGAGAAACCAAAGAGGCTGTAAGTTCTCAGCAACGAACACCATGTACATCACAGAGGGGCCTCACCCAGCCTGTGGTCACTCATCTTGACTACATGGGCATACAAGTTGAACCAAAGAACTTCAAAGCACCTTTCAAATGCCCCAAGGAAATGGTTTTTCTACTAAATGAATCCATTTTGCCCCCCACCTCCGCCCCTTTTTAACCAAAGAGGTTAGTACAAAGCAGGCAGGGTGCGGCATGCTTCACACCAGGGATTCCATTTCGTTCTCAGAATGAGCCTCGTGGGCCCGAGGTTGTTAGTATTAACCTGAAGTCTCTGAGGAGTGAAATGAGGTTCTGTGTCACACAGACAGAAAGTTTGGGTAGGGGCGTGGATTCCAGGTTTGCTTTTCTTAAAGACTCTTCATAACCTAGCAGACAATCTAATATTTTTAGATTGTGTATTCTATCAGCAAGATCTTTGTTTGTACCTGTGTCTATGTCACCAGACGAGCTACATCATATCTTACATGACTTCTGGGGTTCCTGTCTCTAGCCTCTGACCCAGGAAGCTCTGAGGTCCCTATTAAGTGAGAAACTGAAAGGGACTTTCCTATTGTGTCTCCAGACAGAGCTTCCTGGCTTCCAAGAAGTCTCCTTGGTACCAGGTCCTTCTAGTTGTATGCTCTGATAGCTGGACCCCAGTGAGCTTCAGGAGATGGGGGTCTTCAAAAACAGCCTTAAATCAAACCAAAGCTGCCCAAACCCTCTTTATTTGGACAGCTTTTTAATCCTGACTAGAAATGGCATTCTTCTTTGTGGTTGAGTCTGTGGTGGTGAACACAGAGGACAGAGACAGACTTGAGGAGGAGAGCTGCTATAAGCAGATTCATTATTTGCTGATTTTTTATTTTTTTTATTTTTCAAGACAGGGTTTCTCTGTAGAGCCCCGACTGTCCTAGAACTTATGCTGTAGATCAGGCTGGCCTTTAACTCACAGACGTCTACCATCTACCTGCCTCGTCTCACTATAAATCCAATGCCATGCCTGACTTAGATTACTATTTTTTTTTAAAAAAAAATTTAACTGTTGGTCCAAAAAATTGACCAGAAAATTTTATATGGTCTGGAAAAATCAAAACCTCATTTTCACCAAGTCTTCAAACTTCTCCATCACAAATTTTCCACGAGACCCCACAATTAATCACATGTGGATAGGGTGATATTTTCTAGGACAACTCATCTTTAGAATATTGTAACACAAAAGAAATACAGTTCCAAGTTATTGACCTTATGTCTGTTACTCCAGAAAATACTTATTAAGGGACACGGTTCAAACATTGTTGGTAAACCTAAAATCTATTGCAAGATTGGAGTATGGGTAAAATCTCAGTATGTAATACAGGGAGAAATCAGCAGGGATTTTATTGTAATTCTATTAAAGCTGTATTCCTAACCCATCAGAGTTCGGGGGTGAATGAAGGAGAATAGTGGTGTCTTAGTGATGAACAGCGTTTGAGCTCTTCAAAGGCAGCTGGAGTGCGAGCTGTACCTTGGCCTTGAGTCTAGTGTATCCTCTGGGTGCTCAGTGAATGTCACATCTTTGCTCTGAGTGTTAATGGAAAGCAATACTACAGGGTCACCAACATTTCCATGGTGATCCCTTTCATCCTTAAAAGCCTGTAACATTTAGAAATGCCCCGTGACATTTAGTTATAGGGGCTTCAGATCAGCACGGTTCAAAATATTCTAGGGGCAAAGGTAGCATACTTAAACCTAGTGGAAATGGAATAACTGTTTGTTGAACACAAAAACTCACAAGGTCATTTCCTTGCCAGGCAGCACAATATGAAATGTCATGTGTTAATTGCAGAGCAACTGAAAATGTGGTCGTTGTTAGTAATTTGTCATAATAACCACTGCTACTAGGGTGGTTATTCTGGGAAACCACAAGAACTCTGCTGTGTGTATCTCTGTTAGACATGAATTATGTCCATGGAAGACACAAAGCATTTTTTCAAGCAGTATTGCATATACTGAATGTTTACATTTCATGCAACAATGCAAAAAGGGTGTGCATGCAGACCCACAAAGAAAACATTTCTCAAGCATTAGATCCCACACTGTCCCCACATTTCAGCCAACATCCCTTGGAATGTAATTTAGACATTCTTACCCCTTTCATGCTTATAAAATTTCAGGCCCAATGGAAGAAAGAATTCAAGATTTTGAAACATAAGACCAGAAATAATTTATGAGTGAATGCCAGAGTTCAATTGTTAGTAATTGTAGGACAGAAGTATACACCCCCCTCCAATGGATCAAACCACAAGTATTCCAAGGGAGAGGAAGATTTGCAAGCATAGAGCCCCTTCCCACCCCTGCAAGGCACTCTCCACAGGCACAGGAACAGGCAGGGCTACTGCTTCCTACCGGTAAAGACGGCTCTTCCTTGTCCCCTGGTGTAGACGACTGCAGAAGAGGAAAGGGCAGAAACAGAAGACAAAGAAATAAATAACAAATCTCACAGAGGCTTTACATTTAATAGCAATTAATTAATTAAATTTACATTTAAACCAATACAGAGATGGTTAGAGATGGTTATTTCCACTTCTGGCATGAGTTCAGTTAAAGTAGGAGCACACAGTTAATTTTTTTTTTTTAGACATATGACCCATTCTCCAAAGTCAAACCTGAATTTCCATTTCTGATATCTAGTAATAAAGGGCAGTGAAATGGACTATGGCGCAGCCATGCAGTGAAATACCATGAAATCATTAAAATACATGAGATGAAGTCATACATACTGAAATGGAAATGCATTAAGGGCAAACTATTTTTAAAATCATATTTATGATGCTGCTCTAACAAAGGTGAGTAATATCTTTGTGTATATAAAGGGAAAGATTCTGCAAGAATTAGTGTCATGCATAGTTACTGTTGTGTGATGGGATTACAGGGAATTGCCACTTTTTATGTTTTTGGGGGAAGTTTACATTCATTGTCCCATATGTGGGATAATGAAGCCCAAAGAAGTTAGGCCACTGGATTAATGACCAGGATTATCTCACATGGAACCCAGACAGGCCACCCTGTATCCTGTCTCCACCGCGTAACAATGGAACCAAGACAACCCACCCCTTACTCCATCCCCACTACATTACAGGTCCTATTCTACAACAGAAATCTGTTCAGGTAGGAAATGTTGAACAGAAGGGCAGGTCATCCACCTGGAAAGAACACCAGACAAAGGCACATTGGAATTCCATTGGTGTGACCCAAATGGATGGCTTGGCTCCCTTATCTCAAAGGACATTTCCTTCTTACGTAGAGTAAGGACCATTCTTGGGCCTTTTCCATGATGTACAGGTTCTTTGGAAGCTCCACAAGCTTCACTTCCCCTGTCTCTTTATCCTAACTATGGGTGGTTGCAGCAAGAACAAAGCAGAAGCTCAACCTCCTTCGTCTGGGCAAACTCTGGTCCTTCTTAGGGAGTTTGAGCAGACATGAGTCTGTGGTAATAATAATATATGTAAAGAAGGGGTGCAGTGCTGTCTGAAAAATCTTCACCAGTGCACGCTCTCCAGTTTTAGATCCTACCACACACATCATATAAAGAATGATATGCAGGGGCTGGAGAGATGGCTTAGTGGTTAAGATCACTGGCAGCTCTTAAAGAGGTCCTGAGTTCACTTCCCAGCAACCACATGGTGGCTCAAACCCATCTGTAATGAGATCTAGTGCCCTCTTCTGGCCTGCAGGCAGACATACAGATAGAAAACTGTATACATAATAAATAAATAAATCTTAAAAAACAGAATGATTTTCTTCCATATTCTATATGCAATGTGTTCCCTTGTGGGATAGATGGAGAGGAAATGGCTGTCTATGTGCCACTTATGATTGATTGGCATGCTCAAAATCTTGGAAAGTAAGAAAACTGAATCCATAATTTCTTCTCTTGTGTGATATAATGAGATAATTTTTGATCTTTAAAAATATATTTATTTTATATGTATGGGTATTTTGTAGGCATGTATGTTTGTGTATCATGTACATGCCTGGCTCCCTCAGACATGGGTATGGGGTCCCCTGAGACTGGAGTTAGACAACTGTGAGTCACTATGTGGGGACTGGGGACTGAAGTGGGGTCCTCTGGAAGACCAACCAGTGCTCTTAACTGCTGAGTCATCGTTCCAGTAGTATGCACAATATAATTTTTAAGACGAATAAATTTGTTACTTAATAAAGTTGATGTTAAATATTTCACAGACATTCAATCAAATATTTTAACGATCTTAATTTTGTTGAAATCCCTTTTTGGACCTTGAAATCAAGGCAATGTATGTTCCCTTCTGTTTCTAAACATTGTTACAGATCCATGTAGAACCTGTGTGTGTCAGACACAGACAGACAGACAGACATACAGATAAGTTCTGGGGTGGTGAAAATTTCCCAGAACAGTCCATGGGTGTCAGTAAATTTGCTATAACATTTTCTTTGGGGGTTATCTCTCAGTGACTTCTTGAAAAATATCACAAGACACTACCTCCGATGCCCTGGTTGCCAAGAACGGCCTTGGAAATGGAAGCAGATCGGAAGTTGTCCTTTGGTTTCTCGCTCTGCTCTGAGAGGCACTCTGTGAGTCCATTGTGCAAAGGCAGGTTCTTTGTTCTTCCACATCAGACAGCTCAACAAACGGATCCACATTCTACAGAGTAGCCCTCCGGGGAAATTTCCCAGTGCAGCTAGCTTAGCCTTTGGACACACATTGGGACTAGCTGCCAGAACACGCCTTTACAGTTAGCCAATTTATACCTGGTGGCTAAATGGGAAGCAAAGAACTGTGAGGCGGACTGATATGCCAGGACAAAAAGAACGGAATGAAACTGAGGAAAAATAAAGGGCGCGCTTCAGAAGAGCAAAAATGCTCGGCTGAGAGTTTGAATTTTTAAAAGCACGTGTAACGCAATTATTTGAGGAATAAAAATTAAAACCAAGACTACATTTTGGACTGAATGAAAGAAAAAAAATATTTACCCCACTGAATTTTTCTCTTATGAGCTAGAAGGATCATAACGTCGGCAGGCTGAAGGACCACGCTTAGCACACAGATTCTGCAAGGAACACGGTACAGAGAGACATCTGGAGCCTTTACAAGGTGTCCCACTGTTTCATGTCACGGAAGTTGATAGCATTAGTTTTCTTCCAGGTATGATTTTCAGACATGAATGTGTATCATGTTACATCATGTAGCTGTAGGTGGCAGAGACATGGCAGGTGAGGCCAAAGGTCACTTCCCACCCCACGTGATTCCTGGTGCTCACAGTCCTGACAGTGTGCTCCTGAGTTTTGAATTCACCGGTGAAGGGGCTTTCGTGAACCGAAGGTAAACAAATCTCAGAGAAACTATGTACGGTTGGATGACGTGTGTGTGGCCAACCGGTTGATTTATTTATCAAACATCTGAGAAGTTTAAATGTATTATATGTTGAATAAGACTAATAAGACTTCGATCTTGGTGTTTTATAGTGCACTTTTTAAAAAAATCTAAATTTTAACAAAGTCCATTATTTCTGGATCCTATATCAATACTATCAATTTTGACTGTACTAACTTGAAATCTCCATTCCCACAGTCAGTTCAAAGGCTGACACACAGAAGAGTTCTGTCTAGCTAGTCAGCAGCGCACAAAGAAATTTTTTAGCTTATTTAAGAGACTTTCTAAGGGACATCCTGAAGGGTCTTAGGCTGTGGCTTTGGTGACTGAAGCAGTGATGTGGGAGTCCCCTCTGTGTGCTGTGATTACCATTAGTGAACAAAGAAAATGCGTTGGACCTATAGCAAGGCAGAACTTAGGTAGGCAGGAAAAGCTAGGCTGAGTGCTGGGAAAAAGAAGGGTGGAGTCAGAGAGAAGCCATGTAGCCGCTGGAGACAAATGCTGGGAAGTTTGCCCGTAAGCCACTGCCATGTGGCGATACACAGATTAACAGAAATGGGTTAAATTAATATGTAAGAGTTAGCCAATAAGAAGCTAGAGCTAATGAGCCAAGCAGTGATTTAATTAATACAGCTTCTGTGTGGTTATTTCAGGTCTACGTTAGCCCAGGTGGCCGGGAACCCACAAGCAGACCTCCTCCAACAAAGCAGTCCTCTTTTCCCAGGCCAGGGTGTTATGAAGTATTCTGTTATTCAATTTTTTATTCAATGTGAATGGCCCCTCCATCATTGCTCTGCGTTAGTCATTTGGTGAGTGCATTGAACTTGAGCAACTGCGATCATGCAGTATCTGATGTCTTTCTTAGAGAAAATGCTACTTGCACATGGGAATGTTGCTAGCTGCTTATAATGGCTTTTAAAGTGCGCTGCCCCCAGATGATAAAACCTATAACCCATTTGGAAGAATTTTAGAAATCCCCATGTCTTGATTAAATCGTTTTTTTCCCTCCATTTGGCCATGGGAAGTCGCTGGCTGCTGGCTGGGAGATAGGTTCACTGCATGACAAGTGCAGTTTTGATATAACTCTGTGCACAGCTTTTCTGCTCCCCTCTCCTTTTCCTGGCACGTGAAAATGAGGCAAAGGTTGCATAGCCCAGCTGGGTTGGACCACGCAGTGAGCCATGCCTGTGGTTCACTCTGACCTGCAATTACTTGCAAAGTATACAACCAAGTGTGTCACCATGAAGACTTCCTATGCCAAGGGAGAAGTCTGGAAAATAAGAGGTGGTTTCCTGAGCCAGCAACCGGGCATAGGACAGAGGGGAGACAGGAGCATTCAGAATGCTGCAGCAAGAGCCGCTAACTTCTATTTCAAACTCTCTACCGAGTCCCAGGAGGCATGTCAAAGACTAGGCAGCAGTACAGATAAAGGACATGTAGGCAAACATAAAGGTATTGTTTTTGTCATAATTGTGACCCAAGCCAGACATTCGACTAATTAAAATGTGAATCTAATATTTAGTTGGCATTAACTTTAACAACCCAGGATTGAGACAGTTGAGTGAGAGGTGACTTGATTGACATTCCTTAAAAATGGTGTATCCCTTTTCTGTCAATGTTCTTTTCTGTAAGAAAAACACATTCTAATTATCTTTCCCAGATAAAGCTAGATAAGCCTCAAAGCCTACTGGGAAGATGAGGTAACAGGCACAGAATCTCGAACTTAATAGGAAGGAAAGAAGCCTGGGCACTTCTTAGATGGAAACCCATCTCCTGGCTCCTCCTTCTACCAGGTACCAGCACAGTCCTCAAGACACCAACAGAGGGGAAGTTAAGTAATTGCTTAGCGAAAGAAAGAAGAGAAGAAAACTCAGATAACTGGACTGTGTACTCATGCCGCACTCTCTGTCAATCATTCAGGAAAGTAAGAATTAAAAAAAAATGCTGGCTGGATCTGGTAGCCCTGGATGATGCAATATCCCTACCACAGTTCTGCTTTACAGAGTCATCAGAGGGAGAAAGACTAGAAATGACTCAAGTAAGAAACATTCGCAAGTCGGGAGGTGGCGCACGCCTTTAATCCCAGCACTTGGGAGGCAGAGGCAGGTGGATTTCTGTGAGTTTGAGGCCAGCCTGGTCTACAAGAGCTAGTTCCAGGACAACTTGGACTGTTAAACAGAGAAACCCTGTCAAAAAAAAAAAAGAATGTTCTCACAGAAGCTCACATTCTAGAAGCAAAGCTGGTTGACCTTTTGCTTGAACAGATCATCTCCATCATCATGAATATTTGGGGCAATAGAAAGAGATCTGAAAATAGATAAACCTTGAATGGAGAGAGTAGACAATAAATTGCCTGAAGAGAGTTAGAGAACATCATTTAAGTTTATTTTATTTTTATTTATAAGGTATATAGTATTCTGCCCGAATGCCAGAAGAGGGCACCAGATCTCATTAGAGATGGTTGTGAGCCACCATGTGGTTGCTGGAAATTGAACTCAGGACGTGTGGAAGAGCAGCCAGTGCTCTTAACCTCTGAGCCATCTCTCCAGCCCCATCATTTAATTTTTAGATCATTATACAAGAGAAGAAATCAAGTCAGCTGAGAAGTGGTAGCCCATGGAATTCAGGGGTTGTGTTGGTTTTGGGGTTTTCTGAACTGCCTCTTCTCAGCTATATCACATTGAGAAAGTGATCTCATTGCTCTGCTTTAACAACTTGATGCAAGAAATGGGGATAAGACTATCTGACGTACATGGCTGTTGTGAAGGTTAGGTGTCATACACATCTGAAGAGCTTCGACAAGATGAGGAATGACAGGTTAAAGTAGTTCTAGACTGAAAGTTAGACTTGGAAGTAGGGTGACTTCTATGGGAAGCAGGCAAGTTCACTGATGAGGGTGGAGGGAAGCGGCTTAAGTAGGAATCTAGGCAGGGCCACTGTGGTATGTCCTAGCTTGGCATCTGTGGAAGGAGGTGACACAACAGATTCTATGTCTTTGACTTGGCTCCTGACCTTGTCCCTGTACCTTCTAGAAGATAGCATGGACGAAATGAGTTTAGCAGCTCATATTGTCTATGCCCAAGGCTCTCAGGAGGAAGAAGACTGAGAGAAGAGAGAATGCAGATCTAAATGCACAGAATCTCAAAACCTGAGTGTTCTATGATGCTGTCCCTTGGAGGATGCTGCATATACAGGTGGAAGAGGTAGTATGGGACCAGAAAGCTGCTGGAGTACTTTCCTTTGGCTAGATTCTGGATTAGAGGTTTCTACATGCAAGAAGGCAGTCTGTATACAGATGATTCACTAGTGTGTCTGGTGCAGGCAAGCATGGGAGTGCCAACTGTCTCTTAAAGGGCATGATTTGACTAAAGGGAGAAGTCCCTTCACAACTTGAAAAGAAGTTCACCATGCAAGAGGGCAGATTGCTATACCAGAAGGTTATGCTAGAGGCATGGCTTGGACTCTGCTGAGATTGTTAGGAAATGTAATTTGTGAATGATCAGTATGTAAGGCAGACAGTAGAGTAACATCAGGATACAGGCAGACCTGGACTATTATTGACAAACTTATATAATTATGCATGATCAATGTGGCTAACTATTGATCATAGACTGTTTTCATAAGCATTCTGAACAGTTATCGACATTGACTTTTGAACCGCCACACCTTTATCTGTCATCTATCCTTTCTCCCTGTCATCCATCCATCCATCTATTCTATCTATCTATCTATCTATCTATCTATCTATCTATCTATCTATCTATCTATCTATCTATCTATCTATCTATCTATCCATCCATCCATCCATCCATCCATCCATCCATCCATCCATCCATCCATCCATCCATCCATCCATCTATCTATCTATCTATCTATCTATCTATCTATCTATCTATCTATCTATCATCTATCCTATAGAATATCATTATCTATCACCTATCTGTTACTATCAACCTTTAAGCAAGCACAAACTGACTTCTTCACTCTTGAATAATAATAATTGTTGTTGTGTATGTGTGCACCTGTCACAGCTCAAGTGTGGAGGCATGAAGACAACCTATGAGAGTCTGTTTTTTAACTCCATCCCTGGGAACTGAACTCAAGCCACCAAGCTTGGTGTAAGCATCTTTACCCAATGAACCATCTGTCTGACTCTATTCCCCGAAAGATAAAAATAAATAGAAGTCATCCTAATCTTTCCTTCTTGCTTACCAAGTAGTTATCTTGTACACTCCATCGGCACCACAGCTCCAAGCTTTAAATAGGACTTCTTAGTACCTCTTGCAGAACTGGCAAGCTATATTGGGTGCATCTGTACCCAACTCCTCCGCAGAGCCTCCCAAATACTGGAAGTTGTAAGATAGTTGTGGACGAAATTTACCTCTGTGCTTTCCATGGTCCCTGCCTGTGGTGACTTAAAATGCAACTAGGTGGCATGCCCGAGTGAACCACTCAGGTGGGACGGGGCTGTGTGCTTCAGCAAGTGAAGCTCCCTGTGACATTGGTTAAGTGTTAACCATTGGTTAACAGTCACGGTGATTATTTAGGTCCACTTATTCAACTACTACTTAATCTTCCTTATTAAGCAGGTATACGGAAGACAGTAATCTGTGCTTTACAGATGGAGAGTGAGAGGCAGGAAGGGCCTCAGGCTGTTTCTGTACTTGCAATATGTCACACCAGTGCCAAGCCATTTAATTTAGGACTTAACAGTCTATCTACCACTGCTCTTTCTTGCCTCCCCCTGAACAATTCAGAGGCTGCTAATTGACTTCGTTGTATTGTTCTCGTGATTTTCTGATGGAGGAAGGTCATTGGTAATAAACAAACTGCCTTGGCCCATTTTGATAGGCCATCCCTAGGTGGGTGGAATAGGCAGAACAGAATGCTGGGAGGAAGAGGAAGTGAGCTCAGACTCGATAGCTCTCCTCTCGGGGGCAGACGCCTCAGACAGAGGCCATGCTCCCCTCTCCCGGGCAGACGCCATGAAGCAAGCCTCCAGGTCAGACATGCTGAATCTTTCCCGGTAAGACCGGTGCTACACAGTTTATTAGAGATGGGTTGATCGGGATATCAGAATTAGCCAGTAAGGGCTAGAGCTAATGGGCCAAGCAGTGTTTAAAAGAATACAGTGTTTGTGTAATTATTTCGGGGCATAAGCTAGCAGGCGGCCAGGGTGCTGGGGACGCAGCCCTGCAGCTCTTATTACTACAATTCTCAGAATTGGTAGTGAACAATTGTGATATGCCCCCCAAACACTGTCTGTTAGGGTTGGTATAAGACACGCACATTGCCCGCGACTGGTTAGGAACCCAGAATACATTCATAAATGGTCTTATTGCTTTATTTGTTTATCCTTTTGCAGGGCTGGTGGTTAAGCTCAAGGCCTCACACATGCTCAACAAGTACTCTACCACTGGACTCCTGCCTTCTTTCTTTTTAGGGAAGAGTGCCTATGAGGATCTGGTGCATGCGCACATGTGCATGCAATGCATGTGATGTGTTTATGCACAGATGTCTATAGATGGTGCATGCACATGACTGTATGACTGGACGTTCACAAAAGGCACTTTCTCTTATCGCTTTCCATCTCAGCTCCTGAGTCAGGATCTCTCACTGAGGGTGGAGATCATCAAGTAGATGACAGACTAGCTGGCCAGTGAACCTCGGGGCTCTTTTTGTGTCTACCTCCTCAATGCTGGGAGGCAAGCTACCATATTTATTTTTTTATATGGATGATGGGTATCTGAACTCAAACACAGGTCTTCACACATGTGCAGCAAACACTCAACTGATGGAACTATCTCCCCAGCCCTGATTGCTTTTTAAGATCCAGTAAATACTAGTGCTGGACAAACTAAAGACTATGTAAATCAAGCATCATTTAGCAAAAATGGGAATTATTTATGGAAAGCATAATATATATATAAAACCTCACCAAATCTTTAAATTAGTAAGTATCATAAGCACTTCTGTATCCTTTACAACACACAGATCCTGAGACTGATAGAGGCTGGGTGATTTATCCAAGGTCCTATAGCCAATGAATGGCAGAACTGGGATCTGAGCTCAGCTATCTGGTCTTTGGAGCGTTCAAGCATGTTGGAGAATAAGCAAGTGGAATTTTCCTTCTAGTAACCCGTGGGAAGAAAGTGGCAAGCAGAACTCCAAATGCAGTGAAAATATTAAGAACTGTTTATGAACTTGGACTTCTAATGGAAATCAGACGATGTCAAGCAATTGTTCAGAATTTAGAATGACAGATTTTATTTGTATTGATTAGGTACACATTTGTTTTGATGGGAATTGTGAGCAAGTACTTGAGAGTAGAGAAAGTATAAGAATTAATTTTCTTGTCATTTGTCTCTTTCAGAATTATAATTTAGACTCACCCACAACTGTCAGAGTGTTTTAAAAATATAATTTCTGTCTCTTAAAGGTCATGGAGGCACTTTTAATGGCCGTCACAATGTAACAAGTGCAAATGAGTTTCTTCATACATCAAGATGGCTTGTATTAGAACTCAATAACTCAGCAATAGATAGGAGGAGAGCTGTCTGGTGGCCTGGCTCACTCACTGTGTGGCCAGGAGCAGGTCCTGCACTGCAGGCTGTTTATTTAGAAGCACATGGGCATCCAATTTTCAATCACTTTCTGGCACTTGAAAGAGTAGTGCCCTTTCTCCATCTCGGAATAAGCTCAGAAAATAAAGAATCAGCCTTAATGATTGAAGCATCGATGGATTGTGGACCTCTCACTGTAGTATATGCTATTTTAAAATGAAGAAGAATGTGTGGGTGGAAGTTGCATCATTTCAAATTAAATGTGATATTTTCAGATATACCAAGCAGGTTACCTAGGATCTAACCATCATGCCTGAAATCGTACACTGTGACTGATCTTTAATCCTGGACTTAATATGTTCTCTCATTGGGAGAGATGCTGGTAAAGACAATTAAAATATGAAGAGCATGACTTTGTCTACAGAGATGTAAACTCGATGTCCAGCAAAATTCAAGGATTACGAAGAACCA
This sequence comes from Microtus pennsylvanicus, assembly GCF_037038515.1. Lineage (NCBI taxonomy): Eukaryota > Metazoa > Chordata > Mammalia > Rodentia > Cricetidae > Microtus > Microtus pennsylvanicus. The sequence goes on from NC_134591.1 coordinate 24,924,749, forward strand.
GACGCCTAATGTATGAATAAAAGTAAAACTGATAAAATTTCAAGTGTGACTCAGGTTTTCATATCACAAAGATCCTTGCTAATTTTTATAGATGCCTTCATAGATTGACGTGTGAGAACAAAAGTCTACAGGGGAAGCAACACAACACGGTCATTTGTGCACATTATAAAGCTTTTCATATGGTCTCTGTGATGTAAGAGTCACTTAGTAATGCCAAGTGTTTATCCTTTATGCGTTCCACTTCCCATCCTGGAAATGCTGCTTCTGCTTTCCCACCCGGCTCCTGCAGCACCTGACAGTTTCCACAAGCGCAGAAAAACAGACACCCTGGCTTTAGAGGAGTTCCCGGGAATCAGTAAACACAATGCAGCACAATTTGAACACTTAATGAGCATGAACGTAAACACACTTTGGAGAGAACAATGAAATACCAAGTACAAAGTCTTTTCTGTTGAAAATGTACGGACACCGGGGATTAGGGACATCTTTTTTTAATTAATTAATTTATTTATTAAAGATTTCTGCCTCCTCCCCACCACCGCCTCTCATTTCCCTCCCCCTCTCCCATCAAGTCCCCCTCCCTCCCCCTCCCTCATCAGCTCAAAGAGAAATCAGGGTTCCCTGCCCTGTGGGGAGTCCAAGGACCACCCACCTCCATCCAGGTCTAGTAAGGTGAGCGTCCAAACTGCCTAGGCTCCCACAAAGTCAGTACGTGCAGTAGGACCAAAAACCCATTGTTCTTGAGTTCTCAGTAGTCCTCATTGTCCGCTATGTTCAGCGAGTCCGGTTTTATCCCATGCTTTTTCAGACCCAGTCCAGCTGGCCTTGGTGAGTTCCCAATAGAACATCCCCATTGTCTCAGTGTGTGGGTGCACCCCTCGCGGTCCTGAGTTCCTTGCTCGTGTTCTCTCTCCATCTGCTCCTGATTAGGGGCATCTTTTAATCTGCTCTTCCGTTCTTGGTTGGGGCCAAGAGGCGGCTAAAGCCGTTCACCTCACTGCAGTGAGTGAAAGTGGACACAACCATGTGGCTACTTCTCCATGCCCTTCCCACGGGGCCTCCCATCTCCTCTCTAGTCTGCCCTCTGTATTGCTTATCTCGCCTCTCTTTCCCACCATGGATCATCCATTTGAGAGCACACACCATTTTTATTTCACTTTAATTCCCGGTATATACTGTAGTGGTGCTAGGGGCTCAGTAAATGCACACTTAGTAATAGGTAAATCACTGAGCCATTGCTTATCTATAACGATGCTGGCAGAAAATGGCTTTTGGTTAGCTCAAGGTTGATCTGTGTCACTTTCCTCGTGCTTTTGATACTTCTGATGACCCAGCGCCTCTCGAGTTTCTTCCCTCATCACAGGGGTGTGCACTCTGGTCTGGCCCATCTTCTCAGTCTTTGGAAAGACACCAGCTTAAACCTACCTTCTTTGAACTTTGGTCAGAATGAGCATTTCCCGACATTGTGAGGACTGACTGGATTTGGACTCAGGTGATACACCTTTGGCCAAGTCTGGGGGTGTGTGTCCAAAGGGGTGTAACTGAGGAGGGAAGTCTACTCTGGATGTGGTGGCACCATCCCATGGCTGGGGCCTGGATTGGATAAGAGGGCAAGAGGAAGACACCAAGGGCCAGCTCTCACCTTGTTCTGCTTCTTGACTGTGGATGTAATGGGACCAGCTGTTTCATGCTTCTGCTTCCAGGTTTTTCCCTCAACTGGCTGTGCCTCCAAACAGGGGATCCCCAATAAACCGGTTGTTCCTACCTTAAACTGCTTTCCTTCCTTCCTTCCTTCCTTCCTTCCTTCCTTCCTTCCTTCCTTCCTTCCTTCCTTCCTTCCTTCCTTCCTTCCTTCCTTCCTTCCTTCCTTCCTGCTTAGGCATTTGGTCACAGCAATAAAAAACTAATCAAAAATGATTCTTAATAGGCTAAGGGTGCCATGTTATATGCTTTATTGGAATTGTAGGCTTTTCTAAGCAACACTGTCTTACATCTTACCCGTCTTTACTATACTCCATATTTGTCTGCCATTGTGCTAACACCATACGTAGACTCAACAAACTGCTCTTTTTGTTGCTGGTCACAAGGGCAGGCCCAGCGCTCTGCAAGAAAGGATGACGCTTAAGTAGGAAGAAAAACTACGAGGAAGAAAGTATGAGGTATTTGGATCCAGTATTTGACTTTCAGGTTACAGTTAGCGGACATTATTTGACTAGTATACAATGGCATCTTTGACCTATTCTCTGGCTTGATCCCTGGGAGCCTGTGCATATTTCAAACAAATTTCTGCATAAACACAAATTATCTGGGATTTATGCTAAGCTTATCATTTCTGGGTCAAATAATAAGACCACGTTTACTTTGATTGTTACACTATTTTCTGTAGTAGTTCCCTGTGCCATTTCACACTCACACGAGTGATGTGATTGATCAGGGTCTCTTTCCTTCTGGCCGACACTGTGGATTATTGCTTCTTCCTATTTTAGACACTCACACTGGTGCAGTGATAGCTGTTTGTGGTGACACCCTCACTGTGGCTTTCTTGGATGGTTTAGATAGTGGCCATCCCCCCATATACTTATTTGTCGGCTGTGGATTTCTGTCAGAGAACTGTGTGTGCAAATCCTTTGAATACTTTCTAACTGGATTGGTTTTGTAAAAATATTTTGCAAATTCTAAGTATACTCTACATACACTTTTTTGTGAGATATCTTGTTTGAAAATAATAATAATAATAATAATAATAATTTACCCTATTAGACTCTAAATAAAGTTTTTCTTGTGGCAAAAATTTCAATTTTGGTGATATTCATTTTTCCTTTTTTGTCATATTGTGTGATTTTTGGATGGTCTATTATATTGGTGATGGATGCCCAATTGCTATTATGCATGCTAACTTTTGTATATGTGGAAGTGCAGGTATATCTATCTGTATCTTAGTGTGTGTGTGGAGGTCAGACTACAGCTCTTGGGAGCTGGTTCTCTCTTGTCACCTTGTGGGGTCTAGGGATCAAACTCAGGTATTGGGCCTCCATCTTCAAGTTATTACGCATTTTAGAGAGGAAGGGTGAGTACGGTTAACAAACCTACTTTCAGATTATACAGGTTGTATGGGGGGGGGGCTGGAATCGACAAGCAGAAAGTCTAAATAGAAACCATATGCTTCTCTCCCTCCATGCCCCCACCCTGTTTGATTTGAGTGTGGAGGACGGAATCCAAGGCCTCCTGCATGCTGGGGAAGCACAGTAGCAGGGACTCTTAATGCCCTGACTCCTCAGGTCCCTTACTCTCTTTGCATTCCCCAAGAAGACACAAAACACACTCCTCATTACCCTCCTGACAGGAGAGTAGAAAGAATGTATTTAGAAAACATAACCCCCTGATCTTCACGGGACTACTTAAGGAACCTAGAGTACTGGTAGTCATTATCTTTGATTTGAACAAAAATTTTAGGGTATTTAAAAAAACTTAAATTATTATCAATTTCACAAATTTTCTAATCTTATGAGAGTCATCTAATTTATGAACTATAAAAGGAAAACCAGGGGTGAAATTGAGATTTGATACTAGGATAGTGCTTCATATTTGCTGAAAATGTTGGGAGTTTAGTCTTAAAATAAAATAAAAGAGATCTGGCCAGGCAGTGGCTGCGGTCTCCCCGGGCCTATCTTATCTGTTATCTGTCAATAGAACAACGGAAATTGTGTGCAATTGAAAACAGATGTAGCTCGGCAGTTCCAGAAATGGAAAGATGGGCGCTGGAAGGCTGAACTACATTACTGTCATAGGCAGCCAAGGACTGGCCAGTGTTGCATCAGCACCAGAGACCCAGCAAGCAGCCAAGGACTGGCCAGTGTGATATCAGCAGCAGAGACTCAGCAAGCAGCTAAGGACTGGCCAGTGTGATATCAGCAGCAGAGACTCAGCAAGCAGCCAAGGACTGGCCAGTGTGATATCAGCAGCAGAGACTCAGCAAGCAGCCAAGGACTGGCCAGTGTGACATCAACAGTGTTTCCACGGCCTAGATACAGCACCATTTCCAGTTCTGGAATTAATCATCCTTTGCAAGGTTGGAGGAAAATGACGCTAAGTCTCCTATCGACTGCTGGCCTCAGACCTTGGTTTGCCTGTGACAGTTTCCTAAGGTGGCTTCAGAAGTTTGGAGGAGCAGCATTCACACGCTCACTGCTCAGACAACCTCTCACACGCTGAGCATAGTTATCAGGTTGTGTGGCACCAGCATCAGGCACTGACTGTTTTGTCAATGGCAGCAATGTCTTTGGGTAAGACTCCAGTAAGCAATGGAGAATGAACCAGAGCTGTGGGGCTGACGAAAGAAGATCTAGTCCCAAATCAGAGACTACTTGTGTTGACATTTCTCTCAAAATTATATGTCTTTGTTCATTTTTTAAGTTTTTATAGTGAGAGCTATCAATCCAAGGAGAAGTTCAGAATAGTCATGGTTCTGCCACTTAAGCAAATTCACTGTTATTTTCTGTTCTTGTTCTGTTAACACGGGTATATTTCTTTCCTGAATGGAAGTGAACTCAGACGTCATATCATTAGCCCAGAACATTTTACATGTTCGTGTGGAGTGTGCAAACATACTCCTGTGCAGCCACAGTTGCTATGTGTGTGCATGCGTGTGCACACACGTGTACACGTGTGTGTGTGTGTGTGTGGTGCTTTGTATGCATGCATGGTAACGGGGGACACGTTGCACTAACCAGTGCACACATCCTAACGGTGCTGCTGTTTATTTCTTGCCAACACTGTCAGTTTTCTTTGCTTTATGCTTCTGTCCCGAGTCTAGTTATGTAAAACAATTAATGGCACCACTTTCTCCGGCTTCTTCCTTTCCCCCTTTTTATACTTTTTCACGAGAACAGATCGCCAAATGCCACTAAATTCATTAAAATATTTTACTGTGGCATAAGTATTCTGTTTTAAAAAGGTTTTAAAATTACATTTGTTTACCTTATTGTGTATGTGTATGCACGGACCTGCACTTGCCATGTGCATATGTGTAGGTCAGAGGTCACCTTGCAGGAAGCTGGTTCTTTTCACCACCCTGTGACCCTTGGAGGTCAAACTGGGCTCATCAGGCTTGGCAGCAAGAGCCTTTACCCCCTGAGCCTCCTGCCTAGTTGACTAAGAACAGTTTTGCTCACCACTGTTTGGGGTTAATCATTACTGGATTAACCACTGTCCACAAATTTGTGAATAAAAACATTATATATTGCCATGACTTTCATTTTTCTGGAACAGGAAAGGAGCTACTTTGTTCCAAGGGAGACCCACAGGGCTTGGAGGTGTACAATGCCTTGTGGTGGCTTGACTCTAAGGGCAAGAATAGAAAGAAGCTCTGTATTCTACATTTGGGAAGAGGAGAACTGTGGAAGTCTGAGACTGGCTAAGTTTTGAGTGCATGGAAATTTTCAGGGGGCAGAGGAACAAGTGTGTAAAGCTACCATCAGATTCTAAAAAGTGTTGAGAACCCTAAAAAGGCTAAGGATCACGGCTTTGACCCCTGAGCTGGAACATACACTTCCAAAGGCCACGTGTGATCACTCACTGAAAGAAAGGAGGGGCCGTGAAAGGACCCTTCCAGCCTAGTCAATCCACAGCCCACACGGCGGAATGGGATCTGGCAGAGGTGAGGGAGAGCAGAAGGCGGCATGGAGCATTTTACACACGCTGTCAAGTTCTCAATTAGTTCACACTCTTCAGGAAAAGGCTGGGATGTCACTGCAGATGAGCTGACTCTGTTCAGTGGGCACAGACTGGGCAGGGTGCCCACGGTCTGCTCTGGGCACCAGCTGCCTCTTGCTGGCTGTTTGTTCTAAGTAGCCAAGAGGGCAGCTTACGTCTGTGATTGTACTCCGCTTCAAAGACACACAAGGGGGAGGGGGACCTTCCCTCCTCCCCCAAGGCATCCCAAACAAAAACAAAAACAGTAAGAAAATAATGAAGGCCTCCTCTTTTACTTGCCTAGACATTTTGAAAATGGGTGCTGGGTATACTACTTCATCAGCACCAAAGGGAATAAAACAAGGGTCCAGAGAAATACCAAGCATCATGTTAGGGTTTCTCCCATAGTTGTCTCCTGGCTTTAGAGGAATTATTTGTCTTCCTCAAATCTCTTTTCCAGGCTTAGAAGGAAGTGAACCTCAAAATGATGACGCAACTTGACTGGTTAAGGCCAGTCTGTGACTCAGCGAATGGGGCTGGGTTACAGAGTCTGCGAAGATCAATTTCCCACCGCATCTCTGGGGTTTAGAGATGCTCAGCTTGAGAGACCAGCTGGAGACCTGACCCAGTGGAGTCAGCCTGCACTGTGGGGTGGCTGGCACCTTGAGCTTTGTGCTAGCTTTTGTTGAAAAACCGGATAGTGAGAGATAGATCAATAGCACTTAGCATCCGAACCACTTGATTTACACGATCTCGTTTAATATTTATAGCTTCGTGAGCATTATTAATCCCATTTTACTGCTGGAGAAAGGAGAGAGGAATGAGCCCAAGGCCACAGGTGTAGTCCCTGGTAAAGCTAGGGTTCACATTCAGCTGTGTGGGCAAGAAGCTGGGGCTCTCTGTCCCTGCAGGTTTGATACTATGAGACAAATCAGCTTAATAAACAGTTAACTCTCCAGGAGGGTGCGAAGTCTCAGATCATTGGAGGGTACTTAACTGCATGAAAAAAATTTTCTTTCCTCCTGTTAGGGTCCTGGAGAAGTCCCACGAGAGACCACCATCCATGTATGCAGTCAGTAAGAGTCTTTATTGTCTTGAGAAGATACCAGCACGATGGGGCCACGCCTCCAACACGAAGGCAAAAGCAGTGAATGGCAACCCCCAAGAGAAGTTTGCTGGTTCTTTCATACACAACTAAGGGAATTTTAAAAGCAATGTGATCATTCTGTCTAGGGTGGCTTACGCAAGTGGCGATCATATTAGTACCTTTCTAACTGGTTAGGGCTAGCAGGGAAGGGCTGAGGCTAGGCTTTTTCATGATTGGGCACATCTGGACAAGTCCCAGCCTTTGTCCTTATTTGTTTATTGCCTTGAGGTACTGGGATTGGGTAGGGGGTGTCCCTGGCCTAGTATGTGCAATTGTTCTCATCCTTACTTTCTGGGGTAGTGGTGTTTGATTTCCCTTTGTTTCTGTCTTCCTCAGAAACAGACTGGTTCAGTTTCAGGAGGCTGGAACTGAGGCCTAATTCCTAACTGAGTTATTAGGAGTTTGTTATACTATTTGCCTGACCCTCTCATCTCCAAGGAAATGCCCTAAGATCTAGTACATTATTAGGATGTTTTGTGGGAAATCAAATGTTAGCAAAGTGAATTTATTATTATTGCTAGATATGAATTTGTCAGAATAATCCTAATATTTTTAATGCTTCTCCGCTCTTCTCCTTATTGAATTGGAGATACACAAATACTCATTTTAATGTACTAGAGAATCTAAGGGAATCTTGGTTTTGTTCTTTTTTGGTAATAGAATAATTATTTCCCATTGGGTTTGATTCTGATATTTGTTATTTTTTCTCTTGAGGGAGGGTGGATGGGTGAATAGGTTCTTACTATGTAGCCTTGAATGCATAGAAATTTGCCTGCCTGATTTCCTAAAAGCTGGGGTTAAAGGCATGTGTTACCATGCCTGGCCTGGTATTAGTATTTCTAAAACTTTTAAGTATTAAGTATACAAAAAACAACATGGTAAGGCTGAGGAGATGATTCAGCTGGTAAGGCACCTGCCACATAATTTGAAGACTTGAGTTCAGATCCTCAGAACCGACATGAACAGCCAGGCACAGCCGTATGTGTCTGTAAGCCCAGCATGACTGGGCTGGGGCAGGGCGAGTCAGGAAGAGACGGACAGGTTCCTGAGATTCACTGAGCAGGCAGTTTGGTTCAGGTGATAAGCTTCAGGTTCAGTGAGGGACCCTTTCTTAAAAATAAAGGCGGAGAGCCACCGAGGAAAAATACCTAACGTTTACCTTTGGACTCCAGATGTATGCGCACACAAGTGCACATGTATACACTGAAAAGTTCATATGACACACACACAATATATATATATATATATATATATATATATATATATATATATATATATATGCATGAAACAAACACCAAGATGCTGTAATTTAGAAGGGTAAAGCTGAGGATGACACTGGAGAAAAACACAAAGCATTCAGAGTCTGCCTGCCAATTCCTCGGTGTGCGACATCCAGTTGGATACTAGAGGGATGTAGGCCTTAGAAATTAAGCATGCAGAATGTGGATGGAAGCTGTCTTAGAGGACTGTTTAATTATCAAATTAAAGAAGATGACATATGTAAAGTCCTCTCCCCACAGGCACTCAGTGAACATATCTGAGGCATACAGTGATAAGAACCTCTGATCGGGCAACTTGGTCCCCAAACTCAATGATGGCTGGCAGCCAGGCTGGACTGTCTACATCTGAATGAATCTCTCCAAAGGTTTAGCTAAGAATTTCAGTTTCATAAAGCTATGGAGAATGGGCAGGTGAGGCGTTATTCTAGACGGACAAGGATACAGCCTCTCTAGTTTCTCTGTTTCTGTTCCAATGATGGCCATTTTGTATTTGCAAATGGTTTTTTTTTTATCAACATGAAGATTATTTTTCAGGGCTCTTCATTTCCTTCTCTCTTAACGCTGCCCTTATTAAAAAAGTGCCCCTTTATTTCAGCTAATTCAGGGGGTCTCCAACATTATTAGCTGCGGTACTTTGTGGAATGGCGGCAATGACTCCCCTCCTACACCCGTGTCCCTTTACAAGGTACCTGCCAGCCCACACACCCCTGCCCCAGGAGGTGGTGGAATTTATTCCAGGCTTTGTACAAGATCTTGTGACTTTTGGGCCGATTGAGTTCAGTGGAAGGGACGCATGTCATTTGTTGGCATTGGCCTCAGACTATCTTGTATAAATGAAGATGTCCCTTAAAACTCACCTACCCAAATTCCATATGAACATGTCCACACTACCCTGCCAGCTGTCCCCTCAAATTCTAGCCATTATCCACACAGACAATAGAAATAACAAGCATGATGAGACAAGTACTTTGGACACATCCTGTGTCTTCTGACCAATAGTCTTTTAAGGATTTCATGGTCATATTAGTAACAGATCTAGACAACCAATTTCCAGTATTCACACTGATAGCATTTTGTAACAATAATTCTCAGCTCTCAAATAAGGCAGCATGGACAGACAACAGTCTAAAATTTCACCTAAGACCTTCATCCCAATCTCGTAATGAGCTTTGCTCTGATGGGAGTCAGTGCAGTTTGTAGGCTTGTCTGAATGCATTCATCTGCATGTGATTCACAATAGGAGCAAACCAATCTTTAAAACACAAGGCACTGGCTGCAGAAGAGAGGGTAAAGACCGACGGAGGGGAGACTGTTTTTGATAACTTGGAGAACAGGGTATTTATTCTGTGAATCAAATCCCACACATATGTTAAAAGTATGATTTTTAATTGGTTTATAAGATCCTTCATGCTCAGTGACTGGAGTTTTCTAGATGAGTGAAGAAATTTAGCATGCCTGTGTCTTTCAGTTTGTCATTTGGTCAACAGAAAATTTTCTCAATTCTTTCTGCAATGGGTAATGCAAAGGCTCATCAGGGGTCCAAAGTGTGCAGAGAAAACAACTGTTGAGTGCCCAGCCCTATTTGAGATATCTATATAATTTCCTCTAGGTTTCAGAGAGGGAGGAAAGGATGCAGGAGTCAGAGCACCGGAAGAGGGGCTGTGGAATGCTGACTTCAGGGCCTGACGTGGCTGTTGCACCATGAAGACATGCCAGCAGTGGGTGGCTGCCCGCACAAGATCTTAACAGGACAGGATCCATTAGCATTCCAGAATGGAGAGGAAAGGGACTCAGAGGGTCCCACTCTTCCCTGAGCGCTAGAGGCAGTTAAGGTGGAGGCGGAGTCATGTTCTTCGGTAAATGGCCTTCGCTCAGATAAACATGGAGTCAATCCTATTTATTTATTTATTTTTAAATTACTTATAGTTTTTTATTTATGTTCTAAATTGCTTTCAACCTCCTTGAGTTGCATTTATATAAGATCTTTCATGATGATGAAACTGTGGTTTTAATATGTAGCATAGTTAGAACTTTATATATAATATACCAACTCTGTTTTTAAACTTTTGTACTTGGACTGTGGGAATAGCATCAAGGTAATTTGATTTGATACTAGAATCTTAAAACTAATAATGATTTTTGAAAAATAACTAAAAAATAAAATCAATATGTCATATACAAATATGTGTCAAGTTTTAAAATCACAGAAATATGGCTAGAGTTCTCAGTTGGAGTCAACCCTATTTAAATGCAATGAGCTAAAATAAAATAAAATAAAACTAAAAAGACAAGAAAGCAAGAAAAAAGACTTGCTGAGAAGAAAGGAAATGGGGAGGGTAATGGGGGTGGGTGATGGTTGATGTACATGATACTTGTACATGAAATTATGAAAGAAGAAATAAACGAGAGAAAAAAAGAAGCTCCTTTCTGTGGAAGCAGTCACAAGATAAAATTATGATCCTAACATATTTAAGCTGTCAAAAAGCAGGATGTCTTCTGCAACTTTAATCTGCCTGGAATTTTTCCATGAAAGCATCATCGGCTTCATCTGAAAATGGCTCTCCTGCTGTTCCTAATCCACGGGGCTCTCTGCGGATTCTCAGCAAGGCCAGATCAGATGCAGCCGGAAGACCAGCAGCTTTCCCCTGTTCTGATGCAAAAGTTCAGTGTCTTTCTCTCTGTACTGCTGGGAAAAACGTCTTCCTCTCCTTGCACTTATTTTAGGTGGCTGAAATAGTTTTTGAAAGCACTGATTAGAATTTATATGTTTTGACTATGAAAGGAACACATATTCACTGGGAAGTACAGATAGCTCCTGATGAAAACATATGGATCAGGTGAACATTTCACTGGCCTCCTACACAGATGTAAAAGGGCACAACCCTCTCCCCCCCAAAAAAAAACCAGAAACCAAACAACCTAAACAAAAGCAATCAACCAAACAAACGAAACCAAAGCAAAATACCACAGCAAAACAACAACAAAACCAAACCAAAGTCTTAAAACATTATGATAGAGATAAATGATACTGTATAATATTAAAATGATATAATACAGTACCTAAATACTTAGCATCAATGCCAAAAAAATGATGCCGGAATGTCAAGGTTTTCAATAAAGAGAGCCTTTGCCTCTGTACTAGACTGATCCTTCCTTACTTCTTGACCCTCATCCTGGCCCTGGTTCCAATAAAGCTTTATAAAAACATGGAGTTAGTATGCAGGTTATAATTTGCCAATTCATGTTTTCAAAATATTACACTAAATCAAAGGTAGATTTCAAGTTCCTCTATACTTTGTGCCTGAGTTCCTTCCTCATTTCCAACTACGTACTGCCTTGGAGTTGAGCTGTGCATTTGAGTCTAGGTTCCAAGGGTGAGATAATGAAGGTGCTACACAGCTACCAGCAGTAGATTTTTAAAAAGATGGCTTCGACTAATGTGTAGATTGGAAGGAGACTGACCAATATAATTGTGATGAGCAGGAATGTTCGAGATGAGGGTAACACATAGACTGACGATTCCTCTCATTGCCTAAGTCCCGAGATTCTTCTATGACGTTTGTCTCAGGGTTTCTGTTGTTGTGAAGAGACACCATGACCACAGCAACTCTTATAAAGGAAAATATTTATCTTCAGTGGTTCACTTACATTTCAGAGGTTCAGCCCATTACCATTATAGTGAAACATGGCAGTGTGCAGGCAGACATACCGCTGGAGAAGGAGCTGAGGATTCTACCTCTTTGGTTCACAAATAATAGGAAGTGAAATGAGTGTCACACTAGGCATGGCTTGAGCATAGATGAGACCTCAAAGTGATCGCACAGTGCCACACTTCCTTCAACAAGGCCATACCTACTCCAACAAAGCCACACCTCCTCATAGTGCCACTCCTTATGAATTTATGAGGGTCAGTTATGTTCAAACTACCACATTCCACTCCCTGACCACCATAAGCTTATAACAATCTCATAATGCAAAATGCATTTAGTCCAACTTCAAAAGTCCCCAGAGTCTCTCACAGTTTCAGCAATGTTTAAAAACTCAAATTAAGTCTTTCCTGACATTCATGTAATCTCTTAACTGTAATCCTCTATAAAATCACAATTTAAAAGACAGATCACATACTTCCAACATACAATGGCATAGGATATACACTGTTCATCCAAAATGTTGGGAAGGGAAAATAGTGAGGAAATACTGGATGAAAGCAAGACCGAAAACCAGCTGGACAAACTCCAAACTCTGCGACTCCATGTCTGATGTCACAGCATTCTCCAGAGCTCCAGGTCCTTTCATCTTTGTTGACTGCAACATGCTGATCTCTCTCGGGCTGGTTGCACTCCTAGTTAGCAGTTCTCCTCAGCAAGTTTCCTGCAGCCCTGGCATCTCCAACATCTTGGGGTCTCCAAGGCAACCCATGCTTCAACTTCAGAGCTTCATGCAATGGCCTCTCTGGGCCTTCATTCAGAAACACCCTGACACACGCCTGGCCTCAGAAGCTTTCTTTAGTCATGGAGGCCAATTCCATAGTCCCTTTCTTCTGCCTTTAACTCCAGAACCATGTGGCTGAAGCCGCCAAGTTCTGCTGCTTACTGGGGCTGGACCATGGCCCCTCATTCAATTACACCTTCACCAACTTTCTGTTTTTGATGGCCTCCTTTACTGCTTCAGCTTGGCTGTGCTGAAACTGGATCTGTATGCCAGACTGACCTCAAACTCAGAGATCTGCCAGCCTCTGCCTTCCGAGCACTGGGATTAAAGATGAGCACTGCTCCCCCCTGCTTAAAGCTTTCCTTTAATTCATTTTTACAAGTTGGAAATTCATCTGGGTGGCATCTTGCCCTGAGGTCAGCACTCCCTTTATTCTATTTCTTAATCTGTTTATCCCCTTGGAAGCAGATTTTAGTTCCATTCCACTTTCTGGAGCTCTTTTTCTCCTCAAATTGTACATTTTGTACTTTTTCTTGTTCAGCTTGCCCCTTTTCATTAAAAATCTGTATAAGAGGGACCAGTAATAACCACACAACAGAGTCAATATTAGGCTGTTTTGATATTTCCTCTGCTGATGGAATTAATCCCAAACTCTTCACTTTAGCCTCAGACAGACTCTTTGAACAAGGGCAAAAAGCTGCCACATTCTTCTCTGAAATATCACAAGAATGATCTCTAGGCTACATATTAATATTATTTTGCTCTGAAACCTCTTGGATCAGGCCCTCACAGTCCAAATAACCCTTGGCATGACTGTCTTCCATGATCCTACTTGTATGGCCAATTAAGCAGTGCTTAAAGCATTCTACTGCTTTCCTAACCCAAACTCCTGAAGTCCATATTACTGCAAAGAAAAACATGCTCCAGCCTATAACAGCCACATCCTAGTCCCTGGTACCAACTTCTGTCTTAGGGTTTCTACAACGTGAAGAGACACCATGACCGCAGCAACAATTATAAAGGAAAGCATGCAATTGGGTAGCTTACAGTTTAGAGGTTCAGTCCGTTATCATCATGGTAGGACATGGAAGTATACAGGCAGACATGGTGCTGGAGAAGGAGCTGAGAGTTCTATATATTTGATCCACAGGCAAGAAGGAGTGAAGTGAGTGTCATACTGGGCATGATTTGAGCAGATATGAGACCTCAAAGCCCAGCCCCACAGTGACACACTTCCTCTAACAAGACCATACTATTTCAACAAAGCCACACCTCCTAATAGTGCCACTCCCTGTGAGCTTATGGGGGCCAACTACATTCAGACTACCACAGCTTCCCCTTGCCTTACTGACTTCTCATCAGCTACAGGTACTCTACTTTGGTCTATTCTTGAGTGATACTGTGGCCTTCAATTATCTTAAGAGACGTCTCTAGTCCTGACGCTGTGTACTCTTAACTGTCCACCTGCCATGCTCATTCAACGAGCAGAGCAAACTTAATGACCCTGACATAAACTTTCCTGGATGTCAGAAGCAAGAGTCTTCTATGCTGGCGGGGCTAGTTTCACCACTCATTTGTATGCTATAAAACTATTTCATTTCCTTGCTTTACTTTATGTTTCTTAAACACCTTTTAAAGCCATTTAGTTTTATGTGTATGTGTGTGCATCAGATCACTGGGAAATAGAGGGGGGCAGAAGAAGGCACTGGGTCCCTTGAACCAGGTTTGACAGGTGTTTGAAGTCACCCGATGCTAATAATTACACCTAGGTCCTCTGTGAGAGCAGCAAATGCTCTTAACCACCGAGCCATCCGTCCAGAACCTTGTGAACAATGTTTTAAACAATTAAAATAATTTGTGTGTTGAAACAATAAAAACAAACAATGCATGTTCAGTTGGAAGTTTTGACTTTTGACTCCCTAAGTACCAATCTATTAATCTTTCATATCCCTTTTAGGAAAGGGAAATATCACTAATTCTATTTGGCTGCTTAAGAAGAGAAAAAAGTCATTAACTCCTATTTTCCCCTCTTTCCCCAACACCTATTCTAACAGCAAATGCCACAGATTCTCCCAAAACATGGCTCCATTTTTCATCCCCTGAAATAAGATCAGCACCAAAATTAGGTCTGGAAAGGTTCTAGCTCCCATAGATGTAGCGTAGGGTCTTCCCTGATAAAGAAGCAGGGGTTGGGGAGGAAGGGAAAGGGGGTGTACAAATAGAAGTGTTCAATTTCCAGATGACTAGATGGGGCACTGGAGTGCCTTTGGCAAGTTTAAAACTGTACAGTGGTGGGATCTGGGTTATGTGCTCGGGCTTCCCCAGGAAGCACAAACACTAGAAGATGTCCCAGCTTTTGGCCAACTGCACACTTCTCCTGTCCTGTTGTTTGCATGCATATGTCTGGATCTGAGAGCAGAGGAGGGAGCTCAATCAGTCAGGCCTCATGGTTCTTGAGAGAGTTGGAGATGGCAGTGTGTCTCATCACCATCTGGCAGGGGCCTGAGTAGGCAGGAGTGTTGACACACTCAACATCCGTGGCTGAGGCCAGAAGGAAGTGTGCGGAAACCACAGGGTCAGTTTTCCGAGCCAACAGTTTTCTCTGGGAGCTAAGTTCAGTCATATAGAGTACACTTAACTGGTCATTATGCCAGACTAGTACTGCGCCCACAGAACAGGGAGAGCTTGTCTTGACTGCCGACTTGGGTTTTGGGATGACTTTGTATGTTTTGTGACTGCAAGATCCTGCTTCTAGAGATGGCATCTGCTTTTCATGTTACAGGTCTAAATAAATTCAACAATCATCTGCCCACCTGAAAAAAAAATCAGCAAAGCTGATTTAGTAGTTACTGATTAGTGTTCCATTTGCATATCAAATGTAAGCTGCCAGAACCATATCAAGTAGAAATTGTTATCTATATGTTAACTGAAAGATCATAAAAATATGCTTTACTTACACTGGCATTTTACTAATTCAGGGGACTCTGAGTATTACATTTAATTCTCCTTCCCACTGAAATGTCATGGTTTTCATTAATATTATTTTTGAAGTGTCCTTAGCTAAATTTTTATGCATCAGCATCGTCCTGATTTGTGTGTGCATACGTGTGATGTGTGTGGGTATGGGGTCAGATCGGGAGCAGGTTGTTGCCTTCCACTGTAGAAGCTAGAGGTAGAATTAAGATCACTAGCATAGCAAATGCTGTTACCTGAGCTATCACCCCTGCCCTGTAGATTGGTTTCTGTGCTTGGCAAATGTCGTGTGTGCGCGCGCAGTTTTATCTTTAAATTAGCATATATTTTATTTAGCACACATCAGGTTTCTTTGCCGAATTTTCATACATATTTATTTTTGGCTGAATGTAGGTAGAAGACAGGCTTCTGGGGGGCACATTGGCATGCTTATAAATTTAAGGTAATAGGTACTAAGTGCTTGCTAGTACAAAATAGGAGGTGTGCGTTTTACCTAGGTTCACCTACTGTATCCTAACAATAAGCCTGTGAGAGGAGATAAGGGAAACCGAGGAAGGGGATGATCAGATCTGTTGCTCCAATGTAAGAAGTGGGAGAACTGGGAGCTGAGCACAAGCGGCTGTGCCCCTGCTCCGTGCCCTTGAACAATCAGCAATGTGCCCTCCACATTAGCATTTTCATTTCAATTACGGTTTTTGTTTGCCTTACTTGACTCCAGCTTATACAAGTTTTCATGTGAAATAATATGCCTGCTATGTAGAGGGATCATGTTTATGTTTTAAAAAGCACGGGCTTTCATGTTTCAGTAAACGAACGCTTGTGAGTGTCTGGTTGCTCCTATGGAAAGAATATTTGCCATCATTGAGAGGACTTGTTTGCATGGGCACTCTTCCAAGTCTGTGGCTATACTGGTCTTCTCACTCTCTGAGCTCTCAAGCCTAAAAGCATATTTACCTAAACAAGGGATTTTTCTCTACAAAAACCATGATGAAAAATTTCAGAACAAATTTAGAGCAAGCATGAAACTAAAAAAAAAAAGGAGGAGATTATGGGAAGCATAGCCCGATTAATAAAAACCCAGAGACATAAATTGGGCTTCAACCCGAAGGTCAGCAAAACAAAACAACCAGACACTGACTCTTACCTCGACCTCAGTCTGAAAGCACAATTCTGCCTCCAGGAATCTCAGAATGAGACTGTGTGAGAGCTGTCTCCTCCCGTTTTATAGTCCTCTCTGGCGCTGGGATTAAAGGTGTGCACCACAACCGCCTTGTTTCTGTGGCAAACTAGCATGGCTACTGGGCTTAAAGGTGTGAGTCACCACTGCCTGGTCTGTAAGGCTGATCAGTGCGGCGGCTGTTTCACTCTGAACTTCAGGCAAGCTTTATTTATTAAAATACAAATGAAACACCACTGCAGGGAAGCACAGTGCTTGCAGGCGAGAAAACATCCCGTTCTTTCATGACACCATTTCGTACAGTTTCTCTAGATGATCCCTGAAGAGACTATGATGAGATTTCAAGCTAGATACTGTAATACAGCATAAAGAGTCAGATCAGTGACACCTTGTTGAATTATAAATGCTACCTACTCCTAGAGGTCCCTTTTAAGGGAAAACAACACAATTCTATTTACACTCATCTGCAAAAGCTGCTACCTGGACCTTCCGCCCCATTAGGAATATCATATGCTAGTGACTGGTGTAAAATTGACATTTTTTCTTAATGTCTCTGCTTTTACTCATTAAGCTGAATTGTTATGAAAAAACCAGGGCTATACTATTCGTATACATAGGTTTAGAGCATCTAGCTATTTAAGAAAAGTGGGGATATTAAATTTATATTTAATATCAAATTTGACATAATATAAAATATTAATTCTACAGTAAATTCTCCATATATAATAGACATAGTATGTTTTCCAACATGGTAGTCAAGAATAAGTGTGCTCAGAGATGTGGTGCTGAAGAGGGTCAGATGCGAAGGAGGGGAGCTCAGGAGGGAAGCTGGGAAGGTTAAGGATGGCGGTCTTGAGGCCGGGTAGAGTTGGGCACAGCAGTGGGTGATAAGAGGAGGCACTGACGGTTGTCCAGTCACCCAGACCTGGGCATACCCCATACCTTATTTGGCTTCTGCAAAAGAGAAGCCTTTACATCCATTTTTTCTAGGGTTATAAGGAGCCTCTAAGGGACTCCTTTGTTTTAGATTTATTTATTTTTTTATATGGATGAGTGCTTTGCCTGCATGTCTGTACCACATGCATGCAGTGCTCACAGAGACCAGAAGAGGGCTTCCCTTGGAATGGGAGTTAGAGGCATTTGTTAGCTGCCTTGTGGGGAATTGAACCTGGGTCCTCTGGAAGAGTAGCCAGAGCCACCTCTCCTGTCCCATCTAAGGGAGATCTTGTTTAGCCCTTTGGTTTTATAGGCAATGGGCAGGAAATGATCCTGAGGTATGTGCACATGGGTGGGCGGCACTAGTTCTGAGTAAGATGATTAGCCAATCATCTCACTGCCTTTTTCCACCCAGGCGAAGAGGGAACTCCATCAGCTTTTCTGGGAACAGCTTTCCCATAAAACCATGAAAAAAAAAACCCCTACAGGCCGTAGGATGCACCTCTGCCTTAGGAGCATAAGTGTGCCTTCCGGGCTAGTCTGTAAGTCAGTCAGGCATAGTGACAAATGGGATTCAAGCTTTAAACGAAATGCAAGGACTTTTGGCCATTTTGTTGAACTAAAACAATTCAACCGGAATGTTCTAGTTGTTAGCATAAAGAGGTGAAAAGGTACCCTTGGAGGGCCAGCCGAGGTGAGCCATGCCACACAACAGATCTAATTCAAGAGATTTATTGGGGGAGGAGGGAAAGCAAAAGGCTGCCTCGGAGCTGGGACAAGTGAGAGAGGCATAGAGACAGACAGACAGACTGAGAGACAGAGGGAAGAAACAAGAGAGAACCATCTGGGGTGGCTGGGGGCATGTGTCGTTATGCAACTCTAGGCAACTTGAAGAAGCAATAGTGGAAATGTACCACACCTAGCAGCAGTGGTGTGTGTGTGTGTCTGTCTGTCTGTTTGTGTCTGTCTGTCTGCATCTGTCAGTGTGTGTCTGTGTGTCTAGATGTCTCTCTATATGTGTCTGTATATGTGTGTCTGTCTGTGTGTGTATGTCTCTGTGTGTGTCTGTTTGCACTGTCTTTGTGTCTCTGTGTGTATAGCTCTCTCCGTGTGTCTGTGTGTATGTCTCTGTGTGTCTGTCTGTTTGTGTGTGTCTGTGTGTATGTCTCTGTATGTGTCTGTCTGTATCTGTCAGTGTGTATATGTCTCTCTGTGTTTGTGTGTGCGTGTTTGTGTATGTATCTGTATTTATGTGTGTGTGTCTGTCTGTCTGTCAGTGTGTGTCTGTGTATGAATGTCTCTGTGTGTTTGTCTGTGTGTATCTGTATGTGTGTGTGCCAAATTTACATTATTGCCTTCAAATCTACCTGTTTGTTTCCTCACAAAGTGAAAAACCAGTTGGGTTTCTTGCCTGCTCTGGGAATCTTGCAGATTTGCAGGTCTGAAGCTGTGTGCTTTGACCCAGCAGGTCATTTTTGTCGTCTGAAACCAGCCTTGCCACAGATGAGCACAAACCTGCTTCCTTCTGGGCAGTGAGCAGGGGTGTGGCAGAGATGTCATCTGGGGACTGACACATTTTTTCCCCTTTTTGCTTCAGAAAGAAATTCCTCTCATGCTCTGGATGCTGAATTTAAACATCACTGGTGTCAGGCCAGCTTTGTCTTTGAAGAAAGGTCACGACTGTGAGGGACAGATTGGTGCAGATCTGGGCACAGGGCCTCAAATGGGGGGGAGGGGAGTTGACAGGCACAGATGACATAAGAAGCTCCCCATTTTAACAGTGTGTGTAATCAGATGGGAACAAGAGAGAAATCCAATATCTTCTTCCTTTACAGTCTTAGCTTCTCATATGTTTACAGTGAAATAAGGTTCTGTGGCCTTAAAAATTCAGCTTTAACCAATAGTTCTAGGTGACACCTCTTTGGAGGTTGATGTTGCTGTATCTTCAGTTGCTCCTTTATCTGCATGTTCTCTTGGCTATCTCCCTGTAGAAGTCTGAATGTCATCCTTACTTCAACTCTGACATCTTTCAATATGAGTCTCCCCAAATTTTCCCATCTAAAATTAATTTCCCGTCCCACGGCACCATGAAGATTCCCCCAGTGCTGCAGCGCGCTCCCGCCTGCCTTCATTAGCAATTGATTTTCATTTTTCCTTTCTCACGATGCTGTGAACTCTTCATTGATGAGGACCAAGGATCAGGGATCCAAGTCTTGCCCACAGAAAAGGAATGTTTCATACAACAATGCCGAGCTGACAGGTTTTCAATGTCATCTTCAAAGTCACATTAAAAAGGCTTCTGTGTTTATTCATGTGCACACACACACACACATGCACTCGTGAGCCATGGCGCACCCTTACAGTAGAGGTCCATTCTCCTCCTCCACAATGTGGATCCCAGGGACCAAGCTTAGGCCAGCAGGCTTGGCAGGCACCTGCCTTCTGACTGAATCATTTCCCTGGTCCCAAAGCCATCGTTTTGATCCTGGAGAAGCTTACAGATGTTTTGCATTAGGCTTTCTAAATTTCTTTTATTGGAAAATTTAGTCCAAAAGGACAGGCTCATAAATTTGTTTTTAAAATTAGAGCAGGAATACTGGGTAGGGTGAGGAAGGTGTGGGTGTCCATAACTGTGTTTTCGTGTGACAGATGTCTCTGAGAGAGAGGGTGGAGCAGCTAGCTCCGCTCCAGTTAGCACGGCTGGCTCCAGAATGCCACGGGGAGGTGTGTGGGGGGGGTAGGAATAGTGTTCTTAATCAGATGGGTTCAAGATAGAAGCATGTTGCTTCTTGATTTTCTCCCTCCACGGTTATTAGCATGAAGGTTAATTACAGAGTATGGTACTACAAGTTTTTTCCTTTTTTTTTTTTTTTTGTCAACTTGACACAAACTAGACTTGCCTGGGAAGAGGGGAACTACAAACTAAGAAAATACCTCCATTTGAGTGGCCCATAGGCAAGTCTGTGGGCCATTTTTCTTGAGTAATGATTGACATGGGAGGGCCCAGACCACTTTGGGCAATGCTTCCCCCAGCAGAGGGTCCTGACATATATATATTTAAAGAAAACCTTAAGCTGAGGGAACCATGAGGAACAAGCCAGTAAGCAGTGTTCCCTGAGTTTCTGCCTCCGGGTTCCTCCCTTGGCTTCCCTCAATGATAGGCTGTTCAGAATGTGTAAGCCGAGAAGGTCCTGTCCTCCTCAAGCTGCTTTTGGTCTTGGTGTTTATCACAGCAATAGAAAGCAAACTAAGACACTAGAATAAGGAAAAAAAAGGAGAGAAAATAAGATTTATTCCCAGCAGGAGAGGATGATTAACAAATTAATCACCCGAGTGCTGTCTCTGGCTCATTACTTTTAGGTGAATATAGGTTCTCTATGAGAATCATTAGTTTCTGCCATAGATGTGAAAACACTTGGTTCACAGGAAGCTAAGGTTTGCAATAAGATGATAGGTGTCTCAGCTAAGCTGTCCAAGACAACTTTGTAGCCCGCATTCACGCAGGATGGCAAGCTCTGAGTTGGAACTGCCTTTTCCTCTTCACAGTGGTCGTGGAAGGCAAGAGAGCGGGACAAAGAGAAGATGAAAATCCAAGTAGCCATGCCAGCACCACCCTCTAGGTCTCTAGAATAAAGTGGCACTAGCCTTACCGATCAGGTCCAAACTGTATCAGGCACAGCAGCTATTAGTTTACATGACAGCCACAACAGCCCACGAAGTTAGCTATTATGGATTTCATTTTACAGGTGGGGAGCACAGGTGCCTCAAGGTGAAACACCCCGTTCTAAGACCTTCTGATTGATACTGGTACTGCTGCGTGTCTTTGATCTGAAAGAACTGCCAAATTAGGATAATACATTTCAAACAAGCTTTCTAAAACAAATCCAGAGATGCAGCAGGGGACGAGATGAAGAGATTAAAACCAAAACAATCCTACAAAAAGAAAAAAAAAAGGACATCTATGCACCTCAAGAAAGTTGTATGCCATGAATGAGGACAACGGGAAACACAAAGCGGAAGCAAGGAATGGGATCGAGGGAGTTAAATTCAGAGCCTGCACAATACAGCAGGAGGCTTGGGAGCCGAACTAGGTCACCTAAGGGGACAAGAAGGGAACGAGTCACGGGGGGGTGAGCAATCTTAAAGCAGGGATCAATTGGACTTGAGAAAGCATCACTTAAGTCTACCGGGCAGAGAAAAACCCAGGCAAACCCGTCACTGACAGAGAGGGGTGGCTAACTAGAGGACATTTCTTAAGACTGAGGGCTTTGGGCTGGCTACTGAGCTTCAAGTTTCTGGAACTTCTATAAAAAGTGTTGATCAGTATTCCGTGTTACAGACGATATGTCACCCACACGTATTGACAGATTGGGGATGCTAGAAATAGGGGAGGAAGTGACTCAAAGGTTTTTTTTTTTAATTTAATAAAGTTGATTTCACTCGGATTGTCTGGGCCTAGAATACTTATTTCAGAATAATGCAGCTTAGTAAATCTTACCAGTTTTGATTAAAAATAAAAACTGGTTCTTCTGAAGATGCGAGGATTGTTTTGGGAAACCTCAAAGTCCAGGGATCTGTCATTGCAATTGGAAAGCAAGAGAAGCATCAGCGTTCTGTAACAGATGACTTCTAAACCGTGCAAGTGTTCAGAGATTTGAGGCTAAGGCTGACTAACTAGTAACCACACAAAGCAAAACTGTTTTAGGTGGGAGGCTAGGGTGGGCTTTTGTATGTTTTTAATAAACAATGAGAAGTATTGAGTTCTTTTCTTTGTTTCTTTCCCAGATAATATAGTTGTTCTGCAGATGGAATAAGCATGAGCAAAAACGGGTTGGGAAGATTTTTGGGCCCACAAGTATGCAGTAAACAGAGGCAATGAGAGCTGGTGAGGATACTGGGCGTCAACTTCAATGTGGGTTTTCTTTTGGCATTTGCAAGTTGCTTCTAAAGAATGAGGTCTAGTACGCACTGATGTCTGGAGAGAGTAAGCTGGATCAAGAGCTTCCGGGGTCACAGATTTTATTTGCTCACCCATCTCAACTTGTTCAAGCACATGTGTTTCTTAGGTCCAGTCATTGTCTACTTATTCCCAGTGGCTTGGGATTCAGCAGAGAAATATGAAGGCGCCTGGGACTCTGAATTACCCCTGGCACTGAACGAGCTTGTTCAGTTAGCACAGTTTTCCAGATGGCCATCTCGGATGCACCTCTGACAAGAGGGACATGGTACAGGATAATCCCTTCCAGAATGTGCAGATTCAACAAAGTACGGTGAATCTGTAGGCCACAGTTGCCAACGATGCCCCGCATGCCACTGGTGCAAGTATGCTTCAAAGCATCATGGGTAAGGAGCACGACCTGCAAGCAGGGACTGGATCCTGACTCATTCAGAACATATGATAACTCAACTGCACTAAACCTTGGTTTCAGAGGAAGAAAGAAAACTCTTTTTTATCTCATATGTTAATTGAATATCTTGAGTCTTGGTATGTGGTAAGCACTCAGTACTCAGTGTTAGACTTTTTTTTGGAAATGTTTATTATTAAACTCAATGTTTTACATTAAAACACACATGAATACTTGTTTTATTTTTTTAAAATTAATTTATTGAGAATTTCATCTGAGTCCCATATTTGTATCATTTCCTCTTCCCTCTCCTCCCTCCAACTCCTCCCCTGTCTTCATTCATCTTATCCTTCTCAAATTCATTACCTCGTATTCTTAAATTATTATTGTTAAATATAAATATATAAATACAACTTCTTGAGGCCATTTAGTGTTATTCATATATGTGTGTGTGTGTTCAGAGCTGACTACTTGGTATTGGATAAGCAATCTGGGGGCTCTGCGTTCTAAATACCTATCCTCAGATCTACAGGTTGATGTAGATCTCACCCCTGATCAAAGGAATTCCTTTCTTTAATAGACGGCATTACAGAAAACCACGTGGTCAGCAGGCTGAAAACCACTGACTCTAGGCTGCCTAGCCCAAGTGATACATCTCCAAAACATCTCCTACACCCAAGGCTCAGGGAACATTCTAGAAGAGTGGGCGGAAAGATCGTAAGATCCAGAGGACTAGGATGTCTGCTGTCAGACTGTGTCTTCTGTGTATGACAGAGAAGACACACCCATGCAGTCTCACTAACATGGCTGCTTAAGCAAGACCTGAGCCATGACAACACTAGTTGACAAGCCAATGTGGATGGGAGAAATCCCACAATGTCTCATCCTAGGTGAAGAGGTCAAGGCAACTAATGACTGCCAAGAGGAGAATCAGACGGTGCTAACTTTCACGAGTAGGGTCTTTGGTAACAGACTCCAGAGCAGGCAAATGTAGAAAATGTCAGAACACCTTCTGAAGGCAAACAGTAATTATTACTAGCTGGGTTCCAGGAGTATGTGCTAGCCATTCAAGGGGGCAATGACAAAATGATTTAGTCGATCAGATATAGAGAACCTAACGTGTGTTTCTGCAGGGACTCAGGATGGTTCAAGAAGTGCTCACAGGAGCACAAAACTGAACCCCACAGTGAGTGGTCTGTCACTTCTCTGGGTCTGTGGTCCGAAGTAGGCCCTAGACGGTGGTTGTGTATCAGCCCTGACAATCTGCATCACCCGGCACCCTTTCACGATGCTGAGACAGCTTGCATTTAATAATTAGGGAACAGCCTAGCCTGTGGCTATGAGCAAAGCTAAGTGGCCAAATGGGAATTGAAGCTGTGACCTTGGCCTCATTATACGTAGCAATGTCCTTGAGTGGACCACTTTCACACAAACAATCTGGCCACCTTCAAAGAAAATGCAACACAGCATGCATATGCTCACAGATCAAAATACACAAATAACCATGTTTCACAACTAAAATAAAAACTATTTCATGGCTATCCTACAAATCATCTTCTAGTTGAGAATACGTGCCAGCACCCAGAGGCCTTCTGTGAATTCTGCTGTTGGCTTCAAATGTCCCCGAAGAAGAGTTGTTGCCATCATTTGTATTTGTAGAAATCTCACTGTTAAGCAGTCAGCTTTCATTGGTAGGGTATCTATACACCTCAGAGGTAAAGAATGGGCTGCCAGTTGAAATATGAAAATGGGAAAATAAGTACCATTCCAGAAAGAAGCTCAGATGGGAACTTAATGGTAGCAGACAGATCTGAAGCCTTGGTTACTTCGTTTGTCTTTATAGTACATGTAAAATCAAGACTCCCAGTAAACTGATACTCTCTACTAGCATGTTCTTTATGATAGTATCTGGTTATATGAGGCATGTATGTACAGTGTACAGCAGTACCGGCTCTTTCAAAGACCTAGTATTACCTTGTTGGATTCCTGCGTCTACCTGATGTCAATGGTATTTTGTTATTATTTTATAGACTCAAGAGTGATATGGAAAGAAATTCACTGACTTGTCCAAGGCTGTCTGGTGAACAGGATGGGGCTGTAGGCTGGGGGCGTCTAACTCAACTACTCTAACCCAAGGGTACATCCAGTTAATGTGGCTCCTGGGAAGAACGGGCATTAGGAATTAAGGAACACATAGTTTGCTATGGGAAACCCATGGTCATCTTTAGGTCTCGCTCTTTCTTTTCCCAATTTTCTTTTCAGAAAGGCTAAGTCTGTGGTAGAATTAGCAGGAACCAAAACCAAACCCGAAACCAAATAACCAAACAAAGAATAACAATCCCCAAATCAAGCAAAAACAAAACACCCAAAAGTAAAGCAAAGCAAAGCAAGATAGCTACATAAAACTACCAAATGAAAAAAGCCCTAGCACAACAAATAAACAAACTACCACCAATGAAACTGCAAGACACCAACCTGTGAGGAGCCAGATGACCCAACAAGCACTTTTGTTTCATGGATGAGGGGACCCAAGAATCAAGCCAAGGCTCATCACAAAGGTTCTATAATATTATTGGGTTCTCAAGGTGACAGCTGTGGGTGTCCATGTCCCCATCCACTCTCAGTTTCTGTAGCTTCATCTTCTTTCCCCCATTACCCTCTAATCTCTCCCTTTCTTATTATTTTCATTAACATAAAAAGAACTGGGTCTCACGGAGATATTTTCACATGTGCTTAGTAGTTTGTTCTTTTTCTCCCAACCTGACTTTCCCCAACCTTTCTCTCCCCTCCTCTTGCTGGTTTTCTTTCTCCCACAAGAGGGTCCTTCCCTCTGCTTTTGTGTTTGTAGCCCTGGCTATCTGGGAATTTTCTATGTAGACCAGGTTGGCCTCTAATTCACAGAGATGCGAATGCCTCTGCTTCCTGAGTGCTGAGATTAATGCATATGCCACCACACCTGGCTTTCCTTCTTTTATGACACATATATTCCACGGGCTTCTCTGGTCCCTCTTCTCTTAGAGATAATAACTGTATTTTCTTTTGTTTTGGAGATTGCAAGATTCTTCCAGTTATGGCATTTGGTTGCATGATAGGAAAAATAATTGGATTTGACATTACCTCAGTAGGCTGACTAATGTTCCCTAAAGAAGGTCATGGCCTATCCTAGTTCCAAAAATCTGTGAGTACTTTCTGTGGCAAAGAGGCTTTGTATAGGTGGTTAAATTAAGCATTTTGAAATGGGAAGATTATGTTTGGTTGTCTTTCACAAGGGAAGCAGGATTAGAGAGAAGGGAAAATGTGACCATCAATGCAGGGTTGAGGTAATAAACTTTGAATATACAGAAGGAGCCCCAGGTTTAGTCCTGAGAAAAGAGAAAAGGGAAAAGAAGAGAACCCTTGGGAAGCATCCAGAGGAAACTGCCTTGATGATGCCATCTTGTGAGGCTTCCTAGTTTAACAGCTTTCATAATCAGTGTGCACTGGATTAAGCTACAAAAGCCTTGATAACTTACTACAGTAGCAATAGGAATCCACACAGGCACCGTGGTTGAAGGCCTCATGCTTCTCAAAACTTGTGCCCCTGATTTCAGTCTCGCCTCTAGTTTGTTTCAGGTTCAGTGAGCACTCACTCATCCATCCAACTCACTGAACTCATAAACCCTGTGTATGTAAGCAGAACCAGCCTTGTTCTGCTGTGCTCAGAATAATTCTCCCACCTTTTATGTTCTGACACACATTGGCTGGGTGAAAGGCAACTCCTTCCATGGGCATCTCACCTGGCTTTGGTCCATTCTCTGATACTCGAAATTTGTTAATCCAATCTAGCTAGTTGTCAGCTTAAAGATAGAGATATTTTTTATTTTTATTTTACATGTGCGAGTTTTGCCTAAATGCATGTTTGTGTCCTTTCCGGAAAGTTGATCTCTTTATGTTACCCAAATGGCCATGCTGACAATTTGAATTCAACACATTCAAATATCAGTGGAAGCATGCAGCCGAGTTTCATTCATCCTGAGACCCCCACCTTTTTATTATTTATCTACCATCACTGCATGCCTGTGGTAAGCACAGTGTCTGGCACAGAGCAGGTATGCAATAAGCACGGACTAAACCTCTTCAAGGCCAGCAGCAGGCATGGCATCTGTGTGTACCCGGCCTCACGTGCTGGTCATCGGAGCTGCAGCCCTGATGGGGAGCTAGTTTGTGGGTGAGCCCACCTTTATATGAAGCCTACACAGCTGAAATGTTAAAAAATCAATGCCTTTTAGAAATAATTTGCATGCAGTTTAACCCGTCCATACTAAACGCACGATTCAGTCAGTGTCAAGGCTGTGTAGCCACTACTCTTATGATTCAAAACTTCCCTACCATTTCAAGTGGTTTCCTAATGCCCGCTCCTCCCCGCATCCCAGGAGACTGCTGACCTGCCATTTGCTGTCATCGTTTGCAGTGTTCTAGACATTCTCTTAAATGGACTCACATAGGACGTACACTCTTTCTCCTTCCTCTTGCCTTGCTCCACCCCCGACCCCCTTGAGATAGCATTTTTCTGTAGCCTGGGTGTCTGTCCTGGAACTAGCTCTTGTAGATCAGGCTGGCCTCGAGTTCAGAGAGATCTGCCTGCCTCTGCCTCCTAAATGCTGAGATTAGGATTAAAGGCGTGCGCCACCACCGCCCAACCTCCCTCTCCCCATCCCTCTTTGCCCAGCTTGCATATGCTAGGTAAGTACTCTATCACTAAGGCACATTTCCAGCCCTAGGGTTTTTTTTTTTTTTTTGGACAGGTCTTGCTGTAAAGCCCAGGAAGCCTTAAACTTGAGATCTTCTCTCTCTGCCTCTGAATGTTAAGCTTACAGTGTTGGGTCACAATGCCTCACCAGAATGCAGTCGTCGATGCCTGATAATCTCACATGTTTTGAGATGTATCCGTTCTGCTGCTTCCAAATGTTCACAGGTCTATTCTTCGTCTTGCCTAGGTATTAGCTTGGTGTACTCTTGACATTGGCTCGGACACCTTGTCCTTCTGGGTGCTTCCGCCTGTACACTCCCAGGAAGATGAGGGCTTCTAAATCACAGAACTGTCTGTCATGTAATAGATGACATCTGACCACCTGGAGAACCTGGCTCAGATAAACTTCTGCCTACTCAGTGGCCACATGAGCAATGTACAGGTTACCATCCATCTTCCTTCCTTAGACATCTTATCTGTAGATTTAAGCTCAAGTAAAGAAAGGGGTCATGATAAACATGATATAAGCTATTGTCCTACCAATGTCTTCCTGGTAGGGCTGAGGACTGTGTATAGAAGTTGGTGATGCTTTGGGAGGTGTGGATACCCTTTGGATGTGCCCACAATGCCCAAAACTACATTATCACCGTAGGTATGCCCTTCCACTTCTCTGCTGCCTTATTTAACTGATGACTGTCCACACTCACACCTGAACTGCACAGGTACTGTGCACTGATGCACCAGTGGAAGGGATCTTACAGGGGTTGTCTGCGCACACATGTGTGGGTATTGTCATGCACACATGATCTTCATTCCCTCAGGTCCCCATTCAGAAAGGCCACTCTCATTGTGGATCGTTACTGCTCATGGAATATTCCTTTATACTGTGTGAATATATGTTGCTGTGATTGTTTTAATGAAGAAGCTGATTGGCCAATAGCTGGACAGGATAAGGTTAGGCAGAAGAGCCAACCTGAGAATGCTGGGAAGAAGAAGGGTGGAGTCAGAGAGAGTTGGGAGGAGACACAGAGAGAAAAGATACCTTGCCACATGGGAAAGCATAGTTAAGAAATGCGGGTTAATTTAAAATGTTGTAACAAGCCTGAGCTATTGGCCGAGCATTTATAATTAATAGTAAGCCTCTGTGTGGTTACTTGGGAGTGGCCGGCGGGACAGCAACTTCTGCCCACAGTTGCTTGCTGACTTTAACTTAGTTATAATGATGATTCAAAACAAGTAATGCAAACAAAAAAATTTAAGACATGCCTAAACATTCCATCAATCTCAAATTACAATTTAAGGGTCCCATGTTTTGTAAAATACCTGGAAAATCCGAAGTATGTAAAAGAAGTATCTATTACTGTTGGGGAGAAGTATCCTTCACTTGACACTTTGGTGCAGTGGAAAACAAGGTGATTTAACAATTATAGTTTTCTGGAGTCTTTGGTAACCTTTATTCTGCCCAGTAGCCCCAGAGAGAAAATTGGAAAAGGGTAAGGTTGCAGAATCTGCCCCACTGGTTTCTATATATTTCCAACGATGCATGAGATGATTTAAAGAGAGGCAGGTATCTCCTGGGACACTGATGCATAATTACAAAATATTTCCAGAAATGTTTTTTTTTTAAATGAGGGGTACATTGAATAAATGTTAAATTATGTTCAATATCCTCCATTTCCTATGCAGAGAAGACTTATTAATACTCCCCAAAGCAACTTCTTTCAGAAATGGTCCTGAGGTGAGAAGGTCTCAGTTCATTGGAAACGTCACTCATTCCTAATTCTTGGTCTGGGGGCTGGATAGCAGCAATTTTTTTTCTAGTAAATGAAGGATTTTCTTCCTGGCAGAATGAGCTGCAGTCAGATAAACTTGCTTGAAGAAGGCACATAAAGGAATCCTTGGAAGGCTGGTGGCAAATGGGTTTCAGCTCCCCTGCCAATTACAACTGGTGGGTGGAGGCTGCCTAACACGCTGCACTGAGAGCATTTCTGAGTTCACGTGTGGCTGAGCGCAGCGGGCGGTGCATGGGAGGAAAGCACAGGGACTGGGAGAAACCACACTTAACATTCTAATCTGAAGGTGCAGGGCCTGATTGTGAAAAACCCATCACTGGTGTCGCCAAGTTCTAACCACCTGGGAAGAGCTGGAATTGCTCCTCCTGGTGGGAATTTTATGGAAAGGAGGCCCTTAGACCCCAGGCTCCCAAGCTGCAAACTGGATTGTGCTTCTCTCTGAAACTGGGGGATACATCATTTCCATAGTGGGAAATTTTTCCTAAGTCAAACTGCTATGCTGGTTACCACAATGAATAGAATACAAAGTCTTTGTGGTTACCAAGACTACAGCCAGCCTAAGAAATGAAAATGGAAACGCTGGAGACATACCTGGGAAGTCAGGATTGCTATGTGATTTTTGCCCCCTATTTGTAGCTGCCATAACTTATATTTTCTCTGGCCTTCAAAACACTGGGGTTGTCTTCTTTCATATTTTATTCTAATTCTTATTTTCCTACTCAAGTCTCTGTTTCCATTCAACTGTGATTAGTTATTTTTTGTTAACTAAACATTTACCATTATCTATTAGTTTTACTTTTCATTTTTTCTTATATATTACTTCTTAGCTTAACGTTTTTTGACAATGTCATACATGAGTTAGGAATGCTCCACTGTGGCTGAAGAGATGGCTTTGTAGTTAAGAACACGAGCTGCTCACTTCCAGTGGACTTAGGTTTGATTCCCAGCATCCACACGACAGTCCACAACCATATGTAACTCCAGTTCCAAAGAGGTCCAACAATCTCCTCTGCCCCATCGAGCACCAAACATGCAAGAGGTGCACAGGCACATAAAATAAAATAAAATATTTTAAAGTTATTAAAGAATGTTACTATGAACTGAAAATAAAAAACTTAGGGAAACCTTTGTCTCTGACATAGGAAACACCCAGTCCACTTAATAAATCATTATAAAACAAGGTAGAATATCTTATTTTGTTATTTTTTAAAAGGATTTATTTCATGTATATGAGGGTTTTATTTATATGAAAATACATGGATCATGTGTGTGCTGGAGGTTGGAAAAGGGTATTGAATCCCTCGACATAAGGTTACAGATGGTTGTGAACCAACATTTGGGTGGTGGGAACAGAACCCAGGTCCTTTGAAAGAGAAACAAGTGCTCTTAACCACTGGGCCACCTCTTCAGGGCCCAGGTAGGATGTTGTAATGTGCCTTATTATTTTTTTGATTCAAGAAACCTTTCTTGAAATGTTTTTCCTACTCCCTCTCCCGTTTACAGAACCCCACTTTTTTTCGGTATGAAAATCATCTATGTTGTATGCAACACTGTTGGGGAATATTTTAGGGTGTGTTGCTTTTGTTTATGCATCTGTTTAACTCCGTGAAGCTGTGATTCTTCGCCTGTCTAAAACACCTGATGGCCTAACAAAGAGCTGAACGGCCAATAACAAGGCAGGAGCAAGGATAGGCGGGGCTGGCAGGCAGAGAGTATAAATAGAAGGAGAAATGAGGAAGAAGAGAAACAAGAGAACAAAGAGAGCGGGCTAGTCACCCAGCTACACAGCAAGCCAAGGAGAAAGAACTAAAGAAAGGTATACAGAAACAGAAAAAGATAAAAGCCCAGAGGCAAAAGGTAGTTAGGATAATTTAAGTTAAGAAAAGCTGACAAGAAACAAGCTAAGTTAAGGCCAAGCATTCATAGCTTAGAATAAATCTCTGTGTATGGTTTATTTGGGAGCTGGATGGTGGGCCCCTCAAGAAGTCAGAAGAGTAAAACATCACAAAACACCCCATCACAGAGTCCCCATCACAGTCAATCACGCCTGTCTTCCTTATTTGTGTTCATACTTTCTTCCGGGCCGGCTGCCTCTTTGGCAGCCTGATTGGTGCACAGCTGTGCCCCCCACCTCTCATCCTGCCTATTTGCAGCAGTGACACTGGACATGTTTGTGCTACTGTCCCTGCTCATTACTCCTGACCACCCCCCAGCTGCCATCACTGTAGCTCCTTACCTGCCCTGGATCCCTCTTGTACACTCAGGGTGTGCCATGCTGGTCTGCAGGGCCTCTTTTCCTCAGGCTGCCTCCTGTTGGGATGACTGGCCACGTGGTTTCACTGAGTACTTGCCTTTGGCATGTGATGGGCTGTTTCCCAGGGGTTCTAGGATTCTGCCCACCTCTGGATTCTGAAGAACATTCCTCTCAGCTCTAGACTGTGATTTTAGCTCAGATGCATCTTTAAATAACCAGAACTTAAGTGGGGTCATCATGAGAGAAGAGTCCGTTTAAAATTAGAGAATGACAGACGTATTATTTGACCTTGAGAGCAGCGTGTTAGTTCTATATTAAGTGTCAATTAAGCTTTAGGTGGAAATTAAGCCTCCTTTTCCCAGGAGGCCTCTGTTGTCTCTCATCTACCTGTTTACTCATAGTTCCTGTCTAGTTTTTGTACATTCCTACTCTTCACTTCCCATAATCTGTTGACTTCCTCACCCTCAATCTCCATGTGCCCAGATCCTACTGCACCAGGGCCCAGCTCAATCACCATCCTTTTCACAGAATCCTCTCAGACATCCCCTCGAGGGCAAGCACTCCTCTTCTGAGTATTAAGAACATAGATGATTTCTACCTGTGAGAATTGTCTGTGATGGGCTACACCACACTGAGGTGTTCCTCCATGTCACTGGTTGCCTTCCTGACTCTAGTCTGTGTCTCTGTCTTTTTATTTTGTATCTCAGCTTTTTCTACCTAACATGGGGCCACGACAGGAAATCACCAAGCCTTTTCTCACCTTGACCTCCGCCAGTACTAGTTCAAACTACTGAGGAACAGCTATTTGAGATGACGACTCAGCAAGGCAGAGAGCACAGCTGAGCACAGGACATACCTCTGTGTCAACCCACAGCAGGGAATCTGAACTATGATATGCTGGGTGACAAGTTAATGACCCTATGAAGGAGCCACTAATACTATCCCCAGTGGACGGCCAGGGGAATGGAAGCTTGCAAGAGTCAACAGGCTGTACTATTCATTTCTCTCCATCTCCCCACGCCCACTGTTCTTCCACTATTCTGACACACAACCTCTAGTCACTGTATCTCTGGGCTCCTGACCTTTGGCTTTTCTGTTGGTTCAGTCAGGGTGAGGCACTAGCATAAGCATCAAGAGATCCCATTGGGAAAAGAGGCCAAAACATTGATTTTCCCAATTCCCTACCTGGTGGCAATGGACAGTCAATGTTTTTATTTTTCCCCTCTCTTCATGACCTCAGCTCCTGTAATAAACCTCTGTCTCTTGTGTCCCAATTTACTCAGTAGAAGGATCCCAGAGTACCATGGATCTGTTATGGGTTCCAAAGAGACACTCTGAAATTCTAATGTGTGGTACCTCAGAATGCTTACATTTGCAAATGGAGTCATCAGGAGCATAAAGAGACAAGGAGGAGGGAGGTTGGTGTCTAATACGATTGTCGTCCTATTAAGAAGACAATATAGGCAGGGGAGGAAACAATGGGAAGAGTCTGGCTAATAAGTACAACGCTGCAGTCAGATGTGAGGAACTGTCTTTGGTGTTCTACCGCACATGAGAATGACTGTAGCTAACACCATCTCATTGTATATGTCAAAACAGCTGGAAGAAAGGGCTTTTAGGTTCTTATAACAATGAAATTATAAACACTTAAGCTACGCTAATTACCCTGATTTTATCATTATAAAACGTCTACATATTGAAACACAACTTTGAACACAAATATGTTCCAGTAGGTACCAATCAAGAATGAAAGAATAATAAAGGAGACAGCTGAGCGAAGGCTGACAGAACAGGGAGAAGAATTGAGCAGAGATTCCAGGCTTGCCAAGGAACACCGAGGACTCTCGGCCATCCGTGCAAACTAAGAGGAGGCAAGCAAGGACTCTTCTCTGGGCTCCAGGCAGGCGCAGATCCCTTGATTTTACTACCCTCTAGAGCTGCAAGGCAACAGACGTCCGTTGTAAGCCATTCCATCTGTGGTCCTTTGTCACAGTGTGGGAAACCAGTACTGCCCAGCCGCATGCTCAGCCGTCACCCAACCACACATTCTCCTAATTAACTTCTTTTGAGTGTAGTGTGCTGCATGTTTTCCACTGTCCTCTACCCCCCACTCTCCTAAAGTAAAACCAGCCAGGAATGGAATTTAGGCTTTGATGGCAACAAGTGTTTACCTTCCATAGAACACCAGTAATTATGGGTAAATCTTGTACTGGGCTATTATACACTCCCTGGCGCTGTTTGGCCCAGCTCTAATGTGCAGAGTTGAATACCTGCCTCCTGTGCTAACTGGTGAAGCTTTGATGAAGTGTGTAAAAAGCCGATCTCTGAAGAGGCACATACACACACACATGCAGAATGGGATATGTGGGAGTCAGCACCTCCGGAGTTCCAGAGTTTTCAAATGTGCTCGCAGCTTCCCTTGAAAGTTAGCAGAATACCAGGTGGGGGTGCAGGTCTCCACCTTTGCGACTATCCAGGCCTTGGACTTGAGGAAGTGTCCCACTTCTAAGGTGGGTAGCAGGGGACTGAGAGGGAACTGAGCCTCCTTTAAATGCAAACAGGCTACTCTGTAAGTACGGATCCCTTCCAAAGGGAAAGGAACAAACAGCAGACAGATGGAAGGCGCAGAGCTGAAGGATTCCCGTGTCACTTAGCATCTGCTCACTGTCCTCTTCTGGACCCTCTCTGGCCTCTGTCTCCAGCATCCCAGATCCTGCCTGGTGAGCAGGTGAAGGAAGCTGCTGTCTGAGTAATCACTGCCCTACCATTTCTTCTTAAGGAGGCCACTATTTTCAGTAGGAGCAACTCATTCAAACAAGTAGGTATCAGGGTGGAGAAGGAGGTTCTTATGAATGATTTAACCTCTATGCAGGGGGATGTTTAGATCCATCCTCAAATTTTATCTTTTCTCTTGATAATCGCCACAGGAGAGGGAACCAATAAAGACATACAGACTTCTCCTAGAAATAAAGATATCACAGCATATTTGAGAAATGGGAAAATTCTAAAAAATGTGGCAGGAGTGAAGGTGAGAGAGGAGAGTAGTGGGGCTTCCAGGCTTCCTTAGGAACAGGCCAAGACTGGGAAGACAGACTCGAACTTTCTAGCTTCCCCTGGAACGCAGCAAAGACACCTGACTAGGCACCACAGGTTAAGAAGCTCTGGGAGAGATCGTTTCCTGACTCAGAGGCTCTATTCTCCTCTTCTCAAAGGGTTAAGTTGTGCTCGACTCCCTGGACAACCGGCTGCACCACCCTGGGATGTGAGAGCACTTTGCAGACGCTCTCCTGTATGCTTACAAGAGGCAGGCGGCATTGTCATTAACCCGACATAGTCACAAAAGACCGGCCGGAGCCTTGGTCTTTCTGAGCACAGACATCCCGTAATTTTGGAATAGTCTGGTACACTATTGTAGTTGCCTAGTACACCAGAGCACACAAAACGTGATTCTGATACAAAACCCAGTCTCGCTTGCCCGGAGTCTCCCATCTGGAATTTACTGCCCTCCTCCATCTATGTGTTTTGTAGGTTTGCTAGATGAAAGAAGAATGCTAGAAACCCTGTCATTTCTGGGGCTTAGAGGTAACCTTTCTGATGATTGCACTTCACAGAACACAATTCAATTCAACAAAATCACATATTTTGTATCCGTGTATTTTGCATATTTCTTATTCGGCTGACATGCCCTACTGACAAACAGGCTGCTGTATAAATACCATGGACAGTTCCAGATAAATGTGTCCTACAAGGCAACTGGCACAGTACTGGGAAAATCTTGCACTATCCATCTTTGGATGTTAATAAAAAAAAGCAGAATTCATTATAAAATTAATTACTTTAAAAGCAAGAATAAAAAACCATGTTGGATCAATTCAGCTCAGTATTTCTTGCGGAAGAGTAGGCCACTAGAAGAGATTAGAGGTATGTATGTCTTAGCCCCCATGTCAAAAGAACCCCCCACCCCAGAGGCATGACTGTTTCCTCATCATTATCTTCTTTGAAACATACATGTATTTATAGTTGTAATAAGTTATTGGATTACAAATAAAGGATATGACAAGAATATCAACCTTTTCATTTTCTAAAACTTTACCCATGGCATCCCATTTTGATTTTCTCTAAGGGACTCCTTGACTTCAAAGCAACCAACAATAAAAGGTTAGAACCTCTATTTGTAATTCTCTATTGTTTTTGTCAGTGACAGACATCCCTGTCTTCTGCTGATATGAAGCTTATCATCATATCTGATGTGGACTCCTGAGAGTCTATTTTGTCACCCACTTCTCCAGAGAGCCCACATGTGATTCCTAACTAGACCTTGGAAATCCCAGGTTGGTGCTGATGTTTATCATTCTCTGCTCCCCGAAAATCCTTCCTTTTCCCTTCCACCCGAGCCTTCCACATTCTCCACAGCAGTGTTCAAACTCCGTGCCCATTGGTCTTAGCCATTGCAGGCTAAGACCTCTGACCACACCAACAGTGTCCAACAGAAATGCTATGTGGGCCACCTATGTCACCGCAAATGTTTATTTTAAAAAGAGACAAGAAACAGGCGAATCTAGTTTTCACCTCATATTTTACTTGATAAAATATATCTACATTATTATAATTTGAGCATCTAATCCGTACACAAGCTAGTGACTGCAGGTGAGATACTTTGTAGTATCAGCTCCTTAGATACCAATTTTATCGAAGCCTATCTCCATTTGGATGAGTTGCATGTGTTTGAAAGAAAATGGCCTCCATAGGCCCATGTTAGGAGGTGTGGCACTATTAGGAGGTGTGGTCTTATTGGAGGAAGTGGTCACTGGGGGCAGGCTTTGAGGTCTCAGATGCTCAAGTCAGACCCAGTGTGGCAGCCACTTCCTGCCTCCCGCGGATTCAGATGAAGAACTCTCAGCTTCTCTCCAACACTATGTCTGTCTGCTTACACACTGCCATGCTTCCTGCCATGATGATGATGGACTAAACCTCTGGAACTGTAGGCCAGCCCCAATGAAATGTTTTCCTTTATGAGTTGCCACGGTCGTCTTTTCACAGCGAAGAACGCAGTAACTCCTTGTATCAGACACTGCAGCATTAGACTACGCGTATTTAGAAGACAGCAGTAGCACTTGGCACAAAGTCGGACTCAAAGATTGCTGCTTCCCAACCTGTCTTCTCAAATTATTGTCACGTCTGCTATGGCATGCAATGATGCTCATGCCCTGTGCCGGTCACACTGCAAGGCATGCATGAGTCTCCTCAGCTAATTAAAAAAAAAACCCTGATCAGAGACTCAGCGGTACACTTTGATTCTCCCATAGTACATGGGATACTTGTGGCCTCTGAGCCCGGAGTACCACCCCAGCTTCCTGTCTCTGGACAAGGTGTTACTTCCAACCAGTATGCTCTTTTGAAAAAGAACACCTGCTCTCAAACACCATCCTGTACTCTGCTAGCTCTAAATTTGATTTAATGCCCATATTCTGAACATTCTCCATTAAATTAATGTGCTCATTTATCTCATTCATTGATGGATGAGTGGTTTTGTGTAAGCATGTGTGTGTGTGTGTGTGTGTGTGTGTGTGTGTATGTGTGTGCGCGCATGCATTCCCCATCTTAGTGGTCCCAGATCACTAATAAGTACCATACTGCAAAAATGATACAGGAATAGCACATTGTATATATTAAATAAAATATGGATTGATCTTTATATTATGGAATGAAAGAGCTTCTGACTTAAATTCGACACCCACCATCAGCCAAGTATGTGAGTGTCTAGGTAGTCAATGCATACCCAGTCCTTGGAATGAGAGAAGGAAAAAGTGATCTACACCTGTTCCATCTCATTAAGTTCCAGGACCACCCTGAAGAGGAGATATTTTACATCTCCTAATAAGTGCCAAGGAAAAGGTGAGAAGAAGAGGGTTCAGAGATGTTCAAGGTGGCATAGCTAGTGAGTGGCACAATGAGGATTTGAGCTCAGGTCTGTTCCTGATAACGCTGTTTGTGTCCAGGCCTCGATTCCAGCAAATCTCTGAACCAGGAGCCTTGGATTACTGCAAGCAAAGTGGGGATGTAGGTGTTGACTATCTAGAGCATGAAGAAGCACAAGCTACAGCCCTCTTCTGTCTCCATTCCCTACCAGGACAACTTCTTCCTGCTCTGACAAACACAGAGGTGAGCGGCAGATGTTTTGATGTGGGTACATGTACCTCCAAGTTCAGATTTATGTGTGTGTCTCATACCCTTTTATAAGGAGGCATATGGAAGACAGAATGAAAAAAAAAACAGAGGCCCCAGGCTTTGTATCACAACAGATTTGATGCAGGCTTTCTTAGATAAGGGGTAAGCTTGCAGATAAAGGATTTTTTGTTTGTTTGTTTTTAGTTTATTTTGGCAATAAATCAAAATTGCTACTTTCTAAGTCTCTGAGACACACAACCGTGACAAACACGCTGCACTCATCAACTCGATAATTGTTCACAGTAACCCCGAACATGGACACTAGCGTGTCTTCTGTGAAACAAGAAACCAGGTTTCAAACGAGTGTGAAATCATGGGGGCAAACTCCATCCACGGGTAGAATTGTTCCCTTCACCCATGATACACTGGAGGTCTAACTCTCGGTGGGTGTTCCCTTACTTGGTACAGGGTCCTTGCAGACAGAATCAAGAAAAGATGAGGTCATCCTGGATCGGGGTGGGTCCTACATTTGATTACAAGTGTCCTTAAAGAAGAGTAAGATTTAAGACGCACACAGGAAATAAGGCCGTAGGGTGACAGAGGCAGATCAGAACTGCTTAGCTGCAGGCTAAAGCATCCTAAAGACTGCCAGCAACTAGAAGCTGGGAGAAAGCAAGGAAGGAGTTTCCCAAGAGCCCCTCGGTCTGATTTCCCATGATGAGGAGGAGGAGGAAGAGGAAGAAGATGAGGAAAAGACAGATACAGGGGGCAGTACTGAGAAACACAGCTGACGTCCAAGGAGTAACTTAGGTAGCCTGTGCTCATCAGGAGGTGATGCAGATGACAGGCATGCATGATTCTGGAGGAGCTGAGAAGGTAGAGCTCCGGTGGATGCCGGCTGCGAGGGAGTCTGCAGGCTGCAAGGGAGTCTGCGGTCTAGGAGGTTCAGGTTTCTGGCTTGGGCAACTGCATGGGTACTCATGTCCTAGAGAGAGATGAGAACAGTTTGTTGTGGTGGATCTAAACACCACAGACTAGATATCAGCCTAAAGGGTTAGCTACAGAACACTGTAAGAGGATAAGCTCTGGAAGCAGGGAAAGGAGTTATGACCTGTGGTTTGGCAGCTCACTAGCTGGGCAGATCACTTAACTCACAGGGCTTCCCTTTCTTCATCTAGGAAAGCAGACTTACCATGAGGCTTCATACGTACAATACGAACTGATGTGTGTATGTAAGAAAAT
This sequence comes from Microtus pennsylvanicus, assembly GCF_037038515.1. Classification (NCBI taxonomy): domain Eukaryota; kingdom Metazoa; phylum Chordata; class Mammalia; order Rodentia; family Cricetidae; genus Microtus; species Microtus pennsylvanicus. The sequence continues at coordinate 24,963,915 of NC_134591.1, forward strand.
AACCCAAAGATTATAAGATTTTAGAAATTATTTTATAACTAGCTCATTTTTTCCCCCTGGGATCCTTTATTTAAATATGTATGGGTGTTTTGCCTGCATGTCTCTCTGTGTACCACATGTGTTCCTGGTGCATACAGAGGACAGAAGAGGATCCCAGGGGACGGAGTTACAGATGGTTGTGAACCACCATAGGGATGCTGGGAATCTAAACCAACCCTTCTAGAAAAGCAGTTCTTAACAGTCATCTCCTCAGCCCCTCTGCCTGGGACCTTCCAATAATGCATCTGGCTAATCACCAAATATCCAGGTTCTTGTTTTTATTCTCTGAAAAGAATGCAAGAAAATCATGTAAGAAATTGCCTGGTCTATTGTTGGTAAGGATGAGTGAATGCATACTTCAGAAAATAAAAATTGCTTCTTAGCTGACTGAGGAGCCACAAATCACCTGTCCTATGTACAATTTTGATCAAGGAGACGATGCAGATGCGTGAGAGCTGGATAGTACAGAGGGTCCAAATTTTCCTGGTTTGCAACGATTAATGAGAACAGCATGTACCAATAATGAAATAACACCCTCCCTTCCCTCACAGGCTCCCTCTCCCTCCTAGCGCGGCAGAGGCCGTCAGGTTTTTTTTGCTGCTGGGCATTTTGTCCTTTTCTCAAGGTGACAAAGTTTGGTACTTTTCAGGGCTTCAGAGACTGAAGCCTCTCTAAGTGGAACTCTTAGAGAGTTCCGTTCCATTCCGTTCTGTTCCGTTCCGTTCCGTTCCCTGCCCTTCCCTGCCCTTCCCTTCCCTTCGTTTCCCTTCCCTTCCCTTCCCTTCATTTCCCTTCCCTTCATTTCCCTCCCCTCCCCCCTCCTGTTCCCTTCCCTTTTCTTCCTCCCCTCCCACCTCTCTTCATCCCTCCCTCCCTCTGGGGCATTTTATTGCTTCCAAAGCACAGTGCCCACCACGCATGGCAGGTGCCGTTTATGTGCACAGTCTCAGCTGCACAGACAGCGGTTCTCACTCCTTACTGAGATATTGAAGAGTAAACGCACAGTACCCATCACTGAAGACCAGGCACATTATAGTTAACGTAACCGGGTCTGTTTCTCTCAGTCCAGATTAACCAACGAGCCTGCATGATGCTGTTATGATAAATCTGACTTCCTTCTCCTTTAAGAACACAACTTCCATGGTTTATTCTATAAAAAGAAAACAAACTCCTGAGTTAAGCCTTACCAAAGGAGGAAACTGCTAATTCCGTGACAGAGATTTGTCGAAGCTTCCAACCTGCTTTTTTTCCCCCTTGGGCTTTTCAAAATAAATTATCCCAAACTGAGTGACCTGCTCCTTATTCACCCTGTCTGACTCAGATCTGTTCTGTCCCCCACATTTCTTGCATCTAATGACCCCCCACTGTCTGAGTTTGCTTTGTTACTGGGATAAAATACCATGACCAAAAGCAAGTTGGGGAGGAAAGGACTCATTTGGATTATAGGTTATAGTCCATCATCAGGGGACGCCAAGGCAGGAACTCAGGGCGGGAACCTGGGGGCAGGAACTGAAGCAGAGACCATGGAGGATAGCTGCTTACTGGCTGCTCCCCATGGCTTGCTCAGTCTGCTGTCTTATATCTCTCTAGGATTGGGTTTGCCTCCATCAATCACTCATCCAGCCAGTGCCCCACAGGCCTACAGGCCTGTCTTCTGGGGACATTTTCTTTATTGACAATATTTTTTTCCCCCAGATGACCGCTGTTTGGGTCAAGTTGACAAAAAATTAATTATCACACTCACCATGGACCCAGAAGCCTGGTGTCCTGAACACCTTCATTGTCACAGCCTGAGCTGGTAGCTGCCATGGTACTATACTTTACCCCCCCTCCCTTTACACACTCTGTTTCCTCCATCTCCATCCTGAGAGCCCAGGAACTCCTGTAATGGCCCGAGTCTTAGTGGTCTTCTTGCTCCAGGCCTTGCTGTTCTTGCATGGCCTTCACGGTAGCCCAAGGCTTTCTGAACTGACCTCGTCTTTCTGGATGATGCACTGGACCAGACTGAAGTGCCAGAACTTGGAGTGGCCCCAGAACTAATGAGAATGGTTTCCTCCCGTGGCGGAGCTTCAGGTTTAGCTGGTCCCTGCCAGGGCTGTTTCTCTTTGCCTGCAGTCTCGATGCTCTGTATCTCATTGCTCTCTCTCTCTGCCTGGAAATGTTTTCCTGCATATTGTCGACCCAGAAAACAGGTTAACCTCATCATGGGTTCTTACGGTTGATCTTCCAGGCAGGAAGCCTTCCTCTCCCGCTCACCTCTCAATGTCCCTTGGGTCCAGAACATCTTTCCATACTTGTGTATTTCATGCGCATTTTGAATACTTTAGTTTACGCACTTACCTCCCTGGCTGCATGGGAAGTTCCTTGGATGTGGAAACTGCTTCTGATTATTGGTTGCTTCCTAACACACCTAGATCCATAAACGTGGGCTGAGGAGAAGAGGCAGATCTGGAGATTACATGATCCAGGGTGCACTATCTGTCCTCTCTGCTCCATCTCCACTACCCAGGCACCAGGAGGGAGACTTGTGGCTTTCTAAGGAATATTTCTGACTTCTCGGATAAAAACTCTTAATGCAGCCTCCAATGCCAGGATCTCCAGCTAATTAGCCTGACGTCAGCAGATGAGGATGGAGTTCATGCTATGCTCACTGAAGGTTATTTGCTGATTTGTGGAGGAGAAGGTTAATAATAATGATAAACAGAGCCTTTCACAAACAGTGATATTTGCAGATTAAGTATGTAATGATTTGTTAAATGTGAAAATAACATCTAAAAATTAGATGCTTTTAAACACCTGCAAGTCTGTACAGTTTCCATTAGCAGTGATCTTCTCTGGGTGATACAATTGTAGCTAATTTTGCTGGCTGGTTGTCTGTTTACCCAGTTACACCACCCGAACCTCCACTGCTGTCTACTGCTATCTCGTGTTTCTACCCCTCTCTATAGGTTCACCTCAAAGGGCGGGACATTTTAAAAAGATGTTTTTTAAATTAAAGATCAGCTAGGATTATGACAATGAAAAAGCAGACAAAACAAGTTAAATTAACTCTCAATTCATGAATTTTCACTACCTTGCATTCCCATGACAACGAAAAGTCACAAAGTACAGACAAAATTTTGGCTACTATTAAATTACATAATAAGAAGGACCACTTTGGCTTTGAAAATAAATAATTTTAATTTTTAACAGTTGATTTCTCAAACTAGGAGATTTCTTTGTAAGCATTATCAATAATAAAAATGTTTTAAATTAGAAAAATCCAAGTTAAAGTGATTAAAATCTTCATGTATTTTGGTAATTCAAAATACATACCTGTAATCTCAGGATTTGGGATACAGAGGCAGGTGGATATTTGTGAGTTCAAGTCTAACCTGGTCTACATAGCAAATTCTAGACTAGCCAGGGTTCCATAGTCAGACCCTGTCACACAAAAAAATCTTTGTATTGTATTCTAAAAGCACATAAATGCATTTACTATGTAATACACATCGTATTTTATATATGTATTACACATTATTTATTCTAATTTAAGTAGTTTTTGCACCAATGTATACATATTTTTACGTAAATACATGCTTACGTGTTTCATGCAGAATTTTTAAAAGTTTTAGTTTATACATCAATGTCTTTGGCCATATTGGAAACTCTTTGGATCTGAACACTGCCTTCAACTCACAATTGCCCCCTCAATTCTTAACATGATCATATTTTTTGTATGTGTATTCATATGTTTATATGTATATATATATATGTGCTTGAACATATATAACATATAATATAAGTGCATACAAACACATTAAACAATGAGCAATAGCAGAAACAGGTTCCAGGTCACAAATCTGCCATAGTAAGGGCATGGGCATCAATATGACAATTCCCATCTCCAGTCCCTCTCTGTCACAGTAGCTTTGTACCCTTAGAGAGATGACTCACTCTATCTCTTTGAGTGTTTTCCTGAAACCAATACAGCCTAATGACAGAACATAGAGCGAGATGGGAGGTTGTAGGTAGCAAGCCTAGCACAGAGTAGGCCCTCAGCAGTGGCAGCCTACAATGACTGAGCCATCCCTCTATGACTCTTGACTTAAATTTCAAATTCTTTTTGCTCCATACCCCAGACTCTAGTTCTTATAGCTTGCAGTATTTTCTCACACAACCATATCCCATGAGAGCCATTGCTTCTCATTCTGCTGCAGCCTAACTGGCAAGAGGACCTCAACATTGAAGTGTGCCCCCCACTAGTATTAGGCAGCAGACAGCAATACTTCAGATCCATGGAGTATTCGGGCAAACCTAGCACTTGACTTTTGACTCCTCTCTCGTTTAGCAATCCTTTGTGTCACTTTTTAATGAGGACGATGGGACTTTTTCTTGTTCCAACCTTCAGAATTTGACTATTTTGCCCAAAGAGATTCAGAGGCACTACCAAAACGTGTTTGAAAGATTCAGCGAAGAGTTTAAAATATGCAAATGTAGACCCTCAATATGTCCAGCAGAGTGATCCCCAATGTCAGAACACCACTCTCCCCAGCTAAAAGTCTTCCAAGTACCCCCATATCAGAGCACAGGCTGAGTCCTCTGAAGATACCCCAGCCCCGCAGGGACCATCCCGGGTTACCTGTTGTCAACAGTTGTCCAGTGACACCCCCATGTCTCGGCTTAGAAACCCTGCTCTCAGACACCTTTTACAGGGCATTCACACAGACCTCAGATGTTTCCCTCCCTGACTTCCAGTTCTTTTCACCTTAGCTGCCTATTTGTAAAATACAGACTCCCCCACCTCCCAGGATGGCTTTTCATGACCCGTCTCCCTGCTCCTTACCTTCGCTGTTTTCTGCCTCACTGTGTCCTGCCTCGTCTTCCAGCATTTTATTCAACTTTCTTACTTTATTTTCTGAGTCCCTTTTCCAGAATATGATCTCTCTAAGGGAAAGGGTTTACTGTCCCTTTTGTCAGGGGCCACCTCCAGCTTGACCTACTGGGGGTCTGTTGGGGACACTACAGAGAGCCACCCGCCTGTGTTCCTGCAGAGCTGGGTCTCTCCGGGATTATGGATCTCGGCTCTCATTTTCCTGGTTCATGGTACTCTGGAGTAAGACACTCTCTAGGAAGCACAGTAGAATAAAGTTGTGGACAAAGCAGAAGTCACTGCCACTGTAGCTTTGGCTGTTCTTACCTTTGTTCCAACTAACCATGAACATTTCCAATGCATACAAGGATCTCCATAGCACTGAGTTGGGGAGATTGGTTTTGTTTTCCAGAGACTCATCATGTCAGTCTTTATCCAGAAAACAGGATATTTGCCGGGTGTTTGAGAAAGGCATGAGCAGCATGAGTTTATACAGACAACCTCTTTGCGTCAAGGAAAGGGACACTGGTCCAGCTCCTGCAGGGTGATTTATCGTCACTGCTTTGCCCAAATGCACCAGCCTGACTTCACAGTTGACATTTCCTGTGCACCTCTCTCTGCCACAGGTTAATTGGAAGTGAGACTTAGCCAGGGGCCTCAGAAACTCATTATCTGGCACCAGGGCAGTGCTCTACCAGAGGTAAGGCTCTATTACCATGCTGCCTTCAGTGGTGGACATCTGCGAGTCTTCCCTGACTGGGCCTCAGTTTCTCAATGACTAAAACCACATGTGTGAAATTGTATCTTATGCTCCCCCTGGTCCTGAGAACTGTAGCCTACAGCCTGGAGATAACACAGGACAAGAATTTCTGCGTTCTGGAAGTCTGTTCGGGAGCAACACCAGAAGTCACACACTGTGTGTGAATAAAGATGCCAGCTCCGTTCAGTCACAGTCTTCTTCCTGCCGCTGTCTTTGTCCCCTTGAAAGTTTCACTTAAAATGGTAAAGGGGGTACCTTCACAAAAAACCCAAAAGTTTTCAGTCTCAGCCTCTGGGGCATGACACAGAGAAAGCAACAAAGAGAAGGCCATTTCCACGCCATAGGAGAAACACTACGGGGTTGTGCTGACACAGCAATTCCCTGGATAGGGGATGCACACAGTAGGGATGACCAGGTCTCCCTGAACACCAGGTACATCGGAGAAAGCCTCCTCTCTAAATAGGAACAAACACACACTTGTAGCTAACCTCAGAACATGATTGTCAGAGTTGTTCACACTATTCTAAGCAGGTGTCTGCAGACGGGGCCGAGTTTTGAAGGTAGGGTCATGAGGAGAGCCCAGAGAAGCCACTGCTACATTCTTCTTACTTTAGATATTGACTTTTCTTGGAGTAAGATAGATGAAAAATCAAAACACAGCTGAAAGCAGCTGTTCCCAAAAGGTTTACTTCCTGGAAACAACAGCAACAAACCAACAGCAGCAACAGCAACAACAAAAGCCCAAAGCACATTAAGATTGCAGGAAGGCTAAGAATCCATGAAGAAAATCTACTCTAACACCCATTCCTAGCATTATGTTGAAATGACACCCTACAAGGCATTTACTAAAGAGAGTGGAGAGTAAGACATACTATCCAAACCTTTTTTTTAAGTGAAATTAATTTTAATAACTTTATTTAACCTGATATATCCAAAATGTCATTAAAATGCAATCTATGTAAGCAATTGAGATATTTTATATTTTCCATGCTGTCTTCACAACTCAGTATACATTTTAACACTTGGAGCGTGTGTTAGTGCAGCTACCAATTTTTCATCAAAATTAATCTGTATTTAGTTCATTCTATACATTCTAAAATGTATTCCAAGAGCACATCCTTTGTTAGTTATTATATAGGAATTAAAATGACATAAAATTAAATTAATACAGGGAACCCTGATTGCTTTTCGGGCTGGGGGGGGACTTAATTGGGGGAGGGGGAGGGAAATGGGAGGCGGTGGCGGGGAAGAGACAGAAATCTTTAATAAAAAAATAAATTTATAAAAAAATAAATAAAAAATAAAAACATGAAATATGCAATCAAGGGTAAATTATCCAAACCTTTTTTAAAGAACAGGAAATTAACTACTGAGTGCTCACTACATATGCCGAACATGTACCTAGGTGCTTGATAGAAATAGTATAGACAAAGGCCCCAAGGCAGGGAGGTTAGGACTTGGCGGGAGAGACACCTAGGGATATAGGATCAATTATGGGACTGGTACTAAGCCTCACATGGAGCTGTCTGCAGACAGCCACTGTAGCGAAGGGCAAGGAAGATCGATTGTCCTGGCGCAGGTTTAAGAGGGACGCCATGGATACAGAGCTGCAGTTTCAAGGATATAGAGGGTTGGTTGACTGTCCTGGAACTGACAAGGCTTAAGACAAGAGAGTGGTACTTGGTCTGGCCAGAGGAAGCCATTTTTAAAAAGCCAGATCTTACGATATAGTCTTCCCACTTTGGGAGTTGATATATATATATATATATATATATATATATATATATATATATATATATATATTTGGATTTTTCGAGACAGGGTTTCTCCGTAGCTTTTGGTTCCTGTCCTGGAACTAGCTCTTGTAGACCAGGCTGGCCTCGAACTCACAGAGATCTGCCTGCCTCCCAAGTGCTGGGATTAAAGGCGTGCGCCACCAGCGCCCGGCTGGGAGTTGATATTTTTGAAAGCTGTTGGTGATCTGGTGAGCAGGACAGTCAGCATGGAGCCACAGTCCTGAGCATAATGGATCCACAATCCTTTTTGTTCCCACTTCTGCAGTTCCTCACTTTTGGGAGTAGATTACAAAACTCTTAAGGTTATGAGCAAAAGAAACCTTGTGCTTAAGATGGAAAAGGGTTTGATTCCACAGGAATGGTCCTTTCATAGTCTCCAGCAGGTCGTAGATGAGGCAGATGACTTGGGACAACAGCAGGATACTCAAGAGAAGTTTCAGTGAGATCTAGTATTGATGACGTACCAGAAGCCAGAGGTCTTGAACCAGACCAACAACTCCTTGCATTGAACATTCGCAAATAAAGCTGTTTGGGCAAAAGTATATACTGTATGACATACCACAGTGCCCAAGGCCACTATGACAAAAGAATATATGATGAAGAAGTGGGAGAGATGGAGGAGTGACATGTTTTCCATTTTTTTCTTTGGGATTTTCTTTTGAGGGGAGCAACAAGGGTAGAGGGCAGACATGGAAGGACTGAGGAATGAATGGGACTGGGGTGCCTGATGTGAAATTCTCAAATAATCAATAAGAAGAACTATGTTTTAAAAAAAGGTGGAAAGGGGAGTTCTTGATGGAAGAACTCACAAGACTGAAGGGAAACAAGGAGTTGGACCTGAAAGCAATCTGCAAAGGGTCTTCAGGAAATGCAGGCTGCAGGATCTGTTTGGCGATTCTCACAAGATTTATTCTCCAATTACTTTTCCCCCATTTTGTGCTGTTTCATTCCTGTTTCCGGCAGAGAGACAGAAACTCTTCCTCTCTTGTATGAAAAGAGGCAAAAGTACTCCTCTCCCATCATTCAGCAGGAGTCAGAATGCTGCTGCATTGGAGGAAATTCCCTGCTGACCAGAGACCATTCCTAGGACATTATCCTTAGAGCAGACTCTGGTTCTTTCCTGATGGGGGCCCCTGGACTAACAGGACCAAGACTACTGGCCCAGGAGAGATGGCACTCTTTTCTTGAAGCACTCAATGCTTGTTGCTGAGAGAGCAGTACTTTTAGGAACTGTAGCAAGATGGTGTCAAATAGCCAAGAAGGGGACATCCAAGTCTATTTGATGGGTGAAGAGGTCTTTGTTTGTTTGTGACTGGGTTTCAGGCCAGTGACTTTCTTTTAAGGTTGTTGAGTTCAAACCTTCCAAATTGCATGGAGAACCCTGGGGGGAAATGGATGCTGGAAGATGACAAGATGGCTTCAGGGAAGAGTTGAGTTCCCACCTGATCTGTGGATGGGTGGAGCAGATGCACGGTGTTTCGGGGTAGAATATAGAAAATGGCATGTTTGTTCTTGCAAGCATAGCCCTGAACTTTATAAGGAACTGGGAAATATTCTGAGAATTCACGCCACCCACTTGGAGATTAAATGGTGAGTGAGAAATAGAAACACAAATCTTTTGGCTCTCTTGGGTGGTTACATGCCTTAGGCAATACATACAACCACACTGGGCCCACATCCTTTACATCTGGTGTGTTCCAGGTCTTCTCCTCTCCTCTCCTCTCCTCTCCTCTCCTCTCCTCTCCTCTCCTCTCCTCTCCTCTCCTCTCCTCTCCTCTCCTCTCCTCTCTTCTCCTCTCCTCTTCTTCCCTTCTCCTCTTCTTCTTTGGTTTGGTTTTTCGAGACAGGATTTCTTTGTGTAGCTTTGGCTATCCTGGAAATTATTCTGCAGACCATGTTGATCTAGAACTCACAGAGATCCACCTGCCTCTGCCTCTCGTGTGCTGAGAGAAAGGTGTGCGCCACCACTGCCCAGCTTAGGTCATGTTTAACAACTTGTTTCTGACTTTCTAAGGTTTAGATCTCTTGTTTATGTTCCTTTCTGGGGTTTGCTTTGCCAGTGGCCCCTGATCTTTGCCTTGTATTATTCTCACCAAGTCTGGCATATTTTTCCATCAATTACCACTATCAGCTATTTTGATTAGTACCCCAATAAAGGGTTGGTTAGGGCTTAAGTAACAAATGTTTGAATCAGGTGTGATCTCCGCAGAGGACCCAGGCTATAGCTAACAAAGCTTAGACTACATAAATATGAATTCAGCCAAGGCAGGCCAGTGGGGAGTCACACTCTGGCAGCTTGTGTGTCTCCTATTGTTTATGCATAAACACTCTGCAGTCCCCAATTATTTTCTCTCCGCCTTTTCCATCTCATTAGACGGCCAGGCAATATTTTTTGTATGTCATTGAAAGAGGTTGCTTTCAGTGATGGGTGAAATGATTTCTAAAAATAACTTACAAATCAATTTGTACAGCTTATAGAAATCTTGATAAAGAAAGGTGCTATTAAATGTGTGAAATAAAAAATGCCTTTCTTCAGTCTGGAGCACATTACTAATAATCCGTGCAAAAGCCCTTGGTTCAGTTTGGGACTGAGCAATCCTGGCTTCACAGATTACTGACAGTGGCACAATCAGAAAAAAAAAAATCTTTGGAATCTCAGATTCCTTGGTTGCAGAATGAGGGAGTGGCATCTCTCTCACTGCATTGTGACAAAAGAAGAAATGAGAAGCGCATGGAAGGGCTGCCAGCAGACTGCTCCATGTGTGTTGGTAGACTCACTGGACCTTCGTGAATATGCATTTGAAGGCCTAGCATGCACCTGTTATTCCAGCCCTCGGGGGCTGAAGCAGGAAGACTCCAAAGAGGAGGCCAGCCTTGGCTACATAACAAAGCCTTGACTCGCCCCCAAGAAGTGGTTCTAAGCAGTGGGTGGGTGCTGTGAAGGGCCTCCGAGGACTTCTGCAACCGTATTTTAGTTAAGCTGACTAGAAAACACATCTTACAATGAGCTTTGTTGTCATCTTCACTCCAAAGATACAGATCAGGATGTGTTCTTGGCGAAGAGCCTACCTCTAGTGAATACAGCAGAGGTGCATCTACAGATCATTTTTTTATGATATCAGTATTCTGGCTTTCTCCTCTCTTCTTTCTCCTCCTCCTCCTCTTCCTCCTCCTCCTCTTCCTCCTCCTCCTCCTTCTCTTAGCCAGAGGAATACATCCCACTCAGAATTTTATGAACATTCACCAAAACTAAAATTTGTTTACAAGAAGTACTCTATTAAGAGAAAAAGGACGAACATACTAAGTACTGTGTAAATATCACCTATTTTCTTAATTGCTCACAAAGAAAAATCATTGTTATCTCTTTATAAAGTAGTTGGCCAGCGAAGCCTTAACCTTAGTTTAGTAGACTTAGACAAGTCAAGTAGACTAAGTCACAAGGGGACCAGGAATAACTGACACACAGAGAATGGGATAAACATTGCCTTGAGTTTTTGTGAGGGTGTTTATGTAGAAAAATGTCTGTAAAAGTGGGGACACTAATAAGTCCTAGGGTATTTATGAGAATAAAATGGAGTAACATCTATGAGGGTGCTGGCCTCTATGTATGTGGACCTGTATAAGAACGGGAGCTTCATCTGTCTCATTGTGGGTATGCAGTGGGTACTGATCATTGTACTTTGTTGTTGTTTGCTAACTACTACAGAACGTATTCATCTCTTCTCTGGCTGTTGATGGCTCTGCCTAAAGCCAAGGACAAAGAACTCAACAGATGGAAACATTGGCTTTATGTAGTCAAACGCTTACCCTTTAAATATCTGCCGGATGAAGAGGTGTAAAAACACAGCGTTCTCCCCAGTCAAGTACATTTGGAGGACAAAATAAGAACAGGACATCGAGAAGGTGGGCAGAAGCCGAAGTCATTCTTCTGTCCCTCCAGAAAGGTCAGTTCTGGTTTGTACTTTCCTCTCAGACACAGAGAAGAGCACCGGGAAAGGGGACTGGCTTCTCAGAGAGGTGCTTTCCGAGCTGCTCTTCTTCTTCTTAAAGCCAACTTCCCCTCTCCCTCCTCCCCCTATCTCTTTAGTGGTACTTTTCATTAACTAGAATTAAATTAATTTTGGATTATTTTTTCACTTAAGGTCAATATCTAAAAAAAATAGCTTTGTTGGTGGTTAAAAAAAACTGTCGGTGACAATCTTTCTTAAAAGATGTGTAAGTATTAAGCCAATTTCAAATCTGGAATTTTCAAAATCTTACCAATATGAAAAAGTAAACTTGTTGAATTATGATATAACCATATTTTCCAATTAAAAATGGTTAATCTGGTTGCTCTAAATAAATAAATAAAATTCAAAAAGAAACCTCACAAAAATCCTGGTAGGGCTGGAGAGATGGCCCAGTGGTTAAGAGCACTGGCTGATCTTTCAGAGGTCCTGGGTTTGATTTCCAGCCGCACGGCAGTTCATAACCCTTTGTAACTCCAGGCCCCAGAGAACCAATGCCTTTTTCTGGTACTCTATGGGCACCAGGAACACACATGGTATACAGATGTATACTCAGGTAAAACACACATACATAAAAAATTAGCAAAATTAATAAAAAATAAAAATTAAGGGAGTGGAGAAAAATGTATAGCTCAATAAAAACAATAAAAAATTAAAAATTCCTGTACCACTTTAGTGTTCATTCTAAATAAACATATTTTTAAAACACTGGAAAGTAATACAATCTGCACACCAAAATACTAGATGAAACATTAAATATCAGGTTGAAGGTATTTATTCCTATCCTGTGTTGCTTTAGTAATTGCCTTAGCCACTTCCCAGTCAGTTCAAACACACCAACAGAAGATGTTCTGTTTGCTGACAGGTCTACATCAAAGTTTTGCAGATCACACTGAGAGCAGCACATGCTCTACTCTATGGAGGATTTATTTTCACTTTAATATCTGCTCTATTTGTTTGGGGGGGAAATTCATTTTCTAATAATATACTTTAAAGGATTGACAGTTTATCCTACCAAAGAAGAGAAAACTTCAGTAAACTTACACGATAAAGTGTTCCTGAAGGTGAAGGCTGACCAGCATCAAGAGCTTTGTGCAGATGAATGTGCCCTTCACGGAGCAAAGCTTGAGATATTCATATTGAGAAATGGACTTGAAACTGAACATTAATTATTTTTTATTTTTTCCATTATTTATGGACTGTATGTATGCATATTGCCATATGCATGATTGGTGGAGTCTGGTCTCTCATTTCTCAGTATGGGTTCTGGGGATCTAATTCATATTATCAGGCTTGGCAGCATGAGCCTTTAGCTGCTGGGCCACCTTGCCAGCCTAGCATGTACCTAAATGCCAGTTTCAGGCACGTATGGTGAAAGAATTCATACATGTGTATGTCACGACAGCGTTGGTCAGACACAGGGATCAACAAATCTGTACTTCCTGCTCCATGCAGTTGGTGAAGACAGCCTATGTGGACAGGAAGCTGAGGGAGGGTAACGGGAGGCCTTGGGTCATGGATGCCAGAAACAGTTCGCAAAAGTGTGCATAAGAAAAGAAGGGGTTAGGAGAAAGCCACACCTGGTCCTCATCAATCTGACTGTCCTACACCCAGGGGAAGATGTAGGAGCTTATCCGAAGAAAGCAAGCGAAACCAGAGAAAAGTCCCCTGAGAGCTTCAGTTTGGGGGAAAGTCAGTGGTCCTCCCTTCCTGTAAGAGTGGTCATTCCTAAGCACAAGTTGTGTAAGACACGACTGGAAGGGTGCTGTTGAATCCAATGGACAGAGGCTCGGGGAAGTTGCTGGATTCTTCAGAGCACACAGCCTAGCTCTCACAACAGAATCACACCACCTTGGAGGCCAACCTACAGCGAAACCTACAGCTAACTTGTTCACACCACTGGCAGGCATACATCCCTTCAAAACAGTCAACTATAGATGACTACCCTTTCAACAGACCTTTAAATAAAGCCCTCATAATACAAGTCAGAGTTAAAAAAAAAAGAGAGAGAGAGGGAGAAATAAACACCAATCTAACAATGAAATAACTGAATTAAAAAAATAAGAGGTACTAGAAATAATGGAAAAAACATACAAAGGATAATTATGAAAGGTACAGTCAATCCAAAACACCCAGCAAGCGAGAGCCGGAACAAAGATGTGCCCAGACATTCTTCTTTAAGGGACTCATCTCAGAGAAACTCTCCTCTGGCACTGCACACATGCACAGATTACTCTAAGCAGCATGACTGAGTAGTCACAAATACCTAAAATCAAATGTAATGGTTTACTAAATAAAGAAGAAATAGATTAATTGTAGTCTAGTCACATAATAAATACCACCAGTCACTTAAAGTGAATGATATAGAAGTTTTTTAATGTAGATGAGCTTCACAAATATGATAATGGGTATTGAAATGTCACAGTGTACCCTATCAATATGGACAATTATGTGCCAATTAAAAACTGCACTGAGGAAGATATCATCTATTTAAAGAGTGGGCAAGCTTTATGTTATTGAAGGAGTCACTCCTCATCTCCATACCAGATCCTCCTGGCTCTATCAGACTCAGGAGGAAAGCTCCCCTGGGAGGCAGAGAAAGCAATGTGACTTCAACTTGTCAGCTTTTATTTCTTTTCATGCATTTTGTGCTTCCTAGTTAGTACTTGCTATATATTTTTTAATATTTTAGTATGCCTTCAATTACATTAAATAACATCTTCAGAAAGATAAAAGAGAAGGTTGTACCCAATAAATGCTGTGATCTGGTTAAAGAAGCAGGAATATAATCTAAAAAAATGTAATAGTTATAAAAAACAAACCCACAAATAGCATGTGTAGTACTTATTAAATACCTTAAAATATAGCATATTGGGCAGGAGAGAATGTGCAGCAGTTTAGAGCACTCGCTACTCTTTCAAAGGACCTGGATTTGATTCCAAGTACCTACAGGGGGCTCACAACCATGTGTAATTCCATATCCAGGGCATCTGATGCCCTCTTCTGGCCTCCATGGGCACTGCACAGATATACTTGCAGACAAAACACCCATACACCAAAAGTAAAAATAAAGGAAAAGTAATGTGTGTATGTGTGTGAGTGTAAAATGCAAAATTAAAAAACATAATTCATGTTTTCCTTTGAAATGTCTAATGAGGGAAAGGTGGAGGGAGTGGAAGGAGGGAGTGGGAACTGGGATTGGTATATAAAATGAGAAAAGAATTTCTTTAAATAAAGAAATAATTAATTCAAAGAATAGATATAGGATAGAGACTACAGAGGGAGTCACAGGAAGGTTCCTGGAAAGTGTCTACTTCATTCCGACTTAGCAATCATAATGCAGGCAGAGCAGCTCTACTCTGAAGCCTTAGGCCAAATACCACAATTCTATTTTTAAAAATATTTTTTTCATGTACATCCCCATTTATCTTGTGAGTATGCCTGTGGATGCTAAACTGCATGTGGAGGTCAGAGGACAACTTGTTCTCTCCTTCCACTGAGGGGATCCTAGGGATTTAGCTCAGATTGTCCGGCTTGGGTGACCATCTCGCTGGTCACATGATGTCATGCTTTTGATAAACTCCATCCCCATTTGGTACTATCAGTCTTTCCATCGATTCACACTGATGGTCCAATAGCATTGTTTATATTTCTTTCATCTCATCCAAAGCCATCTAATCTAATGTATTGTAGCCAGTGCTCTTGTCTCTCGAGAAGACCGTAAGGGCAAGTCTGACTCACTCATACTGGAATTCACTGGGTACATAGTAGTGCTTAGGAACACACAGGAGATTGTGTCATGAAGATGTAGGCTAATGAACCAAATGGAAAGCGAAAAACTACCATGAATTTTCGACTGGTTTGTGGGATTATCCAAATATGCTAGAAGAGTAGGAGACTTAGTTAATATAAACAAAGATATGAGTATACTATTACAAACCCTAAGTAATGAATTTGCAAGTTTTCTTCCACTCAGCACCAGCACTCCAGACACCCATGTGCAAGGAAATCACTTCTCTTGCCAAAGTCTGAAGTGTGTCAGGGGTCTGCCTCTGTGTCAAATACACCTCTGATCGCTTGGTTTGGTTTCTCTAGGCCATATGATGTCAAGGACAATTTGCATATGAGTGGCCGTGGTTAGGCAGCTCTGTTTGACCTGAGAAATTCTGTGTCATGAGGCAGTTGCCATTACTCATGTAAGCTGAACATGAGGGTAATTCCACGCTGTCTAAGCTTGTCTAAGATAAAAATACTTATTCTGGAAGTTATATTTCATTTGGATATGGAGTTTTTTGTTTGTTTGTTTTACTTGAATAGAACATATCTCTTTATCACAAACAGGTAAATGACTTACTAATGACTCCTTTTTCATCTTTGTATAGTTAATAATTCAGAACATGTGAAAAAGAAAAAAATCAGGCGAATTCTGAATTTCTGATTCATAGTAACAAAATAAACCACCCGCAAAATTTTGATAAAAGATTAGCATTGCTGGGTAAAAAACTGTCTAATTTTAATTTCAAATCCAAGGTTATCTAATCTCAGCGGCATCATTTTCTTTTCTATAACTAAGCATATGAAACAATTTGGCCCCATGCTTTGGGAAGTTACACAGCTACACGCAGGAGGTGTGCTATGTGCAGTCATGTTCTTACACTAAGAGCTGAGGTGAATTATCCATTGCTCTAGAAGAAGAACATTGGTCTGAGGCAGTTAGCAGTTACGGAAGTTTCTACAAATGAGGGAAATCAAAACTAAGATGCCTTTCCATGCTTTGGATGAACTAAACCCGGAGACATGTGCCCGCATCCATGTTTTAGAAATTGTACCAACTCCTGTAATCATCTAAGAAATCCCCCCTTTTTATTTCTGGCACTACAGAACTCAATCGGGACTTGAGAAAATAATAAAATTTGTCACTTAGGATTTAAGTGATAACAACAAAGTTGAGAGCTGGGTAAGTAAACATTTTAATCTAATATCACTTTACCTAAAATTACCATTTTATTCACTTGGTTGTGAATGCTGTATTATTATACCAAGTAGTGAAATCTTTAAAAATGCATGTTACTAGTTGAAATATGCACACTTTCTCATTATTTCAGTCAAAAAGGCCCCAAATTGACACAGCCTTGAGTTCCTGTTCTCCAGAGGTTTTAAGTCCTCATTCAAAGAAATTAGCTCTGGGAATAGAAATAATTTCACATTTTTTTAAAATAGGGTTGCAAATTTCATCAGGAAAAAGTTGATTCCTAGCATGTGTACCTCTATGGTATGCATCCTCTCAGAGTGAAGCATTATACTTCTGAAATCTATAAATAAATATTAAGAACATGACCAGTAATAAAACAAAACAATATTGACCAAAAATGTTTTTTTAATTAAAATGCTTATTGCATTTTCCACTCTAGTTACTGAAATGCATTCTGCTTAAATAATTGAAGCTTTTTCTCATAAGTGCTTACAAGGCAAAGATGCTAACATAGATGTTTACAAAAATTATATGGGAACTGAGATCCTTGGATGAGTTCTGTGAAAGCGGCTTCAGTTATGTCATCGTTGGTGATGCTTCCAACCCCCACCTCCTCCCTGCTGGTGATGTCTCCAACTCTCATCCCCTCCCCTCACTTCCTGGACTGCCAGGGGCCTGTGAGACTCCAGAGAAGGAAAGGAAATGTGTTGTACCTATAGCACAAAAGCCCTAGAGGAAAACATGTATGATAAATCCACGAGACGTGGGCGTCTACAGGAAGGAAAACAATTGCTGCCCAGGTGACGGGCACATACAAGGTGGATGCGGATGGACCTTGTCCCATTTCACGGCATCAAGTTTCTCTTCACATCTCAGGGAAGATCCTGAGGTCAGAGAGGAGGCCGGACTTGTTGATGTCACAGAGAAGTTTAGAAGACCTGATGAGGAACATGCCAATTCTCACACTCTTCAAGAAATATGTTGGGTACCTGCCAGGTATCTGACTTAGAGCCAAGAAGGGCACAAGAATGGAGACTCAGACCCAGTTGGTGCCAGGAGGTATTTGCGCTCTGGCATTGGTGGTGGCTGGGCTGGTGAGCACTGGGAATTAATGTAGCATTTGATATCTTAGTACCTACCAACTGTGATGTCTCCGAGGCCTGTGGCATTACAGAAATGAGACTGGCACTGTGGGGAGACCAGAACACCTGGTAAAGTACAAAGGAGAAACAAATTCAACTCCGTTGTAAGTCTGGAAAACGTGCATTTGAAAGAGAATTTGTACTCACCTATCAATCTTACAAAGCTTTTCAAACAACAACATTCAAAATAGAGACACTGGCCCCGTCAACTGCCGTTGGCGATGTAAACTTCGTGTTTAGATGTAAACTATGGTATCCCATAACAGTGGCTTTAACGGGGATAAACTGTGGTCACAGCGAGCAAACACGGCCACGAACTAAGGCTTCGTTCACAAAGTATCATGGTACGTGAAGCAGTCTGCTAAAACACACCTGCAGTAGAACCCTCACTCCGGCTAATATTATAATAATAATATTATAAAACGTAGCACGATGCCTACTTTTCTAAAAATGCAATGTGCGCATGAGCATGTGTGACAAGCGCCAGAAGGTAAACGTGGTGAGGGACTGCCTGTGATTACCTGTAGATAAACTCGATCTACTTGATCTCCACTGTTTCGGTTTCTAGCATTACCAATCTGTGTGTGTGTGTGTGTGTGCGTGTGTGTGTGTGTGTGTGTGTGCGTGTGTGTGCGTGTGTGTGTGCGTGCATGCGTGTGTGTGTGTGTGCGTGTGTGTGTGCATGCATGTGTGTGCGTGTGCGTGCGTGCATGCGTGTGTGTGTGTGCGTGCATGCGTGTGTGCATGCGTGTGTGTGCGTGCGTGCATGCGTGCATGCGTGTGTGTGTGCGTGTGTGTGTGCATGCGTGTGTGTGTGTGCGTGCATGCGTGTGTGTGCGTGTGCGTGCATGCGTGTGTGCGTGTGTGTGCGTGTGTGCGTGTGTGTGTGTGTGCGTGTGTGCATGCGTGTGTGTGTGTGTGTGCGTGTGTGCATGCGTGTGTGTGTGTGTGCATGCGTGTGTGTGCATGCGTGTGTGTGTGTGCATGCGTGTGTGTGTATGAGGTCAGAGGACAACATCTGGTGTCAATCTTCATGTGTGTTCCATCATTTTGGTTGTTTGTTTGAGATAGGGTCTGCCCTTAGCTTGGAACGTTGCCAAGTAGGCCAGCTATTAGCTGGCACGCTTCCAGGGATCTGCTATTTCTGCCTTCTACCTCACTGTCCTGGTATTATAGGCGTGAGCCACAGTTCTGGCTTTTTACATGGGCTCTGTGATCTGAACGCAGATCCTCTGGTTTGCAAGGCAGGAGCTTTACTGACTGCGTCATCTCTCCATCTCAGACTCCAAATGTTTTTCTACACAGAGACTCCTTTAATCTTATAATTATGCTAATGAACTCTTTCTGACCAGGATGATGCTCTGGAATGAATTGCTGTCTATCCACTGTCTATCTACTGGATTCAGGCCACTAAGTGACTCAGCCCTTCTGTTTTGAACACAATGGACAAGAAAGGTCATGAGACCTGAGCCCATAGCCAGGACTTACTGCTTACCAGCTGAGCCTTTGTAACTATATCTCCCAAATGTGGTCATTGATAGCTCCTCACAGATGAAATGAGAATAGCCTAAGAAAAACGGTCAAACACTAAGTCACTCACTTCTTAGTTTTATGCCGTCAGACAAGCTACATTACCTGGGAAGCTCTACCATTGGGGTGACAGCAATGCTTTCTGTTGGGGCTCATGTGCTACTGTGTTTCTGCTTAACCGACACCCATGCAGTATTGGGAAACACCAGTATCCTTCCTTTCCCAGGCTCTGCCTCTCACGGCTCCACCTTACTCCGAAACAAGGAGGAAAATGTTCCAGTTTCAGCACCACCTGTGGTAATTTTGAAGCATATTTATTTTGATTTTTAAGAATGCACAGACTCTCTTTTTAACCTCTCTACCCTTTTATGGTCTAGACAAATAGCAAGTAGAGTGGTCACAGTTTGAGAAAATCAATGTTAAGGGCACAGTCAACGTTCAAGGGGTCATTTGAGTCTGAAGCCTTTCCCACAAAGGTTCTGACATAGAAACACTGAGCATTAGGGTGTGCTGATGATGACGGGTACGTGTGCTTGCTGTGGTGTGTGGATCGTTCAACTCTAAGTTCCCGAGAGGCCAGGCTTCTCTGAGCATATTTGTGCCATAGTCAGGTTTGGGATCCTTAGTGCCGATTGACAGCCACGTGTCTTAAATATTTCCTTAATGAACCTTCTCCTTCATATTGATTTTCTCACTTGCCCACGGTGCTGCCGCTGCTATTCTCAGAATGCAGACCGAAGAGATCAACAGTTCAGGCTTCTTAAGTTTTGTACACTAAACTCGGAACTTTGCACACAAACAGACAGCCAAGCTTGCTGACCTCCCTCTTTGTACAACCAAACATAGAAAGTTAAGGAACAAGACTAAATTATCAGGGGGTCTGGGCCCAACCTTCCTCAGCTGACACTGGGGTTTCCTGGCTTCCTGTAAGGGTCTCGTTCACAGGAACACGGGAGAGTTCTGAGAAAGGGAGGGAGTAGCCTATTGAAGGATCCCCCTGCTGTGAGAAGGCAAGCTTGACAGGCGCTGGTGGACTGACTGGGATGCATGGTTTACAAGACATCCATTGGGAAGAAAGATTTGAGAGGAAGAGGCCGAGGAAGGGCACATTGCAGCAGCACACTCAGCCGGCACCTGGTCCACTTCCCGAGTTCCCGGGTGTGTTCTGACTTGTAACTGCCAGTGAAGTGGTAAGGACTGAACTTTGCACACCCAGCGGCCCTCTGTCAATGACTGATAATGAGTCAATGCCCAATGCTTGCCTTTGAAGCAAAGAGCTCTGGCAATATTTCCTATTGTTGCTCTAAAAATAAAACCAAAACCCCTCAATGGTGAAAGAAACAGAACTGTATTATCCAAGAGTTTTGGAGACCATACATTTGAAGTATGAATAATTTATTCCCCTGCCTTCCTGGTGGCATCTGGTTGTATCTCTTGGATTTTTTTTTTGAGGCAAGATATCCTGTAGCTCAGGGTGGCCTTGAACTCTCTCTGTAGTCAAAGTCGCTATGGAACTATGGATCTACCTGCCCCCCCCCCAAAATTTGGGGGTATACATCACCATCCCTGCTTTTTGGCTCTTTCTTGGGCCATGCCTTCATCTTCAAAAGTAGCAGGGTAAGATCTTCAACGTTCTCTGCAACTCCTGACCTGATGTCTCTCTCTTAAAAGGTCCTTTGATTTCTTTAGGTCTACTTGGATAATTCAAGACAATCTTTCCTTCCAAAGATCCTTAATCACATATGTGAATTCTGCCATAGAAGGCAGCATATTCCCACGTTGTGGGATTTGGAACATGGACAGGGACCATCACCTCTATCTGGGGAATGCAGGCCAGTTCCTAGAATTTCCTCCCAGGGAATAAAGTCTCAACACCGCAGTGGCAGTAGCCCTACAATGCACCTCAGTGGCCTGCACCCTTCCTTGTTTCTCCACTTTCCTGTCAGTGTTTTCTAGATCTCTTGAGTAAGCCACTGATACCGGAAGC
This sequence comes from Microtus pennsylvanicus, assembly GCF_037038515.1. NCBI lineage: Eukaryota > Metazoa > Chordata > Mammalia > Rodentia > Cricetidae > Microtus > Microtus pennsylvanicus. The sequence goes on from NC_134591.1 coordinate 24,985,000, forward strand.
CTTGTCTTGGGGTCTGCTTCTGGAGAGGCCTGAGTAAGGGCACGATGGGAGAAAGTCCATGGTTGCTATGGAGATGACTCGAGAAAGGTGGCCTGGACCATGATGGTAGAAGAAAGCAGTGGGAAGCCAGATAGCAATCGGACAAGATGATACCAAGTTCTACATTAGTGCTTCAAACATTAGGTCAGCAAGGTAGAAATGGTAGTTAGACGTGCAGAGTGCCTCCTTTAAGGCACAATGCTGAGACATGCTGGGAAACACTGGCTAATGAAGTAAACAAAAGATCCAGAAGGCGCTGCCACCCTTCAAAGGACGAGAAAACTTCCCACCTCCAGGGTGGGCTGTAAGTCCCGGAGTATCCTGACTTCTCTACAACACTAGCTCCCATTTTCCTTCCCAAAATCTCCATCATCTCATAGTGTGGACCTTCTAGCTTGTGGACGGATCTCATGCAAATGTACTCCGTGTTTACACATTAACTCCATCACTATCCGAAGCAAACACTACTATTCTCAATTTGTAGTTGAACTAGAAACCAGAGGAGTTATATAACTTGCCCAAGATCCCACAGACAATGGGAGAAGCAGGGTTTAGAACTGAGCTGCTTCAGGTCTGAGGTTGACATTTTTACTTTCCACATTCTCTTGCCTTCGTTCGGATCACAAGAAGAAAGGACGGGAAACCTCCAAGTCTCCCGAAGACGAGCTGTCCACACTTTGGTCCACTAGACCAGATGCCTGCTCTTCATCCTCTGCGGTGAAGGCTCATTCCTTTCTATGGTCTTCAGACAAACAACACCAGACACCATTCCAATCCCACTTAATTCAATTCATTCTCCCAAACTAATGTAATTTATGTAATGTAATCCCACTTTTGTACAACTCAAATCTGGAACCCTTGAGTCAAGTTATCTAATAGGCTCAGATAAGCAAGGAAAGAAAAATGTTCCAGAAACCCATGCTGGTCAGAAATCAATGGCAAATTATCTAGTTAATAGAGTAAACATATTTTATTTCTTATTCTATCTACAAATATCCATATGGAATTAGAATAATTCCATAATCTCTTTGTTACCTCATTTCTTTTTCCTTCTTTTATTATTGATAGTTTCTTACGCATATAATGTATTTTGATCCTCTTTGCCCCTCTTACCCTTTCTTATCCCGTTCTCACTTTCTTTGAACTCACTCTTCTTCCCAACATTTTACTTTATTTCTTTATAAAACTCCTCCTTCTTTAATTGATTTTGTAAGGTTAAAATAAAAACTCTACGTGAATTTGCTTTGAATTCTAATATTATGGTAGTAATCATGGTGACTCACAGCCTAGTAAGCTTGTTTTTCTAATGAATAAAAGTTTGAATCAAACTCTTCCTAGACAAGGTTTGGTGTTCTTTAAAACTTGGTTGTTCTAGATAATAAGAAAAACTATCTTACTGCCAAATAACCCATTCATTTTCTTCCAGTTGGAAGCAGTGTGGTTTTTTTTGTTTAAACAGAAAAAGGGGAAGTGATGTGAGAGTGTCATATATCAATCTGTTGATTTCATTGGTTAAGCAATAAAGAAACTGCTTGGCCCTGATAGGTTAAAACTTAGGTGGAAGGAGTAAACAGAACAGAATGCTGGGAGGAAGAGGAAGTGAGCTCAGAGATGCCATGCTCCCACTCCCGGGCAGACACACACAATGAAGCTCCGACCCAGGAGCTATCTACCCTGGTTACTCATCTTTTTGGTCTATTTTCCATACAGGTACATTTTACTTAGACTCTATTGTGTCTAAGGCTTGCTAGGCAGGAAACATCAGAACTGATCAGCTCGTAGTTTATATCATCATAACTAAGATAATAACCTATACCCGCAAGTTGTTTTACCTATAGGTAAATGCCTCTCAAACATCAGTCATTTTTAATATGATGGGGTTAGTATACTTTTATAATGTAAATGCTTGATAATTTAAAAAGACTTTTGCTGTTAGTTGAATAGCTTTGCCTAAATAATAAGCTTATTTAAAATGTAAACTTTGGGGCTGGGGAGATGGCCCAGTGATTTACAGCATTTACTGTAGCTCTACCAGAGGACCAGAGCTTTGACGCCGCCAATCCGCCCACATCAAGAGGCTTGCAAATTTTTGTAACTCTAGCCCCAAGGGATTTCATGCCTCTTCTGGTATCCACTGGCACCTGTGCAGGTATGTGTGTGTGCACGTGCATGTACCCACATACACACACACAAACACACATACAAAATAAAATAAACCTTTACAAAAGTAAACTTTATATCACTACTATAACTTCTTGCCATAAGTAAGAAGCAAATAAATTCACAGATTTAGTAATTCCACAAAATATACATATATTTAACCTCATATTGTGTGAGTGTGTGTGGTGTGAATCTAGGAGGAATTAGGGGAAGGAGTGGGGAATGAATATGATTAGAATACATTGTATGAAACTGGCAATGATTAAAATACTATATTAAAAGCATGATATTGTAAAACATACACATTTCAATGACCTATTTTGATATAGATATTAATTTTAGATCGTAAACAAATGAAGAAAGTCTAAAGCATCTCTTCATCGACAGGTGTCTATGGAGAGGGAGGAGACTCGCATGTATTAGTCAGAATCTGGAGACAAGCTATAGTATGAGATATTTTAGCAAAGCATTTAGGTGAAGGGACGTGTTAAAATAGACTGTAATCACAACCTGCATGAAAACTAATCGACAGGTAACATAAGCCTTGAAGATATTGTTCATACTTTATAGATGACCAGACCAGGGCTCCTGGAACTCACATGCGATTGTAAAGTGGTGAACTTTATAACAGAGACTCAAACTATAAGCTCGTCCCCTGCACCCAGTCCCTTGCCTGGAGGGAGGGGCATACCGGGAGACCTGAGTCAAACACTAAAGATCCCCCTCAATCTCTTATAACCAGGTCAAGAGGTGAGAAGCACCGAGTGACGGTCCAGATGCATCAAGAGAAAGTAGGTAAGTGTGCTTTGAGATAATTGACTTGGAGAATAGTGGTGAGGGCTGCAGCCTGGGTCGTTAGGAAGGATTTTGTGGGTATGGAAGTGAGGTTACGACTGCATGAAGAAGGTAGACGGACAGAATCAGACAGCCTGGAGAAAAGACAGAGGGAAAAGTATTTCAAATAACCCCATGATGACATTTAACAAAGCAGTTAAAGACATGCTGGCCTTGGGTCAAGGCAGATTGGGGAAGACGCAAAATCATTAGAAAGTGCAAAGGCCACTTTGACAATCTTATGGCCTTCTCAGTGGAATTAGCTCCTCCTCTAGCCTCTTTAAAAATGAATTATTTCCTTTAAACGTGTATAGCATTCAGCTTACAGTGTTTGTGCTTGAGGAGAACACCGAGGGTGTGCGTTCTTATTTATAAGGAAGTCTTTCCATCTCTCCGGGAAGTCATAAATCACTTGACTGTCTGGTAATTTAACTATGTTGACACTGACATTCTGTGCAGTGTTTATAAAACATGTCAGCCTCCACTGCTGAAATATGGTCCTTGGGTCACCCCTTGCTTTTACCTGGAGCTTGTTAAAATACAGTTTCCAGGGAGGATGTCTGGGGGGCTACGAGACGCTACCACTTGCAATTCTGTTCTCTAGTGGCCCAGAGCATTGAAGCCTGAGTAGGGGATTGAGGCACAGAAAGACATTAGCAATGGTAAGAAAGAGGCTGTATTCACATAGAGATTCAGATTACATAGAGACAAAATACAAGACAGACAGGAGAATATATGCCCAAATAATGGTGGAATATAAGAAATTATTTACACTGTTTTTTTAAACACTGATTTGTATTTTCTATTACTAACTTGCCTTAAAAAATGAAAGTGGGTGTAGAGAGACAGCTTGGTGGTTAAGAACTCTTGCAATGGACCCAGGTTCAGTTTCTAGCACCCATATAGCAGCTAACAAGTATCAGAAAATCCAAGTCATCTTCCGGCCTTCAGTTGCCGCATGCTGTGTGTGTGTGTGTGTGTGTGTGTGTGTGTGTGTGTGTGTGTACAAAATAAGAATAAATAAATCTTTTAAAAATAAAGGTAATAAAGCTACTATATTTAATTTTTTTCTGGTTTCAGAACTTCATTGAAATACTTCTGGAAAAAAATAAACATGAGGCAGCAAGCCCTTGGGAAACAAGAAAGCAAGAAATTGTTAGAATAAGACAAAGACAAGACCTAAGTGAGAAGTAAGGCAGTGTGACTTTCATGACCCTAAAGTCCTTGTGAGAAGAGAGAGAGAGTGTGTGTGACACACACACACACACACACACACACACACACACACACACACACAGAGAGAGAGAGAGAGAGAGAGAGATCTGTGCACGTGTGTCTACTAGTCCATCTTTTTCTTTCATTACAAAGACATAGGCATTGACATTTTCAAGACTGCTGGCTGAGAAAGTCTTTTTATGACGAACCAGATCTGTTTCTGAACTATTATTTTCAGCGGCTTTATTTTAAGCTCTGGCTGGGGCCATCTCAGCAGTATCTCTCAGGTTGAAAGAGGCCCCGGCTGCTTTTGAAACAACTCTTTCCCTGCATGCTCACTTGGAAAATTTACCTCACGTGCTCATTTCTTGCAGTTCTCCCTTACTTCGGTGACTCCCCATCTTAGCCTATACTAACAGGAAAGTGATCCAACGCTTCCTAGCTGTTGGGGTGTTTAGGCAATGGAGACAAAGAGCTTACGCTCCTTCAAACGTGGGCAGTGATGGATACTTTATAGGAGTATTAAGTGGAATAATTTACATGGAGCATAAAGGAGATTTAAAAGTCGACTGATCCAATCATTACTTTCCTTCAACAACCTTGTTACCATGTATTCAGGCAGAGGACATCCATGATGTCGACCATATTCCCTTCTGTGGGATATTATGAAGTACCCTGGAGGGTACAGGTACTACCGTGATGAGAAGGCCAGGCCTTATGAAGGCGACTGTGGTGATTTGTTTTCGTGAACCTATCTCTTGAATCCCAAAATAGTGAACTTCTGCTGGACTTTGCAGCCAAGTTAATAAAATGCTTTGAGGTCACTGAAAGTGCGTAACCTGCTGCTCTCCGGCATACTCAGCCTATTTAAGTTTAGTTGGTTAATAAGAGAGAACAACGTGACCAGCTTTACTAGGGCTTGGATTTCCTGTGCAACCAGCTTTTATAACCCAAGCTAAATGCACAGCCTTAATCTTAAGATATATCTATATCTGTATCTGTATCTATATCTATATCTATAGTGTTCAAGGCCTGACTCAGAATAATGCATGTTGTAATCATTTGCTGAAAACAGCCAGCCCGCTGAAAGCAACCTTGAGACAGCAAATATTCACCATAAATGTTGGGCACAATATGTGCATATAGGCTAGTAGCACCTGCTTGTAGTTTTGAGTGCTGGGTCAGCTGGGAACACTCAGTTTTCCTTGAAAAACTCTGTTAAAGGTTTCTACAAAGAGTCCCTCATTCTGAAGGGGAGGGCACACAGAGCCACTCCTAACCAAGAAGTTATTTGCAATTGATAGCGGCTGGGAGGGGAAAAGTCAGTTTTCTCCAAGGAGTGATTGACACAGTGAAGAGCAGGCTTCATACCCAAGATACTCAGGCAGCACAAAATGCCTCCATGTTTTTTTGTTTGTTTTGGTTTTGCTCTGTTTTTTTTTTCTTGGTTTGGTAGGGTTTTTTTTTTTGTTGTTGTTGTTTCTGTTTTTTGTTTGTTATTTTGAGAGAGATAGAAAGATCATGAAGTTGGGTGAGTAGGGAGGATGCCATGTTTTCTGTCCTGTTCAACAACTGTAGAGCAAAGCCCTTTGTTAGGGTCAGACAGGAGACAGGGGGAGAAGTAGAGAATTCTAAGTTGGGCTCTCTGTTGTTCAAACTAATCCAAGGGGAAGCTGCTTTATTTTCATCCCTTAATGAGCAAATAATAGGAGGACCAAATGTCACTGTGGAGGCAGGGGTGGCAGTGGGGTCTTCCAGGGAAAGTGACATTTCACTAAATGTGACGAGCCTGTAGGCTTTGGTCAGGTATGGTTGGCACATTTGAGGTCCTTTGGGAGAAAGGACCTTTAGGAAAGGCACGTTAGGAGAAAGAGGTCCTATGTCTAAACCTTTAGCTAACTGACATGGGTAGGAGATGGGAGATGGGCTTGAGGCAGAGGCTCTAGGCAGTAAAGAGAAGGAAACAACAATGTACGTGTCAACAGAGCTTCACCATATGTGAACTTTGTGAGCCATGTGGGGAAGGTTAACTTTATCCAAAGGGCAGTGGGAAAGGCCAAGGTCAAACATGAGCAATCTGAGGCCTTAGAAAGGTTGCACAGTTAGAGTAGAGATTGGGGACTGTGGACAACAGGGAGGCCATTGGCTATGAGGCTGCCACAAGAACGCAGGGGAGAGCTGATTCCACCCTGAAGTAGGTCAGGGGAGACGGACAGCTGCAGATGGATTGAGAACAGCGTTTGACTGGAAGTGTGTGATGGAATAGGTACTAAGAAAGTCCTTCATCAATTCCCAGCTAAAAATAACTGAAAATAAATTCTATAAACAAAAGCTCTTTGGGATCGTCCTTTCCACTCTCTGGACATCTCTTAACCACTTCAGGCCAAGGGAAGATTAACTTAGTGGCATTGAAAAATACCCGTCTCTTCTTAGAATTTCTCAAAGTAAGACCTGGGGATTTTTTTTTCCACTGAAGACCAAAAGTATATTTTTAAGACCAAGATGCTTTATTTGGTCCTTTGTAGCTGCAACCAAATAGGAGAGAAACTACTTAGTGAAAAAAATGTATCTGTATCAAATGTGCAGATTTTTCTTTTCATTTCTTAATACAATATAGCAAATGTATAATTTGCATTGTGTTGGTATTATAAGTAATGCAGAGATGACTTTACACAAATGGGGGAACTGTGCATGTTATATGCAAACAACCATGTTATGTAAGAGACCTGCACACCTCAAGACTTACGTATTCTTGAGACTGCTGGCATCAAACCTATCTCAGACACCAAGGGACAACTACATTTTTTTTTCTGTTTTGTCTTATGTCTTCAGGAACACACAGGGTTTTCAAGAGGCCGTGTAATCTGTGATCATTGTTCTTGATGGCTGATGATGCTCTGTATTAAACTCCAAGTGTTCTGAGTTTTAATTTGGAGTATGGTAAATGCAGAAAGGTATAATCCTATAAACAAAAGCTCTTTGGGACCTTCAGTGACATCTAAGATGTTCTAGGGATGAAAGTCATCATCAGAAAGCACCTCAAGGCCAGGCATTACCAAGAGTGGAACCCGCGAGCAGGCACCTTGTGCTGCCCAAGAAGCTGATTTCTGACTTAGCTTTGCTGTCTTTTCAAATCAGAGCCACTGTCTGCACAGCACAAAAATGACGCCTGAACGCAGAAATGTGAAATATGTATCTGCAATTCTGAGGATTCGCTGTTCATTAAACAAAGTTAGAAAACAGAGAAAGTGAGTAATACCCAGAGATTGGAACGAGATTTGTTGTGTAGGCAGGAGAGCAGGAGGCTGTGATGTGGGCAGGTGGAAAAGAGAGGTGACGCAGAGGACACCCAGCAGCAGAAGCTCTGAGCCCAAGTGCCCATCCAGAGGGACTTCAGCGTTCCTTGTGGACCGCTTTTCCTCTTACTGTTGTTTTGAACATTCTGCTTAAGCACTGAGGGCGATGTGCTAGCTAAGCGAGCCCAGCCCAGCCGTCACCCATACTCCATCTGCAGAGGCCAGGAGAAAGTATAGCAAGCTGTTTGGTGCTCTGAACAATCCTGATGTATCCACCCTTCCTAGAAGCCACAGGGAGTCTTACTGTGACTGTGAAAAGCTGGAGGGGAGGTCAGACAAAAAGCAAGTGGATGTATGGGAAAGGACCCAGGAGGCTGCGGGCAGGGCAGGATCAAGGCTTAGGACTGGGGCTCCACGGACTGGTAGGAATAAGTTTTGCATTTTATTTGACTCTGATAACCTAAATTCAAAGATTCACACAAGGAGTAACAACTTCAGTGGTGAATGCTATCCCACTATTTCAGTGGAGTGATTTTTTTTTTAAATCACCAGAGAGCCAACTCCAAGATCCACCACCAATGGGCAGGTCGCACGTGAACTCACTCTTTATGTAGGTGAGTATGTGAAACCCCTGTTTCTCATAAACCCTTGATTCAGCTGCCTAGGACATCCATTAGCAAAACCAGCTTGGTCTCCTAGTAGAGATGTGTGACAGGATCCCAAACGAGAAGAGGAACTGGAGAAAGAAGTGACAGAGGTCTTGAATGTTACCATAAAACTTGGTCCTGAGCTGTCTTTGAAATGTTTTCTGCTGTATCTCCCTTTGTTACTAGGCTCCAGTCACATAAGCCTTCTAGGTCTTCCTCAATATCCAATCTAAGTTCTGTCTCAGGACATGGTCCTGTATTTCCTGTCTTCTTAGCCTGATAGGTTCTTTCCCAGTCCCTAGCATTCTAGGCTGGATGAAACTTTGTCACAGAGGCCTGTCTTGTGCATTTGAAGACGTTTAAGGGGGTGGAGAGATGCAGGTGTGAGGACCTGAGTTAGAATCTCTGGCACCCACATAAAAGCCAAGCATACAGTCCAAGTGTCTGTCATTCCTACAGGGAGACAGGAGATGAAAACCAACGTCTCTGGAAGCCTGTGGGTCACTCAGTCTGGCATACACAGTGGAAAACCAGCAAGGAGACTGCCTCATATAAGGTGGAAGATGAGGACAGAAGCCTGAAGTTATCCTCTGACCTCAACAGTGTGCCACATGCAACATGCACACACACATGCACATGTGCACACACAGACACACATGCACACACACGAAAAGATGTTTAACATTATCCCTGGCTCTTCCCTGTCCAGCAAAAGTTGGTGAGAACCCCATCCTTGGTTGTGAGAATTAAAACATCCCAGATGCCAACTGTCCCTTGGGAGGCAAAGTCACCTCTGGTTGGGAATCACTGCCCTAGATATCTGCCTGATTCACTCTGTCTCTTAATTTAGGTCCGCACTCAGATTCCACCCCTAGGGAAACTTTGTCAAAACACAGTCTGAGACAGAAGCCCTTGCTCCATCTGCCCACTTATTAGCTTATTTTCTTCCTATAATTTATCAAAAGCTAATGATACGTACATCAGATACTCTGGTGGGAAGCTGCCTGCTTCCCTTGCTGCTGTGCCCCTAACATCTAGAGATGTTTTGGAGAAAAAAGGAAGGAACAAGGTCTGGTACTGTTTAGAGACTCCACAGAAGGATGGGAAGGTCTCTTAAAGGAATCAGGACTTGCCACAAGGAAAGAAAGACTTCAACTTAACTGATAAAATACTGCAGGGGTCATTGTCTGCATGAGGATGGGGCTTTAGGGACACTTCTAGTGAGAGGCGCATTTCGCTCACTCTTTCTAAAATGGCGCTTTGACAGCAGGAACAAGTTATCGTCAAACACTTTTATAAACAAAATACACGTTTCAGACCTACAATTGGAGTCATTTCCCGCCATCGAAAGGCAGTGTTCTCAGCCAATATTTACACTGACATCTGCTTGCCACAGAGCAAAAAATCCTGCTGATAATTAGGAGAGTATCTGGTTGAAGGTTGGCATCTTTCCTCATTCTCCTATTGTGGAAGTGCCATCACCATACCATCCCATCAGATCAATACTAACCAGGCTGACTCCAGTCGAGGTAAACTCAGTCACCTCTGGGGTCTTTACTTTAGAGCAACATTGAGGTCCTCCTCCCCTACTGACACTTGCTGCTGTCCTCTTCCTGGATTCCCTAAGGCACACGGAACCCTTTTCTTTTTTTCTATTGATTTTTATTGAGCACCACACTTTTCTCTGCTTCCCTCCCTATCTCTCCCCTCCCCTTCAGCCCTCTTCCATGGTTCCTATGTTCCCAATTTACTCAGAAGATCTTGTCTTTTTCTACTTCCCATGTAGATTAGATCTATGTATGTCTCTCTTAGTGTCCTCATTGTTGTCTAAGTTCTCTGGGATTGTGATTTGTGGGCTAGGTTTCTTTGCTTTATGTTTAAAAACCACATGAGTGAGTACATATGATATTTGTCTTTCTATGTCTGGATTACCTCACTCAATATGATGTTTTCTAGATCCATCCATTTGCCTGCAAATTTCAAGATGTCATCATTGTTTTCTGCTGTGTAGTACTCCATTGTGCAAATGTACCACATATTCCTTATCCATTCTTTGGTAGAGGGGCATTCAGGTTGTTTCCAGGTTCTGGCTATGATAAACAATGCTGCTATGAACATGGTTGAGCACAGGTCCTTGTGGGACGATTGATCATCCTTTGGATAGATACCCAAAAGTAGTATTGCTGGGTCTTGAGGAAGGTTGTTTCCTAATTTTCTGAGAAATCACCATACTGACATCCAAAGGGGCTGTATCAGTTTGCACTCCCATCAGCGATACAGGAGTGTTCCCCTTACCCCACAACCTCTCCAGCATAAGTTGTCATCAGTGTTTTTGATCTTGGCCATTCTGACAGGTGTTAGATGGAATCTCAGAGTTGTTTTGATTTGTATTTCTCTGATGGCTAAGGATGTTGAACATTTCCTTAAGTGTCTTTCAGCCATTTAGATTCCTCTGCTGAGAGTTCTCTCTTTAGGTCTGCATTCCATTTTTTTTAATTGAATTATTTGTTCTTTAGATGACCAATTTCTTGAGTTTTTGTATATTTTGGAGATCACACCTCTGATGTGGGTTTAGTGAAGATCTTTTCCCATTCTGTAGGCTGTCATTTTGTCTTGTTGGCCATGTCCTTTGCTTTACAGAAGCTTTTCAGTTTCAGGAGGTCCCATTTATTAATTTTTTCTCTCAGTGTCTGTGTTACTGGGGTTATATTTAGGAAGTGGTCTCCTGTGCCAATGCATTCAAGTGTACTTCCCACTTTCTCTTCTATAAGGTTCAGTGTGGCTGGCTTTATGTTGAGGTCTTTGAATGGATTCATTTCTGAGATGCTGGCTTTCTTCTGGAAGGAACTTCCAATATTGAAGAGAAACATAAGTGCCAACAAAATTTCACATTTGGATAAGCTAAGGGCAGCTCTCTCTTGTCTTCTGGCATTATGAACACTCAGAGTATCCATCTTCTTAAGACTTGGGTTTGGTCAGCGAGTAAAAGATGTTTCATCAAAACTCAGTTCCTGAGAATCCCCATGGAATAAGGATTTCCAAATACAGTAAATATAGCTTCTTAACATTAAGCAATTCCATACTCACATTTTCCAACTGTAGGAGGATGGAAGCGTTTTGGTAATACTATTTTGGACAATAATAGAAATCTGGTGTGTGTGTGTGTGTGTGTGTGTGTGTGCACGTTGTGTGTGCGTGGTGTGTGTGTGCGTTGTGTGTGCACATTTTGTGTGTGTGCATGGTATGTGTGGTATGCGTGTGTGGTGTGTGTGTGTGTATGTGTGGTGTGTGTGTGTGTGTATGTGTGGTGTGTGTGTGTGTGTATGTGTGGTGTGTGTGTAAGTGTACCAGTGACATATGCTCACCCTTCCACAAAGCTTTTTATCAGCACAACCAAGGTGGGTGTGAGTTTTAAAATTTGGGACCCTGAGTGACCCAAAGGCTTGCTTTTCCCTTCAAGGGCTAGGGCAGGACACCCAGAGACATGAAGGGAAAGAGGCAGCCTGCCTTTTTAAACACTAACCACTTAGTCAAAGGCTGACAAGACCCTTTGTCTCCTGGGGTTATCTTGATTTAAAATACACCAGCTTCTTCTGTATTCCTTTTAGACTTGTCTGTGGTTTTCACCATTGCCCCTTTTGGGGACTTATCACTCATCTGTTTCAGTGTTTGAACAGAGGCAATATTCATCACTACTTAAATAATTTTTACATATAAATTTATTGTGTATATCTAAGGTATATCAAATGATGCCATTTTTAAAACTCTACTAGATTTGTCTATTTTATGTATATGAGTGCTTTGCACGCATGTCTGTATGTGTACCAGCTGTGTGCCTGGTGCCCTCAGAGTTCAGAGGCATGGGATCCCCTGGCTCTGGAGTTACGTACGGATAGCTGTGAGCCACCATGTGGATGTTAGGAATTAAACCTGGCTCCTCTACAAGAGCACGCAGTGCTATTGACTGAATCACCTCTCAGGCTCCTGCTTTACTCTTACCTCTCCTTATGCAGATGGGATGCAATGGTCAATGCTTATTCTCTACTTGACAGAAACTGTAGTCACTGGGGAACCATGTCTGTGAGGGATTACTTTGAATTTAAGTGATGTGGGAAGGTCTACCCACTGTGGGAGGGTCCATTTCTTGACTGGGATCCCACACTACATAAGTGGAGAAAGAAAGCTAAGCAGAAGTGCACATCCATCTTCTCTGCGTCCTGACTGGATGCAATGTGAGCAGTAATGAACATCCATCCTCTCTGCACCATGACCGGATGCAATGTGAGCAGTAATGTGCATCCATCCTCTCTGCACCCTGACCGGATGCAATGTGAGCAGTAATGAACATCCATCCTCTCTGCACCCTGACCGGATGCAATGTGAGCAGTAATGTGCATCCATCCTCTCTGCACCCTGACCGGATGCAATGTGAGCAGTAATGTGCATCCATCCTCTCTGCACCCTGACCGGATGCAATGTGAGCAGTAATGAACATCCATCCTCTCTGCACCCTGACCGGATGCAATGTGAGCAGTAATGTGCATCCATCCTCTCTGCATCCTGACCGGATGCAATGTGAGCAGTAATGAACATCCATCCTCTCTTCACCCTGACCGGATGCAATGTGAGCAGTAATGTGCATCCATCCTCTCTGCATCCTGACCGGATGCAATGTGAGCAGTAATGAACATCCATCCTCTCTGCATCCTGACCGGATGCAATGTGAGCAGTAATGTGCATCCATCCTCTCTGCACCCTGACCGGATGCAATGTGAGCAGTAATGAACATCCATCCTCTCTGCGTCCTGACCGGATGCAATGTGAGCAGTAATGTGCATCCATCCTCTCTGCGTCCTGACCGGATGCAATGTGAGCAGTAATGAACATCCATCCTCTCTGCACCATGACCGGATGCAATGTGAGCAGTAATGTGCATCCATCCTCTCTGCGTCCTGACCGGATGCAGTGTGAGCAGTAATGAACATCCATCCTCTCTGCACCCTGACCGGATGCAATGTGAGCAGTAATGAACATCCATCCTCTCTGCACCCTGACCGGATGCAATGTGAGCAGTAATGTGCATCCATCCTCTCTGCACCCTGACCGGATGCAATGTGAGCAGTAATGAACATCCATCCTCTCTGCACCCTGACCGGATGCAATGTGAGCAGTAATGCGCATCCATCCTCTCTGTGTCCTGACCGGATGCAATGTGAGAAGCTATTTCAGGTTCCTACAGCCTTGAATTCCATGCCATGATGGGCCTTGTGCCAGAAGAAGCCTTTTCCCCTTAAGTCGCTTTTGACAGAGTATATTTTATCGCAGCGACAGAACAAAGACATGGTGGGCCCCACTGTAGCCTATGCTGTATTCAAACCACAACTGTCCTGCATCGGTCTCCTGAGAGCTGGGGTTATGGGAATGCTCTACTGCAGTTGATTCTAAACACCTATTGTTAACTATAATTTTCATGTCAAAAATTAGGTCTCTGAGCTTTTTTATCCCACATATCTGCTTCTTTGTATAGGGGCAAAGAATAAGCAATGGTTGGTTATAGGAAAGATAAGGAGGGAGCAAAGCAGAGCTGTAGGTTAAAGGATACAAATTAGGCTAAGACTTTATCTGAAAAGAGATATAGAAAACCCAGCCCCAAGGGGCCTTAACCCTCTGCTGAGTTCCCCTTTTACAACCACCAGTACTACACTCATCAGAAAATGAACACTTCCTGATATTTGCCACAAGTCTGCATTGTTCTGAAACCCCCAAATCTAGTTTTGAACAGAATTCCAGATACCTACGATGTGACCTTTAATGGATAGTGAGTTGGGTATTTTGCACAGTATTCCCGAGACACATCAAATTTCTCTTGCATTTTGCTCTTAGGTGGTGCACTGATGGGCAGGAAGCTGATTCGATAGAGTAACCCTGCCCTTCAAGGTTAGCACTATAATTGCCTGGCTGGTCTCCAATTTAGAAGGTACCTAGCAGAAAATACCCACATATTACTCAACTAGGAAGAAATGTATTTATTGCTGAAAGGCTGCTGTCAAAATGTTTGCTTTGGAGATCAGTAAGGACATTGCAGCAATTTTAAAAAATGTCTTTGTGTGATTATGTTTTTAGGATTTCAGAAAAAATGAATCCACACCAACTCATTGCACTTGAAGACTTGACTGTTCAATATGGTTATGCTAAATGTCTCAGCATCTTGCTTGAGATTCTGTACTTCCTTTTATTATTATTTTCTTAATTGCTCAAGAGAGCTTCTTCCTTTTTTCTCCTTATGATTAAGAACTCCAAATGAAACCTCTTGTGGTGATCGCACCGTATTAAGTCTTTCCGTACAAGAGTCGTCAATGGTTCAGCTTTTCAGTGATTTAGATAAATGAAATTTCTGCTAAAATTTAGTTGCAAGAAGCAAATGTGTGTGCGTGATAAGATCTACTGTGACTGGGCTGTATGAAGATAAGTGTGAACTGGGTACCAGTTGGTCACATCTGGGCTTATCTCACATGGTTACAACATCACGTGCCACTTGGATAGGCACCTGTGGCCCTTGTTGTCAACCAGGTTTTGGCATTATGTTAAGGGCACTTCAAGACCACACTGAGAAGTGGAATGCATGTCTAAACGCTTAGATCTACAGTATCCACCATGGCAATGCCTTATTATCTGATCATTAAAAGAAAAAGAGGTCAAGAACTTGAGAGAGAGCAAGGGGGTTCATGGGAGGGTCAGAGGGAGGGAAGGAAAGGGGAAAATGATCTAATTATATTATAATTTCAAAAAATGGAAAATATTATGAGAAAAAGGTGACCCATTTTCACTTCTCTTCAACTTTGGGAACTTTGGAGTATGATGTCAACTGATTTCCCCCATGACTCTTTCCGAATTTATACTGCCTTTTTTGCTTTTTGAAATTTTAGAGCTGGTCTGAGAAAGTGGGACACATTTCCCTTGACATATTTGAAGCTATATGAGAAGGAAAGACCCATCTGCAATAAGCTGTTCAACTGAATATTGGCAGAAAGCAATCAAGTCCTCCGCAGAGTAGATCTTACCCAGCTCTCCTCCTCCCACACTTCACACAACACCCCAAATGCGAAAGCTCATGATGCACCCTCCTTCTGGGCACGGACTGCTTGCCTGGTGGAACAATCAGGGGCATGGCTTGCTGCCCCTGTGTTTGCAGTTACAAGACACTCTCTTGGCACTGTGCTTTGGGAGGGAAAGGATCCCTATTCCTCAGTGTTCTTACTACAACATACTTATTACCAATTTAGTGGGCGAGGAAGTGTGGCTAACCTCCTACGAGCTTTGGGACAATTAATTACCCTGTTCTAGTTACTTTCGCATTGGTGGAATTCACATCTGAATTACACCGTTCCCTATCACCATGTGCTTTTTGAGTTCTTTTTAAGGCATTTTATTTATTTACTCTATTCAGGGACGGAAGGCATATGGCAAAGCATGAGTGTGGAGGTAACTTTTGGGAATTGCGTCTCTCCACCAGGTGGATCCTGAGAATCAACTTCAATCCACTAGGCTTGGGTAGCAAGTACCTGTGATCCCCTCACTGGCTCACATGTGAGTGCTTTACAGAGGAGTTTAGCCTTAGATCCTTCTTAACAACTTTAATTTATTGCAGTGTGGTTTGTATAAATTCTCCGTATCTGTATTTGCTTTGGCTTTTGTGGTGGCCTAGGAAGAAGGTTCTAGAGACCGTGATGACTTTGGTTTGTATGATAAAGAGGAGATTTCATATTTAAGATGATGCACCACTGTCACATCTGTCCTATCGGACACGAAGAGTATTTTTTTAAAGCCATTTGTGTTCTGTGTGTGTCTGTCTCAGATCGGGGCATGTGTTTAAGCTTGTCTCGCTACTGTTTCACTTCTGGTCTGCCATTGATCATCTTGTTTCCTAGATGTTGATGACAGCCGAGGCTGAGACACAAGAGAAACTGGATTCCTTGAGGATTCTCATTAAAGTCGCCATTGAGGGGGGAGAAATGGTCTCCAGTGAGAGGCAGTGTAGAGAAAGAAGGAGTTGGTATGGTAAGCTGTCAAAGCTGTTAAGTTTAGGAGTTTATAGAAAGTTTCCTCTCTTCCCCTTTTTCTTCCTCTCTCTCTCCCTCTTTCCCCCTCTCTTCCTCCCAAATTTCCTCTGTGTCTCTTCTGTCTCTCTGCCTCAGTCGCCCTCCATGACAGGGTCTTGCTATGTAGCCCAGGCTGGCCTTGAACTCAGTCTCTCCCCCTGAAGGTCTTGCTGTGTAGTTCAGTCTGGCCTTGAACTCAGTTTCTCCCCATGAGGGTCTTGGTATGTAGCCCAGGCTGGCCTTGAACTCAGTTTCTCCCCATGAGGGTCTTGCTATGTAGCCAAGGCTGGTCTTGAACTTGAACTTGCAGCAATCCTTGTACCTTATATCACCAAATGCTGAGGAGTTTGCTTCATTTTGCAACTAAGGTAAAATCTTGAGTACTTTTATTTGTTTTTATTTTATTGTAGCGTTCTTAGACAGGGCCTCACTGTGCATTCTGATTGGACTAGAGATTGCTATGTTTGTTGCTTCAAACTCACAGAAATCCATCTGGCTTTGTTTCTTTATTCTGGGATCAAAGGTAGGTGCCACCAGTACTGGCTTGAGTACTTAAAAAAAAAAAAAAGACCAGCTTTCTTATACAGCTGAAGACCAACCTCCCAGAGAACTGTGCCTCCCACAGTGGGCTCGGCTCTTGTAAATTAATTAACGACCCGTCAGTCATCTTTTCAAGAATTCTAATTCTCAACTATGTCTAAATCTTTAATGTTCAATATATTTTATATGTATTTGTACTTTTAAAATATTGTTTATTTGCTTGTTTTTAAGAGATGGCAAGTAAAGGCTATTCAAAAGTGCCTGTCTAATAGAAAAAAAAAAAGAAAGCTCTCTATGTATGAGTCCATAAGAAAGTCAGCGAGGAGTGATTCTCCATGGCTTCTGTGACACGCTGCTGCTTGGGTTTCTGCCCTGATGCCCCTCAACAATGGATGTGATCCAGATGTGTAAGCAATTAAATCTTTTCCTCCATACGCTGCATTTTATCTGGTTTTTGTTGTTGTTGTTTGTTTTGCACAGCAACAGAAATCAAACTAGAACTGGTTTTCTTTAGTGCACACAACAGAAACTATTCACACCTGGTTTTCTCTTGGTCACAGCACTAGCCATGTGGCCCTGGCAGCACGGCTTTTATATGCTTCAGCCTACCAAAAAAATGAAAAGAACCTTTACATCATATTTTTAAAAAAAAACCCTCGGTGTAAAAAAAAAAAGGTCTGATTTGAGGGTTTTTGAGTCATCAGTTTGACTTACTCTGCGTTAAGGTATCAGGTATTACGAAAAGAATCACAGAAGACAGTACCCAAATCTCAGCAAATGGGTAAATATGGAAGTAGCAACTTGAGATGGTCTTGTCTAAA
The DNA here is from genome assembly GCF_037038515.1 of Microtus pennsylvanicus. Lineage (NCBI taxonomy): Eukaryota > Metazoa > Chordata > Mammalia > Rodentia > Cricetidae > Microtus > Microtus pennsylvanicus. The sequence continues at coordinate 25,002,651 of NC_134591.1, forward strand.
AACTCAAATGTGGAATTTCACAGAGAGCAGGTTATGAGATCCGAATGAACTCTTAGCTGGCCCTCGAGTGTTGCTGAGCCACAGGTCTGTTGGAAGAGGGCTGTGGCTGAGATAATCCATGAGTCATATTCTCTACATCTGTAGCTCCTTCTCAAAGTCTGTGATGGAGGAATATGTCATGCTGAACATGTCTTGTGCACAAAATAGGAGAAATTGACAACAGAAACCTCCATCATGTTATCTTGATATAGTTTAAGATCTAGCATATTTCTGACTCAACAGAAAACACTTAAGCAGAACTCATCCTGATTTCTTCTCAGTAGTTCTGAAGCAGTTTTCTTTTATTTTTGGTGTTTAGAGTGGTGTGTGTGTGTGTGTGTGTGTGTATGTGTAAAGTGATAGTGTGTGTAAAGTGGTGTATATGTGTGCATAGAGTGGTGTGTGCATATGTGTGCGCACGTGTGTGTGTATGTGTGTGTTGTATCTCTGAGTGCTCATTGCTAGTAGCATCATGGTGTGATTATCTTTTTTTCCAAAACAGAATGCTCGACACAAGTACTTACTGCCCATAATTCTGCTCTGGCATGACTACAACAACACTCCTTTCAGACCTTCCTCTATGCCTCTTATATTCCAAGGCCACTCTTTTCTTTGTAAATCTGAGAAAAATCACTTGTCTCAAAGGGAAGGGAATTTAAAGTCTTTGCAAACTAAAAAAGGAAAGAAAGAAACAAAGGAAAAGAGAAGAAGAAAGAGTTAAAAATACTTCCTAAGTCAGATAATTTCCAGCTCTGAAAATTTCGCTCTAAAAATATACTCATGTGGGTTATTTTGAAAACAAACACCAATCCTATATATTCATAGAGACTCAGTGTGGTGAACTCAGCTGGATCCCAGGCACGCATCCTTTATGGTATAAATATTCTGAAAGCTGATCTCTATTGACACTGGCTAGAGGAGCTTTTGTGTGCATCTGGAATTGTTTTTCATTTTGGAGCTAATGTTTTGACTTAATTGGAGTACCAACAGCAAAAGAAGGAAAACAAGGAGACAAAAATATTCTTGATAAAATAATCAAACATTAATGTCATCTCCCTCTTTTGAAAATGAAGTCTAAAAGCTTCACCCATGAGATTATGATAAAAATGATGAAATCAAAGAGGTTAATCAAGAAATTAAGTAATAAATTGAAAGAAATCTTAAGCAGTATGGAAATAGGAGGCTCATAAATGTGCGTTTGACTTCTATATGCCAGACACTCAGATCTCTGTATTCCTATTACTTTCCAATGAAACAATCGACCATCCCAAAGTAATCATTTCTACTAGATAACATCTTCATTTTGAGGGTATTTTCTTTTTTATCTAAGTTAACCTTGCATTCTAAGGCTTATTCTGCTTTTGCTAAAACTCTATTTCTGTATATTTATAGAGAAATCATTGGTCACCATTTTCATATAACTGCATAAATGAAATAATCACTGAATTAGTGAAACGTCTTTTCTCTCTCTCTCTCTCTCTCTCTCTCTCTCTCTCTCTCTCTCTTCCTCCCCTTTTCAGATAAATAGGCTATTCTTCAACCTCACTCCAGGGTCCCTTTAGTTCTTCATCTTCTAATATAAGATAATTTCCCTTCATACCTTTTCAAATTCTTCACACCTCAGTGGTTACACAGTCTTTCCCGAAAGGAGAAAGCATTGCAGAAACTGTCAACTGTGCTTGCTTTCAGTGCTTCTTACTTTTACAGTTGTACTTGAGTCAAATGAAAATAGTAGAGAGTTGTTTTAAGTCATTTCATGTGTGGTACAAGGCACAGGCCAGTGGATCGAGGAATCCTGAAGCAGATGAAATCAGACCCTTATATTTCTTTTTTTCTTTCTTTTCTTTTTTTAAAATTGATTTTATTGAGCTCTACATTTTTCTCTGCTCCCCTTTGCCTCTCCCCTCCCCTTCAACCCTCTCCCATGGTCCCCATGCACCCAAATTTACTCAGGAAATCTTATCTTTTTCTACTTCCCATGTAGATTAGATCCAAATATGTCTCTCTTACCATCCACATTGTTGTCTAGACCCTGATATTTCTAATGTCTCAGACTCAGAATTATTGAAGTAATATAAAAATACAACTCCTCATGAATTAATTTAGCTGAGCCGTAAATACTGGGTTAAATGCATATTTTGGGACCTCTTTAAATAAAAAGAAGTATTGTGACTGCTATAGTGACACGGAAAAAATTGCCTTCTTTGGCACCATTGCATCTGTAATAGGAAAGGTGAAAACAGTTAATTAACGTCTAGTTTGTAGTTCTTATGCAATACCTAAAACTGATGACAAATCATGACAGATGCTAAAGAAATCATGGGGTGTTCCATGAGGAAGAAAGTACTGTGACCAGGTGCCCACCAGGTGCAAAAATACAAGTTGGGTTGTCTGTTAAATTATCAAAGAAATAGGATATTCCAGTCAGATCTTCTAGGTTCTAGCACTCATCTTTAAAAAGCCTTCATGACAATATAGTGTGAGTTTCAGAGTCACAGACGCAGGCAGAAGAATGGAGCGGATGACTTCCAAAGATCCTTCACACATTCTTATTACAGACTCTGGCTGGGAAAATCAAGGAGATGGGAAATGTCAAAGAGTTTCTAGAACATTTGGAGGTGCTAGAATCAGGCAAAGGGCAGGACGGGAAGACAGGTTTTAAGTGATGTTGTTAAGGGTTATTTTCCTGTCCTAATAGAATCTGGAAGGTCACCTCGGCAAGTAATGAAATCTTTTCTGCAGTGCAATAAGATTGTTCAATTTTTAACTCAAGGAAAATCCCAAAGCAAAAAGCACATAAAATACCGGGGCTTGGGGGTGGTAGTGATAAAATTATCATCAAAATTTAAAGACCTGTCAATCTAAGCAGTGCATACGGATCCATTTTTAAATAAATTATATTGTTTTTGAAATGGCAGATGCCACTTTTATCATGCACATTCCTGCGGTCTAATTCACAATGAAGCTGCAAATAGCTGTGACAATTATTTTCAGGAGGGCTTTATCTGGCGCTTGTGTTGTTTGCTCTATTTCTGTTGCACAGTTGTGAAGGAGTTTTGATCTATTTCATATTTCTACTCAAAAACAAAGAAAAAGAAGATGCATCAAAAAAAAGAGCAAACCCTCAGAACATCTGGTACCCCTTCCTCATCCTAAAAATAACATTTAATGTAGGTGTGTCTATTCTAAATATTCTATCACCTTTCACTTAATTTACAATCCAGGATTTTCCCCTATCCTCTGCCACCAATTGCTCCTTTCATCAACGCAGAATGACTTCAACACAGTCTCTCTGAAATAAGACATTTTTGCCATATGTCTTTAGGATCTGCTGCAATATTACCAGGGGCCCTACAGAAGTAGCAAGGCTATTAGCTCATCTTCCTCTATAGACGAATCAGAAAGACAGGCTATTTATTGTTCAATTCATGGGACTCTTGCTGAAGCTTAAATTGAAGGGAATTTCTATGAATAATTAATAATAGAAGTTCAGAGTCATAGCCAGAGAAAGAAAAAAAACACATGGAAAAATTAATTTTGAAAAGCCTTCTATATATTGCTGCCAGGACAGAGATCGGCACACATTACTTACTTCGACAAGTACTTATAAGGAGTTTGCGAGACACTTGCCTGGGTGAGATGTCTTTAGTGATGTCAGCATTTTCCCCACACAGATCATTATGGAGTTACATATTTATGTTTACTTGAAAGCACTTGATATTCAAGATTGATTTCAGATGTCTGAAATGTAATCCAGCTCATGATGTAATCTGATTTGGAGTACATCCCTAGTTAAGTCTAGCATCTGCTATATTCCTGCACTTTAATTTGCCAAGCAGTCAAATTGGTACAGACACAATTTGTATCCCTTAAAGAGAACGAAAACTCCCTGAAGGGGAACTGAAGGTCAAGTGTTCTTAGAAGACGTCTATGAGTGATCCAGAGCCACAATATTTGGTGGCCACAGTATCAGAACCAGCTTCATATCTGGTTAAATGTATCACTTTGAGATGCTCAATCAGATTCTGGGGGTGACAGTAGGAGGAAGAGAATGGCTCTCCCACACAACAGCATGGGATGGTTTCTGATTTCCTAACACAATAAAGTTTAGCAAGTCACTTCCTTTGAGAAAGGATGGTTTCAAAGTTAATATTAAATGAAAGATTCAATAAAGTATTTGAAAAACAACTGTGCACATTTGCTCCCCAAAAGAAGACTTGGGGGAACAGTATCCAATGTTTCAACAGTGTGGGATTTTTCTTTCTGTGGGGAGGGTGGAAGGGTAAGGAAAAAGTCCTCCCAAGTGGTAACATTATTGACACAGGGTTATATATACCATTCTCCTTCAGTAAGCATCCCTGTGGCATCTATAGAAGTGGGAACACTGAGCTTACACTCCATCCAATTACTTCTACATGGTTTTTACTTTGCTCATGATTAAGTTCGGAAATCATTCAGTCTTCATTTAAATTGGAAATTAAAAATGAGTTAAGTTTTACCACTTTCTCACTTATGAATGCATTCTAATTTTTTATGTAGGAGGGTCATCTGTCTATGTGTTACTTTCATTGGTTAATAAAGAAACTGCCTTGGCCCTTTGATAGGACAGCAGCTTAGACAGACGGAGTAGACAGAACAGAATGCTGGAAGAAAGAAGCAGATTCAGGCAGAGGCCATGATTCTTCGACCCATGACGGATGTAGTCTAGAATCTTTCCCGGTAAGCTACCACCTTGTGGTGCTACACAGATTATTAGAAATGGGTTAATCAAGATGTAAGAGTTAGCCAATAAGAGGCTAGAACTAATGGGCCAGGCAGTGTTTAAAAGAATACAATTTCTGTGTAATTATTTTGGGCAAAGCTAGCTGGTGGCCGAAAGCTGGGAAGCAGGAAGCAGCCCACAGCTCCTCACTACAAATTTTTTGTATATTTAGAAGTTTAAGCATTTTTGAAATTAAGAGGGCATACTTTCGATGCCCCCCCCAACAACTAGATTGTGCACCACTAACATAAGACCAGTCAGCAAGACACAGTTTGACTTAACATCTTTTTAACAACTTCAAGGGCCTGCCTAGTCCACCTTCTTCCCTCTGCTCTCTCCAATATGCCCATCCCCTGGTGGGCAACCCTCCACCCCTCAGCACCCTAGCCTCAGCAGCCCCCAGTGCTGTTCTGCACCCTCAACACCTCTGTCTTGTACCGCAGGTAGGTTATCTACCATGTTCTATTCCAGCAGGGTGATTTTGCTCCCTCTTTCCCACAGGGGCATCTTGTAACATCTGCGGGATATTTTTGGTGATTCCAATTGTAGGATGAGTGTGAGGTTGGGAATGCTGCTGAATGGCTCAGGATGCTTGTCACAGTGCCCCATTGACAAAGAAAGTGACACATAGGCTGAGAAACCCAGTATGTAGCTTGCACACAAAACATCTGCTAAGTGGTTAATTTTACACTGCACATTTTAATTACAAAACTCAGTCAGGTGTTGTCCACTCCCCACCCCCAGCCATGACATACAGTTAAAAGAACCAATGGCACTCTGCACATGCCTCCTCCCGAATGAGCGAATACTTTAAGGAATAGAGTTTGGCTCAACATTTTATTTTTACTGTGTTTTGGCTTAGGATGGAATGTGTACAATCTCTGTTGAATGTTTTGATAAAATTCTCAGATTAGGAGGTAAACTGTCTACAAAATAAGCCGTGTTTCCAGAGCTTCATTTATACAACCGTGACATTTTATTTCATTTTATTTAGGGTACTTTTTTATGTAGGCCTTACTTTTATTCTGTTTTAAAGGAAATAGCCACAAACATAGTGAGATGGTGCATCAATAGTAAAAAGAAGGAGCCATAAACACAGTATTTCTGAGGTGAGCATTGGAAGGGAATGGATTCCTGTGCCCTCCATGCTTCTAACTCTTCCCACTTGAATGGGAGGAACTAGAATGCACACGTGGGCATCAAAGTGAAGCCGTTCACAATGCTTGTCCCTCACTCGTCAGACACTTAGCTCATGCTGAAAATGCTTCTGGGGTAATATAAGGCCTGAAAGAAAAGCCAAGCTACCCCTGTGTCCCATCACTTTATGTTCAGATTTGGATGGCCTGGGGCAAAACAAACCAAGAAAACACAAACAAAAACAGCTCTTACGCCCCTAGTGCGCAAGCTGCTGCTGCCTCTCCTCATCCTCCTCTGAGCCTTCCCTCCTGTTAAAGTCATGGTCTCATCACATCGGCCAGGCTATCATCTTCACGCCCATGGCAGCCCTGCTGTCTCAGCTTCACAGAGCTGGTACCACACCCAGTGACATCTGCTTCTTCAAAAAGTGGGTTCGTGAATGTGGTGATTGCTGGACCTTTTGACTCAAACATGGCTTCAAGGAAAGCTCGGCGTCACCAAGGAACAACAAACAAACAAACAGACAAACATACAAACCAAGAGCCATGTGTCTTGTCAAAATTTCTGCTTTAAACTTTATAGCTCTCTCAAGCTCATCTTTCTGGAATCACCCATCTCACGACAGGAGTCAACAAAAATGAAATATACATGAACATCTCATATAGAAACTTACCTAAAATGCTTTTTAAAGTTACATAAAATCATACTTCCTATCAACAGATCGCTTCCTTGCTGATGAAATATTTTAATCCCAGGGAAACACTGGAACTTCAAGAAGGTACCCAACTAAATGCTACTATACCCTTTAGTTCTATACCTGTTCCACCGTCTTCCTCCCGTGTTAGTCGAACTGGGTTACTCCCATGAGTATTGCTTTTGTTGTCTCTCTTGCTTTGTATTTGTAAAACTCGAATCAAACTGTCATGTGGCTCCCGACAGCAGTCAGAAACCACAGAACCCTTCCTGAAACCGGAGAAAGGAAAGAAGTGCTCGTGCCTGGAGACCTGAGTGACCCTCTGCAGCCTGAGCAGGGAGTGGAAGTGAGGCTGGCTGACGCGCTCATTGGCACTAAACACCCTCTACTTGGTCGTGCTGGTGACTCACTCCCAATCATCACAGGACTCCTTCTTCACATATGCTTAACAGAGCTGAATTCATCTTCGTTTGCCAACTGTTCTATAGAATTATTCTGCACCCTGCAGAATTGATCTGTTTACCTCAAGGCAAGTCAATGTGATATATATTTTTTTTTACATAAAAAAGAAAAGGCATGGAAAGTTTCTGGGCTAGCTTCAAATTCTAATAAATGCATTTGGGCACAGTCTGTTTCCTTTCCATGCAAGAACGAAGGCCTGGTGCCTGACAGATTTTTGTTTATTGCTTGGTGCACGGCAGATCATCACGCTGCCCAAAGCTTCCCCGCAGCCAGTCCCAGAGTTATTGCTTCCTCCCATTTCACCCAGCCTCCTAAATATTATGGGATGGAACTTTGCCACAGTGAAGAAGTTAAGACGGTGCCACCTCACGTATTAGGCAAGTCAAAATGGGTAATTTCGTATCCACGGGCCTCATAACCTCTGGGTTCTCATCCGGAAAACCAGTTCTGTTTTCAACACTGTAGTTTCTACTTATAAGTTGCTATAAATATTGAGACATTCCTGTGTGGACAGAACCAAAGAATGGGAACCTGTATGGAGGGACATTTTGCTGTCCTCACGAAATAAAATACAAAAGAGGTGTCAGCATAACCTTCTGGTGAAGAGCAATCTCGCTATATATGGTATTAGGTGTAGTCATTTCACAAGAGAGCCTGGCTGTAACTCTCAAATCCTTTGTCTTTATTTTCCTCTATAAAATGTTCTCTATACTTGATGATTTACTTATTTAGTTTGTATCAGCTTTCTTCTCTAAAGTGTGGAATCTCCAAGAGTGGGGATTTGGACCTCGCACTTCTTCCTCAGGAGCCGGAGCAAGCAGAGCAAAGGCCAGCACCAGCGGCCCCTGCATTTACTGACTGGGTTCTCCATCTCCCATGCCTACTCCACGTTTAAAAAGGTATTCAAGTCACTTTGCTGCAAACCTTTTCTAGAGAAAATAATTTTTGAAAAATACACATCCCAAATATTAAAAAGAGAACTTTTTTTTTTCTGGACAAATACTCGGTTTCCTTGCAGTCTGATTACTTTAACAACTCTTTAGAAGCAAGGACAATTACTATTAAAAAGCAGAAATTATAAATGAAGACAATTCCCATCTCTCTGTGGGTAAGGTAGCCATTGAAGTGTTCATGTCATGCCCTCGATTTCACCACGGGGAGAGGAGCAGATCATCCAAAAGTCCCACCCACTTCCGAGAAGCAGGTGAGTTGCTGAGGCTGAGGAGGCCCCGCTGCTTGCGGGATGAGGATGAGTCTGTGGAGGCTATACCTATCTTAGGAACAGCCATTCCAGCACAGACTTGGGGTGCACAGCCACTTTGTTCTTTGTGTACTTACGGTTTTTGGAAAGCAGATGGTCTCTCTTGAGTTGCTTTGTGTGACTGACATTTCTAATGAATTAGTGACAGAAAAATTAAATGGACTGGCTCCCAGCTGTATCATTTCAGAAAGGCCAAATCCAGAAGAACAGTATCTCATAAACCCAGGCAAATGGGCACTAAAGGGGCTAAGCTGGCTGTGCATGAACACAGCACATTGACATTTCCCAGGGCTCCAGCCCAGGGACTATAACCTATTTACTTATTCTTTATTCTTATGCTTTGTCCCAGTGAAAAAATATCTGAGTTGCCACACACGTAGTTACAGAAGGTTCTCCACTGGGGAGGAAAATGGGTCAGTCAGGTAGGCTCAGTTTTCAAAGACTGCAGCATGGTACAAAAATGTAAAAGGCTGTTAATACATTTTGCATTGTTTGCACAGGAAGCTCAGCTGGAAAAACTGACGATTAGGGAGCTCAAGATATTAGAAGGTGCATCAAGGTTTATTCATCCAGAGACTCCCGTCCCAGCTGATTGCGTTCACTGATGGGATGAAGGACATTCTGGACCAAAAACCGCTTTTATTTGTTTGACTTGAGACTTGGACTTGAAGGGCAGCGTTTACACCAATGATGAGCTTTGGGATTTACAAATAAAAAGATAAAACAACTGCCTACCAATGCCCACGACGCTGCCTCATAGAATGGGGTGGATTTATTTAGTGACAACATGACAAAATACGCAAGTTCCACATTGATTATGGAATCTAATGCCTAGTTTCCCTGGGCAAACCACAGTGTGTATTGTTACTAGGTTTGTTGCATTTTCTATGGTTCAAATGGATAAAATACAAATGCCCTAAATTGTCATTAAAGGTTTTAAATATACTTAAAAGTATTATTTGATGGATATGTCTGCCAGTATGAATACATTTCAATTCACACTGAACAGTGTTTTAAACCATTGCACCTTCTCCCTTCTATCCTTAAATCTTACATATCTTGGTTTAATTTTTGCCTTTGGTAATAAGTGTTTCTGACAACATAAAAAGACTCATTTCCCAAGAATTAGACATACTAAAAACCCTCAAGGCTTCCACGCATCTTGCTGTGTAATCTGACTGAGTGTGAAGCCATGCTGGTTTGTTGTTGAGTACATCTTTCGGAAGAAGCACACACCAGCCAAACCAGCACGAGCTGTATGGTCACTGACAAAGCACTTTCGCTGTTTCTCTTATTTACCACCCAGATGTCATGCCACTGTGCTGTGCTCAGCGAGTGACCTTGCTAGTGGAAAAGTCCAGATTTGGTCATCAGTTCTCAGTTTGAAACTTGTGTCTGCCGTGAGATCCCTTCTCAGAGTTTCAGCTTCTCCATTTGAAAATGTTTCTTATAGAGTTGTATGATAGTGTTACAGACTGGATGTGTCCTCCTTAAATGTGTAAGTAAGTTGAAGACCCACTCCTCAAGATGGCTGTATCCAGAGGCAGGAATTCTGAAACTCTAGTTATCAATAAATCAATGAGGGTAGGGACCTGACCCAGAAGATGTGGTATTCTTATGTGAAAAATACACTGGAAACATCTCTCTCTCTCTCTCTCTCTCTCTCTCTCTCTCTCTCTCTCTCTCTCTCTCTCTCTCTCTCTCTCTCTGTCATCTCTACCTCTATCTTTCTCTCTCTGTCATGAGGCAGTAATCTGCAAGCCAGGAGAATACTGAGCCACCTGGTACCTTGATCTTGGACTGCCAATGTACAGAGCCATGAGAAGTAAACTTGTGTAGCTTAAGAAATCCGGTTTGTTCTGTAATAGCATCTTGAGCACAGACACACACCTCCGTTAAACACCAGTACAGTGCTTATTACATAGCTAACACTAAGTAAACGACTTCAGGCAGACAACACTTTGCTTCACAACCTATGTGATCAAAATTGTCTTCAGTTTGCTCGGCAGTTACTTCAGAAATATGCTTTGACCACTGCCTGTACACTTACAACTAATATGCTGAATGGTATACTATTTATGTGTTGCAATTGAATTTATTCATATATTCAAACTCTACTCTATGAAGTTCATAAACGTATATTGTCATCCTGGTTAATAGCAATAATAAAATTACAACTGAAAACAGAAGTAATAATGATGACAATAAATTACCAATGAGCATATGTAGCTTGTTGTCATCAGTCTATTCAAATGAAATGATTTTGGTTTGGACATAGTAGACACAGAGTTCTTGGCTACTCTGCACTTTCAAAATGAGACTCTACGGAGGCTGGAAAGATGGCTCAGCAATTCAGAGCATTTGCTCGTGTCAGGTGGCTCACAACTGCCTTTAACTGTAGCTCCAAGGGATCTGATACCTCTGATGGCATCCTCAGGTGACGTGAGTACGTATGTGCATGCACACACACACACACACACACACACACACACACACACACACCCGATCTACAATGACTGTCTTGGCACTCTACAGTTTTTCCTCAAAGAGAAAGGAGAGAATTACTGAGAAGCAGTAACTTTACATGGCTTACAAAAATGAAGAAAGTTCCCTACACAAGCTGCATCCCAGAGGGAGAGATGGGAAACAGGGTTGCCTAAGTGCTTGCAGAGAAAGAGCAGCAGTTCAAATCCCCATCGGATAAGAAAGGGGAACTGAGCTGTGATGTAAATGGTCCAAGTGAGTGGGCTAGGAACCTTAATTTTGCAACAGGCACCTCACAAATAAGTTTCTTTAGCTACTTCTACAGATCATTTGTCTATGGTCTGTGTAATGACTCGAACAGTGTCTACCAGGATACCAGGAGGACCTGGAAACACGAGAAAAACATTGCGGTAGTGCCAGCACACTACGGATGCAAAGTGGTTCCCACCGCCGCTGTTTTCTACACACACAGAAAACAAAGGGCAGGCTTTGACTGCTTATTACATTCAACTCAGAGCACGGCTGTTGTGAGCAACTAGCTATGTCTGCTTCCCAAATTCTTCAAGTGGCTAAGCCCTGCTGGCCAGCACCGATGAGGCAAAGGTTGTGAGATTAATTTCACCTACTCCAGTTTGCTTACTGAGAAAACACTGAAGCGCAGCTGGGATTGGTGCAGTTCCCATAGAATACTCCTTGCAGAAATGCTAGAACTAACTGTTGTTAAACAGCAGAACACCTATCCATGCATTTCCATCAGGGCCGGAGCTCTTAATGAGTCTTCAGCAGTGTGAGGTAGGCATTAAGGTATAATCCTAACCCAGCTTGAGGGATACTCTTCCCCACAACTATTCTGGATCTTTCTCCTCAGCCACTCCCTCAATCACCTTTCTTAGGCCGGATCCAGGATAGGCCAGGAAGCACACACCCTTGTCAGTCAGGGTCGCTTGTTATTCAGAGCCAGCTGCTCTCCCATCTGCCTGTGAGGCTGGAGGAAATGCTGAGAAAAGAAAGAGTGAGAAAAAAAATACAGCCCCACTGCCTGAAACAAAAAATTCTGGTATTTCAATTGCTATTTTATGGTAAAAGCTAGGAATTAACTGGTGTGTCCTTCTTGTTTTATTATTTAAAAAATGGGTAAAGACCAGGGAAAAGCATTAGGGATGCAACAACCACATAAGCAACTTGGTTTGTAACTTCACATGAAGATAGGGCACAAGGAAGTCTTAGGATATGACGTCACATATGTGTGTGGTTATCTGGATGAGTTTTATGTGTACCACACTTGTGCAAGTGTCTGAGGAACCAGAGGGCACGAGATCCCCTGGGGCTGGAGTTATAGGTAGTTGTGATCTGCCTGATGAGAGAGCCCTGTGAGCCAAACCCCAGTCCTGTGGAAGAACAGTCACCGAATCATGTTTACAGCCATGTGACTGTTAGCTTTGATTTTGCCTTTTTTTTGATGTTTATTTGCTGATTTTTGCCATAAAGGCTAATATTGTCCCAAGCAAACACTGGGCATCTGAGGTGGCCCAAATTTCAAGGCATAGTGGTCTTTGGTTTCTGAATCTCAAGAATGAATTTAATCAGGAATTACAAATTCAGGGCTGTGAGTGGAGAATATTCCGGGCCAATCCTCAGAACCTTTATGCGTGAATATCCCTTGGAATTTTTTCACTGCTTCACTGTTGCTGATTTGGAGACATGAGGCTCAAAGCTCCTGACTTCCTTCAGCCTGAGACTGCTTCATGGACAATGTAATCCCCATTCCTCTTATTCCAGTCTTCTCTCCACCACCAAGCTTCTACCCATCTCTCCAGCCGGGAATTGTCAGCGTGACCACTGCAGGAACCCACTGGAGGGCTGCTCTTCCCCATGTAGCATGGCACCCACCCAGATCTACACGGGTGTTCAGGAAGTAGTGAGAGAATGAAAAATGTGTGCATAGGAGAGATTTGCACACTTAGCCATTTCTGCAGCAATCCTCATATCCATCCCATGTGTTCTTCTTGTTAAAATCCTACCGTCTGTGGATTGATCTTCTAATGCTGTGAGAGCTAGTGCTTTTGTCTTTTGCTTGGCAGCCTTTATCCCCCCTTCTGGTTAAACATAGGTTTACCGAGTGTCAACAAGCAAAACCCAGACCCATATATAATATATATAAGATGTTTCATGCTGAAAGCCCAGAAAGAAAAGCAAACAAACAAAACAATAAGGAGATGGAAAAGAAAGGGTGAAGTGATGATACCCTAGTGATGGCTTAGTCAGGATACTGTTAGTGTAGCTCTCTGCGGGCGAAGTATTAATGTAGACTGAGTAGACAGAATGGTTTAAGTCATGCCAGGGTGCCATTAGAATTAAAACGTGACACCAATACTATGAAAAAGGAGAGAATTATATGGAATCAGTATAGTCCTGACTTTGTAGTACCTGCTACAAAGAAAGTAGCAAGTAGTTTATCTATTAAACTGAACATGCATTATGCATTTTGCATGTGTGTTTATGTGTAGAAGTAGGGTTGTCTTGGATTTTGGTCCTCACTGTCTGTCTTGTTTGAGGCAAGGCTCTTTTGTTGGTTGTTACTACAGTATGTTTGCCAGGGTGGTTGGCTCAGGAGCTTCCAGGAGTCTCTTGTTTTTGACTCCCATTTTGCGTTTCAGGAGCACTGAGATTACAGGTGTGTATTACTGTGCTTGGATTTTACATAAGGAATTGAACATGGATTGTCATATGTGTGGCAAGCACTTTAACCACTGAGCAATTACCCCAGCCCTTTTCTATAGCTTTAGTATAAAGAAACAAAATAAAATATTTAGTCAATGTAAAAAAAAATAGCAAGTGCAAGAAAGAAAACATAGACACGCAGAAAATAAGATAATAAATTTAAACACCAAATATACTCATAATTACATCAGATTGGAATAGACTAAATAAAGAAAGAAAAAGATTTTAAGCAACAGGTCCCAAACAGAACTCCAATTACCTATGGCTTACACAAGACTTTTAAATATAAAAAAGTGGAAAGTAAACCATAGACAATTTTAGATAAACATTAAGAAAAAAAGCCTGGATTACTACGAACCACATCAATGATCAGCATAGCATGGTTTAAAAACCCTACAGTTGCAGTACCTTGGTGGTAACCAACAGATCTCTAAGTGGACTTAAGATCTATTCAAAAATAGAGATACCATGCTTGGTACTGGAAACCTAGGTAGCTACTCAGTACTAGTGAAATTATGGTTATTGGAGGAGAATCTGCAACCACTAATTACTAAACCAGTAATTCCTATCAATAATCTATAAACATTTTTCTTCATACCCCTAGGAAAGTGGAGTCTTTACCCATCATCAAGGAAACTTCTCTTTGCAACAGACAGAGACCATTTCAGAAAATCACAGCCAATCAAAATGCAGACTTGTGAGCTCAGTTCCAATGGGCGCATCTACAAAACACTCCCACACCTAAAGCTCAGAGAACATTGCAGAAGACAGTGTGGAAAGATGGTGAGAGCCAGAGGACCAAGGAATTTGCTGACTGTGTCTCTCATAACATCAGCAAATTCTCAACATCTTGACGGCCTAAATGTGAGCTGAATAAGGAGGGTACCAACAAGCATGCTAAATTGGAGATGGAAAAGCCCAGGAGGCCTCAGCTCTACACAAAGAACTATTGGCAGCTGAGTAAAGCTGGGAGGGGAAGAAGTGGTCCCCCCACCCCAGCCCAGGGAAGACCACAACAATTAGTTGTGCAGTACTCAATGGTCAACCCTAAAAACATACATACAACTAATATTATATGGACTCAACAGTTTATATTTAGGAATATGTATGTATGTATATACAAATTCATGCATGCAATGAAGGACAGTGGGGAGGTGTATGTTGGAGAGTTTGGAGGGGACAGGGAAGGGGGAAATGTTGCAATTAAACTACAATCTCAAAAATAAACAACAAAAGAAGCTCGGATTGGCAATATTAAAAATGAATAAAGTAGACTTTAAAGACAGAGTAATTATTATAATCAGGAGGACCATTGCATGGCAATGTCAGGGTTTGCCTAGTATGACCACACAATTCCCAACTGATGTATTTGACAACAGAGAGTCAAATATATGCAACAGAAATAAACAACTAAATGGAGAAATCAGCTAAACTACAAGCATAGCAAGGCCTTCTAGAAGGAGACAGGAAGAGCACAAAAAGGCCAAACATGAATTGGCTGCACATTTCCTTGCACTGCGTGATGAACAAGGATACCCATGCCTTTTCTTCTTTGTAACTTTGTACCAAGGTCTTTGTCAGATTCACCAAGGCTCATTTGTGAGAACAGCAAGACAAATGGAGTTCTGTGTTCCACATACCTAAATATGCTAACATTATAAATCAACCTAAGACACTGTCAAAACACTCTCTTCCTTCCTATATTCACGAATAGACCTTGGTGAAAAAAATACAAAACTATCATTAACACATGACTGAAAATATCAAAAAGGATAATTACATTTAATTATTATGTTACATATCCAGACGTCTGTTGTTGGACTGGGCATGTCTGAGGAACTTACATAATTAAAAGAAGACTAAGCCAATGATGACTAGATATTTATTTTAAAATTTTTATTCCCTTTATATTAGTAACTTTTTCATCATTTGTTAAGAGATGTTTTTTATTTAGTTGATATATTTTGATAGTAATGATTTAGAGGATAAAAGTAACATGCAATTGTACTCAAGATGAATAAGTTTTGATATATTTCATTAGAAAATATAAAACGCTATTTTTGATAGCTTAAAAATATAATATTCTTTAAAGAGTTTCATTGTTACATATTAAAGTAAAAAGTACAATAGAAGAAATCAATTAGGAAATCTCAATTTTTTCAAATAAAATATAATTAAGGAAATTTGTCATTTTAAATTTGATTTTTGAAAATTTTACTCAACAGTTTTGTAAAAACTAGATGTTTTCAATTATAACATGCAAAGAATCATCCTGATTCCACACACAGATCTAGTAAATACGGGCAAAATTAAGGATAACATTAACAGCTTCATTTTTCAAAATGTTCTTCAGCTGGTATGTACCATCACTACAAAATATTTAGAAATTTAGAAAGGAATAATTTTCTGGTCCCAATAATTAAAAGTAAGATTAAAAGATTAGGAAAGCAAATAGGACTTCCAATCTTTTGGAAAACAATTGGTTCTCATCAGTACAATAAAACAAGGAAAAGAAAAGTAAGGCAACAGGATTTGAAAGGCAAACATAAGCTGTCTCCCATCGTGGCAAAGACAATGGGCACAATCTATGCGCATATGCTACTTTGTTAGGAGACTTGTCATGGTACTTGTCATTCATCTAAGTGCTTCTGCCCTTCTGATTCTTCAGTGAAACCTTGCCCTTGTTACCACTAGCAACACGAACACAATTCCCAGACCGTAGTACAACTGGCATGCCTTCTGTTTCAAAGGCTGAGGGAGGTGAAGAACTTTTTCTGGGGCATCTGCAGATGTTAAGGTATAAAGACAGATTTAGAGGGACAGATCTCCAGTAAGAGTGTCCACACCTGGTGTGTACTTGTGGTGGCCTAGAAGCAATAGTGATTTCAACCAATGCAAGAAAGCAAGAAAAAGAAGTGAAAGGCATGGGTTGGAAAGACACAAATAAAGATATTATCAGAATTGGTAGACAATCTTATTATGTTTACAGAGAGAAAAAAACATACTTATCTCCAAATAAGCTATTTGAAATAACATGAATTAGCACATTAATTTCCATATACTAACAAAACATAAAATAAAATGATTCCATCTACGATATCAAAAATAGTTGTCTAGAAATAAACTTAAGAATTTACATGGCTTCTACAGAGAGAATTTGCCTTATCAAAGAAAATAAAGCTGTTTGGATTAATGAAAGGGCACAGAATACTTATGAATAGAATCAGTCTATGTTATAAAGAAGCCATTTCTTGACAAACTATAGGCTGAATCTAATCCTGACTAAAACTATATCAGATAATGTGAAAATTAAACTAACTTAAAAAGGCAAAGAAAACTCTGGAGGACAAAACTTAGGAAATGTGCACTGGGGAGGCGGGGTGCGGAGAGATGATAGGTCAGTGGTTAAGAGCACTTGCTATTCTCTCGGATAACCCAGGTTTAGCTCTCAGCATCCACCCAGTGGTTTACATTTAATATTTAAAATATTTAATTAAATTTTTTTTTAAAAAAGAATTTGCTTTACCAGATATCCCCATTCCTATTAGAATTAAAACAGCACGGTATCCACACAGGGTTATACAGTTAGGGAAACTACAGACCATCCTGTCCACACTGTCACTTTATGACTGACAGGAAGTCATAGTGGGAAAACGCTATTTTTTTTCCACTACGTGATTGTAGGGTAATCTATCTCATATCACAGAGAGTTCAGCGGCAGGTAGTTCCAGACCCAAATCGAAGAGGCAAGAGTCTCACTCCAAATAAAATTCAGTAAGAACTAACTATAGAGAAGAAGTCTGAGATATTGAACTACATTAAAATTATGGACTTTATTATGAAAAATACCATCAAGAGAATGGAAAGTTACCAGGGGGAGAAAATGCCTTCAGGGTTGTTGTCCAACTCCTCCCCCAAACTGTATTCTGAACGCACAAACACAAATCATACAGGAAAAAATGACTTGAACACTTTACAAAATATATTCAGTTACCAAGTTAAGCCTCAGAAAATGTACTCATTAAGGAAATGCAAATTAAAGTGAGAAAGAAATAAGATATACCTCATAGAACAGCTAAAATCAAACGTAGAGACAACATCAGATGTTGACATATGAAGAGACTAGAGGTGATGGGTGATAAACCGATTTTACTACTTTAAAAACTATCAGACAGTATTTATTAAAGTTCAACATATATCCTAAGACCCATTTTTGACGTGCTCTTAACAGAAACGTAGACAAATGTATCCTAGGGGACATTTTGTGTTCAGAATGTTTATAGTTGTATTGTTTCTAATAGCCAAAGACTGGAAACAATTATTTACCAACAGAATAAAGAGCGGAGAAAGCAGGGACATCCCTATGATGTACTACCATAGAACAAGGAGGAGAAATGAAATATGGTCATACGCAACCATGGGTAGACCTCGGCAATAATGTTGAAGTCTTAATTAAATAAAAACCTGCAGAAGAAATGAAACTAGACTCCCCTCTCTTGCCCTCTATGAAAACTAACTCAAAATGGCTCGAAGACTGTAATGTAAGACCCAAGACTCTGAATCTGTTACAGGAAAAAGGAGGGGAACTATTTCAAGATACCAAAATAGGTAAGGCCTTTTGGAATAAGACTCAAGGAAGTCAAGAAATAATAGCAACAGCTGACAAATGTGTGATGGTCTCCAGCTCAAAAGATGGGGTTAAAAAGAGGGACAGAGCTGAACCCACTATCAGGCAAAGGGTTCACTAGAACTGACAAGGAGGGGTTGGAAGGAAAGCCTGAGCCAGTCCAAGGAGAGGAGGAGGAATGTGTGTTGTGATAGAGGAAAGGGGCCCACAGACAGTGACAACAACTCCACTAGACAGAGATATTATGTCTTCTTATAGCCTCAAGGTCATTCCTGGACGATGGGCTAGACTAGTTAGTATGCAATGGGACAGTGGTCACTTGTCCTGTCTGGAGTGTTTTTCTCTTTGGGGCTTTGTTACTGCGAAGGGCAGTTCTCAGGACTGGGGGTGGGAAAGAACTGGACTAGGAGAGAAAGGCTTGGCTGGGTGTGGCCTATCAGACGGTCTGCTCTAGCAGAGGGGAATCTTAGAACCAAAAGGCTGCTGCTCTATGCAAGGAAAGAGTGAAGAGACAGCCTACGGCATGGGAGACGGATTGCCAACCACACATCTGACAGAAGACCAATATCTAGAGTACAGAAAAGACTAAAAATATTAAATCACAAGAAATCAAACAAACCAGTCAATAAACAGGCAAATGAAAACAGCAGAGAGTTCTAAAGGAATAAAATCTTCCAGTGGCCAATAAACATATGAAAAAATGTTCAGCCTCAATAGCCATTATGGAAATGCAAATTAGAGCGACATTGAGATTCTATTCCACTCCAGTCAGAATTGCGGAATGGCACACTCCTGAGGATGCAGACAAAGGCAAACCCCTACACGCTGCTCGTGCGGAGGTAAACTAAACAAGGACTGACATTGTGTTCTTCAAAAAGCCAGAGGGATTCCAAGGCTGCAGAGATACTCACACATCAATGTTGACCACAGTTCTGTCCACAATAGCTAACTCAGGATCGTCAACAGAGGAAGGCATAAAGAAAAGGTGACATACAATCTTTTTTTTTTCCACCAAAAAACAAAATTACGTTACTTTCATAAAAATTTGTAGAACCTGAGGGAGTTACAGTAAACAAGTGAACTCAGTCTGAGAAAGACAGAAACTGAGTTTTTCAGATATGTAAAAACCATATGTGTACAGAGGATATGAAAGGACATGGGGAAAAATGTCATGGGGGGGAACAGAGCTGCTGGGAAGGGGAGCAGGGAAGAAGGGGAGCAGGGAAGGGGGGGGGATGCAGGACACAGAGGAGGATTTTGCTGTGAGTACATTGCATCCTTGCATGAAAGTGTATGTATGTAAGCTGGTGCCATGTTCAACGAAAGACAATGAGGCAGAACAATAAAAATCAAAATCTTTTTTTTTTCAAGACAGGATTTCTCTGTAGCTTTGGAGCCTGTCCTGGAACTAGCTCTTGTAGACCAGGCAGGTCTTGAACTCACAGAGATCCACCTGCCTCTGCCTCCTGAGTGCTGGGATTAAAGGCCTGCACCACAACCACCTGGCAAGAAGAATTTTTAAAAAGCACATGTTGTCTGTACACACAAAGTTCGAAATTGGCAAAAGGGGCCTCTTCTCTGGAAAACAGTCAAGAGGAGACCCAAGAGAGCTGTCTGAAGGAGGCCTGGAGTATTTGCAGAAGTTTATGTTTTGATCTAAGTGAGCCTTACCTGAGCAGCTTTGTGAAGATTCAAAGGGGGCAATTAAACACAATGAACTGTTTATGAACAGCTCAGGGGGAAGCTGGGAGGGCACAGAGAGTGGACAAACCCTCATGATTGTTACAATCAGACATGGGGGTTCAGTGTGCTATTTTATCTGCTTTTTATACATGTGAAACTTTCCATTACAAAAGGAACGGTGGCAAGGGTCGCTTATTTGCCGAGGCCTACAATAGCTGTGCTGGTAATTTTACGGCCTTCTTTCAAACCAGTTTTACGGGATTTATTTGAAAGTAAATGAGCACTGTTAAAACTGTCACACAGGGATAAGAATTAAGAAGATGCTACATTCTATATGTTTTCCTGGCACCTAGACTATGCCTCAGCCTTCCTGGGAGCTCACAGGTTCTCTTCTGCCTTAAGGCTTCCCAGCTGTGCTTGTAAGTACCTCTCTCTGCTCAACCTGCCCTGTATTCTTGCTCTGTGACATCAGAGAGGGGGTTGTCTCAAATTTCCTTTACTTTCTCCATGGGGCCTTCTGGTTCTTCTAAATATGGACCCGCTAAAGGGAGAGCGGAAGCCTCTAAGAGGATGCAGGAAGACGCGGTTCCTTCTGGGCTTTTCACTTCCTGTTTCACCCCTGGGGTGACAGTGTCTCTTTCCAGCAGCTGATCCAGGACACAGCTTTTCTAACACTCCTGGGACTGGTTTTGCCATTCTGTGCTCCAAACACTAGCTGAGCCATGACCTCCTCTGAGTTTCTCAGCTTTAATAATTCTAGTATTTTCCTTTTGTCTCCTCAGT
The DNA here is from genome assembly GCF_037038515.1 of Microtus pennsylvanicus. Classification (NCBI taxonomy): domain Eukaryota; kingdom Metazoa; phylum Chordata; class Mammalia; order Rodentia; family Cricetidae; genus Microtus; species Microtus pennsylvanicus. The sequence goes on from NC_134591.1 coordinate 25,023,304, forward strand.
CCCCGGAGTGGCAGCTGCTTCCTGCAATTTTGTCTCACTGGTACCTTAAAGCTTCCTTTCACTTGAGATAATTAACAGCTCTCCACCTAGTTAACAATTCTTTATGGGAAGCCTGTTTTGCTTAAATAGCGGGTGTGATTTCTGCTTCCTAATTGGATCTAGACTGTCAGACCGTCAAGAGTTACACTCTGCTCTTGCTTGCTGCTCCTGGGGCTTGACATCGAATTATTGATTATCTTCTTTTATCGGGCATACAATTGCACGAAAAAGTCAACAGCCTCTTTGTTTCTCTGCTCCCACTCCAGGTAAACGAAACAATTTTATCTGTTTGAAAATTCAGTTATCTCAATTAGCATTTTAAAACATGACTACTGAAAACCAACTCACTGAGCTTAAACGATACTGGCGTTAGCACGGTATGTAAAATGGGATAACCTGAGCTATAAGACACACATCTCTTGCATGTTTATGCTATTTCTCATAAAACTTCTCTCTGTCAATGAAGCTGATCAGGTAGGTATTCCTTGAGATTTAGCGATCAGAAGCTCAGAAAGCCAACTCCCGTCTTGAGTCAACTTCCATTGAAGTTCAGACGCCATTTAGTATATGGGGGTTATCAGGGAGCTGCTGGATTTACCAGTGGGTGAGCAGAGTGTCACATAGTACATGAGTGAATACTGCCCGGAGCAAAGAGCTCCACATTGGGAATTCAGTCGCAGCGTGCTGCCGGAAGATGGGCAGGTATTATCCTTGGGGGAAAAAATTCAATAAATGATAATGAATTCACCTGGATTAGACTAACTGAGAATGAAAGACAAGAGATTGGCAGCTCAGCTCTTCCATATTCACAGTCTGCCTTCAGGGTTCTGTCTTTGCTGCGGGCTTAAAGATAGGAAATGAGGTCCTCGGTGGTCCAGAAATTCTACTGGAGCCTTCTTCACCCAGTGCACGTTCCTCCGCTAGGAACCTGGGAGAAGACCTCACCTTTTTGTTTTCATTAGCTCATAAACAGACACACTGTCAATTGCTCAGAAAAAAAAAAAAATCTTTCTGAACAGAACTGGAAATGCATCCACTTCGGACACTCTACCTAACAACAGACGATATCTGTACACCGAGATCTGTCTCCAAAGAGCAGATTCCCTATCGTGGTCCTGGTGAATTCCCACAGCACTCCCACAAAATAAGCAGGCATTACCACTACCTTTTTTTTTTTTCCGGGGAAAAAAATCTTTTAACTAGAAGATTTAGTTGTCTGAATTCTGTACTTAAAACCTCTTTTTACAAAGTAAAACTCTACAAAAACCATATTCCACATGCAGGATCAGCGCTGACAGAATCTGCTGATGCAGCAGCGAGGGCTGAGCTGGACAGTTACTGCAGAGGTTATATCACGAGGTCAATCCGTTTATCACTTCTGTTCAAAGCAAGCTTGATCATGCTCTCATTTGTAATTCACCTGATAAATTATACAGGATTTTAGTGGGCTGCGTTTTAGGGAAACTATTTAAAATACTGCAGGCCTAGTTTCGTGAATTTTTAAAACAATCATCTTTCACCGTGCTGCAAGTTTAACCATGAAGAATGAAATGTTTTCATTTCTCGAGCTTTGCCATCGTCGCGGGACAGAAGACAAAATGTATCAGCCATGGAGGCTCGGCAGAGTTGTGTAGATAAATTTATTTGAAATTGATATTGCATTGAAAAAGACAAAGGGAATCGACATCCACCACATTCTTGCTAAATTGGTAGGGAAACTGTTTAATGCTGACCTCTTGTAAAATATCCACCAACAAGGGGCTCAGTGGTGAAGCTTTGCGAAGCAAGAGTGAGGGCCTGAGCTTAGATCATGGAAACTCCAGGTGGGCAGAGTAACCCATTTACAGTTCCAGCCCCAGAAGGCAGAGAAGAGACACGGGATCCCAGGGCAGGGATCCCGGGGCAAGATGCACGGTAAGACTAGCCACGTCATGGAGTTTGGGGGTTGACTGAGAAACTCTACCTGAGTACTGTAGAAAAGCAACAGAAGATAGCTCCTGATATGAGCTGTGGTCTACACACACACACACACACACACAGAAAGAGAGAGAGAGAGAGAATTCAATTGATAAAAATCATAGTCCGGTCTTCATGTTCTGTTTATCCCAAGGTACATTACACTTGTAATTCAAAAAGCATGGAAATTTGAATGAAATTCTTGGTGCTATAGAAATTTTATAGTGCCGAGGTGGACGGACCAACAACACACATGGATGGATATCTTGATTTGGTGACTTCTCAGTCTTAGCTCACTGGTCCACCCATGTGCGTTGCTACTGGAGCAGAGAACCTCATAGTCTTACTGCAAACCAGCTGACAGACCTGCTTTACGATGTTTTAATATACCTTGTTCATTCCACAACACATTCTTCAGCAAACATCCCCCAACTGTTTTCTAGAACCAGAGCCCTCCTCCCTCAAGTTCACAAGAAGTCTTATGCGTGCTACCGAGAAGCTGGAAGTTACCATCTCAGTCCAGGACAGCCTATCCTTTACCGCTCTCTGTCTTTTGAATTCCCTGACTCATGGCAGCAATAACTGTTCTTGCTTCTTCCCAGAGTCAACCCTTCCGCTTGCGTTCTCGAGTCCACCTCCTCCCGCTCTTACTGACTGTCTCACGATGGAGCTACAGCTCTCCAGCGTCTTTAGTTCTTGAGATCCTCGAACAGTGCTGGAGTCCGTGAAAACACGCAGATTGACAGAGATCTGCCGATTATGTCTAGGAGGGAAGGATCAGGTGGGGCTGGTTAGCCTGAGAATAAACGCTCCAGGGAAAGGGAAAAGGCAGTCCTGTCTCTGCCAGCTCGCTGTCACATGGGAATTCAGATTTCAGTTTATCACCGTAGATTTCCAAACACCAGAAAGAAACCTGGATTCCCATATGAAAACTGATAACTCTTAAATGCTGGCTATGAACTTGGAGGACTGAACAATAAGGTGCGTGGGAGAAATGAATACCTCATGGGCTCCCATCAGGCATTTCATCTTTTGCCTAAAAATTCACTCATCTCAGCTTCCCACTCAAGTTCCGTGTGATTTTACTCACATTTGCCCAGCATCTAGCCCGAGACTGTTGACATCTTTTCCACAGCTAGAGTTCTCTCCTCAGTCAATTTTAACACATCTTCCATTCTACTGAATATATACTTTCCAAGGTCATTGGCAAGGGTCTAAAGACCCAATGCCCTGGAATAACTCTATGCAGGCATACATCTTTATATACCTTTCAAACAACAGTTCTTGAATAGAAGCTGGGAACTTGCTAGAAATGCATAATCTCATGACCTTCCCAAGACCTATTAAATCTAACTCTGGGAATTGAGTGTACTGATCAGCTCTCCCAGCATTTCTGATGACTGTAAGTCCGAGGTCCACTGCCCTTGTACCTGCCTAAAGTTAAATAGGAAAGTTAATCTATGCCTTCTGTCTTGCTGTTCAACTTCAATTCCCTCTTCTACATCCTAGCTTTCTGTAGATGAAATAGCTTTTATTCTTAGATTTTCACATTTTATCAACTCACTTTTACATATAAGAATCTTGCATGTTAGGAAAGTGAGTCAGTTCATTTTCCTTTTTCTGCCAATCTTAGAAATACAAAAATCAGTAGCAAGAGATGTGTCAGAGTTAATATCAGTCTGGTTGCCTGACATAAATCATAACCTTTTCTTCCTTTCGATCTTTTGGAAATAGTAGTTAAAAGAATACTTGTACCCATTATCAGAATAATAATAGCAGATTCTCCTCTAGGGCCTAGGGCCTATCTAGCCATAGGTTCTTGCTGGATAATGGTGCCTTGCATGAGTTCCATCTTATGGAGTGGGACTTAATCCAATAAAAAAGTGGCTGGCTACTTTCCTGATGTTCATGCCACTACTGCAAAAGTGGGCACATTTTGCTAAGCCAGTTCATATTGTGGCCCACAGGATTCACAGGTGGGCACGGCTGATGATGACTTTTCTCCTCCAACAGCGTGCGTGGTTCCTTCCAGCACTACACCAGCCAGCCAGTAGGGATGAAGCTTCCAGGTCAGGACCAGACTCCTAATGACTGACAGTTATACTCACAGGACAGTGTATCTCTCGGCTCTCCGCTGAGAAGCTTTCCTTGTCATTAAGTAGCTGGTGATTAACACAGAGACCCACAACTGGCCAAGATGCAGCAAATGAGACTGCAGAATGCTCAGCGCGAAATCAAACATTTATAATGAATGCCTTCCTCCCAAGGCTTAAGGGTGCTTTATTTATTAAAATACAAATGAAATAAAACTACACTTCTTCATCTACTTTTCTCACAGATCCCTCACTGACCCTGAAGCTTGTTTTGGCTAAGCTGGGTAGCCAAGGAGCCCTTGGGATTTTCCTATGTCTTTTTCCCAAAGCTGGCATAGCAGGCATGCTCATGCTTGATTGGTTATGCCTGGTTTTACGGGGATGTTGACCATTCAAACTTAAGTCTTCTTGCTTCTATAGCAAGCACTCATGCTCACTAAACCACCTCCCAAGCCTCTCCCCAGGCCACTGTTTATATCTTTACTTTCTTATCATTATATAAATATATAATGTCCATACACGATTTACCTTTTTTGTGCTTTTATGAAAGTTCTTACATACACATTTAGCTTCTCCAAATCTCAAATTACTCCTATGTAAAACAAGGAAAATAACCCTTCCTACAAGAGTAAAATGTTTCACACAGTGTTCAGCAGGTAATAGGCATTTGGAAGAAGTTAATTACAAAATGTTCTTATCTGACACAGCACTCTGCCTTTCAGGAGATTAGCGAAAGCAAATTCTTGCCTTATCTGAAAATTCAGTTTTACTCTGTCTCTGGTGAACGTCAATATTTCCACCTGCTTCGTGTGACACAGACCAGGCATAAAGATAGCATCACGGCCTGATACACGGATGGTGCGGATCCAAATGCGCATGCACACACCTCACCCAGAGGCACTGGGCTAGAATTCATGAAAACCATTTGATGCACAGGGCAGCATGTATGAGGTTGGCGTCTCCATCACTTCTGCCTCGCAGGTGAGGAAACTGAGGCACACAGAATTCAATAAACTGCCTGAGATCACAGAGCTCATAGGAAGTGCAACAGCAGGATGCTCCAAGCAAACAGGTTTGCTCTTGAGTCTCCACCGGCTGATGCTTGCCGTTTCTCAACCTCTTCGCCTATACACATTTCTCTATTTTATGATTTTCCAAAGGCTACAACCTCACAGAGGAGATATATGACAGTGAATGTCATGCCTGCTGCACAGGTTATCCGACGGATTGTTTACTAAAAATAAATCTCCAGAACCATTTGCACTGGGAACTAGCTCACACTCAGCCCAGCTGGAGTAGATAGAATTTTTCTGTGCAGAAGGGTGGCTCTTTTGGCCAAGCCCCACCAGAAAATATAAGCACCACAGCAGGCATGGTTTTCTCTTTACCACCAGGCTGAAATTAAAAAAAAATACTTAACAAAAATGACAAAAGAGCCTCTACACTTTTATCACAAGGTTTTAAAACTGGTGGCTCCATTGATATTGTGGGGTAAGGCGCACTAAAAACTATTGAGATGCCCGTGGACGTTTGAATGAGAATGGCTCCCAGAGGCTCATGGCTCATAGAGTTTAATGTCTAGTCCCCAGTTAGTGGAACTATTTGGGAAGGATTAAGAGGTGTGACCTTATTGGAGGAGGTATTCCACTAGGGGTGGACTTTGCCAGGCCAAGTTTCTCCCAAGTCAGTCAGTCAGTCTCTCTCTCTCTCTCTCTCTCTCTCTCTCTCTCTCTCTCTCTCTCTCTCTTCTCCCTCCCTCCCTCCCTCCCTCCTTCTCTCTCTCTCTCTCTCTCTCTCTCTCTCTCTCTCTCTCTCTCTCTCTGTCTCTCTCTCTTTCTCTCCTTGCAAGTTTGCATGTTGTGGATCAGATGTGAGCTCTTAGTTACTGCTCCAGCGTCTTGCCTGCTTGCCTGCTTCCATGATTCCTGCCATGATGATCATGGGCTCACACTCTCAAAATGTAAGCAAGCTCCCAATTAAATGTTTCCTTTAAAAGTGGCTTTGGTCATGGCATCTCCTCACAGCAATAGGACAGTAATTAAGAATGAATAACTACAATTTTGTGTAGTCACAGGAAGTAGAAAATAATGCCAGACAGGTGTCAGATATAGATGGGTAGAACTAGAATCAGGATCTTCCCAGTTTTAACCTGATAATCATTTTTTTGGTGGGTGGGGGCAAGATTGAGCAGTCTTTTCATCTAAGCAAACCAGGCCTGATTACATTCTGTTATTCCTTTGTTTTATTATATAACTCAAGAACTCCCCAGTTCCCTGATACTGCTGGGTTGACCAGAAGGAGAAAATATCCAAGTAGAGAAAGAAAGGGGACTTGGTCAACCTCCCCAGAGGACCACAAGGCATGTTCTCCCTTTGCAGACGGACAGGATGTAGGAGGAAGCAGAACTGTGTAAGGTGAGAAATAAGAACCCCTTCCCATCTCTGCAGCAACTGTCTCTCCAGGGATCTTGGCATAAGGGAGGAGACACATCTAGATATCAGCACAATCAGCTCCCAGAGCTATTTCCAGACACCATCAATATACCCCTAAGAGTCCCATGAATCAGCAAAATCAACGTGTGTGTTCCAAATATTGACCCAGCTCTGGTTGCTTAGGTGAGGACAGGTTTCACAATTCAGCTTCCCTGAATCTGCAGTGAGATTCACTAATGGTTTCTGAAAGACATAAAAAGCATATTTCTTTGGGCCACTTTCTCTGTGTGAATGATATTATGAAACTAACCCAAATTTTCATTGGTTGTTGACTGTGTTTTTTATCATTTCTGATATGCTGCTGTGGTGTGGAAATGTCCACCAAATGCCCACATGTTCAAAGATTTAGTCCCAAGCCTGTGGTACCATTGGGATCTGGTGGAACCTTTAGGTAGATGGTTCTCTGTGAGTTGAAGATTAACATGGTCTACATAGTGAGTTCCAAACAGTCCAGCCAGGACTTTATGGTGAAATCCTATCTAAAAACAAAACAAAACAAACAAACAAAACACGGGCTTTGCTTAGTAGCATGAAGTTGGGCCACTGGGGGAATACTCCCAAAGGGGGCACTGGGACCTTGAATCTGTCCTGTCTCTTGCTTTGTTTCATGGTTTCCATGAGGTAGATGGCTTCCCCTATATGCTCCTGCCAGGACGGACTGTGCTGCCTCAGGCCGGAAGGCAACTGAAGCCAAATGACTGTGGGCTAGAACCACAGCAACCAAACTCCAGATCAACCTGTCCTGCTTTGGCTCACCATTCTCCTGTGTTTGCCGCCAGAGATGGGAAGCTGACTAACACAGATTCATCTTTTGAAAAGGTGTACGTGTACATGAAATGGATAAAACAAATGCCACCAAACAGTTCTCAAAAGAACACAAACCACCCAATCAGAGTCTACTGCTTGTGCATAAGACAGAGGTGGAGAAGCATATATTCAGCTGGTCTCCCTGTGCTAAAGGCAGGGGCGGGAGGCGGGGGTCTTTATTTTTTCATTAGGAGACAACCCAGGCATTCCAAGACCTGAACAAGACGCTAGGCATGGTGGTACATGCTTGGGATCCTAGCACCTGGGAGGCTTAGGCAGGAGGATTGTCGTAAGCCTGAGGCTCGCTTGGGCTATATGATATGTCAAGGTCAGGTGGCACGGCAATGTAAGACCCTGTCTCAAAACAACAAAAGAAGGAGAATACACAACATAGACTAGGCTAAGGGTAGCCAGAAGTAGCAGCTAAAAATTCAAGATTCTCAAGTGAGTTTGCATGGTAGAAAAACAACAGGCCATTTTTATTAGGGTATTTGCCCTAGTATTTTGAATATTACATATAGGAATGAATTATCCAGTATTTACTGAAAAGTCAAACTTTCTTGTGCTTCCTGCATTTCCCCCCTAACAACCTATTAGGTGGGGCCCTATAGATGTATAGGCCAGGTAGCAGCAGTACACACGCGGCCATTAGGGGACCTGGTAATGTTGTTCTTCTCTCCCGGTGTACATTTTTCACTGCGATAAATGCACAAATGGACCCATAACCCAATTCTCCAAACTGGGATTGCTGTTTGTGAGAAAGTTCAGTGGAATATGCCTACATGGAGAATGATTTATGCAGTTTCCAGACCCTTTAGAAACTCGAGTCAAGGCAAGAGAGTTCCACTTATCCATGAGCCCTGGATGCTGCCATGAAGCCTAATGCTTAATGAGAAAATGCCACCAAGTAATGGCAGAGACATTAGAGACAATTCTAACTAATAGCTTTTGAGGCTGGTTGGGGCGTGATGTTTCACTGGATTCCAGAGTTTAGGAAGACTTACTGGGGAGACTAGAGCGATCTAGGGAAATAGTGATTTCTCTGTCCACTCAAGCTGTCTAAAGAACACTTTTACTTAAATACCTCTGTACAGCCAAGAACATGCCCCAATTCAACAGAATTCATTGCTTACTTTACTCTTTTTTTTTCCAGCACTACTTGCCTCCCTATGGTCCTGTTCAACTACAAATACCATAGTAAGACTCCAACAGCCCTGGATAAGAGGCCACAGTAAACCCAGACTCCACCTTACACAGCAGGCAACCAAATTCCTGTTCTTCATAAGACTGCTGTCTTTCAGCTCAAGATGTTAACCTTTGGATCTCCTTAATAGAAAGAGGGTCTAGAATAAGCTGTTACTGCACAGCCAGTTACTTTTCTTTTGTTTGTTTGTTCTTTGTTTCTTTGAGACAGAGTTTCTCTGTGCAGCTTTGGAGCCTGTCCTAGAACTCTGTGAGGCTGGCCTTGAACTCAGAGATCTGCCTGCCTCTGCCTCCCAAGTATTAGGATTAAAGGTGTGTGCCACCATCGCCCGGCTCCATTATCTTTTCTGAACTGATTCTCCTTGCTAGGTGAGTTATTGTTCTGAAATGCAAGTGTGAGGAGGTTTTACTTATTAAAAACCAAAGTGGTTTGTTTAGAGAAAACAATCCAAATTGCCTCCGGGCAAATGCACAGGTCCTTCGAGCTTTGCCTTTGGTCTTTATTTCCAGCCTCTTGACCATCACCTTTCCTAGCAACATATCATGTCCAATGATCAACCATCATCTGACGCTTTGATGCCTAGACAGCTCTGCACAGACTGTTGCATTACCAGATAAGCTCTGTCTCTGCTGTCTATGGAAGACTCGGAGGGAGCTTGTGTGGGTGTCAGTCATGCACCCTGGAGGCGTGTTTCCTTTTTTGTATGTAGAAGTTTCTTCCTGTTTCCTATCCCACAGCATGCAGCATGGGCCTCTGCTATGGGGCTTTACCACTTCAAGCTGAGTATTAGTGTCATGAGCACAAGCTGAGTATTAGTGTCATGAGCACAAGCTGAGTATTAGTGTCATGAGTGCAAGGACCATTCTTTTCCCATTTTTCGGCCCCTGGGACTCCTCACAAGTGCTGGCTGTGATAATTACAGCAGCAGACATTGCTATAGTAAAAGCTGGTAGGTATTCCTGTGCTGGGCTCTTTTCTAGACCCACTTCTATTTTAAATTTCTAATGTAGACAACAACAGTTTTATTATCTCTATTTGACAGAGGGAAAAAATATATACAAAGCTGTGAAGGGCTGGCCAAAGTATTCCAGCTAGGAACCTGGAGGTTTAAATTCAGTTTCAATGGTTAAGACTTATAAACTTTTGTGCTCAGTCTTACTTGGGAAGTACTGTTGATGACCGAGTGTCATGACCTGGACAATCTTAAGGAAACATGCTGGGTGTTTTTCACCTACAGCCAGAGTTGAGAAGCAGGGATCCACTTGCTTCTAGGAAAACTTAGTCCTAAGAAAACAGATCAAAAGCTAAAGAACATTTGGGGGAGGGGAGAAACCCAAACACTGGCAACTGGGTCATGAGTTCTGTGTTCATGGTCCCATTGGTACCATCAGCACAAGGCCCTTGTAGGCACTTGACATAGCACTCCCAGTCCTCCCTGAATGCTGCAGAAGAGGTCACACTTCTTTCTCTAGTTAATGCATGCTTGGGGAACCTAGGATGAGCAGGAAGGTGGAGATGGCGCCTTTCCAACCTGGGAGACAGAGGCAGGCTCGGGGTCGATCGACATCCCACCTAATCTCCACAGACAGGTCGGGTCCTGCTCCTCTCTGGCTCCAGCTGCTGCTTTGCAAAGAGAGCCGATTCTCCCACAGCTGGGAGTGCACAGCACGGGAACCATCTTCCACGTCGTCAAAAGTTGTCAGATGACAGAATCTGACCTTAAAAATGTTCGTTTGGTGAGAGCGTGACCACAGAGTGAGCTGCCTGCCAGGGAGGAGAATGAAAAGAACTGGAAACTAGGCAGAAAGACCCAATTCAGGATGGAGAGACAATCGTAAGAGGGGTTTTCTCATCAGATGAGAAAGACCTAAGAGAGGTGAACCACTGACTAAGTTTCAATAGGATCCCATGTGGGAGAAGGATGAGGGCTCATGAAGCAACGGCAAGATCAATTCTGATCCAGAAATTGATGGTCTAAAGGAGGATCCCAACGAGAAAAGGCAAGGATTTCCAAATGGCTGTGGCAAAGAAGTTCCTGTTTCTTTCAGGGATACACTATCAATGAACTGTTACAGGAAGCAAAATGACATTTGGTATAGGATATACAGTCAAGCAATCCTTCAACTTAGCCTTTGGATAAGCTCCTTTATAGGTTGTGTCTCCAGGGGTAGCTTTATACCCTCACGAATCCTAAGTTTATCTACATACAAATACTCTTAATAAATATTTCTGTCCCATGTTATGAAGAGAAAGAAATGAAAAACTACCTTTAACAAGAGCCGAAGCTTTATGTTGACACAAGCTAGAATATTTAGGAAGAGGGAACCTCAACTGAGAAACTACCCCCACCAGAATGGCCTGTGGGCAGACCTGTAGTGCATTTTTTTAAATTAGTGATTGGTGCGTAAGGACCCAGCCCAGTGCTGGTGGTTCCATCCCTGGACTGGCAGTCCTAACCGCTACGAGACTGAGAAAGCCCTGGAGGACGAGCCAGTAAGCAGCACTCTGCCATGGCCTCTACATCAGCTCCTGCTTTCAGGTTCCTGCCCCGACTGCCCTTGACCATGGACCGTGATGTAAAAATTTAAGATGATAAACTCTTTCTTTTGATCATGGTGTTTTATCACTGCAATAAGCCCTAACCAAAAGGATGTGTGTGTGTGTGTGTGTATGTGTGTGTTTGTATGATATATATGCAGTTATATATAATAAATACATATAATATTATATATATGTAGTCAGTTCAGTTACTCTCCCGATGGCCCTAGGCAGTAGGAACTATTACCACACTCATATTATAGATTACGAAACTGAAGTGAAAGAAACGGGTGTCTTCCCCCAAAGTTAGACAGATAACTAACTAGTGGCCAGACCAGATTTTGAGCGAGGGTAATTTGACCCCAGGGTCTTTGACTCTGTGCTGAGACTACTTACTACTCGATACTCAAAATTCCCTCTGGGGATTAAGTGACAAAATGAGGATAAATGGCAGGTGCAAAGGAGATGGAAATGCCAGAATCTTTAAGATGCTGTTTTCAAAGGAAGCTCCTGCACCCTCAGAGGTCGGCAGACTTTAGACTTATCTTCACTTTCACCTCCTGCGTTATTTTTTTATACTGTGGGTTGCTAAAGAAAAGCCTCCTATAAAGAGGCAGAGGGCACCTTTGGAAGCCCTCAGACCACTGAGGGCTCCTCTGCATCAGCCCACAGAGAGGACAGGGACAAGAGCTGAATCATTCCTTAAATACCCGGGCTCTCAACTTAGCCCGCAAGGACAGCGCTTCCACTTTCTCAGATTCCTGAGTCCCAGCAGTTTAGAAACCCTGAATTTTATCTGTGTCGACAATCAATAAGTCTTTTAAAAATAGATTTAGCTCCTATTCTAGAGAGTTCTAAGGGTTGGGAGAGGAGACCTTAAGAACGAAGGGGATAAAACCCTTCAATGGTCACCATCGCTCACCCAAATTGTTTCTATACACTAGTGCTTAGCTGTCGTCATGGCACAGGAGCGGTGTTTACTATGGCACGCCACTGTTCTTTAATGTGGGGCTCACCTTTGGTGTTTCAGGGTTAACTGCTATTACAGTGGCGTCTCAACCTCCGATGCATCAGCCTCTTTCCTGGAGTTTAGAATTTCTCGTCTTTTCTGCCAGTGTTTGCTTACCTATGTCTCTGGAATAAATTATGGCTTCAAAACTACTGTCGCACCACAGGTATGCAGTAGAGAGGGCATGCACCCAAGGACCAGATGGGCATCCCACATCACCTAGATGGATTGGATAGGGGAGAACATGAGTTTCCCTAGATTTCTCCATTCCAGCTTCCTGATTCCTTACCTTCCTGACTGCGGCAGACGCCGTAGCTGTTCTGGGAGGCCGGTCTTAGAGAGCAGTCTGGGAATTTTGGGGGGGCTGCAGCCTGCCACGCCAGCCCTCCTGATGCATTTGCAAGCACACAGTTCTTTCATTAAATACTTGTCCTCAAAACTTGCTATTTTCTTGGATTAAGTGCAGAGTGACACAAGTCTCCATCCTTTAGTGTGGGTGTATAAGGACCAAAAGACTCAAGGAAAGCAGCGGAGCCAGCAGTTAAGAACATAAGCTCTGAGCTCAGATGGCCTGGGTTTAAATCGTGGTCCTGCCTCTTGCTTGCTTTGCAACCTTAGGCAAGACCCTTAATCCCCAGTTACTACACAATATGGTTATTATAGGATTACGTGAGATCATACCTGTAGAATCCTTGCTGTAATACTTGGTCCATAGCATAGAATGAATGTCTGTTCTTTCTTGTGCTGAGTTCTGATAGAATTATAGTCTATTACAGTATTTAATCACACTGTATTGATTAATCCTCTTGACTACAACCCCCAGAGGTTGCCTATTAGATGTGAATAAAAAGTTCACATCACAAACTTCAACAAAAGAGGTTCAGGCACAACTTTGAAAGAGAACTGAAAACGATTTTAATTCACCAAAGCATAACTGTATTGTGCTGCATTGTAAAAACAGAGCGTGAGACAAGTGAACGATACAGAATACTGTAGGAGACGGAGCTGGCCCAGGCCTGCCCTAGGCCACTCAAGGACAGAGGACACCTTGGCTGAGAAACTGCTCCATTTTCATCACGAAGGTCACCCCTGCTGTGGGGGAGTCTGTCAAGGTATTTTAGCAAAGTAACACGTTTGAAGCCATCATGATGGAATCATCTGGCTCCCCACTTGGCTATCTCTGTGAACCAATGTGCTGGACGGACCAGTCAACTTGACAGCTTAATTTCTCCTTGTAAATTAATAGATGGTCACCCCGATTATCATAATTTGCTTTCTGTGTACTTGCCTACAGGCCAATGAAGCCCAGTCCACTCAGTGCTGGAGATGAAGCTATGATTGTGTATTCGGGGCGCTAATTGGATTTGTATAATATAAAGAGCAGTAATAATGAGCATGCCAGTGTGAGTTGAGACTGTTTGCAGTGACTCATGTTGTCAGGCTTACAGTGCTGGGCTGAATACTAGATTCCCGAGCATGGTAAAGTCACCAAGTTACCTGGTCCCTGTCCTCAGTGCCTGTAATAACCTTGAAACCGGAGCATCCAAAAACCATGATCTGCTTTCAAGTCTGTGAGTTCCTGAAGTACAAGGATCATTTCTAGTCTAATTGTACCTCTAAAATATGCAGCTGAGGGCCAGGCACATACATAGTTGATATACAATAAATATTTGATGAGAGAATCCATCAACGCATGGATGTGTCCTTCTTCAGAGTTGTTTAAAAAACTAGAGACGCAAAATAAGAAAAAAATAATTTCAAGGGGACTCTAGGTAGGGGTGAATTGTAGACTAAATATTCTACAATGATTCTCTGAACATGCCCAAAGTTTAACTGTTCATATTCTAACACTGAGAAGCTTTTTATAATGGTGTCTTGTAGTACTTTCAATTAAAAAAATCATCACAAACCTTGATACTTACAACATAGGCCAGAAGTTCAGGCCTCGCATGGTGAGGCAGGGTTCTCTCCTTGGGCAATCACAGTATTATGTAAAGACTAATTTTCCTCTGGGAGGTACTAACAGTTATTCAAGAGGTCAACATTTTGGAACTGAAAAAAAAAACTATTTTATCTGATTTAATTCCAAACTAGAGCCTTAAAACTTTGACTTCAGTCTGTTTGCTGAGGAAAACATCACATTTCTGTATTTCTCATAACTAATGTTCTAATTCTGGGAGGCAAGAAGGACAGTACCAAAAATGTCTAAACCTAGGGCACAGAACCCATGCCTGGCCTTCCACTGTAGCTTCCTATAAACGCAAATAGCTACCTGAAGATTCTGGAGCTGGCTGGATGATTAACAGAGCACACCGCCCTGGAAAGCAAGAACGTGCCTACTTATGTCTGTATCCTGAGCCCCAGCTATGGTCTCTGCTATGTTTTCATACACAGAATAAAAAATTTGAGCTGCCAATAAAAACGAGCATAGCAGCCCAATATATAACTGTGTGAAAACAATTACCGATGATTTAGGATGCTCATTGATCCATAACCACTTGCAAAAAGAAGGGAAACATTTTGAGCAATGTGTTTTGCCTTCTCCTCTCCCCTTTCTTCTTTGAAGTGATGCTAACTAAAAATTCCACGATGCTATGTTTTCCTTTGCTAGCAAGCAGATAGAAACTAGGAACATGACTGCAACAAAGAAAAGCTAGCTTGAGGAAAAGACCAGACCCGGAACTGAAATAAAGAAACATAAAAATAAACCCCACAAGCTAAATGGAATTCCTAGATGCTTAAGGCCATGCTACAGCCCAGTAAAGATCTTGACAAAGCTTAAGACATGAACAGAAGTGAAGAGACTACATCTCTAAGCCCTGGGTTAGGGTAATTTTTCTGTCAAACAGTACCTTTATGGAATATGAAAGTAAACAACTTGTGACCTACCAATAGCCAGGAAGTCTACAACGGTCTACACTACACTAGGGGCAAATACTCACACAGTGAGGAGCCTGCGACCCCACTTGCCCCATCCTACTATTTTTGCTTCTTCATGCAAGTAGGACCTCAGGCTTCCTCTGGAGGAAGAGAGGAGCAACTTGAAGTGACCTGTCTGTAGGGTGAGCAAGTTGCGCTGTCCTTTTAAACTGGGACTATTCCACATGCAACTCTGCCTTTTCCTTATTTGTCTCCATTAGATTTTCAGTGAAGCAGGATTAACCATGAGTTAGAATATAATGTGACTCAGAAAACAAATTCCTCATGCCGTCAAGGAGCCCAAGTCATGTTTTTCCTGCTAGGTTATGGAACCAGAAGATCCCAAGGGAATGGTGATCACTGAGGTTGAGTTATACAAATGAGGACCCAAGAGGACGAGGACCTGTCAGATTTTCTTGCTCTTAAAAATGGAAGCAAGCCATTTCAACAGTTTTAAAAACCAATATTTCTATTAAGCCAGTTATGTTCCTTCCTGTTTCTCGCTTGTGTCTGTCGGTAACTAAGTAAAACTGGAAGGAAAGCCTATCATATTATTCTTCTGAGGAAAAGTCATTTGTCCTCCTTGACTCACCGGCTCACCCCAGCCTGCAATGCACCTGTCCTGAGGCATCTGCAATGGATACAACCACAAAAGTGCTTGGATCGCTCTTTTGTGTGGGGATGGCTTAACTGTCAGAATGCAGCCTATTGATCTGAGTGAAGACATTCTTGCCAAGCAAAAGGAAATGAAGTACAGTTGGCTTACTCTGCAATCCTGCTACTTACAAGGAAGATCAAACAAAAGACAATGGCAAACTGCTCCTCAGCCCAGGAATACAAATCATGGCACTTCTGCTGTACTTCCGATTCTTACTACCCCCGCCATATGGTGGCAGGTTGGAATAACTGAAATCCTGGAAGAATTTTCTGGTTTCCAGTGTAGGCGTCTGAATCGCCAACAAGGAGTGCTTGGCACTTTAGCCACTGGGCATAATGATCACTATCACCATTGAATCGTGAGATTGGACCAGGCAGCATCACAGAGAAGGTCCACATTCCAACTAGAGAACCTCCAGCTCTTCAATGGCCAACGGTGACCACCTCTGAAAGGATCCCGTAAGCAGAGGTGTAAGCAATACTCCATCGTCACTGCATGAGAAAGAAAAATGGCATCATTGCAGCCGGAAGGACACTTCCATTACAGGAGGAAAACCAGAGAATGCAGAAGAGATGACTTAGAATTTTCAGTTCCTCTGAAACAAAGCACAGCCTGGTTGGATTTTGCTTTGATGCTTGTCAATTATTTGATAATTATTACCGAGCCCCTAGGGTTTGCCACACATGCACCTGTATGAACAAAACAGACTTCTGCCTTAATGAAGTGTGTACGTCACCAACTTCCATGTTTTTCTATAATCCCTGAGACCCCCGGGGCAGAATGGGGATTGAGCAAACCACTCCGGAACCTACCTACAAATGTCCTTCCGTATAGCCTGTGGCCTTTGTTTCAGCAGGATAACTGAACTTTTTTTTTTTTTAAAAAAAACTTGGCTTCACAAGCAGAACAGATTTTCATAACTCAATAGGAGCCATCGAACTTTATTCTGGTCAATGTTGGTTTGAATGACAGATGATTTGTATTATTTTCAGAGGATTTTCAATCAAATTTTGGAAATCTGTGGCCTGCTATTTTAATGATTGAACAGAAGCAAAAGGATAGCTCCCATAAATCCATCCGTCACCTAAAGCAGGTGCTGCCGGAGTACCAGCCTTCCTCCACATGTCATGCTCATTAGCCCAGCCCTCCCATTTAGGATCCGCTCCTCCCCCGATTCATTCGAGCACACTGAGTCAGCATTTCTCTCTTTCTGCACATGACCAGACCCTCCCAGTGCTGTGTCATTCCCGTCCTAATAAGCTATTATTTCTCCGCTTTAAAAAAAAAAAGATAAGCAAGGTGTGGTGATTCATAGCTGCTATCCCAACATTTGGGAGGCTAAAAGGGCTGCTGTGAGTTCCAGGCCAGCCTATGCTACAGAGTATATCCTGCCACGAAACAAAATAAAATAATAAGCAAACCAACAACCTCCTGAAATTACCTCTTCTTCTCATTTCTACTTGTCTGTTCCTCACTATAAACATCTCCAACTCTTATTCCTTCATTTCTTTTGAGATTCATTTTAACTATAAATATATGTGAAGGGTGTGTGCATATGAGTATAGGTGCCTGCAGAGTCCAGACAAGGATGTCAGACCCTTCTGGAGCTGCAGCTATAGGCGTTTGTGGCTCCCCAACATGGGTACTGGGAACTGAACCCAGGTCCCCTGCAAGATCAATAAATGCTCTTAACACCGAGCCATCTCGCTAGTCCACTCCTTTATTTCTTAAATGTGCATTGCAAAGGTGTTCACCCTGTCACTTGCTTCTACCAAGTCACTAATGACTGTCATGTTGCTGGCTCCAGTGTTCAAATCCCTGTCCTTATTCTCCACTTTGACACACAACCACCCCCTTCTTGAGATACTATCTTCATTGGCTTCCTCATTTCCCAGGTTGCTTTCCTTCCATTTCCTGCTGTTTCCAGCTCCTTTGATGGATCCTCATTTTCTTTTCTCAATTCTGTGAAGACCTCATGACTCACTCTTCACACCCTTTCTACAACCATTCATGAATTCTTTTATTGGAGACATTGAATAAAATGTCTCACAATATTAAGGACTATCTATGATCTCTAGATTGATATAACTCTCTAGTAATTTCTGAAATTATATTTATGATCTAAATTTCAGATTCATACCCAAATGCCTATATTGTATTTAACATAGTTAAATGTCCTTAAGTATTTAACTTAGCCATGTAGATGTGTAGAAGGGAGCTGCTGGTTGAGTTCCTGCCATCCAGCTCCCGGCCGCCTGGCTAGCTTACGCCCCAAAATAACAACACACAAACTGTATTCATATAAACACTGCTTGGCCCATTTCTATTAATGTGTGTAGCACCATGAGGTGGTGACTTATCTTGCCTAACCCATATTTAGTAGTCTGTGTAGCACCAGTCTTACCGGGAAATATTCAGTATGTCTACCTGGCAGCTTGCTTCATCGTGTCTGCCCTAAAGAGGAGAGGCATGCCGTTTCTGACCTCACTTCCCTTCTTCCCAGCATTCTATTCTGTTTACTCCACCCACCTAAGGGCTGGCCTATCAAATGGACCAAGGCAGTTTCTTTATTAACCAATGACCTTCCTCCATCATAGATGTACAACTTAAATCTAAAATTAAGTTTATAACACACATTGGGAGTCTGCTTCTCTGGTGATGTTTATTTCAACTAGGGCAATTCTTCCTGTCACAGAGACAAAAACCTTCAGCACCCTTTATCTCCCTCCTCTCTCCTTTTCTCCTAATTTGACTTGAACCCATCAGAATATGATATTAGCTCTACCTTCAATATATGTCTCAAATCTGAACACCTCTTCCTGTTTGTTTCCCACTTCCTGGCCACGCTGCCATCGTCACTTATGTAGATGATGGTACCAAGTGGCCGCACTATGTTGCCATCCTTGAGTACAGCTCTACTGCCTCTAAGGAGCCCAGGATGAGCATGGACATTCTCAGTGTTTAACATCCATCACTATGTAGCACGGCTGTATTCATGGGTATCATCAGAAAGTAAAGTACTGTAATTTGATTCTACACTTTCTGGCCCCAGACAGATTCATGGATGTTGCTGAAGTTCCTTTGATCTTTGTTGTCATGGGATATCTTAGCGCACTGCCTAGAGGTGCATAAATCAGGATGGAGTGGAACACGTGTGGTATACTAGAGGCTGTGAACCCTGGTGCACACTGCATCTGTGCACCTTTTACACAGGGCAAAGATGCCTACTGCCCATTCAGTCATAGACACAGACACACAGGCACACACACACACACACACACACACACACACACACACACACACACTTGTATTTGTGTGTATATAATCTTTTCTAATTGAACTGTACAGGGTAGAAATCTTTTAAAAATCTATTTAAAGACCCTGAAAAGGCCAGTAGCTGACCTGGTTGCCACTGTACACACAGGAGTCATCATGAACACAACATTTTCTCCATCAAGGCTTGCACAGTGCATTTTCTACCTCTAGTTTCTTTATGGGGTGGGAAACAAAGAAAGCCAACTTGTTTGAATTCTGAATATGGCAGAAGCAAACAGATTGTAAGGAGAGGCCTCAAGAAGTTGCTATACGAAACACAGACAACTGATCTTGGTCATGGGTCTCTTGGCATTATGCCTTGTTTATGTTCTGAGCATCAGAATAAGGACCCTATGGATGAATTAAAGTTTCTGGGATTAAAATCATGTACGCATATATTAGCCTCTTGAGATCACTACTGAACATTTAGCAAAGATAGTCACACTAGAACAACCCCTTGCTAAAGGGCCATTTGGACTCTGCACTAAAATGGGCATACAGCGATCCTCGTCCCGTCTCCCAGCATACCCACTCAGCACCTCTCACTGTCTCTTCCTGTCTGCACTTTCATTCTGCCATGAGCTCAGATCGTGAAACATCCCCATTACCTCATTAATATTCACACTATCCTACAAAGCAAAAGGAAGGCCATCTGCTCCCATTTTTTGATGTAGAAAACTGGAGACAGATAAATGTATATGTAACTCATGAAGTGTTGGAGCCGTGAGATAGCTAAAACATCATAATACTGAGAGTTAGGGATCAGGGGCAAGAACTGAAATTTAACACTGACCATTCAGTGTGTCAGGAAGATGGTCAGACCAGCATTATCTCCCAGGACTGAGCAGATTCGACAGAGAACCATTCAGGAGGCATTGCAA
Source organism: Microtus pennsylvanicus (assembly GCF_037038515.1). NCBI lineage: Eukaryota > Metazoa > Chordata > Mammalia > Rodentia > Cricetidae > Microtus > Microtus pennsylvanicus. The sequence continues at coordinate 25,043,215 of NC_134591.1, forward strand.
ATACTTGGTGTTTTTTTTTTTTAAAGGATGGTAAAAATAGCTCTTAGAATCTCTCTATCCCAACTCAAGGACTTTAAGCATCTTAACAAGAGGCCCCGTGCTGATGATATTTTTTAAACAAGAAGAGTCATCCTGCTATCCCCATTTGCAAGAAGCTGGACTGAAATGGTGGTCCGGCATTGCTCTACTGAAAATAGAGAACCCAAGCACACAGTGGGACTGCAGAAAGTAAGGTTGTGGCATGTGATGGAGGCACGGGTCTAACAGAATCGCACAGCAAACGTCACTGGAAATCCCACCCACGTGGGGCTAACCTCACAGAGCCACTCAGAGGTGAAGAGACAGACCGGGTGAAATTGTATCCCAGTTTGTGGTTCTCCACCAGGAAAGTGTGTCCTATAGCTTTTAAATTCCCCCCCCTGCAGCACAATGCTATCTGGCTCTGTTCTATTTATTTCTGTAAGTGTATGTGACTGGCAGCGCATTAACACATCAAAACATATGTTTCCTAAGCCGGTTACCACATCTCACCTTCCCTTAGACTTCCAAGGTCAGAGCTGCTATTTATGGCGATCCACATAATTGGACTTAAAATAAAAGGCAGCAGAAAATAGTAGATCTGTAATGGTCCTTTATAGGCAGCCTAAAAAGAGCAGCCCGGCTCATCTGAATGCCATTTAAATAAATCAGCTTCTTGCTCAAGGCTACAAAACCCCATCTACCAGGCCACCAGCTACTATGCAGCTGACGCAAGCTGGACTCCTGGGAGAAGATGTTTCCTGGGCCCCTAGGAAACCCCGAGAGCTTTGAACCAATTGTGCATGAAAAGCATAATCATGTGGTTAAGTTGTCTCTACTCTCAGATGGTGCACATCAGTCAGGTTGGTGGGGTGACCGTGCTTGCTGGACAATGCCAAAGTAGGTCATTTCTGAAATTATTATTCACTGTATAAAGCACCATTAGCTTCAAAGCTTTGTTCAAGAAAGATGAAAAGGTTGCTATGACCTGGAATGGGAAGGGATATATATACACTGGGGGAAAGCAGGTGGGTGGGCCTGATGGGTCTGCAACCAAAATGAATAAACCTAAGGGTTATTACCAGACAGCAGATGAGGCCAAAGTCCACACCATGAGGGCCGGAGAGATGGCTCAGCAGTTAAGTGCATTTGTTGCTCTTCCAGGGGATCAGAGTTCAGTTTTCAGCACCCATATCATGGTGGCTCACAATGGCCTAAACTCTAGTCCCAGGAGATTCAATGCCTTTTTCTGGTCTCCATGGGCAGCAAGCATACACATGGTACACAGACATGTATGCAGGCAAGACACCCATCCATGTAAAAACAGAGAGAGGGAGAGAGAGAAGAGAGAGAGGGAGGGAGGGAGGAAAGGAGGGAGGGAGGGAGGGAGAGAGAGAGAGAGAGAGAGAGAGAGAGAGAGAGAGAGAGAGAGAGAGAGAGAGAGAGAATGCTCACAGTAGGTAGTGAAGGGAATGATGGCCTAAGTGTGCCACTGGAAGGGCTTCCGTGCAAGAATGAGAGAAGGAACTGGAGGTTAGGAACATCTCTCTTAGCTGAAACAGAGAATATTTTGGAAGCAAAGCAGTGTGATGAGTGATAATTCAACTAGATTCTAAGTATGCTGGGTCTGATGTTCATGTAGACACATCCCCAGGCTCTCCACAGTAAGGGAGTACAGACCCCAAACAAGCTCTGCATATGACAAAGGCCTCAGCTTCAAGGGAGTCAATCTTCTCCCACAGACCAACATTTTCAAAGTTCTCAGACAGGATATAGCTTCAGGGTCGACCCAAGGGTCTCAATTGCTTTCCGCACAAGAATTCCTCAAGAAAAATATGGAAAACATTAGATCTTCAGGGGTTCCCAAGCTAGGAGTAGTCTTTATAAAGCACACAAAACCCACACGACTGTGGGAAATACTTGCCAACCATGTACCTAATTAAGATACATATTCACATAGTCAAAACACTGAAGCAAACAGTCCAATTTAAAAGCAAGCAAGAGACATTTACAGACATTGCCTCAACGAAGATATGAAACAGTCCCAAATCCCTATCTTAAAAAAGCTCACCATCATCATCCATCAAGAAAATGCAGATAAAATCACCCAGAGATACCACTTCACACTCATGAGGACTGGCATGAACAGCAGGATTTTGGATATGGAGGACTTGGAGTGGGGTGTGGTGGCTTACGTCTGTAAACACAGTATTTGGGGGGCGGTCAGAGTCAGCATGACTGCTGCAAGCTTGGAATATAGCAGGAAGAGATGAAGATGATAGAAACTAGAACCCTCATACGCCATTGGTAAGAATACAAACTGGTCCTGGAACAAAAGAGAACCGAGTCCGGCAGTTCCTCACAAGGTTAGAGACATCTTGTTAGCAGATGGCCATCAATTCCACTCTTAAATATGTTCCACAGAAAATCCATAGCGTCTAGCCACAAAACCTGCAGACAGATGCTCATTGCTGCACTATCCCTAACAACCTAAAAGGTGAAACAACCCAAATGCCACAAATGGTTGAATATACAAGATGTGTTAAATCCATGTAATGGGATATAATTTTGCCATTAAAGATAGAATCCTGAAGGTCTGTGAAAACATTATTCTACATGAAAGAAAGCAGACACAAGCTATATATTACCTGCTTCCATTTATGTGAAATGTCCAACATGGACAGGCCTTTACAGGAGAAATAGATTGTGGCTTTTGGGGGATAAGAAGCCCTTGATGGCCAAATAACATTATTGTCTTAAGGCTTTTTTTCTGGGGTGATTGAAAATGGTCTGAAATTAGCAGTCATGATGTTACAAATCAAAGCATTCGAAAAAATCTCTACAGTGCACACTCGGGGCACATACTGCTGCAAGTCACTTTTATTTTAAAGGAGCTATTACTTAAAAAGTCAACAGAAAAGCACCACAGAACACAATTAGGGCCACAGTCTGAACAATGCAGCTCGGAGAACTGAGACTCTTTCTTCATCTATGAGGGACCTGTCTTCATAGCTGCACTCTGATGGGGGAATAAATGACTTTCAATAAATTCTGTTTCCTACTTAGGAAGACTGTCATTTACCAAGGGCCTTAGCACAGGAACCACTGCACTTTAGGACTTGTCAGGCCTAGAAAATTCATCATGAGAAAATTTTCATCACTGACAATATTAACTTCCGTTGCCCTGTGTCAGGCATTTAATTCTTCAAATGCAACTCAATAGTTAACAAGGGAAGGGGTGTGGCCTAAGCTAAGGCAGAAAACGGATACCAGGAAAATTCCACATAGGAAGGGGAGCAAGGAGATGGACAAAGGAGGTACTAGGATTAAATATTGATGATGTATATCAGCAGAAGTAAATACAATTTCAGGGACAGACGTAAGAGAGCTCAGAATAATTTCATGGTTGACAGAGGCTCGGTCTCATAGATAAGAAGACACACTTCCTTAATCCTCTGCAAACACAAGGGGAGGGCAGGTTTGTGTCCAAACATAAAGATATGGCTGCTAAGAACTAGTCGGGCAACTGCATATTTATATGGCTGAAAAAGAGACATAGAGAGGAGGGCCCAGGAGTCAAACAATGGCCTGAAATAGGAAGCAAACAACAGAAGCAAGAGGGAAATTGGGGAGAGGAGGCTAGCACGCAGGACTCAGCGTGAGGGGCCTGGAGTCCAGCATGTAGTTGGGCTCGCAACTGGGCTCAGCTAAACACTGATCCTATTTAGTCTTATTCAGAATTCGGCCTCCCTGTGACGGAAACTGTCCTATTTTTTTAAGCAGATGGATAAGCAAACACAATCCCAAGAGGTTTGAACAGGACATCATCCATGACTGTACTGCTATCCTAGTTGTACAGTCCTTAGTTGTTTCTAAGTCATCAGACTGAGCAAATAAAATGATGGGTTTCAGGAAAATGTTAAATGTTCAGTGCTGACTCAAGGTCTAACATAATAGAAATCTTGCTTCATTTGCTCTCTCTCTCTCTCTCTCTCTCTCTCTCTCTCTCTCTCTCAATAGGCTTTCACTGGGAAGTTCAGGCTAGCCTATAATTCTCTCTGCAACCCAGGCTGGCCTGGAACTCTGTATTTCCCTGCCTCAGCACCCCAGAATGTTGGGGTTACAGATTACACCACACCCAGAGGAAACATTTTTTTCTCTCCCTGAAGTGCACATGCCCAATTCCATCAAACAGTAATAGAGCAAGGGCCAGAGCATCACAGGCTCACTTGGCCCTTTCCAAGTTCTTCCGGACAAGTAAAGATGCAAAGAAGCCCTTTAAATTCATTCTATAGGAATTAAACTCCCTTAATTGAAAAACGGCTCCAAGGAAGGTAGATTCAGGGCTCCAGTACCTGCCCATCTCTGCTGCTGGTCAGTCCATAATTATAAACAGGTCCACATCCGTGGATTCAACCACAGATTACAAACACTTGGAAAATAACTGTGTCTGTATTGAACTCACACTTTTCTTGTCATTACTTTCTAAACAGGACAGTCCAACAACCATTTATATAACAACGTGTGCTAGGTAGAAGTAACTGAGAAACAACTGAAAATACCGCAGAGGTTTATGTAGTTTCTATGCAAATACTAGGCTATTTTATGTGGCTGTATTTGCAATTTCCCATTAACAGAGAAGCACAGTTATAAGAGCTGCTGGGGACATCAGAGATAAGCCAGGCTTTCATTTCCAGAGAATAGATGCTTGGTGCATAGTGCCTGGTACAGTCTTACACAGTCAGGGTGGGGGCTAAAAGGCACTCTGTCTCTGGGCTTGGTCCCTGCCAATGCATGGTTCTGAGTGCATTCGATAAAGCCGTGAACATGGCATTCAGTGTGGCCTGATGCTCAGGCTCCTCCCAAACCACCAATTTTACCTTTATAAGAACTGTGTCTGCTTTATTTGGTTCACAAATAGAATACTTCAGAGAAAGGAAACCAACCTAATAGAATCCCAGCTTCAGCTCTCTTGACCGAATTCTGCTTCTCTTTGACTTCATAACCCCTTCCACGGGACTCATGTTTCTTCCCCACCTCCTCACAGATGCATGAATTGAGGGAAGCTCGGGATAGAATCGTCACCCTCTGTCCTAGCCCACTTTTTACTGTGGCAATGATCATGACCAAAAGCAAGCAGGGGAGGAAAGAGTTTTTGTTGTTGTTTTTTTTTTCCACCTTACAGTCAGTCCATCATAAAGGGAGGTCAGGGCAGAAACTCATAGAGGAACCTGGGGGAGGGTGTTGATGCAGAGACCACACAGAAATGCTGTTTCCTGGCTCGCTCTCCTTGGCTTGCTCAGCTTGCTTTCTTATACAGCCCTGGCCCACCTGCCAAGGGATGGCACCACCCACAGTGGGTTGCACCTCCCATCAATCACGAATCAAGAAAAGGTTCCACAGGCTTGCCTGCATGCCAATCTGATTGGGGCATTTTCTCAACTGACATTGCCTCTTCCCAGGTGGCTCTATCTTGTGTCAATTTGGCAAAGAAAATTAACCATCGCCCTCCTAACCACATCAGAGCCATAAGGCAGCAGGTGGTTCACTGAACATTGGCTTCTCCGGACTCTATGCATGTCTACATTAGGTAGAGCACTAGTTACCCACTGCATGCAGACGGGGCCTGTGCTTGGGAAGAAAGCTGCCATGACACATGGTTGCATTGTAACAGTTTTAGAGTCCCTAGCATTAACGTGGGAACGGTTTTACTTGTACTTAACGAGCTCTTTGAAATCGTGGCTCTGAGACTAAAGTCATAAAAAGGAAAATTTGGTGGTAAGATGCAAGGGACTCACTAGCCCGAAGAACATCTTTTTTGTTAAATTCAAAAGAGTCAGCAAGATGACTCAGCAGGTAAAGGCGCTGGCTGCCAAGCTTGATGAACTGAGTTCTAACCACCCTGGGATCCTCATACTAGGAGAGAAGTGACTCTTACAAATTGTCCTCTGAAAAAAATGAGAGTGAGTCACCCATTCCCTGGGAAGCCACAGGCTCCTGTTGAAGCCCAGAGCTAGTCTAGTGGGGTGACTTCTGGATTTCTGTTCTCACCCATCCCTTTGGTCAGACAGACACTCTTGAGCACCACACAGCCAGCACAGCTGTAGAGCAGCCCTGCTGAGAAGAGAATCTTACAAAGAAACTTTGTAACAGGCTCTTAAAAACTCAGGCCACAACTCATTATTCAAAAGGTCGAAGGTATCGTTTCCAGTGAATAGAAAATGCAAGCACTGCAAAAGTGAAAGCAAAATGCCTTGATTTATTTGGATTTTATTTTTATATGTAAATATGCATATACCTTTGTATATAAGAACATGCATATATACTGAGTTGTTACACCTGGCTCTGGGCACAATGGACTTCTATATACTAAGTTGTATTCTCAGCCCTTAATATATTTATATATTATATTACATATATAATATATATATTTCAGTGATAGAGCACTTGCCTAGCATGCACAGATTCCTGAGTTCAATTCCCAGAACCTCAAAAGCAACCTTTAAAAAAAAAACTAAAACAGAAATCATGGTAAAAAAATGTATTTGAAAGGTGCTGGCTTAATAGAGTCTAATATGAAAAGTGAATCTAATTTGGAAGTGTGATTCGTCTTTGTTTCTAATTGTCCGGAGATATACTAAAGTCTAAGAATCAGGATGCACTTTGGAGTCGGGCAGACACAAATTCGAATTCAAAAATCTAAACTGAAAATCATCGAAATCATCTCTATTTCCAGATCCCTTGGTCCTGGGGTGTGCAGGTGGGTATGGTACCTGCTTTGGAGGATTGAGATGGGTGAGAACCTGATAGGAAGTGCTGTCTAGTTTCAGATTCCCTCTGCCCTTGACTCCAGAAGGGCCATCGGGGCTCAGCAGTCTCCAGGAGCACAGGGAGGCAGAAGCAGCTGCCAGCAAAGGTGTTCACTGCCAGAATCCAGGAGTGCCAAGGAGGCCTGGTGTCCTGCAGTAAACTTTAAATGTCTTCCCTGCAAGCACACAGTCCCCATCTGTCTAGAAGAGCTATCTCCCAAGGCATGCTTAAGTTAAATTACAGCTTCATTAAGTTGATTAAAGCATTCAAGTGAAACATCACATGTAAAGTAGTTACTGAGCAGAGCTAGGTGATATGGATACTGTTAGTGTAAACATAAGAAATTGCTTGTTGGCCTCCTTAGGGTGCTCAACTTCAATACTTCTAAGTACAGAAACAATATAATATGCTAAAACACTGATACACTAGGTCATCTCAGACAGACTAGATCTTCTTAATATAGTAGACCATCTAAGCTACAACCCTGTTTCTCCACAGAGAAACAGAGATTTTGAGTGGCAGAAAATTCCACAAGGTCATACGATCAGGGAGCACTTGCCAGTCCAGGAATCTCCGACTCAAGGCTTCCTCTTCAGAATAACTCACTGTTCAACAAAAGCAGAAACTTCCTGATGGTATTTAGGTATGGAAATGGGAAGGATGAGGAAAGCTAAAGTTAGGATTCTCAGCATATATTTGTAAGAGATCTCCGTGTTAGTCATCAGAGCGAACTTTAAAAGTGACACAAAGACACAGGGAACTGGCAATCTCCACAAACATATGCTTCAAAGCAGAGCCTCCCAATTAATCAGAGAAATGCAAATGAAAGCTAATCAAAATTCTAGCTCTCACCTGTGGAACTGGAAAACACTGGGACTTTTAATATCCAACGCTGAAGAATGCAGCGGCGCTGTAGAAATTTTAAGAAGCCGAAAGACTTGGGGGTTGAGTTTCTGCTTCATAGAAACTCATGGGTAATATGTTGCAACATTTTTATAGCACTAATGAAATAGTGCAATAAATAATAAAAGATGATAAAACTAAATGGTCTAACACATTGCAGGAGAAGGACACACTCTCAATAGGCTAAGATTTTTAACCCCCTTGGTAAATCATCAACTATAGATAATTTTTAAATTGTGCATGCATAAAATTTTTCTATTTGTGTAAAATGTAGGTTTACGTGTAAACAAATCTGTAGATGCACAAATGCATATGTATGAGAACCTGGAGGCATAGAAGCTAAATCTATGTTGGGATGGCTCAATGAAGAGATTAGAGGTTACTTCATTTTTAGTGTTTTCATTTCTTATAGCCTTGTAAAATGAACATGTTATTCTGTGTCTGATAAAAAATACAATCTAAAAGGCAAATCTAATATTTAATGTGTTCCATATAAATTTCTATTAGAATTGCCTCTTAAAATTTATTTGGCTCAAAATTTTGCTGTTGGTAGGATGTTTGTTGATGAGGGTCCTTTCGGACACAGCCAGGCCGCAGCCAGGACTCTGGAGCACATCACTGAAGTTTCAGATGCAGCCAGGCTGCAGCCAGGCCGCAGCCAGGACTCTGGAGCACATCACTGAAGTTTTGGATGCAGCCAGGCAGCAGCCAGGACTCTGGAGCACATCACTGAAGTTTTGGATGCAGCCAGGCTGCAGCTAGGACTCTGGAGCACATCACTGAAGTTTTGGATGAAGCCAGGCTGCAGCTAGGACTCTGGAGCACATCACTGAAGTTTTGGATGAAGCCAGGCCGCATCCAGGACTCTGGAGCACATCACTGAAGTTTTGGATGCAGCCAGGCTGCAGCTAGGACTCTGGAGCACATCACTGAAGTTTTGGACACAGCCAGGACACAGCCAGCACCCTGGAGTACGTCACTGAAGTTTCGTGTCACCGTCACTTGCTACATGCACTATCTTTTAGCAAACTCTGGCAAGATGGCCCATTAAATATTCAGAAAATCTCTTCTCAATATATTACATCCCAAATACTGGATAACTTCCTCAAACAAACAAAATCCCTCAATTTTCAGACAATAACAACAACAAATATAGAAACACAGCAAATAAATTCCAAAATAGTTTATGGAAAAACAAACTTAGAAAGAACAACAAAAGGGCAAGAGAATGATAGGAAAAGCAACAGCAAGATGAGACAACAGAAGGTGTAAGGGGATCACAGAAAGAGAGGCTCCAGGACTCGCAGTCAAACAAACTGAGCCTCCAGTTCAAAGAAGACTGTCAATGCAAAACAAAAACCAAAACCAAATGCAGCTGCAGTCTGCATATCAGAGACATATCCAAAAGAAAAGAAGGTGGGAAATCAAGAACAGGGAAATTAAACCTGCCAAAGGCCTCCAGGAAAGAGATTAACGTAACAAGCCTATTCTTTTTCAAAAGATAATTATTTTGTGCTCACGCGTGCATGTGGTGTGTGTGTGTGTGTGTGTGTGTGTGTGTGTGTGTGTAAGTGCATGTGTTTGTGCCTCCCCCCACCACACACACAGAAGCCAGAGGAGGGCAGCAGGTGTCCTCTTCTATCACCTGCCTTTTCCTTTTCAGGGTCTCTTCCTGATCCCAGGCTTGCATTTTTCCTGTAGGTAAAGGAAGTCAGCAAACCCAAGCAATCCTCTGCCCTGCAAGGCAGGGGGGTGGGTGGGTGGGTGGGTGGGTGGCTGGGGTTGGAGGTGTGTGCAAAGCCCTGCAACCCCCTGCCCTGCCTGCTGGGGGCTGGGCTAAAGGTGTGTGCTGGACACTGGGCTTCTTAATTGGGTGCTGGGATAGGAAGTTCTAGATGCAACACTCACAAAATTCTAGTTGATTAAGGATTTGTGACCCCCTACATTTTCTTCTTGTTAAAAATGATGAGAAGTTTTCAGATCTGTTTAGAAATATATCCTGCCTAGCTTGGTGATGCACACAGCAAAATTGCACACCTATGATCCCAGCACCCCAGCAAAATTGAGCAGGATATTGAGGTTGCCAGTTCAGCTGGGCAACACTGAGACCAGGAAGTGACAAGGGAGGGAGGGAGGGAGGAAGAGGAGGATGGGAAGAAGTAAAACCCCTTTGTTTACATCCTAAGAAGGGTCTTGACTTCCTTGCGGTGTGTACATCAGCTTTAGTAATTTATATACTAGGTTTGAGAGGGCTTGAGCTTTCTAACACATTCTGAATCTTAAGCAAGCGTTGGGCTACGCATGGGTGTTTATAAAATTAGTTATGATTTAATGAGGGAACTATGTAAGGAATATTTATCATGTTTCAATTCTCATTTTCCCAGGAACGTAACTAATAGTTTCAACTGCAAAAACTGTTGTCAACTTCGAGGAGCACTCAGGTTGAGTGAGGCGCAGTGAGCCCGGATGACTCGAGCCCAGAGCTTCTCACTTGGCTGCTTTCAGAGTCTTTATTTGGCTCACTCCCTTGATTAGGACTCAGCTGACTTGCTGTCAGATTAGTGCGCCAAGTCTAAGAAGTTAAATACCATGGACAGCTGCTTTCTGGGCCAGTGACAGCCTAGTACAGTGACACATCAAAACCAGATCTCAGCGGCCAAATCCGATGCTTCCCACGAGGTCTGCATGTCCCGAAAAGAGACAGCGCTACAGCTTGTACCATCCAAATGTCTGACTAGCCAGCTAGGAAAGGGCTGGGAGAAAAGGGCCCTGGTCTTTATAGCCAAAAATGCCTTAAAAAGAAGTTGCTCTCAGTACAGATATTTCTGAGCTCCTCCCAAATGGTCTCCTGATTTCAAGGAAAATTCTAGGCAACAAAACTTCAGGACAAAAGATGTGGTTTCCTTGGAGTTTATGCTAACACGGAAACCACAGATATTCATGGCACACCAACTAGATTTATGAGCATCATGACATGGTAAATCCATCCCCTTGAGAGGCATGGCAACCTGTTTGGCCCAGTGAGCCACTAAAGTGAACTCAACCTTCAAGGAATGCTTTTGTAAATCAAACCTGGAATCACTCATTCTGATTCACTTTGCATTTAAGAATGGAACAGCAAAAGAAGAAAACCAACATATACCGAACAAGCCACACTTGCCACATATGCCAAGGATGATACTAGATGCTTGCTACACAGATAGGGTTTAAAATCCTTTCCTGATACCCAGGGAAGTCAGGGGACTCAGGGGACTTGTGGGACAGGTTTCACGGGAGGGGAGATAGAATGTATCAGTATAGAGGGCTAGAAGGGAGTAATGGAACGGAACGGGTTAAACTGGGGTAGAAAGAACAGTGAACAGGGTAGAGGAGGAAGTACAGAGATGGACAAATAACACTAAAAACCTTTCCAAAAAGTCACCAAGAAAGCTACTGCAGTGGACGCTTCCTATTATAAATACACAAACATTGAGAGAGAAGATGGAGTTATCCATAGCAGGGACACAATGCCTCCACTAGGCACCACAGGCTATCAAACAGAAAGCCCAGCACCAGGAATGGGTTATTTCTTTGGAGTCACTGGCCATAGAGGTCTCATAGACCCCCCCAAACATTACATGCTATTTCTTACACTCTTGGCTATCCACCCCCAGAGTGACCCTAAGATTCTATTTCTGAAGATGCCATAAGCTTGAGTCACAGAAGAAAGCGAAATCAAACTGCTACTGGTCTGGAAACTTCGTCTCTGCTGGCCAGTTCTCACGGTTCTGAAAAGCGCTAGGAAGGCTACTAGAGGAGAAAACCAATCAGCAGTTATACTCCACTGTAAACCCCGCAAGCTGCAATAACAACTGGCCTGGCAAGATGGATGCACTGGACGCACGGGTGTAACAATGGCACCAATATCACAGGAGTAACCAAGCCCCCCTTTTTGTTGGATTTTATTCTCCCTCCCCAAGATGAAACCTATACCTGGTACCACTATTCAGCCAAGAGCCTGTGGCCAGGTAAGTGAAAGCCCTAGAGTACTTCCTACTATGATTTTGCAAAATGGATAGAATATTAAACCAATCCTTAATGACTCACTGTTATACATATAGATCAAGGCATCTCTCAGTCCTCACTGGAGAAGCTTCAGTTTGCAATAGAAGGCAATTAACACAGAGACCCGCAGCTGGCCATGGTGCAGAGCATAAGAGATGGAAGAACGCTTGGCCCTGAAGGAAACATATGTATCCTTTCAGTGGAAGACCACACTTCCAAGAACATTGAGCAGCACAAATTGATCTCTAAGGATTAAAAACAAGGACACAAAGTTGGGTAGGTGACGAAGAGGGGTCAGAACGGAGAAAATTGAGGGGGGGGGGTAAATATGATCAAATTTTACTGTATGAAACTCTCAAAGAACTAATTAAAAATAACAGCAAAATCTTTCCTGTCCGGGTCTCTGTATCATGTCATGACACTATGGAGCTTTTAAAAGACGGTAGTGGTATCACTAAAGGAAATTTAAAACCAAACAAATTTTTTAAAAAAAGCATGAAAAGTACACATGGGGCAGGAACACTTTAGGAAAAGAATTCCCAACTTCTCCATGTTCACAGCCCATTGCTTCCTGGCACAGATCCGGTCGTCCATCATGGAACCAAATTAAGATTTCCACCTTCCTTATTGAAGTGAGTCATTTGAAAGTCATTTCACTGTGTTCAGCCCAGAAGAGCTGATAGGCAAAGACTATCTGATAATCTGTGTGAGGTTGCCTAAATTGTATTTTCTCCACACTCTCAAACCCTCCTGCCCCGCAACTGCAAAAGCAAGGCAGCAAAGTGAGCTTATAAAAAAACATGCCGGTATTTGCTCTCTAGAGACCTATATAGCAGACTTCTTCTTATGGAGACGTCAGTGAGCTACAGTCGGTGTAGGGACTCTCTTTCTAAGTGTCCAGATAGCAACAGAACACTGACACCTGTATTTGGGTCACAGTGAGCTCAGCACACCAGAGGGCAAATGGTTATACTCAAAGCAGCCATCCTGAGGCAGCCTTGCTCAGAGCTGGGGAGCAAGCTCTCCAAGATTCTGAAACCTGGAAGGTGAGAAGGGCTGCAATTACTGCAAAGTTCCAGCAGTAATTCTATAGAGAAACTGACTCGGTCCAGTTTCCTGAAGGGAATCAGGCTCTTATGAACCATTCCTCTTGAAAATGTATGACTGTGCTCAAGCAAGACAGAGCTCTGTTAAGGAAAAAACAACAACAAAACAAAACAAAAACAAACAGACCATCTACTCTAATTAGTTATCAAATGCCAAAAGAAATGACGATGATTGAATGGAGTAAATTAAAAATGTGGGGCGTGAAAGGACAATAAGAGAACTGACCCATTGTGGAAATATTTACGATTATAACCAGTATCTTCATGATAAAATTAAGCTATACTCAGAATTTCCAATTTGAAAAGAACACAGAATTAAGAATAAAATTATGGATATGAAAAACACCAAGTAAGAAATGTTAGTCTGAATTACTGACGTGTATATGATCAGAGACGTGACATGACAATCATCTAATTAGGGAGGTAAAAACTCTACTAGCTCTACTGTGGCGAACAGATTATAACTGACTGAGTGCACTCTGTGGCTTGCATTTAAAAAGTTATTTCCCACGTGTACGATGTCAGCTGCATTCCGAACCTGACTAAAATCAGAACACAAACTCTGAATTCCAACATCATTGGCAAATGTGGCCAACACAATTTTCAACCAAGGATATGTCGATCAAAGAAGGTCCAGTGTAGCATAAAAAGAATCCCAGGGCATAGTTCCTCAAAAAACTTTTGACTGTTGATGTGCCCGGGGTATTTCTAGAGTGTCAGATCACTTCCCTGCTTCTCAAAAATATGGCTTTTATTGAGAACTGCCCAGTACTCTGATTGAAACAGACCACAAAGTGCTAAGCAAATCACTCTAACATGCTTGAAGTGAGGCCGAGCGACATCCTTTTTGTTATTAAGGTAGAGCACAGAGCATAAATAAAATGTCCTTGTCCAATGCCTTGAAGGGCATGTCCTCAGCTGTCACAAGCGAATGCATGCTTGCTATATATTGTGCAAAACAACTTTATAAACCACAGTTCTCAACGAGCACACACAGAAATAAATGTTAGATTTATATAGTGTAAATGTGTCCTGGACCAGAGAGATATCTCAACAGGATAAGGTATTTGTGACAAAAACCTGGTAACCAAAATGATTCCCTGAACCCAAATACAGATGAAAAAAGAAACAAAGTCCACAAAGATGTCCTCTGACTGACACACATGGTTTGGCCTGTGTACCCATTGACACATATCAGTACATGATAAAAAATGATTAAAACATTTCTCTTTGCATGTTTTAATGTATACTCTATCTACTGTCTAGGTATTGCTAGTGACTTTTTTATCACTCTGCTTTTACTCTGTGGTTACTATGAAAACAATGATCATCAACCTAGTCTATAAAGGAATAATGCAAATTTAACTAAGATAGTATCATTTTTCTTCTCTTTATGATTAAATCTCCTACCATGACTCAAGCATTTATTTTATATGTGTGAAAAATTCCCCATATGCAAACATGAAAAGTTTCTGTTATGAACTTGGGTTTTCTGTTTAAAACCACATCTGAAGATGGCATTTTTATATTTAGGATATAAATCAGAATGCTGCATAATTATGAAACTACATAAAAATTCATTGATGCTATTCCTCAATTGTTTTTCTTTCAAAGTTATATTTTTTTCTTTTAAGCTTTTTACAAACATCCTTCCTAGTTAAGCAACATCCCCTCACGTTCTGCTGTGAAAGTAGTTTGGGTCATGTTTATTACGGTGTGCAAGATGGGCTTCTGCAGCACAGCGGCAGGTGCCAGGGCTGCCCGTGACTTCCTCTACAGATGCTTCTGATCCATTGCAAAGAAGACCACTACAATCAAAAAAATAGGCATAGGTCTGGGTGTCACTCGGTCTCAGGGTGCTCACCTAGGAACATGAGAGACACCGGGTTCAGTCCCAACACCATGAAATAGGACTGACTTAAAGAGAGGACACATAGTTATGGCCATTGTAGTGGAAGCCAGACTACTGCTAAGCCCAAGCTGCTGCTGGAGGGCACAGCAAACTTTCTCCCCTAAACATCTTTAAAGAGATGGCTCTTGTTCTTCCACCATATGCTATTCTCAAAAAAAAAAACCTGTCACTTGCTAAGAACCTGCCTATAAAAATTAAGTTGCTCACAAAATCACTGGGTCCATTTTCCTAAAAATGAGTCTATGCTGAGTCTGCCTTGGGATGCCTGTATTTACACTGTCCTTTTTAACTCCATAATAGCGTGGAAACTTGGTACACTTACAGAACAACGTCTCCCCTCCCCCCCAAATTTAAATTTTCTGCTGTCATTTTCATTGGCTTTCACAAAACTGCAGGATGCAATCTGTTACCACGATAGCCCAAAGATCAGTATAGGAAAAAACAAACCAAAACAAACACACACGAAACAAAAGCAAGCTGCCAACTGCCAAGACATCTGCCTTCAGAATGATAGCTAAGAAAGCGGTTAGTAGAGGCTACTTCCACTGACCTTCGCTTGGGCTTCTGGTGCTGTCACCTTGACAACTTTATTGCGACTTATCATTTGCTTCACCCATCCTTCTACTTGGACGTTGAACTTCATGAAAACCACATAGCCGAAATAAGCTGTTAAGAGCAGCAAGCTTTCCCACCACATGATGACGTTATCCAGGAAAAATATGATCAACATGATCAAGTCGACGATGTAGAAGGACACATCCCGAAAGAGCGGCCACCATGTCAGATTTAAGATTTCTCTAGAAAACAGAGCACACATGCCAATAACAAAGAGGATATTGAACACGGCAGAACCTACAATGGTGCCTATGCCAACGTTGCTGTGAGCAATGAAGACCCCTATAAGAGACGTGAAAAGTTCTGGGGCTGACCCGCCTGCAGCCATGAAGGTGGCTCCGGCCACATCATCAGAGATGCCCAGTTTTTCAGTGATGACAGTCAAGGAAGGAACAAAGAACTCATCACAGACGATGGCTAAGGCTATGAACATGTAGATCATGCCGATGACATGGAGGATGATGGCGCCTTTCCTGCGCTCCTCTAGGGAGAAGATGTCCCTTGGGTAGTCTCCCTGGGCATGGTCGGTGCTGTTCTCGGCTTTGTCTTCCTGAGAAGGGGGTGGCTGTGTGGCATCATCTAGCAACTTGTCATTAAAATCTAAGAGAGTTCTTTGATGGTGGCCCTGGGCTACCCTAGGGCCACTCACGTCACTGGCTTCTCCTGTGTGGCTCTGAGTGTCTGTCTCAGTAAAGGCACTGATTGAAAATGGGACAGTGCTCATAGCGACCAGGCCCATGACAAGGCCAATGACCCGAATTAGCTTCAGTTTTTTTCTGGCATGATAATGTCTCCGGCAGCCAGATGGTGGCTCATTGGAGCTCCATTTCTCCAGCAACCTGACTGTGGTACTTTGGTGCAGATCCATCATCCTGGGTCTTCTGGTGGATATGGTGGTCTTCACACTTCAGACTCGGCTAGATGGTTCTGTCATACTGTTCCTTGCTTCCTGGTTAACTGTGCTTGTGGGACACGTTTACAATCAGGTTTCCTTCTTCTTCACAGAAAGATTTCACCAGCTATGCTTAAATAAGAACAACAATCAAGGTAAGTAGGTCACCAAAATCTTATGTTTCTATAAAAATAACTGCAAATACAATAAAGTCTTGTTCTATAGTGTGTGTTCATAGGTAAGTTACTTATCTGTGCCTCAGTTTCTTTATTTTATTTTCTAAAGGTTTTTTGTTGTTGTTGTTTTTTCGAGACAGGGTTTCTCTGTGGCTTTGGAGCCTGTCCTGGAACTAGCTCTGTAGACCAGGCTGGTCTCGAACTCCCAGAGATCTGCCTGCCTCTGCCTCCCAAGTGCTGGGATTAAAGGCGTGCACCACCATCGCCCGGCCTTAAAGGTTTCTTTTAATTTTAGTGAGGTGTGTCTGTGTGTGAGTATGTGCACATGTGAGTGCAGGGGGCCCCAGGAGTCCAGAAGAGGCCATAGGATCTCCTGGAATTGGAGGTACAAGCAGTTGTGATTTATCCAAATGGGTGTTGGGAACCAAACTCAGGTTCTTTGCAAAAGTAGTATGTGCCCTTAGCTTCTAAGCCATCTCTCTAGCTCTGGGTTTCCTTATTTTAAAACTGGAAAGCAGAACTAGGGTGAAGAATTTACTTAGCATGTGTGGGATGTGGGTTGGATCCCTAGCTACACACACACACACACACACAGACACAGACACACACATGCACGCACCAATATATTGTTATAGACAATTAAACCCTTGCCAACCAGAATTGCTTTTATTGCACATATGTGTATATGTACGTGTGCGTGCATGTGTTGTGGGGAGGGTACTGAGGATTGCATTCAGAGCTTCAGACACTCCAGATAATAGCGCTACCACTGAACTACGACCTCACAAATTGCTTTAAGATAATTAGAACAAAAGCAGCATTTGGAAGAAGAAGTGGTATCTAGAATGGACTCATAACCACACATGTATAAACCAAGTAAATATTTCAACACATCTGATGCCAGGGTTAGACAGCTGAGATGTGTGTAAGTATAAAAAATTTATAGGTGAAAGTCAAATCATCCATTTGAAGCCACGCAACATCGCTCAGTGTTAAAATGGCCCCACTTCCTTCAGAACTAAGTTCTTGACGACTGGCCATTATCCATTATGTTTTCTTCTAGAACAATTATGTAATTCGGTGCATTTTCTGATTGAACCTATCATTTAGAAAGGGTGGTTTGGGGAGGAGGTAATACTGCTTTTCTTTTCACATAATAATCCCAGGATAATATTTTTCATGTTTGTGTCTCATACAGATACAGAAAACTGGCTCTTTAAATATTTAAGTTTATGAAAGAAAAAGAAAGAAAAGAAAAAGCAAGAAATGTCCTGTTGACATGAACAAGCTGTTTTCTTAAAGCATGTAAATACTGTTTTCAGTTGGAGCTTCGGAACAGCAACAACCAGAACCCTTTAGTCTTACTCTCCACAGCTTAAATAAAGCTCAGCCCAGGGACATGACCAGGAGGCTATCTTGAGAGACCAAGTATGTATTTCGTAAACAACATGCAAGTTGCAGTAACACCTCGGTCCATAAAACCCTCCCCCAGTAGCCCCAACACCTATCCTTTATGCCAGATACGCAAAGCAGAGTTGTGATTCGTTAGTCTATGGAAGAGGTGGGTAGAGTACCCCACACGCCTGCTCCTACAGTCAAGATTCTCTTTCTAAACAAGCCTCTAAATTTCCTGTTTTTGTTTTCTTTTTTTGGTGCCAATAATTTTATTTTCGGAGCATTCGCCGAGATCACTTCAGGTGTAAAATAAGCTAGTTAAACACACGCCACTTATACAGCGGGATTAGCTGGAGCAGAGCAAGACCAGCAGTCAACGCAGGTTGAGTTGCCACTGCTCCTCAGATAACCCTAGCCCATCGGATGCCCAGGCAGGCTGCAGATGTCTATGCTTAGCACCCGTGATTAAGCGACTCGCAGCGCTCTAGGGATTGTCACAGTGCCGGGTCAGGGCTAGCAGCAGGGCTGGACTACTAGGGTGTAAGATCAGCTCTAGGGTGAGCTCTGTAAATCCTCTGCTCTGATGTCTGGGATGTGCCCCCCAGCCGCGCCCCAACTTTGCCTTGAATGATCTTAAACTTTTTCCATGGATGGTCAATAAGAAAATAAAACGAAAAAATAGCTGGACCCCACCTGCAAGCCGGAAGCTGCGATGCTTTCGGGGTGAAGCTTGCTCCACTGTTTTTAACCCCGGATAGCTAGTCGTGTGTGTGTGTGTGTGGGGGGGGGTGTCTTTGCGCATCCCTTCCTAAGTCAGGCTCTTGCTGGTGCCCTAGCTCCGGGACGAGCCCGAGTGGGCCACATAGGGGCTGGCAACCCGCGCCCCCAGCGGAGAGAGTTGGCTAACTAGGAGCTGGGCCTGGGGCGCCACGTCCGCTGCGGGGCCACCTGTGAGCCTGCGGCGGAGCAGTACGATGCGCAAGACCCGCCGGGGGACCAGCGGCTAGGAGGACGCAGAGCCGGAGACCCGCACTTACCCGCACCGGTGAGCAGGGCTCGCACGCCTGGACGCTCGGGCCGCCTCCTCCGGCCTCCGCCTCTCGCGCCCGGGCCCCGGACTAGTGCTGGCGGTCGCTTTCACCGGCTGGATCTGGGCTTGTGGGGACAGTGAGCAGCGGCGAGTGGTGGCGCGAGCTGGGCTGGCGGGCGGTGTTGGGCCCCTCCCTCTCGGCGGCGCGGGAGTAGCCGCAGCTTGGCGCCCTCCCGCCCTGCGCGCCTCTTGCGCGGGCCACGCCCGCCGTTGCCGCCTGTCAGATTTCTCTGCAGTGGGGACCGGGTCAGGGTGTGCAGGAAGGCAAGGGCACAAAGGAGAAATCGTACAGGTCCCTGCAGCACCCGATTCCCGAAGCCCGAAAGTGCTGTTAAGTTTGGGGTCGCCTGTAGTGGCCACCTCTTCTCCAATCATCTGCAGGAATAAGAATTGATCTCTCTTTACTATGCAAAGGTGGAAAAGATGGTGTTTAGAAAAGTACAGGCCTCGGGGGCATGGCTCTCTGTCAGAGGGAACTGAAGTCTCTGTTTTACAATGATGAGAAAGTGAAGGGTCTTTAGTTCGACAGGCAAACCGTTTGTTACCTTTATGACCCAAGACACTGGGGTCACTTTGGTGTCCCTGACAAGACTCATGTTTTGCCTCCAGATTGCCAACTCTGCGTTTCCCCCTGCCTTGTTTGCAAAGACCCTTTAACCAGGGGAAATTGAGTCCAGCTCTCTGGTGAACAAGTCAAGAGTCTGGGCCAATTAATAGGAGGTGGAACAAGCTAGTTGTTGAGGGAAACATTTTTTAACCTGATGGATGAGGAGGACCCAACCAGGAAAACCGTGGAGGTTTTCTGTGCATTAAGGACCTTTTTTGCATGCCATCTTTCTGTCTCTGCAGCCCGCAGAGGTTCACTCAGACCTTCAGGGTTGTCTTGCCAAGTAAAGGGAAACCTCGGGTTTTATTTTGAAAGTCATGGGCTAAACTTAAAACAACAACAACAACAAAAAAAACCTTTCCTTTTGGTTCTGGGAAATTTCAAACATTCACAGATGTGAGAAAAGAACACAGCAAGGCTTTATGGGGCCATCACAGCCTTGCAAAATTATTGACTACCTGGCTAGTTGTGCATTGTACCTGCAGGTACCCTTTCCCAGTGTCCTCCCCATGAAGCAAATCTCAGACAACGCTCCATTTTATTCATAAACCCATAGGAGAAGGAAGAAAGCAGTTAACCAGTACTAAGACTGTGTCAATGAAGACTCCAGGGATGACCCAGATAGGCTCACATTGATCATGATGAGTCAACTTCAACATCAGGAGATTATTGCAGTTGCTTCAGGCCCATTAACAGAAGTTCATAATGTTTCCAAAACAACCCAACAGATTGGTAACTGCTGATGGCAGAGAGAACCATTTCATACTGCAAAAATACTTTAGAAAGAAGAAAACAATCATACATCTATTCTACAAAGTTTTATACAAATGGAACCTGAGTATATCCCATTCAGCTTCGCTTCCCTTGTTTTTGACTCTATTGACTGAACAATCCCGATCTTCCCCAGGCAGCAGACACCAAGAATAGGAAAGTGAGAATAGCCTAAACATGTTAGCTGTGCAATAGTTTCCTCTGACATTCAAACCTTTCATTTTTGTTGGAAATTTAAAATAGGGTGTGAAAAGGGAGGCTGAGCAACTGGATAGTTTAAGACAGGAAGTTTACAGGAAAGTGAACCAACTGCTATTCTAAGGGGAAGTGAAATACTCCATCCTGCAGGGAAGCAGCTAAAGGCCTCAAGACCAGACATAAACAACCTAAGAGGGCTTCAGGAAGTCCCTGAAACAGATCAAATTTACTATTCTTCACCTAAGAGTGTATAAGTGTTAAAGACTCCTGAGGGACACTTTCAGACCAACTAAGGGAAGACTCACAGATAAGACAAGGTTCAAGCTTAGCTGTCTAGAAAGAGGCCTAGACCAGACCAACCACCAGGAAGAAGAAGATATTAGCCAAGTAACTTGGAAGAGGCAGAGATCTGCTGAAGTTTCCTGAAGAAAAAAGACCGGCGAAGTCTCCCAGAAGAAGCTCAGACCAAACGAATGACAAACATCCTCCAAACTGTTCATCTGTCTCCAGGCTGTGGAGTGCAGTTCAAGTACCTAGCTTTTGTGAACTGTCTCCCATGGTGACGTGGGGTTTTGATGATGTAGCAGTGCCTGAGTTATTTTCAGTCCTGCAGTTAACCCCTCAACCATATTTCTGTAAGAGTCACAAATAAACTTCATTGGTTGACCAAACTGGACTTTAGTGGTTGTGGTGGTTTGAAAGAAAATGGCTCCCAAAGAGATTGGCACCTTTTGGAGGTGTGGTCTTGTAGGAAGTGTGTCACTGTGGGGGAGGCCTTGAGGACTCACTTGCTCAAACTTCACAGAGTGTGATGCTCAGTCTACTTCCTGTTGTCTGCAAATCAGCATATACAGCTCCTTTTCCAGCACCATGTCTGCCTGCACACTGCCATGCTCTCCACCATGTTGATAATGGATTAAACCTCTCAAACCATAAGCCGCAACCTCAATTAAATGTTTTTGTTGTTATAAGAGTTGCCATGGTCATAGTGTCTCTTTACAGCAATAGAAACTCTAACTAAGACAGTGTCTTTGGCCTGCCATTGATTCCTATCTGGGAAAACTTACAAATGTAGTTACGGCACACTGCTTCCTACCAGGACCTTTATTGGTGTTGTTCAATTCCCTTCAACTTTAGCCCGGAGGGGTCACCAACTCTCCATTTGGCAGAAAGAGGAATGGGACTCAGATGAAGACCTGTGTCTGCAGGCTGTACTGTTTGGGTTCACACTTGGCTGACTGTGGCAGAAACTCAGCTTCCACAGATTAACCAAACAAGACTTTATTTTTCTCAAAAAGAAACCTGGAAACATACTGTCTAGCATTTGTCTGATAGCTCTATGATACCAGCCTTAGAATTCAAAAGTCTATGCTCTCTCATCTTAATGGATAGCTTTTATCTTCAGTGCTACAGAGTTGTTGCCTTTGGGGGGGGTAATATGTCTGAATTCCAGACAAGAATAAGGAATAATGAAGGGGGGGGAAAACGAGACTTCCTTGTTGAAGTTTCCCTTTTTATTTATAGAAGGATGTTGTCATAACACATCTCCATGGGAATGGCCACCACTTGGTCATGGTTACACTTAGCTGTAAGGGAGTATGAAATATTTCTTAAGTGGGTTCATACTCAAGTTTTAAAGAAGTGGGGCTTTGTTTGAAGCAGACAAGGAAGAATGGATGTTGAATGAGCAGCTAACAGCATTTGACAGCTTCAAAGTATCTTAATTTGGCAGCTGCACAAGAACTTGACAGTGAGCTGCTGTGAAAATGGAGAAGGCTGGAAGTGCATTACCGTAGTGATGGAGAGCCTTCGCTGGTCTATGCCACATTCCCTGAAGCCAGAACCAAAGGACAGCTCTATCCTCCCAGTTGTTGCTTGATCATCGAGAAAGGGACATTCCTGAGAAAACCTGAGTTGTCAAAACAGAAGCTTGATCAACTCCTTTGTCGAGAGTCGATAATGAACCTTTTTAGATAATCATTTAAAAATTTTAAATATACACTACATACATGTAAACATTGCTTGACATCATGCTCAACCTTGTATTAACTAGCACTTTGAATATAGAGTCAGTGGGAGTGGTTAGTAATTACCAGCTGAGAGTAGTTGGCTCTCTTAGTAATTTCATAGCAGCCTTTCAAAAACTAATATAATACTTTCAAAAATCATGGGCCACACTTGAATTAATAAAGCTAAAACAGAATTCTCAGGTGTCACTAAGTCACTCTGACTCTGATTCCACCACTAGAAATTTGTTACTCTGGCTACTTATTTTCACAATTTCAGTATTACTTTCTTTAGTGTAATATCTTTCTTAACTTTTTGAGAACTTTATAAAATGTATTTTGACCATAATTGTCCCCCACACCTCCCTTTGACTTCTCCCTGTTCCACCTCACCATTCTTTCCCAACTTCATGTCCCATCAGGTCATGTACATGTGATTATGGGGCATCCACTGGAGTATGGACAACACAGTAGAGGCCACACCCTTTAAGAAAACTGTCTCTTCTTTCCCCAGAAGTCATCAATTATCAATAGCCTCCCAGTACAGGATTAACAAGCCCTACCTACTTCCATGCTAGACTGTGGAGTGGCTTAATCTTATAGAGATCTCGTGCAGGCAACCACATGCTGTGTGTTCATGAGTTCAGTGGTTACACCGTGTCCCAAACAAGACACTGTTTGCTCTGGGTCTTAGATTCTTTCTGCCTCACCTTCCTGGCTGGCCTCTGAGGCATGGAGAAGGGTGTTATGTAGATGTTCTATTTGTGGCTGAACACTGCACTGATGCTTATTATCTGTATTTTGATCAGTTGTGAGTGTCTATGTTAACCACTGCCAAGCACACAACACAAAGAAAGTTCTCTGTCGAGGTCTGAGAGCTGCATTGATCTATGAGTAAAGACAGGTAAACTTAGAAGACAGTTTGATACTGTGTATGATATTTTAGCATAATATTAGTGGTAGAGTTTACCCCTGGGGCCCAAGAGCCCTCTAACCATGGGTTCTTGTCCACACTTATAGTACCAGGCAGGTGTTTCCTCCTGTGGAGGCCTTAAATCTACTCATAAAACAGTTGGTTACTTCCATAACATTTGTGCCACCATTGCACACATGGGCATATCCTGTCACAGAGATCATTATTGTTGTTCAAAGTGTTCACAGCTGGGTAAGACTGTTGAAAATGTTTTCTCCCTGGCAGCTTGCATAGCACCTTCCAGAACTATGAGAGCTATTTAGCAGTATGGAAGCTTCCTGGTTATTACCAATTGGATTTCCCCAAGTTATATGATAAAAGTGCACGGTGTCTTCAGCAATAGGGTCTTACCATAAAATTCCAGTGAGCAATCAAGAACAATGGCAATGTCTTTTATTGCAGTAGTGGTCACCGTAACACTTCTCACATATAACTGGAGTGGAAATATTGAACAGTTGGCACTGTACTTTTTCTTTGACAGGAATTGTTTTAAAAAATAACTATCTCTAGTGTCATTGAAGTTATTAGCAACCTTTAAAACTACTTTTAATAATTTAAAGACAAAGCAAATTGGGAAAACAAAGATAAAATCTGCAGGAAATTATTATAAAGTGAAGGTGAACATCACAGAGTCGGTTTAACTGCCTTTGTCCTCATTCTCCCCACATGCCCCTGCCTTCTGTCCCCCTTTTATATTTTTTGTATTTTTTTTAATTTATTTATTTATTATGTATACAATATTATTCTGTCTGTGTGTATGTCTGCAGGCCAGAAGACGGCACCAGACCTCATTACAGATGGTTGTGAACCACCATGTGGTTGCCGGGAATTGAACTCAGGACCTTTGGAAGAGCAGGCAATGCTCTTAACCACTGAGCCATTTCTCCAGCCCCTATATTTTTTGTATTTTTAAAAATTATTTATTTATTAAGGATTTCTGTCTCCTCTCTGCCACCACCTCACATTTTCCTCCCCCTCCCCCAAATGTGTAGTCCAGGGTGGCCTCAAACTCCAGATCCACCTGCCTCTGCCTCCTTCAGCAAATCCTACCGGCCTGCGCCACCAGAACCAGCTGTCCCCCTTTTATTACAGTGTTCAGCTTCCATGCTCTCAACAGCTGTGAAGAATGCAGTGTTCATAGCATTAGCAATTCCCAGGCTTTCCTCAGGCTGAATATGAAAATCTCTTGCTAAGAGCTTGTAGAACTCAGACCACAACCCTGACATTCCCCTCTTTAGGAGCCCGTGAAGTCAAGAATTGGGCTGTGCATTTCAGCCTGTACAGCACTGTGAGTGTCCGTGAGAGGAAGAATCAGAAGCGCCAAGCGTTACTGAAAGCTGATCGGGGAGGAGTCGCTTGTGCTGTGCTACAGGAGACTCGGAGATCACAGAGGCCTAAAACAACTTGTCCCTGGTGAATTTTGCTGTGATACCCTTGTTCTGGGTTGCAAGTTTGCTCCTAAGTGGGCATACTGCTGCTTATGGTCATGGAAAACATGGACTGGCTTTTTAAGACTTCAGCTTGGAAGCCCTACATCATGGCTGCTCACTACCCATTGGTGAGCAGTGGCTGCACATGATCAATCTACGTTCAAGAGCACGAGCACAAAGGAACAATTATTCTCTGTGCCCAGCACTTGTGACTGCCATGTTAGCCAACAGATGTGAGAGTAAAAGAATAATGTCGTAAGCACTGACGGGGGTTTTCACTGGAAAATAGTTTTTATTTATCTTTCCACTTTGCTGGGTTTTTTAATCAGTTATTAAGATTCTCGTTTTACAGATGAAGAAACCAATATCCTGTAGGTTAAAGTAGCTTGCTCAACATCAAACAGATCACACTTGAATACAGTATTGTCTTCCAAGTCTGAGTTCTTAATGGAATATAACAGTGATGTGGGATTCCCCTCTGTATGCTGTGAATACCATTGGTTAATAAAGAAACTGGCTTGGCCTGATAGGGTAGAACAGAGCTAGGTGGTGAAAACTAAACTGAATGCTGGGAGAAAGAAGGGCGGAGTCAGGGAGAAGCCTTGGAGCTGCCACCCAGAGACAGACATGCTGAAACCTTGCCCATAGGCCACAAGCCTCCTGGTAAAATTTAAAATAATAGAGATGGGTTAATTCTAGATGTAAGAACTAGCTAGCAATATGCTTAAGTAATTGGCCAAGCAGTGATTTAATTAATACAGTTTCTGTGTGGTTATTTTGGGTCTGAGCTGCCCAGTGGCCAGAACGACCAAGCAGCCTTCCTACATCATGACAGGGTTAGTGCATTCTGCTATTGAGATGACAGGCTTAGGCAGGTCTGATGCATCTCTGGTACCACTAGTTGGTCCATAGTCAATAGCAGTCTGCTTCATAATAGAACATATTTTGCTTATTTAAAAACCATAGTGTAAATACTAAAGTGGAATCCTGGCACTCTGTAAAGACATTCTTCTTAGGTGCCTAACCTGGCTGACTTTGCTTTTCTTTGCTTTTGGTGGCGTGTTTTTGTTTGTTCTGTTCATCTGTGGCCTTTCTCTTCCAGTTTAATAAAAATCCCAACAGCAAACGTGTCTGTGGGGCTGAGGGGCAAGTTTAGAATTCTCCCCCTTTCACAGAGGGATTCTCAGCATCACTTATACCCCACATCCCAAGGAGACGGATTTCTCCTTCTGCTTAGCTGTGAAGTGAGGAGAAATGATGAATGGATAGTACTTTTACAAGAGGAACAAGATTTTTTTTTCTGGTTTTGAAATGCTCAGGAGGTTAAAAGTCAGCTTCTCTTCGCAAGCTCAGCTTAGCCTCCTGGCTGTGAACACCAGCCCTGGGCACAATGCTGAGGCAGGCCGGGAAGGAGGGCAGTCAGGTCTATTGATTTCAGCTGTAACTTGGAGTCGAAAGTCTTGGCTGTCTTCCTGGCTCCAGTAGGGACTTCTTGAGTGACCTCTAGGACTCCTTGTCTCTCAGAGCCACATTGGCAGGAAAGTATAGTCAACACTGGTGAGGAAGACTGCAGGAGGATGAACAGCCCGCTGAAAGAAGGTGCCTCTGCTGCCTGCATCCCCATGTGCCATCTGTGGTTCAGAATTTGAGCATAAAGTGAAAGCCACAGTCCTAAAAGGGAGGCGCATGCCTCAGTCTCAAACAAGATGAGCCACCGAGAGTGCGCCACTGCCTTTGACTCTTGATTGCTGAACTAAAATATTTGTGCTGTTCCAACCATAGCATTGGAATGAATAACTTTAATCGTTTTCCCAGGTTGGGTGTCAGGCTCTGTCGTTGGAGTAAATACTTGTCCATGCATGGTGGAGCTTGGGAGCCTTTCCGCAGCATTCCTGTTCACAGGCCTCTGCCCCAACTCTGGGGTCACTTAAAGAGGTTTGGCTGGGCTTGCTCACCTTCTCCTCAGTCACTTCCTTGGCAATTACTGACAGCTCCTCTTCCACCTGCTGTCCCGTTGTTTATTCCTCAGTTGCCTGGGAACCAAGGTGAGAAGACAGGTGACATACAGGGATCCCACTCCAGGTTTGAATGCAAGGACTTCACTGAGAAACTGCTGCTCCTTCCCCATGACTCCTGCTTCCTGGACTCACTGTCATGTGTACCGTATTCCTTTGTTTATTGGAGTGCAGCCCAGTGTGTCTTCCAAGGGGGATAGGAAGAAAGATGTTGTCTCCACAAGCCTACCATGTCTGCCTATAAATTTCTAGCTCAGAATGGTCCTTTCTTGGAAATGCTAAGTTCTTTCTTTAGGAAACAGGGTCTTGCTACACAGCCCAGGCTGACCTTGAATTTGTGTCTACCTACCAGAGCATCCTGTATGTTTGGATGTTTGTACACATGCTGCTAGAATGAGAACTCTCATTTTCAAAGGTTTTTTTTTTCTGCTGTTGGATGTTTTATTGTTGCTGTAGAGAAAATTGGTGCTATTTGGATTCCTGGGGATTTTGATGGTATCTGTTTTATCTCTGGTATGATTTTTAAATTTTTGAATTCATGGTGCTCTAAAATTTTGTATATTAATGCCTTGGAGTGAGTTAGGTAGGTTTATTTTAAGTTATTTAATTTATTTTTATTGACAAAATATTTTTCACACGATATATTGTAATGTTCCTCCCCCAAATCTTTTCAAATCCTCCCTACTGCTCCACCCACCTAAATCCATATCCTTCATTGCTCTTGTTAGAAAATAAATAGGCATTTAAAGAAAAAATAATAAAAATAAGATTAAAAAACCAAGCAAACTTGAATAGGACCAAGAAAAAAATTTAACAGAAGACAAGAGCCAAAAAAAAGCACAAGAAACTCCTATAGACACAGAGACATACACATTGGGACACAGAAATCCCCTAAAAACACATCACAAACTAAAATTTAAAAGAAAAAGACCTGTAAAGTTAGAATAAAAAGCATCTAAAAGATTCTCAGAAAAGGCATTGTGAAACAAACAAAAGAATTAAGGCAAACCCACAAAACATCATAACCACAGCTGGATATGGGGCCTGGTCTTAAGAGTGGTTTGCAGTGGTGGCACTCACCTTTAATCCCAGCACTTGGGAGGCAGAGGCAGGCGGATCTCTGTGAGTTTGAAGTCAGCCTGGTCTAGCTAGTTAAAAAAAAAAGAGTGGTTTGTATCCCCATTTGAAATCTATCAGACAAAACTGATGTTACATTTGCAAGTGGCTATCAAGTGATAGCTTCTAGGTTAGGGGTTCTCTCTAGCACATCTTGCATGCAGGTCACTGTAGTAGATAGAGGGTTTGGAGCTGCATTGGTGTTTACCTTTCTCCTTTGGTAGTAGGCAGTGAACCTTCCAGTACCTGAAACACTAGCCAGCAAGGAGAAAGGCTGTAGGTAGGCACCAGCTAAACTTCTCCATGATTAATGAGCTGTATAGGTGTTGTCTTTATCAATAGGAACCAATCACCTTGGCAATAGCCTGGGTTTGAAGGCTCCCTTGGGACCCATTTGGCCAACAACTCAATTAGATGTAACCCATTCCTAGAACTGGAAGCTTCATTTGGTGAAAAGAGATGCCCAACTGAGGTTCAATCTACCTCATTATTTTGTGATTCCACTTAAATCACTTTTATATAAACATACATTTTTAAACACTTCTACTGTACTAGGTTTCTATATGATCCCCCAAATGTCCTTTAGTTCCTCCCTGAATTCCCTTCCTCACCTTCCTCTTCCCTTTCCCACCCCGTTTGGTTCTCCCATTGTCCTCACCATCCATCCACAACTGTCTATTCTATTTCTTCTCCCTAGAGAGATCCACCCCTTCCCCCTAGTCCCTTACTTTATATCCAACCTGTAGCTATATAATTGTAGCTTGTTTATCAGTGACTTAACAACTAACATCCACATATAAATAAATACATACCATATTTATCTTAATGGGTCTGGGTTGCCTCACTCAGGATAATTTTTTTCTAGCTCCATTCATTTACCTGTGAATTTCATGGTTTCTTTCTCTTTCTTTCTTTCTTTCTTTTTCTTTCTTTCTTTCTTTCTTTCTTTCTTTCTTTCTTTCTTTCTTTCTCTCTCTCTCTCTTTTTCTTTCTTCCTTTCTTTTTTCCCCTTTTTTTTTAGCAACTGAGTAACAGTCCAGTGCGTAAATGTACCGCATTTTCCTTATTTATTCAACTGTTGACAGAGATCCAATTTCTGGAATTTATGAATAGAACAGCAAGGAACATGATTGAGTAAGTGTTTCTGTCTTTGGGTATATACCCCAAATCTAGTGTAGTTGGTACTTGAGGTAGATATATTCCCAGCTTCTGTAGTAACCACCACACTTATTTCCATAGTGGTTGGGCAAGCTTTCAGTCCCACTAGCAATGGGTGAATGTTCCCTTAACTCCATCTCCTTGCCAGCAAGAGCTGTGTTCATTTTATTGATATTGGCCATTCTGGCTGCTGTAAGACAAAAATCTCAAAGTAGTTTTGATTTGCATTTTCCTGATGACTAAAGGATATTGAATATTATTTATTTATTTATATATTTATTACTTGTTTGTTAACTTTACATTCCCTCCTTCCTCTCCTCTCAGTTCCTCCCCCATCTCCCTCTGTTACCAATTCCCAGTCCTCTCCTCCTCTGTTTCTGTTGAGGAAAGGGCAGGTCTCCCAAGGATATCAGCAAAACATGACATAACAAGTTGCAGTAAGATTAGGCACTTCCCATGTATTAAGAATGGGCAAGGCAACCCAATATGGGGAGTAGAGTCCCAAAGGTCAGTAAAAGAGTCAGAGACAGCCCCTGCTCCCACTGTTAGGAGTCCCACAAGGAGACCAAGCTACACAACTGTAACAAATAAGCAGAGTGCATAGGTCAGTCCCATACAGACACCCTGGTTGTTGATTCAGTCTCTGTGAGTCCCTATGAGCCTCGGTTAGTTGGTTTTGTGGGTTTTCTTGTGGAGTCCTTGATCCCTCCTGCTCCTACTTTCCTTTCTCCCCATTTTCTGCAGGGTTCCCCGAGCTCCGCCTGATGTTTGACTGTGGGTACCATTTGTTTTCATCAGTGACTGGATGAAGCCTCTCTAATGGTAATTGGAGTAGGCACCAATCTATGGGTATAGCAGACTATCATTCGGTATCATTATATTGCCATTTTTTCTTCCAGTCATGTTTGAGTCTATCCTATGTCTCCGGGTCATCCAGTTTGTGGATCCAGGTTTCCAGGCAATGTCAGGGGTGGGCTTACTCTTCCTTACCTGTGCCATAGGGTAGACCAATCATTGTCTGGCCATTTCCTCAATCTCTAGGTCACCTTTATCCCAGCACATCCCATAGGCAGGACAGACTCAAGGGGGAAAGTTAAGTGGTTGGGTTGTTTTCCAACTTCCTCTACTTGAAGTCTTGCCTGGTTACAGGAGATGGCCAGCTCTGGCTACTTATCAGTTAGTCCTAGGAGTCTTAGTGGTGGCGGTGGGGGTGGATGGGTGTCATTAGGAGATTTCCTTGTGTCAGGTTTTTACCCTGATCCCCAAATGCCCTCCCTTTCCAGCAGTTTCTTTCAGTATTCTTCCACTCTGCCCTCCTCAAGATGATAGATCATGATCCCATCCCTACACTAGCATAGTGCACTCACAAAATCTTTCATCTTTTTTTTTCCCAGGGAGACCCCATGGTCCCCCCTTGAATCCTTCTTGCAACATAGTTATCCTCTGTTTTACAGCTAATGTCCACTTACCAGTGAGTACATACCATGTTTGTCTTTCTCCATCTGGGTTACTTCACTCAGGATGATTTTTTTTCTACTCTAATTTGCCTTCAAACAAAGCATCATTATTCACAGCTGATTTTTGTGCAGGGTGATAAGTATGGATCTATTTGCATTCTTCTGTATCCAGCAATCCAGTTTTTGTTGAAGATGCTGTCTTTTTTTCCGGTATGAATTTCTGGCTTCTTTATCAGAAATCAGTCGTCCAGAAGTATGGATTTATATCTGGATCTTCAATTAAATTCCATTGTCAACTTCTCTGTTTTTCTGCAGATATCATTCAGTCTTTATTACTACAGCTCTGTAGTACAGTGTGAGGTTGGGGATCATGATGCTTCCAGCAGTTCTTTTTTTAAATTATTATTTAGGATATTTTCTTTAGCTCTTCTGGGTTTTTTGTTTTCATATGAAGCTAAAATTGTCCTTTCAAATTCTTGAGGAATTGTGTTGGAATTTTGATGGGGATTGCATTGAATTTGTAGAATGTTTTTGGTAAGACGGCCTTTTTTCACTATATCAATCCTACTGATCCATGATATTTCCATCTTCTGATACCTTCTTCAATTTCTTCAGTGTCTTAAAGGTTTTTTTTTTAAATGCAAGTCTTTTGCTTGCTTGGTTAAAGTTACCTCAAGACATTTTATGTTTTTTGATATTGTAAAAGGTCTTGTTTCTCTGATTTCTTTCTCAGTCTGTCTTTTGTACATAGAAAGGCTAAGATTTTCGTGTATTAATTTTGTATCTTGCTATTTTGCTGAAAGGTTTTTTTTAAGTCAAATCTAGGAGTTTCCTTATGTAATTTTTAGGGCCACTTATGAATATTATCATACTATCTGTAAATAAGGATACTTTGATGTCTTTCATTTTTATTTGTGTTCTTTTGATTTCCTTCAGTTGTCTTGTTGCTCCCAGCTAAGACTTCAAGTACTAAATTGCATAGATATGGAGAGAGTGAACAAACTTATCTTCTTCTTGATTTTAGTGGAATGCTTTGAGTTTCTCCACATTTAGGTTTATGTAGGGTGTGGGATGCTGTAAATCTCCTTTATTATGTTTATGTCTGCACCTTGCTTTCCTGGTCTTTCTGGGACTTTATCATGAAGGCGTGTTGGACTTTATCAAATGCCTTTTGCATCCAATGAGATGACCATGGCATTTTGACTTTTAGTCTGCTTATATGGTAGCTTGCATTTATCATTTTACATATGTTGAACAATCCCTGTATCTCCGAGATGACACCTACTTGATTGTGATAAATGATCTTTTGAATGTGTTCTTGGATTTGGTTTCCAAGTATTTTATTGAAAAATTTTGCATTTGTGTTTATATGGGAAATTGGTCTATAATTATTATCTTTGTTGGGTATCAGGGTGACACTAGCTTCCAAAATGCAAATTGGGCAACGTTTCTTCTGTTTCTATTTTGTGGAATAATTTGAGGAGTATTGGGATTAATTCTTTGACAGCCTGCTACTATTTAGGATTTTGTGCTAAAACCATCTGGCCCTGGGCCTATTTTTGAGGTTGGGGAGATTTTGTTACTGCCTCTATCTCACTAAGAGTTACAGGTTTATTTAAATTATTGACACCAAATCAAACTTTTAGCCCCAACCTTTGTTATAACTACAAGAGATGCTACAAAGCTTGTGTCTTGTAGCGACATTAATTTGTTAACAGAATGAAGTTAGAATGCCAGACATGAGCTACTTCTCTCTTTGAGGAAGCATCTTGCCGATGTAGTTGGCTACTGAGTTCATATTACTTTCTTCTCTTATTTATTTTTTCAGTGCTGGGCATTGAACCCAGGGCCTCCCATGGACTAAGCAAGCATTCTACCAGGCAGCTGCTCTTCTAGCAAGACTCTTTTGTTTTTAAAGGTTTATTTCTTCATGTATATTTTTTATGAATATGAGAGCTCTGTCTTCAGGCACACTGAAAGAAGGAATCAGAACCCATTACGGATGGTTGTGAGCCCCCATGTGGTTGCTAGAAATTGTACTTAGGACCTCTGGAAGAGCACTCAAGTGTTCTTCACCACTGAGACGGCCTCTTATTTTTCTTAATCCTATCTGAATTTAAAATTTCCTATGTATCTCATTTATGTTTGTTTGAAATGTTTTAAGTCTAACTTCTCATTTGAAATTGTTTATCTGTTTTTAATGTTTCCTCGTGTTCTTCTGTCATTTACATAATGTGATCACATTTGTATTTGTAGATTTGTCAACTGCAGACAAAAGTGTTGACTGATTGCTGGAAACACATACACAGCCATAAATGTAAACTTTCCCCATAGCACAGATCACAGGAATCCTATAAGGCATTTGCAGTCCTAGGGCTATGCGAAG
This sequence comes from Microtus pennsylvanicus, assembly GCF_037038515.1. NCBI lineage: Eukaryota > Metazoa > Chordata > Mammalia > Rodentia > Cricetidae > Microtus > Microtus pennsylvanicus. The sequence continues at coordinate 25,076,293 of NC_134591.1, forward strand.
TTGCATGCTTTTTTTAATCTCTTTGAAGCATGACTTACCCATTCCTACTTTTTTTTAAATTTAATTATCTAAAATTCATTTTCAAGTTGTTTTGGCAAGGAGAGTCTGTGGCTAAAAATATTTTTTTCTTATATTTTGTTTTAATTTATTTTCCTTTTTGAGGCAGGATTTCACTGTGTAGCCCAGGCTGGCCTTGAACTTCCAATCTTCCTGCCTCAGCCTCTCAGGCGCTAGGATTACAAGCATGTACTACCAGGCCCAGCTGAAAACTTTCATCTTGATAAGGCCTTTTGCGTCCAGTATAGGTAATGATAAGTTTATGAAATCACTTATAGCATGCCCACCACAGCTAACTGTGGATACTGTCTTGTGGTCTTTCTGTCAGCTAGTGTTGCTGTTATAGAGAAACATATGTATCTTTTTTTTTTCACATGACAAGTCTCATTAAATATCTATAACTAATACCATACCCCTATCTACCTCCCACCCTGAACAATTTGCTGAATCTTCACTTCTGTCTAAAATCACATTTTCCCCTCTTTTTGCTTTTTGTCACCTTCAGGAACAGTTACCATTATATATACATTGTCAATGCGCAGTCTGCTGTGTCTGTTGTCCCCTCCTCCATAGGCCTCTTCTTAAATTGCATTATTTCATTTTCCTCGTGGGACTTTTCCAAGAAATCTGTCTTTGTCTGAATATAATCTGTCCTTTCTAAAACTCATGTTGAAACTTAATCCCTTTAATGACACACGCAAAGCTGAGACCAGATGGGACCTTTAAGGGGTCTTACGGTTCTGCTCTTGTGAGATTGATGGACAGATGGGCTAATGGGTTATATAAAAATGAGTGTGCTATGAAAACTTCCTGGACCAGGTCTCCCTTGCCATCCTAGTGTCTTCATGGGATGTCTTGTATGACATCTGGGGACTTGGACAACAAGAAAGCTATTGTCAGATCCGGCATCTCAACCTTGAGCCGGAATGGTAAGCCTGAACAAGCCTGTTTTGTGTGATCAATATCTTCTGTGCTTTTGTGTAATTAGAGATACAAAACAGATTAGGGCTGTATATTGTACCATTTCATCTTTTAAAACTTTTTGTTTGGCTTTTATCATCTTTCTCTTTTCAATATGGATTTTATCTCCATGGGTTTTTACCGTAGTTGATTTCTTTCTCAGCTCTTCTGTCTCTTGCTTCTATATCTTGTTATTGTTTCTCCATTAATTTTCATTTAACTAACTGTACTTTCAGCTTTTTTACACTTAGACAAGGACACCATAGTGTTTCTTTCTTTGAGGTAAATATTTCCCTGATATCGTCTTCCTCTTTTTTGTATTTTATTTACTTAGTGTGTGTGTATGTGTGTGCACATGTGTACTTGTGTGTGCATACCATGCCAAGGTACATGTGAGGAGGTCCGAGAACATCTCCAGGTAGTTGTTTCTCTCTTCCCTTTCTACTGTTTATGTCCTGGGGATCAAACCTGGTCATCAAGCTTGGCGGCAGGTGCCTTTATCAGCTAAGCCATCTCACTGGCCTTCTGGCTTTTGGATTTTATAATTTATTTTCTGTATATTGTTTTATCCCTTTTTGCTTTGGGCTTTTCTTTTTCCATCCCTCCTATGTATTGTCACATATAAATTTTTGGACTATATGTTGTATCCTTTAATTATTATTCATCCTGCATACTAATAAATTCTCTGCCATCCTGAATTTGGTTCATGAAAAGTATGGGAGGAAAGAGAAATGAGAACAGGGAAGTCATTTGGGATATATACCTGAAACTTCAAAGCCAGCAGGTAGACCCTTAGCTTGAGTGTCATCTCAGCCTAGACCTTAGTCTTTCCATCCCTTCAGTGTAGTGTGGATCTGATCCAGGTAAGCTGAATTCAGTCTCCCTTCAGACCTCATCATGGCAACCAGCAGAGTAGCGGTGTCTTATGATACATCTGCTTGATTCTCTCCCTTCCCCCTTCTTTATCTCATCTCAGCTTTCTTCTTAATGTCTTGTTTGGGTTTCCTTGAGCTTCCATTAAAGAATATCACCAAAAAACCTAGCGCCTAAGCCAATAGAAATGTATTCTCTCACAGTTCTGGAGGTGAGAAGTCTGAAACCACAGTATTGACATGATCCTGGCTCCAGGGGAAGATTTGCTTGATTGCCTTTTCCTGGTCCTTGGCAGCTTCCATCAATCCTTGTCATTCTTTACAGCTGAATCCCGCCAGCACTGCCTCCTTCCTCTTGCTCGTCTCTGTGTGTCTCTCTATTGTCATGTCTTCCTTTAGATATCAGTCATTGGATTAGAGTATGTTCTAAATATAGAATAACCTTTAATTTTATTTGCAAAAATGTAATTTTTTAAATAAAAAAGGACTATACCCTGAGGTATCAGGGGACACAGATTTAAAATGATGGGATATTATTCAACTCATTGCATGTGGAATTTCAGGCCAGGATTGGAAAAAAAATAAGCTTGCTTACATTCTGATTGTTCCAACACTGATCATGTGTAAGAAGCAAACTGAGGTACCAGGGTGTGTCCTCTTCCTCCTGTTAGCCACTGAGGTCCCAAGACATCTCCTCTCCCAACTCTTAGCCACTGAGGTCACAGAGTCCTGGTCTTCAGTTGTTTTTCCAAGCAGGAGAGTAGACTCCTCATAATTACAACTTACTTTTGCTAGAATATTACTGAGCTTAAGAACATTGTCTATTATTTATTTCTTGTGTTCTCTTTTTATTTGTTGAAAATATCATTATATTTTGTAAAAAAAACCCCTCCAATTTTAGTTTTGGATAGAAAAATTTATTGGATTCGTTTGCTATGGAGTTAGCTTCCCAATAAGATTTTCTCATTCTTTTGCACTGGCGGCATTTCTGTGAGACAGATGAAGAAAACATGTGCTTGTGCTCCTATTACTGAATGGCTACTTTGTTCAGAGGGCCACACGGTACTGCCTCTTGTGTGCCAGGCATAGACAGTGGTGACAAGCCTAGTGAAGCATCAACAGAAAAAGAGAGAAGTAGAAAGCTGGTCAGATACTCTTGGGTGCAGCCCCAGCAGGTGTGCAGCAAGAGGAGGAGGTGAGTCTTCTCCATAGTAGAGAGAGTGTTATTTGGTTTGTTCTCATATGTCGTAGGTGTGGACTCTACATCTTCAGTCACAGGTCAGACCAACTGCTTGCTAATTTGTTAAGTAGTAACATTTATACCAGCCATTGTCTCTAGGGACTGGCTGTTGGGGATGTCATTAGGAATTAGGCTCTAGATGATTGTATAAGTCATTGCAAGTCACTGGGTCAGGCTTCAAGCAGTCAGACTATTAGAGATTGGGAGATTTTTTCCTTATTCTTTTTGACTGTTTTGTCTCTACATTATGTGTGGGTCATATCCATTTAACAATTCTTTCATCACTTTATTTTCTTTTCTTTTATAAAACTACTGGGATCGACACATAATGGTGTAGGAAGGAGACATTTGCCGACTCTGAGATACATATTTTTTGCTCCTTGGAACAAACTATCTAGGAGTTCATGCACGTATGTTTTTCTCACACACAGATAGATAGAAAGGATGGACCTTCACTGCTAGTGCACTTCCATAGATCTATTTTTCTTACCACCAGTGAGTCTACCTGACTGTTAATTATAGGGAAGGCCAATGGACTGCTAGCTTTATCTTGATGAAAACTTTTTAACAAAAGTACCTAGAAAGAACCATCATCATTATTTAAATATTCCCCAGTTCTTGTTAGTTGTGCACACACCAAGTTCATACCATAACACAATAGTATAATAAGTCTCTTATCCTCTGTAAGGAGAGACTCATGCAGACTTAGGGTCAACAGTTCATGGCCATATTTCTTGTTCAAATGTCGAAATACTTCTGTACTACCTGGAAAATTCATTAAAACAACAGAGGAAAAACATTAAGGTTATTTTACAAGTATCCTAAGTTCACTGGCCCAAGGGAAATGATGTAGGCCGTCTTAAAAACACTGATAAATGATCCACTTATCATGCAACATCTAAGACTCTCAGTTCTGGGGACAGATGGACAATCCAGGACTCAGGGTAGATGTGTAGTGAATTCTTGAAAAACTCTCTGCCCTTTGGGAAAATCACATTGGATCTTAATTGTTACTGTATTTTAATAGTCTGCGTCTTAGTTGTCAAATGATTTCGAATGGCTATGTTCTAATTCTTTCATGAGGGCACACTCTCCTATTTCAGAATATAAGAATTTACAACACACTATTGCATACTGACATCAGAAGGGAGGGGTCACAAAGTTTGGAGGTGCTTTTCAGTGTCTGTATGTGTAATAAACAGGGATAATTCAGATCTGTGAGAATAATGAAAAAGTCACACAGAATTAAGTAATCAAAAGATAAATATTGAACTAATATTTTATAAGAAATATGTTCTTCCAAATCTGATAACTTAGCTAAGGGAACTTAGAGGCTCCTGGTAAAGAAAACACATTACTAACAGTAAGAATGAGTGAGAAAAGGCTGGGGAGCTGTGTCCATGGACAGAACACTTGTACAAGATGAGGTCCAGGCTGAGGATGTCCAGCACCCACTTGACAAGGAGCAGACATCTGTAACCCTTAGCAGGTGAGCAATGCCGACATGGGCATGTAACTCTGCATGTAAACTTTGCTAGGAAAGTATTTTTTGAAAGGAGAGTGCTACTTGGAGAGGAATGAATCAAGATGGTAACTTTCCAAGAATTATTGATGAGGTTTCAACTGTGCTGGGCAAGTATGCGAAATAAATTCCTTTAAATGAAAAATTCAATATCTTGAAGGGAGTTACAGGTTTGTTTTCTCTTTCATCTTGGGAAGCTAATATCACTGCGGCTCTGAAATTCTTCAAGTCTTTGTAGGCGATGTTTGAGAAAAATTGTTTCCGTCAAATATATGACGTACACCCTTTTGATCTTCATATAGATGTGATAGTGTCATGTTATGGAGTAATCTGGGGTTTTAACTATAGTTTTTTTAAAAAAATCCTGCCTATTTTTATTTGGCACCATCCAAATCAGCACATTCAGACTCTTCTGGGTTGTACAATAAATTAACAAAATGGATGTGTTCTTGGTAACTTTACATCTACTTTACATAAAGTTTGCATTTATTCATCAAATAAATGAGACAGTGAGAAAACATTTCTAAAGATATGGGAAATGGAATTCTAAAATTTAGAGAAATGCTGCATGTTACCTTCTATTGAGTATTTATAGTGTTGGAGCTGAAAAGTAGCCAGGAAGTATGGCATTATAAATCATAAAGTAAGATAGTTGTCTATTTGAAATTTTCCCCAAGAATTGAACATTAAAATATCTATATTGAGATATAAACTCATATCATCCTTGAAAAATGAGCAGTTTTCAGTTGTTTTGTTGAAGCAATTAGGTTTAGTAAAGAAGAAATAATGTTCAGAGTAAACTGTGGTCTAGAAGACCTGAAGAGAAATAGGAGGTTGTGGCTCCTCTCATAGCTTTCTCTATTCATCCTGTCTCCTCCGTCTTGGCTCTTTTACATTTCCAGTTTGTTGACATCTGCCAAGAAGCCAGTCGGAAGTTTCATAGGGATTATATTGAATTGATGGATTAATTCATGGAGAATTGCTATGTTAACAATACAAATCTTTCAATTCGTCCCTTAGAATTCTTTCCACTTACTTAGGCCTTCTCTAATTTCTTCTAACAATGTCTTATTGGTTTTCAGAGTATGTGTTTTGTGTTTCTTTAATGGCACTTAATTCCAAGTAGTTTATTCTGCTCAATGCAATTGCAAATGAAATTGCTTTCTTAATTTCAGTTTTGGACTGTCCATTTTTACTATGTATAGATACATTTATTATATACATATATATATATATGGTTTTATGTATACAGTATACTATATACAATAAAATGCATGTTATAATATATGTATTATCTTATGTACTTCACCTTATTGAAACCATTTATTCATTCTAACACATTTTTAGAGGATCTTCTAGGATTTCTTATACTTAAGACCATCATTTTTAATAGGTATTTTAATTCTTTGTTTCTTTTCAGAGGAATTTAATTTCATTTCCTTATTGGTATGATTAGAACCTCTACTGCAATGCTGAACAGAAGTAGTGAGAGGTACCTTGTTCATGGTTTTGGGTGAACACCCAGTCGTTCATTATTAGGTACAAATCAGAGATGGCCTTTGTCACGTTGGCTAAGCTCTCTCCCAGTCCTAGGTTACTGAGTATTTTTAGCATGAAGAAGACATGCTTGATTTTTATCAAATATGATTTCTATATCTTCTAAAATGACTGTAGTTTTTGTCTTTTTTCTATTAACATTCTATCGATGTGTTATGTAAATTAACTTTCAGATATTTGGAGATTTCTTTTAAATAAATGACATTTTATCAGAGAGTCGGTGCATTCTTTAACTTTTGAAGAAATGTTTTTGTGGTTAAAGCTGACATATTAATTTGGCATAGTGACAGAAGGCATGGCACTAATGTATTATTCTTTTGGCAACAGACTGTTCTTGACACCTGTCAACATAACGTGGTATGTGATGGAATGATGTCAGTGATGGAAACGGCCTTCCATGGAAGTCCCACTGTTTATCACAGAAATTATTGACATACATTGATTCTGTCACTCATCATATTGACTTGTTCTTTTTTTTAACTTGTACATGTGGCAAGGACACTCGCATTTTACACTAGTTTGTTAATAAAGCCAGACAAGGGCGCACTGTAGTTGGAGGCATTCTTATCCTTTCTACCTTGATACAAGCCTCGAATCAGCAATGCTTATTCATCTAGTGACAAGTCCCCCCAACAGTGACACCAAAAGGACAACTTTATTTAAAAACTGCATTCCAGGGGCTGGGGAGATGACTCAGTGGTTATTAGCACTTGTTGCTCTTGCAGAGACCTGGGCTTGGTTTCTAGCACCAACATGGCAGCTCAGAACCATAACTCTAATTTCAGGAGAGCTGAGACACTCTTATCCTCTGTGGGCACCGTACACACATGTGGTGCATATGTGTACATACAAGAAAACACTCATAAACATAAAGTAAAAATTTCAAAATAAACAAACAACAACAAAAGTCTACATTTTGGGAGGCTTTCTAAGAATGAAGATATATGACTGAGTCTGCGGATTTTTGCCCAAGAAAAATTTGAAGGTCAATGAGATGTCTTTAAACAATTTTCCTGCCAAAAATGTGAAGCAAAAGATTATTGCCTCACTTTCATTTGACCTTAAATTTTAAACCAGGTTAATGAATATAACATGTATCACTCACACATTAGGACAATTCAGCCTAAAGAATATTAATCAATTTTTAGAAACTTAATTACATATAAAATGTAAAATGAAAACCTTTTCTGAAATTTAAGATGATAATGATACAGGTGTGCGGTTCAGAACATGACATTTCAGGATAGCACAGCATGTTGGGTGCTGTTGACTAAAGGGGTTTGGAAGGACCTCAGAGGCAAAGTCCTCAATACTCTCCTCCTTCTTTGTCCTTCTTCAGAGCAATCCAGGAAATTTAGACAGCTTCCCTCCCTTCTCCCTGAAGACCATCATCAGGCAGAACTGTGCTCCATCTGTTAGGAAGCAAAGCTACAAAGAAGCAAAGAAGAGTCTGGACAGATGTGGTTTACAGCAACTACCTAGAAACTGTTTCCTAAAAAGCACTGATCCTCTTCTGGGACCCACAAGGTAACTAAAAGCAGGACAAAGGCTGCTATCTCTGCCTTTATTGTGTATCTACTGCTTTTACTCTTGGCAAGTACTGTTCTACTCTGAGCATAGGTGGAAAAGTGAGTCATCTTATCTGAACACTAGAGACCCCTAACCTCCTCCATGCCCCTCCAAAGCAGAAATCACAAAGAACGGCTGAGACACTGCACTCTTTTTTCAATTATTTTACTATATTTCATTTTTAAAAATAAAATTTTAATTGTTTGTTTTGCAACATCCTGTAAAGACACCTCCCCCACCCCATTTTCCGCTGTCACCCAGAAAGCAATTCTCTAGTTCCTGTCTTAAGATCACAGATACCTTGGACTCCTGGGACAGCGGAGCCCCACAGATATGTTACCTCACGATTAGATGCCCCATTTCCCCTCCCAAAGAGAAGCAGTTGTCTCAGGGAACCATCAAGCAGTAGGAATTCACCTGGTAGGAACAGGACTGAGATACTGGCCAGTCAGACCACAGATTGGCCAGCACTGCTCTCTTCTCTGTCACAGTTGCTCCCCTATTTAAACCTAAAGTTCATGTCTTTATCTTAAAGGTGAGCCGAAATCCTTGATGTCCATCACAGCATACTGATTACAAACCTTCCGGTCCTGCCAATGTCCACTTGGCAGGCTCGAGTGACAGGACCTTATTTATGGGAGACACTCTGCTACTTCAAATCAGGGCTCTGATCATGACCTCCTGAGATAGAGCACTCTCTTAGGTTATCTCACTCTGCCCAATCTAATTTCTACATGGTTGAATGCCCATTCTTTTCTGACATAACCACCAGAATTCTATGACGTTTTCTCTATGTCTTTTGGTCTTCATTGCTCATGGCTCCCTTGGAACATTAAACTTAGAGTCCATTTGGGGCTGAGAGGTGACTCAGTGGTTGTGAGCATGTGGTGCTCTTGCAGAGGATCTGGGTTTGATTCCCAGCAGTTCACAACTGTCTGTCACTCCAGTTCCAAGGGATTCAATGCCTTTTTTGGGGGGTTGGGAACTCTGCTGCTCCCAGGTGTGCACATGCACACACACATAGAGTGGAAACAAAACATTCATACAAATAAAATGAATAAACCTTTAAAAACATTTTTAAAAATCTTTGAATCTGTTATGCCTTTCTCTTATTAACCTGTCTTTTGTTCCATCCTCTGCTGTGAAGACTCAGTGAGTCATGGGATAAACAGACTCCAGGGATTGCTGGGTAGGCAGCTGCCCATTAGCTGGGGGTGTGTTGTGGACTGATTTCTCATTTCCTTGTAGTCTCGGTTTTCTCACTTGCAAGGTAAAGACTCCAGCTAGATAAACTCTGAAGAACCTTCTACTTTGAATATCTAAATAAAAGAATTTTTAAAAAGTGTCATAAACACAAAATCAGATGTAGAAGTAGATACTAAAAGAAAAACAAAGGGAGGAATACAAATTTTATATTATGCTCTTATCTCATTTGACATTTTTTTCTATACATAAAAAGAAATAGAACAGACACTGATATGGATCCTGGTCCTTTTTGGAGGAAACAGTCTTGCCGGCCTGAATCTTGAATTTTAACATCCCAAGACTTGAATCAGCAAAGTGGGTATTATTGCAGAGGCAAACAGGAAGAGAAAGACACTGAGTTTGAACAGGATGAAACAACTTCCGCCCTATGTCTGCAGACAGCAGCATCTTCTAACTTTTCCTGTTAGTTCAGGGGATGTTTTTATAGTTTGGGAACTTATCATGATGGCTTATTTTGTTTTTATCCTATTCTTCAGGGAGAATGGATATATTAGAAGAAAATGGAGTCTATTAGAAAGAACAAAGGGGAAAGAAAGCAGGCACTGGAGGAGGCAGATGAAATGAATGGCTCAAGTAGACTTGTAACTGCAATCAAATCTAAATATAAAAGAGTTACTATGGCTACAAAGGGGGTACATTTGAATAGAATGGTTATGAAAGTCTTTTAAATGCTAATTACAAGGGGAGGAAGTCTGTCATTTCAAAGTGCAGACAGTTCCCCCACTACTTGTACTTTTATGGCTTCCCAGCGGAATCTGTTTTAGACAAAACCATCACTCTGTGAGATGGAAAGTGCTCCGAGCTCCTTTTGCCAGAGGCTATTTTCTGCCACTCTCCCATGGGACTCTATTCTTCACTTGTTGGGAGCGAGAGCCCCAGGAGTCTTGTTATTGTGATGAAGAAGGAGCACATGGATTCACGTGAAAAACCTCTTTAGGATATCAGTGGTTCCTTCTAGATAGCTAGGACAGCCAGCCAGTCAACTCCACGCTATAGCACTGTGAGGACAACCAAGACAGATAGAGTTGGTTCTTTTGTCCAAGAACTTCTATGAGGAATCATGCTGAGAGTGACCCAAGGTCTTTTCTTATCCTTCATTCTCTGAGAAATGGCCACTATTTTTTTTTTAGTTATTCATGGAAGAAGCCAATATCGAGTATGTGACCATAGGACTCTTTGGCTCCAGAGCAATGACTGCCAGGTTTAAGAGCAAGTTTTCTGAGTGGGAAAGGAACAGCTCCAGACTATTTAGGGAGGTTGGTCCGTCTAGGTCACAGTCAGGGCTTATTGGCGATGTGCACTTCGCTCCTGAGTGTACTGATCTTCTCCACATCTGGTCTATTCATGATCCCTGGTTATGCATCAGTAAACATGTGAACTAATGCATGCAACTTCTCCCTTCTCTTTCTTCCCTATCCCTCTGTCTCTATCTTTCCATCTCTGTATCTGTCTTTCTGTCTCTCTCCACCTCTTTATCCATCTCTCTGAATTCTCCTCCCATCCCTGTGTGTGTGTGTGTGTGTGTGTGTGTGTGTGTTTGGGTGAGTCTAGGTTGAGACTGGAAGTCAATCTCAGGCAAATTTTTTTGAGACAGAATCTGTCATTGGCTTGGAGCTTTTGAAGTGATTACATGGAGTGTCCAGTAAGATCCAGGGGCACACTTGTCTCTGCCTGTTTAGGGTTGCTATTTTAAAGTGGGTGTTAAAACTCTAACTCGGGTCTAATGCTTTCTTGACAAGTGCTTTACTAACTGACTTATCTCCTCACCCCTAGTTCACATGTTTGTAATTATGAGCATGTATTACGTCAAGTTTTAACACTGTCCACAGGAGTATCTGAAGATAGTATGATTAATAGGATAGTTTCTCCTCTGTGTACATCTCTGTAATAAAATAATCATTAATATATTTAGAAAAAAAGCCAAAAACATCAGATCGTGTTGAATTTTTCTATCTCTCAACTACAGAGTAAACATTTTGAGACATAACAGAGTAAAAAGAAACACAATGTGAAAAAATATTTCTTTTGTAACCCTCAACTATTTAAAAAGGGTTTAATTTAAGGATTTATTTGCTGTAGGACAATGGTCTGTACCCTGCCACTTGTATTTTAAATAAACTCTGATTGGCCAGTAGCCAGGCAGGAAGTATAGGTGGGGTGACCAGGCAGAAAACAGAGGCGGGGCAACAAGAATTCTGGGAATAAGGAAGTTTCAGTCTGCAGTTGTCGCCCAGACACAGAGGAAGCCAGATAGGTACCAAGCCATGTGGCTAACATAGATAACAATTATGGGCTAATATAAGTTATAAGAGTTAATAAGAAGCCTGAGATACTAAGAAAATCAGTTTGTAATTAATGTGGACCTCTGTATTTTCTTTGTGACTTAAGGACTGTGGGAACTGGGCAGGACAGAAACTTCAGTCAACATTTATTTGATGATTTAAAACCTTATCTATGAAAGAGAAACCATGTTTGGTACCATTATCAGGACCAAGAACCTTTGGCTAGATAGGTCATAGGCCCCACATGGCAATCTTCTACTCTTATTCTGCAAAATGGACACAGAATTAAAATAACTTCTAATGACTTAATGCCATACACACAGATTAATGCATCTTTCAATTCTCATTAGACATACTTCTTCTTACAGTAGATTAACACAGATAACCAAGTTATGATCAACATGCAGAAAAGAAGAAACTGACGTACTCAGCCTAAATGGGAAGTATGTGTCTCATCCCTCCCATCAAAGCTGAGGGATCTTCTAGAGAAGGGGATGGAAAGATTGTATGATGGAGAAGTTGTGAATGACATTAGCAATGATGATTGAACACAGCCAATCAATCATGTTTATGAATGCACAGTGAATATGACAACACTTATAGGAACAGGAAAAAATAATCACACATAGAAGTGGGAGTTGGGTATCAAAAAGCTTTTAAAGGCTTAAATTTGAGTCCCTGTTAGAGTACTATGCTGCGGTAAAAAACAATGACTTCTCGAATTTTGCATGCAAATGGATGGAAATAGAAAACACTATCCTGAGTGAGGTAACCCAGACCCAAAAAGATGAATATGGGATGTACTCACTCATAATTGCTTTCTAGCCATAAATAAGGGACACAGAGCCTACAATTGGTGATCCTAAAGAAGCTAAGTAAGAAGGTGAACCAAAGGAAAAACATATAGTTATCCTCTTGGCTATGGGAAGTAGACAAAGTTGCCGGGGAGAAAATTGAGATCTTGGGGGTGGGGTGGGATGGGGGTAAGGGGAGATGGGGAGAGAAAAGGGAGGGGGGAGGAAGGGGGGAACTTGGGGAAAAAGGAGGATTGGGATAAAGGAAGGTTGGATAGGGGAGCACGGAAGCACAATTCTTAGTTAAGGGAGCCACCTTAGGGTTGGCAAGAGATTTGAACCTAGAGTGGCTCCCAGATGCCCAAGCCGAGGTTCCCAGTTAATTCCTTGGGCAGCTGGGGATAGGGAACCTGAAATGACCCTAGCCTATAGCAATACTGACAAATATCTTGCATATCACCATAGAACCTTCATCTGGTGATGGATGGAGATAGAGACAGAAACCCACACTGGAGCACTGGACTGAGCTCCCAAGGTCCCAATGAGGAGCAGAAGGAGGGAGAACAAGAGCAAAGAAGTCGGGACCACGAGGGGTGCATCCACCCACTGAGACAGTGGAGCTGATCTATTGGGAGCTCACCAAGGCCAGCTGGACTGTGACTGAAAAAGCATGGGATAAAACTGGACTCTCTGAACATGGCGAACAATGAGAGCTGATGAGACGCCAAGGACAATTGCAAGGGGTTTTGATCCTATGTAATGTGCTGGCTTTGTGGGAGCCTAGCCAGTTTGGATGCTCACCTTCCTAGATATAGACGGAGGGGGGAGGACCTAGGACTTACCACAGGGCAGGGAACCCTGACTGCTCTTTGGACTGGAGAGGGAGGGGGAAAGGAGTGGGGGGAGGGGGAGAAGGGTGGGAGGAGGGGGAGGGAAATGGGAGGCTGGGAGGAGGTGGAAACTTGTTTTCTTTTTTCTCATTTTCTCAATAAAAAAAGATTAAAAAAAATAATAAAAAAAATTTGAGTCCCTGGTTGGAGGTCATTTTTCTCAGCATGCCTATTGACAGTAGAATATTTCACAGCAAAACGTTGATCAGGTCCCAGGGCAGTACAAACTGGTACTCCCGCTTTGGATGTCAGGATGGTGATTTTTCAGAAAATTAGGAAACAACCTACCTCAAGACCCAGCAATATTACTTTTGGGTATATATCCAAAGGATGCTCAATTATACCACAAGGACATGCGTTCAACTATGTTCACAGCAGCATTGTTTGTTATAGCCAGAATCTGGAAACAACCTAAATGCCTCTCAACTGAAGAATGGATAAAGAAAATGTTATGCATTTACACAATGGAGTACTACACAGTGGAAAAAAATAATGACATCTTGAAATTTGTGGGCAAATGGATGGATCTAGAAAACAGCATATTGAGTGAGGTAACCACAAAGACAAATATCATATATGTACTCACTCACAAGTGGCTTTTAGATATAAAACAAAGAAAAACCAACCTACAATTTACAATCCCAGAGAACCTAGACAACAACGAGGAACCTAAGAGAGACGTACATGGATCTAATATACATGGGAAATAGAAAAAGACAAGATCTCCTAGGCCGGGCGGTGGTGGCTCACACCTTTAATCCTAGCACTCGGGAGGCAGAGGCAGGTGGATCTCTGGGAGTTCGAGGCCAGCCTGGTCTACAAAAGCTAGTTCCGAGACAGGCACCAAAGCTACAGAGAAACCCTGTCTCGAAAAACAAAACAAAACAAACAAACAAACAAAAAGATCTCCTGAGGGTAGAAGGAGGGAAGAGGGAAGAGGAAGGGAGGGGAGTAGAAAAAAATATATAGCTCAATAAAAACAATAGAAAGAAAATGAAAATGTCAACAATTTTGCATTTTTGTAACTAAAGCTGATTAATGAGGTGCTGTGTGTGGACAGTAACATAAAAAAAGAAAAACATGATAAATTTTATGCTTTCTGCGTTTATAACTAGTAACTTTTTAGAAAGCAAAATAAGCAGTAAAATATAATCATACTAAAATAAAATCCACTCAAGAACTAATATTAAATGTAGCGTGAAAAAGAAATGTCTGAGGACTATAGGAGGAAACGTACTGCTTATGTAAAACTTACCTAGAAGGGTGGGACTGGGAGCCAAGTAGAATTAGGGTGCATGATGTGAAATTTCCAAAGAATCAATAAAGAAATTATGTTAAATAAAATATGCAAAATATGCCATATTTTGCTTCTTTTAAATTCAAAGGTAGCAGCTGGGGAGATAGCTTGGCAGATCAAGTACTTGTCACAGCGACATAAGGACCTGAGTTTGATCTTTAGAATCCATATAGGAATAATTCCAGTGCTGGGAAGATTAAGATAGCAGGATCCCTGGGGTTAGTGTTAAAAATTTTAAGGTAGTATATTTACTTTTGTATGCTCCATGGAAGTAGTTATTTCATCCATTTTGAAAATTCCTGGACATTATTTCCTCATGTTCTTTCTTTTTGATAACTTAGTTAAATTTATTCTAGGCTACACACACACACACACACACACACACACACACACACACACATATATATATTAGACTTTTCCATATTTTATAATTTTTTTCTTCGGGTTCTACTCTAGATGTTTTCTAGTGACCTGTCTTCTACTTTACCAATCCTCGCCATTACTGACTGTTAATTCATGCGCTGCATTCTTAATTTCAGGTGCCAGGCTTTTTAGTCTAAGAATTTTCATTTGATACCTTTTATAAATTCTATTTCTAGGAAGAAATTCTTATCACTACATTTGTTTTCTTTAATGCATTAATACATGTTAATTGAAAATCTTTGTTATCTTCATTATAGGAACCATGTGGAGTCCTACATGTGATGTCTAATTTTTCTCTTGTTTTACATTATATAGTATCATCTTTTCATATGTACAATAATTGTGATCGGATGCGGTTGTACTTTGTTTATTACCAAAACCTACAAATGTTTTATCTCTTTCAAAACTATTTACCATTTTCTTACGCAGAAACAATGGCTAAGGTTGTCTTACTCTATTTAGGTACATTGTATCTGTGAAGGCTTGGAACTTTATCTATGAGTCTTTGTGCGCTCAATTGTCCTTAGCTCGTGGGGTGTACCATTACAGCAGCTTCCCAATATGAGGATGGTGGCTTCTCTCGGCTGCTTTGCCTGCAAAGTTTTGAACTCTTGACTCTTGGTTGAAATTTCTGTTTTGTTCCTCAGAAACTTTCTGCTTAACTGTTTAGCTTCCTTCTCTATGTAGTTTGAAAATTTGATAAATGGTTAAAGGAAAATATAGTCATATGTTGATAGACAGTTCTTGACCCCATCAGAGTCTTAACCTAAGATCTGTAATTTTGAAACTTCAGTTCCATAAAGACCTCAAATCTCTGCTGTATTTCCCATCCCCGCCTCCCCTGCCCTAAAATAAGATTCTGTATAAACAAAGCATATGCTCTCAAGGGTCCAGGAGACCCATATGCAGATGGTCGTATGCCATCCGTCACACAAATGCAATACACTTCTCTCTGTTGTTCTTCCATTCCAAAATCCTTTCTTTTTGGTGTGGATTTAACACATTTACTGAATGAGTAAAAGGCAGCGCATGTCAGTGGAAGCAAGTCTGGAAGGAGTGGGGGATAGATGTGAGCTCTGAATACAGTTGCTCAGTTCATGGTCCTAAGGGGTTGAAGAACTGCGTGCGTCCCACTAAACTCTATTGTATACTGCATAAGGAAGGAAAGAACTACAAAGTACCTGTTATGTGACTGCATCAAAATTTTACAGATCATTCCAATAGCGTGAGTTCTTTGCAAGAATGGAACTCTGATTTTCTGAGTGTTTTCAACCCACAGTTATGAGGGGAGTGAGCAAGGGAACATGTTCAGCTATTTCTAAAATGACTCGACGCTCGTCCCTATTTTTATTTTCCGTGATGTATTATTTTCTCTTGGGTTGTGCCTTCCACTGTCCCCAAGTCTCTGGAGTAAAGAATCTACCACAAGGAATAGCACTTACTGCCCTACCCTTTTACAAACCCCATTTGGTAGCAAATGATCGAACGCTTGCAGTTTTTCACCAACTCTTGGTGACATATTTGCTAATGGCCTGGAGTAACCTCCGGAGCTGATCAAAGTGGTGGTGGTAAGTCGGTTTTCCATGTCGCAGATCCCTCACCAATGGCATTCATGTCCTTTTGAAGAGACTACTCACCATCTCCGAACACAGGGGAAATGTTCCACTCCTGTGAACCAGGAAATGAACTCCCATTGTATGATACCTTGAGCTTAGGTTTCTGAACCTGAAAAGCTGAGAGATGAACTTCCGTTGTTTACAAGCTGCTCGGTCTATTTGATGTAGCCCTTGAGCACTAAGTGCCTCTATTTCTAGCTGCTTTGGGAGCTTTTAGTGGTTTTAAGTATGCATGCCATTTGCTTGTTTTATGCATTTATTTGGCTTTTCTAATTGTCCTTGATGGGAATGTCATCATAGTCTCTGATAACTCACTGTCCAAACTGAGCCATGGGATCACAACACATACCAGGAAAGGTAATTTAAAAAACAATCTTTGACTGACGATATGTCAAAGTAAAAAAAAAAAAAGTTCTGTTCTTGAGAACATGTGAAAGATGAAGAAAAACCGTGAGTATAAGCAGCTGGTCACAAAGCAGGAGGACAATAGCCAGTTTCAGCTCCAGTGTAATAGGGTGTTCCTTCTTATGCAGGAAGCATGAGGTATCAGCACACACTTCCACCTCCCATCAGCTCAGACAGCATCCATCGCTCGATCGCCTCTAGCCATCACAACCATACAACTCCTGTGCTTGGATCTGTGTACACCAAACCTTTAAGGTAATCATTTAGCTTTCCTTGGAGACCTGGGGGAAATGCTGATTAGCAGCTGTGAGTCATCCAAGGAGATGATCGAAACTTCTACACAACCTCACAATGACCCAGGCTCCACTGACCCCAGTTTGCTCTTAAGACAACGATCCCGTTGTTGCTGTGGCTTTACTTCTAAAATGCTGTCATTTTATTATCTCTAAATTTGTCATTTCTAAATTTATCATTTATAAAATGCTGTCATTATTTAGGTACTGGGTATCTTTTGGTAAACTTACTAACAGATTCCCTTCTGTGGAATCAAAATGTCAATCCTCTGTTTAGGAAAGTCTTGCAAATGATGTCTTAGTTTCTAACAAAAAGGGGAAATATAGCAAAAGAAAATACTCAAAAGATCTTGTGTGCAAACTGCTTTCTCCTGTGCTCAGTATGCAGATGAATATATCGACCTGAAAGGTGGGGGAAGATCAAATCAAGAGAGTTCCCAAAGATTGTGCCTCATCAGAAGCGGTTTACAGTTTGGGGGTGAGTAAAGATGCTGGCCTTTTAAAATAGAAAGCAAAGTTATAGACTGTAGCTGATCCAAAAGGACTCCTTATTAAGTTAATCAGCAAACACTGGGCCCTGACACACCAAAGGGATTTAAATTCCGAGGCTAAGGGCTCTCTTGGAGTACATTTCAACTTTAAGGGAATCATCAGATGATTAAGAGTGGGAAACGTGTCTCAAGAGGTCCTTGGGATTCCGCTACAAACTCTGAATGTAGCACTTCATTTTTCTAACTCAATTCTTCATTTTCCAATCTGTTATGGAAAACAAAATCTGGCCTCTCAGGATGTGTTGCCTGTACTAATGGAATAATCACCGGAAGGGTTTTTGAGTTCATTGGATGAGCTTGGGGATGCCTTCCCTAAAACCTGCTCTTGCTCAATTACCAGCTCATTTGAAATTCAGCACTTTATTAATGTTTCTGAATCATTAGGGGAGTATTATACTCTTTCATTTTGTGCCATTTCAAATGTTTCTAGACACTAATTCATTTGGTTTTTGATGCTGTGGAATCAGATGTATGTTGCAGAACCTAGAAAATATTTCCATGTGTAAAACTGCAAACACACGCCTTCAGTAACAGGACCATCACAGGATCCTAAGTTAAGGGAGATAAACACACTCAAAGTTTGTTTTGCTTTACGTATATATGTATATATAAGTGCGTGTATGTTTCATATATATACCTGTATATCTATATATTATAGACATATATATGTATATATATACATTCATATATATACACACATATGTATTTGTGATATGTTGAAGATATAAAAATTATGTTATTTTGTATCCCTGGGGCTACACATCTGCTATTAAATATTTTGCTTCTAACATGTCAATTCCATGAAATCATGCCAAATTATAAGACACAAAGTAATATACACAGCTCAGTAATCAATGTAATAAACAGTTATACACTAATACTTCCATGTTTAGACAGGTGAGTTTTACTCTATTTTTTTTAATGCGAATTTGTTATTTTCTGGTGGCGTTGATAATTATCCCTAGGTTTCATAGTTTGGGTAGCAAGCTGCTGAAGGCCACGGTCGTGGTGGCTTCTTTGCTCCTTGTTTATGTGACCCTTTCCTCTAGGAATGCTCTACGTGACTTTTCCTTCTGTCTTTCTCTTCTCCGCAGACTGAAGCCTCCTCATGTTCTCCTGGTTGGCGAGTTACTTTTTACTACATGATTGTTCAGGCCAGGTGCTTAAGGCTCCGTGGCTCCTCTATTTCAGACTCCAAGGCCTTCTACTGCCAACAGGCAGGAGGAAAAGACAGAAGGCACCGACTGACATCACCTCAACCCCAGAGTGGCACACTTAACTTTCAAATGTCTTCTGATGATAAGAACTACATAGGCCGCATCTAAGTTATAAGGTGAGTTGGTGTTTCTAAAATTCCTCTCCAGCGGTGACATAGACAATGTGCATCCCTCTTCCCAGGGTCCCAACAACTAACTGAACAAACTGATACATGATTTCACCAAAGTTCCTTCTGGGAAACCACGGCTTTAATGGGCTTATTTACAGAGCGTAGGTGAGAGGTTACTGGCAGGGGTGTGGATACTCCTTCTCCAAAAGGCCAAACTGGAAAGTCTTTGTGCAGAATGGGTGAGGGATGTCCTGTAGACATAGAAATGAAGCCCTCTCCACAAGTATTCCTGGCTTAAATACTCTAGCTCCTCTCTGAAGTCTAAAGCAATCAAGAAAGAGTTGTATACAATAGGTGGGAAGAAATAGTTAAGTACTCAGGTGAGGAGCTTAGGGCTCTCCCCATACTTCTAGAAGGGGATATAAACAGTCAACCAGCCCCACTGGGATAATCCTTTAGCAAGGGGCACAGCAGAATCTCCAAGATGCTTGTTGCCTACCTCAGAGGATAGTCATATACAATACTGGGGAGCGTAATTCCTGAGTGAGTGGCTACTTTCTAGCATGTTTTAATACTGTAGAAAGAGAAGAATGCTTTTGGTGGCAGCTGCCTACTCCCATCCTACCATAGTAAACCATTAGTCGGAATCATAGTAGTTCTCCGGAGTACTTGTAGAATAATGACTAAGCATGTCTGGATGCAGAGGTTCAAAGTAGCTTATGATAAAAAGTATGATGAGAGTTTTGTCTGGTGTTCATGGTACATTAAAGCAACGGTCTCATCGTGTAGTAGGTACCTAATTCACACAGCCACAAAACAATCATCCAGGAGGTACTGCACTTTCTCAAGTTCAGTATCACCGTGTAGGATGAGCTCCCTCCTTCCTGCATCTCTGCTTCAGTGTGCTGACATATTCCACAAATGCGCCAACATGGGAGAAGTGACTCTAGTGAATTATTCATGAGTTGACTTAGTTTTATTCAGATGGCTTAAAATTGCACTGTAAGTTAATTACCCAGCAGAAACCTTATATCCAAACATATAAATAATCCATCCAAAGTGGCTGGAGTTTAAATAAACTGGTCATTAGTAAAGATCTTTGAGAGAACTTACCTGTTTTGATCACATGTATGCACTTATATAATGTATACATACATGTAGAAAGAGACATACATTTATAATAATAACTTATTATATAAGTTTTTGTATAATAATATAATAACTATTGCTATGTAATAATAATGGACTGTGTATATGATCATGGTCTTACAGTATTATAACAGAGCTAAAAAATTCTTCCTATCCAGGGACATTACAGGTGTCCTAATGTTGTGTGTACTTTACCCATGTGTTTGTGGTGATGCTGGTGTGAACAAGCCAACTGAGCTTCCCATCATGAGTTTAGCAGATACAGTAACGTTAGTCTATAACACTTGATAGTAAATAAGCATGTTGCTGATATATTTACTGAGCCATATTTTGTTATTTAAGGGTACACTTCAACTTACAAAAAAGTCATGGTACATCAGTATCAGCTTTCATTTACATTATCATTAAAGAGTTTTTATGTAGGTCATATGAAGGATTCAATATATGGACTTAAGGATCTATAGAACATATCAGATAATTATAATTGTGTTGTGTGTATGTTTAAGATAACTCTGGCATGTTTCACAGTATAGTTTAGAGTTCATTATAAAGAATAGGAACTTGATTATATAACAAATCTGTTTGCACAAACTCTCTAAAATTCAGACTTATTATCTATGTACCTTTATTAAAAAGTTTGTGAAATTAACAAAGGCTTGCACAATTATTGTTAACGTTTGGTTTGCTATGTGGTATATAATAGAGCCTTACTCCTTATTTCCCAAGTGCATACTGTTCTGCTTTGTATCCAGTCCCCAGCTTCAATCTCCTGCAGTGAACTCCACATTCTCTCCAGTCCTCCTTTGTGTGGCTGGAGAAGAAGGCAAAATGTCAGAACTTCTAACCCAGAAAGGACTTCACCTTCAACGGGAAGTGACTGCCCTGCCATCTGTTAACTTTATTCAAATCATTAGCTGAAGACTCATAAACTATATTTAACTGCAAAAGAGCCATTAAAAACTTAACTAATATAGTATAGTAAAATATGTAACTAATATAGTATAGTAAAATATAGTATAGTAAAATATGTAACTAATATAGTATAGTAAAATATAGTATAGTAAAATATGTAACTAATATAGTATAGTAAAATATAGTATAGTAAAATATGTAACTAATATAGTATAGTAAAATATAGTATAGTAAAATATGTAACTAATATAGTATAGTAAAATATAGTATAGTAAAATATGTAACTAATATAGTATAGTAAAATATAGTATAGTAAAATATGTCAAGATTCTGAGTGCTGGTGCCACCTCCATCCTTCCTCTTCCCTATGTTTCTCCCTGTTCCATTCGGTATGTGTGAAATGGATTAATTTCTACCACGAGACATACACACACACACACACACACACACACACACACGTAATATATGATAAACATATGATACGGAGAATCTTCCAATCATGCTAGAATCAGCTGCCTTTGCTTAACTTACCAGTTCTCATTATATTCCTAAGGAAACCCCTGGGGTAGAACATTTATATTTTCTTCAATAGGAGGGAAGTCTGCACACTTTCAACCCTATCGTGCTTATATAAAGAAGTCTTTCTGGATTAGTCAGGTTTTTTTCTGAGATGTTATATTTTGGGGAAATGCTTTTATTATAAATATGCAATGCCTTCTCTGTGATTCTGGATTTCTTTTGAAAATTATTTCTTACTTTTTTTCTCAGTGATTTCTGAAAGATTGCCATGTAGGAGAACTTCATATGCTAGTGTGGAAAAAAACAATTTTACTCCCAAACTTTTGTACCCCTTAGTGTGATACAATTATTCCCCCTGAATTGTAAGAATCGAGGAACAGAATAAACTGGTGCTAAAACCAATGTGGAAGGAAGGATCAAATTTGATACCCAAAATGAAGTTTGATCTCCAAAACTTTGTAGTCAGGAATCTCCATCTAAAGGGCACAAATAAATACAAAGTCACTTCTGTAGGTTTCCTTGACTTACATATGGTGGCAAAGCTTCATATTGTCATTTAGCTTTCAGATCACATGGTTATGCTTTTTGTCGTTTGGAGAAGGATCTGGAAGTGTAAAAAGAAATCTACTGAGACTGTGAGATAAGCTTCAGAGAAACATCAATTCAAGGACCCACTGGAATAGTAGACAGTGCAGTAGATACACAATAGCATATCTGGAGGTTTTTATCTTTTAAAATAAAAGACCCACTTTAAAATCAGACACATACCAATAGCTGGTATAGGAGGTCCTTCTGTCTTTGTGTTGCTTTCACTGGTTAATAGAGAAACTGCTTTGGGCCCTTGATAAGGCAGAACTTAGGTAGGTGGGGAAAATTAAACAGAATGCTGAGAGGAAGAAGGCAAAGTCAGGGAGCTGCCATGGACCTATCGCCGGAGTCAGACATACTGAATCTTTCCTGGAAAGCCACTACTAGGTGGTGATATACAGATTAATAGAAATGGGTTAAATCAAGATGTGAGAGTTAGCCAATAAGAGGCTAGAGCAAATGGGCCAAGCAGTGTTTTAATCAATATAATTTCTGTTTGGTTATTTTGGGGCTAAGCTAGCTGGGCAGCCAGGATGAACAAGGAGCCCTCTCCCTACAAGTAGCTGCTGCATTCTAGAAGTTGAATTTTCATAACCTATTGATAGAGAAATAATCTACTTGGTTATCCCTGTTATGGACTTGACAGTGCCTTAAACTATATTTTTATGTTATTTATTTATATTGCCTCAAAATGTTGGTTTAGCACATTATCTGAGGGATCTGCCTATAAACTAGTGGACCTTCCAAGGGTTTATCACCCATAGGCTACAGAGTACTGGCTGAGATTTACAATCAAGATTGATTATAGAAATCTTTTGAGCCTTTGTGAAAATTATTTTTAATGAAACTTGAGATCTTTAAGTAAAATTCATTTCGTTCAGGTCCACCACTGATCCTAGTCTTACTTCCTCCTTGTGATGTCTGTTCTTTTCTTAATGGAGGTGACCTCTGACAACCCCACTGGAAAAGAGACTTAGCATCGACAGAGATGATGTTATGATTCAAGATGGATATTCTGCAGTGTCAAGAAATTGATTAGGAAAATATAAAAATATTAATTAGATTATTTATTGGCTTACAACTCACTTTATAGTATCTCTGAAATAGTGTGAATTTTTAGTTTGCTTTCTATTACTGCAATAAAACACCATGACCCAAAACAACTTGGGGAGGAAAGGGCTTATGTTTCAACATCAAAGTCCATCATCAAAGGAAGTCAGGGCAGGAACTCAAGACAGGAACTTGGAGGCAGGAACCTAAGTAGAGGTTAGGAATAGTGGGGAAATACTATTGGTTACCATCCAAGCTCATCTGAAACTTGTGATCCTATCACCTCAGCCTACTGTGGTAGCAAAGTACCCCGAAAAGCTGTCAGACTTACTGAGCCTAAGAAATTAGTGACCTGGTCTATTTGTTAGGTTCCTATTACTGTGATAAAACACCATGACCAAAAGCAACTAAAAAAGAGGGAAGGGTTTCGTTCAGCTTATGGTTCCACAGTATAGTCCACCAGTGAGAGAACTCATACAGGGAAGGAACTTCCAGGCAGGAGCTGCTCTCCCTTCCCTGGCTTAATCAGCCTGCTTTCTTCCAGCACTCAGGATCACCAGCCCAGGGTTGGCAGCACACACAATGGGCTGAGCCTTCCAACATCAATGATTAATTGATAAAATGCACTATAGACTTGCCTACAGGCCAGTCTTATGGAGGCATTTTCTCCTTTGAAAGTCCATCTTCCCCAAGGTCCCAATGAGGAGCAGAAGGAGGGAGAACATGAGCAAAGAAGTCGGGACCCACGAGGGGTGCACCCACCCACTGAGACAGTGGAGCTGATCTACTGGGAGCTCACCAAGGCCAGCTGGACTGTTACCAAAAAAAAGCATGGGATAAAACTGGACTCTCTGAACATGACGAACAATGAGGGCTGATGAGACGCCAAGGACAATGGCACGCGGTTTTGATCCAACGCAATGTGCTGGCTTGGTGGGAGCCTAGCCAGTTTGGATGTTCGCCTTCCTAGATATGGACGGAGGGGGGAGGACCTAGGACTTACCACAGGGCAGGGAACCCTGACTGCTCTTTGGACTGGAGAGAGAGGGGGAGAAAAGTGGGGGGAAGGGGAGAGGGGTGGGAGGAGGGGGAGAAGAATGGGAGGAGGGGGAGGGAAATGGGAGGCTGGGAGGAGGTGGAAATTTGGTTTTTTTTTCTTTCTTTTCTTTATTCTCCTTTTATCAATAAAAAAAATACATAAAAAAAAGAAAGTCCATCTTCCCAAATGACTCTAGCTTGTGTTAGATTGACTTAAAACTAACCAGTACAACCGGGGACCTTAAAGACATGGGTTTTCCATGCATCTTCTTGTCTCTCTACTTTTTTCCCCGGAAATGTTGGATTTACTACAAAAGTTATAAGAATGGCACAGAGAATATCTCCGTATGATTGTGCAGAATGCCCAGGTGCTAAGGTTTCTGTGTGTGCCCAGGTCTTCACATGCATATCTTCTAACAACCCTTTAAGAGAAAGGTTTAGTTATCATATTTCTTTACCTCTAAATACTTCAGTGAGTGTTTCTAAAAGTGAAAACTGTCTTACATAGCTCCAGTGCAATCTTCAATGAGGGAAGAAAAAAATATCTTCTAATTCCTTCTATGATCTAATATTTCTTGCCCGTTGTCTCAGCAATGTCTTTCACAGCCCTGTAAAATCCAAGGTCAGGTTTCAGCATCTCTGATTTTATTTTTCCTGAAATGGAATTCTATGAACCATTAGTAATAACCAACCAGTGAAGCACCAGGCAGGAAATGAAACGATGCAAGCAGGGAGCAAGTGGTTCCTGTGAGTAAGAGCTCGTTTCTACTCCAGGGATATGACTCTGTTAATAGGGAAAAGGTTACGCGGAGTGTGATGTGCGTGGGGGTTCAGTGCAGCTCTAATACGGATCGTGGAGTCTAAGTTCAAACAGAAAGTGGAAAGTTCTCATCAATCCCATCACGCCTCTCAGTTCCGTAGTAGCCTTTCTGCCTATGGCAGATCATGACATTACTTAGACATTTGATGAAGAAATCATTGCTTCGAAAGATCATGTAGTCTGAAAAATAAGTATTTTTGAATCCCTGAAGTTGACATTTTTTCCTGCTGAGAGGTTCAAGCACTGGGAGGCGCATGGACAGAGTCCTGCAGGCGACGGTGACTGGCGTGGCGGCTAATGTGCCTTGAGACCACTTTGTGTCCATGCCCACTGAAGTCTGAATCGCTACCTTTGTTTAAAGAGCTTCTTTCTTATTCTTTATTGTCAAACTAATATTTATTAAAGATTTCCATGGTGTGATTTTGAATGTTATTCTACATGTCCAGAGAAAGGAAAATTACGAAAAGGAGGCTTATTCTTTGAATGTGATACCAAAACAAACCTTCAAATTATATCAGCGAGAGAGGAGCGGATGGTGGGACCACAGCGTGTGTTGTTCAGTGAACCTCCTCCTGGCTTCACGTGAGGCCTGGGTGCAGCTTGATCCCTTCTGGGCGGCCCCTCCCCCTTTCCTCTCCCCATTGCTCACGCTTTCTAGCTCTCTTCGCTTGGCGTCTAGAGCTCTAAGCTGCAAACAGACCTTTTCTAGACTGTCCACCCTCACGTCCCACAATTCGATCCTACTTCATCAGATACATGGATGAAACTTATCCCTTTCCGTAGTTATCACCAAACAGCCAAGGGCCCCTGACGGGTATCGGGTCAGGTCCTGCAGATCCTCTGAGAATCAAGCTCTACTTAACGTTCCTCCGTCCATTCTGACAATGCACCTTGCCAGATTACCACAAGAAGTTGTTACCAACTTTAATATTCTAGTTAAATTAACCCTTTGTTTCTAATCACCATGGTACCACTGTTTTGGATGTAGGATGCGGTGGATGATCATGACCAGCTGGGTTTATGGGGTGCTTTTCATCCGATGTTGAAGAGTGATTCTAATTTCCTTTTCTTGTTAGGGCTATGCAAGTGACCAGCTCTAACACTGAAAGGGCTTTATTTGCTTTATTTATATATTCACTGGTTTCTAAAAGTACACTTTCATACGTTTCATGGCGTCTGGAGGGCAGTAAATGTTCTCACTCAGCATGCATACTTAATCCGGCATCTGTTTTCTCTGTACTCTATCTTTCTCTCCCACTTTCAATATCAAGCACAAATTAGAAGCACTCACGAAGCTGCGGCGTCACAGGCAAGGGAATAGGATATGTTTTGGTTCCTCACCTCTGGCCCCTAGAGGTACCTTTTGCGCTAATCAGCAGAGTGAGGAAAAGTCTTCTATTTAAAAATGGCCCCTTGAGGGTTCAGCATACGTGAAAAACTCTAGAATCGTCTGTGTGGAAGACATGACCGGCGTGTTTCCACTACTGATTCCTGTTCTTCCCTAAGTCTCATCCAAGTAATCCCCCTGTGTTCATCGCTGTGTTTGTCACTGAACTGTCTTCTTGGAGCCTTCAAAACAAAGGCAGCAAGGGAGTTTTAAAAGCAACGCTAGCCTGGATTTTTATTATTATTTAATATAAAACTATTTTAGAATGATTCAATTACAAGTAGAATTTGTGGTACTGTTTTGAGTGGATTTCTATATTTATCCTGGAGAGGACTAAAATATGAATTAGATGTTTTTAAAATAAGAAATGAGGTTGTTTTCATGGAAATTCACATTCAAAGTTGTGATGGAGAGGGTCGTTTGTCTCAATTCATGTCAGAACTAGGGTACGCTTAAAAAACTGTCTGGAATCTGGATGAATGAGCGGATTGGGTGGATGCAAAGGATTTTTAAAACATAGAGATGACAAAAACACACACTACCTGTGGTGAGCATGTGTATGGAGGGGAGGGTTCCTGTCTGATCAGATCGTCTGCCTCTTTGCTAAAAGAATGAAGGAGGAAAATGAGTCAACAGGGAGGGCCTGCTGCTCAGGGCTAGGGAAGCTTGGCACCCTGTACTCTAATTGCTTTCCAGACTTGAGTTAGCATACCTTGCAAATGTCTCTCCAGATCAGTGGTTCTCAGCCTGCCTAATGCTGCGAGCCTTTAACACAATTCCTCATGTTGTGGAGACCTCCAGCGATAAAATTATTATTGGGGGCCTTGAGTATCAGTCTCAGTACCCGGTCCTCAGGGCTCAGAATATTTACAGCAGGCAAGGATCTGAGGGTAAATAAATAACTCAAGTACATTGCTTCTGCTTGTTCTTTATTTTTTGGGTGAGAGGAGAAAGTGAAGGGGCATGAATAATAAGGAGAAGATGAAGAAAAAGAGTAAGGGGTGATCTCTATAAGGTTTCTAGTTTTAACAGACAGAGTTGGAAAATTCCATAGGCAAGGACAACAATAATGTGTATATCAAAATCGCAAAAAGGGTTGGTAGAACCTGACAAAGCAGTGCTCCAGAACAGGTGACAGGACCCAAGAAAGATCCAGTATTCAAGGGGAAGTACCTGACATTCCAAACCAGTAGATGAAGTTACTAACCATCCCTGAATCCAGGATTTACCTATCCTCCTCACCCAACCTCTTTTGTGATAACCAGCTTTGAGGACATCCAGATTTGTTTGTTAACAAAAGTGGAGCATGCTGCCTTCCTGCTCAGTTCCTATCTTCTATAGAAATTCTGTGTGGTCTGTTAGCAAGTAATTTTGTGGGATTGACTCTGTAAATTTAGATGTTAGAATGAAGATTGGATGTTATTGCTCTAAGGCCTCATGATTGGGGGAATGAAGCCAGGTCACTCCGTTGCCTGTGCAGGAGAAGTTATACTACCGAGGTGTTTTGGGAATGAGTCCCATTTTGAAGGGAAGAATCATGGCCTCACAAGGTTTTTAAAGATATAACAGCAATTTTTTTTCAAAAGACAAGTGTTCTCGTAGCCCTGCAAAATGGATTATTCCATGTGGACATGTATGCATACACTTCCTGCAGATTATAGTCTATTGGTCTGTCAGCTGTGCATTTACTGTATGGTCTTGTGGCTCTAACAAATTATTTTCATTGCTAGTTCATAACTGTAATTTTGCTACTGTTATGAATTGCAATGTATTTTCCAAAGGTCTTGGGTGACCCCTGTGATAGGGTTATTTGACCCATAGGTTGGGAACACGGCTCCAGGTCATTGAAGGATGTCCACCAGTCTTCTAAACTGCCAATAAATTCCCACAATGACCAGTCACCCTGTCCATGCTCTTTTCCTGCCTCTTCCTTTGGTCATTAACCCTTTTTCTCAACTTGCCTTGGTCCCTTCACAAGAATTGAAGGCTGACTTACCCTGTAGACTCTCATCGTAACGACTGTCTGCACATGTCCTCAGAACTGTCATGTCCTCAGAACCCTTTGAAGATGGTGATTTTCAGGTCTTGTTCTCTCTGCTGTTCTCTCTAGCACTATGCTCTCCCTCAAACCTCTTTCCATTCAAGACTGAGCACTTACCAGTCACTTACTCTAAGCATTTTCTCCAATTAGGAACCTCTTCGTTAATCATTGCCTACTTCAATTCCATGATCAAGACTGGCTGCGGCACTAATCTATGGGAATAAACATAATTATTTACAAGGCACTTTTGACATCTTGTTTATATAGCAAAACAATATTGTATGTTTTTCCCTAGGGCCTATGTAAAGCTTTTGATCAGCTTTACAGTACCAACTATAAACTCCTGTGGAGTGGGTCTCAAATCCAACCAGAGACTGGTTGGTTACCCTCTTAACACTCAGGCTGCAATTGCTCCAGTGGGCACATATTCCCTAACACATTGGTAATGTATCATACGGGGTTCATCATTTCTGATGATCCCTCTACCCCCGGAAGGCTGCATAGCATCTTCTGGTATTGTAAAAGCTTGTCAACAGTGAAGAAGCTTTAATTTAAATTCCAGCTTGATTTCTCTATGTCATGCAACAACTAGTGGTATCTTTAGCAGTAGTGTCTAGCTCTGGTGGCAACCAAAATCAGTTGCAATAGTTTGTATTGTTTTGGGGGCCTCTTTGGTGTCTCCCCTGACCAACTCCCCGTAAGGAGTCCAAGATCTGTCATTGGGATTTTTACTTAATATCCTAATGCTTCGAGGAGACTTATCTATGCATGCAGGGGATCTCCATTCAAAGTGTTTTAAAATTATATTTTTAATTAGCTTATAAACTAGTAGGATTCCATATGGATTTTTAAATACCTCCTTCATTTTGGTTGACCCTCCCCACCACCTCCTCATTTCTCTACAATCACCCCACCATCTCTCTCAATTCACATCCCCCAATCTCCCCACTCCTATCCATATTAAAAGTTGTGCCACCCCCTCCAAAGTATAAGGCACATCTCAGAGGAGTCGACAGGAGGAATGAGATATCATGAAAGGCTAAGGAGATTAAGGGATGCACTGTCCAAGAACTTCTAGCAGAGGGCCTGGCATATTGCAAGGACTCACAGGCTGGTAAATTATTTAAACAGCCAAATTGACGACCCTTCCAATTCTTTAACTTCACAATTCTTTATGGCCTGTGTTTTAATTACCTTCAGCCTGAGCAACTTAATCCCAAATGGTTTCTGGGAAGATCATGAACTCCAGCTTTTCGGTTGACTATCTGTGTTTGGTTCTGTAATTTTTACACATTATTAATTTTGTAGAAGTAAAACTTATGATGTTGCCTTTTTGTTTTAATGAGGATTGAGTAGGAAAAAGTAAAAGGCCATATGTGCAATGTAGAACATAATTTTCACTAAAAAGAGAAAGATGGAACTTGAAATTTAGGGCCTGTCTTTCTTAGGTTTCTATTGTGATGAGCAGCGAGACCACAAGCCACTTTGGAGGAGAAAAGGGTTTATTTCATCTTACAGCTTATGGTCTATCATGAAAGGAAGCCAGGAAAGGAATCTGGAATCAGAAACAGAGACCATGGAAAATTACTGCTTACTGGCTTGCTCTTCATGGCTTGCCCAGCTTGCTCTCTTGTACAGCCCAGGACCACCCACCCAGGAGTGTCCCTGCACACAGTAGCTGGGTCATCCTGCATCAGTACTCAATCAAAATATGCCCCTCTTGCCTATAGACAAAGGTTATGGAATTCCTCTCTTCCCAAATATGTCTAGTTTTATGTCAAACTGACGATATTTTATGCCTTATTTGGATGCATAGAATACACAGGCCTCCAACATAAATCCAGGGAAGTGCTAGTCTCTGATATAGGATGGTTCTTTCTATTCCCACTTTTTTGATCACTTCAAATTTGAGTTTATAAAATTTTGGTTTGCCACATATTTAAAATTTCTTTTTTTCCCATCTTCCTTTTCATTTTTATTTTTCGCCTCCTCTCACTTTTCTTCCTTCTTTTTCCTCATCTCATTTTCTTCCCTTTTCAGCTCCTCTTCTTTTATATGAGACAGAGAGTATGTCAATTAGTTTTTAGTCCCTGAGACAAAATAACTGAGAAAATCAACTTAAAAGAAGGACAGTTTGTTTGGCCTCATAGTTTTGTTTCAGTTCATGGTAAGGCGGCTCCATCATTTATTTATTTATTTATTTATTAAAGATTTTTGTCTCTTCCCTGCCACCGCCTCCCATTTCCCTTCCCCTCCCCCAATCAAGTCCCCCTCCCTCGTCAGCCCAAAGAGCAGTCAGGGTTCCCTGCCCTGTGGGAAGTCCAAGGAATCCCCACCTCCATCCAGGTCTAGTAAGGTGAGCATCCAAACTGCCTAGGCTCCCACAAAGCCAGTATGTGCAGTAGGATCAGAAACCCATTGCCATTGTTCTTGAGTTCTCAGTTAATTGCTATTTTTAATCAGAGCAGGGAGGTGCAGGTGAAGGAAACTCAGGGAGGCATAGGAGCTGTTGATCTCCAGAAGGACTGTTATATAACAAGGACAGACACCTGTAACACCGCCCTCATTTGTCTTACATCTTGGAAGGACTTAGCTCTAGCAAGGCTGGACACCTGCCACCCCACTCTGTGAAAGTTCCTCCTGCAATTACCCCACAAGGACTCCTATCTGGACAAATCATACTGTCGTGGAGGTAATTATGGAGAACAGACTTCTAAGTTTATTTATTTTTTATTGCAGTATGGGACAAAAGGTTTGACTGTCCTATTTTATTTGCCAGAATTACACAGTTTGTAGAAAAAGCCATCCTCCTAACAGAACACAGGAAAATAATGCCCAACATATGAGGAACACCCTGCAGGGGAGCATGTTATCACACAAGGGAGTTTATAGCTAGAGACAGCCAGCTATTCAGAAGGCAGTGTTTCTCACGGGCCTTGCCTGTGTGAATCCATCCTCCATCAGATGTGTGAATCTCTGGTGGGATGGCCTTCCAAATGTCAGCTGGTCTATGAGTAACCTTGCGGATCTCATGAGGGAAGCCTTCATCCCCTGTTTTGTTTGCTCTAGAAAGAGTAAACTGTTTTCATAAATTCATTGAGAATAAGAGGTCTTTTGAGTGTTTTTCTACAATATCGTATTCTATGAATGTTTTTGTTCTGAACTATTGTGCTAAGTTTGGACATGCATTAGTGCATTCCATTCTCAAAACTGTGAAATAAGTATTATTACTGAAAAAAAGCCAGGCTTGGTGGTACACGCATTTTATCCCAGTACTTGGGAGGCAAAGCAGGCAGATCTCTATAAGTTCAAGGCCAGCCTGATCTATGTAGTGGGTTTGAAGACAGCCAGGGCTACATAGGGAGACCCTGTCTCAAAAAACCAAAAACTAAAACAAACAAAAAAGTATTATTATTGTTGTTTTCACAAATCAGGAAGAACTCTTAGACACAGACAACTTACCTCAAATTACACTACAATGAGCTGGGACTGTCGTAGCAGTGTTTGAGACCTCAATGTCCAATTGGTTGTTAGAATACCTCAGGAGAAAATCGTGGCTTTTTCTAGGATTCTTCCACTCTGAGTGACAGCAGGGGACCTGCACGAGCCATTTGGCCAGCTCTGAGTGTGCAATCATACAGACTCTGAACTTCAGACGTGTGCTTTTCCTCCTGTACTTTAGAGACTAAATATTCTGCCGGTGACCATGAGTTGAAACCAAGAAAAGAGTATTGGCCAAGAATATGAGACTGAACAAGTTATAAACAATAGGAATTGGCTTCATACAATTTGGGAGACCAAGAAATCTAAGAATTTGGTGCTGAAATACTAGTAGCCACTAAGGGCTGCTTTCCATTTTCAAAATGGGATCCCATTACAGCATCCCTTGGAGGGATTTTTGTCCTTTAGCCCCTACTTAAGCCCATCATTCTCTTGCATCTTTAAAGTCTGAGTCTAATTCAAGTCCATTGATTTTTGTGACTCTTTTTAATCTTTCTGAGTCCCACAGCAGCATCTGAAATGCCGCCTGTCTGCTAGACCTTTAAATAAAGTAGAAGTCATTGCAAGTGATATTGAAATTTGAAGAAGAAAAGGAGCGATACTTATTCAAGCATGTCCTCACATAAACTTGAAATCAAATCAGTTCAGACAATCGTGCTACAAATGTCATTAGATTTACAATTATATTTGATTCATTGTTCTTTCATTTTCCCAAATGAATTTTTAAAATGATTCCAACAAAGAAGAGATAATGTTGTCTTCAGATTTACTCAGGGGTTTAGAAGTCAAATATTAAAAAATAAATAAGACAAAAAGGAAGGGACAAAAACTTCTGGTAAAGCAGGAAAGACTCAAATCCCCAACAAGCCAAATGTTTATTTTTCCTATGAAACAAAGTTATTGATTCCCCAAAAAAGAAACCGTTTTGGGCCAAGACATGTCATTCAAGTTCTAATTGCTTTTTCTTGTGAAGCTTAGAATAGAATGAGCACAATAAAAATGTTACCCATTCCAGAAGCA
This sequence comes from Microtus pennsylvanicus, assembly GCF_037038515.1. Lineage (NCBI taxonomy): Eukaryota > Metazoa > Chordata > Mammalia > Rodentia > Cricetidae > Microtus > Microtus pennsylvanicus. The sequence continues at coordinate 25,109,239 of NC_134591.1, forward strand.
AACATTTTGCCAATGCAATATAAAATATTCAAGCATCAGGGAAAAGATAGTATTGTTTACTTAGTGCTGGTCAGATATTTGAATTAGCTTCTGAAGAAAGGTAGCAGCGGGGTGGACTTAGAGCCCATACATCTGCTCTCACCTCCCGTTTCTCCTAGTCACCTCTCACAGCCTGCCAGGCCAGACCAGAAGTGTTGCTTTCAGAACACATAGAACCCAACTGTCTGGGAATGAGAGGACATCCTGGATACTGGTCTCACAAACAAAGCATTCCAGCTGTGACTTGGAGCATCTCTACCATCTAGAAATTAAACAGGAAGCCCACAATCTATGGTTTCAGCCTCATTTTGCAAATGCTAAACTATTACTAACTACTCCAATTTGAATAAGAGAACATTTCATTTTTATACGCAGACCTTTTAAAATTTTGTTATAGGCTCAGTGTGAGTCATGCAAATAATTGCTTAATAATGATTCAGTTATTGGCCGATCAAGTCATGTTATGCTGACTGGAAATTTCCAAAATAAGCCCAGTGTGATATTAACTCATTAGGATATTGAAAGATGACACTCTAAAAACAAAACAACAAAATATCTGCCCTTTGAAATACAGAGTTAAAGGAAAGTGAACAGGATATGTAGGGCTCCCATCCTGGTCAAACACACTCCTTCTTTTCTGTGTAAAGATAAATTGAAAGTCAAGTCAGACTCTTTGGCCTTCTATCAAAGTGGTGCAAATAAAGTGGTGAAATCTTACTGATTTCAAAAGCCCAATCTGTTTATTTCATCTTCAATTACCCAAGAGCAAGACCTCTTAATTGTCCATTTTCTTGTTGCTATTTTTGCTTTTACATAATATTCAAAGAGAGACATTTCCACTTGGTGTGATGGCACAGTGTTTCCTTCATTCTTACTCAGCCTGAATAATGTCCTTAGGCCAGGGTTGTGGGGATTAGATTGTGCTCATTCTTATAGCATTGATTTATGAAATTACCTAATACGCTTGTGTGTGTGTGTGTTGTCAAACAACACAACAACAATACAAGCATGATAGCCATGTTTCTTAAAGAGAGGAACAATCATAAGTTTGTTTGAAAAAATACAAGTTAAAAGTGGTTAAAATAGATGGAGAAAGATTATTAACTACAGTTGGTGGAGATTTTTGCTTTAGTTGCAAAACGCAGCTTAAATATAGAAAATTTTACAAATTGTAGTATGTCAATATCAAAGTGATTAAGTAGAATGAGAAACAAATACCGTACACTATTGGCACCTATAGGGGGGATGGGATGTGTAGTTCTAAGACACTGTGTGGGCAAATGATCTGTAGTTGTCTATACTTGCAACAGTGGTCACCTTTCTAGCACTTTCTTCAAAGGTAGTGTAGGAATTGCTATGCACCGTGGGGAAAAAAATGAGGCATGCGTGGCAGCCCATATACAGTGGTTCTGTTGAACTTGTCCATATTGGGTTTCATGGTCTAAGTTGACGAGGACGACTGCCCAGATAGATCTCTTCCTCTATGCACAGTGGTACCCACTTCTAATCCCAGTGCTTGCGAAGCTGGGGTGAAAGGACCATTCTAAGCCTCTGTGCTGTGCTGTGCAGTGAAGTTCAGATGCTACCTCTGACACACAGAGAGCAAGCAAAAATGCTGTCATCTTGTAGATAGATTCTCAATAATTTACCACTGTATAACTCTAGAATTAAATCAGCATTCAGTCTTGAACAGAGCAGTATTAGAAAAGGAAAAGACATTTCCAATACTTCTTCATACTTAATAGTTGAACTTCATTAGTGTCTGATTTACCATGGGTAACCTTGTATTGTGCCTTCAACTACTTTCTCTTTCCTAGCCTGCTTTCTGGGAAATGAACTTAAATCTCATCTTCAATATGGTCAAAACTTTGAGTTGTGACTTGAGCCTTTTAGATAAATGAGAAAGTCATGAGTGTTTTGTCCTGATTTAATGAATGGATTGTGATCAAATCAGAATTACAGATTGCTTTTATGACTTTTATATTCAAATTATTTCAAATTTTATATTGAAGTAAAATTTGCATATGATAAAATGTGTGCTCAGATGAGAGTATATAACTGTTGAACTTCTACATTTGTCAGTAGATAGACATTGTTGTACAGCACTATCTTCTGAGCACAGCAACCAAGATCTCATAAGATAAGGTGTATCTGTTTGCAAAATCTCATTCTAACTGGGCTTGTTAAATGCTGGCAATCCTTCATAGAAAGAAAAGTTGAGGATGCTTCCAGGTCACTTCCAACTCAGTTTCTTCAAGCCTTTTGTCTTTGGACCCTCACCAGAGTATTCAGCTACTTCTCCCAGCCACTCGTGTGCAATTCTACTCTAATTCCATGTGGTCTTGGTGATGGAGCTGGAGTATAGGCTGGAGAGAACTGGGGGAAGGGGTCTCCATTTATTTATGTGGCTGTGAGGAAGGCAATATTTACACTGTGTAAAGCTGGGCGAGATTATTTTGAGGTCATCCATTTTCCTGTAAGCAATCTCTCACCTTTGCTCTATAAGAAAACTCAATGAACTCATTTGTTCTCCAGAATGAATTAAACTTTGATTTGTGATTGAGACATTGGTAGGAGTAGATAGATGTTGCCTAGTTCCCACAACCCAGGAATAAAATGCTTACAATACCCATGAAGTGTTTTTCTCTAGCAGTGTTAACGTTTTAGGTCTTTAATCTGTTTTGAATAAATTGAATGCAGGGTGAGAGATATGGCTCTAGTTTCATCCTCCGGCAAGTGGAGACACAGTCCTCCCAGACCGTTTGCCAAAAGGAAGGTTGTCTTTCTGTGATACGTGCTTCTGACATCTTTGGTGCACAGAGCTGTATAGATTTTCTTCTACATCTTATATTTCACTGGTGTGCATGTCTGATTTTGTACTAGTAACATGTGGCTTTACTATAATTTCTTTGCTATTATGACTCTTTATTATAATTTGAGATCAGGTGTTGTGATCCCACCAGTCCAGTGTTTGCACCACCCCACAGTGAGCTAAACTCTCCCACATCAATCATTAATCAAGAAAATGCCCTACAGACTTGTCCATACGGTGGGGGATTTTCTCAGTTGAGGTTCTCTCTTCCCAAACTAACTTGCTTGTGTCAAGTTGACAACAAAACTGGGCCAGCACAATTTCAACCAGGCCTTTCGACTCTAATTTTATTAATTTGGGTCTTTTCTTGTTTCCTTTTTCTTTTTGTAATTATTTTTAAACTTTCATAAATGCATCCTATATTTACATCATTCTCACTCCTCCTTTTTTTCATTTTCAATCCTCCCATGGCCCCTCACTCATTCTCAAATTCATGAATATATATATATATATTAGAATCCACTTAGTGTTGCTTCCATGTGCATGTGTTTAGGAATGGACAACCCATCTGAGGTCTTTTCCATGGAGAAAACTGATTCTTCCTACCTCAGAAGCCATTGATTTCTTTCAGCTCTTAATCTAGGGGTAGAGTCTTGTTAAATTCCCCCTTCTATACTAACACACTTATTGATGCTGTTACTATGCAGGCCTTATTTAGACAACTGTAATGCTAGGATTTATTGAAACAACATTCCTGCCCTAGCTAAGAGCGATTATCTAGCAGCAGGCATCTCAATCTTCTGACTTTTATAGTCTTGTTTCCCCTCTTCCATGATGTCCCTTGAAAGTTAGGTGTAGGGGTTATATTATTGATGTACCAATTGGAGCTGGGTACCCAGTTTTCTGTAATTTGACTAGTTATGGATCTCCACAATACCTTCCATCTTCTGTAAAAAGTTTCTTAAATAGGGGATGGGGTAGAAGCTACACTTATCTGAGTATGTGAATAAGTATTTAGAATTCTGTTAGAAATTATATTGGTTTAGGAAAACGGCAATTGTAGGTTATCATCTAGGGTCTACTACCTCTCCAGCCGCAGATAGTTGGGTACGTCTACAGTAATAGAAGGATACTTTTATTAGACGAGCATTAAGGACTATTAGACAGCTGCTGATTACATCCAAGATAAAAGCACCACTATTTCACTACTGAGGATAACTTGTTAGACTGGCATTGCTGTCTTCATGGACTCTAGCCGGGTAGGACTACCAGCTGTTTACTTCTCTAGTAGATTGCATAGCAGTTTCAGATAGGATGAGAATTAGTTCTCAGAGAGGAGACTTCCAGGTCACTTCCAACTCAGTTCCTTCAAGCCTTGTGTCTGAAGTATGTGATGTCTTCAACATCCCTACTTTCAAGTTATTGGCAGCAACCAAGAACAACGACAATATCCTATATTGTTTTGAGAGTCTCCTGGACAGCCCTGACCTACAACTCCAAGAGAGTTTCTCCATGCCTGACACTGAGATTTTGTTAGATAGACTATCGCTCTTTTAAGCTAAGGGTTTTGTCAGTTGTGTTTCTTCAAAGAACCAACACTTTGTTTGAATGATTTGGGGGCATTGTTCTGTTAGTCTTCAGTAGTGTCTACTGTGATCTAGATTGCTTCTTGTTGCCTATTGCTATTGGTTTGGATTATTCCTTTTCTCAGGACTCATAATGCACATCATTTGCTTACTCATTTGGGATTTCTCTTATTTTTAATGTAAGCACTCATAGCTCTAGAGTTCCCTGTTAGTGCTGCATTGACTATAGCCCAAAGGTTCTGGCAAGTTATACTTTCATTTTCATTTGATCCTAGGAATTTTGTATATTTTTGTTTATTTTGTTTGTTTGTTTGCTGGTAATTCATGAAAGTGTTGTCCAGTCTCCAGATAATGGTTTAGTTTCTGTGTTTTTTCTCATTTTATTATGTATTTTTTCTCATTTTATTATGATCTAATGAATTACAGGGAAATATTTTGATTGTTTCACATTTGCTAAAGCTTTCTTAGTGTTCTATAATCTGATCAGTTTTGATAAAGGTATATGGACTGCTGTGCAGAATGTGCATTTTCTATGTGCTGGTTGGAGCATCCTTTAGACATTTGTTAAATTCAATTATTCTAGCATATAGTTGGAGTTGATGTTTCTTTGTTCATTTTTAGTTTTAAAGACATTTGTTTATTTATTTATTTATGTATGTATGTTTTAGGACCCCACTGCAGTTTCCCCTCCTCTTTTCCTCCAAGTCTCTTCTCCATTCTTCCCTAATCTACTCCTCCTTCTGTTTAAAAAAGAGAGGGGGGGGGGAGGCTGCAGACCTCTCATGGAAATCAACCAGCAATGGTATATTAAGTTTTAATGAGACTAGGCACCTCCTCTCCTGCTGTGGCTGGACAAGACAACTCAGTAGGAGAAAGGATCCCAAAAGCAGACAACAGAGTCAGAGACAGCCCATGCTCCCACGGTTAGGAATCCCACAAGAAGACCAAGCTACATAACTGTAACATACTTGCAGAGAGCATAGGTCAGTCCCTTGCAGGCTCCCTGACATGATGGTTTAGTCTATGTGAGCTCCTATGAGCCCAGGTTAGTTGATTCTGTGGGTTTTCTTGTGGTATCTTTGACCCCTCTAGCTCATATAATCCTTCCTCCCTCACTTGAGCAGGATCTGTGAGCTCAGCCTAATGTTTGGCTTGGATCTCTGTATCTGTTTCTATCAGTTGCTGGATGAAGCCTCTCTGATGACAATTGGGCTAGGCACCCATCTATGAGTGTAGCAGGGTATTGATAGGAATAATTTCATTGGCTTCTTTTTTCTTTTTCCTTTCCCTCCCTCCCTTCCTTCCTCCTTCCTTCCTACCTTCTTTCCTTCCTTCCTCCTTCCCTCTCTTCTTCCCCCCTCTTTCCCTCTCTTCTCCCTCCATCCTCCTCCTCCTCCTCCTTTTTCTCCTCTCTCTCTCTCTCTCTCTCTCTCTCTCTCTCTCTCTCTCTCTCTCCTTCCCTCTCTCGTCTGTTTCTCTTTCTTTCTCCAGTCCTGTTTGGTTCTGTCCTAGGTCTCTGGGCTATCCAACCTCTGGGTCCTGGCCCTCCAGGCAGTGACAAGGGTTCTCTCTCTTGGTATAGGTCCCAATCAGGACCAGTCATTGGTTGGCCACTCCCATAATTTCTACACCATCTTTATCCTAGCACATCTTGTATGCAGAACCAATAGTAGGTTGAAGGTTATGTGGAGGGTTGGTGTCCCAGTCCCTCCACTGGAAGTCTTGACTGGTTACAGAACATGGCCAATTCAGGCTCCAAATCCCTTATGGCTTAGGAGTCTTAGCTAGGGTCACCCGCATAGATTCCTGGGAGTTTTCAATGCTTTAGGTTTCTAGCGCATCCAGAGATGACCCCTGATTCCCGTTGTCTTTCCCAGTACCTTTTCTCTCCATCCTACCCTCACCTGATCCTTTCTATTCCTATCTCCATCCCACCCCCATTAGATTCTTTACCCCTGTCCACTGGTGGTGATGCCTGTTCTATTTTCCCTTCACAATGAGATTCAGGTACCCCTCTTGAGTCCTCCTTGTTACTTAGCTTCTCTGGGTTTGTGGACTGCATCATGGTTATCCTTTACAGTTAATATCCACTTATATGTGAGGACATACCCTGTTCATCTTTCTGAGTCTGGGTTACCTCCCTCAGAATGATTTTTTCTAGTTCCATCCATTTGTCAGCAAATTTCTGGATGTCTTTGTTTTTAACAGCTGAGGAATACTCCATTGTGCAAATGTACCTCATTTCTTTTATTCATTATTCAGTTGAGGAAAACCTAGGTTGTTTCCAGTTTCTGGCTATTATGACTAAAGTTGCTCTGAACAACACTGAGCAAGTGTCCTTGTGCTATGGTGGAGTGTCCTTTGGGTACATACCCAGGAGTGGCATAGCTGTGTCTTAAGGTAGACTGACTTCCAATTTTCTGAGAAACTACCATATTGATTTCCAAATTGTCTCTACAAGTGAAGGACCTATCTTAATATGATATGAGACACTGACGTCCCTAAAATCTGCTGTATCAGAACCTATCTGACTTTTTATGACTTTTAATATGTTTTTACAAAATTAAGAGCCTTAACATCTGCTGCACATTTATAGTTGTTATAGCTTTGGGATGAAGAACTCCCCCTTTAAATGTGTACTGGCTTGCCCTATCTGTTCTGACCTATTTTGCTTTGATATATATAAAATAAGATATTAAGAGAGTTCTACCAGTTTGGTTTTGGCTTTTGCTTACTGAGAAGGTGGACTTTTGTCCTCTGTTCTCAGTCTATGGGCGCCTTTGCTCATGTGGTATGTTTCTTGGCAACAACAAATACAACAGATAGTTGGACCTTATCTTTTAAACCAGTCATCTGGTTTATTTTTTTGTTGGTGAGCTAAGGCCACTTTCATTTAAAGTTATTGTTATTTTTATTGAAGAATGTTTGCTAACTCCTGTTGGTTGCATTATTGTTTATTCCCCCCCCCATGTAGTGTTAAGAATTTGTTTACTATGTTGAACATGATGGATTCCTTTCTACATCTCCTGTGTTATTTTATCCTCTGATGAAAATTATTCTGTTTTGTGCCCTCATGGCACACATTGTCTTTCTTCTTCCGCAGTATTTAGTATTTCCTTACGTATACCCTGAAGTGTTGGGTTAGTATTAAAGAACTGCCTTAGTTTGTGCTTGTATTGAATTGCCTTTATTTCTCTATCAGTTTTAAAAGACAGTTTGCTGTATGTAGAAAACTTGGTTGACAACTTTATACTTTCAGTGTTTCAAACATATCATAACATGTTTTCATGATTTTTAGGGGTGCCAAAGAGACATGTTTGCTTTTGCGATTTTGTCCCTCAGCTCTTAATAATGTATTTTTTAATTTAGTCTTTTAGACATTTTAACTACAATGTGGAAGTTCTTCTATGGCTGTGTCTACTTGAGGTCCTCAGTATCTTTTGATTTTTTTTGGATATTTGTGGATATACATAAATTCCATAATTGGACATTTATGCTGTAATTTTAATGCTTAGATCATCCTTTATACATTTAGTTTTTAATCTCTCAGCTCCTTCTTTCTCCTAGATTTTGCAGACTGGCCTTTTGATTGTATCCTGGAGTTCCAGAACACTGAGGCCATACTTGTATGTTATTCTTTAATGATGTTTCCTTGTAGTATTTTACTCAGACTTGTATTCACTCCTGATTCTCTTTTTTTCTGATAGTTTGGGTTTATTGGTACTGTTCCCACTGTGTTTTCACTTCAGCTGAGATTCTGTTTCTTTCTACAACTTTCTTCTGTGTTGCTTATCTTCCCCTCTGCTTCTGGCTTTCCTCCCCAGATCCTGGGTCTAGTTCGTACATGCTTATTTGTAAATTGATTGAGGTTACAGATAATTTTTAATATGATTTAAAAATATTGAAATCTTTATACATAATGGTATATATTTAGCATATTTGAATTCAGTGGTTGAGATGTTATGAGCTTTATTGCTTTGTATTTTTGTGTTTTCATGTTGCAATTTGTGCATGTTGGTTTGGACATTGCTTCTGGTTTTATTTTGGGATTAAAGTAGACTCAGCAGTCTACTTTTGAAGGCTCAATCCCCAGAGTAGAAAAAAAAAACCAAAATGCCCTAACAGCCATAACATTAAATTGTACAATATATGAAATACTCTTAAAATTGATTAAATCACACTCATATATAATCAATGACTACAAAACAGAAACTATTAAAGCTAATATAGAATTTGATATAAAATTAAAAAAACTAAAATAGTATCATATCATCTGCAAACAGTGAAAGTTTGACTTCTTCCTTTCCAATCTGTATCCCCTTGATCTCCTTTTGTTGCCTTATTGCTCTAGCTAGAACTTCAAGAACTATGTTGAAGAGATATGGAGAGAGCTGGCAGCCCTGTCTTATTCCTGATTTTAGTGGAATCACTTTGAGTTTCTCTCCATTTCATTTGATGTTGACTGTCAGCTTGCTGTATATTGCTTCAAAACTTAAACTCCCACTTACAAAGAATGAACTAACTATTCTGTGTGACTATTGGGTACCTAATCTGCTAACTGGAGATGTTAGGTGGAGTCTTACTATGTTTCCATTTCCATGGGAATCTTTCCAGCTATGCAGTGGCAGGTTTTTTACATTCCTTTTCCATATTGGAGGTGGGAATCATATGCATTGGCTTATACAACGTCTTCTTTGCTTATGATGTTTTGGCCAGCCTCACATTCAGGGATGTTCAGAATGCTTTATCCACCTTCATGACATTTGGTGTGGTTTGAGTTTAATCAAGCACTCAATTCCTGCAAAAAAAAAAAAAACCCAGGGACCATGACTATTGACTAACTGGTCTTATTCTACTACCCTACCCCACCTGCAGAAAGCAGGCACCTAACTGAAAAATAGAATAGAGTAACGAAGAGTTCACTGTGAATGTAACAGTTTTAAGAAGAACACACAGAATGAAAGGATTTTGTTATGTTTGGACCTAGAATATTCTTTGATTAAGAGATCATTACATGCTGCTGTCCTTGTGGGATATACATGCCCAAGAATAAAAACTAGAAGTTGAAGCGACTCCTCTCACAATTACACCCAGTATCACCAGGAATTCTGATTCTTATCCTGATGTATTTGACTTAGGTTGTCCTACAGGTCTTAGGGCCCAAAGAAAGAATAATCCCATCATTGGATAGCACAGTGGTCTCAGTGAATTAAAACATGAAACTATGACCCGGAAATACACCCTGTACCAATAGCTTGATTGTGACTGTGTTTGTGTCTACCCCATACAATACCTATTTATTATATTTCCTTCTCTAAAATTTCTGAGTTCTCTTTGTTCAAAGCACTTCTCAGAAGGTATAATGAAATATGCATGAAAATACTGTAATGAAATCCATTATCTTGTGTGCTAACTCAAAAGTAATAGTAATAAAAACATAAAACACTATCCAGATCACAAAGCTTCCACTATGGTTTGCCATAAGCTCCTTGACTCCCAGAGACCTTATCTTCTATAATAATTGTAATATTTTATGACATATTCCACGATATTGTATTATCACTTATAATTATTATTTTTATTAGTATTTTTCAGATTCCGTTTTATTTTCCTCAAATAATGAGTGCTTGCTTGATTGCCCTTCAGAACACTCTCCATTATGGTATTTTTTTGAAGCTTGTACCAGTCCATGAGCAATGCTGTCACCGGGCCACAGAAAAGGATGATGTAATGGGCTTTTAAAAAGTAAAGATATCCAAGGTAGAGGGCTTCCCTGTATTTCAAAGCCGTGCCCTCATTCCTTTCATTGTGCCATCATTCTACTTCTGTTTGAAAGGAAAACACCAGTAAGTTGTAGAGATTTCTAAAGACTTTTAGAGGTTGAAAGTTATCCCCAGTTATAAGAAATTACATTTATCTATAAAACTCCAAAGTTTAAAACATAGCTTCCACATCAGTGACTTCAATTCTTTGTGGAAAACTGTGGTTCGATACATATTTTTTAATTTGGGAATTCATTAATGAAAAAGTTCTTTTTATTGACAAATTGATGGCATTCTAAATTTTTCTTATTCAGAAATTTCTCTTTACACAAAAATGTTGGAACAGAAATGTAATTATGGCTTAGGTTCTGGTTCTATGCTTTTGAGGTAATTCAATAGGAGGGAAAAGCTTCTCTAATTATTTGGCATCACAGAGTTATACTGGGTTATTTATGGAAAGACGGTCCTGATGCTACATGGGTGCAAGGAACTATGTGGGGGAAGGGAAAGAAATTTCGACAACTTAAAAAAAAACCTCTATCCGTTAATTGACCATTGTGATATTAATTGAATTGATTAATTTAATTCATTCAATATTCATTAATTGAGTGTTGGTGACATATTCTGGGGAGAATTTATTTTTAGGGTTTAACAGTAGCACAATGTTTGAATGTTCTTGATAAATTGCATTATTTTATCAGATGATACACTACATAATTTATAATGTTTCTATTTTAGTTTTGACTGCCAAGTTTAATGCTAAATGTAACCTCAATTACATTAACTTATCTCCTCATTGATTGCTAATATAAATCTCTGCCTTTATTCTCTCTTTCAGATAAAAATAATACTCCCCCTGGAGCTTACACAGAAAGCAAATGATACATATTTTGATAACTCCATGCTTGGGCTTGCTCACCATCCTGAATAAATATGACAAATTCTAGTTTCTTTCACACTTTTAAACAGTGACATAATTTGCTCAGAACGAGTATGTAATGAACTCATATGGGACTCACAGTAATCAATTGATCACTTTATCTTTGGATAAAGGAAGCTGGCTGCAGATCTTGATTCTTGTTTTGAATCTGATCATCAGAAGACTTGTCTTCAATAGTTTAAATGTGAATCTAACAACTCTCAGAAACCCTCTTGTGACCAAATTTATTATGTGGGACTAGACTGTTATAATCCTTTCCATTTCAAATGGGTTTCCTGAATCTAGACACATGTTAACTTTTGATAACATTAAACTTATACAGAAGTGGAGGATCAAGCTGTATATTTGCTGAAACTTTTATGTTAAAACTCAGGGAGTAAATCAGTGGGTTCACACTTTGGCTCTGTCACCTGTTATTGTGGGACAATAATCTTGTACCCTGTAAAGATTTGTCGCTTGTATTGTTTTAATAAAATGCTGATAGGCCAGTAGCCAAGCAGGAAGTATAGGTGGGGCGATGAGAACAGGAGAATTCTGGGAAGAGGGAAGACTCAGTCTGTAGTCATCACCCAGACACAGAGAAAGCAAGATGAGAATGCCTCACTGATAAAAGGTACCCAGCCATGTGGCTGACACTGACAAGAATTATGGGCTAATTTAAGATGTAAGAATTAGTAAATAAGAAGCCTGAGCTAATAGGCCACCAGTTTATAACTAATGTAGACCTCTGTGTGTTTCTTTAGGACTGAATGGCTGTGGGCCCAGGTGGGACAGAAACCTCCATTAACAGCATGTGGTGCTACTTCTTGTATAAATTAACTACGTTTGTTTCCTCATCTATAAAATAATAAAAATAAATCACACCAGTGTGGAGAACACATGTCATGCAGGAGTATAGGCAAACCATTGTACACAGTTATATTTACATGTGATACATACATTAGCCACAGTATAATTATGTAATGTTTTGTGTATAAACACTATGCAGTATGGTGTTATACTGGTTTCAGGCAAGTGTTGGCTACTACTAAAACTTTAGAACTATTGATATTAATTATATATGGCATTAAATGGACATTTTGCTTTTACAATTTTATTTGTTGGTTTGTATATGTATAGCACATGCCATGGCACACCCTGTGGGGGTAAGTGGACAACTTTGTGGAGTTGATTCTCTCCTTTTACTTTTACACTGGTTCCAGAGATCGAACTGGGGTTGCCCATGTTAAGTAGCAAGTGCTATTTTGCCATCGCACAAATAGATATTTTGAAATTTTTCCTTCTAAACATGTTACATACTTTCTCAATTAGAGGGTAGTAGATGTGATGAGACATGCAAAAATCTTCTAACATAATTGAATCTTTTATATTATCAAAATTGCAGTACATTTCAAGTTCCTTGCAGGCAACAGAATTACATCTACTTATCTTTGTATTTTTCCCTTAACCTGAGCATCTATTGAATAGAAGATGTTCAATAAATGTTGACCTAGAATAGTCTAAAATCTGACCAGCTGTTATTCAAAGGCTCTATTTATCAAGTTCCATGGATTCTGCAGACATTAGGGACACAGACAGAAATAAAGCATGGTTCTGCCTTAAGGAAAGTGTATCATATACAGGGGATGGACATGAAAAGGGGCAGATGACTCCCAGGGAAGTGGTACTTCTGGAAGAGGGCTAATAGGCATGGGAGGGGCAGAGAACCCTCAGGAAAAGGGATGCTGGAAGCAGTTTCTGGTTGTGTAGCCTTGCAATTTAACCTTCCTATTTCTCTGTACTTTGGGATTTGATAGTAAGTTTAGTTACCACCACCACCACAACAAAATCAGTACATTTAGGGCTAAATTACCACTGAAAAATCAATTGCCCATCAAGAAAGAATATGCAGAATAATTTAAAATATACCTCTATATGCATCTGATGTATGACTAACAATGTAAAAGTGTCAAGTAAAGATCTAATATTTTACAAAATTTTATTTAAAATATTTAGTATTTTACCTAAATCAGCTAAAGTTGTATAGAAGAAGATAATAGACCAAATTTCCACTGAAAGTTGGTACTGTTTGTGTCCATAGTATATGAATGTCTCAATTGAGACGCAAAACAATAATGAACACATTTCTATGTATTCTTAAGAGTGAAATTCAGGCGGGTGGTGCTAGCATCTGCCTTTAATACTAGCAGTTTGGAGGCAGAGGCAGGAGGAACTCTGTGAGTTTGAGGTCATCCTGGCCTACAAGAACCAGTTCAAAAACATGCTCCAAAGCTACAGAGAAATCTTGTCTCAAAAAAACAAAAACAAAAAAGTGGAATTCATGCTGGGTGTGGGGATAAATGTGATAACTCCAGTATCTATGAGGCAGAACCACCACAAGGGTCATAGATTCTGTGGTCTGGGCCATACAGAAGATCCTGTCTTAGAGATGAATGAATTCATAATATGAGGGAATCTTACTCACTGATTTGTAGGTGGTAGCTTATACATGAATCTAGTTTTGCTATAGACTTTCTGTCAAGTAATGAGACAAACATCTTTATGTTTCCGTCTGGGATGTTATGACTCTACAGAGACCTCAGTGTAGCTGACACAAATCTCGGTGCTGAAGATCAAAACACCAAGATGAGATCTATGAGCAACCGAAGATATTTAAAGCAAATATCTCTACAGTAGACTTAGATGCAGAAAGCTTTCCTTTGAAAATAAAAGAAAAAAGCTGGTTTGTGAATAAGGCTTAAAAATCACTGTGTTTTCACCATCCCAGAAAGCTAATTGTCCAGGAAAAGGGCTTGATGTGTGACCCATATGACCAAGAAGTGCTTTTCTCATGGGAGGAGTACAACCACAGAAGACTGTGTTCCCAGGGAAAGGCCTGTTTGCAACTCCTTGTAAAGCATCCTCCACCAGAGTATACAAACACCCACACACAACAAAGACTTTGAAAGAAAAATCAGCTAAGTAAGTTTGCTGATTTGAAATTCCACTATGTTCAACAGTAGAATAAGGCAATATGCGATCCAGTTTCCACACAGACACTGGCGTTTGGACAGCAGTCCTCTGACTACCCCACTGGAGTACCAAGTGGCATGTCACGGTGGTTTCAACTCTCATTTTGCAAACAAACAAGATGTTGAATATGTTTTAACATATCTTTTTAAGAAAAATGTTTATTTTGGTTTGGCCCACTTCTAAGTCACTTTTCTTCTTGTTGAGCTATGAGTTCTTTCTATAATCTGGAGGACAGTATTTAACTTATAATTTGCAAATGTTTTCTTCAGTATGTGAACAGTTTTGAACTTTTTAATGATACCTCTGAAGCATAGAATTTTAATTTTATCCCAGAACAATTTATTATTTTCATTTATGATTTGTACTTTTGTTCTCACACCAAACAATTTACTTAGTCAAAGACTGCGAAGAATTTGAATTTTATTTTCTTCCAGATTTTTGAAGTTTGAACTCTAACATTGAATTTTCTTTTCCTGTGTGTTTTCAAAAGGCTCACTACTTCTTACTTCTCTATGATCTGTTTTGCTATTGATACTTTCTATCATATTTTAATGTCTTTTTTTTACTTCTTAGGATAAGAATTTCTGTTTGATTCTTAAAATTATATCTGATCTGCTAGGTTTCTCTGACAAATCACTCAAATTGCTGAGTATTTCTTTAAATTCACTGAGTTCCTTCGGGGGGAAAAGTCATTTCACTTCTCTTTATGCTAAGTCCCAAAGAATCACACAGAGGTCTGCATCAATTATAAACTGATTGGCTGAGTATCTCAGGTTCTTATTAATTAATTCTTATAACTTATATTAACCCATAATTCTTGTCTATGTTGGTCACGTGGCTTGGCACCTTTTTCGGTGAGGCACTCACATCTTACATCTTTTGTATCTGAGTAACAACTGCAAACTGAGCTTTCCTATTCCCAGAATTCTCCTGTTCTTGCTGCCCTGCCTCTACTTCCTGTCTGGTTGTTCTGCCTCTATTTCCTGTATGGATACTGGCCAATCAACATTTTATTAAAATACAATTGACAAGGTACAAACTATTGTCCCACAGCACTTTCCCTCTTTAAAAAAAAACAAGAATTCTGAATCTAATACTCTTTGTTTAGCTTTTCTCCTGACCATTATCTATAACAACTTGTAACCAACATTCTAAACAAAGGAAAATATCCATAGTCCATTTTGGGGGAATGTGGGCATATTTTTTCAGGTTATTCCTGCTGATTGGGGGCACTGATAATCGTATGGGAACCTAAAGAAAATTTAGAATTATGATCAAGTAGTGACTGGAGTATCCTGTGAGGCTTGATCATCTCAGGCAGCAGTCTTGAATCTGTTCTGGATGTAGAACTCAGACATCTGGACCATCTACTCCTATCGGAGATTTTTTCAGGGGGGCTCTTCCTTGATCAAACCTGATTTTTCTTAACCTGGGATGAATCCACAGCCTTCATTTCCTATGGAAACAAAAGCAAAACCTCTTCTCCAAAGTAACATACCTTTGACTTCAATTTTGAAGTCAAAGTATTTTTTAAAATATTTATGCTTTATTAATTTAGCAGCATTTATATTCAAATGTCTTTTAGCAGCTGTTGCTTCTTCCTTAGCTGTCAAGCAATTTAAAGACAATATAATAATATACAATATCCAGACTCTCTGTGTGTTTTGATGTGGGAGTTATTTCTGTATGCAGTGATTATCATTAATGAACAAAGAAACTGCAGTGGCCTGTTGATAGGGCAGAACTTAGGTAGGCAGGGAGGACTGGACTGAATGCTGAGAGGACGAAGGCAGAGTCAGGGAGATGCCATGGATCTGCAGCTGGAGGTAGAAGTGCTGAAATTTTGCTTGTAGGCCACGACCTCGTTGTGACATACAGATGAATAGAAATGGGTTAAATTAAGATGTAAGAGTTAGTCAATAAGAAGCTAGAGCTAATGGGCCAAGCAGTGATTTAATGAATACAGTTTCTGTGTGAATATTTTGGGACTGGGCAGCTGGGACAAACAAGCAGCCCCTCCTGCTACAGAAAATAAACCTTTCAGCTTTATCTACCACCTAAAAGTGTAGTGTAGCACACTAACCTTCCCCTCTAAGACTCCTTGATGATTTAATTCCTTCCTTAAACAACTGTCTCCATTAAGGAGTGCACCAGATATGTACTAGTCACTCCCACGTCTCTCTCTCTCTCTCTCTCTCTCTCTCTCTCTCTCTCTCTCTCTCTCTCTCTGTGTGTGTGTGTCTGTAAACCATTATCTGATTTTTTTTAATGTGGCAAAAGAATTCCATCCCTGGAACTTGCTAAGGCTGGGGAATTGCTGGTTTTAAGGATATATATGACTGGGAACTGTAACATGAGGGCCAGCTTGTTGGGATTTCTGTCCTGCCTGGTTCCCACAACCAGTAAGCCACAAAGAAAATCACACAGAGATTCTATATTAATGATAAACTGATTGGCCCATTATCTCAGGCTTCTTATTTGTTCTTGTAGCTTATATTGACCCACTATTCTTATCTATGTTAGCCACATGGCTTGGTACCTTTTTTAGTGGGGCAGGTTACATCTTTCTTCTTCCGTTGTCTGGGCAGGACTGCGGAAAGAGCTTTCTTCTTCCCAGAATACTCCTGTTCTCATCGCTCTGCCTCTACTTCCTGTCTGGTTGACCCATCTATACTTCCTCCCTGGCCAATCAGTGTTTATTTAAAACATGATTGACAAAATACAGACAATTCTCCCTCACCAGGGAACATTTGTGACAGGTAGAACAAAGAACAAGAGAGAACAAGGGAGAATTGATAGAAATGAGAAAGAAGAATAAAGAAATATGGATGAATTATTCCTGTTGTTAGTAGATTTTTTTTACCCTCAGATTCCTAGCCCCCCTCCCTTTAGCTATTCATGACATCTTTAACTAAACCCTGAAAGGGAGTCTTAAAGGCTAAAACTTTAAAGGCTCCCGTTAAACATTAAACTGAGTTTGCATTTTTGGGCTTAATCCTCCTTGCTCATGATATTTAATTCATTGAATATGTTGCTGAATTTGTTTTGCTAGTGGATTGCTTGTGAGTTGTGTTCTATGGTTTTCTGTTCTTGTGATTTCTTTGTCTGCCTTTTCTATAAAAATGATAATGGCTTTAGAGTGGGTTGGGAGAATATTCTCTGTATTCTGAAAGCATTTTAAAGGGTTGTTATTATTTCTCCTTTAATATTTGGTAGAATTTGTCAATGAAGCAATCTATGTCTGGGCTTTGCTTTGTGGGAGGAATTTAATTATGAAGTCAATTTACTTTCTAGAAATTCTATTTGTTTTGGAATCAGTTTTAGTAATTTGTTTCCACTGGGAATTTGTGTTTTCTAAATTATTTAATTTGTCGGCATATAATTGTCCTGACATTCTGTTGTAACCCTTGTTGTCTCTGTGAAATGGTTAGTGCTTCTCTTTCATTCAGATTTCCTTGCTTGCAGCCTCTTCTCCTTTCTCAGTCAGTCTAGGACAGCGTATCAGTTACTTTTTCTATTGTGCTAAGTCACTATGGCCAAGACAATTTACATAAAGCTGGGCTTATAGTTTCAGAGGGTTAGAGTCCATGATGGCAGAGAAAAGACATAGAGACAGGATTAACTGAGAGCTCACACTTTGAACTGTAAACAGAGGCAGAGAATGCACTGGAAAGCCCACCTACCAGTGACATACTTCCCCAATCAAGGCTAAATCTCAGAATCCTCCCCCCAAAGTCCCTAACTGGTGACCAAGTACTCAAATGCATGACGTTTATGGGTGACATCTCATTCAAACGACCACATTCCACTCCCTGGCTCCAATAGTCTCATGGCAATATCCTAATGTAAAACACATTTGGTGCAATTTCAAAAGCCCCCAGTGTCTTTGACAGTCACAGCACTGCTTAAAAGTCCAAAGTCTTTTCTAAGACTGAAGGCAAATTCTTAATTGTAACCCCCTACAAAGTCAAAAAGCAAATTGTGTATAATGGTACAGAATATACCATCTCAAAAGGGAAGAAAGGAGACAGAGAGAGGAACCAAGACAAAACCCAGCAAATTCTTTGGTTCCTTGTCTGATGTCAAATGGCTTAGATGGTTCTGTTACTTTGTTGTTTGTAACATATATCTCTCTGGGGCCGGTTCCACTTCCTGTGGGCAGATATTCCACAGTTCTGGCATGTCTGACATCTTGGAGTCTACAACTAAATCCAGGCTCCACTTCTCACACGTTCATCCAGGGACATCACAGAGGCTCTTGCCCTCATAAAGGCTCCATGCAGCTATCGTCCTGCCTCCTATTGCTGACCTCAGTGGTTCTCCTTAACCACAGAGGACGATTCCACAAACCCTTTGTTCTTCTACCCTTCATGACTCTAAAGCCAGAACTACATGGAGAACACTGCTGAGTTCAACTGCCCACTTGGGACGAACCCTGGTCCCCCTGAGCCACATTTTAGCATTTTTTGTTAATTCCTTAGGACTTTTCTGTTCACAAGTCACAAGCTTAACTGGATGAGCCCTTACCCCAAGGGCACCCCTGTTTTTGTTCCAACGCAGATCTGGACCTTCCTTAATGGTACTAGCCTCTTTAACAGATATAGCCTCTCTTCCTGCACAAGCCTGAGCTGTAGCATCAAGCTTAACTGCATCCTTTTCTCCTCCATCAAAACTTAGCTCATGACTTTTTAATTTAGCCTCAGGCTTATTCTTAGGATGAGGGCAGAGAGTAGCCACGTTCTTTGTCAAATACCACAAGAATATTCTCTAGCCAGGTTGCTAATATTGTTGCCCCTCTGTAACTTCTTGGGCTGGGCCTGCAGAGTCATAGTCCTCAGCACTAATTACAAAGGGCCATGGAAGTATACAGTGTATGGCAATTGGTAATTCAGGTGTCCACCCACCAGATGAATAATTATCTGAAGGAGATAATCATGTTTAGCAAGGCTTACAAGATCACTGACTCTCATATATATATATATATGGTGTGGAGAGAGATAGTTGTGTAGAGCTCTATAAGAACTGCTGCAGAATTTAAGTGATGTGTGTGTGTGTGTGTGTGTGTGTGTGTGTGTGTGTGCCATCTCTCTCCACACTGTTGCTGATACTCTTTTCACAGCCAAACTCTGGACAATTATAAGTTACATTTTCAGGGCCTGACCCATTCTCATGATGCAAGATAAGTCATGAAGCTTCTCTTAGGCTAGAGATGTCACATTGACTCATGCATGTAGCTCTAAGTCGGTGAGGGTTCCCAGACAGTAAATAATTGGCTGAACCTTGAGCTTGAACCTGGGACTACATGCAAAAAGTCAATTACTGAGAAAGTTATGTCCAATAAATTTGCTTCTGACCAACAAAACACCTGGAAAGTGACCTCATGTATCTGTCTCTAGGGGCAGCAAAATATTTGTCTCCAGGGGCAACCAGCCTGCTTTAAATCTGCTCTGAAGTCCAAAACTGTCAGTGAAAAAGCAGTGAAAAAGGCTGTCTTTGTGACTATGCTAGTCTGAGTATTGCAAAATATCATAGTATTATTTCTATTCATCAAAATTATACAATGAAGTGCAAATCATCTTCCTGACCATCCACAGCTATATATGTGCCCAAGAGAGGGAATATTTACATGAAAAGAACACACAAGCTGTGGGAATGTGCTCAAAGCTGTTCTTAGGGAAGAAATGAAGTGAAGTGTGAAGGAAATTACAGATACAGATAACAGGTTTTCAGTCAGTGATTCTGTAAGTCTAGCTAGACAGGATTATCCCCATCAGGTAATTATTTATCTGGTGGGTTGACATATGAATTATCAATTGCCATATGTTGTATACTTCCTTGGCCCCCTTCAACTAATGTCTTCTAAACACTTATTGGGTTGAAATATTAAGTTCTTGTTACAGCATTCGAAAAGTTTTAGTTCAAAATCCCAAAGTCCTCTACATTCCTCAGATAAAACAGTATGGTCAGGTCTGTCACAGCAATAGCCCATTCCCAGCAGCAACTTCTGCATTAGTTACTTTTCTATTGCTGTGCTTATGCAGCATGACCAGGGTAACTTTGAAAGAAGAGTCTATTGGGGACTTAGGGTTTTACAGGGTTGGAGTCCATGACGGCAAAAAAAAGATGGGAACAGATGACAGCACACTTCTCACATGGCAAGCAAAAGGAGCGGAAAGGACACGAAGGTTTTGAAACCTCAAAGCCCACCCCCCAGTGACACATTCCTCCAGGAAGACCACACTACCTAATCCTCCCCCAAACAGCAAATAGCTGGGGATCAGACAATCAAGTCCCTGAGACTCATGGGAAACGTCTCATTCAAATCACCAGAGTCAGAGGTTATCAATGTGGATAATTAAAACAAGACAAAAGCTTTGGGTTGGTTTAAAAATGCCCCCATTTCCTTTATTTTTATCCTATTACCATTTACATCCTTTTCCTAGCCTGGGTTTAGTGTGTTATTTTCTGTTTATTTCTGTTACTGATCTGAGATCTTTCTTTTATTCTGAGGCTGACGTTTAAAATTATAATTTCTTTTGGACAGATTACTTTATATTATACATTACAATGTGGAGCCTTTACTTTGAAAAAGTAATTTGTTTGCATTAAGTTAAACATACCTTTAACTGATTCTCTGTGATTTCTTCTTGGTTTATGGTCAGCTTGAAATTCACTATTTATTTTCTAAATACTCTATTACAGTCTTTAATTTAGGTGAGGTCAATGACCTGACATCTCAAACTTTCTGGGGTCTCCATTGCGCTTTTGGGCTAGCTATTAGACTTATACATTGCTTTCTAGAGGTTCTCTATAAGAACTCAATCCTGGGGTGCATTGCCTGTCATCTCAGGCTTTTCCTTTGAAATCTTGGAGAGCACTACCATGAATCCACAGTTCTTACATTTTCTAAAATACAGAAACTAGTGTCATATGAACGACATCACGGTGAGCTGCCAGCTTACACAATAGCTTGCACCTTGCCTCTGGATGTCTGGGGTGCTGAGTGTGGGAATTGCTGGTCTAGTTGACCCTATGGGAGCCAAGCACCTCTTCTTTTTTTAAGTTTATTTTATTTTTTCAAAAAAGAAAACAAACTATCTTTTTTTTGTTTTATATACCAATTCCTGTTCCCACTCCCACTCCTCCTCTCATCCACTCCTCAGAGAGGGTAAGGAACTTTGCTTTGGGGAGGGGCCAAGGCCCTCCTTACTATATCTAGGCTGAACAAGGTATCCATCCAAAGAGGATAGAGTCCCAAAAAACCAAAAAAAAAAAGCATTAGGGATAAATCCTGGTGCCATTGCCAGTGGTCCTGCAGTCTGCCCCAGCCATACAACTGTCACCCACATTCAGAGAGACTAGTCTGGACCTATGCTGGTTCCTTTCCTGTCTTTCTGGAGTGGTGAGCTCCCATTAGCTCAGGTAAACTGTTTAAGTGGATTTCCTTGTCATGGTTTTGACCTCTCTGTTAATATTCTCACTCCTCCCACTCTTCAACTGGACTCTGGGGGCTCAACCAGTGCTCCGCTGTGGGTCTCTACCTTTGTTTCCATCAGTTGCTGGATGAAGGTTCTATGGTAACTTTTAAGATATTCATCTATCTCACTACAGGTCAAGGCCAGTTTGGGCACCCTCTCCTCTATTGCTTAGTGTCTCAGCTGGGATCCACCTGGAAAGGGGAAATATACAAGATCGCCTGACAAAATTGGGAATACGGGGGTGGGGAGATAAAGAAGGGTGGAAGGGCAAGAGGCAGAAAGAAGGGGAGTTGGGAGAAGAACTTAGGGAGTGGGATAGCTGAGATGGAGGAAGGACAGAGATGAGAGCAAAGAAAGAGATATTTTGATTGAGGGAACCATTATGGGGCTAGCAAGAAACTTGGCACTGGAGAAATTCCAAAGAACCTCTTCTTATGGCAAAGCCTCTTACATAAGTTACAATAATGGGTCTTGGGTATGTGACATCATTTGAATTCTAGAGATCCCACCGAGGTGACCCCCACTGTCCCAACACAAGGTTCCGGACTGTTTGGTGACCCTAATATCTTCAGCATCCACAATTCCCAACTCTTTCTAGGAAAGCTACACTTTTCCAAAACTCTCCAGTCTACTTTAGGCTCACAGTTGCCACTGTAAGCTTGGCTAAAAGAAACTGGCAACAGCTATTTTCTACCCTGGCTGCTGGGCTACCTTTCAAAGAGATTCCCACTCTCTCTGCTGCATAAAGTAGTCTGTCACCTTCAAATTCAGCAACACTTAAAGTCTCATGATACAAATAGAATTTTTTTATTCGAATATAGTTGTGCATGGACTCTAACCCCATCCCTGAGAATACTCATCATTTTCATACAAAACCTCTCTAACATGTTCTTTACACATCTTCAGCAATATTCCAGGCTTTTTAGCTCTCACCAGAGCTGCCCAGTAGGCTCTACTTACAGTATCCACAGGCTTCTCTAGCCAATATCTCCAAACTCTTCCAAATCCCTCTCATGACCCAGCTTCAAAGGCCTATGCCCACACCATCATCTGAAGTCACAGCTACAAGCCCACTTCTCTGGTACTAAAATTCTCTTAGACTTGTCACACTATGACAAAAGAACTAATATAAACAGCTTAAAAAGAGGAAGGACTTAATTTGGCTTCAGCCCAGAGTCACTTGGACACAAGTGTCTGGACCTACAGTGAGGCAGCGTATCATGGTGGTGGAATCAAGTCATCTTCTCTTCTGTCATCCAGGCAGCAGAGGAAGAAGCATGCCCTGGCTGTTTCCCTCCTTTTTGTCTGGGCCCTTAGTCTATGATATGGTATTACTCACTTTCAGGTACCACTGCAAACACCTTTATGGAAATACTCAGAGAATAAATTGTACTAATATCCCAGCTGCTTTGTAATCTAATGAAGTTGAGAGCCAAGATCAACCACCACAATGTTTTACATTTATTCCTCGGTGAGTGGCTAAAATGTATAAAAGCCAACTAGAGCCATTTGGTTAACGGTCTGTAGTATTCCTTTATATCTACTAATTATATTGAGAAGGTGATATTGACCTTTTAGGAAGGATTGAATCCTGTAAGGTTTGAGGTAATATGAAGTTATAGTAAGGATTTTGATTCTGCCCCTGATAATGATGGGGTAGGACATGCAATTGGGCACTCAAACTATAAATGATCCATGTATTTGCTCTAAGCGACAAGTTGCTGCTCCTTGTGTTTATCAAAGTCTCTCTTCGGAAAAACAGTACACCCTGCTTGCTTGAAGGACAACTAGTGTTTCTAAATCGGCAATTCTTAAAAGTTTTGAAGTCCTGAACCCCTTTGAATGTTTCCCAAAAACTACAGATTCCAATTCAGAGCAAGAGTTTTGTCAATTTATGTATAAAACATTTTCAGTTCATTGCACTGGAGATTTCTTTTCGTCATATAAATAGGATATAATAAAGGTTTATGCATGAGAAAGGGGAGGGCAGAAGAATATGAGAGACGTATTCTCAACATATGCCATATATATGTTGGAAAACTGAAAAAAATATTCTCAGTAAAAAATATGTCTTTGGCTTAGCTTTCACCTAAATAAATTGAGCACCTTGATGAAAAAAGTCTAAAGAGTCAAACAACATTTAAAGTAGAACTTAATTCTAAAGGTTTAGTTCGGGGCGGAGAAGGTTGTTGGAAAGTGTGGAATGATCTTGGGAATGGCAATATGTATGACTTTGATGCAAATGCTCTCCAAATATTCATTGCGATGACTGAGAAATTTAAAAGTGTATTAGGTATCAATTGCTTTTATTGCAGACAAGGACAGACGTCTTCCCAGACAGTCCAATTCCCGCAAGATCTCATGATTCATCGTGTTGACTTTCTTACCATCGTTTCATGACTTAGTTCCAGTGCCTAAGGTCACCCAGCGTCTGCCTGCACTGCTGGTGTTGTATGTGGAACCAACATGGGGATGTGTTCTAAAACTCCATTTTGAAATTTTAAGCAAACAATGGGAAACGTGTTTCTCCTCCATATTAATTGTCTTCAGGTTTCTATCTGCTAATGAAATAGATAAGGCATTGATCAATTGTGCTTCTAGTTTTAGGAGATTAATTTAGTTAACTTAGTTAACATTTCCATGCCTGACTTTATCTTCTACCATAACAAGACATTTAACTCAGCCAGCATAGTTTTTCTGTATTTAACTCACATTTATAATGATGAGTGTAAGGTCTTGAGGGGAAAGTCCTTACTGAGAAAAATGAATCATGGACAAATACACCCCTTACCGATTACACAGAACAAGCTTTTGTTCCTCTCTCAGAAACCTAAGCTTCCTCCTGATACTTCATTCAGTCAGTGCCTCTAGAACTCATCCTCACGCAGACCGGTGCTTCTCTGCCTGCAAAATCATTTTTAGTTTGCTCTCATTTCTTCACAAAATCATTTGGAAATGAGGGAAATAAAACTCTCGCTCCGAGGAAACTGAACTCTCTTGTACGTGGACGATGACAAACTTTGTTCCAGTGAGTTGGCAGTCTCTAGCTGAAGTGCATGTCGATGAGGATGGCAATGAGTCATGATGGCATGCAGAGCCTCTTTGTTCATCAAAGGGACAACCCAGATGTGTTATCAAGTCCTGCAGGGGCTCCATCTGTGCATGGAATAGCAAGATGATCCGCCTAGGGACGTTCTCTTGGCAAAGAACCTTGTCACCATCTTGAACACAGTGAGGGCCTTTGAAGTTTCAAACTGGGGGCTCAGAAAAAAGAGGGGTTCTTCTCTGTAGCGTTGGCCTCTGCTCAGCTGCTCAATGTCAGCTATGGCTCTAGAGTTTCAATGCAGTAGCTTGAAGTGAGGCTGGGCATTGCCATTCTTCCACAAATGGGCTTACGATCAGAATTGAGGAGCATGTGCATCATGGGAATAAGACATTGCTTCAAATTTCTTTCTGTCTTAAGTCCCAACAGTAATCCACTCATATCATAACATGAATGAGTATTAACCAAGGCTTTTCCAACTTTGGTTAGTAATGTGATCAGCTGCCTCTCTGATGCTTTGAAATAAGGCATGGTGCTCATTGAAACTTCAAGATCTGATAGAATCCCAATTTTTAAAAAATACAAAAAGTCTTACTATTTAATGTATTTTCAGCATGTATGGTCTTTGTTATTGGTTAATGTCAACAAATTTGGTCATAAAAGTTAAATATAATGAGACTTTATTGTCATGGTACTTTTCTTTCCTCTCATATTTCCCAAATAGACCTCACATAAACATGGGCAGGTGTGTATCACAGTAAGTGTCAGGGTAGGCTCAGCAGGACTTGTGAGACATCGTTATCTGCCAAGAACCTAGGCTTGTGAAATAGCCTTGTCAGCCCACAGTATCTCCAACACAGTAACATCTTAATTTATGTGCTGACATTAAATGTATTTTTGAAGAGAGTCACTTATGAAATAGACATAATTTTGAAGTGGGAGATCTGATTTCATGTGTGTGTATGTGTGTGTGTGTGTGTTTTCATGGAAGGAAGCCGTCCGTAAAGGGTCGTGTCAAGAGTCTCTGATTTGACACAACTGAATTCTTTAAAACCTACTTCCAAGCTGGGCGGTGGTGGCGCATGCCTTTAATCCCAGCACTCGGGAGGCAGAGGCAGGCGGATCTCTGTGAGTTCGAGACCAGCCTGGTCTACAGAGCTAGTTCCAGGACAGGCTCCAAAAACCACAGAGAAACCCTGTCTCGAAAAACCAAAAAAAAAAAAAAAAACAACCTACTTCCAGGTTAAGTCTTAACCCGCTTGTAATTGGTCCTCCGAAGAACTGGGTGAAGAACAGACGACTGCAGGCAATATGAATGCTACATGGCTTGGACTAGTAATAGAAACTCTGCCTTTCTTTCTGAGACTCACATCAGCACAGATTGTCATGCTGCAGTCCCAGAGGTCATGAGATTGAGGATGAGGAAAAAGCAATGTCTTCCCTCTTTGTTGGTCGCTAGTGAAAGCTGGGTTCTTGGGTCCAGTAGGAACATCATAAAAAGATTCTTTGCACATACTCTATTATGGGCTATATCCCCAGGTTAAAAACATTCTTGTTCGTGACTTCACATCGTTTCTAAAAATCACCTAAAATTGCCTCCTGGGGAACAAAGTAGGCTATAAATAATTAATTAAAGCCCAAGAAACCGCACTGTGAAACTAGTAATGTTCTCCTTCTCATCCTCAGCTTACAGTATTAAAAGAATATTCTCTTTTAAAAAGTCTCACCAAATAAATAACATGACAATACTCCATGATTCAAAACGTGCTTGGGCTTCTTTTTGCAAACCTCCCTCAAAACCATTTATCACCTGCAGAAAAAAAAATTTCTATATGGTAGCTTAACATTGTCTCTCACTCTGCCACCGTCTTTTAGCTGAGGCTCACTGTGGGAAACACAGTTACTGAGTGGAATTGCAGGCAATATTGTCAACACTAATTTAGTAGCTGTTGCTCCCCCATTTTATATCAGATATATGATTATTTTTAGACACAAAACAATCTCACTACAAGTTCAAACAACATGAGGCATAAAGAGATAACTGTTCAGGGTGTGTTCCTCAAAGCAGAACTTCAGCAGAGGCGGTCGCTTTCAACATCAGGGGCTCCTCAGTACATCTGTCTTTTGTCCTGCTTTCCTCGGGGTGTTCAATCATGAATATTTCTTCATGTTATTGCAACTTCTCAGAAACATTATTTTTAATAGCTGTTGAATAATTCAACCTGTGAGTGTTGTATAATTCGTTTGACTATTCTTCTTTTGTACATTGATGGTGTTTACAATTTTAATAGGTGCAATTCCATTTAAATTTGTCATATATGAATCTTTGCCTTCATTTCTCATTTCAGGGGTTGTGATTCTCAAAAGTGGAGAAAAGTATAAATATTTTGAAGGTTCTTGGTTTATTGTGTTAAATGGCTTTCTCAAAATATTGTATGGATACAGGATATGCCAAGAGAAAAAATACTTATTTCACATTTCCTGTGCTTTTCCCCATGAAAAAAGTACATTACTGTTATTAAATGCTAGATCTTCATTTACTTAATAAGCAGTTCATTGTTTTCTTCTGGGGCTTTTGTGTTCTCATTCTTTTCACATTTTTGGCTTTGCTATCTGTGGCCGTGATGGTTTTGATCATCAACTTGGAGATTTAGAACCACCATGGAAAGGCCACTTTGGGGTATCTGCGTGGGTGTTTCCAGAAAAGATTAACTGAAGAGTGAGGCTTCATCCTCAGAGTGGGTGGCACCTTCTAGTGAGGGTGGCCAAGATAGGAAGAGGTTCTAGGAAAATGCAGTGGCGCCTGCCTGCCTTTGGTTCTCCTAAGCAAGTTTGACTATTCCACTGTTGACATTTCCCACTGACATCAGGCACCAGATTCTTCGCTTTCCAATGTGGACTGAAAATCAGAGACTGCCTTGGCCTTCAGTGCTAGATTGGTCCTGGTAAGGCCTCCAGCTTCATGGATGTATCATTTATCATATTCGTAGTTCCAAGTCTCTCTGGTTTATAAATGGTCATTGTTCAACATTATTTAAAAATAATTGACTAATTTGTTAAGGTGGTATTGTCTAAGGCTATGAGATACTCCCTCTCTGGTTTTCTTGAAGACCATGCCTAATACAGATTTTGGTACTAGGAGTGGTTCCAGAGGAACAAGACTGACTATAAGGATGGGTTTCTCTAAAAGACCTGGTGAAATCCTGAAACTAGTTTTCTAATTCTGTTACACCCAAAGACACTCTGGTAGTATGTTTGTGTTCATTGTCAACTTGACATGATCTAGAATCACTAAGGTGACAGGTCTCTGACTCATCTTCAGGAAATATCTAGGGTAGATTAGCTTCTGAGGGGATTGTCTTGATTAGGGTCATTGAAGTAAGAAAGCCAGCTCACTGTGGGTGGCGCCATTCCCTGGATTGGGGTCCTAGAATGCATAAAAATTTAAAAAGTCAACTGAAAAAAAAAACCCACCAAGCATTCACTGTTGCCTGCTTTCTGATTGCAGATTCTACTGGATCAGTGGCCTTGGGTTCCTGATGCTTTGGCTTCCTTACAGCTTCTTGCGTGTGTTGCTCTTGTCAGGTATTTCACCATATCAAGAGAAAATTGGTACCTACAAGTGGGACTATTGGTTTGAAAAATCTTGCCAGGTGGCTCTCAGCCATTGCAACTGGTTTGTGGGAGCAATATGGAAGAGTTTGGAACGTGGGGCTAGAGAAACATTTAAGTGATGTAAATAGAGCATCATGGACCATTCTGTGGGAGCTCAGAAGAAAAGATGCTGGGAGAAATTGGACTATGGAAGCCCACCTCATGAGATTCATGAGAGGAACAAAGACTCTATTAGAAACTGGAATAGGGGTCATTCGTGTGCTTGGCTACGAATTTGTTATCATTCTGCTTCTGTCTTGAGAACTTTCAAGACAGCAGCACATTCAGTGTAGGCAGAGTTTCTCTGTGTCTCGACAGCTGCTCCCAAATAACCATTCAGGGATGTATCATTAATTGTAAATGCTCAGTCAATAGCTTAGTCTGGTTACTAGCTAACTCTTACATTGTAAGCTAACCCATATTTCTTATCTATGTTCTGCCACGTGGCTGTAACTTCTTTCAACACTGCAAATTCATCTTGCTTCTCCCTGTGTCTCTTCTCCCTTCTTTCTTCCAGCATCCTCTGTCTGGCTATCCTGCCTATGCCTCCTGCCTAGCTATTAACTGGTCAGCTCTTATATTAAACCAGTCAGAAGGTGCCTTGGAAAAGATACAACTTCACAGCGTACAAAATAGTATTCTATAACATTTCCCCTTTTTGTCTAGTTAAAAAAGGAGGTTTTAACTCTGACAAAGTAAAACCATATATATATATATATATATATATATATATATATATATATATATATATATATATATAATAAAAACAGTTATCAAGTAAGAATTACAGTTACAATATCCAATCCATTTGTGTTTCACAAAATTGGAGAAGAGACTCTTATCTATCTTATCTTTGTGAGTCTAGAAATTTTATACCTAATTTACTTTTTATCATAACTAAGGAAAACTATAAGTTTAATTATTTAGTCTTTAGCTCCATCAAAGATCCCAGAAGGCTAAAATGTTACCTTACGACAGGGACATCTGGGTACCTGAACAGTCACCTAAAGTTCTTCTGTAACATTGGGGCATCCAATTTTGGCCTACAGGCCTAGTATTTCTGACAGACAGTTTTGAGAAGCAGGGTACTTTGAAGAACTATCCTACCTTATCTTGGAAAAGATTGGCAGTCATTTTCTTTTGTGTCTTGCTGGTCTAATTTAGACAGTATACTGTCAGCAATTAAGGCAAGGGAAGTTTCTTTGCCCAAATGGCTAGCCATAAAGCTCCATATAAAGTTTCTTCAATGCCCATTATCCTCTTTTGAAGTAAATTGATGTTATCAGAAGCAGACATGTCTCACTGTTATGAAAAGCCTTAGGCTAGTAAAAATATTAAATGCCATAGTATGTAGGTCTTTGAAATGTTTGAAGACCATCTATCTATCTAAATATATCTGTGTATGAGCTTGAAAACACACCTAACTAGTCTATAATTTTGAGTACTATATATGACTATTAATCTGTTTTTCTTAATTATACGTTACATTTTAAATGACCTGCATAAGCACAATACCCCAAACAAGAGTAGAAATATACATACAGTATAACAAAATTAACTAATTTGTATCAATAAACAAAAATCCATACCAATGAAAAATATTTTGAGATTAATATTTTTGTGGATTAAAGTAGACTCAATAATCTATCCTTTTATCTCATCATTTAAGATCATATTCTCTTTTTTCCATTAGAAAGAGATCTTTGACTCTAACTCTGTTTAGTTTTTTTTTTCTGATTATGACCATTAACAACTTGCAACTAACCCCTAAAATGTAAGAAACATCCATAACCCATATTTTGGGAATGTCGGTGTGTTTTTTCTCTAGACTGCTTCCTGTTGTCTGTGGGTGCTGGCATCTTCAGGAGAACCTTGAGAAAATCAGGATGATTGTTAGGTCCTGACTGGAGTATTTTGTGAGGCTGAATTATCTCAGCCAGCAGCCTTAAAGCTATTCTGGATGCTGGATCACTTGAGCCATTCATTTTTATTGGTTTCTTGTCCTCTTGCTTTGAAAATACATAAACTTTTAAAGGTAACATACTGTTCTTTACTAGTACAAGTATAGACTATGCATTGTACACAAGATAGTTAAATATGATTTTATTTCTTATGTTTAAGTAGGTAAAAATAGACATCACATGTCTTATAGTTGTTTTAGGTTTATTTTTGCTTAGTGTTTGTAGCCAGGATTTTCAGGGGGCTCTTCCCCAATCAATCCTGATCCATACCAACCTGGAACAAATCCATAACTTCTCACTTCCTGTGGAAATAAAAGCATAACCTCTTCCCCAAAGTAGCATATCGTTTGACTTCCATTTTGAAGTCAAGACATTTTTAAAATATATAGGTTGGTTTAATGCAGCAGTTTTCATAATTCAATGTGTCTTAGCAACTGCTGTTTCTTTATTAGCAATCAGAAAATCTAAAGAAAACAAATAACATACATAATCTAGATTCTGTGTATTTTCCATCTTTACGGGACATTTTATGTTTTGCTCAATTCCTTTTTAAGCACTTTGCTATTATTTTTCAACTATTTTTTAATCTATGACTGTCTCTTTTCCCTTTTCTCTCCCAAGTCTATGTTTTTGTTGTGGGGAGGGGACGTCTGTTTCTGTCTTTGCTGAGCATCTGTATTTTTTTTATTACATGTGATGGCACTGGTGTTGCTTTGCTGGTGCATGGTGGTAGGGACTTGTGACTGGTGGCTGGCAGCTGGTTCTTTCCGCAGGCAGCTGCTGGGAGACGTGTCTCAGTACTGCAGCTGGCACAAGACACATGAGACTAGAAAGCTCTGTTTGGTTCTGTTTTGTGTTTTTAGAACCTTTTTAAAGCCTTTTCAGTTTTTTTGTGGATGTAGGTGTCCCACGTGAAGGTACAGTCATGTGGCTGAGGGCTGATAAAAAATATGGATTAACTTAAATTGTTAGAGTTAGCTACTAACAAGTCTGAGCTATCGACCGAGCATTTATATTTAATAATAAGTCTCTGAATGATTATTTGGGAGTGGCTACCAAGATACTGATAAACTTTGCCTGCCGTTTAGGCTGGTTCTGAGAGCAGGTATAGTTGGTGAAGATGAGCACCACTAAATAGAAATCTGCCCTATACTAGTACAATAGGAAAGGAGTCTTGAGAGCAAATTCCACCCATTGAAAGCTTCATCTTATTTTGAATAAAGAAAGCCTAAATTTGAAGTGCTCCCCGATTCTGGAGAGCAACTGCATGGGAAAGTGTTTCCCTTGAATCAACACACAGACAAATACAACCATTGACTAGGATCGGGCTATGTCTGGAACAGGTAGCAGAACTTGGTGGTGGTGTCCTTGTGATGCTTCAGGTATCACACGATACAGGATTGAGGTGGTACTGCTCCACAGTTTCTGAGAGCAACTGAGACCAGACAATATAGGTCAGCACTGGTGTGCTTGCAAGGATGCCCTGAGAGGACACTGTGTGCAGCCCCGAAGGTTAAGACTTTGTTGCTTCAGGATTTATTGTTTCCTCTGCTAGATTTTGGTTTTACTTTAGTACTTTAGTATGATTATTCCTTGATAATCCCTAATTCTTCCCTTTTAGAATATGAAAGTGCATTCTATGTCATTTTACATTGGAACTATGTAACTAGTCTTTTGTTTTTTATTTATTTGTTTTACCAGATCTCACAGTTAAGATTTCCTTGGGTCTGAGATGACATTTGGACTTTGAACTTTGAAAGGGTGTTAGAATTGTTGAAGACCATGAGGACCTTTAAAGTTGGACTGAATGCAATTTTTTATTTTAAGACATTCATAACTTATGGGACAAAGGGGTTGAAAATCATGATGGTTGAGTGATGTATTTGGGTGTCAGTTTGACAAGGGCAGCACTGTGATATTGTGCTGTCAATCTGGCAAATTCTATAATCGCCTAGAAGACAAGTCCCCTGATCCATCTCTGAGGGATTATCTAGGTTAAGTTAGCCTCTGGGCATGCCCATTGGAGATCACCTTGGTTAGGTTCATTGGTTTGAGAAGATTAACCCAGGTAGTGTGATATCATTTCATAGGTTGATGTGATAACTAATCTTGGTTGTCAATTTAACAAACCTTGGAAAAAGGAATCTTAATTGAGAAATTGCCTCCAATATACTGGCCTATTGGGATATCTGTGGGGCATGTTCTTGATTATTAATCAATGTAGCAGAGTCCAGCCCACTATATGAGGTACTATTCCTAGGTAAATGGGACTAGGTTGGATAAAACAGATATGTATGTGAATATGAACCTGGAGCTAGCAAGTAAACAATAGTTTTCTGTGGTCTCTACTTCAAGGTTCTGCCTTGGCTTTTCTTAATGATAGAATATAACCTACAAGACAAATTAAGCCCTTCCTATTTCAAGTTACTTTTGGTCAGCGTTTTATCACAGCAGAAAGCAAAGTAGACCAGCTGAGGACATGGACTATTTAAAAGAAGAAAATTATCTGGCTCAGTTAGGATTTCTATTGCTGTGATAAGTCACCATGACCAAAAAAGCAACCTGAGGAAGAAAGGGTTTATTTTAGCTTAAAACTTCCACATCACAGTTGATCAATGTGGGGAAGTCAGGTACCTAGAGGCAGGAGCTGATGCAGAGGCCTTGGAGGAGTGTTGCTTAGTGGCTTGCTCCTCATGGCTCACTTACTCTGCCCACTTACAGCACCCAGGACCACCAGCTCAGAGCCGGCACTGACCACAGTGAGCTGAGCCCTCCCAAATCAATCACCAATCATGAAAATTGACCACAAGCCAGTATGGTGGGGCAATTTTCTCAGTTGAGGTTCCCTCTTCCCAAATGACTCCAGTTTGTGTCAAGTTGGAATGAAACTAAGCAAGCATACGCGTTGAGCATGCACCTGTAGCCATTGCCCTCAAATTTCTTAATGTGAATGAGACATGACCAACTGTTTTAAGTGTTTTCTACTTGGATTTTCCCGACATGGTGGACTGTACCCTTCATCTGTGAGCTGAAATTAGTCTCATCTTCCTTGAGTGGCTTCTGTTGGATTATTTGATCACAGTAGCAGGGGAGGAAAGTAAGAGAAATAGTATGGAAAACATTGATAATTTATGATGCGAACTGTGGTGGTTTAAACAAAAAGGCCCCCAAAGGGAATGGCTCCGTTAGGAGGTGTGGCTTATTGGGGTAGGTGTGCTCTTTTTGGAGGAAATGTGCCACTGTGTAGGTGGGCTTTGAGTTCTCATATATATACAAGCCACACCTAGTGAATCAGACCAGTTTCGGTTGCCTGTGAGAGAAGATGTAAGAATCCTCAGCTTCTCTCTGGCACCATATCTGCCTGTATGATACCTTGCTTCCCGGCATGATGATAATGGACTAAACCTCTGAACTGGTAGCAAGTTACCACAACTAAATGCTTTTCTTTAAAAGAGTTGCTGTGGTCATGGTGTCTCTTCGCAGCGAGAGAAACCCTAACTGGGACATGAGTTGCTTAAAGAATTATGCAAGACAAATGCCTTTGACACTCCTGATTCCCCACTGTGAGAGGTGACGAATTCATGATTGCATGCAAAAATTTGGAACATTTCTGGACAACTAAAAAGTGTAAAGAAGCTGGCTGCTTGTTTCTCTGGATAAAGTAATGAAGGAAGAAAATAGCTAAGAAATGTAATTTCCTGGCTCCAGATGTGCATAAACAGTCTCAAGGGCTCTTAGTGTGTCCTGAGAATCTCCTTTCCAGCAGCCATAGAACCGAAGCTGCTGAGAAACAAACACAGCCCTCGTCATGTCATTGGCTGTTACAGCATAAATTGGAGCCTCAGCCTTTTAGAGTCTTTGTAGTTACAGTGAGGGTACCAATAGGAAAAGAGAGGGCTCTATCATTTGGGATGGAGATTATGGGAGGACTCTGATAAGGCTGGGGATACTGAATCCTTAGACTCTGGTTGCTTTGTTTTGCCCAAGGAAGCAGCCTTTCTATCCCAAGTGGCAGATAGATGCCCCCAGCCAGCCCTCACCACCATCTTCTAAAGTATTCCATTCTCCATGACTGATAATTTATTTTGCATTGTCCATGGAAACAACATTTACATCTGAACATGGTGGACAATGAAGGCTGATGAGAAGCCAAGGACAATGGCACTAGGTTTCGATCCTAATACATGAACTGGCTTTGTGGGAGCCTAGCCTGTTTGGATGCTCACCCTCCTGGACCTGGATAGAAGTGGGAGGACCTTGGACTTCCCGCAGGGCAGGGAATCTGGACTGCTCTTCATTCTCGAGAGGGAGGGGGAATAGAGTGGGGGGGAGGTGGAGGGGGGAGGAGAGAGGGGGGAGGGGGCAATGTGTGGGAGGAGGGGGAGGGAAATGGGAAATGGGGAGGAGGCAGAAATTTTTTTTCAACAACTAAAAAAAAAATAAAAAAATAAACAACAACAAAAAAGAAAAACCAAGACAGACAATGCCCATCTCCTCAAGACCTGCTTTGACTCCCCATATTCACCTGTATACCTGTACCTCTAATCCAACTCAGCTCTCAGCATGTCCCTAAAGGTGAATCATGCGTTTTGACCCATGAGGGGGTACACTTACACTGCTAAAAATTTCTTGCACAGGGATATTAAAGGTGTGCAATAATGGTAGAAAGAACATTATGCTAGGTTTGTCTGAATGTATTGATATGGGCCTAGTAGGAAGATATTCTGAGTTTAAAGGTGCGGTTCGGACAGATAAAACAAGATGTTAGCAGTTATTTGATTGGGTGGCTGAAGGAATGCCTGCTGTGGATGAGCTGGAGATGTCTGATATCCCTTGGCTTAATGTTGGTGAAAGGATTTAGAGGCTCAAGGACACTGGAATTCTGGAGGGGATTTTCTATGTAAAACCTGCTCCTCTATATGGGAGGGACCATAAGATGTATACCCTTTACTGATACGATAAGAAACACATCTATTACAGGAGAACCAGAATACTTGAAGAGCTCTGGTCCAGACACACAGCTGGGTAATTTAAATGTGACGGGTCTAATCAGATCCCAGGGTGGAAAGGCCCAAGTGCTAGCACTCAGTCATCAAAGACAAGGCGAACATACTTACTACAATAGACAACAGAGGCCAAACAATGGTGAGCTATGGCGCTGATTAATCATGCTGTTTCCAGAAGTGATAGAAAGCCTACTAAACTCTTGCTCAGTCTTTAGAAGAAGAAAATTCCCAAGCAGTTAACAAAATGCTTTCTTGAATCATAGCAACAGTGAACGGTAGTCCTGTACCTCTTCTCAGTTATGAGTTCGTTGGGAAATAAGAACCCTTTAAGCAAAGGGCAGCCCAGATCCCCGGGAGAAGGGAACTGTTTAAACTACTATAACATCTTACTGTCCGCCTTCCTCCAAGCCTTTGCCAAAGAGACCTGAGGCCAATTACCAGGGTAAATGTACATCAGAGAAATGGAAATAAATGACCTTCAGGGCCCGCTAAAGGCTGGATCTGAATTGATAAGGATTCCTAGAGATCTCAGTCCGAATGTGGCTCTTTAGTTAAAGTAGAAACTTATGTAGGTCAAGGGATCGATGGTTCTTTAGTCAAAGAATGACTCACAATTAGTCCAGTGGGCTCCTGAGCTCATCCTGTTGTTATTTTTCCAGTTTGAGAGTTCAGATGTAGGATAGGTATCTCAGAAGTTGATGCACGTCCACGTTGGTTTCCTAACTATAGTGAAGGAAATTGTAGTTGGAAAGCCCAAACGGAAGCCATTAGCTCTGCCTCTGCCACAGAGAAGAGTGAATCAGAAAATATCACATCTCTTGAGGGATTGCAGAGATCAGTGCCACAAAGGACTTGAAAGATTCAGAGGTAATGGTTCCCACGACAAGCCAGTTTAAAATCTCCTCTTTGGCCTGTGGAGAAGAGAAGTAGATTAAAGAAAATAGCAATTGATTATCATAAGCCTAACCAAATGGTTGCTCCAATTGCAGTTGCTCTACCAGGTATGGTTTTCTTGCTTGAGCAGATTAACATATCTCACACTACCTGGTATGTAGCTATTTATCTCACGAATGTTTCTTTATTTTCCCCATGTCTATCTATAAGGATAGCTAGAAGCAATTTGCTTTCAATCAGCAAGGCCAACTGTATACTTTTACCTAAAGAGTATATTAACTCTCCAGCCCCGTGTCACAACTCAGTTCACAGGGATCTCGATTGCCTGTCTCTTTCAGACTATCACACTGGTCCATGATGCTAATTAGACTCAGTAAGCAGGAGGCAGTAACCACTAAGGAGCTTTTTGTAAAATGTTTATGTTCCAGAATATGAAAAATAAATCCAAACAAATTCAAGAGCATTTTACTCTAGTAAAATGTCTAGGAATCTACATGTATGGAGCATGCTGAGATATTTCTTCTAAAGTGAAGAGTAAGTTATTAAACCTAGGCCCTTCTACCACAAAGAAAGAGGCTTAGAGCTTACTGGACCTTTTAGCATTCTGAAGGTAGCTCACTTCTCACTCGAGTGTGTTATTCTGGTCATATATCAAGTGAATTTAAAAGCTGCTAGTTTTGAGTGGGTCTCAGAGCAACAGAAGGCTCTTCAATAGGTCCAGGCAGCTGTGCAAGACCTGGTGATACTTGAGGCGTGTGTCAGTGGCAGAAAGGGATGCTCCTCAGAGCATTGGCATGCTTTTAGAAGGGAAACACAGCCTGTAAGATTTTGCAGCAAAGCCTTTTAGTCATCTACAGATAACTACTCTCTCTTTGAGAGATAGCTCTTGGGTTGCTACTGGGTCTGAATGGAAGTTCAACACTAAATAATGGGTCACTAAGTTATCGTGTAACTTGAGATACTCATTATGAGCTGGGTTTTATCTGATTCATCAAGCCTTAAAGCTGAACATTACTAAACCAAAGTGGTGTGAATGTGATCAGGTCCAAGCAGGACTGAACGTAAGAGTAATTTACACAAAGCAGCCCAAATGTCTCTGGCTTGACTACTGGCTGTTATTCTAGGTATCAATTTTCCTTATTGCAATGATGCTTCTTCTAAGGTTACTATCTATGAGCTGAGAGAATGCCTTACCAGTCATCATAGTGTTATTAAAAAAAAACATTGCTTCTGACCAAAGAACTCACTTCATAACCAAAGATTGAGCCCATGATCGTGGGATTAACAACGCTTCCCACCATCATGAAGTGGCCGATTTGATAGAACTGTGCAATAGACTTTTAAAGATGCCACTGTGTTGTCAATTATGTTGCAATAGCTTGAAGGGCTGGGGCAAGGTTCCATGCTCTGAATATGCATTCAACCTATGATGCTTTTTCTCCCATAACCAGAACTCACGGATATAGGTATCAAGGTATGGAAACAGGAATGTTATCACTCACCATCGTTCCTAGCCACCCACAACCGTTTATTTTGTTCTTCTTCGTGAGACCTAAGGCTCTACTGGGTTAGAAGTCTTGGTTCTGATGGGAGAGTGCCTTGACCAAAAGACCCAACAGCCATTTCATTAATTTGGAAGCCAAGACTTTCTTCTGACTGCTTTAGGTTCCTGACGCCCAATGTCAATAGGCTGAAACAGAGTCACAGAGTTAGAAGGGGTGATTTATCTGAACTACCAGGGAGAAATTGGACTCATAATCCACAAAGGAGTTGGTGTTTAGTAATTAATGTCAATGAGAAATTCCAGCAACACAACCTGACCAGGATGGTGTGGGTTACAAGACCTGCTGAGGTGATTTTTGAGGATTTAGGAAATGCAGAATTGATAATAGAGGAAGATAGTTACAAATACTAGCTACAACCATTCAACTGATTATAGAAACAAAGGTTGTAATTGGTATGAGTACTTCTGAAGCATTTTGTGAAGAACATGTTTGTGGATATATGCACAGATATCAATATTTTATTTCTTCAATTGTTCCTTTACTATGCAATATTAGTTAACATCAGTACTTGTGTGATAAATTCATATTTCCATGTTTAAATTATGAAAGATAACCATCCCTCAAGGAACTTGGTCTTTGACTATAGGAGAAGTATTAGTGTTTCAGAGGTTGAATATAGGCTAGTTACATCACATCTGGTAGAATTATGAACTTGTTCTCACCTTAATTTGAAAAGAGATAATGGCATGAAGAGATGTGGTTGGGTGTCAAGCTATCAAAAAGGGGACTTGCTATGGTTGACCTTGTCAACTTGAATCGATTTATAATCACCTAGGAGACACATCTCTGGGACTGTCTGAGGACATTTTCAGAGAGGGTTAACTGAAAGGGAAAGACCAATCCCCAGAGTAGGCAGCACCTCCCAGATATGAAGAGGTCAGAGGTAAAAAACCAAACTGCATGTCTGGCACTTCTGATGCTTCCTGTGTTTTTATTGTTATTGTTATCCACTTCTGATGTCAGATTCATGCTTCTTTGGTCTTCCAATGATGACCGAATACCAGTTCTTTCCAAAAGAGCTTCCAGGTCATTGGTACTCATTTGGGACTGCTGAGGCATCACCTCTACTCCCACACATATCAAAATCCTCTTGACACAAGAAAGGTCAGATGGATGACAGTTCTGTCTTTAAGAGAGTGCTCCTCGTTTCCCACTATCAGATGTAACTCCCTGGGGTTTGCTTCTCCTCTGGCAGTTTTCTGAAAAATCTAAAAGGACCAGAGATAGGAGTTACTTGAAATATATATATATATATATATATATATATATATATATATATATATATATATATATATACTGCTTCCACACTGTCTTTACTGGAAAAAAAATGCCTTATAAGAAAATGCAAAGGCCAACCCACAGGTTGGAGAATTGATATAAATGATTCAAAAGCAAGCAACAAACAACATAGAAAAATATCTCAAAAATGTCATTCTTTAGGTTTTCCTATGCTGAGTGGTGTTGCACTAAGTGAGAAAGCTTACCCAATGAGGCAGCTTGGAGCTGATGTCAGGGCTATCTCAGTTCCAAATATATGCAGAAAGATTAGTGAAAACAATTGCCATGAAAGAGGAATTGCTGAAGGGATTCTCAAGTCTAAGGTTTTCTTCATTTCAGCACCTTCCAGTCTAACTGGAAGGAGAGATGGTCTCCAGCATCTCTGGAAACAGCTCCGCAGCCCTTGGGAAGAGCAGGAAGACCTGCAGAGGTTTGATTGGATTGGCTTGAATGGCAGGTTCATTCCTGAAGCACCACTGTGGCCAGGTCCATGAGGCATACCTAGGGTATAGGAAACACAGAGGAGAGGATGTTTCCCAGAGGAGAGAGAACAATGTCATTGCTGGAAAGTGGTCTGGGGCCTAGGCAGGCACCTGATATTTACATCGGGATCATAGATTTTTTAATATGGTTCCTTCACCTCATATCTGCCGTTTCTCCTGGTTTGCAGTGACACTCATGTTACTCTTGTTGCCCGGAGGGGAAAAGGAGTTCAGAGTCCTTGGGTGGTCACCTCTCCTAGTGATAATTAAGCATTTAAGCCTGAGGATAATTCAAAAGCATCAGTGCAGCTTAACAGGCCCTTTCCTCATTCTCTCTCTGCAAACAATGTACTTCCACTAAGTTTTAATTTTTTTCTAAGAATTGGTTTTATAAGAACCGGTGTTTCTTCTTAAACATGTTTCTAATTGGGTGCAAATGACCTGAAATTTCTGCTCATAAATCAGCTTTCATCTCATTTGTCCAAATTAGATGTTTATTCTGCATTGCCTTTCCTGCCCATTGAGAAAAATGATGAGAAATACACAGCCAGCTTGTCCAGCATTCCCATCTCTTTCATTCAGCATCTCCAACCCCAGGTGTGCAATGTGACCAGCTCTGTTTTGGACTTACCACATCTTGGAGGCACCACTAATATTATCTCTGAGCACTGTCCTTTTAATTCTGTGGCTTTTCATTAAATATACCAGTTACCAGCAGGGCTAAGAGGTGTCCTCGAGCAACAGAAATGGGAAGAATTCAATATTAATATGATTGTCATTTGGTTTTACCCACTTTTGATGTATGATCTAAGAGTGTCATTGAATCAGACTCATTTAGGATGATACGGACTACAGTT
Source organism: Microtus pennsylvanicus (assembly GCF_037038515.1). NCBI lineage: Eukaryota > Metazoa > Chordata > Mammalia > Rodentia > Cricetidae > Microtus > Microtus pennsylvanicus. The sequence goes on from NC_134591.1 coordinate 25,149,608, forward strand.
TACCCTAAATGTAGAACTTGTTGCCTTTGGTGGTGACCTGAGTTGCTGTGGTTAACTGAGAAGGCAGGTGGGAAGAGCTTGATGTTGATCATAGGTGTATTAGTTGGGGTTCCCTAGAGTAACAGAACTTGTAGAATGAATCTCTTCACACACACACACACACACACACGCACACGCACACGCACACGCACACGCACACGCACACACACACACGAGATTTATTATAATGACTTTCAGATTGTGATCCAGCTAATCTAATAAGGGCTGATTATGAACAGAAGGACCAAGGATCCAGAAATTACTCAGTCCACTAGGCTGGATGTCTTAGTTGGTCTTCAGTAGACTCTGAAATTCCAAAGAAGTAGATTCTAATACCAGTGGTGGAATGGACTTGACAGCAAAGCAAGAGCAAGCAGGCAAAGAGCAAAAGCTTCCTTCTTCCACGACCCTAGGGCTTCCAGAAGGAGGTGTGGCCCAGATTAAAGGTATGCCTTCCTGCCTCAAGATCCAGATTAAAGGCAAGTGTCTTCCTACTTCAAATTAAGCAAAACCTTTACTTTTAAATTTTAGTTAATTCTAGATGAAGTCAAGCTGACAACCAAGGATAGCCATCACAACAGAGTTAGAGAGGAGAAACAAGGAAGACATGAACCCTTAAGGAAAATCCAGCCTCCTCAAACCCGGGTTAGAACCTGTTCTGTTTCTCATGACATCCAACCCTGTGAATCCATAGTTCCACCAGAAAACACATGACTTCATAAAGAACCTGATAGACCCTCACACATTCTACATTCAGAAGCTGAAGAAGTTGAAAGAAGATATCCCGGACTATGATGATGAGTCAAGAATCTGGCCCTGAGCCAATCCTCAGAGCTCAGGGACAACAGCTTAGCTTCTGACATTCACATCCAGCACAGACTTCTATCTGGAATAACCTCAATAAATGTGTATTCAGACAGATGAGACAACTCTGAGAAGTAGCCTCTACTCTGGGGTTGCCATTAATCTGTTTGGGCTGCAGCTTGCGGTCTGTGTTACAGGCTTATTCGGGGGGAGAAATTTTTTTTCACAGCCTGGAGATAACAGCTCAGTGGTGAAGTGCTTGCCTCACATGTACAAGTGGTTTCAGGCTTGACGTCTAGCACTTACAGAAAGCAAAAATGAAAGAGCAAAATCATAGCATTTTTTTTTGGTGTTTCACAAGTAGTTGATGATCCAGAAGTAGCATTCTAGGATTAGCTTTCTTCAACATTTAGCCATTACTTGAAGGGAAATTTAATTCCTGTCCTCAGTAGTTTGAAAATCATCCGTTGGACTCCATTCATTCTTATCAATCAACAATTTGCCATTCACATTGAATATGCATTCAGTGAGACTGGCATGTGTCTTGCTGTCATTTTTATTATTAAGTTTTCATATAGACGGGGCTGGAGAGAAGGCTCAGAGGTTAAGAGCATTGCCTGCTCTTCCAAAGGTCCTGAGTTCAATTCCCAGCAACCACATGGTGGCTCACAACCATTTGTAATGGAGTCTGGTGCCCTCTTCTGGCCTGCAGGCATTAAATAAATATTTTAAAAAGTTTTCATATAGACGAGTGTCACACCTACATTAGTGGTGTGTTTCACATTGTTTGTGTCTTTCCATGCCTTCCTTTCCTTCATCTGTTCTATTTACTTCTGGGGTTACACTTTAGACCTTACATTCACCCATGCTGGGTTAAAGTATTTTTCTACTCCTTAACTCTTCCTCCTAACTTATCCTTTCACCCCACTGTGTTCCCAAACCATGGACCAGCTCCTTTTCTTCTCTCATGGACTTCAGATCATCACGTTCTTTCTCAAGCAGATTAGAGCTCCCGAGCCAGCCATGGACTGTCTTTAGTCACACATCTCTTTCTTACTCTATCATAATTGCCTAGGAAGAAATCCCAACACAGTTTCATAAAATTTACATTTTTAAAATTTATTTGTGTATGTGCCTACATGTGCATGCATGTTTGGTATGCTTATGCCAGCACGCATGCATGAAGTCTGAAGAGAACTTGCAGGAGTTGGTTCTCTCCTTCTGTCACATGGCTTTGAGGGATGGGATTCAGATCATCAGACTGGGCAGCAAGCAGCCCTACCCACTGAGCCATCTGTCAGCTCCCCAGCCCAGCTGGGATACTGCCCATTTACACAATGACAACACCCATGCCAAATACTGGAGAGTGTCGTCAAGAGGCCAGTCTTTTCTAACCTAATCTCAGAGGTGGCACTGTGTCATGACCACTGGATTGCAAACAGGCGAATAGATCCAGACCAATTTCAGATAAAGAGGCAGGACAAAGGAACAAATGAAGAGAAACAGTTATCATTGGAGTGTATCTCTGAGCCCTCCTCCAATCCACAAATTGCCACTGGCCTATATCTTACCTATGCTAACGAGTGACCTTCTGCCCCTCTGTTGCTTGGCTTCTCATTGGCATTTGGTGTAACTTGGCATTTTCTTTTCAAAACAGTGCACCTCTAGGTTTCTGTATCAGCATGTCGGTCTGATTTCACTAAATACGTATTTTATAGTGACCTCTAAATGTTGGAACTCCTCAAGCCTCTGTCCTTGGTCTTCTCCATGTCTACACTTATAGGCTATTTCATTCTACCCCATGGCTTTTAATAGCATCTACGTGCTGACAAGTCTCAGCTCCGTGACCCCTTCAGTACATTTATTAGTTACAGGATCATGGGAACCCACACCCAACTGCTGGCTTTGCATTTATTTGCACTTGACTGTCCGATACACATCTCAAACTTCGCCTGTGTAAGAGAAGAACTATTGATTTCTCCCCACTCAACTCTCTTCTTCCTTCATCTCCTACCCAACTTCAGTCCCCCACTGCTCAGGGAACACTTCTAACTTCTCTCCTTCACTCAGCAAATCCTTTTAAAACACATTCTGGGCCTCTCCTGGCTGGCCCATTCCCATTGCTGCAGCTGGCATGCAAGCCTCCATTGACTTTTCCCTGGACTACCGCAGAGTCTCTTATGTCACCCACCTTGTTCTCTTCAGAATAGCTTCCATGGGAGACAGGAAGATACAGCACTTTAGGGGACAGACCATAGCATATCTGTCCCCTAGTTAAAGCCCTCCAAAGGTCTCCCATTGCGAAAGAGTGAAATCTAGACTCTTCCTCTGCTCTGCAGATGATACATGACCTGTCTTTCCTCAAACTCAAATCCTTCCCTTGTTCCTTTACTTTGCTCTCTGTGTTGGCACAGATAGACCTTCTTTTGTTCATCACATATGCCGAAGTTGCTCCACTCCAGGGTTTTCCTACCTGCTGCGCTGCCTCCAGAGCCCTCCTTACAATCCTTGGAGAGGGGCTCTGTTACCTAATGTAGGTTTCAACTAAGCAGCAGTCTGTTTCATAGCTACCGTGTCTAAATTAATGCCCCTCCTTCCCTTATGACAAGGCAGCCTCCATCACATTTTCTCATTTCCCTAGGTGTATAAACCTAGCTTGTTTCAGGGTTTTTGTATTATTTTATCCCTCTTCCTACAGAAAACTTCTGTAATTTAAAAAGAAAAATCCTTGTTATTACTCATTTCTTCTTGCCTGAAGCAATGATTTATACAAGGCAACTGTCTCATTAAGTGTTTGATGATTGACTGTCTGACTCAGCCAAAAGTGTTGAGCTCCCACTGTCTGTATGCTCCAAACAGATCCTTAACTTTCATTAAGAGTGACTAAGAGTTGAGAATAATCCAGCTGAGTGATTAGCAAAAGGTCAACATTCACTTGTAAGACTATTTCATTCAACAAACACTAGCTAGATGTATTGTTTGTTTTCATGCCCAGAGAAATTCCTAGTTTAATTTTTTTCCTTGCAGGTGAACACATTGAATCCTGGAGATTGTAAACAGCTTGGGGTCCATCAATACACAGCTGCTAAGTGCAAACCAGGGATTGGGTACTGTCTGGTTATCCTTAGCACTGTTTCATCCCAAGGGCTTCCCCAAAGGCTAACGGTTTGCCATACTGAGCCTACAGTCAGCCCAAGTATCCTTTGATCGTGGACGCACTAGGCAAGATAAAGGGGAGGAAAAAGAAGAGAAGGAAAGTATTGTCCGACTTCTCTCTGATTTCCCCAGACACATCCCACCAAGGAAAGATTCTCTATTAATCACGCTCCCACTTTTTCTGTTGCCTCCATGTTAGCACATTATTATATTACATCATATTTATTATATTATATTATATTATACTATATTATATGAGAATGTTTCCAAGAATGGTGATTACCATTTTTCAGACTGAACCTGCTTTGCAGACTCATCCACATTGCCTGGGATCCAGAGAGGCTAGTAGGATGGGGAATGGCAGCCTAAGGTAGAAGAATTAGAGAGACTGTGAGTGATTTCTTATCGCGTGAGCTTTCTGCCCAGTCATCAGTCACTTGAACTTACCTTGCTTTCCAGCAAGGAGTCTATTCATCTGCCATCAATCCAAGCATTTCTCCCAAGGCTGCACCATCTGGAAGGGGCATTTTCCAAGCTGGAAGCGTGTAGTCCCTGGGAAGTCTAGGCCCCTGAACACCACATCGCCCAGTATGTGCTATCTTCATTAGTAGATCACAACACTTCCCTGGGTGGAGCAGCTGTCAGGAAACAAGAGTTTAGATCCCATTTAAAGTAAGTTACTTGTGGAACAGAGACACTGGGTAGGGAGAGATCATCATTATTTTTATAAGCAGCAGTGTGCATAGTAACCCTGTTGCAGACCTGACGTTATTCTAGGTGAATTACATTTATTTTCTTAGTTCAGGCTTGTAATGGTTATGCAACTAGATATTGTTATTTTCATTTTTTGTAGGGCCTCAGAGAGTTTAGAGTTGTCTTTGCTTAAGATCTCGTTGATATGGCTCAACTACTAATGGCAGGAACCCAAGCATTGTTCAAGAAAATGCATTTGAATTTCTCTCTCACAGGCCACTTGGGGCTAGTTTGGGGCTTCAGACTGATTCACATTGTTCTGCTATGGACGTAAAGCTTCCATCTGGTGGTCCAACAAGGCTCCTGTAGCATCAGCTTCCATTGCCAACTACTTGCCCATGATTAAGAGAAAGCCAAAATTCTGCTTCTCTTACAGACACGTTTAGGGATTTACAAACACCATTTCTATTTTCAACCAATAACCAAAATGTAAGTCTCAAAGCTCTGCTCAGATGCAGTGGAGATTTAAAAATAGTCTGTCCTGGGTGTCTGTTTATCCAGGTACACCCAGGACTTATGTGACTGTAGAAAGAGAGGGAGACATTGAAAGGACATTGTCTCAGTTTGATGCCACAATGAAGACGAGAGCCCCAGGCTGTGTGGTTCCAGAGACTATAACTTCTCTGTCATCCCACATACCATCTCCTGAGCCGCTGGACCACCGAGGGGCAATAGTAGCTCTGCCATGTAGCCTGTGGTTCTGTTTCTCTCTGCAGCTCAGCCTTCTGAATACTGCAGGCTGCACTTGCTTGACTTCCACATGCTTTCTTTACTCCCTAAGCATTTTGAACTTTTGTGTGGACTTCTTGTACATGTTAATTTGTCTGCTTCAAATACTGGCTGACTGGTAATGTTTGTTGTCTGGAGAGTTGATGGCTGAACGGCTGTTTAGTTTTACTCGTGTTCAGCAAACACATACCTACTGCATAGGTGGGCAGATGGTTAGATAGCTGGAGACCCAGTGGCTCTCCTGATTGGTCACTTTTTTCTCATTTTGGTAAGTACGACCTACTTTCTGGGTTCATTGCTTTCCCTTCAGGGATAGAAGAAGAAAGGATGAGCAAAGGTCAGTGAGGAGAGGGAAAAAAAAGGATGAAGTAATTTATTATACAAGCACTATTTTCATCAGGTTCCTGTTTTCTCTCTAGTGTTGATGTCACAGCAATGAGTGTTTTTCCTACCAATGGACTTCCTGAAAAATGCTCCAGTATGCCGTCTTACAGACTTGAGATCAACGTTCTGTCACAGGACTTGGGAATATACAGAGAAGATGCAGCTGATTTCACTAAGCTAAAGCTCATCTGCTTTCTCTGTGCTCCTTCTTATTACCTGAAATTTATATTTTAATGCCATAAAGTTGAAAAAAAATCCTTACAAGGTAGTTACAAGGTGGTATTCCCGTTAATCATAGCTGTTCCAATTCCAGAAGAATGAATGTCATAATATTCCTCACGCAAAACCCCAGCCAGAGCCACTGGCAGGGTTTGAATAAAAACATTCAGCACTAAATGACTTCATGAGCTTCAATCCCTGTGCTCAGCAATTCAGAGGAAATCAGCAGCTTAACCAAGGGTTTTTTTCTTCTTTTGCTGAGCAATTGGGGACCAAAAATAAAACAATATTACATCAAACTGCAGACAAACAGAAATCTGAATCCATTTCCCAGCTTCCTGGGGCCCTTCTGTACCCAATGAGCTCAGCAGAGCCCAAAACACATCAAGATGTTTCTCACCATTAAACTGAGGGATTATCCAATAAATCCTGATGGCATAGCCAGTTCTGCTGCGTGAAAGTGGGGCGGGGAATGTCAGAAGGATGCGATGAGTTTCTAATCGATAGAAAGGACTCGTGACACGTTCCCTTGACCTTTCAACACAGAAAAAAATGGATTATCTGTGCTAACTGACATGTGGGTAGCTGGTACCTTCCTGTGAGAGTATGTGAACCTGTAAATATAATGTATATGATTCTGTCTGCCATTTTCTTCGTTGAAATTTGTGTCCAAATGCATACACATTGTGTAACGGTTTAGATAGGCACTTTGCATTAATCTTCTAATCAGTCAAAAAGGGGGATATTTGCCAAATAGTACTCATGTTCAGTGCATGGCTTTGGATTGCCAGTTTTCTTGGGCTACTGGGTTCTATTAAAAGGAAACACTTTGGGAAGGAGCATAAATCATTGTCATCTCCAGCATATATATGGTTATTGATTACTAAATAATTTCATGTAATCCCCTTAGCATCCCTTAGAGGGAAATAGGACTGATATCATCACCATTAAACAGATAGCTGATGTGGAGGGTCGGAGCTGAGGCAGTAATTTGATCTCTGACCACCAAGGTAAACTGTAGAGCTAGGATTTAAATTGATGTCACAAACACCATTGGAGCCAGTTTCTTTCACACATTAAAATGCTTTTGTAGTCTTTGCCTTTTTAAACTAAATGCCATTTTGAGATATTTGGCCTCTGTCTGCCTCCATTTCTTAATCTATAGAATGGGAAAATAATTTCATACTTTTGGAAAGTAAATATTAAATTACATGTTGAACTTAAATATTCAGTGACGTGCCTTTTCATACATGCTAAGATATTGTCCTGTTAAGATGTTTAACTCAAGGATTGAGAAGAATTGAAATGTCACTCACTTTCCTTAGTCAGTAAATGGAAATTATACTAAGTGAAATTTATGGTCGATTAGAAAAGTTCACAATAAGCTTCCTTCATAGTAATTGCTTAGGACACTGATATCCAAAGAGCAAAGATAGCCGGGCAGTGGTGGCGCATGCCTTTAATCCCAGCACTCGGGAGGTAGAGGCAGGCCGATCTCTGTAAGTTCGAGGCCAGCCTGGTCTACAAGAGCTAGTTCCAGGACAAGAACCAAAAGCTACGGAGAAACCCTGTCTCGGAAAAAAAAAATCAAAAAAACAATCCAAAGTGCAAAGGCATCTTAGAGCATCAATCCGGGAGAACCATGCTTCTGGGACTTGGAGCAAACATTTTCAAAGCCATTGATTTGTTTCCTAGTATGAGTGCAGTGGATTCTTGCCACCCAGTCTGTTTTTATTTAATTGCTTAAATTTGATACTTTGCACACTATGGCTTACAGTGACATTTTATTTGTATTTTAGTAAGTTAAGTTTGCCTGAAGATCAAAGTGCATAGCTAACCTCTAGAGGCCAGGGAATAGTTGCACACACCTTAATCCCAAGACTCATGAAACAGAAGCAGATATCTGTGAGTTCAAGGCTGCCCTGGGCTACACAAAATCAATCCAGAAACAGATCCAGGTGGTGATGGTGGTAGTTGTTCACACCTTTAATCCTAGTGTTTGGGAGCCACACACCTTAAATCCCAGCACACAGTTACATGGAGAGAGGAATATAAAGGGGAAGAGACTGTGGACTCTGAGGATTCACAGAGACAGAATCTGGACCCTTTGGTCTGAAGATTTGGTAGAAATAAAAAGTATCTCCATTTAGCTTCTTTAGGATCACAGATTATAGACTCAATGACCATTATTTGCGGCTAGAAACCAATTATGAGTGAGTACATCCCATGTTCATCTTTTTGGGTCTGGGATACCTCACTCAGGATAGTGTTTTCTATTTCCATCCATTTGCATGCAAAATTCGAGAAGTCATTGTTTTTTACCGCTGAGTAGTACTCTAATGTGTATATATTCCATACTTTCTTCATCCATTCTTCTATTGAAGGACATCTAGGTTGTTTCCAGGTTCTGGCTATAACAAATAATGCTGCTATGAACATAGTTGAACAAATGCTTTTGTCATATGATAGGGTATCTCTTGGGTATATTCCCAAGAGTGGTATTGCTGGGTCCAGGGGTAGGTTGATCCTGAATTTCCTGAGAAACCGCCACACTGATTTCCAAAGTGGTTGCACAAGTTTGCATTCCTACCAGCAATGGATGAGGGTACCCCTTCCTCCACAACCTCTCCAGCAAAGGCTATCATTGATGTTTTTGATTTTAGCCATTCTGACAGGTGTAAGATGATATCTCAAAGTTGTTTTGATTTGCATTTCCCTGATTGCTAAGGAGGTAGAGCATGATCTTAAGTGTCTTTTGGCCATTTGAACTTCTTCTGTTGAGAATTCTCTGTTCAGTTCAGTGCCCCATTTTTTAATTGGGTTAATTAGCATTTTAAAGTCTAGTTTCTTGAGTTCTTTATATATTTTGGAGATCAGACCTTTGTCTGTTGCAGGGTTGGTGACGATCTTCTCACAGTCAGTAAGTTGCCTTTTTGTCTTAGTGACAATGTCCTTTGCTTTACAGAAGCTTCTCAGTTTCAGGAGGTCCCATTTATTCAATGTTTCCCTTAATGTCTGTGCTGCTGGGGTTACACATAGGAAGCGATCTCCTGTGCCCATCTGTTGTAGGGTACTTCCCACTTTCTCTTCTATCAGGTTCAGTGTGTTCGGGCTGATATTGAGGTCTTTAATCCATTTGGACTTGAGTTTTGTGCACGGTGATAGATATGGGTCTATTTTCATTCTTCTACAGGTTGACATCCAGTTGTGCCAGCACCATTTGTTGAAGATGCTTTCTTTCTTCCATTGTATGCTTTTAGCTCCTTTATCGAAAATGAGGTGTTCATAGGTTTGTGGGTTAAAATCCGGGTCTTCTATACGATTCCGTTGGTTGACTTCTCTGTTTTTATGCCAATACCACACTGTTTTCATTGATGTAGCTCTGTAATAGAGTTTGAAGTCAGGGATGGTAATGCCTCCAGAAGTTCCTTTTTTGTATAAGATTGTTTTGGCTATCGTGGAGTTTTTGTTTTTCCATATAAAGTTGATTATTGTCCTCTTCAGATCTGTGAAGAATTTTGATGGGACCTTGATGGGGATTGCATTGAATCTATAAATTGCCTTTGGTAGAATTGCCATTTTTACTATGTTGATCCTCCCAATCCAAGAGCAAGGGAGATCCTTCCATTTTCTGGTATCCTCTTCAATTTCTTTCTTCAAAGACTTAAAGTTCTTGTCAAATAGATCATTCACTTCCTTGGTTAGAGTTACCCCAAGATATTTTATGCTGTTTGTGGCTATCGTGAAAGGTGATGCTTCTCTGATTTCCCTCTCTGCTTCCATATCCTTTGTGTATAAGAGGGCGACTGATTTTTTGGAGTTGATCTTGTATCCTGCCACATTACTAAAGGTGTTTATCAGATGTAGGAGTTCTTTGGTGGAGTTTTTGGGGTCGCTTATGTACACTATCATATCATCTGCAAATAACGAAAGTTTAACTTCTTCCTTTCCAATTCGAATCCCCTTGATCCCCTTATGTTGTCTTATTGCTATTGCTAGAACTTCAAGCACTATATTGAAAAGGTATGGAGAGAATGGTCAGCCTTGTCATGTTCCTGATTTTAGTGGGATGGCTTTGAGTTTCTCTCCGTTTAATTTGATGTTAGCTTTTATTATATTTAGGTATGACCCTTGTATCCCTAATCTCTCCAAGACTTTTATCATAAAGGGATGTTGAATTTTGTCGAATGCTTTTTCAGCATCTAATGAAATGATCATATGGTTTTTTTCTCTCATTTTATTTATATGATGGATTACATTGATAGATTTTCGTATGTTGAACCAGCCCTGCATCTCTGGGATGAAGCCTACTTGATCATAATGGATAATTTTTCTAATGTGTTCTTGGATTTGGTTTGCCAGTATTTTGTTGAGTATTTTTGTGTCGATGTTCATGAGCGAAATTGGCCTATAATTCTCTTTCTTGGTTGAGTCTTTGTGTGGTTTTGGTATCAGAGTAACTGTAGCTTCATAAAAGGAATTTGGCAATGACTCTTCTGTTTCTATATTGTGAAATACACTAAGGAGTATAGGTATTAGGTCTTCTTGGAAGTTCTGGTAGAATTCTGCATTGAAACCATCTGGTCCTGGGCTTTTTTTGGTAGGGAGGTTTTTGATAACAGTTTCTAATTCTTCGCGGCTAACGGGTCTATTTAGATTGTTCACCTGTTCCTGGTTTAACTTTGGTAAATGGTATTTATCTAAAAAAATGTCCATTTCTTTTACATTTTCCAGTTTTGTGGCATACAGGTTTTTCTAGTAAGATCTAATGATTCTCTGAATTTCCTCTGTGTCTGTGGTTATGTCCCCCTTTTCATTTCTGATCTTATTAATTTTCATATTCTCTCTCTGCCGTTTGATTAGTTTGGATAGGGGTTTATCAATCTTGTTGATTTTCTCCAGGAACCAGCTTTTTGTTTCATTGATTCTTTGGATTATTTTCTGTGTTTCCATTTTATTGATTTCAGCCCTCAGTTTGATTATTTCCAGTCTTCTACTCCTCCTAGGTGAGTCTGCTTCTTTTTTTTCTAGAGCCCAAAGAAAAACATATAGTTGTTATCCTGGGTATGGGAAGTGGACAAGATTGCCGGGAAAAAAATTGGGAACTTGGGGGTGGGGTGGGATGGGGGTAAGGGGAGATGGGGAGAGAAAAGTAAGAAGGGGAGAATGGGGGGAACTTGGGGAAATGGGATGATTGGGAGAAAGGAAGGTTGGGCCTGTATGCCACAAAACTGGAAAATGTAAAAGAAATCGACAACAGTGGCTCACACCTTTAATCTCAGTGGTTGGGAGTCATACACCTTTAATCCCAGTACTGGGGAGGTGAAGACCAGAGTGATATGACTGGGTGGAAAGAGGAATGAATATGAAGGGGAAGAGACAGGAACTCACTAGAGTGTGGAGTTGGAGGATTCATGGAGACAGGATCTCACCCCTTTAGTCTTAAGATTTGGTAGAGGTAAAAGGTTTCTCTGGTGGTTGATTGCTTTGCTTTTCTGATCTTCAGTTTGAGCCCCAATATCTGTCTCTGGGCTGTTATTATTCATGCTACAATGACTCCCATTTGTTACTCACTGAATACCTATCAAGTTCACTATATATTTGGTACCAATAAAAGTAAAACTTAAATTTTTATCCTCTAAAATTTTAAAAATTCATAGCCTAAAAAATGTAGTGTGCTGGATGATTTGTTTGTCTACTCTACATGAGTTAGTGTCATCTGGGAAGAGGGAACCTCAACTGAGAAAATACCTCCATCATGTTCACCTAAAGGCAAGCCTGTAGTGGATTTCCTTCATTAATAAAGAGGGGGGAAAGCTCAGCCCACTGTGGGTGGTGCCACCCCTATGCAGGTGGTCCTGGGTACTATAAGAAAACAGGCTGAGCAAAGCACAGAGGAGCAAGCCAGTAAGAAGTGTTCTTCTATGGTTTCTGCTCCAGCTACTGCCTCCAGGTTCCTGCCCTGCTCTAGCTCCTACCTTAAATTCCTTCAGTGATGCACTCAGATGAGGAAATGTAAGCCAATAAATAAATGCTTTTCTCACCAAATTACTTTTGGTCACAGTGTTTTTCATTTCAATAAAGAGAAAAATAGGACACATTTGGTGAACAATGCAGGGCTTTGAATTGCCAGCTTTAAAAAAAAAGCACATTATACATAGAATAAATTTATAAGTATGTATATCAAATAAATTTTTAAGAAAATTTGAAACAAAACTAGAGCTACCATTATTTTTAATATATCAATATATTATCATCTTAATATACCAATATATTTCTAATATAATTTATATGTTTCCATATTTCAATATATGTAAATATTATTTAAAAAATATTTTTTTAAAAAGAGAATCTCTGGACAGAATTAGGATCAAAAAACTTTTAAAATATTTGAAAAGCCTCTCTCTCTCCCTCTGTGTATGTGTGTGTGTGTTGTGTAGCAGTTTCCTCTCAGACTGAAATGGGTAATTCTACAGGAAAGCTCCTTAAGCCAGAAGGTAAATAATTCAAAATAGTGTCAGAAATCCCTGAAACTGACCAGATTCAGTAGATCCTTCCCTCCCAAGAGTAACCAATAAAGACTATTCAGAAGAGGCAACTTGAAAAGAAGACTCTCAGATCCAACCAGCTGCCTAGAAGAAGCAGAAACCTGTGGAGCTAGCTGGAAGATGTTTAGAATAACTGAACAACTCAGAAAGGACGTTCTCCAACTTGTGCTGCCTGCAGGTTGTGCAGTGTGTGCCAGGTTCCAAGCTTCTGTGAGCTGTCGCATGTGCCGAGGTCGGTTTTCATCCTTTCTGCTCCTGTAGATAACCCCTCACCCGTATTCCTACGATATCAATAAAATTCACTAGTTCACAAAGCTGGACTTCAGCGGTATCTGTACTTTGGTCTGTCAGGAGATCCCTATCTGGGGTAAATCCATGTGTGTATTGCATCTCTTCAGGAAAAGATCTGTCACACAATAGTGTGTGTGTGTGTGTGTGTGTGTGTGTGTCTGTGTCTGCATCTCTGCCATGTCTTTGTCACTGTTCTAATTATGAAGAAACACCACGATCAAGCCAACTCTTACGAAAGAAATCATTTAATTTGGGGCTTGTTCACAGTTCCAGAGGTTTAGTCCATTAGCATCATGGTGGAGAGCATGGTGGTACACAGGCAGATGCTGGAGCTACATACTGACCAATGGGCAGGCAGGCTGAGTGACAGACACTGGTCCCGGCATGGACTTTTGAAACCTCAGTGCCCATCCCCCAGTGATACACTTCCTCCAACAAGGTCACACTTCTTAATCCTTATAGTCACTTTAAATAGTACCCCTCCCTCGTGACTGAACATTCAGATATATGAGTTTATGAAGGCCATTCTTATTCTAACCATCACAATCTGCTATCTGCCTGTCTGTCTGTCTGTCACATAGGACAGATCAGCTTGGAGGGCATATAGACACCAGCTTAAAATGCTGACTTGGAGACTAATTATTAATAATCAAAACTCAGCCTATACTTAGAGTTGTACTATTAGCTCTTATAACTTAAATTAACCCATTTTTATTCAGCTCCATGTTGCCACATGACTTGTGGCTTTTACCTCTCCTCCTGCATGTCTTGCTTCTTCTGTGTCCAACTGGTGACCTCTGCTTTCTTTTTCCCAAGACCTCTCTGTTCCTAGAAGTCGTGTCTAATCTCTTACTGCCTCAGGATTGGCCATTCAGTCCTTTTTTAAAAACAATCACAGTGTAAAGGATTATTCTGTATCAAAATCCTTTCCTTTCCAACTTGCTTTTACTCATGGTGTTTATCACAACAAATGGAAGCAAACTGGAACAAGAATTAAGATCTATGCTGCCCAAACAAAATACCATAGACTTTGGAGCTTGAACACAAACATTCATTTCTCTCAGTTTTAGAACATGGAAGTATGAAGTAATGGTCTTCCCTGTTTCTGTGGTACATTTATATCATCTTTGAATTCTGTTTGTTCTTTTCCAGCAGACTCTGATCCACTTTAGGAGATGATTGGCACCTTCTGGGTGCTGAGTTAATGTGTGTAGAGTGTAGTGCCTGATGAGCTTGCTCCAGGCTCTTCTGTGATTGGTTAGATTACCTGGGCTACTGATGTAGAGGCTAGTCCTAACTGTAGTTTCACCCTCAAGTATCATCGGGTAGCCATCCTTTTGTCCTATCGAGGACACATTAAGAGATGCATCTTAGCCTCCAAGTCACCTGCCCACTTAGCCTGTTCTGTGGTAGGAAATTCATTTGACTCATAGTTTGTAGAGAATTCATTTTATTACCAGTTATCTAGATGTTTTTCTAGCACCCTGGCTTCTCTTTGCATTTGGCCTAAATTGAGACATTTAAGGGTGAGTTTAGGGGTTAAACAACAATTTTAGATACAATGATAAAAAGAGAGACTATCTACATAACACCAAGTCTTTCATAGTGTGAGAGGTAGGGTTTTATTTACCTACTTAGACAACTAATTTTATACAAACATGTGTCACTTTTATAGCTTCCTATTAAAACCACCATACAGCTTCATGAACACCACAGAATGATGATTCATGACTAAGCGGTATCATGTAGTACTTAAATCCCCAGCACAGGCACCAATGGCATCAGCAAGATATTAGGCAAATCATTTTCAGTTAAGACACAAGTCACTACAAGCACAGACACAAATGGCAAGGCTAGAATGTTCTTGGAGATGATGGTGAGTTCTCATTTTAGAGATGTAGAAACCAAGTGCTGTGTCTTAGATACAGTTTCCCCTGAACAGTTCATGTGTCAGAGGCTTGATTTTCAGACATGATGAGGCAGTAGAGTTGGTAGGTGGTTTCTTTGAAAAGATGATTGGGTTGTAAATGAGGGACTCAGAAAATGTTAATGTTAGTTAGTTCTTTGGAGTGGATTGCTATAAAAATGATGAACTTGGCTTTAGAATCCTTCTGATTCTGCCTTACTATGTTGAAGATGGAAGTTATAAAATAATCCCACACTAGCTCAGAATTGAGTATAATAAAGGGTTACTTATTTAGGGGTAGATTCACAGATCACAGTCCTCTACACCTACGGGGAACAGGAACCAAAACCAGAAGCCAGGAGAGAGCAAGCGTGTGCTTTACATTGGCATTTATAGTGTAAGAGGCCATGCCCAAGTGGGCTGGTATCTTAAAGGTTACTAGCTGAAGGAGTTCCTACAGCACTTCCCCCTTTTGTTTAAATAAAAGAGTTCTAAGCCAAATACAAAACTATATACAATAAGAACATTAGTCCAATGTTGGTTTTGCCATACCTCCTACATAATCCAGAAAGTAGAGACTGCCTATTCTTGTCATTCCCAGAGGAGACATTATTCATAGGAATTCCTTGTCTACAATCCCTCTTCAGATGTCCTATTCTACCACAATTAAAACATTTGGCATTTTGGTGTCTCCTCATAATTTAGAAATTGCTTCTCCTACGCAAGCCTCAGTATTATAGTCAAATGTCTCAGTGTTTATTGTATTTAGGATCCATTCATGTGGTGGTGATCATCTAACATCTAAAGGTCCAAGTATCTTTTTGCATTCTACTTTGGCATTTTCAAAAGCCGGTGATTCAATAAGTACATGTCTAGCTTCTGGGTCTGTTACTCCTCCTTGTACAGCTTTAGTTTATCTTTGTAAAAAGTCACTAAAGTGTTCCCTCTGGCCCTGTTTAACCCTGATATATGATTCAATTCTCTTTCCTAGTTTTTGATTCATGTCCCAAACATTTAAAGCTGCTGTGCTACATAGGGACAAGGTGAATTCATCATAGAGAGCCTGGTCCTGAGGATCAAGGTAAAGTCCCTTGCCCAGAATTTGATCTTGGGAACTTTAAATCCTTTTGCTTTTCCCTGTTATTCTAAAATTTTTGTGTCTTCTTACCAATAGCATTTCCATTGCAGCTGGGGTTCATTTTCTTTTTTTTTTCTTTTTTTTTTTTATTGAGAAAAGGAAAAAAAAAGTATTCGCCTCCTCCCAGCCTCCCATTTCCCTCACCCTCCTCCCACCCTTCTCCCCCTCCCCCAAAATCCTCTCCCCCTCCCTCTCCAGTCCATAGAGCAGTCAGGGTTCCCTGCCCCGTGGAAAGTCCAAGGTCCGCCCCCCTCCGTCCATGTCTAGGAAGGTGAACAACCGAACTGGCTAGACTCCCACAAAGCCAGAACATGAAGTAGGGTCAAAACCCCGTGCCATTGTCCTTGGCTTCTCATCAGCCCTCATTGTTCGCCATGTTCAGAGTCCGGTTTTATCCCAGGCTTTTTCAGTCACAGTCTAGCTGGCCTTGGTGTGCTCCCACTAGATCAGCCCCCTTGTCTCAGTGGGTGGGTGCGCCCCTCGTGGTCCCGACTTCCTTGTTCATCTTCTCCCTCCTTCCGCTCCTCATTGGGACCTTGGGAGCTCAGACCAGTGCTCCAGTGTGGGTCTCTGTCTCTATCTCCATTCATCAGCAGATGAAGGTTCTATGGTA
The DNA here is from genome assembly GCF_037038515.1 of Microtus pennsylvanicus. Lineage (NCBI taxonomy): Eukaryota > Metazoa > Chordata > Mammalia > Rodentia > Cricetidae > Microtus > Microtus pennsylvanicus. Next base: position 25,166,188 of record NC_134591.1, read on the forward strand.
GTATGCAAGATATTCGTCAGTATTGCTATAGGATAGGGTCATTTCAGGTTGCCTATCCTCAGCTGCCCAAGGGACTAACTGGGGACATCACCATGGACTCCTGGGAGCCACTCTAGGGTCAAGTCTTTTGCCAACCCTAAAGTGGCTCCCTTAACTAAGAATTGTGGTTCCGTGCTCCCCTGTCCAACCTTCCTTTATCCCAATCCTCCCGTTTCCCCAAGTTCCCCCTTCCTTCCCTTCTAACTTTTCTCTCCCCATCTCCCCTTGCACCCATCCCACCCCACCCCGAAGATCCCAATTTTCTCCCCGGCAATTTTGTCTACTTCCCATAGCCAAGATGATAACTATATGTTTTTCCTTGGGTTCACCTTCTTATTTAGTTTCTTTAGGTTCACCAATTGTAGTCTCCGTGACCCTTATTTATGGCTAGAAACCAATTATGAGTGAGTACATCCCATGTTCATCTTTTTGGGTCTGGGATACCTCACTCAGGATAGTGTTTTCTATTTCCATCCATTTGCATGCAAAATTCGAGAAGTCATTGTTTTTTACCGCAGCGTAGTACTCTAATGTGTATATATTCCATACTTTCTTCATCCATTCTTCCATTGAAGGGCATCTAGGTTGTTTCCAGGTTCTGGCTATAACAAATAATACTGCTATGAACATAGCTGAACAAATGATTTTGTATATGATAGGGCATCTCTTGGGTATATTCCCAAGAGAGGTATTGCTGGGTCCAGGGGAAGGTTGATCCCGAATTTCCTGAGAAACCGAAACACTGATTTCTGAAGTGGTTGCACAAGTTTGCATTCCCACCAGCAATGGATGAGGGTACCCCTTCCTCCACAGCCTCTCCAGCAAAGGATATCATTGGTGTTTTTGATTTTAGCCATTCTGACAGGTGTAAGATGATATCTCAAAGTTGTTTTGATTTGCATTTCCCTGATTGCTAAGGAGGTAGAGCATGATCTTAAGTGTCTTTTGGCCATTTGATCTTTTTCTGTTGAGAATTCTCTGTTCAGTTCAGTGCCCCATTTTTTAATTGGGTTAATTAGCATTTTAAAGTCTAGTTTCTTGAGTTCTTTATATATTTTCGAGATCAGACCTTTGTCTGTTGCGGGGTTGGTGAAGATCTTCTCCCAGTCAGTAGGTTGCCTTTTTGTCTTAGTGACAATGTCCTTTGCTTTACAGAAGCTTCTCAGTTTCAGGAGGTCCCATTTATTCAATGTTTCCCTTAATGTCTGTGCTGCTGGGGTTATACATAGGAAGCGATCTCCTGTGCCCATCTGTTGTAGGGTACTTCCCACTTTCTCTTCTATCAGGTTCAGTGTGTTCGGGCTGATATTGAGGTCTTTAATCCATTTGGACTTGAGTTTTGTGCATGGTGATAGATATGGGTCTATTTTCATTCTTCTACAGGTTGACATCCAGTTGTGTCAGCACCATTTGTTGAAGATGCTTTCTTTCTTCCATTGTATACTTTTAGCTCCTTTATCGAAAATGAGGTGTTCATAGGTTTGTGAGTTAAAATCCGGTTCTTCTATACGATTCCGTTGGTTGACTTCTCTGTTTTTATGCCAGTACCACACTGTTTTCATTGATGTAGCTCTGTAATAGAGTTTGAAGTCAGGGATGGTAATGTCTCCAGAAGATCCTTTATTGTATAGGATTGTTTTGGCTATCCTGGGTTTTTATTTTTTCATATAAAGTTGATTATTGTCCTCTCAAGATCTGTGAAGAATTTTGATGGGACCTTGATGGGGATTGCATTGAATCTATAAATTGCCTTTGGTAGAATTGCCATTTTTACTATGTTGATCCTCCCAATCCAAGAGCAAGGGAGGTCCACCCATTTTCAGGTATCCTCTTCAATTTCTTTCTTCAAAGACTTAAAGTTCTTGTCAAATAGATCATTCACTTCCTTGGTTAGAGTTACCCCAAGATATTTTATGCTGTTTGTGGCTATCGTGAAAGGTGATGCTTCTCTGATTTCCCTCTCTGCTTCCATATCCTTTGTGTATAAGAGGGCGACTGATTTTTTGGAGTTGATCTTGTATCCTGCCACATTACTAAAGCTGTTTATCAGATGTAGGAGTTCTTTGGTGGAGTTTTTGGGGTCGCTTATGTACACTATCATATCATCTGCAAATAACGAAAGTTTAACTTCTTCCTTTCCAATTCGAATCCCCTTGATCCCCTTATGTTGTCTTATTGCTATTGCTAGAATGGTCAGCCCTGTCATGTTCCTGATTTTAGTGGGATGGCTTTGAGTTTCTCTCCGTTTAATTTGATGTTAGCTTTTATTATATTTAGGTATGACCCTTGTATCCCTAATCTCTCCAAGACTTTTATCATAAAGGGATGTTGAATTTTGTCAAATGCTTTTTCAGCATCTAATGAAATGATCATATGGTTTTTTTCTCTCATTTTATTTATATGATGGATTACATTGATAGATTTTTCGTATTTTGAACCAGCCCTGCATCTCTGGAATGAAGCCTACTTGATCATAATGGGTAATTTTTCTAATGTGTTCTTGGATTCGGTTTGCCAGTATTTTGTTGAGGATTTTTGCGTCGATGTTCATGAGTGAGACTGGCCTGTAATTCTCTTTCCTGGTTGAGTCTTTGTGTGGTTTTGGTATCAGAGTAACTGGAGCTTCATAAAAGGAATTTGGTAATGACCCTTCTGTTTCTATATTGTGGAATACATTAAGGAGTATAGGTATTAGGTCTTCTTGGAAGTTCTGGTAGAATTCCGCATTGAAACCTGGGCTTTTTTTGGTAGGGAGGTTTTTGATAACAGCTTCTAATTCTTCGTGACGAACAGGTCTGTTTAGATTGTTCACCTGGTCCTGGTTTAACTTTGGTATATGGAATTTATCTAAAAAAGTGTCCATTTCTTTTACATTTTCCAGTTTTGTGGCATACAGGTTTTTGTAGTAAGATCTAATGATTCTCTGAATTTCCTCTGTGTCTGTGGTTATGTCCCCCTTTTCATTTCTGATCTTATTAATTTGCATATTTTCTCTCTGCTGTTTGATTAGTTTGGATAGGGGTTTATCAATCTTGTTGATTTTCTCCAGGAACCAGCTTTTTGTTTCATTGATTCTTTGGATTGTTTTCTGTGTTTCTATTTTGTTGATTTAAGCCCTCAGTTTGATTATTTCCAGTCTCCTACTCCTCCTAGGTGAGTCTGCTTCTTTTTTTTTCAAGAGCTTTCAGGTGGGCTGTTAAGTCTCCAATATGTGCTGTCTCTGCTTTCTTTAAGTGGGCACTTAGTGCGATGAACTTTCCTGTTAGGATTGCTTTCATAGTGTCTCATAAGTTCAAGTATGTTGTTTCTTTGTTTTCATTGAATTCAAGGAAGACTTTAATTTCTTTCTTTATTTCTTCCTTAATCCAGGTATTGTTCAGTAGTTGACTGTTCAGTTTCCATGAGTTTGTAGGCTTTCTGGGGGTAGCATTGTTGTTGAATTCTAACTTTAATCCATGGTGATCTGATAAGACACAGGTGGTTACAAATATTTTTTGTAACTGTGTAAGTTAGCTTTGCTACCGAGTATGTGGTCAATTTTCGAGAAGGTTCCATGAGCTGCAGAGAAGAAGGTATATTCTTTCCTCTATGGGTGGAATATTCTATAGATGTCTGTTAAGTCCATTTGTTTCATTACCTCCATTAATTCTCTAATTTCTCTGTTAGGTTTCTGTTTGATTGACCTGTCCATTGGTGAGAGAGGAGTGTTGAAGTCTCCTACTATTAGTGTGTGCTGTTTTATGGCTGCCTTGAGTTTTAGTAATGTTTCTTTTACGTACGTGGGTGCTTTTATATTAGGGGCGTAGATATTCAGGATTGAGACTTCATCCTGATTAATTGTTCCTGTTATGAGTATAAAATGTCCCTCTCCATCTCTTCTGATTGATTTAAGTTTGAAGTCAACTTTGTTAGAAATTAGTATGGCCACACCTGCTTGTTTCTTAGGTCCATTTGCTTGATAAGCCTTTTCCCAGCCCTTTACTCTGAGTAGGTGCCTGTCTTTGTGGTTGAGGTGTGTTTCTTTTAAACAGCAGAATATTGGATCCTGTTTTCGTATCCAATCTCTTAACCTGTGCCTTTTTATAGGTGAGTTGAGCCCATTGACATTAAGTGATATTAATGACCAGTGGTTGTTAACTCCGGTCACTTTTTTAGTCATAGGGTTTGTGTGTTTCCCTTCTTTGAGTTGCGCTGGTGAAGGGTCTCTAGATGTCTGAGTTATTGAGGTCTTTGTTGGACTCCTTGGTTAGTGATTTTCCTTCTATTATGTTCTGTAAGGCTGGATTTGTGGCTACGTATTGCTTAAATTTGTTTTTATCCTGGAAAATTTTGTTTTCTCCATTTATGGTGAACGAAAGCTTGGCTGGATATAGTAGTCTGGGCTTGCATCCATGGTCTCTTAGTTTTTGCAGTACATCTATCCAGGACCTTCTGGCTTTCATGGTTTCCATAGAGAAGTCAGGTGTAAGTCTGATAGGTTTACCTTTATGAGTAACTTGGCCTTTTTCCTTTGTGGCTCTTAATATTCTTTCTTTATTCTGTATGCTTTGTGTTTTGATTATTATATGGTGAGGGGATTTTTTTTTTGATCTAGCCTATTCGGTGTTCTGTATGCTTCTTGAACCTTCATAGGTACATCTTTCTTCAGGTTGGGAAAGTTTTCTTCTATAATTTTATTAAGTATATTTTCTAGACCATTGAGCTGCACTTCTTCTCCTTCTTCTACTCCAATTATTCTTAGGTTTGGTTTTTTTTATTGTGTCCCATATTTCCTGAATATTTTGTGATGAGAGTTTGTTGGACTTGCTGTTTTCTTTGATCAGTGCGTTTATTTTCTCTATGTTATCTTCAGAATCTGAGATTCTTTCTTCTATCTCTTGTATTCTGCTGGTTATGCTTGTTTCTGTAGTCTCTATTCATTTACCTAGATTTTCCATGTCCAGCTGGCCCTCTGTTTGTGTTTTCTTCTTTGCCTCCATTTCAGTTTTCAAGTCATGAACTGTTTCCATTATCTGCTTGATTGTTTTTCCTTGGTTTCCTAGGGTATCATTCACTGATTTACTCAATTCCTCAAACTTTCTGTTATATTTCTCATCCATTTCTATAAGGGCATTTTTTATATGCTGTTTAAGGGCCTCTATCACTTTCATAAAGTCAGTTTTTTCTACTTCTTCTTGATTAAGGTGTTCATGTCCTCCTGTTGTGAGGTCGCTGGGTTCTGGTGGTTTCATGTTGTTTTTCAGATTGTTGGGTGAATTCTTGCATTGGCGCCTGCCCATCTTTTCCTCTGAATGCTCCCCTACGGATCTTCTCTTACAGGATCAGTTCTTCTTGCCCACTGATTTACCTTCCCAGTGATGTCACTCCCCAGTGATGTTTCTCCTGGTGTCCAAATCAGATCTCTGTGCTGCTTGAGTAGCTCACAAACAAAGGACCCACCCTGCTTGCTGCAGGCAGGCTATGGAGACAAAGGAACTACCACCCTCCCCTTTACCCTCTCGATTCAGGTTCTGTCCCAGCGCCCAAGCAGGCTGAGCTGGGAGGTGCTATGCCGCCAAAGAGGGGAGGGAGGGAGGGAGACAGGGGGTGGGGGTATCTGGATGTAAGCTGGATGGGATGGGAAGAGAGAGGAGGTATCGGGCAGTATAGCCCCTGTAGGATGACCAGTGGGGTTCATTTTCTAAAACCACTGAGATTAATTAAAGTCAATCACATGGGATAGCCTTATTGCTGGAAGCCATGGTGAAAACAGGCCATAAGATATTATTGCTTGCTTAATTTCTTTTAGATCACTCATGCCTATAGGTTGCCATGTATATTCGTTGACTACCTTAGGGTATTTTGTGTCAGATGGCTTCTCAGAAGATATTACTGGATAGGCAGCTAAAACTCTAGGTAAATCATCCCAGACTCTGGCATGAACTGGTGAGGCTAAATCCCATCCTTGTACCTTCTCTTCCTGCTCATCAGTTTTGATAGTTTCCTCAATCTTTTCAAATCTTTTTCACTACCTTTTGTAGAGTCTGAATCTCCTGTCCAGTGTTCCATTATAATGCCCTCATTGATGATTCCAACGTATAAAATTTGCCCAGTAAAGATAACATCTCATTCTTAGACATAATTCTTATGGTGTGCTTATTGCCTTCCTGGAGAGATACCCTGTCATAACTTTTCAATAGATTCCAATTGTTAAATTCAACAGTGTGAATTCTTTCAGATAATGTCTCACCACCCTTTGACAGTGATTGGATTTTGCCTGTCAAATTAATGTTATCCTTTTCAATAGTATTAATTTTTTCAACTAGCTGTTTATTATTAGTCATTAAAAATTGCATCATTTCCAAATGTACCTCATTTTTAGCTCTGATATCAAACTATTTTCATAAAGATATTATATTAAAAAACTAATTCTCAAAGTCAAATAAGTGGATGTATAAGGAAAATCACACAAGCCTTGCAGAATACCATCCATAGTATAAGCAAAAAGGTTATTAAATTCCTGAATGACAATATTGTCTGCCATCATATGGTTTTCAAGTTTATTAATTTTCTTACCTTTGTTGGGAGATTTCAGTAAATTGTAGTAGGTGCAATAACATGTATTGGCCAGCAGGTGTCATGGTTGCAGCTACATGGTGGAAAGACACAACCAGTGGCAGCAGGGGACTCTGTCCACTTTGGTTCTGCACATTGGTGCCTGGTTAAATACTGACGAATTTGGAACAATTGAATCAACTCCATACATGGAGCAAGGATCCCAGAGCTCACAAGCAGGGAACACAAACTGGAAGCTGTGCAACTCTCTGCACAGCAGGGAAGGCAGCAGGTGGGGGAAAGTGTGCAAGAGCCTGGAAAATTGGCAAGTCACTGCATGGTAGCTCTGCTGTGGCTATGGCAGGGTTTGGCAAAAAGCCACTTAGTAGGTGAAATCAAACCAGGTAGATGGGGGTGGGAGACTTTCTGGGCCACAGACCTTTTGGGCCTTTTTTGGCCTATTTCTATAGGTGTGGAGTTGGGATTCACATGGGTGCCAGATGAAGATGGAAGTTATAAAATAATCACATACTAGCTCACAATTGAGTATAATAAAGGGCTATTTATTCAGGGATAGACTCACAGATCACAGTCCTCTGCACGAATGGGGAACAGGAATCAAATCCAGAAGCTGGGAGAAAGAGTGAAGGCATGCTTTATTGTCAGCATTTATAGTATAAGAGGCCACGCTCAAGTGGGCTGGTATCTTAAAGGCTACTGGCTGAAGGAGTTCCTACAGCACTCTGTGACATCTTCCTACATTCTGATACCATCTTCCATGCGGCCTTCCCCAAATGCTGATCAGAGATAACTGCTTGATGTTGGACTTCCAGTCTATACCATGGTGAGATGAACAAATCTATACATATATGAATTCCCCATTCTTATCCCATTGATAGAGATCTAACTCGGGTTGGAAATCATGGGTGTCAGCCAGTTCGCAAATTATCCTGTTATAATTAAAATATGAATATGGCTCCCTTGCTTCTACCCTCCAACATTTAGTTTATCTCTACTTATGTAACAGTGAGCAATCCTTTTACTTTATCCTATTGAATACACGGGGACCTTCACTCTATCACATATGAGTCTGGCTATTCCTCCCTGCTGTATGCTATTCACAAATTAGATAAATAACTACTAATGTCTACATCTTTGTAGTTTATAGTGCTCACAAAGACAAGGCTAGACTGGAGCCTTTTAACTTGCACCAGAGCCTCTGATGGTGACTTATACTCCATTAACCTACAGTCCAATGGGATTCTTTACTTGGTTCAATGAGCACCCCTGCATCTGAACTCCATTCAACCCTTAATTTTCCATTGGATCCTCAAATTGTATCATTAAAAAGATTGTTGAATGTGTGACTGACATTCAGAAACACTGAATACATTTCCTTTCTTCAACTCATGAACTTATGAAACCACTAAAAAATTTTTCTAAAATTAAGATTTTCCTGTTTCTTTTATCTTTGAATTATAATTTCATTATTTCTCCCTCCACACTCTCCCATATACCCATCCATGCTCTTTCAAATCTAATATTCTCTCTCTTCATTAATTGTTGTTATGTTTTAATGGATTTACTAGCTTTTGATATGTCGTATGTGACCCTTTGTGACTGTCTTCTTTCACTTAGCACAATGATTCTCAACTTTCTTAATGCCTCAACCCTTTCATACAGTTCCTCATATTATGGTGAGACCCAACCACAAATTATTTCATTGCTACTTCATAACTGAAATTTTGCTACTGTTGTAAATCATAATCTGATAGGCAGGATATCTGATATGTGGCCCCCAAGGAGTTGCCACCCATGGCTTGAGAACCATTGCACTTAGCACCTTGTTTACAAGAATCATCCATTTGGTAGCATCTATCAGTAACTTGTTCTTTCTTATGATACTATAAAAAGTTTGGTGTCGTGGTGCATGCCTTCAATCACAGGACTTGGGAGGCAGAAGCAGCCAAATCACTGTGAGTTCAAGGCCAGCCTGGTCTACACCTGAGACTCTGTCTCAACCCCTGTCCCATCTGAACATGTTTATGTGTGTAATAGTTTCTTAGCTCAACATACAAAGTCATGGGATCCATCATGACATCTCTATACTTTGCTTTTATTGGTTCCCCTGCCCACTTCCCTCCCTGTGTCGGCCTCTCACTCGTCCGTCCCTCCAGTTAGTCCTGCTGGGTGATTGTCATGGATATTCTACTACTCTGACTATAGCCCTTAAAATCTCTTCTTCTCTTCTCATGATCTCCTTTGAGTTTAATAATCGACACACACACACACACACACACACACACACACACACGTTACTTTAAATCCCACATATGAGAGAAAAACATGTAGCATCTGTCTTTCTGAGTCTGGCTTATTTCATTCAATATAATGACTTCCAATTACACCTGTTTGCCTGAAAATGTCATATTTTTTTAGAGTTGTATACAACTCTATTGTGCATATAAATCACGTTTCTTTATCCATTCAACTGATGGGCACCTAGGTGGGTGCCTGAACACATCTTGATCAAGTTTGAACCTGTTTTTCCCTAGAGACAGCAAGTCATATGCTCAGATTTCCTCCAGGGAGCTCTAGGGGAACAAGGCCAGGCAGGCCTCTCTTCTGCTCTGGCAGAAGTTGTTCCATACTATCCTCTTGGTTACCATGCAGGCAAACATCTTCAAGCCTCTCTGGAAACCCACATTATAGAAGAACATCTATTATTGATGCAGAGTTAGAGTTTATTGTCATAGGAGCAAATCCGTTTCAAAATGTTTAAAAGGGAGAGGGTCAAGATTCCACAGACAAAATAAGAACATAAGAACAGAACTAGAGTGACCCTCTCATCCCAAGAGTGGGAAGCATGGGTTTTAAACAGACTTGATGCATCAAGTTTTACTTGGATTGGGAGGGTATGACATCATAGATAGAATGACATGGCATCATAATTTGAAGACTATGACATCATAATTGGGAGGCTGTGACAGCATCAATAGAATATGTCATCATAATTGCCAGGATATAAATCACCAAGGTGATTTATATTGCATCATAATTGTAAGGCTATGACACAATAAATAGAACAGCATTTTCAGTCAAAGAAAATACAACTGAACGCTTCTATTTCATGAATACCTTTTCTAGGCCAAGAATTCTGAAAGCTCAAAATTTCCTTGTGCCACGAAAACATTTTGTAAATCATCTCCCTAAGTAGGAAATCAGGGAAGAAAGTGTATGAGTAGTATTTTTTTTCCTGCTAGTTTGTCCCCAAGTCTCTGGACCCGTGACTGACAAGGGAGCCGAGAGCTCTCCTAACAATTGCAGAGACTTCTTCCACTGCTCTTTACAAAGGCAGCTACTTGCTATTCTGTTTTGGTTTAGAGAAACTCAATAAAATCTTTTTATGTGCCCTATTTATTTTCCTAGACATTTAAATTTTTCATGCCTCCATGCTCAATAATTCAAATAGATTTTTAAATGGCCAGGTTTCGCTCTTTCGCGATTACCCATGGGGACTAGGGTTTTTAAAAGAATGACAGCTATGAAGAATCCCAGGCCTCCCTCCAGCTGTGCACACAGAATGCTGGCCACCTCCAGCAAAAATAAATAAATAAATAACCTGGGCTCCTCCCCAGAAGGCACCCAGGAGCATCCTAGCAATATGTTGGAATTAGGGCGCTTCACACAGCTAACTTTGGAGCAATGGGGCCATCTAGACTCCAAACAGGGAAGTACTGAAGAGAAAAGACCCATCTGGGACTTGCCATCAGAGGTTCCCTGGGATCTAGATATTGAGAGAACAAAAAGGCAAGGTTGCTCACTTGAGTTTTTTAGTAGGTGACCCAAACCAGCTCAACTACATGATAACTTTCCCTTATCAACCACACTAAGTAGAAGCTCTTCGTTATAAAAATGTAAGCGATATTGACTATTAACTTTTCTATCTTATGAACTTTTCTATTTTAGAACACATATGATGAATATATTAAAGCAAAATATTCAATTAGGGAGCAAATTTTTTCATAGATGATAAAAGAAATAGAAATATTGTTGAAAACCCCCGAAAGTTTTGTGGGCCTTAGGCCTTTCGGGCGTCTAGTGAATAAGTCAGTCTTGCTGACCTGCACACAATGGAAGCCAGGGTTTGGAAGTCCTGCATCCTTTATGAACACAGACTTTGACACTGCACAATAGATCCCATGCTAAACATGCCGATAAGCTGCTGCTCCCAACAGACTCACTGGATTGCAGGCACCTTGGTCTTTCTGTCTCTGTTTTGTGGCACTGGGGACTGAGCAAATATCTCCACATGTGCTATGCTAGCATTTCCTGCTGAGCCATATCCTCAACCCGTCATACTTCTTAAACATGTCACATCTTGCTGTGGAAGTGGGGCCGAGACGAAGAAAAGCATTTTGCCCTCTTGGAATCCTCCCTGACCCAGCTTCCTACCTACCTCACTATGCACCAAAGGGAGAGCCCTTTGCCATTTCTTTTCCCTTGGAAGGCGCACCACAGAGCTCCTGCTGTCTTTGGTAGAAGCGCTCACAAGCCCAGGCATGTTCACGTAGGGATGGTGAAGTGAGGTAGTAGGAGGAACTCCCCGAATGAAGAATACCGTGGTGGCAACGGCTGGATGATGCCCACTCACTGCTGATCATCCCTCTGTGGCGACACATTAGTAGAGGCTGGGGTCATCTCTCAAAAGGAAGATGCTATCAAGGTGATGGTGAAGAGAAGTGAGCTTCCAATCACTCCGTTGTACCACGATCATTCCAGTTGAGGCAGCAGAGGAACAGATCCCTGTGCTCAAGGCTGGGAGAGCTTTGTCAAGCTACATGCAGAGGAGTGAGCGTAAGAGAAGAGACAGCATGGGTACATCCTCTTTGACCAGAGAACCCACTGATAGTAGTGACAAGGTCATGTCACATCCAACCTCACAGACATGGGGCTCTTTTGCAGAGCCCTGCAGTGACGGCTGCTCTCAGGAGGCTCTGCCGGCCCGCATCTCTTGCCTCTTCTGGACACTGTGATGGTAAAACTCGTGTGTGGGGGATTGGGGGTGGGTGGGAGGGTAGGCCAGAGGTTTATATGAGGTGTTTTAAGATGCCAGTTGGCTTTTTGAGGCAGGGTCTCTCTTTGGACCTGGAGCCAACAATGGGTTTTAAGGGTTCCCTGGTCTCCACACCCTCATGCCGGGACCACAGGCACATGCTGCACTGCTCAGCTTTTTACACAGCAGCTAGGGCTTGGAACATAGGTTCTCATGTTTAGATAGCGAGCATTTGACCGAGCTGTTTCTCTAGCCTTCGAGAATACTGATTTTCACCGTGACTGGGGGCACCTGGGAGGATGGCGCGAGGCCTCGTTAGCCTCCTGCCTCAGTTCAAGGGTTAAGCCAGAGCAGGTTCTGTTGGTATCAGTTTGGCTAGAATTTAGGGTTTTTTTTAAAATCTTTATTTATTTATTGAGACAAGATGCCACTCGTGCTGACCTGAAACCCTGGTGTAGTCTGCTGCCCCCAGACTTGTGGCAATCCTCCTGCCTCAGCCTCCCCTGACTTTTGAAGCTGAAATTTTAGAAGAATTTGCCAACAGCTCCTTAGGGGCTGCTGTGAGTCTCTGGCTATCGTGTGCATCGCGGCTTCCCAGGGGCCCTCACAAATCCTCCTCAGGAGCCCTAAACATCCCATGTGACTTATTTCAAGATGGGTACCTTTCATTGGCCGCAGAAGACACTCTTTGTAGGTTGGGCTCAGAATGACTAACCGGGGAGAAAGGAAGATTGGTTTTCTAAGGCTCCGACACAGCACAGTGAAGCTTTATCTTCATGGGAACACCCGTCATCTCCCTCCATGCTGTTTTGTCCCTGTGTCCCCAGAGACTGTGGGATCTGTCTTCTCCTCACCCCTCTTCCCTTGTCTAAGGGAAAGAAGCAGTAGGGGTCCAACCAACATGCTTTCCTCTGACTGTCCCAGGCTCAATCTTCATGCTCGAAGGTCGTGGAGCACCATTTCCCCCAGGCATTTGTCCTCAGAACACACCAATGCACCACACGGGACATTTAAGAACTATCCCTAGGCTTTCAGTTCCCAGTCCCTTGAATAAAGCCCAAAAAGAGCAGGCACCACCACTCCTATGACGGAAAGCGGCCCCACAGTCCCCCGCAGACAAGCTGTAAGCAGGTATCAAACTTCCCTGGACTTCATTATACCTGTTCAGTCAGACAAGGGTATACCCGTGAATAGTGACCCAGGCAGCACACAGAGGAGTCCAGGGGAACTAGGCTGCCCCTTAGGTGTGCACCGCTGTTTATGTTGCATATAGAAGCACAGAGAAATGAAAATTTGAGAGACTGTGTTTACTTTCTTTTTTTGGGTCATCTTTTAGGATCTCACACGCACGAGAGCTTTTCACATTGACAAGTGTGATCACTCAGAGTAAATGTCTAACTTCTAGAAATGTAGCCATGCATGCATTTTATTTTTAACCCTTCAGTCCCCACTTCTGTAGAGTTCTGAAGTTTATAATACTAACCACTGAATCCTGCTAATACTTTTAACTATTAACCAGTGAATGCTGGATTTGGTCACTGGGAACCGGAAATATTTATTTGACGCGGGAGATCTCTGGGGTAGGAAGGGTGATACCCAGAAACTAGGTTGTGTATTTTGTTTACAGGAAGCTAACTTTCAGAGGCCACCTCAGAGAATAGATTCTAGCCAGTGCATCCTCATGACATACTCCCTGCTAACTCCTCTTGGAAACGAAGACTGTGTGCCTTCTGGATAGTGTCAGAAAACAGAAGTAGCAAATAGTCTTTATTAGTGAAGATCCAGCTTTTCCTGAAAAAGATCTAATCATGAGTTCCACACACGAACCTTTTTAAAGAACTTGCTGGGGGCTGGGGATTTCCAAGCTCAACTTCCGTTGGCCTGCAGTTTGAGCAAGACACACATCTGTTCTTTAATTGCTCAGTATTTCAAATCAAAACAAACTCTTCCGCGCGGAAAAAGGCTCAGGTTACCCTTTGTGTTGAAGAGTAAGTCTCCTCTTCAGACTGGGAGGTAGCATTCAGACATTCCCAACATCTCACCCACATCACCTCCAGCAGCTGGAGCTGCAGGAGCAAACAGAGGCCACTAGATGGCGGAAGGGGACCGAGTTAGCCTTGGAGGCGGCTCTTTTCACCCAGCCGGAGGAGAACCACTTTTGTTTCTCTGCCTTTTCTTCCTACCCCTTTGTTTGACTTCACCATTTTCTATCTCCCTTTCTCTCCGCGGTAGTTACGTGCCGCCTTTCATTCAACACCCTTGTTCAAGGAAAGTCTTGTCCCGAGACGCCGGGATTGGGATTTCACAGCTCTCTTTGCAAGGATTCTGGCTGTCCCGCGCCAGCAGCCCTATCGCCCAGTGCAGGCATCTCCTTTCTTGTCCTTCCCACATTTTTAAAATGTCATCCTGTCACTGACCAGGTGTTTCTTTCATCCGTAGACTACAGCTCAGCTATGAGTAACTTAGGTATGATACTGTACGTGCAGGTATCACCACAGTTGGGGCTGGCAGCTTCGGACGCTTAAATCCGAATACTCTGGGGAGATCGGTTTAAGAGGAATGCTCCGTTGTGGAAAATGAAGGCCAAACAGGTTGCTCAGACCAGCGGTACTTCCCCGAATTGCATCGGACTGGCACTTTATTGAATCGAACGCACAAAACAACGCAGAGAGCACTGGAAAATTCCAGCGGCAGATCGTCTTCCTCCGGCATCCTAAAGACGGCGTCAGTTTTATGTTGGACTTTATATGGTTCTTTATAATTGCACACAAACCGGCCTGCAGGAGCTGGGGGACGAGCCGCAGCCCGCCCCCCAGTGGAGAACGGTGGGGAAGGATCCCCCAGTCAGGTGTGGCAGAGGCAAGTTGGGTATCCGAAGCCTCTTTTCACACCAATTAGAGGTCTATAATCCCCCTGCATCAGATGGGCAGCAATAAAGTTGATGGGATTTATGCTCGCCAAGAAAGAAGAGACACTAGCGCTGGAGTCCGAGAGGGGCCCTGCACCCTAAAGGAACGAAATCACCAGTTAGAGCTGCTAGAAAATCAGAAGGGACCTCAGCTGGTGGCTTCCATCAGTATCTCCACCTTCCGGGGGGCCCGCTACCAAAACCTGGTAATCAGAAAGGTCCCTATACGACTGCCTATAACTGTTCATTTGTGCCCCGTACTAACACCTTGAAAGCCTAAGGAAGGACTTTTCAATGCTGTGAGGAAAACATTTCGTGGTGGACACCGAAGCAGATACACATTCAACCCCTGCCCTTCCCCAGCCCCGACTCCTGTCCATATTTGGGACCAATTAGCCCAGGATGGGCCCAGTTTCTCGTCTGGCTTCTGGTTCCACGTTGGCACGAGTATGATTTATGGCCCTGAAAGGGAAAGCCAGCCAAAATCAGCTGTTTGAGCTGACCTTCGCCGGGAGTTTTCGGGTCCAAGTGAAATCCAATGGGGTGTGACTTGAATCCCAAGAAAGTCTCCTGGACGTGAACTGCCAGCTCCTGGAGCTCCTGGAGGAGTGAAATCAAAGAGCCCCACCCTCTGCTGCTGCTGCAGCAGGAGCTCACAAAGGGCTTTCCTCTCAGCTCCACGCTGTGCTGGGAAGGGCCTGCTGCACCTGGCCAGGGGCAATGGGCTATTGTTTTCTAGAGGTGGGCCCCCTGCTCACCCCTGGAATTGGCCCTGTGCCAGCGCCCTCAGAAGCCAGGCAGTCTTTGTCCTAAGGACTCTGAGCTGGTTACACAGAGAAAGTGGGGCTTGGCTGGACGACGGTGAGCCTTTCTTTCCACAGCCAGGAAGCAAGTTCTAGCATCCTCCCCTTCCCGTCCCCGCAGACCCCCTCCCCCAAGATCCTTGGTAACCTTTTAAACTAGGTGGGCATACACAAAGTTTGAGCAAGGGCATGTGGATGCTGTTAAAAGAGATGGTTAATGTCTGTAGGAAGCCAGCAGGATTTCTAGAAATTTCTAAAATGACATACTCAGCACAAAACTACAGGGGAAAGTTTCTGACTAGGGAACAGGGCTAAAAGCGTGGGCTTTGGAGCCTGACAAACCAAAGTTGTCTGTCCTGGTCTATACTGGTCAGAGCTGAGATAGCCAGACAAAATATTGGATTCCTCTGACGTTCGTTTACTGAGACTGTCCACTCCTCTCCACATGACCCATCTAACATTGTGTTCCACGCCCTTCTCAGTCCACCACTGGGTTTGTAATCATGGTGGCCATCGAAGTCAGTTGCACACTTTATATTAATCATGTTTAATCATTGAAGTGCTTTTATAAGGTAGGCCTGCCTATGAATGAAGAAGCAGAAGAAATCCTGTAAGAGATGGAGCGTGTGTGTGTGTGTGTGTGTGTGTGTGTGTGTGTGTGTGTAACACCGTCTTTCCCCGCTGAAGTCACAGTTAGGGACAGGACATACTCAGCTGTGTTTTAAGTACTGTTAGTAACTTCTAGATTTTCCTGCGAGAGGCGGGGGCTAGTTTCATTCTCTTGCACGTGGGTATATGATTTTCCCTGCATTCTTTACTAAAAGGACCTTTACACACTTGTCAAAAATCAGTTGGCTGCAGATGTCTGGGTTTACCTTCAATCACTCTACTCTGTGGATGCGTTCTGTGTGCAGGTGTTTATTCCAATCCCGAGTTGTCTTGGGATGTGTGTAGGCCAGTGTATGAGCGCATACATGCTCATGTGTGTGCATGCACGTGTGTGAAGGCCAGAAGTTCATATCAGGAGGTCTTCCTCCGTCGCTCTGTTTCTTGTTAATTGAGACTGGATCTCTCAGTGAACCTGGAGGTTGCCTTTTCAACTAGGATGGCCAGCGAGCTCCAGGGATATGTTTATCTCTGTCTATTTGCACTAGAGTTATAGATGTTCATAACCATGTCCAGATTTGTTTGTTTGTTTTCTCAACCTGAGTTCAGGGGATCTGAACTCAGGTCCTCATGCCTGAGAAACCATGCTTTCAGATCCTCGGTATGGCACACACACACACACACACACACACACACACACACACTGTTAGGTTTTGTGGGGAAGCACATGCGTGCCCTAACCCCTGTGTGGAAGGCAGAGGACAGCTTGCAGGAGTGGATTCTATCCTTCAATCATGTTCCAAGATTAAACTCAGGTTGTTAGTCTCGGCAGTATGTGCCTTGACCAAATGAGCCATCTCTTCAGCTCTGTGCTATATTTTGAAGCCAGGTAGTTTACTCTCTCTTCTTTTGTTCTTTTTTGATTAAGATTAGCTTGGCTATTTGAAATTACTCTCCTTAGACACAGCTTCTGAAATGACAGTTATCTAATAGCCTTTTCATAGACCTCAGATTAGAAAATGGCAATTCCTTAAGAATAGTGGTATATCCCACCTATAATTGAAATGTAATACTTCCACATGCAGATGGTCATAAGCACACCCATCCATCCAATTTAATCACCTAGTTATTGGTGAAAGACCAGGGCTGGACTGGAGCCTGGGGTCGGTAAACCAGATCCTCTCTGAAGTCTCCACAGCATGTTGTCATGGGATGCAGCAACAGCGCTCCTGGTTACATGTGCAAACGAACACACGGCAACTTAAGGTATATGTAAATCTTGACAGCAGCGGTTTCCAGTACAGCTGAAAAGTAGAAACAACGTCCATGCTGAACAACTAGTGAACTGAGAGAATGTGCATAACCGCACAATGTAATATCTCACAGTACAAAGGACCGGGGTCCCTCCTGCTACGAGCCCGATGAACTTCGGGGGTACAATGCTGGACAGCAGACCTGGGCACCGAAAGGGAGACAGACAGTAGAAGAGCAACAAGGAGTTGCGGTGGGCAGAGAAGAATAGGGGTCTACTGCTGCCAAGCAGAGAGCAAGAGGGAGTAAAAGGTTGTGGGGCAGCTGAGACAGTAGTTCAGTGGTGCTGAGAATGTTCTAGACTTGGTTGTGATGGCCACTTGAGCCTATGGTTGCACAAAGAGCTGCTGAGTGGTACGCTTTAAAGAGGTGAGTTTTTATGATATTTAAATTATACTCACATTCAAAAAAGTCTGGCAAGATAAACATTTAAAGCAAAAGGAAACAGGGCAGCATCTTGCTCTCAGAAAGCTCCACGCCGGGCTGTCAGTGAGGCCCGGGCACCTACCAGGCTCCCAAGCGCAGGTGTAAAGCACCCTGTCTGGGTCTTAGCGCTCCATCCGTGTTCATCAGTGTGGATTCTGTTCACTGACGGTCTTGGCAGGAAAGGAGCAGAGAGTCCATCTCGGCCTAGGTTTTCCCCAGGTCGGCTCTTCCCCCAGCCGAGGATCCAGCAGAGTCCAGTACAGCCTGGATGCTCTCTGCTTGGCCAGCCATAGGCTCCCGCAGCGCGGGTGGTGGCGCAGGCCAGGCCAGCAGCCTGCACATCCTGCCTAATTTAAGTGGTAATTTCCTTTGGGGGTTTCACTCAAGTGTAGCCCTGAGAGGACCCGTGGCGAAGAGCTTTTGAGAGGAAATGTTACCCTGGGCTTCCAGGAGTGCTTTATAGACCCGGAACTTTCCTTTTTGCTCCAAGAGGGCCCTGGGGATGGCTGATTAACCTGGGCGGGAGCACAGACTTCCCAGGCTCCCCCAACCTTCTGACCATGGCACAGGGACTTTGCCAAAGACAGGCTTCACACTGCAGAACCTCAGGAAGGAGCCAGGATAAACAAAAGCTGTCCTTTAAACAAGTTTACGACTTTACAGGCATTCACAGCCATCCTGGGCGGGGCACCTGTGGGCCTGGTAGATGGTCAAAGAAGGCTCTTAAAGGAGTGTGGGGAACAGGATAGAGAACTGACAGGTTCAAAAGGAGTTGAGATTTATGGTTCCTAGAGCCTTTGGTGGTAAAGAAAAGACGGGTTTCTTTGGGTGTCAATAATATAATAATAGTACTAATAACAACAACTTATTTTTTCAGTTCTCATTCTGAATGTCGGGCCGAATCAGACCTGTATTTTTGTCACTTGGTGTGCCGAGGAGGCTCAGCACAAGTGTGTTTTTGAGAACTCTGCCAGAAGAGATCATTATACAGACAAGACAAGAGCTTCTGCAAAGCACAAAGTTCTGACTGCAGAAGGATTCCGTCCTGGGCAGGACAGGATACTCCAGGGTGTCTATAGGAACTAAAATAAAAAAAAAAAAAAAGCAAAACCAACTACCAATCATAAACCTATCCTGAGGAACAACAAGATTGAGAGACACTGAGTCAAAGATGCAAACTACAGATTCATTCTATTTTTTTCTCGTTTTCTTTAAGTGTGCATGTGTGCACATGTGCAAGCATGCATGTGTGTGTGCAGTGCGTATGTGTGAGTGGACGAGTGTATGTGTGTGGTGTGTGTAAGTGTATGTGGTATATGCGTGTATGTGAGCGAATGAAGGCCAAGAGTAGACATCTGATACATTCTTGGATTGTCTTCACCTTCTATATTAAGGCCGGGCTCTCACCTGAACCCAGAACCTGCAGATTTGGCTAGTCTAGCTAGCAAACTTACGCTCGGGATTCACTATGCTAGATCGCATGCCTGTCCGGCATTCAGGGGGCTGACACAAACTCTGACCCTCATGCTTAGCCACTGAGCCAACTGACCTGCTCAGATTCATTCTATTTTTAAAAACAAGAAAATAGAAAATACCCTACCATCTGACCCCCATCACTCGGTTACTACTCCAGCTACTCATTTGCCTCTGGGTGCAGGGTATGATTTTCAGTCTTGGGCTTGAGCTCTGGGACATAGCTCATTGTGGCGCAGAGTCCCTGTCCACTCATTACGGCACATGGCTGGTGCTGAATGGCATAGAGTCCAAAGCTGCTCAGATACTGAATGGGTCCACATCTGCTCCCTGCTACTGATATTTGTTGTCATAGCTTTTCTTCCCTTGTTTCTACGTGTTCTAAGTGTTCTAGTGTTCCCACGGGAAGGGACCACTTTACAAGTGTGAAATTCTCCTGAACTGGACCCATGTATCTAATACCATGAAGTCAACACAGCTTACCACCCTGATTCTCCAAGTGACCCAAAGATGGAAGGGATGGAGACAGGCAGCTCTCCTACGGGAAAGAAATAGTTAACAAATGTGCTGTGCTTTTTAGGTAAGACAAACTCAAAGTTTCAAGTGAGCACAAGATGTTTTTGCTGGAACTTCACCTGGGCCTGGCTGGATGCTGCCGCCTCACTGAAAAGAGCCTTCTTAGCTTACACATCGAGTTTAACTATAAATGAGATGAATGCGTAAGAAAATCGAAGGCTTTCCCATGACAACCGAAGTCTGCCCAGCCATCCTCACCACTTCTTGGCCTTACTGTTCTGGCATTTGTGCTATTGTTTTTATTTTTAAAAGCAACAGCTCCTGATTGTAGAAATGATTAAAGATCAGGGAGTTGGAAGCACGAATGGAAAGGCTTGCATATTACTTAAATTTTCAAAGGTAGGATTCACAGAACTAAAACTAAACGACATAAAGTAGTCTGTTGGAGGAAGAAACTTGAAGACGGTGCTAAATCTTCCCTTTCCCATATTAAGGTGTCTAGACGTGTTATCTGAGATTGAAAGATGGGGAAAGAAGGTTAAGCCTCTTATCTAGATTTATGGAGGGAAACTGCTACACAGACCCAAAACAAACAGATAAAAGAGGCTGAATCTCTGTGCGGGTGGAGCAAGAAAGCAAGGGATCAGAGGGCCCTGGGCCCTTTGCCTGTCCTTGTTGATTTGTTCCCACGAGTGGCTGGTTGTAGCAGAATTTTTTTCCAAGCAAGAGGCGAAATATTAGGAGTTAGGCTTAGAAACACCTCACATGGACTCACACAGCTCACATGGGCTCACACATCTAGTGCAGCTGGGCCACACATTTGGTACAAGAGCAGCTAAAAGGGGGTTTGGTCACTCCATTCATAAAATTCTCAAGGTGGGCATCCATCAGCTCTGCGGGAGAATCTTGGCGGCTCTTTACTATTGAATTCAGAGTGTAATTTCCCTGCAAGCTTGTGAAGACGTCACAGTGTGAAGGCAACCTCAGTAATATCTTTGAAATGTGTTAAACAAAAGTTTTCATTCTCACTAGAAAAATTGTCAACCCAGACTGCTGGTGTCACACGCAAGCACAAATTATACAAATAAATTCTATAAGATTCCTGCTCCCTGTTTGATCTAGAGACAGATTTTAGATTAGTTTATTTGGGGAAGAAGGTTTTGTTTTGCAATAATTAAAGGTGTGCAGCCCTACACCTCACCAAATGTTCAGTTGGTTTCGTTGTTGTTGTTGTTGCTGCTGTTGTATTTTTTGGTTTCATTGATTTTTGTTTTCAAGACAGAGTTTCTCTGTGTAACAGGTCTGGTTGTCGTAGAACCAGGCTGAAGTGTTCGGTTTCCAAAACACAACAGAAACTCTGGTTTAAAAGATAAGTTGCTAGGCTCTTTCAGATGCTGTGTCCCATACAGAAAATCTGAGAGAACCATGAGACTTCAGGAGGGGCAGGCAGGGTTTGTGTTCTAGTTGACTGACTGGGACAGGTTTTCAGATTCCTGCTCATGCCCAGGGACTCAGATGTGGTGGACTTTGAGGTTTTGGAGAGAAATTTCATGGCGACTGAGAGATGGTTTAGTAAAATAAACTAAGTAATTGGCTACACACCCTGACATGGTCTTTCACATTTCTTAAAAGACACTATGTCAGCTGGCCTGCAACTGTCTGTCTCTCCCTCATTCCAACACTGAGATGGCCAGGGACGGTGACTTTCCTGGTTATTAGCCCTCAGGTACAGTAACTTTGAAACTGTCTCTGTGGCCTTGCTGTCTTGCTAGGCTACAAGCTGGAGTGGTTTTGTTTTATTTAGTTTTGACTTGTTGTTTTTTTTTTATTTGTTTTGAGTCAGAGTTTCTCTGTGTAATAGTCCTACCTGTGCTAGAACTAACTGTTGTAGGCCAGGCTGTCCTCGAACTCACAAGTGCTGAGATGAAAGGCGTGCGCCACCACTGCCTGGCCTGAGATGCTCTGTTTATAGAATTCTATAACATATGTGCATTTCAAGTTTACAGAGGAAAAGTAGAACTGTTTTCCCTCAAAGTTTTGTTCTATATTTACTTGAACCCTTGTCATTTGCTAAAGCTTGTCTCCAACAAACAAACAAACCTTATTGATAAGCAGTGAGTAACTGGTGGTAGAAATGGAAAATTTCATGGAAATCTACTGTTCTGGCTTCATTACTGTTTTTATTATAATTGTTTTGGAGATTATAACATAATGAGATCATTTCCCTCCTTCCATTTCCTCCATGCACCTTGCTCTCTTTCAAATTTGTGACTTCTTTTCTTTAATTGTTGTTACATATATGTGTGTGAAATATATATATATATATATATATATATACACATATATATATATATCTAAATACATAATTACAACCTTCTCAGTCCACATAATGTTACATTCACGTACATGTTTTCAAGGCTGAGCATTTGGTATTAGCTAGCCAACCAGCGTGCTTTCCCCTGGGGAAGACTATTTCTCCCACTCCCAGCATTTCTTAGCTGCCTGCAGCTTTTTATCAATGGTAGAGGCCCCGAGAGATTTTCCTCTCCCACATTAGCATGTCTGTGGGTGACCTGTGTTGTTCTTGTTCAGGTCATGTTTAGACAGCCATGTTTAGAGAGACTTCATGGGTGTGGAGTCTGACATTTCTAGGAGAGAGTCTCACAGCAATCTTCCTGTTCTTCTGGTTCTTACAGTCTTTCCATCCTGGCTTCCACAATGATCCCTGAGCCTTCAGTGCAGAAACTGTGCTGTAGATATGTTGCTCAGGACTGGTTTTGATCAGTTACAGTTTTCTGTAACGGGTTCCGTTTGTTGCAAAGAGAAGTTTCCTTAATGGGGAACCTGACTCGTCATAACTGGACATTCCTCTCTGTAGTAGACTATCAGTAAATAAAAGTGGCAATATGCCTTCTAGAAATCCGTCTAGACTTCAGTTCCTACGTCTTGAGAACGGAAACAGTTGTCTATCCTGTTATCCTGTGAGGTGCAATGGCGCCACCTAGGTGCACGGCTCTCTAGGGAGAACTAAACTCTAGGGAGACCAAGGGTGGCCAGCTCTTAGTGAATTACAGCTCTGCTAAAAATTCAGGACTTCTGTCAAAGCTCTTCTCCACCAAATACTGGCACGCATTGATAGAATGCTCCAAGCCCTGTAGCGCGTCTTACCGTGGTGCTCGCCTTCTCTGAACCCCAGGCTATAGCATCAGAGCTACACAGGTGGAATAGTTCCCTACACCAGCTATCTCACTTCTCAAGGTCCTGGTTGACAGGGGCTGCCACTCCTACTGTGCCCACGGGCAAGTGAAGGCCCAGACGGTGAGAGTCTCATCCAAGGTTGTAGAGCTCTAAGTGCTGCCTTCTGAATTGCTGGTTTTTTTTTTTTTAGGGTTTTTCTCTGGGCTACTCCAAGTTCCTGACTGAATGTGGTACCACAAAGGCGCTGAGAGCTCTCCAGCATGGATTTTTGAGAATAATACCTGATAGGGAATGTAAGGGGCTGTTACCGGTTGTTACAGGCAAGCCTGACTAGACAGACTTTTCCTTAGGATTGATAGTTGGGAAGTACTCCTCAGAACAAGGTCTTTAGGTCTGACTGAGCTTCACACATTAGCCTAGTGGTTGACTCCGTCTTTAGCAGGACCTTGCTCCGAGTCCTTGGATAAGCTAGGTGCTCATGTTGGGTATCAGATGACCTCTTACTTTCTCTCTCTCTCTCTCTCTCTCTCTCTCTCTCTCTCTCTGATCTGACTCTTCTGATACTCACTGCAGTGCATACCCCAATGCCTATGATGTGGTAATCCTACTGGGTTTTCATGCCTGTCTCTTTGGCTTACCCAGTCAGTGGTCTAGAGATTTAATCCCAAGGAACTGCTGGTGAAAAGCCACTGATCTCACTCACACAAAGGTGCAAAGTTGAGAAAACATGATTTTATCTAGGCTGGATCTTCTGGCCTTCAGAGCCTGCTCACAAGGGTGCCCCCACAATGCTCCGTTCCAAACACAGCTCAATGTTAGTGTTAATCCCACTATGACTGCTTCTAAAGCAAGTGCCACTGTCAAAAAAAAAAATGAGAAAACCTCTCATCTTTATTGTGTTCCTGGCCATTTCAAGAGTCATTTCCTTTCCTTTCAGGGAGATAAAGAGACATATATTATGTGGGCAGAAGATGCTGTGTTCTGGTCAATAACGCAGGCCACAGAGGTCAATGGCTTTAAGCCAAGCCTGGTTGAAAGACACCGTAAATTTTCAATGGTGGGGGAGGAGGATTTAGAGACTGGTGTATATGGGCTGTGAGGATGAGAGACACTGGGCAAAAATGGCCCTCCAAAAAGAACAGTATCAGTTCCATTAAATCCTACCACAGTCTATGTAGGATCCCTGGAATGGGGAGAGTTCTGCCCACCCAAGTTTTACTCTGCAACAAAGACTAATAAGAAAGATCCGAAAAAAAAATAAATAAATAAATCCTGGCGGTCAGCTCATCCCTTGAGAGTGAAACCTGAAGCCTCCCTCTTTGATTGGCTAGTTCATCAGTGTCCTCAGTGATAACGAGCAGACTCCTGGTTTGATGGCACAGCTCCAGAACACTTCCATCTTACCTGAAATTTTAGCTTGTTTCTCAGAATCTACTCATGCTAGTAATAAAAACATCATTTCTCAACGTCTACGTCATATTGCTATAAAAACATCATTTGTTCGCACTCTTCCAGTTTTCCCCCAAACCACCTGAGTTTGGAAGTCTTTGGATTGATTTCTCAGATTTTACGGAGGATAGAGAGTGGGTGTCTGCATTTGTATATTCATGTATGCCTGTGCGAGGAAGAACAAGAGTATGCAGTGGAAGTGAGGGATGGTGTTGTTTCTTATAAACACACGTGACTGGAGTGACCATCACACAACATGCATAACGTTGCATTCACTGGAAGTGCATGATTAACGTTTTTAAAAATAAAAATGACTGAGGACATTGTGGGTAAGGAGATACTGAGCTGCTGTCAAGGCCAATTTCCATTTCCACAACATGGCTGATGAACACAAGAAACTGCTAGTAAGGAAGTTTAATCCCACAAGTAATAGTTCATTAGTGGCTCTGTGTGTGTGTGTGTGTGTGTGTGTGTGTGTGTGTGTGTGCGTGTGTGTGTGTGTGTGCATACTTATTCAAACAATAAGGATTTCCTTCAAAAGATGAAATGTGAATTGAAACAAAAAATAATTACTTGAGAGGCTTGAAATTTCTTGCCCTGTGTTTTATTTACTATTTGGCTCCTCACATTGGATTTTGGGGCACATGGGGGTGGGTGGGTTCGAGGGTTTCTCTGTAACTTTGGAGCCTGTCCTGAAACTAGCTCTTGTAGGCCAAGCTGGCTTTGAACTCACAGGGATCCACCTGCCTCTGCCTCCTGAGCGCTTGGATTAAAGGTGTGCGCCTCCACCACCCATCCTGGGGTTTTACAAGCCTACATGTCCTTGAGTGATTTTCTAAGGCTTTTGCATATTTTATCTCATTTTCTCAGTCCTCTGAGAACGGCAAACCCTAAGAGCAAACATCTTAGTGAATAATCTCAGGCAGAAGCGCAGTGAGAGCAAGGGCATGCTTTTGTAACTGGCTGGGCACTACTAAGCACAGTCCACCTATGTTTCAACAAGTCTTACACAGATGCAGGTTCTGTGATCATTGCCATTCTAGAGATGAACAAACTGACATGCAAGCAGGGGAATCTAAACAGAGATATACAGAAAGAGCAGGCAGAGTCAGGGAGACACCATGTAGCTGCCAAAGGAGAGAGACTCCGGAAATTTACCAGCAGGCAATAGCCTCATGGTGATACATAGATAATAGAAAGGGGTTAATTTAAAGATATGAGACATAGTTAATAAGAAGCCTGAGCTAATAGGTCAAACAGTGTTGTAATTAATATAGTTTTTGTGTGATTATTCGGATCTGGGTAGAAATATAAGAGCAGTGACCATTTACAAGAAACCAAAGTCAATTTTGTTTCTGAAGCATGGCAGAGAAGTCCTGGGTTTTCATGTTCCAGCCTTAGGAACTGATAGATCTAGAGAAACTTTAGATTGCAAATAAAATTAACTATCTCAGTCACTGGTCAGAACCAAAGGATGACCCCCAAGTGGGCTTCCTAGAGAAATCTAAAAAATCAATATCAGGAAGTAAATTAGAATCAGAATGAGAAATAGATCCTGTTAGAGGATGAACCAACCATCCACCATCTGCAAGAAGATCTCAGGACACTGAAAAATAAAGAAATGCATAGACAGAGACTTAACTGTTATGGGGTGTCTTAAATGATGACATTTACCTGACTAATGTTTTTAACATGCACCCCCAAGTACAGTGCACTACAAATGTCCTACTCACAAAATAATTACAGGGTATATAAAAATATTAATTTATAGTATTCCACTGGGGGAATACTCCATTAATGGGACACTCACTTAAAGTGGTATGATGAATGCCTTATTTCACTACATTAAAAAGAACAATTAAACCTGGGTTTTCATGTACTCACCCCTAATTACTTTCTACCCTGGATAATTTTATTCCAGAGTCTGCGATTCCAGCTCTCTTTCATAACCTGCTCCCAGGAGGAGCCTTGTGGAGAGAACTATTTATTTTCATTATATTGCTCAGGTCCCTTTCCATTGGCTCTTTCTCCACTGCCATTCTAGCATCTCTTTTTCATCTCACAGCCTATATAACGTACTTCTGAGCTCCCAGCCACCCAAAACACAGTTGCTGGTGAGAATCAGCCCAAAAGATGGAGAGGACCTTGTCTCTTCTCTAAATTGATAGAGGACGACTCTGCATATAGGTTTCTGATGACATATGTATGTAATGTATGTGACTGACTCAATAGAAGAGTGTTATTTACAATATTCTAGCCTTTTTCAGCATCACAGGTAAGAAAGATGTTATCTTCTCCTTTCAGAAAGTTTACCCTATTCTAATCACTGATATGTAAAAGCTACTATCCATTGTTCGTTCATCCAAATGAGGTCAGAACCCCAGGTGGTGAATGATAGGAGGAGGAATGAATTTAGAACACAATGGTAACTTTTTAAAACTTTTACTGTTAGGGGGCTTAATCCCAACCCCATATTTTCTTAAACAGTTTAAAGAGTATGTGATTTAATGGAAGAGGAAACTGAGAAGAAATGCCTCAACTTATTGAAACAAGAAGAATTTGGAAAGCTTTGTCTAATCTAGGTTTAAAAGAACTTTTTACTTATAATCGGATTTCCTTCTCTTTGATAGGTAGGTATTTAAAGATAAGGATGTCATCCTCCTTAAGACTTACCTGTTGGTAGCATGCTCTGTGGGACAGGATCATTCTGAAGCTTTAGAGCCCCTGTGTTTCTGGTAGAGCAGGAAGCATGTCCTCTCTAGAACTCTATACATGCAGGTGGTCAAGAAGCCACACGTGAATGAAGGGTAGATGCCTCACGTCCCTTATGTTTCTCCTCCCAATAAGAACATGGACAGAGTGATGAAATATGCACTATAGTTTCAGGGGAAAGTGTATTCTGAAGCACTGGGCTTAAAGACACAGGTTTCCACTCGAAGGGAATGGTTATCTCATTTCCACTGATCTAGCCTTCCATAGCCTCTCAGTAATCTCCCGAATGTGGATGGACTGGTCCTTCTTCACATACATTCCTTTTGTGTATACAGAATGTGCCTGATCAGTCAAATTGTGCACATCGACATCTAGCTCAGCTGCTCTCTTTAAATAAAAAACCAAGATGCCTACATCAAAACAGTAGCATGTTGAGCATGCCTTGAGTTGTCACAGAAAGCCATAGAAGACATCAGGTTGCTGATTTGGCTGGTGCAATGTCATTAGCAATTCCTATCAATCAGAAGTAGGACACCTCTGCCTTATACAGTCTGAGAGGTCTTTTAGTACAAAAACAGGCGGAGGGGAAGAGAGAGAGAAAGAGGGATGAGGGAAATGGCTCAACCTGTAGGAATGAACTTGCCTCATATAAGAATTACCATGCATCTGCCCACCAGACTAAACTCCACAAAGCTTTTTGCAGCTATACTTAACGCTTCTTCCTTTTTCTATATTCACTGATACTCATGGCTGTACCTAGAATTAGAATTAGAATTGCTTGGTGTCCCCTTAGAGGTTGGGGGCAGGCCTCAAGGATTACTCTGCAGAGGAAACACCAGGCACCAGACACTGTGCATCCATCCTCACATGGAATCCCTGACATGTTTCTCTGAGTTACAAATTATTATCTTTATTTTAGAGAAAAAAGAATTGAATGCTCAGGACTTTCCCAGAACTACACAAGGGCAAGGTCTCTCTAAGGCCCATGTTTTGAGTCTTCAGTTGTTAGCTGTTGCGCTGGAAGTCCCCCCCCTTTGTTGAAGGAGCTGTGGGCTGTGTTCCTGCCGCCCCAGCTCCTGGCCACCTGGCTAGCTTATACCCTGAAATAACAACACACAAATTGTATTCTTTTAAACACTGCTTGGCCCATTAACTCTAGCCCTTACAGGCTAATTCTCATATCCCGATCAACCCATCTCTAATAATCTGTGTAGCATCAGTCTTACCCGGAAAGATTCAGCATGTCTGACCTGGCAGCTTGCTTCATGGTGTCTTCCCGGGAGAGGGGAGCATGGCCTCTGAGCTCACTTCCTCTTTCTCCCAGCATTCTGTTCTCTTTACTCCTCCCACCTATGTTTTAACCTATGAGGGCCAAGCAGTTTCTTTATTATAATTAACCAATGGACCTTCCTCCATCATTTCCCCTTTTTCTGTTTAAACAAAAAAAAGGGAAGGCTTTAACTTAACATAGCAAAATTACATATAACAAAACAGTTATCAAGTAAAAATTACAATAATCTTTATCATAACTAAGGAAAACTATAACTATAACTAACTATTCTTCAACTCCATCAAAGACTCCAGAAAGATACAATATTACCTAAGCAAACAAGAAATAAGCAACTTTCAAACTCTAGAAATGACAGAGATATCTCGCTGCCTGGACAGTCACCCAAAGTTCCTCTATACCGTTGGGGTATCCATCTTCGGCCTACAGGCCCATAGTTTTCAGCAGACATTTCAATGAAGCAGGAAATTCCAAAGGCAGTTCAGTCATTATCTTCTGTGTCCTGCAGTATGTCTTGCAGACTCCTTCATGAATCAGGAACCCTGAAAGATCATCTCACCTTTAGGCAAGTTCAGTAGTCCTCTCTCTGCAGGTTCTCTGTGTCCAGTTTATGCAATAGTCCAGGCTAGAACAGTTTCTTGCCCAAATGGCTATCAAACTCCATAAGGATCCTCTTCGATGCCCATCTTCTTCTTGAAGTAGATTGGTGTTTCCAGGAGTAGACGTGTCTCATTGCCATGAAAAACCCTAAGTTATTAAAACATTAAATAGCATATTCCGTAGTCTTTAAAAGATATGAAGAATGCCTATCTAACTGAAATATATATCTATATATCTAGAAAATCTAACTAACATGACTACAAACTTGACTATTATTAATGATTATCCATTAACAACCTATATACATTACATTTTTAAATGAATTACACAATCACAATACCTTAATCAAGATCAGAAACACATCTACACATAACAAAATTGGCCTTAAATTTAAGTCACTAAAGCAAAATCCATATCAATGTAAATTATTCATACCTATATCATATCCCCCTTTAAATGTAAAAGAACATTTATAAACAATATTTGGGAATATGGGCACAGTTATTTCTCTCCAAACTGCTTCCTGCTGGAATGGGGGCACTGTTAATCAGATCTTTCCTGGTATAACCTGTGTGCTAGATTCATCTCAGTCAGCAGTCGAGTGAAATAATTTTTTGAAGGTGTTCACAGCAACCCTTCAGGAGGGTGTGGTCCATCATACCATATTGGAATAGAAGAAATCCACAGGGTCTCATCCTCTGTGAAAACAAAAGAAGAAACTCCTTTCCAAAGTATCATATCCTTAGATCCAAATTCTGAAGTCAAGGTATTTTCAAAATATCTATGTTGGATTAGTTCAGCAGCATTTATAAAAAAATATCTTTTAGCAGCTGTTGCTCCTTCCTCAGCATTCAAACAATTCAAACAGAGCATAATAGCATACAGTATCAAGATTCTCTGTGTATTTTTCATCTTTGTGTGGCTTTATTTTAATCTCTATTTCATTTCTTTTTACTTTTATTTTATATTCTCTGTATATCTTTGACCTGGAATAACTCTGTGGACCAGGCTGTCCTTGACCTCTCAGAGATCCACCTGACTCTGCCTCCCAGGCATTCGGGATTAAAGGCGTGTTCTGCCACACCTTGAGGTCACAGAGGTCAATCTCCCCCTGCCTCCCAAGTGTTGGGATTAAAGGTGTGTCCTACCACACCCAACTACTCTCTTTCTTCCTTTTTTTGTTTTTTACTTTAAGAACTTTAACTTTTAGTCTGCATATATTTTTAACACACTGTAAACCATTTAGAAAATTTCTTTGTCTTTGAATCTCTCTTTACTGTATATCTCTCTTTTTCTGACCAAATGAGTCTTTAATTTACCAAGCAATATCAGTAGGATTAAAGCCGTGGCTTTGACGGCTGGATCCAGCCCATTCCTTAGCTTTCCAGCCTCATGGCTGAGGTACTGGCTGTAGCCATGTTTACTGCCACAACTCTATGGCATTTCAAGGTCCCTGCCAGCAAGTAAGCTGCAGCATTATGTCCACAGACAACACACAAGTCCTCTCTCTGTAGTTGGCCCTCCTGCCTCAAACAGTCAGAGTTTGCCCTGGCAGGATAGCCCAGAAAGCCGGCATTTTAAAACAACACAGGTTTTTTTCCTGCTACTGCTGAAAACAAACAAGATTCAGTCGGCTTTTCATCAACACCATTTAAATGTTTCATGGCAGGACCTCTTAAGAGCTGCAGGGTTTTGCAGCTGAAGCTGAGTCAGGAAGCCTCTCTTAGATGAGAGTGTGTGCTTGCCTCTAGCAAGCGGAGTAGACCCGAGAAATTGCTGCTACCAAGAAAACATGCTTTACTCCATTCTTTCCCAAGCTTTCTGTGGATGTAGTTGTCCACACGTTGGGCAGCCATTCTGCCCAACTTAAGTCATACTCAAACAAAAGGGAGAGAGAGACCATGCCTCAATGGGCTGGTATCTCAGAGGCTATAGGCTGGAGGAGCGGAAGGACCTCCCTCAACACCCCTTCACTGTAAGTACAGACTGATTTTAATCTATTCACCCACAAGGAACTTGGGCACTCAGAAAAGACCATCTTCCCTGAAAGAGACTGTCAAGTTCCTACTCCACACCAGTTGTGTCTTTGAAAATAGTAGATTACAGGAGCCATGTACTGTCTGGGAATTTCCTCAGGTAGGGAAGACTGTCACCTTGGGGTACTGACCAATTTCAAGATAAAGCAGCTAGCTTTTGGACATCCACAGAGTTTTATGGTCAGTAGTAAAACTGGTTAAAATTGTTCATACCCTGTTCTCATTGTCAACCTCCATTTAGTGGCTCATGATTGGCTGAGAACAAAGACACTCACCCCATTTCTAACCCCACCCCAGTTCTGTTGTTAGGTTTCAGTGGAGCTCTAATTCAGTGAGCTGTCTAACACCGGCTCGTTTTAACCTGGTAAACTCATTAAACCTCTGCTCTTCCTTTAGCCCCGGGTGACCAGGATATCACAATTTCAGCCATGTGTGTTGCTCAGTGACTGAATGAGCCTGAAGTTTCCCGCATTCCCATAGTGTCCCATCTGAAGAGTTCAATCACTACCGGCAAAAGTTCATCCAGCACGAGGAGCCGGCTCTCTGATCTGTCCTGAATTGAGCTGAAGGCTTTAAAGGTGAATGAAAGCAAACCACTGGCTCCACAATTTCAAGTGACCCGTTTTGCTTTAACCATAAATCAGCCAAGAGGTCTCAAATGCAGACAGTTTCCAGACAAGCCAGGTCATCTCCTGAGTTATAGAGATGGCATGTGTTCGCATAAACACCGCTTAGCTTACCTTTGCCAGCAGATGCCAGCACCTTCTTCTTATGGATGAGAAAGGGCTTGAGGTTTGGACTCCTCACATTCTGAGAGTTAAAAAAATAATTAAGGGCCAGAAAAACAAAACCACACACACACACACACACACACACACACACACACACACACACACACACACAACCACTCCAGTTCTCTCTCTGTCGGCTTTCATTCCAAGTTTCTGCTCAGTTAATCACATCAAAGGGAATTCCCAGGAAGAGCGGTCTTTTCATTGTTCTTACTGCTGTGTTGTTTGTGTGAATGTATAGATATCTAATAAATGGCTTCCCTCTCCCCATTATAAAAGAATTTTCAAAATGTAAAACAGGCTGGGAATATCTGGTTTCAGATTTTAATGGGTTCTCATAAAACCCCTGTCAACAGCGCGTTCCCAGTAAGCGTAGTACAACAGTGGCTGCTTTGCAAATACTGCGACATATGTAACTTGGGCTGGGTCAATACATGGTGGGGAAATGGCTGTGAGATGGGTGAGCTGTTCATTTTGGCTGTCTTTACAATCCATCAGTCAGACCAACTGAGCCTGCAGAGACGCTCACTGATGACAGTGAGCGAGAGCAAATGCATTCCCCGCGCCGGCTGCCAAGGCTTGTCCAATAGCAAAACCACTGTCAAGATACAGATGGGTGCCATCTTTTGAAGAGCAAGGTTATTAGAAATAACTCAGGTCCTTCCAAAAGTGAGCCTGTGCTCTGGCTGCCAAAGAGAAAACGAAGGAAGAACAAACAACTGAGCAGAAGGGTTTGCACAATGTATTCCAATAAACTTTGCTGGGTACATTTGCAGACCGACCCACGTCAGAAACAAACGTTTATAAGCCTTGCAGATCACAAGCAAAGGTCATTTCGGTGTCATCCCATCTTGTGTTCCTTTGTTGTTCTTCTTTGGATGATTTTCTTTCTTAAAATGTGTTTTTAAAAATTTTCGCGCTTAATTCAAAAAGGGTTAAAGAAACTGTTATCATCTCAAATATATTTCCTGTCTGTAGTCATACCACTCTGATTACATTCTATCTCATCAAATACAGTTTCTAACTGTTGTTTGGCCATAATCTTAACAACTATGATAATAACTTTCTTTAAAAAAAATAATACTCAAGTTTCAAAAGTAAGATGGTGACCTCCTAAGCCCTTTCTTTTAACATGCGCCAGAGGCTGGGTGCAGCGTGTGAGTGCGGCTGCTGACTGCATTGCATCCAGCCTGCTCATCCATGACTGCTGGAAGGATGAGACAGACCATTGTGTGAGTCGTCTAATCCGAATGTCTCTGAGTTGCTCGGTTTAGGCCAAGACGTTCCAATAAAAATGAACAGAGCCTCCCCGCTGCCCCGCACTTGATTCAAATCACAGCTGTGTAGAATGAATTACTATCGCCATCTTTTCTCCAGGGGCCTCTCTGGTCGTCATAAAGATAAGAAAACAAAAGCTGCTTATCAGCATTTGCAGTTAGAGAGAAAAAGGAGAATTTAAGCAAAATAAATCTCTTGGAGGATACTGTTTCTGACCCATTGAGCTGCCTTAAAGATGGTAGTGATTCAAGACTAGGCAGGTAAAAGTGGATTCTCAGAAGTTTAAAATGTTTATAATTTGTCATCCCAAACTATTGATTTGGGACCATACAAACATTAACTGCCTGTTTCCATTTGATTAGAGTTCTGGAGGAATCGAATTAAAGGAAGTGACTCAGGAGTAAAGTTGGTTTTCTTGAAGAAAAAGGAATTCCTGTGCCACTCAGCGAAAGGGAAAGGGGAGGTCTGGAGGGAGCATATACGACCTGGCTAAGAGGAAAGGCATTGCTAGGTGTGATGAGGCAGTCAAAGGCTACCATATCTGCGCTGGTGGAGACTGCAGCTGGCTCACCATGCTTCCCTTCAAGAAGACCATCAAGCTTTAGGGCTTCCTGTTTACAATGGAAGGTCGCCTGGTTAGAGATTCTGTGGCTCCTCCTCGTCTGCAGAGAAGTGCTATCTCAGGAGCAGAGCACGGAGCAGATGTACAAGCTTTGGTCAAGCCCTAAAAAGGAAGGTGGCGGCTCTTTACTTTCTCCTCTATCTGTCCCATGGGCTAAGATGTGGTGGGGATGGCTTCTTAGCACCTGCATGGATTAGGGCAACATAAGTGCATGATGAAAAGGCAGAAGGCAGCTGGATACTGACCCAGTAGGACCTCTCCTACATTCTGGACTGCTTATCCATTCTGATCCTCATGAGAGAGGAGTGGAGTGGATTGCCTGATCAATCAGTGTGGTCCTCAGGTCAGCACAGCATCTTAGAGCATATTAGAAGCACAGAAACTCAGGCCTGCTTAATTGTCATGTGCTTTAAATTTTTTTCCCAGAAATTTATAGATACATCAAAAGTCATGTATGTATGTATGGATATAGTGGTTAAGAGCATTGATTCTAGGTGGATGCTGAGTTGAAATCTAAACTGATAACTTAATGATATAACTTTGGGGAAACCATTAAACCTTTTTGCGGTTCACTTTCTGGCTCTTTGGACAGAAGGTGATAGCTCCCTCGTGGGGTGCTGTGAGGACTACATTCATTAATATGTGGAAATAATGTGTATACACTTTGCTGTTGTTACTATGGAAATTAACTTCTAATCTGTTTAAGTAATTTGATCTCTGATGAAGCTGTCAAAGCACTGTTAAAATAATGGGCATAAATGAAGATTTGGAGAAAAAATATTGTTGTCTGTTTCAGGATGTTCTTACAGTAAAAACCATTTATGATCAACAATATTCATTAGGTATGTTCTAAGTGTTCTACATTTTTCTAGATGCCAGGTAGTGTAGTCAGAGGCTGCTCGCTAGTTTTCCAGCTGCCCAGATACAAAATAATCACACAGAAACTATACTTTGCAATACTGTTTGGCCTATAGCTCACACTTCTTATTGGCTAGCTCTTATATCTTAAATCAACCCATTTCTATTAATCTGTGTA
Organism: Microtus pennsylvanicus; assembly: GCF_037038515.1. Taxonomy (NCBI): domain Eukaryota; kingdom Metazoa; phylum Chordata; class Mammalia; order Rodentia; family Cricetidae; genus Microtus; species Microtus pennsylvanicus. The sequence goes on from NC_134591.1 coordinate 25,200,870, forward strand.
TTGCCAAATGGTTGTGGCCTACCAGTAAGGTTCCTTCTGGCATCCAGTGTCTGTCTTTTGCAGTGACTACATGATTTCTCCCCAACTCCACCTACTTTCTCCCAGCATTCAGTTTAGTTTTTCCACCTAGCTCTATTCTGCCCTTCTGTAGGTCCAAGCGGCTTCTTTATTCATTAACCAATAAGAGCAACCATATACAGAATGACCTCCCACATCAAGGTAGAGATAACAAAATCTTCCACTCTCACATGGCTGTACTTAGAATTAGAAAGGATGATGTCTCTTGCTTTCTTTCCTCTTTGAGGTTGGGAGCAGACCTTAGGGATTACTCTGCAGAAGGAAACACCAGGCACTAAATACTTTGCATCCATCATCATATGGAATTCCTGATATGTTCCTTTGAGTGAGAAATTATTGTCCTTATTTAAGAGAAAAAGAAATGAAGTCTTGAGACTTTCACGGCAAGATACAAGGACAAGATTTCTCTAAAGTCCATGTCTTGAGTCTTCAATGGCTAGTTGTTGTACTGGAAGTACAACCTCCCCGACCCCCATCAGTGTAAGAATGGTGATTCCTGTTCCTTAGAAGAAATTGGTCAGTTATATCAGTGATCCTACAAGCTAATGGCCGGTATTTTGTAAATTAGGAAACTGAAGACCAAGGAAATAAAGGCATCTGCCATTGCTCTCTGTGGTAGTTGAGCTAACACTATCTTAATTACATACCTTTTAAATCCTACTTTCAGTTGGAGACTTTTATCAAGTCTAAGATGCCTAAGTTTTCACTTGATTCTCTCATTATGGGTCTTACAATCAATGGCATACCATAATGAATTTGTTACATTGTTTAGGTGTATTGACAAATAAAATTTTTATATGTGTTTTTTTGTTTGGACCAGAAGAGCTAAAGTTGTTCATTTATAATATGATAATAAACAGGTTGGAAGATGCAAAGATTCAACAGTGCACTTTGTTCACTGGTAGGAAGTACTGCGCAGTGAATGCAGACATCGAATAAGAGCAGAAAGTCTCAGGTTCTTTTTCTCCTCAAAAAGATAATAAGGGATCTGAAGAACACTGCTTACTCTTGCAGAGGATTTGTGCTTGGTTCCTAAGTACCCACATGATAACTCAGACTGTCCATAATGCTAAGAAACCAAATATTCTCTTCTGGCCTCCATTGACACTGTCTTTAGCTGGGTTTTACTCTTGTGAAGAGATGCTATGACTATAGCAACTCTTGTAAAGGAAAATATTTAACTGGGGCTTGCTTACAGCTCAGAGGTTTAGTCCATTGTCATGGTGCTGGAGAAGGAGCAGAGAATTCTACATCCAAGTCATCAGGCAGCAGAAAGAGGGAATGACACACTGGGCCTGACTGGAGCTTTGAAACCTCAAAGCCCACCCCCAGGGACACACTTCCTTCAACAAGGTCACACCTACTCCAAAAGGCCACCCCTTCAATAATGCCCTCTCTATGAGTCTTTGGGGCCCATTTTCCTTCAAACCACCACAGTCACTAAACTTTCATATGGTTCTCATGCGTATGTACAGGTACTCACATATACACATAAAACAAAAATAAAACAAGTCTTTAAAAATAACAAGGTAGTATGATTTTTATTGATAAAATAATCTATACATGTATGATGAAGGACTCAAGTAAGTAAGTTATTCTGATAATTTTTGACCCCAGGTTCTCTTTATAGGAAGGGCACATATTTATATAGCTAAAATACTTTACCCACAAGAAGCAAGTATTTGAGACAGGGTTCAAGTCATGACTGAACATGACACAGTGAGGAAAATGAAAGGGCAGTCTTCCGATTTCCTCTCTTTAGTAAGACATGGAGGGGCATGTACAAAGGCTCTTTGGAGGAGAAAAGTATCTTTGTATAGAAAAACTTCAATTTCTTCCATTCCAAAGAGTGGTAAACTTCCAAACCTGAGGAAGATGAAAAACATTAAACAGGATGATGCTAGTTTCATATGAACCCTACAATCACAATCTACCAGCAATTACCATTAAGGTCTTTACAAAAGTTTACTTTCTGTTTGGTTAGAATGGGAATTGTCCCCAAAAGGCTCATGTGTTTGGTCTTCAGCTTGTGACATTGCTTTACAAAGCTGGGAAACCTTTAGGTTATAAAGTCTTGCTAGAAGAAATGGGTCACTGGGAGTGGGTCTTAATATTTTATAATATTACCTCACTTCCTGTCCACTTTCTGTTTTCTGATTGTGAATATAATATAACTAGCTACTTCTGGCTCTTGTAGCTATGACTTCCTCACCTTCAAAATATAACTCAAAATAACCTTTTCCCCTTTAAATTGATCATGTCAGATATTTTGCCACACCAGCATGAAAAGGAATCAAAACACAAACAGTGCACCAAGTTTCCTTACAATTTCCCACCAAAGTAGAATTAATCGGTTGATGTGGGATTTCCCTCTGTGTGCTGTGATCACTATCAATGAATAAAGAAACTGCTTTGGATCTACAGCAGGGTAGAACTTAGGTAGGCAGGGAAAACTAAACTGAATGCTGGGAGAAAGAAAGGCGGGGTCATAGAGAAGTCCTGCCCGAGACAGATGCCGGAAATTTGCTGGTAAGCCACTGCCACATGGTGATACACAGATTAATAGAAATGGGTTGAATTCATATGTAAAAGTTAGCCAATAAGAAGCTAGAGCTAATGGGCCAAGCAGTGTTTTAAATAATAGAATTTCTGTGTGCTTATCTTGGTTCTGGGCAGCCAGGACGAATAAGCAGCCTCCTCCACCAATCAATCTTACTTTAAAATGTCAGAAAAGGATACATTAGTTTGCTCTCTGTGGCACATAAACGTGAAGCATCCTTTGGGCAGCGCTGGTTTGAGGGTACTGTGTAAAGAACTGACTGCAGGACAAAGTGACCCGCAGTCTACAAGAAGCAGGAAGAGACGAGTCAATAGGGAGGAGGAACCTGGCAGGTTGGGCTTTTGATTTTTGCTAGATCTGAAATGGACCATTGGCCTCCCAGTAGACAAGGCCAGAGGATAGTGCAAGCAGGGTGCCAGAGGCAGGAGCTGAACATCTTCCTATTCCAGGGAGCATCTCTCTGTGATGTGCCATGCTCATATCAGTAGTGATAAGGCCACCAGGGAGCTTGGGTTTTGAAGCAGTATATACATTGCTATAGACCAAATGTTCGTGTCTTCAGTGCTCACATGGCAACCCAGTCTGACTGTAGTTGTGTCTGGAGTTGGGATTTGGGAGGCAATGAACTCATGAAGGCATAGCCCTTACAAGTGTAATTAATGCCCCATTTTGCTTTTCCTGTCATG